>NW_024386801.1:11058937-12477793 GCF_900408965.1 Simochromis diagramma
TCGAAGTCACCTCAGCAAAAACGGGAACACCAGCGGAGGGTACGGGCTTACAGTCGAGCCCACAAGCACATTCAATTTCCCAGACACATTACCACTGACCAAAATTCAGCAAAAGTTGCTCCTGAATCACTGCATAAAATGAACGGAACGAAACGGAAATGCAGCAGCGAGCAGTGCCGTTTTAATCCTACATTACAACCCTCCTCCTTTGTTTCCTAACCCTGTGTGGTGAAGCGCTGCACAAAGCCCACAGCTAAAACAAAAGTGACCTTCTCAGTAAAATCAATTTGTCAGGGAAACTCATTGTTTCCACTTGGACAGTTTCTCTTCAGAACCGCTGCCTCCCTTTAATAACATTGCTGAAGCTAACGCGTGAAACTGTGCCATCTACTGGCTGTCGTCAGTATTAATCATCTGAGCTGTGAACCTCCCCTGAGCTGTGGGTTACTTTTAGCTGCAGAAAGCTGCATAAATAAGGGTAACGCAGGGTTTATCTCAGGCTACAGAGGCAGATTTGAAACGTACTCTGGTTTCCTCCTCCTACGCAGAGAAACTTGTGGTTTGTCTCTGTTTCCATATTCACTGAAATAAACATACATACTTTCTCATGTAGGTGCTCGCTATAGTGAAGTGAAAACCGCTCTGACGGACAGACAGGCTCATCACGGTGTCTGCTGAAATACATACAGTGCCATTTAAGGAGGCTGTGGTTATCTGTGCTCGTCATCACTAACTTTTGTTTCAGTTGAAAGTGAAATGTAAAAAAAACCAACAACAACAAAAAAAAAAAACCTCCTTGCAAACTGTTTCTTTGTGAGTGCGACATCTGAAAACAGCACAGTTTTTCTGTGTTATTCCTCATGTTGGTGCAATGCCGTCCAGTGCTGAAAATTTTCTGTTAAAGGAAATCATTTCCTCATTTAATCTGGTGTTTTTAACCTCTCATTGAGGTTGACTGTGATACGGTAATCAGGTTAGGGATGTTTGATGGTCCTAGTGTGAGATGAGGCCCTAAATAGGATGAGTGGGATCGCATATTAAGAGGCTCTTTATTAGAGTGAATTTGGCAGCGTGGCTGTTTGTGTGGCTGACAACTTAATTGTTGTACATCCTCTGGTTCCCTGGTGGCTGCATGCCTGAGAGCTATGGCTCTCCCTTCCCTTTTCTCGTTTTCCTCTCCTGCTCTCTTTTACTGAAACACATGTATGACAGGATGGGCATCGTTGTCCTGTCTGTTAAAGCGAGCCAAATGGGAAATGGATTCAAGAGGATCAGATTAGGCATATGATTGGCATGGACATTTGCTATTTTGGCTGGCCTCAATACAGAAGCAGGAAATTGCTACAGTGTTGCAGTGTGTAATGTAATGTTTTTGGGGTTTTTTCCCTTCAGGGTGGATAACTCAGAGGATCCGGTCTATGAGAGTCTGGAGGAGTTCCATGTGTTTGTGCTGGCCCACGTGCTACGCAGGCCAATTGTAGTGGTGGCTGATACAATGCTCAGAGACTCGGGAGGAGAAGGTAGACTTGAACGCATGTCGACTCGCTCCTCTCTGGTACAGCAGTTCAAGCGATAGAGTGAAACTAAATATGGTTCTCTATCTGAATTCCAGCGTTTGCTCCCATCCCGTTTGGAGGGCTCTATCTGCCCCTCGAGGTGCCCCCGAGCCGCTGTCACTGCTCCCCACTGGTCCTGGCCTACGATCAGGCGCACTTCTCCGCACTGGTGTCCATGGAGCAGAGAGACCAGCAGCGCGAGCAAGGTAAGAAGATGTCCAGCAAAAAACCAAAAACCGCTTCTATACCCTGACAGAAAGAGCCGACGGCATCCTCAGGTGGGAATCTTTAATGCAAAACCTTTTTTTTGACCTCCTGTTCATGAAAATTCAAGGTTTTTTTCTGACAACATCTGCAGTAGTTTGACAGCCATTGCTTTTAACTTGGTGGGTGGAGGACTGCGAGAGGGAAGGCGAGTGGTCTGCCTGTCCTGCTAGAGGTGAATAATGTATGAGACAGCAGTCTAATTACTCGTGATCCATTATTTAAACAGGCCAGTTGGCAGCAGGAACCAGAAAGTGGCCAACATGCAGGAAAGTGGACAGCACGCTTCTTCTTCTTATTAGGAGCTGACCGAATAATTCAAAGCTCACCTGCAGTCACTGTTGTGAGTTTAATTTGTCAGAGTAGGGGTGTGTGTTTATATGTGTGCCTCTTTCACAGGAATTTGTGACACGGAGCTGTGCAGAGCATATTGATTGTGTTATGTTGTGGTAAGGAAGTGTGGATTGTCCCTTGTGTTGAGCAAGGCTTGTTTTGTTCACTCAGATGCCAGCGTTCCCACTCTGGGTGCGTTGCTCGCTCTTGAGGTCAGAGCATTTCTCACACGGACGTTTTTAATTGATAAACAGAGTGGATCTCCCTGACAACCAGTCTCAGTAGTCACGGCACTCTTCTGTATCTGACTCAGTGGGTGGAACTCACGTGTCATTTGCGGGGGCAGCTGGCTGACTCCGTCTCTGTCTCTTTTTCTCACTCGCAAGCGAACAAGCAGTTTCATTCTTCCTCTTTCCTCTTCTCTCTCTCTCTCTCTCTCTCTCTCTCTCTCTCTCTCTCTCTCTCTCTCTCTCTCTCTCTCTCTCTCTCTCTCTCTCTCTCGCTCTCTCTCGCTTTTTTGAATATTCAAGGTCCTAATCTGGGTCATCAAACACCAACCTAGTTATTAAGTCCGTCTATGACCACTGCAAGCTAGCAGACAGACATGATTACTAACCTGCCATTCCTGCCCTGCAGTCATTCTCTTTAATGCCCCAGCAGCACATCAAAGCCAGTCTACCACACAGCTGAGAACTACTGAATACTTACACTAGTGTTTGGGGATTTAGCGGGCTGATGGATTCTCTTCTTGTCCACCAGATGGTGCATATACCCAAAAAACACACAGCAGCCTGATCACAACACCACTGCGTGGCTGTACTTTTTCCTTCTGGTACAGAGTGTACTGCGATAGGATCAGAAAGCGTTTCATCTGCAGTCTTTCTCCAGTATGCCATGTGATAACCCGTACTGCATGGCTCTTATACAATTCTGGACTGCTTTCATTATGAGTGTCAGCATCTGCAAATGTGTTATGCATATTTCTCTTTTATGCACACATTTTTATAACGTGCGTCTGCATTTTAATAGAATTTGTAAATTTCTCAATGCAGTACTGTGCGGCCGTGCTGGTTCATATCTCTGTACGGCTGCCAGACAGACAGGCGGTCAGTCTGACTGACAGACCTAATCTTCCACTGCCAACTAGGGCAGAGCCAGACCCAGCCAGCCCCGAAGACCTCACCACATCACCACATATGGGCAGGGTCCCGGGATGCTTGGGGCCCCAGCAAACCAACCCGCTCTTCTGACAGTAAGGCCACTGTGTGGACGTCTCAGGTGGATGCTTACTCTCAATTTCCCCCTTCCACAGCGAAGAGCATCCGAGGGTCTCTTGGCCTTGTGTGTGTTCAGGTGTGAGAGACTGGGTTAGAATAGTGGCTCTTTATTCCGCCCTCTGTGTGGAAGATTATAGTGGAGTCCTTCCTAGTAACCTGACTCTAAATCACCCTGACAGATCATGCTTCTGCTCCTTTTATAGCATGCCTGCATGACTTCTGGGGTTGCACTGATGGCGGATGAAAAAACAACACGTGAGGAGTGACTGAAGCCAGAGGTTATTGCAGTTTTGTTAAGGGTTTTTTTCTCCCTTTTTTCCCCCTCAGGAGTCAAGTGGTTTGCTTGGGTGAGGAAGTCAGGTGAACCTAGAGACCTGTGCACATTTCTATGGTCACCAGCTGTGTAATAATGACTAGCTCCTCAGTAGATGCCACTTGCTGTCTTTCATCATTTTGTTTGTGCTTCTGTGGCTAAAAAATCTATGAGAGGAACTGACCCTCTGGAAAACTCTGGAGCTATTTCAAGCTCTGCTCCTAAAACCAAAACACTTCCAGGTTTTCTTTGGCATCACATCATCACACTTCTAACACTCTCTTGAATGAAAAGTAAATGGACAACTTTTATGCAAAGACCACCTACAAAACAGTGCCATTTAACTACACAGCTTCTCTCCAGATCCACATCTATTAAAAAAGGACAGTATACAGTACTGTGAAAAAGTCTTGAGGCACTCCTCATTTCTTTATATTTGCAAAGAAAATGGGAAATACGTAGGTGCAGTGACGTGTTGAAATATGTGAAAACATACACGGAAAACAGTATAGCTATAAAGGTGTGACCACCTTTATTCTTCAGCACAGCCTGAACTCTCTTAGGCAAGCTTTCTTGTAATTTCTTCAAGTAGTCTTCAGGAATAGTTCATTCAAAGCTGGTCTTTGGATGTTTCCTGCTTTTTCTTCTGTTCTGTCTAGATGATCCTACACTGCTTCAATAATGTTGAAGCCGGGGCTCTGGTGAGGTTAGTCCATGACACATTCATTTCCACTGTGTGCTTCTCTATGCATATATGCTTTTACTGCACTGGCAGTAACACCACCAACACCACTGGCTCCAAACCATGACAGAACCTCCACCTGACCTCTGTGCAGATTTTTACATTTTAGATTCGTCACATTTAAGACCTGTTGCCTGGATTTGTTTCCTGTCTCTTAAGGACTTGACTTTTCAGAAACCGTTCACTGGATTTTTTTTTTTAAGCCTGTCACTTCTTCTTTTTGTCCTCCACTCATCCAGTTTCTGAGAGTTTTTTAAGGACAGATTGCATACTATGCCAAAATACATCAAGTTTTCACCTAATAGCTCTTTTGTACTTTGTTGGTGCAAAATTGCTATTTTATGGTGTTATCTTTGGTATTTGGTAAGAAATGGGAACAAATTACAGGCTGCTAGCAACAAAGTGCCTAAAAATACAATTTAAAATAGGTTCTTTGCTAAGTTGTCTGTTATGTGTAGACACAAAACTGGTTCATCCCTTGTTTGATGCCTTTTTTATGCTTGAGTGATTCACAGGTCAGTGTTAAGTGGCGTAACAAAGGAAAAAAACATTCCTCTGAAAATGGTCAGTTATAAGGATTTGATTAAAAAAAAGAGTAAACAAACAGCTAGTGTCTAACAAAAAAATGGTATGACCTTCAGAAAGCCTGGACAACTATTGCTCAAGACCACTTTTAAAAAACACAAGAAGCTCTGGCTCCCTGAAAGCAAAATGTGAACATGGGTTTTTGACATTGTGCCTGCAGTATAAAGTATAGCAATATGGGAATGGCCATTAAAATTGTATTTATTCTAGTTTTCTGTGTTGCTTCAGATGTGATTCACTTCTATTATCCACCATGATTTTCTGGGGAAAAGGCTCAGACTTGTTTATATGCATGGCTGCTGTTTACCCTGGTGAATTGAGCCCTTTAAATCTGCAGCTGTGCAGAGTGACCAAAGTCAGGAATTTCAAATTTGTGCATTTTCCAGACAGTACAAATTGTTCTTGAATCTCAAAACAGAGGGAAACATTGACTCCGTGATTCTGCTGCCAATCAAACCTTGTAAAAGATGACTTTGTCTAAGTGAGGGGAAAAAGAGAAGTTGGAGAAGCCACATTGACATCTTATTCTGCTGTTTTGTTTGACTAACAAAAAAGAAGGACAAATATGTTTATGACCAATCAAGTGATTTTCATTTGACTTTTAACTTCCAGCAGCTGTTTCCAAGTTTTGTATGTTCGTATCTCCCCGAATCAAACTGCAAACTTAGCAAAGCGAGGCAAGCTATCAGCGATGCTGCTGAGTGCACAGCTTGCATACCATGCAGCGCTGTGATGTCATCCATCCATAAAGTATGGAAATTGGTCATTCAAGGACAACAAAACAAAGCTGCCAACAGGGAGAGTAAATACATTACAGCACACTTTAGTCCCCCAGAGCTCAACTGGCAATGTTGAATCTCTAAATCTGGACCAGGCCCAAATGGGAACAACAGCACACACAGCTATTTGGAATGGCGAGAAAGACGGACAGCTGCATCGTGGGAGCCCGGACGGCACCTCGCAGACCTCCGCTGCCTGCTGTATGACCCGAGTGGGAACTGAGTGGGAGCTGGTTCACTGTCCTCTGCCTGGCTGTGTGTGTGTGTGTGTGTGTTTGCGATTATGACTGAATTTTTCTGGGCAAGACATTCTAGGAAAAAACATCTATGAAGAAAACCACTTTTCCTCTCAGCTTACAGCGCTGCCATGCCAGTGCTCATTACCGCCTGACGGTGTGGCTGCAGGCATAGGTCATGCATTTATTTATTTATTTTAAATTTGTGTTTAATATGTTGTGATTTGCAAGCAGTCAAAGGCAGCGGTGACCTCTAAGGACAAATGTCTGTCATCAGTGCTCTTATTAATATATTTACCCAGCAGGCATTTATTTGTGACTAATGGTGCCAGATATATATGAGTGATCAGGTTAACGCTGGCGTGGGTGTGGCTGGACTAATTGTGTCTCAAGAGCTTCAAGCGTCACGAGGATGCATGTCCCACCAGTATTTTGACACCTGGCATGATTAATCGTGTGCATTTCATTATGCATATGAACTTAAAAAAAGACACGCAAGAAGGCACAGAGTGAGGATTTGACGTGCAGGGACGCAGGAGGGGCAGTTGCTGCTGGTATCTGTGTCTCCGTGAAGCCTGGAGAGCAGAGCAGCCTATTGGCAGTGGAAGAATTGATGAAGCAGGGAGGAGACTGGGTCTTCCATCTGGGTCTGACAGTGAAGGCTGGAATGTCCCCAGCCCGAACAGCCTGCCTCTCTCTGCTGTCATGTGGACAACAACCCCCACACTAGGTAGCCTGAGGAGAGCTGTCATGTGGGCCAGCGAGGTCTAGTTAGTCCTCCTTATGTACGGTTGTTTTAAAAGGCACCCACACACTCAGACCAAAACAAGTACTGTACATGCCTGCACTGTGTACACACTGTAAGCACATTTCCCACAAGAGGAGGCCGGGTAGGTGTCTGTTTTATGTTCTGTGTCCAGTGATTACTGTTGAAAACCTCTTCCTGCTTCTAAGTAGTTGATCATATCAGATAAGCATGAATGGAATTATTTCAGCACTCCGGCTCTTATCCTCTGCTGCTGTGTCTGATTGCAGTCTATTACTGAACCAAATTTAGCTTATGCAGCTTCAGTCAAATGTAGAACGATCAAGCTCTGAAATTGTTTGGACTGTGCGTAGATAAAACCAGAATGCAATGATTTGAAAATCTCGAAAACTAGAAATAGAACGTAGAAAACAGGCCAAGTGTTTAAACTGAGAAACTGTACTGTTTTAAGACAAAATTTAGCTCGTTTTGAATTTGATGGCAGCGACACGCTTCCAAAAATCAGCCATGTTTACCACTGTTTAACATCCGGTCTGGCAACTGAGGGGACCAGCTGCTGGACTTCTGGGAGAGGAATGCTGTATGATACAGGATTCTCAATACTCCTGGGTCATCTTTGTCATATTTTTGTTTCATGATGCGTCAGATGTGTTTTCAGTTGGTGAATGGTCTGGACTGCTGGCTGGCCAGTTCAGCGCTGGGATTCATGCTGCTGTAACAGATGCAGTAGGCATTTTTAAAGGCCTTCGCTTAAATTGATGTCATCTGGATTGGAGTGTATGTTCTAAAAGCTGTAAATACTTTTCAGCACTGATGGTGCCTTACATGTGCAAGCTGGCAGCTCCATAGACACTAATGCAACCTTATACAATCAAACCTGAGGGTTCGCTTTAGTCCAGAGGATCTTGTGTGTTTTCCAAAAAAAAAACAGAATTTCACATTTCGAAACCCGTCTGACCACAGAACAGTCTTCCACTTTGCCTCAGTCCATTTTAAATGAGTTTCAGCCCAGGCTTCTTGTTTGCGTGATAGAGCTTTAACCTCCATTTGTGGAGACAAGGATTTCTGGAAGTGTTCCTGAACCCATATAGTGATTTCCATGTCTGTTTTTAATGCAGTGGTAACTGAGAGTCCAAAGATCACAGGCACCCAGTGATGATTCTTTTTAATATATCGTGTAGTGTAGATAATGAGATATTTGTAGTCTTTACAATTTCACATTGAGGAACATTATTGTAAAATTATTCCACAATTTGTCGACACCTCTTTTTCCCCCAGCTTGTGAAGCTCTGCTCATCTTTACTTCTGAGAAACTCTGGCTGTTTAAGATGCTCTTTTTATACTAAATCATGCTGCTGACCTGTTGCTAATTAACCTAATTATGTGCAAAAAGTTCCTCCAGCTGTTTCTTCTTAGTACCACTTGGCTTTCCACCCTTGCATTGTCCCCGTTCCTGCTATTTCGAGACGTGTTGCTGCCATCAAATTTAAAAAGTTTTTAAAATAGTGCATTTTCTCAGTTTAAACATTTGATATATTTTCTTTGTTCTATTATGAATGCAATATGGGTTTCTGAGATTCTTTTCCAGAGTGGTTGGTCCTATTTTAGTCGTTTTGGGCTGTTATTCATTTAGGCAATGTTAACACTATGCCACGTAAATGTAAGTGAAAGAATGGGAGAGCATTGAACAAAACTAGTAAGAGCAGTCTGACCAGAGTTTGTTCAGTGTTGCAGACACGTAAGCACATCTGTATTTCAGCGTGTAAGCTGGGATTGCACGTTCAGTCGTGATGTTGGAAGCTGTAATTGATAAAACAGTCTCACCATAATGTCTATTTGGTCACTGTTTTTAGAACTTTCAGTTGTATTATATGATAAAAACACTTTGGTGCTCCAGACCAGTTTCAACCCAAGTTATAATAAAGAAATACTTTCCTTTCATTTTCTTCGTGGAAAAGATAAAAGTCTGTTTAGACTAGACTAAACACGCCAGTCTGCATTACATCATAAACAATCAAGTTTGACTGAGGCCCTTCTGTGTTTGAATGAGTCATGTTGAATGACAGTCACAGGTCATGGTCACTTCTCTGCCTGAAAAATAAATGACGGCGTGAATACACCTCCAGTATACTTTACCCCACACTGACAGGCATCTGGGATCATTAACGTGGTATTATTCTAGTGTGTCATTACGGTGCCGCTTGCTTTCGCTCTGACAGTGCGATGGCCTTGAGAGAAGTGGTAGCATGCTATTTTGTCTCCAGTGGTAAAGCTGGACCAAGCTAATGTTCTGATAATCTCATGTCTTCCAGCTGTTATCCCTCTGACCGACTCGGAGCACAAGCTGCTGGCACTCCATTTTGCCGTGGACCCCGGCAGGGATTGGGAGTGGGGGAGGGACGACAATGATAATGCCAAGCTAGCCAAGTAAGTCCTGTACAGTATATCACTCGGCGATCCTTATCGACAAGGCGCACGGCGTCACAAGGCGTGAGAGGGTAAAACCTGCAGGTCAGGAGAGTCCTGCCTGTTCACCTACAAGGTGCTATGTGGAGGATTTAATTCAGATTATTTACTTCAGGATCAACTCGCTTTAAAAGAATGAGAGCACTGGAAGAGCAAATTGTGAGGTTCCCATAGGTAGAGCCTCACTGAAACAGCGAAAGCCTGAGCTGAAGAAAGAGTTTATGCAAGAAGTTTCTGTTTCACATTCCTGTCAGTCAGGGTGTCATTTTATCCTCCCAACAAGCTGTAGTGTGAACAAAGCAGAAAAGACTTTATATTGCCCTCAATACGTTGTGGGCGTTGTTTGCGCCGTGGTTCCACTTCTGCATTTGAACAATGAAACACGTTTGTGCAAGATGGCTCAAAGAGTTTGTCAGTATTTTCTCCAAATGCTATAGCACACCCACATGTGCCACAAAATTTTGGTGAACATATGTCACAAATGTCACACACGTGTTGTAACCGCTACTTGTTGTTAATTCATGTGTTTTTTTTTTTCCCCCCCTCTCCAGTCTCATCTTGTCTCTGGAGGCCAAACTAAACCTGCTGCACAACTACATGAATGTAACATGGATCCGAATTCCATCTGAAACAAGGGTAACCTTTTTTTCTTCTTCGAACAAGTGTGCCTTGTTTGTCATGGTTAATTTAGCGCTATGCAGGGACTCTTCCATTCCAGATGTTCTCGAAGCCCCAGAGTCCAATCAGTCAGCTTTATTTACTCTCAGAAAGCAATAATCTTAGACATTTATGTGTTTACTGGCTATAAAAAAAATAGAAAACAAGAAAGCAATTATACATGTTTGATTTCTTCTTCTTTTTTTTTGTTTGGAATTCATTGGGAATACATGAAAAGGAAAGTTTACCTCAAAATTAAAAATGCATATTTGGTCTGTAGTGCTGTTTATCCTTCCATGATTTGCTTAATTTTTGGAAAATCATCTGTAGATAAGTCTTTCTTCTGTTTAATAGAATGGAAGTAGAAAGCGCTTGCTTCATGGTGCAAATGGTCATGGTAAAATAGAAGTGAAAAAATTCAGCAGCAGTGTTTCTTATCAGAAAACATGACCCAGATAGAGCAGGTCTAGTCTGGTAGAAGAAAAGGTAGTTACTACATGAAGGTGCTCACTATGAGCTACAAGGTCGGTCAAGCGACGCTGATATTTTTTTGCATGTTTTGAGCACCACAAGCCGAGTGCAGTCTAGGTGTCGTTCTGTTAGGCAAAAACTGGTCAACCCCACAATAATTCAGATGGATTCACTGAAAATATGTAGGTAAAGTTTTGCGGCAAGCTTTCCCCTTAAATCTTCATGGTGCTAATCCACAGGTGAATTTTGAACAACTGTTCAGTCGTGTGTGTTTGCGTGTTTTTGTGCAGGCTCCCCTTGCTCAGCCAGAGTCTCCCACAGCCTCCGCAGGTGAGGATGTCCAGTCTCTGGCCGAGTCCATGGACTCTGACCGCGAGTCTGTCGGCAGCAACTCTAACGTCAACACTGGCAAGCCAAGCAAGGAGAAGGATAAAGACAAGCAGCGAAAAGACAAAGACAAGAGCCGGGCCGACTCTGTAGCCAACAAACTAGGTAGCTTCAGCAAAACCCTTGGAATCAAGCTGAAGAAGAACATGGGAGGTCTGGGTGGCCTTGTTCATGGCAAAATGAACAAATCTAACTCTGGCTCAGGTCGCAGTGGGGAGAACGGAGGGGAAAAGGCAAAGAAAAAGGAGTCTAAGTCAACCAAGGGAAGCAAGGAGGACTCGGGCCAGTCTGCAAGCTCCACTTCTTCTGAGAAGGCCACTAGTCCTTCCCCCACGGACAGAGACAGACCCTCCAGCTCCTCGCCCACTGAGAGACAGGACAGTGCAGGTAAAGGCTCAGGGGACAAGACCCTGGAAAACTGGAAATACAGCACCGATGTCAAGCTCAGCCTCAACATCCTACGGGCTGCCATGCAGGGGGAGCGTAAGTTCATTTTTGCAGGACTCCTGCTCACCAGCCATCGACACCAGTTCCACGAAGAGATGATCAGCTACTACTTGACAAACGCCCAGGAGCGCTTCAGCCAGGAGCAGGACCAGAAAAGGAAGGAGGCCGAAAAGAAGCCCGCTGTCACCAATGAGGTAGCTGTCAAGAAGCCTGAGCATGAGAGTGTCTTCCAGAGGGAGAGATCAGACAGCTCACCTCCGGAGAGCTGCTCTCCCATCCTGCCTCACCACACACACCCCTATAACAACTCCCAGCCCCCGCTGGGTCTCAAGATGCAGGGCAGGAACAGTCCCACTCCCGCGGCGCCTCTTGCCTCTGTCCCGGCCCCTCCTCTCACCCCACCTCCAGCCTTGCACCATGTCTCGCACCCGGCCCCAACCCCTGCGCCTTACTCCTCCCCCAGTATTGGTGCTAAGAGACCTGGGCCTGTTCCTGTGTCTGCCCACTACAGCCATACACCGCCCATCCAGAGGCACAGCGTGATCCACTTACAAGATGTCAACATGCAATCCTCCATCTTCCAAGATGACCCCTACAAGCCTGTGGTGGGCACTCTAAAGACATGCGCCACCTACCCCCAGCAGAACCGCACACTTTCATCCCAGAGTTACAGCCCTGCTCGCCTGTCAGGGGTCCGCACTGTTAACACCATAGATTCGCTGTCCTACAATATGCCTGGCGAACACAAGTCCCACACCTACACCAATGGATTCGATGCGGGAGACATTCAGGACTGCCTTGAGTTTGCCGATGAGGACAACTCATCTCACACCTGGCTCAACCAAGATAAAACCAAAGGGCGGAGCTCTGGAAGCCCTTTGTACTGCTTTCAGCAGCGCCGCTGCAAGAGGGAGAACTGCTCCTTCTACGGTAGGCCAGAGACAGACAACTACTGCTCCTACTGCTACAGAGAGGAGGTGAAACGCAGGGAGAGGGAGAGCAAAATGCAGAGGCCTGTATAGCCATCACCGCTACTTCAGCTTGTCAAAAAGTCTGCAGGAGACCTGAGGGAACAACACCATCTGCACTCTGCATTTAGAATAACATGATGGCAAACATTATCCTGTTTTGTTGAAGAATGCTTGTGTATTCCCGTCGCCCTTCCCTTGTTAGTAAAGGTTATTACTTTATGATGGGGGAAGCAGAACTTGAAACAGTGAGCAGCTTTGGCCAGATATCGTAGTTTTGTTTGACTTCTGTCTCATTCAATTTAGTCTTTTACTTGTTTTAGAGTAAAAGTCATCTCTGTGATGTAACTTTCTGTATGTGGAAAGGAAATTTCTTTATTTTTCAAAGTGCAGAACATTTGCATCTCGTCAGGAAGGAACATTTTATCTCTTTTAATCAGTTTGAATGCAATACCTCTGCTCGGTTCTTCAAAATCTCTGTGGAAAAAAAAATTTGTAGTTGTTTTGCAATCAATATAAATCTAATGAGGGAATAATATTAGAATTTCAAGCAATAAATTGGTGATTCTTTTGCTACACCCTCTCTCAATTTTGTCTATGCACCAATAATATAGTTACTGTAGGTTAACTGTGTCTTGTACATTGTAAAAGATCGTCAGTGTGCTTTTGTAAACCAATTTGAACTACAGGAATTGAAATGTGTAAGCATTAGAGATTGTAATGTCGGATTAGGATGAAATGTAAAACTCTCATATGTGAAGTGTACCTTTGTTCTAGCCAAGTTGCAAAGGTTTGCCGTTTCGGAATTGGACTCAAACGATTGTGTAAGACATTGTTTCACATTTTTGCCCGTAGTCAACCTCCTAAAAGTCCACAAGCACTGCCAAACTGGCTTCTTAAAAGAAAAAAAAAGTACAGTTCAGATTTTCAAAATGTTTCTTTTTTGTGCCAAACACTGAACAATGTGCATAGGATGATTTGCTTCTCAAATATGCAGTGCTTATGGTGTGTTTCTCTGAGTTGCTGTTGACTGCGCTACTTGGTAAATGTGTTAGATGAGAAGAACTGCAGGTAGTGAGAGCAGGTCGATGTGTGTTTGTCTGAAGTGTTTTTACATGTCCGTTGCCCCCGACACACACACACAACACAACACAATGTGCAATCATGCTACTAGCACTATGTGGTGACATGCAGTATAGATGTGTCACCGGTCCAGTGTGAGATTGTTCTTCTTCCATATCTAGAGGCCGTTAAAAAGAAGCACCTGCTGCTATGAGCACCACAAGCCTTTGTGATCATCAGTGCTTTAACCAATCAGAGGGGCTTTTCCAAAAAAAAACCAACAAAAAAAGAAACCCCAGGCCTCCAAGTGCTTTCTGCTCATTTGACATGACTACTGTAAAGACGCAGTGTTTGTGTTGCTGTTTGTTCTGGTGATGCTTGGATAATGTACCATGCTGTCCTTAACTTAGTGTGTCCTGGCCAAGGATGTCCACTGCTCTCTCAGTTTGCTTCTGTCTCTCTCCTGTACACACTGCAGTGTTGCTCCTCTTTGTTTCTATGTGACGACTAGTTCATGGACTCTCCACCATGTTTAGGACTGTAAGATATGATTTTGTATTTCTTTAAGAGTTTTACACTACTTTAAATTATTGATTTGCACATTAGGTACGAATGTAAATATGAGAAAAAGAATAGTTTATTGTTACAAATGTGGTGTGTCTGTGTTATTTTTGTTTAGCTCCAAAAAGTGATCGGGAGAAATCTGGACGGATAAATTACATTTTGAGACTTAAGAATATTTTTATTCACTGCTGCGTTCTCAGAGTTTGGAGTCATGTGTGAGAATCTGCTCTACATGCAGTTTCTGTTTGCTTTTTTTTTTTTTTTTACCTTTTGGTCCTGGTCCCCGGCATAAAAGCAGGGGATGTTTGGTTTGGTTCCCTTTTATCATTTAAACTGTTCCAGATTTATCCTGCCATAATCACTGCTTAGAATTACCAAACATCCCTAAACTGTAGATGAGCATATTAGGGCTACAGTCCTAAGAAAACCTACGATTCACTTTTAGCAGCAATAATTTCTGTGGGATTTTATCAGTCTGTCACATCACTGTGGAAGAATTCTTTTCCAAATCTTCATTTCAAGGTTGCTTCGAGGTTTGCATTTGTCAGGTTAAGTTTTTTTCTTCAGCCATCCTGTTGCAGATTTACTGCTGTGCTTTGGGATCTTGCAAGTATTATGCTGGGGCATGCAACATCCTGTTGCACAATCCAGTTGTAGCCACGCTTTGGCTGTCAGACAGAAGGCCTTACATTAAACTCTTGAATACTTTGGTACATAGAGGAGTTTGTGGTCAACCTAGCGACTGCCCGGGTCCTGTGACTGCAAAAACGAGTTCAAACCATCACCCATCCTCTACTGTGCTTGATAGATGATGTGAGGTTTTTGTGCCAATACGCTGTCTTTGCCAAACATCTCTGCTTTGGTCTCCTCTCTAAAGCGTAACTTTCCAGAAGGTATTTTTAAAGCTCTTTAGCAACTACTCCATACAAGTCATACGTGTTCAGTCTTTTTCTGATTATACTGTTTAACGTGCTAATGAAGGCCTGTAGAGTCAGAGGTGTTTTTTGTTGTTTCTCTGAGCATTGCGCTCTCTGAATTTCTCGGGACATCCACTCCCAGGACGCCATGCAACTGTCTCGAATGTTTTCTACTTGTGAATACTCTTTCTCAGTGAAAAATGATGGACTTCAGCTACTTTGCTCTCATAACCTTTCCCAGACCGATGGGCAGAAACGAATGCTTCTTTGAGATCGTTGTTCTTTCCTCCTCTCCATTGCGTTAACTCGCACCTAAATGCTCCCGACCAACAAACTGCCAAACCTTTAGCGCTTATAGAGGCGCTCACACTTACTGATGTTTAGTTAATCAAATACATTTGTTTAGCAGCACATGACTTACCCTCTGAATTCCTATGGAAGGAGCAAGGATGCACTTAGTCTTTCAAAAGCTTTTTTTCACATAAGAATTGCACTTGACCGACTGAAGATACGATATATCAGTTTTCCAAATAAAGGTGAGTTAAACAGTTTCTCAATTACAGATTAACTGATGGCAGAGGGAGATATAGGACACAAAGTATCCTACACTGAACACTTCAGTTCACTTTTGTCAGAGCTGACCAGTGATATTATATGTGGGTTTTATTTAGATAATACTTTAAAGTAACTGCGCAGAATTTGTATCTGAAGATTTCACCTTGGCAAGTGGGGAGACTTGATTTCTACAAGAACAAGAGTAAAATATTATTATTAAATATATTGTAGCTCAAGATGAGAACCAAAGGAATTTCATCAGGTTTATCTTTAATAAGCTACTCATAGTTTATAAATGTAGGGCACTGACCTATTAAATAAGTATGCTAGTTGCCTTATCGGCACTAAAATTCAAATTTGTCAACATCCACTTCACCAATAAAGTCTTTACCTGACATGAGAATGTGCCCTTTAACTTTATGAACTTTATGATGACAAATAAACACTGGCAAAAACATTTCAAAAGAATTCTCATAACATTTGCACTGAAATATCCTTACTGTTGGTTGATAATGTGGGTCAGACTCATCGGTCATAGCTGACATTTTCCACAACACAACTCCGCAGTCTCGCCTATTTTTAAACAAAGGCATCTTTTTTTTCCATAAACTGGTCGTGAATCGTGAGTCAGCGTTTTTTGAATGAGTCAATCCAAACACAACGAGGGGAAAATTCCCACCGAAATCAGGGTTATGGAGTTGGGATTCTTGAGTGAACTCTAAAATAGGTCAGCATTTGAGGCTCGGAGCTGTAATCCCCCCTCGGAGACACGCCTGCACTGGCAAGAGGATTGACACCCAGCAACTGAAGAGGATGGCACAAAACAGCAAACAAATCTCCAAGCGCATTCTTGAGAAGTGCCCCCCGCCTTCAGTGATTAAATCCAATGAGGGCTTTCTGCACGTGAGCCATAAGTCATATATCAAGATTAGCAACATCAAACACCACACACACAAAATGACTCAAAGGATATTCAAAGAGATTTACTTGTCATCACAGCAATGTAGGGATGAAGTTAATTACGGCTCAATTTAATCTTTAAATGCACGGAGCAGGAGGTGCTTGTGAGAATAGTGAAGTAAGAAAGGTTTCATTCCAGTGCATTAACAAGCTGTTACCAATTAACAAGAGCTCATTTCACACAGAGAGCCAGTGTTTGAGTTCAGTTTCTTCCACTGCTGCCCACCGCTTGTGTCAGAAAAACCTCAAGCGACATGTATGACCTTAGAGCTTTACTCTTAGTCTTTAAAATTAAACCATAATGCAACCGTGAGACAGCAGAGAAACAAATGCCTTGTTTTCCTTTAATGAGGCAAAACCCGGGCTTTTAAAATGTGCAGTCTGTACAGTAGCAGCAGGCTGGAGTTGGTGGTGAGGGTGGGCAGCAGTCCTCTAATGTGTGGGATGAACTGCATACTTCTGAGTGTATAGTCTCGTGACTGAGTCGATGATGAAGTGGGATGGATTTACCTCTCCAGCTTTTGCTCTGTGGTTTTGGACTGTGGCTGCTAATAATGTGAAATGAATATGAATATGAAATGACTTTTTCAGGTCTTTAAGATGAATTACATCTCCACGTGATGCCCAGTGTTAGTCACACAATGACACACAGGGGCCTCTGTCATCACAGCAGTTATACCCCAAGCTCTTGAATTATGAACAAGTACTGAATAAGACAGAGGGCATTGTCTTCTTTCTTGGATAATATCTTCTCAGAATGTCCTTGGAGAGACCCCCTCCCCTGTTGGTTTTCAAAAGTGACAAAGAGCTCTATCAGGCATACAGCAGGATTTTGGCAGGCCTGCTTTTTCTCTCGAAACTGCACAGCCTCCATGTTGTCAAATTCACTCAGCTCATTTCTAACTGCGATTCATGCTAAAAAAACACCCCGACGCATCTGTTTCTTTCCTCAGCATAATTAGAGCCCATTACAGACCTTAAAGGAACACAATAGTCCATAAATATTGATTTTTGTTGGGTGAGCAGTTGTCTCATTATGATGGTGAAATGAAAATGTGGGACAAATATGCATATCCATGGGCGTGCAATTTGAGTGTTTAAATCCTCTCTGCACACTTCTCTTCAAGTCTGGAAGCACCTCGCAGTATTTTCAGGTCTGTTTCAAAGAGGGGCTGCTGCCTTTGATGTCTCTGCTGCAGTGAGTTGTATGCCCCACACAGCACCACCCCCTCCCCAAAGCTAAGCCTTGTTCTCAGCCAGTGCCAGCCTCCAATATCTGAGCTCATCCCACCCGCTCTCCGCAAGAACTAGCGCCAGCCCTGCCATGCACTGCACTTGAGAGTGGGTGGCATCACATGGCCCTTCAGGCTGCCTTCTGGGGTTTGGCATGTAGAAAGACACACACACACACACACACACACACATGGCTACTATGTGATTAGGCCCGCTGCTGCTGTTGCTGCTGACTGCATCTCTTCCTCTTTTTTTTCTGTGGAGTAATTTTATAGATTCTCAAAGTCAGTGATGCCCACACACCTCAGTGGAGCATAGACCCTTTTCCAGCCTGCAGTGCCTCCCACGCCGTAGACTTTGAGTGTTTCTAAGCGCCAATCAGCGCTGGGTAGCACCACCAAAACCGCCCCCTCATCCTTGTGTTCCTTCTCTCTCACACACTGTCCTGCACTTTCACTGAGCAACCGCGGTGAAAATAACTCGCGCACAAAAGCAAAGTTTGCTCAGCAAGCAGGATTTCATCTGGAAACCTGATGCTCTAGAGCAGATAATCCAAAGAAAAGGTGCGACTAAAATGATAAAGCAGTCAAAGTGAAACCAACTCCTCCACCCCCACATCCTGTCTGCAAGGTAACAGCAGCAGATATGTGCTCCTGCTACTCATTTAGCTGTCTGTACTTTGCCCTGCATCTGTAGCAAAATAACACACTAAGAAGTAGACAACGTTTCATCTTGAGAGCAAACACGTTACCCAAGCCGTCACCTGAGATGTTCTTGTAACACAGAGATATGTGTGAATTAACTCAGTTACTAGTTTCCATTGCGTCTTCAACTCTTGCATTAGCAGGACTTTTGCAACAATGTGGAAAGATGCAGCTCCATTTTCCTTGACAGTAGTTCCCTGCCTTTATTCAATGCTTAAAACAATCCAAAGAAGAAAAAAAGGGAGAGAGTTTAATATAAACACATGATGTTGAACTATGCAGAAGGCCTTCATGTTGCCAGACAAACAGGCTTTGAAAAAAAAAGCAACATGCCGGCTGTGATGCCCTATCACTGTGCGGTGGTGCCAGGGGTGGCAGCTTGTCTGCTTGCGTAGCGTGGTGTGCTGGTAGCTCCAACCTGCTCGGAGACGGGAGGTGTACAGCATGAGCAGGGAGAACACCATGCTCCTCATCAAGAATTTTAATGCCTGCGTTCTTCCTCTTCCTTCCTGTCTCACTCAGCACGATTCAGTATGAGCAGGAAAGGCCACGCCTGTGATCTCTGCTGATGTTGTTTGGCAAACTTAGCTTAAGAGTGGGATAAAGAGATATTGGCAGGGTTTTTGCAGAACAGTAAAATGCAGAAGGTTGGAGGCAGTCTGCTTTCTCTGTGTCATGTGGTGTTTAAAGTACACCAGGAAGATTGTCCATTCTTGTAAGCGCACTGTGTGAATGCGTGTGTGCAGGAAACTTCACACGGTTCACAATCTATTTGGTCTGAAACACAATAAGGAAGGAAGGAGTCCCCAGCTTTCGATGCCCCACCCACTGTTGATACCCCAGCAGTTACAGTAAATATTTGCATGGGTGAAATGAGGGAACAAGGTGTACTTCCTGTTATAAGAATAATACTGAAGCGCATGACAGGCTGGTGAGAAAAAAAAAGCTTTCTACAGTTCTGTGCCGTTAGCACTTTACAATTTTAAATAAGGGATTTAGCCAATATGAAAATGAGGAATGTGTTTCTGAAAAAGAAAAAGACATTCTCCCTTCAGTAAATAAAACTGAGTTCAACTTAAAAGCAGTGAAGCGCTCACTTCAGCTTGTGGCTAATCTTGGATAATAGTTGCTTATCTAGTTCTCTGATATATCTATACCCAGACTAGGAATGAGAAGCATATAATTTAATGCATTATTAGCTGGAGGGGCGCATTATATTACCTTTACACAATGCTAGACTTCCTAGTATAGCATTGTGTAGGCCTGCAGGTCTAGTCCTGTCAGCCTGCAGGTGTGAAAAACAAAGAAAATACAGAGGTGCCAAAAACTGCACTTTCTGAAATGGCCACTTGAGTCTGGCACCAAAACCAAGTCAATCACCAAGTAAGAAGACCCATCTTTCCAGTAGAAAACTTTATTATTACAACCTGGTTAAAACAACTCTTGTAGTTTGTGCAGTAGCTAATTTACCCTTTCATCACTATAGTGAGAGTTGAATGTTTATATAATTCACCTGTTTAAACTGGGCTAAGGTGTACATATTTAGAGGCTGCTTTGACTAGCAGGTGACATGTAGTCTCTAGCTACATGTCACCTGAGCTCATTTGAAGCCACTAAACCAAACCTTTTGATTGTGTCTGTGGTGTTAATGTAATTACCTGACTGATAAAAAAAAAAAAAAAAAGTTTTTTCTGTAGTTAATTGCCCTAACAATGTTCCATCCATTTCTTCCCCCTATCCAATTCAGGGTTCTGAGGAGATTTTCCCTGCTGTCTAATGTTTGTTTTATGGGACTGCATTTGGGTAGGTATTTGCCTACGCAGAGTCTACGCAAAGTGGTATGCAACCAAACAAATGCACTTGTGTGGAGTCCTTTAACAGCCTGTTAAACGAGCTGGATGACGCTATGCGTAGGTTGAACACTGGTTGGTTGAAAGAAATGGAAGACACACGAAGAAAAGCTCAAAGAGATTTTAAAAATGTGGCATGAAAAACAAATTTCAGCTCTTTTCATATTACAACTTTGCTCTTTTCTGTAGCTAACCACAACTAATAACAGCCCAAGCAGTAGTGGCCCACAAGCTAACTGTTTGTGACGCTGCCCCCTGGAGTGCTGTGCAATACTGCAAATTTTGGTATCAATCCGATACCTAATAAATAACGGTCCAGCATTTTTTATATTTTTAAATTTTATATTAAGATTTTTTCATCCCCCCCCCCCCAAAAAAGATGGACTACATACTGAACCAAGAAAAACAAAGAATTGAACCGATCACGCTAGTAGCTACTAGCTGTCATTTTGTTTTACCAGCAACATGTTACTACTTAGCATTCCACCCTCGTGTCTAAATATGGTTATACTTCTTTCTCCAAAACATCCAAGACACTAGTTACTAAAAGGCTACCACCATAAGGTGGCTATGCCCATCTTTTATATACGATCAGTGTTTCCTGCCTTTATGCTAAGCTAACTGTGTGCAGGGAGTAGCTTCATAGAGACCTGACAGTGCTGTCCTCTTTTGGGGCACTAACAGTAGACTATTTCATGAAATTTTAAGCTATTCCTTTAATTAATATCTCTACTAGTAAAAATGTTACACAATCGCTTGTTTTAATGTCCTACTATTATGGTCACCATGACTGCAGTTCAATAAAAAGTCACACAGTGAAAGTATGCCGAAACAAATTATGGCTGCTTATTTTATGAATTTATTTCCAAATGTAAACTTCACTATTTCATGCATACAAGTTATGACAACATACATTATTCAACAATCTGTTAATTTTCATATTTGCATAGGACATGGTCACAATATATTGTCTAACATGTAAAAAATAATGCCATAAAAAGGTACAGCAGAGCAGCTAAGACCAGCACATTAGATGTGTGAAGAATCCCAGTAAATGTACAACTGTAATACTCGAATGTAGTGATTTTGGTTTGCTGTGAGAGAAAAAACAAGTGACACCTGAAGGTTAGAATGAGGTCATTGAAGAATGTACTGGCCATAGCTGAGTCGAGAGTTATTTACAGTATAGATTATACTGGTGCTTAGAGGGGAAGCAGCACCATGGAGTCACTACAACAGGCAACTGATGGTGAGGGGCAGAGAGGGACACACAGAGGTATCAAGAGAGCAACGTTACACTGAGGAGGTACACTGAGGACAAACAGGTACAGAAAACAGAACCAAAAGGCTGGTGAGAGGCTCCCTCTTTGTATTCAAGGTGAGGTCACTGACAGCACTGTGAGCTGTATAACCTAGAACAGATTAATCTTTTAAGGGCAGAAATATCAGCTTAGCTTAGACCACCAACAAATATGGTCTGCAATTTTTCATAACATACCACTCTTTTTTTGTCACTCACAAATTCTGAATTATCTTTTACTTTTATAAATAAATTGGATTTGATTCATCAAGTTATTTTTACGCTGTAAAAAAAACAAAAACAAAATACAAGTCGCTTACTTGAGCGAAAGGAGGTCCATATCGAGCACAACATCCACTGATCGACAATTACAGCACGTAAAACTGAACCCAGAAGTACAAATGGTGTTGGATTCACAATTACTGCAACATTCATCTTTTCCTTCAAAGCCTTTGGTAACAACAATCAAGAACCACTTTATACTTTTATGGCTGCTTCTTGAAAAGAAAAGAAAAAAAAAGCCTAAGACAGACTTTATTCATCCTTAACTTTTAAACATTTCCGAGCACAAAGAGCCCAAAAAAAAGAAAGAAGGGGTTAGATTTGGGACAACAGGAAACGTACCTTGTGCACAACTCACAATGTGTAAAACCTCACAGTCGAGACAGACTTCTAGTCATAACCGAAGGAAAAAAAAATGCATTGGGTTGATGCAAGCAGCGCATTTATAGTAAATGCAATGCGTCAATCCTTTGGAATGGTTGGGCGTCTGTCTTCATTAAGACTGATTTTGTCAAAGAAAATACCTGCATTAAGCCATTATACACTGCTTGAGTACTGAACAGCAAGAAAAGGGGAAAAAATGTAAATAAGAACCAAACAAAAACAAAGCTAAACACTCAAAATGTTTACATAAAGCGGAAAAGAAATATTTAATTTAGAACACCTACATATCAAATACGCAGCGTTGCTTTATTAAATCCTGTACATTACATAACGACGTGTCACACTTTATAAAACTGTACATGTTTGTTTAATGTCTGATAGTAGCTATTTTATTTTATTTTGTTTGTTTTTCTTTTTTACCCTTAACATTTGTATCCTCTTTATGAAGTTATCGTTATAGTTTTGGCACACAATTGCATCGCGTCATGCTCGAGATCAGTGACGAAGAGTTCTGTGAGATATACTGATGTCTTTAACATGAACTCTTTAAATAAAATTGTTAGTTGTTCACACACTAGGCAACACTTAATTCACTTTTTTTATATATGTTACAATCAAGAGGAAAATGTTAACTGGTAAACAGTTAGTATCTTGTTGCGGCTGCAAGTCCTTCTGCTCTCACGGGTGTTGAAGTCTCGATTCTTACTGGGATAACAATCATAAAGTTGGATTAAGAAATGCTGAAATAAGGTTTCCTAGTAATTTACAGATGACATCACCCCCATTACATGAGCAAAAGCTGAAAATGAGATTGAGAAGGGATGTTTTAAGATTTTTGTAACAGAAAAATCAGCTTTTAAATTCCTTGAAATATTACCTTTTTTTTGCATCCACAAGGATGTATGTGCAGGACTTGGCATTATCGAATGATTATATAAAATGTAGCCCAGTGTTTTGGTTATTTATTTTTTTGTTTCTTTCTTTCTTTTTTTTTTTTTTTCTTTTTTTACAAAAAAAGTCTCTCCGTCTTTACTTTTTCATTCAAGTAGGAACAAATGAAACCAACAAATATTTGTGCTACTCGTCAAGAAAATGCAAGCTACATGATGGATGTTTTGAAAAGATATTAAAGTACAACAAAAGTATTTCAAGAGGTATGAGTTTTGATAAATATACAACCTTAAATATTTCATGAGACAAAAAAAAAAAAAGCAAAACAAAAGTAAGACTACATTGCTAACTCACAATGCGGTGGTCTCTATTCTTATGGAAAGCTCTGAAAATAATAAAGAAAAATAGCCACTCGAAATCTGAAACCAACTTACACAGAGGTCACTAAGTTTCTTTACTTATAATCACCCCAAACAAACCTAAAACTTTCATTTTCTTTCTTCCTTCTTCTTTTTTTTTTGGACGACAGGCTAACTGCAATAACCTGCATCCTGACATCAACAAAGTATTAGTTGTTCCTGATTAAAGGGATGAACCCCATGAATGGAGCTAAAATTGAGATTTCCGCATCAACGGTGCTTTGAACTGCTCTGCGAAAACCGCCAAATTCAAAAGCTGAAATGACCTGAAGACGATGCAAAATCTCGGAAAACGAAAAGGGAAAAAAAACGAAAAGCACGGACTATACATCTTTCTACAGAGAGGTTAATAATTATTTGACAACAAACACAAGTACAGTAAAAAATGGACATGTACAAAACTGTGTTCAATGGCCTTTTCTTTTGAATTATTCAAGTACATTTGGTACAGTGAGAAGAAAAAGTTTTGAGAAACTGCCTGTGGACGCCTTTATGTCACCGGTGCTGTCTGGATGGATTGATATACTGGGATGATTAGACTGTCACAGTCGCTTTAATTCAGATGGTAGGAGCTCTGTTTGCCTTACACAGTCCACTGACACTAAGGGGTCAAAGGTGTTTAAAGGGACATTTCACTCCAGAGTGCTCGATAGCGGGACTGTAGGTTTATGACGACATAATAGGCAGGAGCCGAGCCTGTGCCGAGGCATTCCTGTGTTTCCAGTGTGGTCGGACACTGACCAGCAGTGAACACTAAGCACCCAGGACCACCGGAGGAGGCTGGCAGACTTTATCTGTGCGGTAACTGATGTTACAACAAAATCCACAAACTGTGTCATATCTGCTTGGCAGATGTCAACCCTGAGGAAAATGTGCAGATTATGGATTAAGAGCTGATTACTGAAACCTACTTGAGGGTGAGCAACTGAGAAAATATTTGCTTTTTGCAAGAGAAATTTACTCTGCAAACCAGGTCAACCCTAAAACTTAAAAGAAAATGGACACAAAAAAGCCGTTCAACAGCAATTTCAAGAATTAGTTTGTGAAAATCAGCATTTTTTTTTCTTCTTTTCTGTGTGAAATCCTCTCGCTTCTTCTGTCACTCAGAGCTGCTGATCAGTGGCATTCAAAGTGTCATCTTGCAGTCTGGAAACCCATTGAAACATCTGGCAGAGAAATTATGCTGCACGTGGCGTCGCGAGAGAAAACTACTGCATTCGATCGAAATAATGGCTGTTTTCTTTCTCGAGAATGTGACAGAGCTGATTCATCACAACTTTAAAGAGCGATGGCTGCTGTGAGGAACGAGGGGGACAAGGTCTGCCATTCATGGACTTCCACCTGCCAGACTGCCTCAAAGGGAAAAAAAAAGAAAAAAAGAAAGAAAGATCCACGCTTTCAAGGCAAAGTTAACATGCATATAGTGTCAAGCACGGGACTGCGGGGCAAGACGATGAAGCTAGCGCATGCGATTGGTGATGACAGCGGCCTGGAAGGGTCTGACGGGACAGAGCTAAAAGGCTGACCATATTTCCAACTGTAGTGCTGAAGCATTAAAGGAAAATGTAGGCATAACACAGACTGGCGGCGCAGCAGCAGCAGTTTTGATAGCCGTGCCTGTTTCCGTGGAAGGTTTACTGTGCCTTTCGCCTGACCTATTGAGGCATGTCTGTCTAGAAACACAAGTCAGCTTTCTCACGGGACATCTGAGCTTCACAGGCAGGACGACGTGAGGCTGGTGAGCACTGGACTTTTGCTGATATGTTCGTTTTGGTTCAGATGTTTTGACAACAAGTTTTTAAAAAGCCCCCCTCGTTGTGAGAAAGAAGTTTGAAAGCAGCTGTTTGAGACCTCCGATTTATGAATTTTGGAGCTGTTACGTCCTCCTTGGAATTGTGAAATCTGACTCCTCAGCAGCAGGGGTTTCTGTCTGTGCTCGGGATGGAGCTGGATACATCCCACCCACACTGCTTGAACTGTTGTTCATAGACTTTTTAGTCTTATCCTATAGTTTGGATCAGCCCACTAATTACAGCCATTTTTCTGCTGGCTGTTTCTACAGTTGGTGGGAGGAGGGGAGTTGGGGAAGGAGAAGGAAATGGGGGTTGTCTGCGAGTGGGTGTCTCCTCTTTTGTGCTGTTCAGCTCATGATAAACCTCTCCTTTTTTTTTTTTTTTTTTTTTATCAGGGCCTGCCCTCTCTTGCCTGTTTACAGCAGATAGCTGCTTTCTTCCTTCTGTACTCAACGTTGCAGTGTCACAGCAGAGCCCAGCTGAGGCCTGCCTAACACGGTGGCCTACATTTGACCCACAAGTCGGGCAACCTTACGCAATTTAGCAGGCTCGGAGCTTTACCGGTTTTTGACAGGACAGGTAGAGCCAGATGAGTAAGGATTCCCTGGGGAATGGCATGCGAGCACCCCTCCTGCAGGCTGTGAATTGCTTCTTTTGGGTGCAGCTGTTTCCTCCAGGGAAGCCACAAAAGGCAGAGCCAGGAGGAGGGAAGTGAGCCGGCATCTGGCTCTACCTGCAATACTGCCAACCAGCAGCTCGAGGCCTCGGTGAAAGGTGGCTTACAGGACTGAATAAAAAGCTTTCATTCATTCTTGTCTTTGGTACTTTTTCCGATGTGCTTGAGAGATGGCTAAACCTTGTTTCAACTTAAGTCCCTTTGTGTCCGTTTTGAGTGAAATGTAGGCTGATGAGGCGGCTTTTTCTTTTTTCTTTTTCTCTCTCTTCCTTTTCAAGCATGAACAGCTGCTTTGAAACTTGACTGTCTCTGTGGTTGGAACGTTTCTCTAACTTCATAAATACAAAGAAAACTCTTAACCCAATCCTTCTACAGTGCAGATTCACTCAGTTTACACTGCACACAACCATTTCATGCAGTACACATTTAACCCAGTGTAATGTCAATAGATATTAACATTGCAAAAAAAGAAACAGATTTGGGTTTTGTTTTCTGTGGCGGGGCCTTTCTGATTGTTCCATTATTACACAGCAATCACATTAAATATGAAACCCCTCCCCAAACACGAGGGAGAAAACAAATGTTTGTGTATGCGTTACACATGACAGCGGGGCTAGTTTTTTCAAATATGAGAGCCGAAAAAAGAAGAAAAAAAGAAAACAAAGAGTGCAAATTGTGTTGAGTGTAAGGCTGCTATATATGAACTGTATGTTTCTCTTCACCGTGTTCATTCTTTCAAGCTAACAAGGCCATCCCTGAGCAGGGCGTAAAATTCAACCCCTGTTGAATTTCAGAATAAAGTGATGAATATATTGTGCAGTCAATGTGAGTACTGTTAAGTACTGTGGTCTTACAGAAATCACAACTGTCTTCAATCCTGAGGTGTGTGTGTGTGTGTACCCCTTCTCCTAACCCTTTCAAAAAATCAAAAATAAATTGAATAAAATCAAAGCAAAAATAAACAAACAAACAGAAATGTTCCGAAGATCTGTCAGGGTGTCTGTTTTTTTTTCTTCGTCTAGACCTTGTTTAGCTGACTGCGACCGTACATTTAACAAGTAGCCGTGATCAGAAGCCAAAAAAACACACAGACTGAATGCAGATATTGCCATCTGGGAAAGGCATTATCTTCTTTTAGGATCACGCAAGTAATTGCACTACAATAAGCAGTTATGTACATTATGGTACACCACAGCAAGCGCAGAAATAGCAAAGGGGAGGGTGGGGAAGGGGGGTAGCTGACAACTGTGCAACAAAAGTGTTATGATGAAAACACGGGCCTCACAGTCTCGAGGCAGAAAAGTGCGACCGGGTTTCAGTTTAAGGCGAGTTGGCTGGGCTGAGGGTGGGGCTGGAGGCATCTGAGCGGCTGTAGTCGCTGAGGGAGCTGGGACGTGTGGCGCTGCCGCCGTGGGGTCTTTTCAGCATTCCTGGCTGGAAATCTGAGTGTCGCCGGGCGTGCTTCATCAGGTGGTCGCTGCGCATGAAGCGCTTTTCGCAAAGGGGGCAACTGAACTTCTTCTCCCCCGTGTGGGTGCGGTAGTGGCGGGCCAGCTCATCAGAGCGGGCGAACTTCTTAATGCAGTCGGGCCAGGTGCATGGGAAAGGCCGTTCTCCTGCAAAAACAGAGGCAGAGCGTCAGACGAACCATATCCACATTCGTGCTTTTTTTAAAGACAATTTCAGTTGATCATTTTCCCAGTTTTCATGCAAGCACCAGCCCCTAGGGCTTAGAAAATGAAACCAATGACACTTTTAAAAACCACCAAATAATCACAAGATGCTCATAGACTTTCATGGCAAAAATACCCAACCTCAGAGATGAAATGATCATTTTTAATGCACCTTTTTGGATTTTATTAAGGCTTAGAGCTAGATCTGTAGCTGCTTTGACAGTAGTGTTGATACGGGCAGGAGTAGCACACAGCAGCCTGCTAGGTCTCATCTATGCTAATTTCAGACATGAACTGGACCGGTGTTCTGACAAACCATCCTACTTTGGCAAAACGTCCTACCGTAAGTAGTTTATGTACATTTCTGCTGTCACATAGTAATTCCAGCACAAAGTTAAGTAGGTATGACGGTTTGCCACTTAACTTTGCCCATCAGAGTATGCTTGTAGCTCATATTCATAAAGCCAGGACGGTTTGCCACTTCATTTTACCCGTTAAAGTATGCTTGTAGGTAACATTCACAAAGGTAGCCTGGTTTGGCACTTAATTTTGCCCGTCAGAGTATGCTTCTAGCTCATATTCACAAAGGTAGGATGGTTCGCGACTGAATTTTAGCTGTTAAAGTATACTTGTAGGTCACATTCACAAAGGTAGGATGGATTCCCAGAACACCGGCTGACCTTGATTGCAGTTTGGGTGCCTTTTGCAGGAATAAGCTGACATATAATATGGCTTGCTTTTCTAAGAATTTTAGGTGAGTGAAATGACAGGATTTTTTTACGTGCTGCGTTTATATAGTCTATATATGCAGTATGCTGATCAAGCTTGCTAAGAAATTATGGCTCCAGGAAAATCAAGATGGCGATGGTCATAAACCTAGTGTTTTGGCCATAAATCAAGAAACCAGAAACCAGTGAGTGACTTCAAGGTGGTTGCATTCATCCTTTAGAACGAGTCCATGGTTTTATGCCCATACACGTCACCCTGCCAGCAGCCTAGTTGCTGTTTTACATGATTGTATGTTTTCAAACCCATTTGTGGTTTCCAGCGTCTTTAAAATTCAACACAAACTTTGTAACTCGGGCCAAAGCATAACTTGATGGGATCACTGCGTTATGATGGAGTTGCTATTTCGAGCACATTTCAAGTCTCCGCATTCTGATTTTACCACTGTAGTGAAATAAACGGGAGCCAGCGGTCGCTGTAAAGGTCGACACAAAAGAATCGAAATGAAAATACTTTTAAAAACTAATGGGCGAACAGTGGGTCGGGATTTTACAGGATATGTGATTTGTGGTAAATGAGCCGAAACATGCCAAAGCTGCTCCAGTGCTTACGTTGTTATCCTTTTAAATACAGTTTAATGTTAATGCATCGGGGCTTTTCACATGTATCAGAGGCTTTGGTGAGTCTCACTCAAATCAAATGAAACTAACTGATGATGAAGTGTGCATATTTCAGCACTCTGGTGACACAAATGGTGCTCGCCACATAATAAACAGCTCACCACAGTGCTAGTACTGACTCATCCTGGAACAACAGTCATAAGGTTATTCCATAATATATTAAAAGCCACAGAGATAACTTCAAACTGTTAAGAAACATGCAACAAACAAAAAAAAAGAGGTTTGAGCGATAAGACCTGGATGTAAATCAACTACAAATTGGCAGAGTACTGGAGGAGCAGCCACAGTTTAATTATCTAAGCTCCAGATGCTAATCACGCTCACAATGGTTACCCAGCCCATTTTCTAGCATGCAACTATCTGTGACTCGGCACATGGGAAATTACAACCTTCCCCCTCCTCCAACAGCCAATAAAAGTGGGTTCTGACAGAAATATACTCAAGGCCATATGGTACAGTATACTGCAATATATCCTGCATTTTCCTACCATACTAATATGGAAACAGTATGCAGTGAACCTAAATGCAGCATCCTGCATCTACTGGTCAATACTATATTCCATTTAGCCCCATTTTACTGAGCTCCTGCCCAACAATAGTGAAATCCAGCAGTCTAATTTTACCAGCTTGGCTTCACAGAGCGAAAGGAAACCGCAGGATGTGTTCTTCTAATGGTTAGGCTCTTTCTAGTGAATAAGAATAATCAATCATAATGTGCACGCCCATGGCAGGGATTTGAAGTATGAAAGGGAAAAGATGGAAGGAGATGTGTGGATGTTTATAGGTGGCACATCAGAACACGGCTGCCAAATGATTTCTTTGTTCTGTGGTTTCCCTCTGGGCCACAATGGAAAGAGTGCTGTTAAGCATCAAACACTCAAATGCTACCTGATGCCAGAGAGTCTCAACAACAAGAACTCGGTGCACAAGTCTCAGTCCCTTCCCCCCACCTCCCCACCTCCCCATACACTGCATGGTTACAAAACACGCCGACAGACAGTGCAAGTCTAGACAGTCCGGTCTGTGTTCCTGCCTCTGACGCCTCACCTCAGCTCCAGACAAACTCAGTCAGCCCTGCCCACTATAGTTCCTGCAGGCTCACACAAGGCTCAGTATATTTAAACACTGTAACTGACATGCATACATTTGCATACGCGCACCAAAACACAGCCCTGTCCCCTTTTCATAGCAGCTATTTATAGTTTTTAGCAAAGCTAACAAAGACACACATCCTTTCATGCGTGATGCAGCGTTACAATGTATAAAGAACGACGTGACTGTGTTTGTTTGAGCTCCTGGAGAAAAAGTAAGCAGTGAGGCGCTCATCTGGTTGACATGGCTCATAATGGAGTGATTTCATTCACTGCTTTATTACTAAAAGAAGAGACCGGTGCTGCCACCTGGCACTGCAAAAATTAGTTATTGGCCTAAAAGCACAGCTAAGTTTTGCAGGCTGCTTAAAGCTAAATAAGCAGTGTAACGGATCTGGCAACATTAATATTTAACCAGACACAAGAGAGCCAGACTGAGATATCCAGTCTATCTGCCCTGATACAGTAATGCGTAGTGGAAGCATCAGGTATCCAGCAGCAACTCTCTGAGATGGGTCAAATTATTTGCAGCTCCGTCACTTCTTGGAAAGGGCAGAAAGAAAGACGTGGTGCCCATTTTCACCTCTCGCTGAGCAGCTTTGAGTTTTAAAGCCAACAATATGAATATTAATATAAAAGAAAAAACCTGCCAGCCTTGAAATATCAACTCCCATAAAGGAAAAGCATGCAACTTCCCAATCAAGTGTTGTTTCGTAACACCGGGATTGGGATTTCCATGAAGCTGGTAAACATATTCTGCTAACATTGAGATGGTTTAGGGAACAAAACGTTTTCATAATGAGTGGAAATAATGATAGAGCCTGTCAGCCTGTGTGGTATGAGGGTGTCACTTTTCAGAATTTTTCAATAGACTGCAGCTATTACTCAGCATTTCTGTAGAAAGGAGAATGCGGTAAGCTACTCCGCTTACCCAGCTTTTCTTCCTATCTACTTCCAGTGTTGTCACAGCACAGCACCATAGTGACTGTGACGCCAGGACCCACCCATTGGTTATCCCATCTCTGGCATCATGCCATGCCAAGGGTGTGGTTTGTCTTTCTCCGAATGTGTAGAGGGCGAGCAGAGCGGGGGGTGGGTGGGTAATGAGGGAAGCTTTTCCCTAACGAACACAGTGACCCAGTTACCCATAAAATGAGTTACATCATACATCATGCACGCACAACTGTACCTCTACTAAGCACAAGTGTCCCCCCTCCAAGCCAATGAGATTATGTCACAGGTACTCTTGTTGTATAACTGTTCTCTGCGAGTCCACTGGGTCAGTGAATAAACAGCTCATCTCTGCTCCTCTCCCTCCATCTTCCTCTCATTCATATCTGAGTTGGGCTCCTTGGTTTCAAGAGAAATGTTTAAGAGAAATGGAATCTGACTTCCCGGTGTAAGGGATGCTGCCTGCAAAAGAAAAGATCAAATCTCTTCTTGACGCGCACTGCAGTGGAGAAACTGAGCTCAGTCGCCGACCGAGAGCAGATAACATTCCTGGTGTGTCCTCAGGCATGGTCCAAACTCACACGGCATTCATGTGCAAACTTCATTTGAACTTGCTATAAGAGAACTAGATTAAATACCTGTGCAGAATGAGAGGAGGGGGGAAAATACATCAGAGATCACCTTGAAGTTAACTGTGCCTGCACAGTGAGAACCAGAGCAGGAAATATCTTTCTCAGGGAGCTTACAAGAAAAACAAGGTGCACCTTACACCTACACAGAGGCAAACAATTCACAAAGAGAAAGTATGGAGCCTTGCTGTAGATCACGGCTCATTACAGTTGGAGCCACCTAACTTCAAGGCTGGTTTTGGTGGCACAGCCAGCTTGGCAACATGAAATGGGACACCACTAACTCCAATGGTAGGGCTCAGCACAATCCTATAATTTGGATCCATGTTTACAACAGACTATGACCTGAAAACAACCAGAAGCCATCTTTGCTGCCAGCAGACAGCCATTGATGGGGATTCTGGGTAGTACTAAAATGACTGCTGGGGCCCTCATCAACATAAACCACTGGAGCAGACAGGGTTAACCCAAGTGTGCCCAGCCTCTCCCTCCACACACACCATCATGTGCCAAGGTGATATAAACACTAACATGTGTGCACAGAACAATAAATATACATTAAGGCTTCTGCAGCTCCTCCTTTCTTTTGTTCGCGAAGCGGTATATGCAGGCAACGCTTTAGCAAAAATAACAACAAAGGCTTACAAATTTCTGTGGTCTGCACACTTGAGATCAAACCAACTGTTTCTGTGAATGTTAGTCTATGAAAAATTACAGCCGTACCCGAGTGAGAGAACAGACAAATTACCAGAAAATCAAAACATGTTTTCTCAGACGACTCCATTCAGAGTTCGCAGCAGACGAGAATAAGTCACCAGGAGCAACAAAGGACCTCTGGGTGTGTCAGGTGCTTGTGACGAGAATCAGCTTAAGCTTTTCAGGAGAAGCTCAAAAACAAGAGTATTTAACGTATTATCATCTTTTGTCGTCATTGAGAGGGACCTTGCTCGCGGTTGAATAGCGTGCCTATCCTTGTGGGGCCTATAGCTGTCAGGCTGTGAACAATAGCAGCAGACTCTCTTCCAGCAGGAGAAGCACTCCTGTAATGCATTTCAATCAGACAGGCTGCAAGTACTAACCGTAACTCACTCCACTCGGTCCACACCGCGCCGGGCTACCGACGTTCACACGGAGACATGTAGCAGGGGTCGAGTGCAAGCATCTGATTCCTGCACACACTTTGCTATACATTACTTCATCCTCTTAACTGTTTAAGAGAAAAGCGGGGAGGGGTTGCCTGCATTCAGCAGCTCAACAGATTTGCCTCAATTAGCTGGAATGGGCACTCTCTTTCAGCCTTGAGTGCATGCTAAAACAACCTGCCGCCTTGATATGTTGCAGGCAACCTACTTATCTTTAAAGAAAGAAAAAAACAACAACAACGGTTAAACTGACGACATGCAAACAGCTGCTGCCATTAAAGGGTGTTTATAGTTGGTCCACAGAAGCAGGTGGGAGCATAGACGCGGTACAGTGCCAGCTTATTCTGCTGATAGAGTCTCACACTATAGCTCATTTGAGACAGACATCCTTAACCACCATCAAACAAAGGGCTACAACCCTGCTAGATCCTGAGAGGCCCCTCCACACTGAAATAAGAGGACAGACAGATAATACCAACTGTCCCAGTATAATGCCTGATGCTCTTATGGTGAGCGGGACAGAAATATTTTCATGTCTTACAGTGACTGATGAGGCCATCCTTCTCAAAAGACTCCATGAAATACTCCTCATTTTGCACCCAGGGACCACACCCCATGATGATATGGTCTGCCACAAGTCTGATTTATCATGCAGAGAAAGGGGACACACCTTATGTACTGTAGCGAGAAGCACAGCCAGAAACAAAACACTTCCTCTGCCGTTAGCTCACAGCCATTCCTCTCTTATTCAAGCTGCGATTAATATAACGCAGCAGACGCAGTCAGAGTCTAACTCTCATACAGAACACTGCAAGTGCCAGGCTGACAGGAGCAGGTTCTGCCGCTGAGGTCACAGCCCTTCAGACGTTAATCAGATTAGATGCAGATGCAGCTGAATAAATGACCTACATCAATGGAGGGCATTGACAGTGAATATCCTGGTAACTGACCCCACCCCCACCATGCCGCACTGTATATTCTGTCTTTGCACTACAGATCCCTCCCTCACGTGCGAGATGCGGTGGAGGTGGGAAAAAAATGAAGAATGCACAGTGTTCCACAGGTCTGTATCCCTCTCTTCCTGCCGCTGGTAATCAACACCACACCACAAAACGTGGCCGGGCTCGGCCTCGCAACACAGCAGGCTTCAGCACCTATTTTGCTTTTCAGGCTGGAAAAGGGCGGGAGGGGTTGCTGGGGGAAACAGACAGAGCAGCTTTTATAGAGCTACTCCAGAGCTAACTAAAGAATACACAAGCCCTGTGGGCCACTGAAAGCAGCACAGCTCAGGGTACTGCCTGACAGCGACCTTTCAGTATTATGATTGTCCTCTATGCATGCCTGGGTGCTTAATCACAGTGAAATCAGGTTTATATGTCAACACCAAGGAAGTATCCTACTATCAGCTTTACATGTGCATATACAGGATAGCATATGGGCAGCACGTGCGCCAGCGCATGCCTTGGAAATGTCTTCCATGGAGCAGAAACACTGCACCAGCAGAATAACAGAGAAAATGGTGGCTCCACTTTGGTTTTATTTACACCCTAGTAGAAAGGATTCCTTAGTTCTACTCGACACATACCGTCCTACATGTGACCTTTATAAGGCAACAACATGTTGTGCAGGAGAGATGCCATTCTGAAAACTTACGACAGAAAAAACAAACACTTGAATGTTTGCATCTGTAAATTCCTGTCAAATTGACATTGCTAACATGCTAATCACTAGAGAACAAGGTGTACACTATTACAGCAGTACTATATTGTCATGGTTTCGAATATTGGCATTGAACATTTGCTACTTACTATGAAAAATAAAGCAGTAAAGCTGACCAAACACTGGAGAAACGATACTTTCAACCTGTTTATGGTGCTAAATGAAAAGAGGACCCTTGAAACAAAGAGTAGCTAACATGTACAAATCTCCCAAATCGAATCTAATAGCAAACAGTTAAGTTGCGACAGTAAATTCAAAAACAAAGATTTAAACCTGCTGCTAACACAACAGGAAAAGCCACAGGTTTTTTAGGTTTTACCATGAGGGAATCATAACATCAAGGCAATCCATCCCATAGCTTCAATTTGAACCTGAAGTAGCTTGTTACACCACATCCCTCGTACAACATTTGGATGGAGACAAATGGAAACTTGTCTCAAGACTGAAGCACGAGCTTCTTATTACATGTCAGAATTAGAGCTCAAATGGGAGCAATGGTGGAAATCCTGCCGTGTGGCAGGTAGACAGACAGACCTGCCCCAGTAGAGCTTTTACCGATTTCTGTGCCAAGGTTAAGGCCCAAGCAAGAGCAGGAAAACCCCATCTCCACCCTGCTACCTCATCAATGCCACCAGCCACACAGGAACATTGTGCACTCTGTGCAAAAGTGCAGCCAAATATAAAACCACTGGCAGTGAAGTTGTATATATAATCAGAGAGTCCTGTTGCTTTTTCCATGCGGAACTTGGGATAATTTTACATTTAAAAAGCGTAATTAACCACAGTTATTTGACTGGAAATAGACAGCATGCATGAATAACTGGGTCTACCAGGTGCTCCCACTAATTTTTAGGGCACGCTTTGCAGCTATCTCGCAGTATTAGAGATACTCCAGCAGAACACAAAAGAGGTTCAGACAAAACATTAACCCAAGTGTAAAATATGGCATTAGACTCTTTGTCTTTGAGGAATATTGACGCTGTTCCTCCCTGTGATTCCAGTAGATTCTGAATAGGTCTTCTACACTGACAAGATGGCCTTTTGTACGACCCAGCTGTGGAGGACACAGAAAGTCTGAGCTGTTATTGCCGAAAAATAGTCGAGGCCCATCTCTCCTTTGATGGTAGTCTGGGTGAGATGACCACAACAGAGTAATGAGGCTTCAGAAAGAACATCATGTACTCTCTATGGAAGCAAGGCACACTATTAGACACACTATTTAGAAAATAGAGCATCACTCTTAAAAAAAGGTGAAAAAGGTGCTAAAAAGCCAGAAAGAACATGAAAATAAGAGGAAAAGGAACGCAAGAAATAATTTGAATGAATTCAAATGTTACACCGTAAATAGTTTATATGTACATCGGTGTTACATGACTTCATTTTCCATATTGCAGGGCTAATGCATGTTTCACAGAAAAGGCCCACCTCCTACACCAGGAGATGAGACAAAAAGCTGTCTGGTCACCTTTGACCCTTAAACTGCTGTGCATTCCTCACCATACAACTCAATGCAGCATAATGAGCAATTTAAATTCAGTGTGTACCTCGATGTCTGCTGCATTAGACAGTGAGTCTCAAAAGAAACCTACAATGAACCCTTCATAATCTCCGTTGAGGGGATCAAGAACATCTTTGCTCTCCCTGAGTGGCAAAGTTTTCTACTGCCAGCAGTAACCACATAATCTACTGACAAACAATTACACAAAGACAGTAAATGAAAGCCCAAACATCACACTGAGTGACTCGGGCCTTGTTGTGGACAGTTTTCATTAATGAAACCAATCACAGTTATTTCAGGGATGCTCAGTACACTGTTTATGAGTGTAACTGGAGTGGCCGCAAAAGGCTCGTCTAAAGAGTCCTAAAAACTTACAGGTTGGAGGAAAAACAGGCTCCATAGCTAATGTAGCTTGTTTAAGACACAAAAACACATTACATTTACAGTACACTAAACTCTAATTAAATTTACTATAAACTGTATAAGTAAGCACATGTAAATGACATTCATAAAATAACACATAAAACATGTAAATATATGATAAAAAATGATGGTGACTCAAGGGGAAGATTTGTTTTGACCTATTTATGGAATTGTGCTGAAGACACTGCTTTACAAAAACAACCTACAGGTTTCATCTTCTCTTAAGATGCTAACGAATAAGACTCATAAGATATGCAAAAGCTGGGATGATGAGGCTTTGGGCGTTACAGGAGTCAAGTAAGGACGTCTTGTCCCCGGTTCTTTGTTTGGTGTCTATTACAGTGTTTTCCTCCTCAATTAGATAGTGGTGTTTGGCAGGAACTGACTGGGCTGGGATCCATTCTCTCTTGACTCTGCTAGTAGGGGCTGAAGGGAAGCACGCTGCCAGATTTTGGCTCTATGAAAGCACTGCAAGATTGGCTGAGGCATCCCGGCTGAACTCAAATGACCCACATTCTGGGCCTATCCAATCAGACAGGCAGAAACAGTCATTATTTTCACAATTTATGGGACATAAACCAATCGTGAAGCCAGACGCCGAATTGTATCCAAACAGAAAGGCAGGCGAAAAAAGGAAATGCTTAATAGGCACAGAGACAAGGGCAGGGTTAATACGGAGCAATGAAACTGCACTAAGCTCACATGGTTTGGGCTCAGGAGAAGCACCGCTGAATGCTGAAGGCTGGCTCTTTGAGAGTCCTGCTGGAAGTTTGGCTGAGAAAAAAGGCAGCTTAACTGAGATGACTCACGCTCTCTAACTATCCGGTAAAATAAGCAGAAACCATCCCAATTATAAGAAATTACAGACTGCAAACCAATCACAAAGCCATAGGGGAGTGAATCCCAGAAGAAAGGAAATGGCTAATAGGCAAAAGGACAAGGACAGGGCTGAGTGACAGCAATAGAACTGCATCAGTAGAGAGACCTTTCATTTCCTTTATGATGCAACTGAAGAAAAAGCTAGAGCCCTTTTTTATGCATATGCATGCACCAAATCTGTGTCTCACTCTCTTAACTTCCCTTGACAAACACTGATTGCATACTGCTACTACAACAGTTGCCACCACCTGCAGCTGATAAATAAAAACTATTATTTTCAATAACAATTTTAGAAAACTTGATTGCAACATGACAACAGCAAATTATTTTATAAATTTTCACAACCTGTGCCTAATTTTAGCCTGATTTTCAGATGTACAGTTCTTCCCACACCCTGTAAATCTAGTGATGGGGGGGGGGGGGGGGGATCTATTCCACATAGTTTCAATTTTCTGGTTTAATTTCTTTCTCTATTCATAACAATTATTAAGATGAGTCAAGTTCACACAATAAATTTGTATGCGATTCCTGTGATAAAGGTTTTGTTTTGTTTCTGGTCCGTCAGCTCGATATGTGTGTAGAAGATGATGAACTGCAGTATACAGAGCAGGAGGGGAAAAGCAAAGGCTCCTCAGTCGAGGCTCAACTAGCTGAGTCTGTTGCTGGCCAGATCAGCTGGCAGTCTGTCTAGCGGGGGTGTGGCACATCACAACAAAGGGCTTTGGGCAGACAGGCTACTGCACAGCTCTTATCAATCCCCCAATTTGAGTCGATCTACATCCTTCACTATCTCAGTAGCCTATTCTGCGGAATGCAAAGCGCAGATGTGGAGGTATCCTTTGGGAAGGTCACAGGTAGCAAACTGCCGATCCGGAGCGCATTTGCAAGGGTTTCTCTCAGCGGTGTGACGGCGCACTTGCTGGACTGCAAACTTTCAGCATGCCCACATTTATTTATTGCACACTTGGCTTATTCTCTAATGGGGACATTAGGCTGTGTTTTGTAGGGTTTCGACTCTCGTGTTGCCGTGGTACAACCCAAAGTTTATTTTAATTAAAGCGAACAGAAGAACGCCCGAAATCTGATCTGTGTAATTTTGTTCTGCATTTGCGCTGCAGTTTGAACACAGTGTTCCATGCGGTGGGGTTTGTTTGTGAGTATGTGTGTGCTCCCGCGCACGCGCGTGTGCGTGAGTAAGGTGGGGGGTTAAAGGAAAGCCGTCACAAAGCTCTGAGACATGAGTGGGAGTGGCACTGTTTTCTAACCCCCGCAACCGAAATTAAAAGGACATTTCATAAAGTTCGCACAACTGCATTATGAAACTATAGAGGCCACTGCTAAACTGAATGTGCTCATAGTATCCATTCAGGGTGGATCCGTGGGTGAATATTTATGAGTCACTGACTCGAAACACAGCAATCACCTCCTCTGTACACATAGCGCTATGAATGTACGAGAATCCACACTTTTGGTATCTCAGTGTTTTAAATCATCCCATCCGTTCTCAGATACATAAGGGAAACCCACGTTCACAGCAACAAACATCCAATGCACCCAATGAAACTGACCTGTGTGTGTCCTTAGGTGGGCTTTGAGGTGGGATGATTTGCCATAAACTTTTTCACAACCTGAATAGTGGCATTTGTGCTTTTTCTGAGGCGGCTCTTGCTCAGTTCGTCCCCGCGGTTTTTTGCCTCTTTGTTTGAGCGAAGGATCGGAGATGGTGGAAGGTGTGGCAGATTTTCCATCATCTCTAAGGTTCGGCATGCTCTCATCTTTTATTTTTGCCTGCTCGGCAACACTGTTGGGAGTCTGCTGGTTAAAATCCGCCAGAATCCGCGCCACCACAAAAAGAGAGGAGTTATCCTTCACCAAAGGCTCCTTAATTTCCTCCCCGTTCTTGGAGGAGGATGGGATTTCTGGTTTAATCTCTCTATTCCCTTTAGGAGCATGAACAATTGCACGACTGGACATTGAAACAAGGCACTCTGCTGCAAAGTGATCCATTTTGTCTTTGAAAGAGCCCCCTCTGCTTCTTAATGACATTCACAAAAATCAAATAAAAATGATCCCGTGAGAGGGGAAGAAAAAGTACTTGTTCCGTGGTTCCCTTTGTGTAGTGGTGGTGGTGGTGGTGGAGAGGAGGAGGTCGTTCTCATCAGAGAGAACTGACTTTATGATCTTACCCGGCTTTCCAATATCATCAACATCCTGTGCAAGAAACGCCTAGGACAGAAATGCAGACAACCTCCCTTTAGAGAGAGCGAGCGAGCGAGCGAGAAAACAACAGAAACCCAAAGTCTTTGTTTAGCGCAACGACGCTGGTAAGAACAAGAAGTCTAGAAACTTGGATGCGTTAACTCCCATCGCGGCTTCAAACAGTCTCCAGCATAGTGCGTGTCTCCCGAGCGCCTGTTCCTGCTCGGTGTATCCATGCTGGGGGCGTGTCGACCGGCGACGATCGGGCAGCATCGTCAGAGTAGCCGCTCATTCATTGGGCGCTGTCTGTCCCCAAATGCACCAAACTTGAAAGTTTCACCACAGGTTGCCTCCACGCATTTCACATGATGTATATCTCGCAGGCTGCAAAGTTAACAGATCTTAAAACATACAACAGAATCGTGCGGAGTGGCGCACAAAAGCTTTCAGGCGCTTTGGAGTTTTGTCCACCGATGATATCGGTAAGGAGGTGTCTTTAGATCCGAGAGGCATTCTGCAGCAAATATAGCCTGAATATACAGTTAGAGTGATAATATACTCGGCTATAAGAGGAATACGTCCAACATGTGGTATGCGGCCCACAGACGTGGGCGTGTCCACAGCGCCACCAACACCACTGGTCTGGAGCAGCGTTACAGTGCCCAGCACCATTGGAAGAGAGCATAGAAGTACAGGTTTAATGGACTTTCACTTTATTTAAGGTGTTGTTGTTCTACTTTCTGCTTATGATCTACTATAGTTTAAAGGTTAAGCTATAAACAATTATACAAAACACAAAATGACTGTTTTAAACTCTTGCATGTCATCATTTTCTGTGTAATAAATCTGTAATAGGACACAGGGCTGCACATGAGTGTTTTTGGAACACTGAGTACCCTATCTTGTTTTTAGTTCCCTCCTGTAACCCCCCCCCCCCCCCCCATTAAAAAAGCCCTTATATCCACAGAAGATGACACCCAGAAACCCTGAGTGTAAAAAAGAAGAAGAAGAAGAATTCCAGCTGCTGGAACAACCTACCTGCCAGGACTTCCTGAGATAAACTAGTATTACAGGTCTTTTTTCCTGTTGCCTGGGTTCTCTGTGACGTTTATTCACAAATAAAATCTATTCATGGCACTTGTTTTGGGATATTGTGTATATTTTTGGGGACATTGCTGTACAGATTGATTTGATTTGCAGTACATCAGGATCAGTCATCCTGTATGCAGAAGGACTGACACTTGTTGCAAGATTTGTCAAAAAACTACTGAATACTGTTGGTTTGCAAGTAAATGTTTAAAATTTAATTTATTGTTTTTTTTTTTTTTTTTTTTAACATTTCCCCTTCTCCAAACTGGACTTGAAATTAGTTGTTGAGCACCCAGAGTCCAAACCCCCCATATACTTCCCTCTCAGTGATGTAAGACAGAAAAGACCTACTTATTAGCTAATTCATTTTTAACTGATTTTCTGCAAAGGCACAAATACAAGCAGCTTTATTTGATGAGAACTAACTGTTGAAATACAGCATTTGAGCAATTTCCCCTTTATGCTCTGAATGTGCAATTTTTGTCATGAAGAAAACTGATGAGGTGACTATTTGAAAATGTGATTGCACCGATTTCCTCCGTTACACATTATCTGAACTCAAAAACGAGGAAAACAATCAGCTAAAAGCGCAAAAGTCATGTGAACAAAGTCTCAAATAGAAGCAACAAGATTCAACAAGATTTTTTAATATTATTTACTCCCCTTCTTATGACTATCTCTAGTGGGCCTCTGGCCAGCAGCACAGTGCATCGGCAGAGAGTTCAGCGAAGAAAGTACTGGTTTAACCAGCTGATGTTAGACAGAGAAAATAAGTTGTTTTCAAAACTGCTTTTTAAACTTTCATTCAAAGACAGAAGAGTGGCACAACAACACTAGCAGTAAGTTGTTTAAATCCTGCTCGACCCTGCTGATAACGTCTGTCCTATTCTCCTCTCAGTCTTACAGGTTTGATAACAAAAGTTTCATCAGACTTGACTTGTTGACTCAAAAATGACTTTCAGCAGTTGACAGGCTTTATGATTATAATCTATTTTACAGTACAGTATTTTTTTTTTAATGAACAGCTTGTGTTTTTTGTTGTTGTTGTTGTTTTGTTGTTTTTTTTGGAAGATGGTGGTTTCTCTCAGCAAACTAGCAATTTACCTCAAAACCTTCCTCTGAGCAACTCTCAGTCTCTGCCAACTGTAACCCAGCCAGCTCCCACAGGCACTGTCTTCTTTGGTTTATTCTCCAGTAAGAGACAAGTGACACCATTATGGTGGAAAAAAAGGGAGTCAAGATACAAAGTTTTTGTCAGTGTTGGACATTTTAATGGCGTTAGCTTTACAGCTGGATCAATCTGATCATTTTTCCAGACACCTGGAAATAAATCCATAAACAGTTATCAAATCCAGGCATGCTGGAAACTATCATGTCACTAGCTACAAAGTCCTGGCAGAAAACAAACCAGCTAATGCTATTGATTATAAGCATAAGGACACACTTGAATGTCCCTGTTAACCTCGTGTGGACCCACATGAACTCCAGTGTTTCATCAAAAAAGTCTCAAGGATCTGTTTAGCTCAGATTTTGAATGTACCAGAATATGTGTCGGATATTATGTGGCATGCTTTAAGAGCAACAGACAAAGGACACAAAACTTCTTTTTCTTTTAAGAAAAGGAGTAAAGTTGCACTCCACCAGTACAGGATTAGACCTGCTTTCCTGCAGCAGCTGATGCTCTCCTGTGAGAATGAATGCACACTTTCAGCATTGTGCACAAAAGCCCACACTAGAAAGTTCCCAGTGTTCACGGCAATGTGGCATTCAGAAGGCCATCTGGCTGTATTATTTTACATATTCTTTCACCACAAAAACGTGGTGTTCTTGTGTTTCATGTAGTGCTTTGGCGATCTTTTCTAATGAGAGCACAGCAAAAGAGGATAGTTCCTCTTTCACAGGGTTATTTCCCAGAGCTGCGTAGAAACTGCATGTGTTTATCAACTCCCATTTGGGTGTCAAGTGCTCGAAAGCCAAAAGAGACAGCGAGGAAATCAGCTGCAGCTCAAACAACGGAACCCCTCCAAAGGTGACAAGCAGCTGTGGAAGTGATCATATCTTTCACAATCTCACTCAGAGGGGAACAGTGGAGTATCTCTGTCTGTGGCTGCTGCAATGTGATGATTCAAGAGACCTTTTGTACGTTCCCAAATCCCAGCACCAACCCCCAGTGCACTGTGTCCAAACAGCACACTGTCTGGCACTGAAATAATGTTCTCAGGCAGGAACAGCAATTTGATTGGCCTCTTCACTTTTGTTTGCAATGGGAGATATCCTCTTCGAGCACAGTGCAGCCTGAACACTGTAACATTCTGGCTCGGCTGTCATGTCAAGGCAAGACCCCGCCCTCTGAAGACTTTGAAAAACTTACAAAAGTATCAAATTCCACGTGGTTCTTAAACTGGGGGGCTGGATAAAATAGTCACTCTTATGTTGCTTATCATTAAAATGCTGGCTACTCATAAACCTCAGTCATTTATTAACTAAGACCTTTTGCCTTTCTTTCCTTTAATCCAGCTGTGAGTTTCGAAGGGCAGTCCAACTGCTTGGTAAACGTCCCTGAAATGGAAAGAGCCTCTTATCAGAACAGAAGAAGCAGTAAAACACTTAAGGCTGTTATAGTTCCGAGATATCGCCAAACCAGTATTTCTGGTAATGTCAAGTTTTTTTTTTTATTGACTCCTAAGAAAAAAATCAAGATTTCAATTGTGGTTTCGGAAAAATGAGAGACTAAGTCACGATATATAATTTATACAGTATATATTTTATAAAAAATATTGGTTTGAATGAATGAATAAAGACTGATAGAGAGCTGAAGGTGCTATAGTGTGGACACTGCACTATAATATATCCCTCTTCTTGTTGTTCTCCAAGCCCTTTTTGACAGACAAGCAGCCCCGTGACTAATGATGACAGAAACAGGCTGGGTTTTACCTGTGTAGAAAAAAACGAGGATTAGTCATACAGACGACACACAGGTGTTAAACAGTAAAGATGTAAGTGTAACACGTGCGAGTCAGCAGGGCGTACACCCACCACGTGAACCTCTCTGTAACAGCCAACCACTTGCGCTTGTGTTTCGACAGGGCACAAGTGAAATGTTGATCTTTGTTCCCTTTGCTGAGGAGAGAAAAGAACACCCGATTATGTAAAGCACGTATGCGTACAGTAATAAAACCAGGTCCAATGAGTCAGCCAGGCGTCGATGAGATGGGTAAACAAGTCCAAACTACATGCTATCATAACAAAGTGCAGCCTTCCTGCTGTCTAGCAGGATATACAAGTTACAGAGTTATTGGGTCCTTATCAACACTTTACTGTCATAACATTACCATTAGGAACACAAGTGCAAACATCAGATTGAGCAAAGACTACTGGGAACAATAAATGGTAAATGACCACTTGGCACATGAACAAATATAAGATCACATCCCTCCTCCTTAGGTATTCAAAAATCTTGATGTTTTCTGAGAACAGGGTGTCCTTTTTTTAAGGTAACTTGTAGCATCTCTCACAGACAAGATACAGAATACACTCTCTTGGGCAACATCCAAAAAAAGTGATTTGGTGATTAATTTATTCCAGGATGTTGAACTTTAAGTCTGACAAGTTAAGCCACATTTCTAAATTAAAGGCTCACCAGTAACACAGAGATGATTTCTTAACTTCATTGCCAAATGTTAGCCAATACAATGAACACCTCTCCTGTGTCCAAACTAGATATTTGCTTTAGGAAGCTCCTGATTAGCTTAGCATAGCATAAACCCTGCGGTATTGTGCGAAGGAGTCAGGAGTGGCAGAGAAGCATGTGAGGGGGGTGCAGGACATGTGTGAAGATAGTGAGACAGTGGTAAACTGTGTGATAGGATTCGAGGTAAGATTACATCAATAATTGGCTCTGAGCCCATTCTTGTTTGAATTGGTGATGAACAGGCTGACAGACGAGGTCAAGCAGGACTATGATGTATGCAGACGATACATGTGATATGTAGTGAGGGCAGGGAACAGGTGGAAGATTGTCTGGAGAGGTGGAGGTATGCTCTGACAGAAGAGGAATGATATACAGTAGAAGAAAGATAGAATAGGTGTGTATGAATGAGACGGAGACAGGTGGAAACATGCACAGAGTGAGGGTGAAAGGGATGGTTTACAAGGTAGCAGTGAGACATTTGGTATGGTTTGGAGAGAGGGGTACTGACAAAAAGACAGAAGGCCAAGCTGAAGGTGTTAAAGTGAATGAACAATATTAACAGGATAAGGCAATGCTGAGATGGTTTGGACATGTGGAGAGGGGATAGTGGATAAATTGGGCAAAAGGCTGTTGAATATGGAACTGCCAGGTAGGAGACAAAGATGAAGACCACAGAGAAGATTCATGAATGTAGTGAAGAAGGACATAGCAGAGAGTTGGTGTGACAGATAGGGTTAGATGGAGGCAGATTATCCACTGTGGTGATCCCTAAAGGGAGAAACCAAAAGAAGAAGAAAAAGAAGCAGTATAAATCCTGGACACTGGCTCTATCCAAGGATATGTGCCAAGTCCCACAAATGACCCTATTTAAGCTCTTTTCCCCCCACAGTTGAATTCATAGTCATCACGCAAAGCTAAGCCAACTCCTAGCAAGAGCATAGTTTAATTGTCATAATAAGAGGCAAAGGCTCCATATATTACTACCAGTAACTGCAAATTATTCATACAAAAGAAACTGTAATGTGCAGTTCACACATGTGCACAAAACACCCCGTGCAAACACCTGTTCATGTGGAGAAATCTTATCTAAAGACAGGGCTTTGTGCACATAAACAACAAACAAATTAACTCATAAAAGCTGCCCATGACAGCTTTCATAGATAGCATCATTCAGGTGCTGCTTTTCAACAACAACAAGACCAGAACAGTGCTCAACTCCCTTCCTAGCACCTTGCAGAAAGGGGGCTGAGGCTGAGAAGAGGTCACTGCACAAGCTCTCAGAAGGGTGGGAGGTGTTGTTTAGATGGGAGTCCCATTTGGTTGTCATCCTCCCTCTGTCTTTTTGCCTCCAGGCCGTCAATGTTCAGCCACACAAGAGGCAACCTTCTTTACCACTATGTTAATCCTGCTTTCCTCCCCCGCCTCGGTGCCGCCTCCCCGGCACTCTACTACAAAGAACAGAGAGCTGTCCAGCATCACTGGCAGAACATGATAATTTTTTCTGTTGCGTAATTTGAAAGCAGTAGACAAGTGCTCTGACGTGAGAGTGACGACTGTCTTGCATGCAGACTTGAGTTCATAATCACAAGCTGATTTGTACGTCACTCGCTTGACCCTAGGCCCATGCTTAGCCATGAGTATGCACTGCCATCATTGTTCCTTTGGCATGGTGGCTTTGTCTGCTCAACACAATACAGCTCAAAAGAGCAATGTGAAGCGGACACAGTTTTGTTTTTGCACCCATTTGCTGGTCAGTGCTGGTGCTATTCAAAATGCATTGATTGGTGTGACGGCTGGAGAGGGATGTGCCTCGCGGGCACCGGTGAGGGGACAACACTCTGAAATGCACTATTCATCTGGGCGGTGAGTCTGCAGGGGGCCTGCATTAGCTCACTGCGCTGATGCTTTTGAGATGACCGTCTCTTTTGGTGGGACATTCAGCAGAGGCACTTAAATGGCATGCAGTCCATTATTAATGGTCAGTGTTTGAGTGTGTGCAAGATGTACAGGTCATTGCAGTACAGTCATTTTCAACTGACACCGATCGAGATTAAAATTAGAGGAAAAAAATAAATAAATGAGTGTAGAAGCAAATCAAGCATGCTTCCAAGCTGGTGCACTACATAGTATTAAGTTAAACTCAAACCAAAAAACTTGCTGTTTCTTATGATGGTGAAAAAGGGTTCACTGTTGGGATGAATTACAGGAGCTTCAGTGACAGAGTTCTCAGTCTGACAAGTTTTCACTTTGAAAAAATGGCTACAAGTTACATTTAAATCTGTGGCAACTGTCATCAGCAGTGCAGCTTGCATGACTGTGATGCTGCATTGGTGCATGCAAGGCAAGGCTAAAGAGTAGCTCTTCCTCAGGTGAGTGAGGCTGTCTATGCAGGATGTGAAAAGACTCGTCTGCAAGAACAATGCACCCATAATTATATAGGGATATTACAGTAATGGCCAGTGGGCTGGTACTTACAGTGCTTTTCTGCTCTAAGTGAGTACTAAGCACTTTTTATTACAAGACACAATCGGGCAAACTTTTTTGTTTAAATCGGCATTCCGTTTGTTGAATTATTATTATTTATTTATTTAAAAACTTTTTTATTTTATTGTGTACTATTAATTCTTTTTATTGGCTATTCTGGAACTTCATGTTCTTATTTGTTTTAGTGTTTTTGTGTACAGCCCCTGACTGAGGGGTTTAACATCTGACCCACGGACACTTCAAACTTATGTACTAGAGGACGTGAGGGTCAAACCACCAACCTTACAATCAGCAAGTGATGTGAACATGTTGTATACATCCAGAGATGAGGGCAGGCCTAAATACTTTATGCCAGCAATAAGGGTTACATGGTTCACTGAGAGGGGAGGATCACTGCAGTACAGTTACTTTGATCACTGGTATCCAGGGAAAGAACATTTATATCCTGATGGAGTATTCACTTCCAGCATGGCACTCTCCCCATCCACAGGGCTCAAGGAGTCACTGATTGGGTTGATTAGCATGATAAACAGTTTACTGTGGTGTTTGTAGCCATATGATCGTAACACAGTTGGACACCTGTGGGAGATTTTGGACTGAAGTGAAAAACAGCACTCTGGACCACATGGTAAATGAGGGAATATCCAGTATTGTTTCAGACAATAAGAGAAACAGTGCCACGCTGCACTGGAGCTCTTTTCATGGCTTGTGGTAGCCTAATAAAGGTCATGATGTTTTTTTCTGTCACTTCTCTTTATATAGACTGTAAGCTGAAATAAAAAATTAGAATTAAATTACCATTTGGAAAGAATCTCAGAATATAATGACAGATCTCACTATCATTTCCCAGAGCTTATGTCTTTGAACTTGTTTTATCTACTCAACGGTTACAAAAATCAAAGATCAATAAAAATCTATGTGGAAAACAGAACTGAAAGTTGTATATAAACTTACAAAATACACTTACGGCAATAAATGTTATACAATTGGAAAGCCTGTTTATGTCCCCTTAAATATTGCCATATTTGTGAGGAATCCAGAAACGCATTTGTGGGTTGAGCAGCAGAGTTGAGAAACTTGACAAATTTTCTCTGCCAATGTCAAGCTGCTAATTCTGCTATTGACTCTTGTTTGGTGTTGTTTATTGGATTGGGGGATTTAAGTCTGAAGAAACAAGACGTGCTGGTAATTGAACAGTTTATTCATTTAACAAACAGAGGCCTCAGTAGCATGAGGAAGACTAATACACAGCCACAAGAGCCTGGCACATCCTCCTCATGCTGGTCACCAGTTTGGTTACACATTGCTGTGGGATGGCATCTTCAACCAAGGTTAACCTAGCCACCATGGTTGTGTTGGTCACTCTGGCACTTCCGAGCTGATCCAACAAGGTTTCAGTGGGGTTGAGATCAGGACTGCAGGCACGCCATTCCATCCTCTCAACACCCAAATTCTGGAGGTAGTCGCTGATGAACTGACTCTGTGTAGAAGACTTCCTAATAAGTGCTGACATGGTAAGAAAACTCTTCCTGTTGTGTCTCGGACAGCTCCCTCATATTAAAATTTGGCCTTTTTGACTTTCTATTTGACTGCTTATCTCAAAATAATTCATTTGTAAAAGCCAATAAATAAATAAATAAAATAAAAAATGTATTCTTATAATAATGATAAACAACCAGTTGCTGGTGCAAGCCCCCCCCGACTTGTGCACTACATGACAATAATCCATCTTGCCTATAACTAATGCAGGTTTGCATTTTAATTGCAATACCAAACTTTTGTTTGCAGTCGTGCGCCGTTATGATGCTTTGCAGGCCTGTAATCTGGACGGAATGCGCACACAAGCCTCCCTTTTATATTCCATTTGGCGCAGAGAAAGTTCAAAGTGAAAACAAAAAAACACAGCGAGGCAGAATTTCAAAACATACGACTTCCAAAGAGGCACTGTTACATCACATGACTGTTTCCACCACTTAGACCAGAGTGCGCTCAGAAGTCAGCGGGTTCACAAGTGGGCGAGGCTCAACACGGACTGAAGTGCACAACCCCGGCACGGAGCGTGAACCAGCTTGACCGCGGGCATGCGCCCGGTGCAAGGGACAAAGAAAAGGAAAGAGGGAAACTTCGGTGTGTCCCCCTTTAAAACTCTCAGACGATCGCTCTGTCGCACTCCCCACAACCACACCGTCAACACGTTGTTTATCCTCGAATGACCCCGATGCCGAAGCGAGAACATCCCGTTCCCGAGATATTAATAGTTCCCCTTGCGTCACCAAACTGTGGCCGACCGCTTTGCTTGACACGCAACTGAACCACAAATTATGCCAGCACCACACTCTCTTCCAAAGCAAACATGGTTATAAAACAGGTAGTCATCGTTCTCCAGCAGCTGTCTGCGGGTGTTACAGCCGAGGTGATTACCATTTTTAAGTGTTACACACGTGGCTATTAAGGTGATGATAGACGAGTCTGGGAGACAATAACTCTGCACATTATAGGGAGTTTTGGTGACAAAGCGGCTGGGTTTATGGCATTCTGAGTGGGTATTTCACCAAACAAATATCGCGAGAAAAAAAGAAGAAGAAAAGATTCAGCTGCTGAACACAAGTGCAATTTTCCAGCTCGTGCCAGTGTTGACGAGCTGAAAGCCATAGCCTACAATGCACAATAAGCCATATGTTAACTCACTCCCCTTCCCCCAATCCTGAAGCCAAGTGAGGCTGTAGCTACAGAGCCTGGCCCGCATCGCTCCAGTGGGAGGCAGGGAGGGTGGGGAGAGAGATGGGAGGAGAGTTTCTGTTGCTATGTTCACTGGGAGTCTCCTGTCTGGAGGATCTAGCTCAGGCTGATTTTTTGGGGGGGGGGGGGCTGACATGGCAAGTTGTATGTAGGTCAGCAACAGTAAAACAGCATCGGTAGCTCAAAGGCACACTGGAAGTACTGTCTTTGGGAAAAAGATGGGGATTTTTACTCATTGCTGGTAAAAGAAAAAGAAACGTGACAGGCGAGTGCCTTCTTCCAGTCATTTTTTCTCTCCTGTATTCAGTCCATACTGAGACTGCATAGTACCTCCACACCTGCATCCACAACCTCTGCAGCTGAGGCTTTCAGCTCAGGTTGATGCCAAATAAAATGTTCCCCCAGAAACAGAAATAACGCTGATGCATGAAGCAGTAGAGGGACAAGCTATGCAAAAAGGCATAGAAAATAGTACGAGACTCTTATTCCCATCTTCTGTAGCTTGGCGCTGGATCGTATGTCCCCGTAAGTTTATTCAAACAACCCAACTTTGACAGTTTGTCATGCATAATGAGTTGATGCTTAAGCCTGACTATGGAAAGCAGGAGAAACTCATCATCTGCTGTTTTCAAAGTTAAAAATAAACAATGCTTGAAAAAAAAATCAAGTGTCGAGAGCTTGGGAAATCATACATTCTTTAATCGTGAGTTTAGCTCATTCATGCCAGATCATGAAGGTACGTGCTTTGCTGCACTGGGTGTCTGTATTCTTTCAGATCCAGTGTGATTAAAACGGCTTGTTTGCCATAAGTGAAATAATTTCGTTTTTCCAAGACAGCGAAATTATAGAGATTAAGAGGCTTGCGTGAAACGTACTGGATGGGCGTCAGCAAAACTTGCGCTTGCATTCAAAACCAGGAATAACTTTGAGGTCCAACTAAAATTCCTTTGGCTTTGAATGGTGACTAGATGCACAACATATGCGTGGTGAGGTTGAAGAGGTTAATGAACACCACAAGGACATGACTTCATGCCATTTAGTCATCAGTGGTTTCATTTGATTAACTGCACTTCACTTTCCTGAATTTCATACGAAGATCATCAGGCAGCGTCCAACAAATCTGCGGAGGCCTTCTTGAAAACATGTCTCCAAAATGAAAAGCTCTGCCGGCTAGTCCTGACACGACTGAATGAGCGTTTAGGCTCTCACTTCAGGTCTTTAAAGATTTGTCTGCTCCCACAACCCCGACCGATTACCTTAGTGCTATTTGCTTAGCCTCCCACCACCATCTGTGTTTCAGATCATCCAAGGCAGCTCTAATTACAGTCATAGGCTCGGGCCCATAGATAATGACAATGCTGCTATGATCAGCAGGATTAGACAGGTGCTTGTCGACTTGCTTTGACTTGGACTTTTTATGGTCTGTAATGCAACCTGAACAGTCAGCGAGCAGGGGAGAATTTCTCTCACTCTTTGTCTTCTAACAGATAACAATGGAGATTATTTTAACAAACAAGTGTTTGTCACATTTATAGAGCTGTGTGTTGTCATTTATGGCATGAATAAAATAATGTAATTCTATTTAGTAAATGTAATGGCCTGTCATGTGGTCTTCCAAGAGACTCATAGTAGAGTCTGGTCAAGATGATGGATTAATCTTTTAATGCTCGAGGATTTATATGTCTAAGATTTTTATCCAAGAACAATACTCATCTATTTATGTGCAACAGAGTGTTCTAACTTCTCTGATATGCAAAGAGGTGAAGTCACCGACTCCTCTTACTGTGTGATAAGCCGCAGCCACCTGAATCATGAGATTGATGGTGATAATTTGTCTAAAAATCACAGTTCTCAAAGTGTGGTTCATGGGTCATTAGCAGTCCTTGGTAACATTTAGTGTGGCCTGCAAGTGCAACAACTCCAGAGTGGAAATGAAACAAAGACACTGCACTTCTTTAACAGTTTTAAAAAACAAACAAACAGTCAAAACTCACCATTCTCTGAATGGACACTAACTAAATGTGTTCCTGACTCTGATCAGTCACCAAAACGTTAAGACCCCATAGCCTAAAACGGTATCCCAAACCTATTTTTGCCTAACACTTCTGTAAATAACTTATGTTGGGATTTTGACAAGATGAACTTTCACCCTTAGCTCCTCATTTAGTGGCAGAATCTACATTTTAAATCACGACTTTAAAACACTAAAATCTAAATGCCAGGAAACCCGTAATGTGAACATTTATCTCTTCCATTTTCTGACAGTTTTATTCCTTTTTGCATCACACTTGAAGGTAGAAATTATCAATCAAGCCCAAAAAACCAAAAGTAAGGCTCTCAAGCCAGAAATAAAATGTTTATTGCAAAAGAGGTGGTTACATATGCAGATTTCAACTTTTAAATTACTATTCAAGCATTGCCTGAAACCACATTAATGTGTGGTTATGTTGATTAGCAATCTACTGTTGGTTTGGAGCCATGAAAGATAAGCTTTATTTACTGCTGTTTATTCTGAATTTTTAAATCATTTTTCATCGCCCTAATCAACATCCATAAGTGTCCCTTACATAAATGGTCTCACTGTTCTAGATCTTAATGTTTAGTCCACTGAGATTGGAAAAACATAGTCAGAGCTCATGGTTTTCTCATGCCAAACAATAGTGTTTATGCATGATCCAACAATAGAAGCATTTCTGCGGATTACAGAAAGTTGCACTGGCGTTAACAGCAGCCTGTGGCTCAGATGGAGCACTGTAAACAGTGACCGTGCTCGGCGTGTGATGTTCAGCAATGCTCGCAGCAGCTGTTTGGTTGACAAGGTAATCAAACAAAAAAGGCAGCGAGCTTTGATTTTGCTTGTTTTTGTGCGATTCTGAAACTCATCTACGTCTATTAAGCTGTGGTCGTGGTCTGACGCAAAGACAGCTGCCTCATGTGGCTTCAGTTCCTGGTGCAAAAGTGATGATCAGCAGTTGTGCTCTTTTTCTGTCTGTCTGGCTGTCTGTTCCCATCTTGCATCCCTAGAATGTTATTGTAGGGCAGTCAGATCTTCTTTGATCCCGACCATGTCAGTCATTCAAAAGGTCAGGGGAAATGTGAGAAAATACAGGGTTTCTTTTTTTTTTAGCGTGAATCCCACATCTGGTTGTTTGGATGTTGGCCGATGAGCTGGTTCTGGAAGTTTATGCAGCTGAGCCCAGGACGCAAAACACCCGCTCTTTCAGTGAGAAAGAGCTGTTTCGATGCACCATGGGAAAGCGCAGATATGCAGTCACGTCGCAAACATGGAGGTTTATGAAACACCTCTGATCAAAGGAAGGAGCCACTTCAGTTTGACAGATTGAGAAATAAAGTCAGTGGTTGGAGTAACTTCCTGCAGGTTAAGAGAGCTGCTGTTTTACAGCCCCGCTGCTGCATATGGATTCCTTGTTAACCTCTGTGTGGGCCCCAGGTCAACCACGGAAATTCTTTATACCAGTGTGATCTCAGAGTAGCACAATAGAGATATGCACATTAGCTATACATTAAAGCTGAAGACAGTTTTACTCTAGCAGAGTGCCCTTAGCTACATGTGCACAGCAGCAGATGACTGGGCGTTTGCTAGTGAAGCTGTTAGCCACAAGCAGACCTATAAGTGTGCCACGCCTCCTCCCCGACTACTTCCCTAAAATACATTTTATGCTGACAACAGAGAACAGAGGGGCCAAATACCACAGGGTTGGATGATTAGATTTAATTTTATTGTAATTCCACATATTAGTACAAAATGCACTTCAGACTTTAACCAGATTATGGGTTTTCTTTTACGACGACCGAGAGCACGTCTGCGCTTCTTCAGATCAGCGGGGAGTGTAACTACAAGTAGGAATTAGTGGAAAGAGTAGTAACGGTATTAACTGCTGCTAATACACCGCACCAAGTGAGGCAGAATAGAACAAGGAAAACATCAATTCAGCTTTGCAAGAATTGTTCATTTCCTACCAAAAAGTATTTTTTTTAAGAAATAACAAACCAATGTCAACATCTTTTAAACTTTCATTTTTTTAACTGGTGTGGAGCTCAAGGTGCTTCTCATGTGCAAGCAAAGCACACAGGGAACATGTCCTAACATGACCTGCTGGTACAAAACCACTTAAGACCATTTCCTGGCCTGAACTTTGGCCAGAGAAACAAAACCTCAGAACAGGTACATGTTATCTCCTTCTACATACGTAATCTAGAGCTCTTTATTTAATTATTTTGTATCCAACTGTGTGCATCAGCCGACTGTGTTTGTCCTCCTCTGCAGTGCTGAGAGACTGAACACACCTGCAGCAAAAAGGTCTCAGGTGAGGGTGTAGTCTATTGCCTGGGCAACCGGGAAAAACACTGGCTGTTTGGAGACTCACAAACACTCAAGTTTTATCGCCTTGTTTGTGCAGGTCGCCGAATATTACACAGAAACGGCAACAAAAACACAGAAAGGCAGACACAAGAGGAAGGAGAGGCAGGTTGGCTTTGTTTAGTGTTTTAAACCCACAGGTTTCTGCAGAACTCTTCTTCCGTGCATGAAAATGTTTGGGTTTCCTTGCTGGGGGTAGTAAGCACGTTTAGGAAGAAAGAGCGACTTCCACAGCTGAAGTCTTCAAAGTGAAACCTCTCTTCTTCTTTAAGTGGTGTCTCCTTCCAGAAAATCACATGTGGAAGCAGTTTCACCCTAACCTTCTTTACCGCTGCTGGCCTCCTGCCATCTGGCTTAAGTGATGAGATTAGTCACATGAGACATTTACAAATTATCAAGTAAAACAACTGAAGGTACATTGAGCCTGATCTGAGGCAGTTGGCACGCGAAACGTCAAATGTGTAGCATGTTTTCTTTACCCCTCACATGACACTTAATGGGAAGTGAGGACAGGTTTTACACGATCAACAGGGATTATACAACACACACTAGAAAGTGGACATGTATGCTGTATGTATACTTATATGTATTTATCTTTGTATTACAAAATCAGGGTATCTCTCTTTTTTACTGATTTGATAGTCTTAGGAATAAGGCAAAATTTTCCTGTATATGTTTTGTGAGATGAAATTTAATCAGAAACTCATTACATCAGGACATAATGAGCTTGTGTTTTATATATAACTGTGCCACTTTTTTTAATAACTCTTTGCACACAGAAATATAATTACCCCAGAAAATAAAAGAAAAATGTCAAATATTTGAAATATACACGGTACTATATAGCACACTTCAGCATCCTTTCTATACCATAAAAGCCAAGTTTACATGGGTCATACTGTCAGTGAGTGTCTTTAATAACATTAGCATTTGTGTTAGATTCAAACACACTTCCCAAATATTTTACACCCTTTCACTCATTATGTGTTTTCTGAGAGGGGGGGTCTGAGGAGAAAGTTAGCTGGAACTAATGCTTCCTTTCATCCCATGATTTTGGTTGTATTGATGGGTCTGATATATAAAACATACAAAGAAACAAACAAAAACATTTGACCCAATTAAAGTGATAACCACCTTGACCACTTTGAACTCTGTTGTTGTGCCTATACGAGGGATCAGAGTGCCCTCTTGTGGCTAAAGCTGGCACCTGGTTGCTGCAGAGAAATGTAATACATATCTAACTGTTGCTTGTTAGATTAAAATGATCAGAGAATGTATTGAAATTTCATCACATTATTTGTTTTCTTCTCAAGTTGGATTTACTTTGAATAGTATCAGCATCTTGTTGACACTCTTCTAGGGTCGTGCAGGGGAAACCCACGAGGTCCATAGTAGTCTAATTGTGATGCAACTGAGTAATCATCAACTGCAACATTAACAAGTTCTCAAAGAGCATATATGGGTCTTTAGATTAGATAGTGATTGACTACAGAATTTTTTCAACACACACTTTTAAGTTGTGCTGTGCAAGAGAATATCTATTTTTATTTCCTTTTTTTCATCCAATCAAAGCAGTGGAAGAGTCTTATTATTAAAGATGCAATTTTTCTGTTAGGTTTTGTAAAAGCTTGCATGTATGTTTAGGGAACCTCTGATTTAAAGAAACTAATAGTTTAAAAAATCAATTTAAAGAATCCCAGATATCAAAATTAGTTGTTTATTTGGAGTTCTGTCTGACTTCAGTCGCATGTCTAAGTAATATATCTGGTTTGGGGTCTTTCATCATTCCTTCTTTCTTCTGCTCCATTCAGTGCTATAACTTCTCTTGGAGACAAATAATCTCCCCACACTGGCCAATACAAAGCCACCAGGAGAAGATAAAGCTCATTTGTGTCTGCTTACAAGGAGAAATTACACATAATCCATTCTAAGAGGCAGACAGCACCTAGACACATGGCTGGAGTCGAGCAGAGAAAAAGTAACCATTCATTCAAGGTTCATGTTTATTGTTTGAGATTATGACCTGATGAAGTCATCCAGCTGTCTTCACTGACACCGCAAGGTACAGTTGTTTCCCAAAGCTCATAGTTGTAAGAGTAAAGCAGATGCTTGGTGAGTGCATACTTTGGATTAGCTGATTAGGTAGCTCATTACTTCACTCACACTTGTTGCAGTTTCCTGTGTTGCAATGTGTTTCTGTGGGAGGCCACTTCACTGTGACAGGGCTGTTGTTGTTGTTTTTTTTGTTGTTGTTGTTTTTTTTTTACATTAACAGCTTATTTTACTGTAAGGCAAACATTGAGTTACACAGGCTGTTACATCCAGCCTGTGTGCATCATTTCTTGCCAGTTTCAAATCTTGGTGAGCTTGGTAATCCTTTACTTATTTATCACCCTTAAAACTGTTCTATTTAGTGTCCAGCAGAGGGAGGTGCTGGACATGAAATTCATGCTCCTAAACTGGTTTCTCTTGGGTTTGACTTTCAGACCGTCTATAACAAAGTCGACTTTTTTTGTTTTGTTTTTGCTACAAAAAAAAAGTGCAGACAACAAACATTACAAGTCATCATCACATTACATCAGCAGAGCAGGTGTTGAAGTGTTGGATTCTGTATAAGACCTAAAGGCTTTTGATTTTGTCGTTCATATTTTGAGCCATTTTAATGAATACCCAAAAAATATTTGCTCAGGGTAAGCTAAATGCAGTGTTTTTTTATAGTGCTGACAAGTGATAGTTTGAATTTCCATTAATTTTTAAAGTCTTATATAAGAGGTCAAACTCTTACTAATACTATGAAACAAGCTGCTCCACATGTGTTGCACAACTACTTAATGTGGTGGGAAAACCTAAATGTAAGATGCTGAGAGATTAAATGTGTTGTTTTATTCAGATCCCCAAATATAAAAAACACTCAAGAATTTTTATCCTTCCTTCTGTTTATTATTTCTTAATGAGTCTAAGTACTCTCTGCTTATGCATACCTATGTTTTTGCACCCTGGTGGGACCCTCTTGTCTCCCTTGTCAGATCTCATCTGGTGGGATATCTTTTGGCTTTCTGTTGGCTAACTTTAGCTTCACAGCTTGCACGATCTCTCTCTAAGCCTTTTTGGGGGGTTGTGGTGTGCCAAAGTAGATTTACCTTCAATAACCATTTATTAAATCTCTATCCATTAGACTCTGAGGCTTCGTAAGAGCTGGCTGCATTAAGCCTGATTATGGGATGTTCGGCAGTGGAAAAGGGTCTATGTGTCAAGTGTGTCATCGAGTGATTTATATCCCTGGCAGGGATCTCTGTCTTGTCAGTCGGGAGTAAGCCGCATAGAGGAGAGAGAAGCATTGAAACCTTTACTGAAGGTGAAGCAAAATAGTTTTAAAGTGTAAATCCAGGGCTTGGTGCCATCACCTGGTGCTGTAGTGGCTCTTGAGTGTTTCTGTCTGTCTCTAATGTCGACGTTGCTGGCGTCCCCTGACCTGTCGCCACTCTCCAAGGGTTCCTCTCTTGAGTTAAGTCTTCAGCATGGACACTGGCACCTTTAAAAGATCCTCCCTCAAACGCAGCACATCTGGCTCGCAGAAGGTAAGATGAAGTGTGCAGGCATCAATGTCACATTCAACAGCTATTAATTTTTATTACCTTTCAGACTTTTTTCCACTCTAGGATTTTAATTAGGATTAAAAAAATGTTTTAAAGGATTTTTTAAAATTGAATTGTAATCTATTATTAATGGAACTTTTATAAATGATGTTGTTCTCAAGAAAAGTAAGTTTATCTTAGCTTTTTAGCAAACTTTTTGCAAACACAAACTGTATGATTACTCAAGTCATCACTTTAAGGATATACAACATGGTGCCAACACTGTCATCTAGCCTCAGCCCTTCTCGTCCAATCATTTTACAGGTTTTCTCTTCAGCATAAAGTCTCTAAGAACTGCTGCTCATATACCAGCCTTTAAAAGTTGAGTGCTATTTAAAACTGCAGCCACATTCTCCAGTACGGTGTTCAATCCTAATGACCCAGCTTTGATAACCACTGACTTTTATATCTTTGTAAAGTCTTTAAAAAAAAGTATTTAAAAGACCCTGAAAGCAAAAATATGTAATCATTCATACATTTCTCTTCCTAATATTTGAGCAAGAAGAGCATGTGCAAATTAAGAGAGTTTGCACTATTTTTGTGGAGGCTTATGAGCACAGAATTTTTAAGGACAAATATAATTCAATTTAAATTTAAATGAAGGAGAAAGTCGGATTAAATAACTACATTGATTGTGGCATGGTTGTGCCAGACAGGCTGGTCTGGTATTTCAGAAACTGCTGATTCACAGGGATTTTTCCCACACAACCATCATTAGGGTTCACAGAGAATGATCCTAAAAAGAGAAATTATCCATCGAGCAGCTTTTCTCTGGGTAACAATGTGTTGTTGATGCCACAGGTCAGAGGAGAATAGCCAGACTGCCTCGAACTGACAGGAAGGGAAAACTAACTCCAATAACCATTTTTTACAATGGAGATATGAAGAAGACTATTGCTGAGTGCTCAGCTAAGAACAGAAAAAGAGGCTACAATTCTCACAATCTGACCACAGAAGATTGAAAAGATGTTGCCTAGTCCGATGAGTCTCGATTTCTGTTTTAACATTCAGATGGCAGGGTCAGAGTCTGGTCTAAACAACATAAAAGCATGATGTTCAGGCTGCTGCGGCTGCTGCTGGTGGTGTAATGGTGTGGGACACTTAGGGCTCCTTAGTAGCAAATGAGCATCACTTAAATGCCAGACCCTACCTGAGTATCATTGCTGATCATATCATAAAGCTGAAATCATGGCGAACGCTGGCCTCTAGTCACCAGAGAGCACATGATATTCATGAATTCTCCGCAGGTTAACGGGGGTGACTAATTTTTGATGAGTTTGTACTCAGACACTTAACATTAGTAATAAAAACTGCAACAACCAGTAAAAATCTGAATCTGTATATCCTACCAGATTCACTCTGGGTTTGCACCTCATATGAGATTGTGATGTATGAGTCACCCAACCACCCTTCACATTCAGTTGTTCTCCTCTGATGAAATTAAATGGCATTTATTTAAGCGCACACCAAAAGACTATTATAAAAGATATGGTCAAAGCAAAAAAGAAATTCTTTGAATACATCCCTCTCAAGGCAAAAACATGCAGAAACAACATCTGCAGCACTCACATAAAAACAAAGTTTTTCATTTATATGGCAGCTGATAAATTCAGAATAACTCTAAGATAAATTTTAATGACAAAATCATCCTATAATGGCTACAAAATAATGTGAATTTTAGTGACGGAAAGCATTTGATCTCCTTGGAGCACAAGATTTAGTACTTGGTGGAATAAGCGTTGTTGGCAAGCACAGTCTCTGTAGATATATTCGACCACTCTTCTCTTCAGATCTTTTCCTAATGCTCAAGTATATGAGGTTGCAATAAATGCAATAAACTGCAATAAAGTTATCTTGTACTACTGACAGGAAAACACCACCACAGTTGAATGCTTCCACTGCCACGTGTGACAGTAGGGATGATGCTCTTGGTGTCAAAGTCAGCATTTTTTCCCTTAAGACACTCTGAATGAAGTTGTTCCAAAAAGTTTTATTTCCTAACAAAGGTGGTGACTGTGGTCCCGTCTGCATTTTCCCATGCAGTGTTGGGAGTCATGCCTTGCCCTCCTTATGGTCATTAATTCTGCATGAGACAAGATCATGGGTGGAGCACCAGACTGAGAGTGACTGACCGTAATTTTGCGTGTCTTAAATTTGAGAATAATCACACCAACAGTTGTCAATGTGTCACCAAGATGCTTACTGGTGATCCATTAGCCCATTGCAGCTTTTGTACTGGTCAACCCAGAGCTCTTTGGCCTTGGTGATGAGGTTAGGGACTGCTTAGGGGCCCAGGTATACTTATAATCCACACAATAGTGCAATCCACTGTGGATACTGGCTTGGTGACTGTTAATCCCTAAATTGTTGCCAATGAAAAACTTGGCATACTTGACCCAAATAAACAGAAATGCACATTTATTTCAAACGACAACAATTTTTTTCTCTTTTGTTTAGTTGAAAACTTATCATTTACTCTTAACATACATCTACAACTGAAATTGCATTCAGCTCATTTCTTTGTAAGTAGTTCAAATCATGAATTCATCAGGGTGTCGAATCCCTGTAACATCTGTTGAGGCTGCTATGTATGTAGAGTAAGGCTTATAAATGAACCCTTGTAATCCTTAAAATTGTTGGGTAACCTGGTTATTTTTTAGTTGCGTGATTGATAATTATTACGTTACTTAAACTGTTGTAGCCATAATGAGTAAGTTCCTTCACTTTCACAACAGAAAGATGTCAGATGTCGCTAGTTTTTTAGGATGCCCTAACTTTATTGCGATTCCTTGATTTTGGTCTCTATTTCAGTCAGACTGCTTTAGGGAAAAAAGTGAAAAACAGCAGCCTTAAAACATGTCTTATGACTCCCTCAACTCTCGGGGATAATCAGTGACATGTTGGACTCGTGATGGCTAACTGGATTTTTCAACTCAGGAGGACAAAGAGTGCATTTACAAACAGGGCTGACTGAAAACAGTTTGCTGCACAGTTAATGCAAATTTGCCCATCCAGACCCTGGAAGTGGAGTGTGCCACTTTGACGAAATATCTTTTCTCCTCGAGTAAAAACAAGTAAAAGGCAGCTTTATATTCAGCCCATGTGGTTTACCATGAGTCTGAAACACTTTTTTTTTTTTAGACAGTTAACAGAGCCTACATGGGTTTTCGTCCTGTCACAATGCATCAAGCTCTAACTAGCATAGCTATTCAATACCAATGAGGAGCAATTAGTTGCTTTGATCTTCAACCCGGGTAACATCACATTCCTTATAGGAACCCAAAATCCTTTCTTTCACTTGTGCTCACAAAGCTTTTGTTGTATGAATTCCATTGTTACTGCAATATTGTGAATATCTGACACGTTGATTTTCAACTGATATAGCTACAGAATTTAACCAAACATGTGCTGCCAGTCAGGTATCCACATACAGATATAAAGTCATCATTATACCTTCTCTATATGAGCCTTTGGGACTGCGTAGTGTAATTAAAGCTTTACTGGAACAAATTAGCTGTGGTCAAGTTGTTGCTAAGCTGTGGGTCAGGAGACCAGGACCATGTGATTCCAGTATAAAAAGGAATGAATGTATGGTATACTGTGAATGTGACCTTTGTATATACATTGTTGCTCCGATGTCCAATGCATTGTATTAAAGTGCTAAGCATGGTCAAAGTTTGAGAGGAAAACACTGCATCAGTACAGCTAATAATAAATATATATTTTTTAAATTTCCGTCTCATATAGCTGTCTTTTGTTTTAAGCACTAATTTTCCAAAGTCTGCATGTTGGAATGAATGTTGTTGATTGTTCTCAGGCTTGTCTTAAGTCCTGTTAATTTGCTTGGTGTGACACAATCGGATCCTGCATTATCTCATTCTTCAAGGGTTTTTTAAAATGTTTTTTTTTGTTGTTGTTTTTTTCTTTGTTAAGTGCTCAAAGGCAGCTCTTAACGAGCCAGCTGGTTGCTGACTGGATTTTGGTTTTAATTGCTGTGGTTAATGAGTTTAAGTAAGCTGAAATAACTGCGTCACACTGGCCAAACCCTTCTGGAAATGCGCTTTGTTTTGTCCGGCTATAATTAACATTGGCCCACGTGCGTTTTTTACTGGAGCGCGAAGAAAAGTGGGAAACTGGAGGGGGATGCTAGGATTCTCTCGTTGTCTTTCTGTCATCTACCACCAGCCTCTGCTGGTTTTTTTTTTACTGGAGCTAAAACTGCTCACTTCAACCATAAAAGGAGTGCTTATCAAATCATTCACATGAGAAAGGCTTTAAGCAGACCTCTGCTACTTAGTGCCAGTTCGCTCCATCTCTAGTTATTAGGAATGCATCTGCAATCCCTTTATAACTTGACGACTGTTTTTATTAAATACCCAAACAGGAGGATGAATATGATTACAAAAGGGCACTGGGAGTCTCTTTTTTTTTATGAAAAAGGGTGTTTTTAAATGTAGATCAAATTAACGTACCTGACATTAAACAGGAAGATTAAGGGAATACTGAATATCTGGACTGCTGCCTTTTCTTTCTCTCCACAAAAACATAGTGGGTGGAAATAAAGATTAACTGCAATTAGCACTGACTGACCCCCGACTGGAGACCAGTCATGTCTTAACAAGGCGCCTTCCAAAAGAATGCCTGCATCCAATTCTCTCAATTATGCAAATTGGGTTGAAATCAAAGTACTTGGAGGGGGTGAACATTTTCAAACGAGAAGTTGGGGACCCTCTGAACGAGGCTGCAGTACTTTTAGGTTAGTCGCTCTTCTCCATCGTCTCACACTGGCGAAGTTCTTCCAAACTGTGAAGCGAGCACAAAGAAAGGAGTTTTACACAAATTGGGAGATTAGGAGCCAGTTATCAAAGTAGATTTATTGTGCCTTGTTCAAGCGAATGATGAAAATACCCTCTGGGCATGGAGAAAGGGTCATGGGACTCCCAAAAGGATTACCTTGAACTGGAGTCATGAGACTTGGGCGAACAAAGACCCTGCTCACATGCTCATCATATTAACTGGCCCTCATAAAGTGAAGAAGTTTCATGTCCTGTGGGATTCAATGAGGCCACTTCACTGGGAGTGCAGCACCAGGAGAAAGCTCTGGCTCCCCTGCACTCCCTAGCCTTAATTTCCAGCAGCACTAGGACCTCGGAGCTCCGTCAAGAGGATTGTACGTGAGTCGAAACCCTTTAAAAACTTTATTTAGTTGCATTATTAGGATTTTACCAAGCAGCGGCCGATGTTGTATTAATTGCAGACCGTGAAAAGTGAGTTCAGATGAGGTAAATGTGAGCAGGCAGCACTGCAGGACGTCTAGGTGCTTATTGATGCATGATGACACTGAGAAATAAAGATGGGAATATTTTTTACAAAAACTCATGCTAAATAAAATGTTGTTTTGAAGCTGCGCCAAAACATCATTCTTGAAAGAGCACTGTAGTAACAGCAGATAATATATGTAAGGCTGATATCTATGTATTTGTATAATTTTAAATAATTTATACCAAATGTATACAGTAGTAGTGTTGAACTGAAAAACAAGCGTTAAAAACCCCCACGAAGAATTACTGGTGGAAAATAGTCATAATAGAAAATGGCATACATGCAATAAAAACAGATTAAAAGTAATACATGCATCTATTTGCATTCGTGTATATTTTTGGTTTGGATGGACCATATGACATCTGCACAGGCAAAAAAACAAAAATAAATAAATGCAAAGGTTTCCCTTTTTCTTAAAGCGGAGGCGAGTAGACACTCCGGGAAAGCCTGTGGTTTTGCGGTCCAGCTGCTCTCAAAGGGGGTCATTTGAGCAGAAAAACAGGGCGAGAACAGTAACTGTTCTGTGTTATGGCTACTTGTGATTATCACAAGACTTCAGTGAGGTTTATATAAGGTCTTTCATCCTTACTCATCTGACCTCAGGCTTACTGGTAAAGTCTAAACAGATTTTTAATGTGTTTTTACATAATAATGCTGTCAAGGGTTCAAATTCTGTTTTCAACCCCACTTCCTGGTGATTTCTTGGAAAGCTTTGCTTCCCCTGATTCGGTGTTAATTGGGCTTCCACCGTCAACAATAGCCCTCTGAGAACCTTCGCTTTGAACTCTGGTTATTTTTGATCGGCAACTGGAAAAAGATCAGAAAGCAATCAGAACAGGATTTGACAAAGTGTGGGGGAATAGTACTTTTGTGCTTTTCACTGGCTGCTTATGAAACTTGAACAAACAATGGAGGCAATTTTACCAGCATCAGCTGTGGCGCAATAACATGAGAAATGACAGAGCATGCATGATTTTAGTGCCACAGCTCCTTCACCATGCTCATGTCTTTGTGCATATCAAGTACAACTTCTGGATTCTTCGGAAAACGGCTTTTGCGTAACACGTTTGTTATGTTTCTTTTTATCTTCCCAGGCACAGAAAGTATGGATTGAGAGGACCTTTCTTAAAAGAGAATGTATACACATATTTCCCAGCAAAGACCCAACCAGGTAATTACTTCAATTCTTCAAATTTACCTTGAAATTGTACTTTAAAAAAATTACAAGTCAGAAATATAAGTCCTCAGATTGTAAGTGCAGGTATGCTGTTATTATCCACATCATTATTCCAGAATTACAACAGTTTTTTTTCTAGCTTGAAGCAAATTCATGCAATGTTCATTTTTCTTAGAGTGTATTTTAGCATATTTTTTATAAAATGTATTGTTGTTGTTGTTTTTTTTTTAAAAAAAAGCTTTCCATATGCAAATTAATATCCATTAAATTATGTTAAAAAGTAAAAAAGCTGAAAACATTAAGAATAAAATGAGATCACATGCATCGGTGTACATTTTTCTTGTTAAATGGGCTGTGTGAGTTATGACAGTGGTGGTTATATAAATAATGTCCTGTAAATAATATAATAGCATTTGAAGCTGGCATTCAGGTCTATATTAACTGACAAATATTTTTCTTATTAATTAATTAATTTCTGAAATCATGACACCCTTGACTTCAGCCTATCCTGCATTTATCAGGATTTAAACAATACGTCTGTAAGTCACGGTGAAAACTCCAGGGCTGCTAGAGCAGCCAGGCAGTGAGCCCTTTGTCTGCCAAGGCACATATTTGCCAGAAATGGCAAATATGGCAATGAAAGTATGTGTGCAAGGTGTGTCTTACTGGCTTCTTCAAGTTGCAGTTCATACCCTCTGATCTGTCTAGATGTGCCTGTGGTCAGCTGACAACACAGCACGTGGCCATCCCTCCTGGTGCCAACTCCTTAGAGGAAACCCACCAGCTGGTTCAGATTGATACCCCAAAGGATAAATGGAGTGTGATCAAGCACACCAGGACGTACCCGACGGATGCCTTTGGCATCATTGAGTTCCAAGGAGGAGGATTCATCAACAAAGCCATGGTGAGTCTCAGTCAAAAAGGTTCTGCTTCAATCTTCGATCCTGTGGATACAAGCAGTGCCTTAAAAACAGAATGTAATCATTAAAGTAGAATCTTAAAGTGTGGGGACCTTTCCTTTGTAAAGGAATATTATTTACTCACATTTTTATACCGTTAGTTCTCTCACATCAGAGAAGTGAGTGGATACGATGCAGTGTTAAGGAGCTTTGGAGTTTTTAAACTGTCCTTAACGCACATGACGTAGCTAGAAAAAAGTGATAATTAACCTCCCAACTTTGTTTTTTCTAGTATATCCGGGTTTCATACGACACCAAGCCTGACAACCTACTGCATTTGATGGTAAAGGACTGGCAGTTGGAGCTGCCCACCTTGCTCATCTCTGTACACGGGGGTCTCCAGAACTTTGACCTCCAGCCCAAACTCAAACAAGTGTTTGGCAAGGGCCTGATTAAAGCGGCCGTCACAACTGGAGCCTGGATCTTCACGGGTGGAGTTAACACAGGTAGGACGCTGATGGTTTAGTATAATGCTTTTAAGGTTCACTTAATAACAATCAGCTTGTGACATTAGAAGATTACCTTTGCTCCAAATTGTTATTACGTAACACTACTCTGCAATTTCCTGGGGGAGATTTGACTAACCCATTGTCACAGGTTTAGGCACTATAATTAGAGCTTTAGTGGAAAATTCATTGCAAATGATGGATATTGCGTGAGGTTACCGCAATATTACCACAGTATGCTCCATAATTCAGCCCCATCACAAAAGAGCTTTATTTGTATTGCTCTATTTTGCCAATTTTAACTTAGGGGTCATCCGCCATGTTGGAGATGCCTTAAAGGACCATTCCTCTAAGTCACGTGGAAAGGTGTGTGCTATAGGGATTGCTCCATGGGGGATCCTTGAAAACAAAGAAGACCTCATTGGAAAAGATGTAAGGACATTTGCACCAGCATGTGGTCTCCTTAAAAAGAAGACCTTTCAAAGTAATGTCTCTTCTTATAACTTTTTCCAGGTAACAAGACCCTATCAGACGATGGCAAACCCACTGAGCAAGCTGGCTGTGCTCAACAACAGCCATTCCCACTTCATCCTCACAGACAACGGAACCTGCGGGAAGTATGGCTCTGAGGTCAAACTCCGTAGACTGCTGGAGAAGCACATCTCTCTGCAGAAGATCAATACTCGTAAGTTGTTTAGTGCGCTGCATTTTTAAATAATCTGCCCACTGTGATGTGCATATGTGAGCTAAAATCTTGTTGGACACATGGATGGAGAGCTCCTCTGTGACATGTGGGCTTCCCTTTGTCATCCTATGCCTGGAACTTGGATAAGGCAGGGACAGCAAAGGGATGCTCAGCTGTCACCATTGACGTCACTTCCTCCTTCCTCTGGTTTGTCTGCTCACACATCGCATCGTAGCACAACATAAGCTTCATCATTTCACTCTCAGACTGTTTTACAGAGAAAAGAAAGGATGGAACAAATGATTATTTCTCTCTATTCATTCCAGGTTTGGGTCAGGGGGTTCCTCTGGTGTGTTTAATAGTAGAGGGAGGTCCCAACGTTATCTCCATTGCCCTGGAGAGTCTGAGAGATGAGCCCCCCATCCCTGTGGTGGTGTGCGATGGCAGCGGCCGTGCTTCTGACATCATTTCCTTTGCGCACAAGTTCTCAGAGGATGGAGGGTGAGGTTTCAGTTGATTTGCCTTTTACACTGATATCAATCCTTTAAAAAAAAAACAAAAAACAAAAATGTGCTTTTTTTATCCTGTCATGCAGCCTGGTTAATGACGATGTCAGAGACCAACTTTTAGTGACTATTCAGAAGACATTCAATTATAGCAAAAGCCAGTCGCAGCAGATCCTGCTCATGGTAATGGAGTGCATGAAAAAAAGGGAATTGGTAAGTAGAGGAACAAAGTGAGTGAAACCATTGTAGGAGTGAAGCCATGTATTTTTAAAGCAACATGTCTGTGTCAATCAATAAATATTTCTGAGTTGTGAAGCATCTGGTCTCCATCGTCATTCATCGCCACTCCACTCATTTGTGTATGTCCATTAACATACTGAATAAACATAATCCCCGCTACCTGCATGTCATTTCACCTTCTTTTGTGGTCATGTGCGTTATATCGTAATCCGGGACTTTTACAGCTTTACTGTAGGATATTATTAACTGTTAAGGACGCACGCAAGTGCGTAGCTGTCAAATGGTGGTATGTACTCCAACTCAGTTCAGCACACACCTGGTAAAGGTTTTCAGCAAAAAAAAAGGAAAAAAAAACAGAGCTGAGAGTAATTCTTCAAGATGAATGCCTAAGTAGCAGCAGCATTTGTGCATCTCTTGCAGATTCCCGAAGGCATAATTGATGTGATAAACAGTTTGTAACGCTATATAATCTCTATAATCTCTATAATCTATACATTTGAGAGGAAAAGATCAACACACACTATCAACTGCTTAGCTCGTACTTCATCTACTCACAGGAAGCATACAGCACACAGATGGAGGAGAGGATCCAGCTCCCTAATCCTCAGCCAGGTTGCTCTATCCACTCCGCAGGCTTTCAGTCCCCAGAGTGCTATCAGTTTACCACTTCACTCTGAAACTCTCAATCCCAGATGTATTAGACTGCCTAATGCTCCAAAACACTCACATAAGCAACTTAAACTGCTTTTTGAAAGATCATACTGAATTGTACTGTTTTTTATTAAACGCTATTTAGTTTTCCTTGATTCTCTATCGAGACAAAGCGGCAGAACAACCAAGTCGTCTGAGCTCTTTATGTATAAATCTTAAACTAAAGGGCGGTAACTAACCTACAGGTGAATCAGTGTCACTGTCTAGTCCACACATAATCCTTTCATCCTAAGTGCATCCAATGTGAACATCTGGCCTGGGCAGATAAAAACACTGATTTAGAGGGCTACATTTTGCTGTGATGTAACACCAGGATGCAACATTTAACCGAATTATAAAATTATTATCATAAAAGTGTCCGCACGCACACAAACAAGGCAGCCTGCAGCTTCCTGAAAGAGAAACAAAAGTGTTCAGTGTTCATACTGATGCAGACTGCTCATTATTAACGCATCCTGAGGCCGGCGCTGGAAAAACTCTGGCACCGTGCCACATATTCATGCCAATCTAATCCCATTCACCATGGCTGCGCATGTGACAGACCCGTCAGCGTAATTTCATTTGATATCGTCAAGTCTGTAACAAGGCAAGCGCTATCGCCATGTCTGACGATTAAATTGGCTGTTTGCACTCGAAAGGTCAGCCACAGGGCGCTGGAGAAAGAAGCCCTGCCGAAAATCAGTGGCAAAAATTCATTCTTTCATCAATCATTTCATCTGTGTAGTTTGTTATCAGCAACTTAAATTATTACAGTGTAACATTCCCTCGCTTCCTTTTTTATTCTCACATATAGATTACAGTTTTTCGAATGGGGTCTGAGGGACAACAGGATATAGAAATGGCCATCCTTACTGCTTTGTTAAAAGGTATCATCAGACACCAACACCAGTGGTTATCCCACTCGAAGCTTGCCTCCTTGTATATTTCCAATAGTTTCTCTTACGGCGTGCCTCACATGCCGGCTCTCGTCACGTCTCCGTCTTTTTTCTTGCATCAGGAACGAACGCATCAGCAGCAGACCAGCTCAGTTTGGCTCTGGCCTGGAACAGAGTGGATATCGCACGAAATCACATCTTTGTTTACGGACACAATTTGCCAGTGAGTGTTCCTCACTTTTGAACAGTGTAAATTATTCATTTCACATCAGTGCTTTGTGACTACATGGATTCAAGACTGAAGGAAATAATTTGTTTTTGAAAATCCAATAAAAAAAAGAAAGAAAAAAGTGTGAAACAGAGTTGATGAAAGTTTACAATGACGCATTTGCAAATGCTTCAAATTCATCTGCTGAAAGAAGCAGCCTACACAAGTGTGATGTGAAACCCCAAAGCAATCAGCAGGTATCCACGGAGAGTGAATTTATGAGATGAAGAAATTGTGAAAAGAATTGACTGAAGACCAAAGGAGAGTTTTCAGCTTGGTGATATCAGTTCTTGTTGGAAAAAAACACACCTCACATGCAAATACATATATAAGCACACATAAATTGTGTCATATCACTCAAACACAAAAACTGGCAACTGATATGATCAAGTTAGAGGCATAGTAGAAATTGACGCTTGATATTTTTTTTCTATTATTACTCGGTCAGCCTGCTGGTGCTATTGCCAACACTACAACCACTGCAGCCCCGTCTCAGGAGAAACAGAAGAGCCCTGTGAGCGCTCCTCGCAGCAAGACTCGGGCCAAGAAGGGGAAAGGGAAGGGAAAGGCAAAACCTGAACCACCAGAGGAAACAGATCCAAGGAAGTTGGAGTTGATTCGCTGGGTAGGAATAATGAAGTTGATGCAAATGTTACATGTGGAAATATGAGACAACAGAGTGAACATAGAGAAAATAATCATATTATATATATTCTATCAGGTGAACTCACTGGAGCAGGCTATGATGGATGCTCTGGTGCTGGACAGAGTGGACTTTGTCAAACTGCTCCTCGAGAATGGAGTCAACATTCACCACTTCCTCACCATTCCCAGGCTGGAAGAGTTATACAACACGGTGAGAGTTCTACAATGCTGAGCAACACCAGCAAAAGGGAAAAAAAATATTAATTCACAGAGTTTTGATGGATAAAAATATACAGAACCTACTTCTCCTTCTTCTTCTCACATCTTTCAGAAACTTGGCCCGGCAAATACCCTGCACGCTGTGGTTAGGGATGTCAAAAAGGTAAGACAGTCTTTGCTCATAACAATAAACATTCAGCAGAATCATTTCAGTCTATTTCAGGTTCAATATTATTTTAAAGCAGTTAAGGTCATGCTTTTTTATATATGACTTCTGCAGGGAAACCTTCCTCCAGATTATCAAATTACTTTGATTGATATTGGTCTTGTGCTGGAATACCTCATGGGCGGAGCTTACAGAAGCAATTACACCAGGAAAGCTTTCCGTAACCTCTACAATAATCTATATGGACTAAAAAGGGTACGCATGGATGGAAGGAAATAAATGACAGTGGTTTGTCATCATATTAAGTAACATTTTACATTAATTGCAACGCTTTGTTCTCTTCTTGCAGCCCAAAGCTCTGAAGCTTCTAGGAATGGAGGTAGGGTTTTCTTTTGGAACAACTAAAATAGTTTAACTAATCAAACCCACACAGAAGCACAATCTATCTAGCTGTTTTTGTTTTTGTTAGGATGATGAACCTAGGTCAAAAGGCAAGAAAAAGGCCAAAAAGAAGAAAGAGGAGGAGGTGGAAATTGATGTGGATGACCCTGAAGTCTGTCGATTCAAGTATCCCTTCCACGAGCTGATGCTGTGGGGGGTGCTGATGAAGCGCCAGAAGATGGCACTATTTCTCTGGCAGCGTGGCGAAGAGGCTATGGCAAAGGCTTTAGTGGCTTGTAAACTGTATAAGGCCATGGCTCATGAGTGCTCTGAGAGTGAACTGGTGGATGATATCTCCCAAGATCTGGAAAACAACTCCAAGTGAGTGATGCAGAATGCTTTTTATACTTTTCTGTAACGATGTATGTCTTTTTCTACTTGCTTTAAACTACTTTGATAAGTGCGATATAGAAATAATTGTTGTTATGTCCCTCTCACAGAGAATTTGGACAACTGGCCTACGAATTATTGGACCAGTCCTACAAGCACGATGAACAGGTGGCCATGAAACTCCTAACATATGAGCTGGTTAACTGGAGTAACTCCACCTGTCTGAAGCTGGCTGTGGCTGCTAAGCAACGTGACTTCATCGCTCACACCTGCAGCCAGATGTTGCTCACTGATATGTGGATGGGCTGCTTGAGGATTGGAAAAAGCCCGGGCCTGAAGGTTAACTTCAAAAAATTCTAAAACAATAATATTTACAAGAAGAATGTTATTAGCGGAAATACTTGAAAAATGATTATCTCACTCAGGTTATTCTGGGAATCATCTTCCCTCCTCTGATTCTGCTGTTGGACTTCCGCCTTGGAGACGATGCCTCTTATCAGGCACCTGCACGCAAAGAAGAGGGAAAGGACAAAGATGATGAGACAAAATCCAGCAAGGTCCTTGTTCATACTTTTTTTTTTTTTATTAGACATGTGCCTAATTTAAGGGTGAATGATTGTAAGCTTGCTGTTTGCTGTGATGCTGCAGGATGCCAACACTGATGCAACTTCCCGAAAAGGAGACGAAGAAGAGGATAGCACCAAAATCCATAAAATCCCAGTTGGCAAAAGATTCTTTGAGTTTTATAATGCACCTTTCACCAAATTCTGGTTTAACACAGTAAGTTCCCTTCTGATGCGTGAAGCATGCATTTCAAAAATGACCGCCAACAACAACAAACAGCTTTATGACCTTATTGTTTTGACAGATCTCCTATCTGGGCTATCTGATGCTGTACAACTACATTATCCTGGTGAAAATGGAGCGATGGCCATCTATACAAGAGTGGACGGTCATAGCGTACATCCTCACACTTGGCACTGAAAAAGTCCGACAGGTATGAATCTTTACAGAGTCGGATTATCTTAAATTCCAAGCGGTTTTATGGGCTTGTAATGAATAGTGTGTGATCTCCTAATCCTGGTGTCTAGATTCTGATGTCAGAACCAGGGAAGCTGAAACAAAAGATAAGTGTGTGGATGGAGGAGTACTGGAACATCACAGACCTGGTTGCCATATCCACGTTCCTTCTGGGGCTAATGCTACGGCTACAGCCTGAACCGTACATGGGCTATGGCAGGGTCATCTACTGTATAGACATCATCTTCTGGTACATTCGTGTATTGGACATCTTTGGAGTCAACAAATACCTGGGACCTTATGTGATGATGATAGGGAAAATGGTAATAGTTCAACGAATCACAGATGGCATGCACACACACAAAAAGAAAGAGAACACACTGAGCTTGCATGTTCTCTTTGTTTGATTCCTTTCAGATGATTGATATGATGTACTTTGTGGTGATCATGCTGGTGGTGCTTATGAGCTTTGGAGTGGCTCGACAAGCCATACTTCATCCAGATGAGGAGCCAACATGGCGCCTGGCCAGAAACATTTTCTACATGCCTTATTGGATGATCTATGGGGAGGTTTTTGCAGACTCGATAGACCGTAAGACTAGAATTCATAGTAAGATTCTGTTTCCTGATTCTGGGCAGATGATCAGTGTTGCATTATTTCTCCGTTTTAAAATCTGTCTTAGTAATGTCACACACTTTGAGATACTTTGTCTCCCTCTGCTGGCACATTTGGAATAGCACTTACTACAATACATACATTCAGTACAACACAATGTTTCACTGCTTAAGAGCAGAATAGATGCCTGTATGTCATCTCCTCTGTCATGATCATCTGCCTCCAAGTTTTTCTTCTCCTGTTAATGTTTCTTCTGTCAAGGTGAAGGCAACAAGCAACTATTTAAAAAGCCTCAATTAGAAATGGTATTGAAGATGGTATTGAACGTTTTCTGGAAGGTGCTGTTAAACACGTGTTCTAATGCATACTGAAATTCGGATGTTTGTCTTCATTCATTTTTGATTTTATGAACAAGGTTATATAAAAAAATGTAAAAATGTTTGAGTACTTTTAAAAGTGCAATGAACAATTTGATAAGACCAGTCCATCCTTTAAAGCAAAACAGCTTGACCTTGACAGAAATATGACATAAAAGTCTTATGTCTATTGATTTTAACGCTTTCTCCATTTCCCTGCGGAACTGTGGTTTTCGGGGATTTTTCCAAGTCTATGCAATGGAAATCAACCGTAAGTCATCATGAATGGTATTCTAATTATTTACATTAAAGTCTATATAAATGTATAACTTTAACCTCCCATTCTTGCAGCTCCATGTGGTGAACATTTATATGATGAGGATGGGAAGAAACTCCCCCCATGTATCCCCGGTGCCTGGCTCACACCTGCCATTATGGCCTGTTACCTTCTCGTAGCAAACATTCTTCTGGTCAACTTGCTCATTGCGGTCTTCAAGTAACTATACTTCCAATGTCTACTTGTTCTATTGTTTCTAAGAAAATATCTCCTCTTACAGTTTTTACTCACTGGTCTGCATGTCCTGCCCCACAGCAACACCTTCTTTGAAGTCAAGTCAATTTCCAACCAAGTGTGGAAGTTCCAGAGATATCAGCTGATCATGACTTTCCATGACCGTCCCATTTTACCGCCACCTCTCATCATCCTCAGCCACCTCTATATCCTCTTCAACAGGATGTTCAAGCGATGTGCCAGGAAGAAACAGGAGGGAGAGCTAGATGAGAAAGACCGTGGCCTCAGTTAGTCTCCTTTTTTAAACCAAAACAATTTTATCATTATACTTAATACTTAAGTGCAATTAACTCTTTACCCCTTGAAAGCCTCCTAGGAGTATCCTTTGAAACTGCCTTCTCAATTGAGCCGTTTCTATCAAATTTCAGGCGTGCTTGTAGAACAAAATGTATGTGTGTGTGCATCAGAAGTTAGTGGGGATGGTCTCTGTCTATGCAAATACCTATAAAAAACAGAAACTATTCTAATGGTCGACAAACCACATCTTTATTGATATACACTGTGGTGTTAAAATTCATCACTAAGGATACAGGTGAGGTTTTCAAATGCCATCTTTATGAGGGTAAAGAGTTTATGCAGTTTTTCAGTGGTTAATAATACACACTAAGCGTTTAAACCACATCAAAATATTAATTTCATGATTCTGTAGCCTATAAACATGAAGAAACTGCTGGAACTGATTTTTTTTAACAAAAATTGCTGTCATGTGTTTTCTTCAGAGCTCAGGCTGAATCCAGAGGAGCTAAAATTCCTGTACGAGTTTGAAGAACAGTGTGTCGAGGAATACTTTAGAGAGAAAGAGGACGAGCAACAGTCTTCCAGTGACGAACGCATCAAGGTTACTTCAGAGAGGTACATCACTATCCTTTTAAAAGTAGTTCAAATATTTCAAATTGGTTCCTGTTTCCATAAACACTCTTTTTCTCTCAACTCTTCTTGGCAGAGTTGAGAATATGTCAATGCGTCTGGAGGAGGTAAATGAGAGGGAGAACACGATGAAGGCCTCCCTGCAGACGGTGGATCTGCGTCTGGCCCAGCTGGAGGAGCTCCATGGACGTATGGCAAACGCCCTTGAAAAGCTTGCAGGTGTGGACAGGTTAGAGCTGACTCGAACCTATTCGCGAAACTCATCGGTGTGCGACCCTTCCAATCTCCTTCGCCAAGGCAGTATTAACAGTGCTGACGGTTACAGTCTTTACCGCTTCCACATGGATATGGAAGAGTTTGCATCCAGGCAGAAGGACACAGAAGACACAACAAAAACCGGCCTAGAAAGACAGCGGAGTCTACGGCAAGCCTCAAGCATGTGCACTCTCAACACCAACGAAGGTGGTCAGAGCTCAGAGTCCGGAGGTTTCGAGAGACCTCCGCCAAGCTCAGTTGTAGATATTCTCATATCTCCGTGTGAACAAAGGCCCTCTTCTGCAACATCAAGTCAAGAAACAATAACAAACATAAAACAAGGCAGCACGATGTTTCTAGACAGACTACCAGACAAAAACAGACTGAGGCCTTTGTCCCCTCCGAAAAGGACAAAATCGTTGAAACACTATCCAATTGAAGACCAATTCATTTCTCCTTTGACAAAGAGGAGGTCTATGAGCACCATCATTATGAACCCCCCTGATGAACCACAGAAAGCTCCTGAGCCCATAGACAAAGTCCAGAGTCTGCTAGGAAACTCCTCTTCGCCAAAGAGGACTAAATCTCTGAGGTACATCCCTACTGAAAACCAAAGCCAGACTTCTCCCATCACTAAGAAGAGGGCTATGAGCAGCATCCTCTACACTCCAGCTGAGGCTGGTGATGATATGATGCAAACTGCAGAGTACAGGTCACTGGTAGAGCACATTAATAAAACTCCAAATCAGTGGCCATCAGATTTAGCGTATCAGGTGCATCCTACCACTTTGGGTCAAATGCCTAAAGTATCAACAGTCAGAACACTCACCCAGCAATATCAAACTCAGACTGAGGCAATTCCTACAGAAAGTACGAGGACCCTTCCAGGAACAGAAACTCCAGAGGATCCAAAAACGATCAAGAGAAACCTCTCAAACACCACAGAGTATCTGGCAGCTGCTGATGAAAAATATTTACCCTCTCACAGATCACAGACTTGGAACGCAAGCGACAGGAGAGCCAAGTCCATGATGGTTAGCAAGCAGCTAGCTGCATCTAGCAGCGAGAGAGTCCTTAACGAAAGCAGAAAGGTGTCAACTTTTGGACAGGCAGATGAGGAAACAAAATCAGATGCAGGGAAGAAGGAAGACGATGTCCAGGAGTAAAAATGAGAGCCTTAAAAAGAGAAAATAAACCAGCATGAAGTGGAAAAAATAGCAAGAAGATAAACAGAAAGCTATGATTAAAGTAGTGGACATGTAGCCTGCCATCAGAAATCATTACTAAGTGAGTTTCTGATACAAAGATACAAACAAAATGACAATGATGGGGGAAAAAAAGCTTTACCAGAGTTTCTTTCTTTTTTTCTTTCTTTTTAACATTTTCAACCATGCAGTGTAGTTGTGTAAAAAAAAAAATCAACATTCCCATAAAGATCCACTTTCTTTTCCATTTTTACTCTTCACTGATGTAACATACAGTAGTTTACAAGGACTATCATTCACATTACAGCTTTCTCCAGTCATTGTGTTTTCATATTGGACGCGTGAAGGGAAAGTGCTCTGTGTCTACAGTCTCAAGAGGAAATAAAAGCAAGAACACAACTGCTACTTGTGATTACACACAAAATATGCGAACAGCAAAAACTTTCACTTCCTATATATGCTCAACATTTTTCAAATACTGTCTGTAAACATTTTCTATTTCAGATACTGTGTGCGTAATAGTCTGAGGTCTCCCTACAGCTTTCATGCAAATACTGACAACTGCGTAACAATATGTATTAAGTACAAGCTTCCAAGAAACAAACTCTTTCACAGCTTTGTTTTGACACAGAACCCTGTACAAATAAAGGTTCTATTAAAAATAAGTAAAAAACAGTAGGTTGTTTTTTCTTTTGTTGTTGCTATTTTTTCTTTACATATTTTTGTCTTTCTATTGCAATACTGTGACTTTAAATAGGCACACATGTGCAATTAGAAATGATGGCATTAACACTGGATACCACAATCTTAACATATATGAATTCACACAGACAATTACAACCAATTCTGAAACTCCATATGATTATCTTACAGCATCGTCATAGTAAATGTAACAATAGGTAGGGCGTATAAAATGATGCTACGTTGTATGAAATACTCTATTTTTCTTCATTTACCATTAATGAGACCAATATTTGTAACAGATATTTTTTAAGACATCCTACAGACATGTCCACAGTCAGCAGGCACTGCAGGGTGAGCTACAAACCACTGCTGATATTCATGCATCAGTCTTTTTGCATGAACACATATAAAGCCTCGTTCCTCATTGATCCTCGTCTGGTCAGCAGATCAGGGTAGCATCTCAGCCTCCCCTGAACCTGTAAGTCCAGCTGGCAATAAGGCCCCATGATTATATGACCACGGCCGCCTCCGCAGCGAGGAAGGCCAAAAGGCGGAAACCCTCCAAAACACCAATGTCACGCCACATACGTGAGCAGCTTAGAGGAGCGAGCACTTGAAGAATTTAATTCTCTTCGACTTTTTCTCTGTGATCTTGACCGGTTTGCCTGATCCTCCAGCACTGTTGTCAGTCTACAAGAAAAGAGTTGACGGTGAAGAAATGTAAATACAGACTGTGACACAAAGTACGGGATAGCGACTAATTAATGAAACTTTCTTCAACTTACCGACTTTGAGCTCAGATTATGCAGTATGTCTCTTCCCATGGTATAAAAAGCCTTGTGTGACATAAAAGACAAAAAGCAATATTACACATACATATACTGTGTGTAAGTCATGCTTTATGGTAAAGGGTAAAACATCCAGCTTACCTCTTCAACATTCAAGCCAGACTTTGCACTGGTTTCCAAGAATTTAACTCCATAATCAATGGCCAGCTAGGTGAAATAATAACATAGATTTATATTTATGCCAAACGCTGAAAATTGCAATAACTTCAACTGAATTAGCTTGATGCTTGCTTTTTAGTAACGACTAGCTTCAGACTCACTTTTTCACCTCTGTCTTTAGACACCTGTCTCCTGTCAGTCATGTCGCATTTGTTGCCCAGGATCATCTTCTCCACATCAGACGAGGCATGCTGGCAGAATTAAATAAGACTCATTATTTATGGTTATTTAAAGTATGATACTATGAGTATTAAAAACAACTATAATTTACTTATAATTAACAATCACAGAATTTAAATTGCAAAAAAATACTAATAATATAACTAAATTTGGAACTCACTTCTTCAATATTTCTAATCCAGTTTTTTATGTTCTCAAAGGACTTCTCATTGCAGATGTCATAGACCAGCATGATACCCTGGGAAGGAAAATAATAATAATAACAATTTATGAACCCTGACGTGTAAGGGTAAGGTAGATATATAGCAACATGGTGAGAAATAAAAAGCTAACCATTGCTCCTCTATAGTATGCTGTAGTGATGGTGCGAAACCTCTCCTGGCCCGCAGTATCCCTAATTACACATCAAATCAACAACACAGGGAGCAGGTTAAAGTGCAGGTCAGTCAGACTTTCCAATAAAAAAAGGGAAAAAGCTCAGTCAAATTACACATACCATATCTGAAGTTTGACTCTCTTTCCATCCAGCTCTATTGTCCTGATTTTGAAGTCTATTCCTGTATTAAAGCAAGTAAGAGCCACGTAAGCTTAATCGGTTACCTTACACTATCCAGTTTGTCACATGCCTCACATACACAGGAAACCAGGCATTTCTGCAATTAATGGTAAAATGTGATCTCGTGTCACGTTTTAGAGGAACATATTTTGAGGAATAAGCAGAAATAGCTGCAGTGTAAATTTGCAACGCCGATCAGGTTTATAACATAATTATCACAATACTGTTTTCAGCATAAAGGCTACAGTGTAACAGAAGTCAAAAGTCTTGACTGTGGCTTTGATTTCATTCTGTATTTAACCCTGCTAGGGCATCCGAGTCTTCAAGGACAGAATAGCATTATTCATTAGTCTCACACTCCTATTGTCTGGTTCATATGCAGTTATTTCCCTTTTAGGTCGTTTGTCCTTCTCCTTACTTTCATGAAAAAATTCACTAGCTTCTATTACTGACAGATCAATGCAGTAAAACGCTGGACTATGTGGATGCCGGCATTCGTTTTATTAGATTTATCCTTGGGGGGCGTCAGCAGAATACTCACCTATTGTAGATATGAAGGTGGTATTGAAGGAGTCCTCGCTGAATCTGAACAGCAGACATGTCTTGCCGACTCCGCTGTCTCCGATAAGCAAGAGTTTAAAGAGATAATCGTACGTTTTCGCCATTGAAATAAACTTCAGACTTCTGCGTTTCGATATTATAAGGCCGCAATGAAGCTGGGATCCCCCGTCTGGAAACCCCTCAGCTGTCTGTTGCAGACCCGGGCAGACTAGCGACAGCCCGGTGCCGAGAAATGTGACGTCAGTTCCCGCTTGGCATTGTGGGGCTTTGTAGTTTAAAGGGACAATTAGATTTTAACCATCACTTCTGGACACAGACTTCCAGTTTTGGAAATGCTCCTAATGCCCCTGGTACTTCTGATTTCTTGTGCGCCTTCTTCCTGATATTGCTGTCCGCTGGGCTTACATATCACAACTGAGGTGAACTGATGGCCTCTACATGCATGATTCCCACCATGAAGCACAGAGGAAGAGGTGCGATGGTGTGGGGGTGCTACTGTTGGGTATTTATTCAAAACTGAAGGCACACTGAACTGACATGGTTACCGCAGCATCCTGCAGTGACATGCTATCCCATCCAGATTGCATTTAGTTGGACCATCATTTCTTTTTCAACAGGACAATGACCCCAAACACACCCCCAGGCTGTCTAAGGGCTATTTGACCAAGGAGAGTGATGGAGTGCTGGGCCACATGGCCTGGCCTCCACAGTCACCTGACCTAAACCCAACTGAGATGGTTTGGGATGAGAGGGACGGCAGAGAGAAGGCAAAAGGGCCAACAAGTGCTCAACATCTCGTTGGACAACCATTTCAGGTGACTACCTCTACCTCATGAAGCTCAGAGAATGCAAATAGTATGCAAAGCAGTAATCAAAGCAACCGGTGGCTATTTTGAACAATCTAAAATATAAAAATATGAATTATTTAACATTTTTTGTTCAATACATAATTGTTCAATACATTCATAGTTTTGATGCCTTCAGTGAGAATCTACAATCTTCATAAATAGTCATGAAAATAAAGAAAAAAAATAAATAAATGGGAAGGTGTGCCCAAACCTTTGACTAGTGTATATATAATTTTATTTTTTTAAGTGATAACCCTAATACGAAGATATTATAAATGTTTAGTATACTAAAATATTATATATTTTTTGGGGAAATAAAATATATATAATATATTTGGAAACCTCTAATCAAGTTTTACTTTTTCTGTTTTTTATTTTATTTTTCTACATGCTCTTCACCATTTTCAGCACACTGTATGATTTCGAGTCATTCCCCGCTGCTCTGCTCTGAGATGCTATCTGTTTAATCGGCGCACGTATGCGCAGAGATTTGCACAGCGAAAATGCCTGTAAGTTACAAAGTTTCGTATTAATTTGTATGCTTTTTTCAACATGGTAGGTCCATATGTGCATTTCAGAGACGATGCCCTACCGTGTTTACACCGTGAAACCTCGCAGTTGTGTTGTTGACATTGTTGCAGCAGCAACACATGGAGTGGGGGTTAGCTAGCTAACAATAGCTGACGACGGGTGGCGACTACTTGCTGAAACACCGTGGTATGTAACTAGTAGTTGTGTGATGTAACTTATAACGTAGTCATGTCGGACCAAAAAGTAGTCATCGCCTGAAAACTTTCACGACTGCATTTTTTGCGTTTAACGAATCACCTGTAGTACACACGAACAACTGTGGTGCTTACTTAAGATGTAAATGCAATAGTTAATGTTTAAAAGAAGGTTTACCAAAGTGAGCTAAAAAGTTAAAACACGGTTTATCCCACTTATTTGACTGGACCTTTCCCTTCATTTCAGTTGGCCAGAGACCTTCTCCACCCGTCACTTGACCATGAGAGACGACAACATAAAAAGAAAAGACTTGTTCAGAGTCCCAACTCCTACTTTATGGACGTGAAATGCCCAGGTATACAATAAAGTTTATACTATATGGTCACCAGATGTCCCTCTTTATGTGGGTCTTAACAGCATTTTATTATTTCCTTTGATCCTACATGTGGACATAGTGTCTCACATTTTGATTGGATCTAGTTTTCAAAAGGCAGTTCTACAAAGATAGCTACTTCGGTAAAGCAACTGGGAAGAAAAGTAGCACACTCCCGCAGGTTTATATGCTACAGTCTTTTGCTGCCTACTACGGCCATGGTAGAAAATTGCAAGTCACCAAAAAACACAAGCTAAGCAGATTTTTGTGAAATTGGCAGAGATAAAAGGAAAGGCTCAGAAACCTCTTAAAAACCCAGTTAAACTGGTGACTGACGACTCTCAGTATTTGTTTTTTGTTTTTGACTATAGCTCAAAATGTCATGAGCCAGTTGATGATTCATTTGCACTGAAAGGCAATTGATAAGTATGCAGAGCGGCAACTGAAATAATAGTTTTAAAGGTTATTGGGGTAAGAAGGAGAACACTTGTGATTAAAAAGATTAAGTAATTTTATTCTAGATGTATATACTTAAAAAAGGAGTTGGGAAGCTCACATAAAATCTGCTTTACAGTTAGCAATGTGTCCCACACAAATACAGTATTTGATTGGATCTAATTTAGTTGAAAATACACATGTACTCCCAAGTCCTCATAGAAGAGTAATAAGTTATGCAGCTGCTGTGATTTTAAGCCATTTCTTATTCACACGTTCCATGGCTGTCTTTTAATCACGTTTTACATATATGGGAATCACAGAAATGTAACAGTAAATATTTAACACCATTTCTTTGCAGGCTGCTACAAGATCACCACTGTGTTCAGTCATGCACAGACTGTGGTACTTTGTGTGGGATGCTCAACAGTGCTGTGCCAGCCCAAAGGAGGAAAGGCCAGACTAACAGAGGGTAAAACATCCAGAACGTTCTGTACCAATAGAGATGTAAATACTTGATCGTAAGTGTATGGGCACCATTATACCTGCTGTGTGGCACCTGGCAAAACGTACTTTACAACAAAACCACCATTTCTACCAGTGGTGCTTTTTGTAATCTGGAATATTGTCATCACCCCTGCAGCCGGGTTGAAGACTAGTGCACAATTGTGGTGGTTTTTACTGCTGTTTTAATAACAGTAAAGGAGCTCAGATACAGAGATATTGCAACAATTTGAAAAACATGATTACGGGGGAAAAAGAACCTTTGAAAGAAGACAAGTCTTATATGTCATACTTTTTTGGTTTCCATATCAGCTCTGATGTGGAGGTGTTATCAGGTAGTTATACTGTTGGCTCACTATACTGCAGCAGATGCCTGCTGTTACAGTAAGCATAATTAGATGCAACAGTAATGCATTACCACTGCTATGCAATGCAACCAGTGGCAGGTATACTGGGGCCTTTGAACTGCGCATAAATGAGATGTGAAAACAGATGAAGTAATTATGTTTTTTGTTCCACAGGTTGCTCTTTTAGGAGGAAGCAACATTAGATGGACATTGGAAACTTAATGACTGAATTTAAGCAGTGCCTTTTTATAAATCTTCCCATTGATTAAATGGTGTCCAATGACTAGTTATCATACAAATTTTAACTTGTAGACAAAAAAAAATTACTGGCAGAATTTAATACGCAAATCTCAGTAAATAAAGACAGCAATAAAAAAAAGTTTAAGCATTCTGGGTATTTATTGTACAAAAAAAAGCATTTGACTTGAATTTCACCTTCACAGAAAGCATACAAGTCATCATTTAGGTTCATATGAAGACATTTGTGCTGTAAATTTCAGAAAACAAACAAAATACACACTTAAATAGAACATAACATGCACAAAAACAAACAAACCACTGACAACTTTAGGTGCACCCTTCTCCACTTGCATATTTGTGTCCAGAGTTTAATAAAAAAAAATTAAAAAAAAGGATTGGCAACAGTTTTACATGTGATGTCACAAATTTACAGTGTATTACTTAATGAAAGGGACCAAAGGCATGGGTTAAACTTTTCCTTTTGCAAAACAAAACCCACATGCTCTACATATAGACTTTGACTACAATCACTGTGTCTGACATTGGACGCCACCTCTGGGATTGTCATCGTCTTCCTCGTAAGCTTCACCACTGTAGTGTTTCTGTTGTGACTGCAAATCGGCCTCGCTTAGTTCTACCTCCTCCATGTCATCTGTGACCATCACATCCTCTCTGGGCGGAAGAAGTCTTTCCAGCTGGAACATCAGATGTTCTGGGAGCCAGTTTTTCTCTGGGAACTCCACCTGCAGGATTAAATGAATTCAAGTGAGCTGAAAACGTTTTCCCACCCTGTGGCTTCAGTTTAAATCCAGAATTGTGTTACACTGTTGAAATGATGTTCAACTTACCTGAAACTGAATAATAAGCTGTCCCCTTTCATAAGGTTCTTTGTAAAGTGGCATGCCCTCATTCATAACACATTTGACGTCATTGTGCTTAATGACTTCACCTGTTGATTTGAAGGAAGAAAAAAAAAAAAAAAAAAAAATTGGAATCTATATTACCATTGTTCACAATCGGTCACCAGAAAAGCCAGCACTCAAGGCCAGCTGAATTCAAACACTTACCTGGTTGTGAGCTGATAACAAGCGTTCTGTTGTCTAGAGTCTGAATGGTATTCCGGAATCCACACAGTGCCTCGACAAGTTTGATGTCCATCCTCATTATTAGGTTATTGTCCCGTCTCTGGAAAACTGGGTGATCCTTCTGATCTAACACAATAATCACATCCCCAGGTTCCAGGCCAGGCTCCTGGTCACCTTCTCCATGAAATGTAATTTTCTGACCGTCTTTCATACCTGCACAAGAGACGTATCATTAGCTAAACTTGCTTTTGAAAACAACAAGAAAAGCATTTTTATAATACAAATGTCTCAGATAGGTGAGAGCTTTACCTTTGTCAATATGAACTTCAAGGATTTTCTTCTTGCGTTCTACTTTCTGGCCATTGCAGTTCTTGCAGCGATCCTTTGAGTTAAATTTCTCGCCCTGTCCCTGACAGTCTGGACACATGCTTTGGATCTGCTGAATCATGCCTGGTCCCACCTGCTGCACCCGGACTTGCACTCCTCTTCCTTTGCAGTTTGTGCACTTCTCCAAAGCACCCTTCTTGCCACCATAGCCTATGATGAGAAGGAAAAAAGGAATTAAATATCTTTATTACTCCAAACACTGGTATTTTTGTTTCTCCAATTAAGTTGGTACTCACCTTCACATTTCTCACAAATTACATTCTTCTGGAGTCCGAGCTTTCTTGTTGAACCATTGTACATCTCCTCTAGTGAGACACTAAGCTGATGAACCACATTCTTCCCTAAAGGACAAATAAATAAAAAAAGCACAACATTCATGTTATAAATGCCAGGAATACACATCACTTCAAACTGCATCTAGCTTGAAAACTCAATGAGCCACCTCACCTTTTCTCTCCCTCTGCATTCGTCCTCCACCTCCAAAGAACATATTGAAAATATCCATCGGAGAACCTCCGCCACCCATCCCTCCTTCTTTGATGGCTTGTTCCCCTCCTTGGTCATACAAGTCTCTCTTCTTTGGATCTGACAGCACCTCATATGCTTGAGAAATGTGCTTGAACTGCAGATATAAAACAAATAATTGAATTACTTTTAAAAGCGAGAATGAGTGACTCCACTAAAGCTATAACTTGAGTTTGTGTAGATTTTCAGTCATCCAGGTCATAGTAAGTCGATTATAACTTGTGTTAGTTTATTTGCTTCGATCCTTTATTAGGCTTACTTAACGTACGACTTGTGTTGTGACAATGCTACTTAAAAAAGTCACATAAATGATGAATAAAATAGAATACAATAACAACACATTTAATGTTAAACATTACTGTCGCACAGTAGCAAAAAACATCAAGTCAGTTCAAGCGTGCAGGTCTTCCTGTAGCCACACGCAGTCAGCTGCGCATAGATCATTCCAGAAAGTTCCCACTGGTCTTTAAAGTAGCCGGTTTAAAATTAGAAGCGGCTTTAACAGTAGCACGTAAACGGCTGAACTGCTACAATAAAACACGTTTAAAACTCACCTTCTCTCCTTCGTTTGGATTCTTGTCAGGATGATATTTCAAGGCAAGTTTTCGGTAGGCTTTTTTGATTTCATCCTGTGAAGCACTGGGTTCGACACCCAGAAGATCGTAGTAGCCGGTTTCGTGAACCATGGTGACTGTCCTAAAGAGGAAATAACACACACCACGAACACGTCACACACAAGGTTACAGCTTGAAACACACTGACAGCTGATATTAAACAAATAGCAAACCGCACGCTAGCTGCAAAACAGGGGCTAACCTCTGTTTTATCTCGTTAAACCCAGCGATAACGGACTGCTAAATTTCAGTATGCCTCACACGTTACGGGAAAGCAATACAACCGGCATTAAAAGACATATGGATGTCGCCCATATTCGCCTTAGCTATAGTCAACCTTAAATGAAACTGCTGGTATTTCTTCGTGACAATGATAATTATTATTCTAAATTGAAGTCTTTATGCCTTACTTTCCAGATGCTGCCTTACCAAGCTTTGAGTCGCCTTTGCTGTGAGAGTGCGGAACGAAAGTGGGAGGTACTTAAAGCCGCTTTGCAGTGCAGAACTTTCTGGAGAGCTTCGAGAAGCGGGACCGGATGTTTCGTTGGCGGAGAGAGAGGAGTCTAGAAGGGATCCGAGTAGGGGGGCGAGGGAGGGGTGGCGGTTACTAGATCTCCTTCTTATATAGCGTGACCTACTTTTTCGAATGGTTACATTGCCTTAGATGTCTCTATGAGTCCAGTGGGGCAAGGGCAAGAAAAAAAGGAACAAATATAGCATGTATGATCTCTAATAAGATACAGCCTGCTTTGTAAATGTTATATAACCTTCTCTAGAATATTCTTTAATTACACCCACACGTCTGGCAAAACAGAAACAATACTCCATCCCAAATAACTGCAATATTTGTTATGTGAGCTACAAATGTGTATACTTGTTGTTTATTATTGACAGATTTATTGCAGATTAGGTGCTCCTAAATTCCACATTTTATTACATTTTTAGGAGTGCTAAAGCCTGTTTCACCCTGTAACTCATGTGCATTAAGGTTGATTAAAATTAAATGCAGAGTGGTGTGATTAAGTTTTGAACGTGTCATTGTGTGAATTGGGAAAGGCTGTTTTACATGTGAAAAGCGAAGGTGATTTGAATTCAGGACATGTTCTTGAGCAACTGATTCCAATGCACTACCCACATGGTCTTTCCTGTTTGTTTCACAACCTTTAGCGACTTGGGAAGGCTTGCTGAACTGCAAGTTTGTTTGGTGTTTTTTTGTTTTCTTAATCCAGTATATTCCCATAAATCACGTTCGTCCAAGTTTTGAAAGCAGCATTTTTGAGCAAGTTCAGAATGGAAAAGAAGGTCGATCATCAACTTGAGGATAGGTAAGCAACTTAAGATGAACTGTTTTTTGGTTTCTTTCACCTGCCTTCACCTTTTTTCTAACAGTTTAACTGTGAGATAGCTTCTAATACTTTCACCAGCATGCATGCACAGTGCATAAATGTGGTGATGGTTTAACCACTTAGTCACTTCTGCCAGAGTTATTGAATGAATGTTCCTCATATTATAATATAGTTTTGCACCCAACCTTGGCACTGAGTCCACAAGTCCCAATTCCTCAAAAAGATTTTACTCAAGTGTGTTTTTATTATGGTGATCAAGGATGTGCTGTTCCAGAATCATCCAGATGTGTTAATTTGAGTTGATTTTGATTATTTTTGTCCTTTGAATACATTGTCATCTCAATTGGGAGAGAAATGTGATCAATGTTTGGATCAGTCTTTATATTGATTTGCAATGGCTCCTCCCCATCTACCATGACAACAATATTGACGAGTGGGAGCAGACAGTTGTTGTTGTTTTTTTTGACAAACAAAGCAAGGGGCTTTTCCTGTGGCAAAGCCCCGGCATTGTGTTGGATCAACAAAGCTAAAACGAAACCCCTGCCAGAATTTGAGGTGGAGTGCGTGCGAGTGTGCTTGTAGCCCTTGTTTCCTCTGTGTGTTTCAGTGTGATGTTGCCAGCTCAGAAGACTACGGAACACACGCAGACAGATAGTGAAGAGCTCACCTTTATAGGTGAGTTATGAGCACTGAATAAGAAGACGTTTAGTGCCCAGTGATTGCATTTGCATTTCAGATTTGATTTTCTTTTCTTATCGCAGGACAAATAGATGTAAGTCAGGCATTTTCCAGCACACCTCTTGCTCCAGCCCATTCTCTTTGGACCACTGATGCTAGAGGTTCAGTCAAGCTGAGAATAGAAGAAGGATGTGCAGAGGAACCCAACACAGTTCACCAGTTGTTTAAATCCTCAGTTGAAAAATATGGAAACAAGCATGCACTTGCCAGCAAGAAGAACAACAAATGGGAAAAGATAACTTTCCTAGAGTATTACCAGTTGTGCCGGAGAACAGCCAAGAGCTTTCTAAAGGTATATTAAACAAAAGAACTAATTACATTTTAGGTACGTGCTAGACTACACTGTCAATGATCAGACTTTTACAAAGAAAAGTCCAAAACTTTGTTAATGTGTGCAGCTGGGTTTAGAGCGATTCCATGGAGTGGGAATACTAGGATTCAATTCAGCAGAATGGTTCTTCTCTGCAGTCGGTGCAATCATGGCAGGGTGAGAAGCGCACATTACACATCAACAACTGGACCTGGATCTGGATTAAGCACTAATCGAACTCAGCCAATCACTGCACATAAATACCATATAGGTGTATTTCTCCTGTTGCAGTGAGACATTCAATAACTTCTTTGTTTCTCCTACATCTGTAACAGAGGAATAATGACAGGAATTTATGCCACAAACTCACCGGACGCGTGCCATTATGTGGCTAGTGACTCTAAAGCCAACATTATTGTGGTAGAAGATCAGAAGCAACTGGAGAAGATATTGCAGGTACTATACAATGATATGCACATGCAGTGGGTTTGATTCCACAGCGAAAACATCTTCTCCCTTGCTATTACAGATATGTGACAGACTACCCAATTTAAAAGCCATAGTGCAGTACAGTGGACAGGTTCAGCAGAAGATCTCAAATCTCTACTCTGTAAGTCCTCAGGACAGCACATAAAATGATACAGACCACTATGACTGTTGAGCCTGTGTTCCAAATGGTATATTTCTGCTTTTGGGTAGTGGGAGGAGTTCATGGAGCTGGGTCTGGATGTTTCTGAAAAACAATTGGATGACATTATCAGCAGTCAGAGAGCTAACCAGTGCTGTGTCCTGATCTACACTTCTGGCACCACAGGCAAGCCGAAAGGAGTCATGCTCAGTCATGACAATGTAAGCTTTCATGTGGCTATCAATGTGTGCTTGTATGCTTAATGTGTCTATTAACAAATCTTATTATTGTAACTATGACAAGCTACTTGAAAGCGAAGAAGATCAAATGCAAAAACGTAGAAATACCTCAGAAATGTGTTGTTGTTTGAGGTAAAACAAACAATTTTCTGCACTGAATGAATTTACAGATCACATGGACGGCCATTCATGCCAGCAGGGCTGGAGAAATGCAGCCAGCCGACATGAAACAGGAGTCACTAGTGAGTTACCTGCCTCTCAGCCACATTGCTGCTCAGATCTATGATCTCTGGACAGGCATCCACTGGGGTGAGCTGGTATACTTTGCACAGCCAGATGCCTTAAAGGTAAGTAGTTAAAAATATTTGATCATGTGATTCTAACATGTGCCACAAGAATATGCATTTCGACAGCATTCAGTACTACAAGATGTTTAACATGAAAATAGGTGCACTTTCATGGCTCAGATAAAAATAAACATTTTAGTAATTGTGGAGGTAATCATTTGAATAAGATATTGTAAAAATGCAGTATTGTGCAGACTGAATTCCCACACCCACAATGGTGTCCCCCCCCCCCCCCTTCATTCTTTTTCACATTTTGCACATTTGCTCTGTAGGGAAGCTTGATAACTACACTTCGGGAGGCTCGCCCAACATCCCACATGGGTGTCCCACGGGTATGGGAGAAAATGATGGAGAAGATAAAACAGGAGATTAGTCAGTGTGGATATTTGAAAAAGAAACTGGTTACATGGGCAATGTCAGTCAGCCAGGAAACAAATCAAAAGTGTACGCATGAGTGAGTAGAGTTTTGATTCTCAATAATTATTTATAAAATGTGCATATACGTGTAAATAGATGAATTTTCCCAGAAGAGATGATTTCATTCAAAAGTTTCATTTGCAATTTTATTAGGGATGATGAAAAACCGTTCCTTTTTTACGTGGCTGACAGCCTTGTGCTGCAGAAGCTTCGGAATGAGCTGGGCCTGTCTTGCTGTCAGAAGTTCTTTTCAGGAGCAGCACCAATCAGTAGTGAAACCGTGCAGTTTTTCCTGGGTCTGAACATCCGCTTGTATGAAGCCTATGGCATGAGCGAGAGCACAGGACCTCACTTCATGTCAGGTCCAAAAGCTTATAAACTGCCGAGGTAAAAAAAAAAAAAAATAATAATGTTTTTTTCAAAATCAAGAATTGTAAAAAATTACTTGTGTTTGTGGTCCTTATGTTTTGAATTGTAATAAAGTCTAAGACACAGAAAACTCCTTTTTTGACCTATAGCTGTGGAAAAGTGGTGCCTGGCTGTCGATACAAATTGGCCAATGTAGACTGTGAAGGGACAGGAGAAATTTGCTTTTGGGGACGCAACATTTTCATGGGTTTCCTCAACATGGAAGACAAAACAAGAGAAGCTTTGGATGAAGATGGATGGCTGCATTCTGGGGACTTGGGGAAGATTGATGAAGAGGGTTTCTTGTACATCACAGGAAGGATAAAAGGTAGCATAATCCCATCAAACAAAACTATTGTGAGAGTGTAACTGGACATTTTAGGTCACTGACACACACTGTGGAAAGAGCATGGTGTTCTGGGCAGAAATAAGACTTCTTTCTCTGTGAAGTGAGTCACAAACAGCTGAAATGTCAGGTTGTCTACGCCTTGCATTTAGAGTTGATCATCACAGCTGGAGGAGAGAATGTTCCACCTGTTCCCATAGAAGAAGCAGTAAAGAAGGAGCTACCCATCATCAGCAATGCCATGCTGATTGGAGACAAAAAGAAGTTTTTGTCCATGCTTTTAACCTTAAAGGTAATCTGCTGTAATTGTTCTGATTTCTCCAGCAACATAGCATGAATAGTGACAAGAGAACTGTTAAATGCCTTTCTCACTTACAGGTGTGACAATGATCAATTTAACCCTAATGTCATAATTTCTATGTATATGATGTTGGGATTTATCCCATTTTTCAGTGTTGTAGCAATACCGAAACCATGGAGCCAACAGAGGAACTCAGTATGGAAGCTGTGGAGTTTTGCAGACAGCTGGGCAGCCAAGCAAGCAAAATGTCTGACATAACTGGTGGAAAAGACAAAGAAGTGTACCAGGCAATTCAAAAGGGGATTGACAGAGTCAACTCTGCAGCCACCTCCAACGCCCAACGCATACAAAAATGGACCATTCTGAGAAAGGACTTCTCTGTTTCTGGAGGAGAACTGGGTAAATTCAGCAGAACACTGTTAAAAGAAGATTAATACTATACAATAAAGGTTGCTGGTATGCCATAATATCAAGACCATGTAACACAATACAGGTGCAAGTTGTATCGAATCAGTTGCACATTGCAGAGAATCTATAAATGATTTACTATTTTCTTGTTCCAGGTCCTACAATGAAGCTTCGCCGTCCAGTTGTCTTAGAGATGTACCACAAAGTTATAGAGAGCCTTTATCAAGGATAAAGTCACTTTCTACTGTGTAACTGTTAGTATGAAAACATGTGTCATTTTCCTTCATCTCATCCCCTGTGAACACGCATAAAATGTAATTACAGTACAGCACAAAAGTCTTGAGCCAACCCTCATTTCTTTTTATTTTGGTTCCAATGAGTCAGACTTTCTTGTCATTTTTTGAAGTGTTCTTGAGTGGTCAGATTATACAAGAACTGCGGTGAAAATTTGTGGTTACAGGTGTTAAGGTATGATGAATCCAAATTTGACACTTGTGGTTCAAATCATCACTATGTACAATGAAGGTCAGGAGAGAGGTGCAACAGTGAGTGTCTGCAGCCATCTGAAAAACACGATAGAGGCTCTGTCATGTTTTGGGGCTGCATTTCAGCCATTGGTGTTGGAGGATCTTTCCAAAATGGATGGAAATATGAATGCAGAAGTGTACTATTATGATTCACAATCCAAGAGCATCTGGAAAGTATTTGACAATGGCTTCATTTTTCAGCATGACAATGATCCAAAGTAGTAAAAGCATTCCTAGACAGAAACAAAAACAAAATATACTTTTCAGTTGGGTTTGGCCTCCCAAGGGTCTGGTCCTAACCGTTCTTGAAGCAGTGTGGGATCATCTTGACACAGAATAAAACAAAGAGATCAAATCTGAAGAGATTTGAGATATCCTTCAAGAAGCCTGGAGAAATATTCCTGAAGACTATTTAAATAAATTACAAGAACACTTGCTTAAGAAAGTTGTGGCCATACCAATTTGAACTGTACAAACTGTTTTTGCCTTATATCCTGTATTTCCTTGTAAGTTTGCACATTTCAAAAAATAATTGATTTTCCATTTTCACTGCATACTATAAAGAAATGAGGGGTGGCTCAAAACTATTGTATCTATTCTGCAGAATGAAAAAAAAGAGAACCACACATAGTGTTTAAAGGATATTTTATTTAATAAGTTTAAAGTTACACCATTTTAATGCAACTTTTACCTTACCAACACTGATTTTGACTTCTTTAAAATGATACCAATCATCTTGCCTGACAGGAAAATTGGTGGAAGTGCTTTATAACATTGATGAGAAAGACATGCTTCTACCCAGAAATCAGTTATAACAGCTATCAGAGTCATTTGAATAACACTGAATAAAAATTATGGCATTTCTCATGTCAGTGTAATACCAATTTTACAATAATTACATAAGCAAACAGTAAGTTTTCAAAAAACATTTAGTGAAAAAAATCTCTAATGTGTTTACAGATGGATTATCTAAGCAACTAAATGTGAAGCAGAGTTTGACTTCTTAGCATATGATTTGTTTGTCAAGTGGAATTTGTGGCTGTGTCTTCAAATACTATTGTCAAATACATTAAACACATTTCACCAATAAATAGATAATATTCACCACTGATACACAGGAAAATCACGTATGCATATTCCATATACACAAACCGCTGTTAACACAGTTGTTTGGATTGTGCAGAGAGAAAAATTAAACATTCAGGATCTCAAACTCGTGAGTAGTTTTTTCTTTTTTGGTTGAAATGTGCGGATACAGCATGATATGGTCAAGTGGGCAAAACCCTAACAATTAACAAACATATCTCACTAATGTCCTTTTAGTCCGTATCCTTCATTCTCTGACATATTGCTTCTGTGAATTCTGAGCACTTTGAGTTCCCTCCCAGGTCTTTGGTCAGAACCTTGAAGATGAATAACATAAGCATTATAAATTAGAAAACAAGTGTACACCATATAACCCAAACTGCAATTCTCCAGAAAAGAAGTAATTACCTTTCTGTCTCGAATTGTGTCAAAACAGGCACTTTCAATCTTCTTGGCATGCCCATGAAGACCCATGTGCCGCAGCATCATGACTGCACTGAGCAGCAGGGCGGTGGGGTTAGCCAAGTCTTTTCCTGCTATATCTGGAGCAGTTCCATGAACCTGATTTTACAGAAGAAGTTGATATTTTTAAAGAACAACAAACACAAACAGACTGTGGATTTTCTGTGCAACTTGTATGTTGATCATGTATCTGCAACTTTACAAAAATGACCCCATACCGACTCAAATATGGCCACACCATTTGCACCAATGTTTCCACTAGGAGTCACTCCAAGACCTCCAATTAATCCGGCACAAAGATCACTGTAATGGTAAACACATTGGGTTACCTTTAGATTTCATAAAACATATACTGGATTTAACATAAATTCATAACATGAATGAGCAATCACATTTTTAATATTGTGTCAATATTTTTGTTGCTTTTTTACAACTCCAGACAATTTTGCTGTCGCCCATGTGTGTTTCAGCTCTCTGTTTTGTATGCTAACTAGTGTGTGCAGGGGTATTCTTGTTCACAATGAGTACCTCCATGGATTGCTCTTGCTCCACCTAACCACTGTTGATACAGGCTGGACAAGTGTCTGATCTTATGCACCACCAAGCTGCATCACGAATCATCACAGCTGTTTAAAGGGATATCCAATTTTCATTCAACCAGGCTGTGACTTCGAGTAACTCCTCACTGTTTTGTTTGGTGTTGGCTACAAGAATAGGGTTTACTACATTTACCATACTGCCTCTGTAAGGACCAGTTAGGTGTTAGTTTTTTGTTAGAGACGCTAGGTTTAGAGGTGCTACTACTACTGTATTTTTGGTATGAAAACATAGGATTTAATTACACTTTTTTCTTCATTTAGAACAGTCAGGATCCACCTCCTCAGCACTCTCCTGTTCATTCTGTTACCTCCCTTTTTCCTAGTGAGCCACAGTTGAAAAATGTCGTCTTTGATTGATAAAGTGCAAAAGAAAAGACTCATAATTTGTCTTGTTCTTATGAGTATTTTAACATAAAAGATTTACTGGTGACAGTTGTGTACCTTAAGATATCTCCATACAAATTTGGCATCACTAGTACATCAAACTGTGTGGGATCCTGCACCATCTGTAAGTTTGGATGAATAAGGAAATTAAAACAAAAATACAGCAAAGCATTCTTTTATCTAAAGCCATCTAAAACATATTCGGACTAATTTACCACAAAAGCTATTGGGACATACATTAAGGCACACGGTATCCAAGTACATCTCAGTGAATTTCACATCTTTGTACTTTTCAGCGGCCTCTCTACATTTTCGTAGGAAAAGTCCATCTGACATGCGCCTAAATGGAAAAAAAGAGAAGCAAAAATGTAGTTTCAAGCAGCTTCACAATGACAAATGACTTAACTTGTGCTAAAATATACTTACATGATATTCGCCTTATGAACAGCTGTAACACTGGCTCTCTGATTGTTTCTTGCATATTCAAAAGCGTACTCTGCAATGCGTTTGCTGGCTTGTTCGGTGATGAGCTTAATACTCTGTACAACACCATCAACAATCTGAAATAAAAAGAATGAAGAGTGAACAGGACTACAGTGCTGTGCAAATGCCATCCCTCATTACTTGGAGATAATTTATCCAAATTTCAGGAGTGGGACCACACCTCATATATAAACCTCCTACACTGCAAGCTGTTTGTTATTGTTTTCGTGCCCTATCCTGCCTGTTTCAAAATTAATTCACCTCTCATTAGTGGCCTGGGACCCACCGCCAATCCCTTCTGAGGCCTTCCCCAGTCTCAATTCACGCTTATGCCATCTGCTGTTATCTTAAAGAAATGCTGTCAAACCTAAATGAAGATGTGGTCCCTGCTAGGTAATTTATATTTTACTTTAGATGTTTAAAGTGGTCTTGACCAGTAGTTCTTTAAGTTTTCTGAAGGTCTTTCAAAGTGTATCTTTGGACTGAAAATGTGTGAAAAAGCAGCCAATGTTCAGTCTTTGTCCCCGACCATTTTCAGAGGAGTGTTTTGTTGTCTTTAAACTTTGTTAAGAAGCAGGAGTACCCAGAAAGAGCCCACACATGAAATTAGTGAAGTTAGGGTAAGTGGTGATTCTAAATTGCCCTTGGGTAGGAATTTGATTGCGAATGGTTGTCTGTTTCTTTGAGTTTGCCCTGTGACACACTTGGGACCCATCCAGAGTACATATCACATCTTGGCCTATGACAGCCGGGATGGCCTCCAGCCCACCTGTGACCCTGAGACAAGTTAAATATGAGCACAAAAGTAACCCATGGAGTGTTTTCCCAGGAAATGTAAAAGTATAAATAACTGCTTAACCCTTTAGTTTAACAACAACTAATGTAGCAGTAATTAAACCTCATAACTCATGAGTAGCTGCACAATACTGTCAAATAATAAAACTGAACAATATTTTCTACCTGGGGTGATGTAGCTGGGCTCGAGTTTTTTAACCACTTGCTTAAGGCCTTTTTTCCCCATGTTTGGACTGGCATCATAACTGTGGCCTATTAAGAGGTAATTTCAGTCATTTCTCTTTCTATCATATGGAGTGTAACTAGCAAGCAATGTTCAGTTGAGACATTTGTTTACTTTTGGCTTGCAAAACTTACCTTTTCCTCATTTGTATTCAAGTTGTACTCAAGTGGTGAAATGTGTTTGTTGCTTCCAACATTAGTGGAAACAATTTTCAGAAATGTTTTTTTTTTTTTAAAGAAGCTCAGTTTTTTTCTGCAGTAAATTATAATCAGAGGCCGAGATTGACTCTTTCTCTAATGTGCCCAAGCGTGTCTCGCAGATGCCCACACCAGGGATGTTATGCAAGTGTCACTGCTTTAGCAATGATATCAAGATATAACATTTTTATTTGATGTAAAAGTTTTATACCGGTATGATTGCAAATGATACGATATGGGAAAAATCTACTCTAACACACCGCCAATGCAGTAAATGTATACTGGGTAGGAAAAAACAAACAGTGGAACACTATTGGTCATGGACTGGCCTCTTCAGAGCCTGGACCGCAACATTTCTGAAGCAGTGTAGGATCATCTCAACCAACATCCAAAGAAAAGGTTTGAATGTTCTTCCAGAAGCCTAGAGAACTATTCCTGAAAACTGTTTAAAGAAATTACAAGAAAGCTTGTCAAAAGGTAATGTTAATAAAAGGTCTTACAACATGTTCAATTCCACTGTATTCTCCCTCGGTGTTCTCCCTGATTGTGACCAGGTTCACATCAGTGTAGGGGGTCTGGTAGCCCTCAATGGACACGCAGGGCCGCACATTAGCATAGAGGTCGAAGGTTTTCCTCAACAACAGGTTCATGGAGGGATGGCCAGCAGCTATTGGTGTCTTCAAAGGGCCTTTAGATTGTTAAAAAATTCAAAAATATTTCATGTCAAACCAAAAGAATATATCTAAAAAACCTGGTGATTGGTTTGGAAGTTTTTCTCTCTTAAGCATGCCAAATTAATTAATGCCCCTAATAAAATTTAATTTCCAAGCTGCTGATGTGGGAACACATGAGAGTGAAGTTCCTGGAATAAAGAGATTAGTACATATTCCCAATATACACACCATTACCTAGAACTGTCCTACTGTTTAACTTTGCCTTAAAAAAACAAAAGAAAAAAACCCCATATAGATAAATCAATCAGGTTACCTTTCAGGCCAATTTTGTTCTTGTCCATTGATTCTTTGGCATCTGGAGGTATCATCCACTTTCCACCAGGTCCCCGAATGGCTGTAACATTTCTCTCTTCCCACCGAATAGGTGCCTATATCAAAAGAACATTCAATTCATTCTTTTTTCCCAGAAACTTTGTTATCTACAATTATACTAATCATATTTCTATTGTTATATGATTTATGTGGTATCAGTGCTCAAGCATTATATTATTCTCTGATAAAATCTGAAAAATAAATATGCATGTTAATGATTTTCTTTCTTTCTTTTTTTTTTTTAAACTGTTTTTCAGTACTAACTTTAGCTGCTTCAAATATCTTCATGACAGCATTGGAGATCTCTGGACCAATCCCATCACCGGGGATTAAAGTGACAGTCTGAATCTGTGATGCAGGACAAACACAAGTTTTATTGCACACTGATCAGGTAGTTCAAATTTAATATAACCTCGAAGTTACAGAAAAAACCTTCACACAAAAAAGTCTGTAGTTTTACAAGGAAAAATAAATACCCCACGGATGAAAGTCCTGGATTGTGGAGTCTCATTCTTCAAAGCCCCAACTACCTGTGACAACTGAGAAAAAAACAAAACACAAATCGATTTTTTTCCTCCCAACACTATTCTGCTGTTTATTTATGGAAATAAGAAAAAGCACTGAAAACATGTCTGTGTATAGTGTGAGGTGAACTGAACAGATGTCTTGAGTAATGATGATGACCAAATTTGTGCACTGCTGTGTTTAACAGTAAAACATTTTTGACTGGTATAGCTGTTTGGCAAGTTTGTATTGGTTTTGCAAACGATTACATTGTCAGTGTAATCTAAATATGTAAAACAATGCAACTGCATGAAGCTCCTATGTGAGCAGGCAGAGAGACAGGAAGACAGACAAACAGCCGAAGGCAACTCTGACTTTGAAAAGATTACAAAACGGAGTCTCTATTCCAGATGTGGTCACATCAGAAGCGAGAGTAACTGCCTGCGAGCTCTTTTTTTCTTCCAGTGCAGCAAGGATATACAGTATGTAAAGTTAGGTACACTTAACTTACTTCCTGTGGTTTGAGTTTATCCTTGCCATTGATCGATAAACCCAACTTTGTTAGTAGATTAAGAATCTGTAGATGATAGACATGTGTTTCCATAACGCAACCTTAATAAAAACATGTTAAACTAGAGCAACGAAGCCATAAATTGCTTCTACATTCCATTACACGAGACTAAACATACACTTGGCTAAATAGCTGCTAGCTAAACGTGTCGGGTTGCTATAGCAACTACGGGCATATAGCCTGTGCGTTAGCGGTCAGCTAAGTAGTTAGCAGTGGATGTTCTGCCTCTGGTATGCTGTCAGCGGGACAGACAATAAGTGTTTGCTGATGAACTGAAACAAAATTGATCTAGTGCAACTATGACACATTTCCATAAGTTTCAACGTACATACCGCTGACCTCCACGCCTTCCCTGCCATTCTGAACGAACCAAGGTCGACACAGCAGCTGTCAAGAGCACCTGGCTGCAGCAACTGTCGAGCATCTTCTTCTTGTTATTTTTGTTGGCGGTATTTTACACCTTCCGAAACGGTGCATTACTGCCACCAACTGGTATGAAGTGTGGACAACCTCGAATCCTATATATATATATGTGTAGGATTCGAGATATATATATATATATATATATATATATATATATATATATATATATATATTATAATGTTCTTCCTCTACCCCCCCCCCCAATTTTGCCACTGTCGAGGAACCGTGTCAGGCATACATTTCACTGTGTGTTATACTTGTATAACTATGCATGTGACAAATAATAAAGAACCTTGAACCTTGAACCTTGAACACACACACACACACACACTGGTTTAAATACACAATTTAAACTAGTGTGCCCACGTATAAGTCTGTAAGTCGTGACATGACTCGCCTGTTCCCACTTGAGCTTCTCATTTCTCCTGCTTTCATTCAGATTTTGTAGAAACTATCTACACCCTCACTTATCTTAACTGCACTACTGTATAGCTCTGTGTAAATAATCATTCTGTACATTCGATAATCTTTAATCCTACAACTGTTTACAACTTGCACAGTTCCCATTTCTGTATAGCTGTATATCTCAGATTCTGTAAAGTTATTTATTTCATATTCTGTATAGTTTTTCATATTTATATCCTGTTCATAGCCTGTACATAGCTTGTACTCACTACAGCCTGTACATACTTATAGTTATAGAATATTCACAACATACTTCATACCGTGTACATTATAACATACCATAATAGACCCATTTCTGTAATATACTCACATATCTATATTATTGCTAATATATATTGTAATATATCTATATCACTAAAGCACTTCTGGATGGATGCAAACTGCATTTCGTTGCCCTGTACCTGTGCATGTGCAATGACAATAAAGTTGAATTCTATTCTATTCTATTCTAAAAACAGCTTCCTTTGCTTTCTTACTCCCATTGCCTTTTTTATCCCCCTTCCTCCATTTCCGCCATATTAAGCCCTTTATCTCTGTCCTACTGACATGAAAGACGTTTTCTGGCCTTTGTCATATGTGCCATTTCATTTCCTTTAACTTCATAATGTGCTGATAGCCATAAAGTGTTTGCTGACTATCAAAAAGTCCGAATAATTGTGCTGTAAAGCGGCCAATGATAAAGCTGAATCTGAACTTACTGTTATGTTTAATTGTCTTATGACTGCATCGACTGAACTACTAAAAGTATTGAAAGTATTTCTCCTGTGTATGCTGATCACGTCTTTATGTCAAATGGAATGTAAAACGCAAAGACAGGATCTCTCTTGGCTCTTACTTTTCTAACTTCTGGATAAAGATAATGAAAAAAGACTAAATTAAACTAAAACTAAATGCAAGCTTCTATAGCATAATAATAGTGCTTAGCGTTGCAACACTATTACCGCCTGCAGGTGTCGCCAGTGGACCGCTTCTAACACGCCGAGGAACAACTTCTGCAGGCTATAACCTTCTGCTTTATGTTTTAAAATCATGTTCATTGGTTCAGAGTGAGCAAACATGGGTCTGTATGAATATATGTATGAGTTGTATACATATCACACACATGTTTTGTATAATATAGACAGATATATTAGTAAAAATAAAAGCGGGGGTACACCATTAAAGCTTCATATGCACTGTATTTTCCACATTTTGATTGCACATATAATAAACTTTATGGTATAAAACAAGTAGAAACAGCTGAAGCAATCATTAAATCACCTTTTTCTTTTTGCAGAAATTGAACTTGCAAAGAAAGCACACAGCATGGGACACAATAACTTCCCGAATTCTCCAGCAATGCAAAATGGAAAAAAGCTATAAATTACTGAAAACCAATAGAAAATCTTAAGCAGCATAAAGCAGCTCTCAGCATAAATGGAGGCTACAATATGGTACAAAATGCACACTGTGCAAGTAAAAGACATCTTTGAACCAAACTGAGGGCTGTCGGTACGGGTAAAGGTTTTCACACCACCTACATGTTTTGTCCAATACCCAATGCATAGGATGAGTACAAGGTCAGCAAATGCCACACACTGCAAGACAGCGCACGTGTGTCAGGCAATGGTAAATGTCAAGCATTTCGATACAGAGTGGTTAATCTGCAAAAATCTACAGTACATTAGCCATGGTATATCACACAAGCAGAGAAGTTGATAAATGTTGCCCACAAATGTGTTCGAAATAGGCCGGCTCAGATGGCATATTGTTTTGGTTGCTTCTTCAGGCTCATGGATCTTTCAGTTTGTGAAATCACATGAGTGGCTCTGTTGTTGAGGAGTCTGCATTCATGAAGAACATCTGTACAAAGAAAAATACATAAAAAGTCAAGGAATACACTATGCATCTAACACTGTTAGCAACCAGCTAGATATCTAGGAACAGGTCTGCAGATATTCTCTTACCATTAAATTGCTTATAGGCTTCTTCAATAATGGCATTATTAGATCTCTTTATCTCCCAGTAACTATCTTCCACCCATGGCTTGCAATCAGAATGTTCAACAAGCTGTCCATTCTTGTACAGACCAGCTGATCATCATTCAAAAAAAGTAAATATCAGTCTCGGTATATCATACAAGCAAAGGCAAACACAAATGCATCACAACTGTCAGCGGTGCCACAATCACCAAATTAATCCAGTAAACAAAGTGTGACAACAAGTTCATTAAAATATACCTTTTATGGTATCATCAATGTCCTTGCATAACTGATACAGATCGCTTCCACGCCCAACAACTCTTTCACCTGCAATTTAAGCAGATTAATTCATTAAAACACGAAACTCTTACAAGTTAATCCTGAACAGTTAAATGTCCAAAGAATGGGGGAAAAAAAACTTACCATCCAGGACTTTGATATTGGGGAACATCTCGAGAACTACCGCTCTATATGAAGAGTTTCTGCACACTGCCATAAAGAAACTTAACATGAGTTCATTAATCGAGAATTTCCACCCACTGGAATATGTTCAAAGTCACCAAAATTACCTGGATTAGTGTAATTATATGTGTTGTCTTTCAGACGAATATTTTCTAGCTTTCTCAAAGAAACAAGGCAGTGTAGGTTCTCAATACTGTTGAAAAGCAAAACAGACATGCTCTTAAAATGCCTAACAACATAGTAACTTATGCATAAAGCTTTTCTGCTTTTATGTCAGTAACACAGCCGCTTGTGACATATTCACATTTTTAATCACCTGCAGGAAAAAAAAAGACATTCAGTGGTTATTTAGTCTTACCTGGATATAATATTACCAGCCACATTTAAGTTCTGTAAAACGTCACAAGTGCGCAGGGGCTCTGGAAATACAAAAGCAGTGACCAATTTATGAGAAATTTTAAAGCCTTTTCATGACAGTAATCATCTTAATAATGCAAGAAATAAATAATCTTTTTCTTCTAAAATTGTACCTAAACTGGAGACCCTGTTGTTAGACAAATTGAGGACTGAAAGAAGCCGTAGAGATGCTAAAGGAGCCAAATTTGTGATATTATTTCCAGAGAGGTCCAGTCTCTCCAGGTTTATACATTCCCCAGTGCATCCAAGATCATGTATACCTACAAGACATACAATTTAAATCATAAATGAAATGCAAATTTTGCAGAATGAAATGCTAATATATTATTTCCATCTTACCGAGATTTCTTAATTTGAGAAACAATATCGACTCCAGATCAAATTCCCCGGTACGTGACTTGAGCAGCACGGCAGTTATCTTTTCATGGTCTGCATCTGAAAGAATACGAGTCACAAGACTTCAGCAGAGCAAAGCATATTTATTTTTCTATTTGCATGCACCCACTCTGTCATTATTCGTGAGTCAGCACAGCAAAAGAAAACGCTAGAAGCACAGTGTCTGTTCTGCTTACAGTATAAGCAAATAATCCAGGCAATCATCTCTAATAGGGGACGAAAAAAAAAATTCAGACAAGCAGTTTCTGAATTTCATATCTGGCTGCATGCTGGGATGTCCTCTTGAGGATAGGGTCACAAACAGATGTGCTGCTGGGTGGTATTATCTCGCCAGTTGTATGCATAAATAAAAGAAACCCAGGGAGTTATATTTGGCTTGATTCCCTGAGGCAGTGTCAGCCAGCTCTTATTAAGAGAGGTAAAAGGAAATCACGGTTGACCAGAGATGATGATGATAATGATGCTGATGTAAGGCTCTGTTATTTTCTTGGTGATCCTCTTATTATATTTTCAGATATGCAGCACAATTTTTATTTACTTATTTAAAAACTAAATGAGCACTGACAGACATGGATTTATATCCTTAAATATGACAGAGAATGGATTGGGTGTAAGCAGGGACTAATGTTTTGCACTGCACCTGCAGAAAGAAAGGTCACGATGTTTAGATTACCGCACAGTCTGCCAGCAATAACGTTACAACTTGTCAGCAGAGGCATTAAAGGGACTTTGTTAGCCCATGTTAGCTATATTCGTGAGACAGCGGCTGCGTGAATTAAATCATGAGGATGATTCAGCCGGATGAAAGTGGGTGGGTTCTTGAATATAATTAAAAACGTTCCCCGTCTGTTTTATTTATTTATTTTGTCATGAGATGATATAAGCAAAATGTTGTGTAACAAACAAAAAGGGGTTATGTTGTAGCTGGAAGCACAGCTACCTAGCATAAGCAGCTAGTGGCTAGCAAAGCAACGTAGCAACAAGCTACCCATCACAACTTACCTTGGTCCTTCTCTCGCTTGGAGTCCATCCTGGGCAACTTTGCTACCTTCAAAGCTGCCTAACCCGGTAAAGAGCGACACTTTTAACCAGTGTGGTGGTTAGGAGAGGTAGTGGCTCTGTGGGGTGAATGTGAAATTATCATCTGTCCTGGTGTGCAGCCAGGACACGCTCACTGTACTGCCGTGCTGTAAATAGCACGCAGGTGGATGAGACGGACCTCAGTCTCCGCAGCCGGCAGAGGGATGGGGGAGGCGATCATCTGCGGTGCAGGCTGCTGAAAGAAGCTGCACACCTGCTTAATTAAATATATAAATAAGAAATGCACATATATTAGATGCCGCTTCTGTGCAACAGGTTCTCGGGTCAATTAAAAGTTGTCGTCTTGCTACTGTGCCGTCGATAATAACTATGCTAGGGTTTCTGCATTTGTGGTATGCTACTACTATATCGTATATAGCAGAATAGTTATGCATTGTACCAAATGGTAATTAGCAGCGGAGCCAAAAAAAAACAAGTTTTTCTTCTCGTAATTACTATACATATAAATATAATATTGGGCTTGTACTGTATTAAATCTGAGGTGGACATATTGTAATTTTAAATATCATTGGCATAGTCACCTGTAAGATAACTTTTATCATTGTATTTACTGTGCATACTGCAGGTTAACAATGTATATGTTTTTTAATAAAAACGAGCAAAAAAATGCCCAAATTTTACAATTTAGCAATAGCGGACTGGTTTAAAGCACAGATTGCATCTTATCAGTGACATCAGTAATAGTCTGTTCGCAATATTGTGTAAGATAGAAGAAGAAAAAAGATGTTTAATTAGTGTGTAATTAAGTGGCCCCAAGGTGAGGTTACGTCATTCCTGTTGCTAGCAGTTTCTAGTTCACAAGTAGGCCTTTTTATTTATTCATTTCTTAGCTCCGGTCCCATTGGTTTGTCTGGACTCCGGTGGACACCATCTGGGTACTTAAGGAGGGGAAACAGATCACTTTGCACTCCTTGGGGTCAGCAGACAACATCCACTGGCTCCGACTTAAACGAAAATCTTTATTACTAAGATATATTCTTGACGCACTTCATCTACTTTTGCAGTCGTGGAGGACATCGTCTGGAAGGACACCAATACCCTTTGATAGGAGTTTGCAACGATATAAATTCATCTTGTGCGGAGACTTTGTCTCTGCGGACCTTCTAAATGCCTTTCATTGAGAAAGGGCTTTGGACATTCAGTGCTGTGAATGTGTACAAGCAACAAATTACTTGATCAAGATGGGTAATAAACAAACGATATTTACCGACGAGCAGCTTGATGCTTATCAGGTAAGCTTGTGTCCATACCTGTGTTTGGAATCTGGATGTCAAGCAATTCATTCAAGTGAATAATGTTTTAATGTCTTAATTATGTGCAGCCAATTAAACACATCACTGGAAAACTTTGAAGGCTAAGTGAAGTAAAAATTAAACATGTTTTTTTTGTGTGATTATTGCACTCCTGTTGTTAGACTAACACAAATCATCAGTTTATTTATCTTTTTATTTTCTCAGATATTGAAAAGAGGGAAAGTCACTTTATAAATATTGATTATTACCATCTAGGGTGTTTCGTTGGTCCTAGTCCCCCCATCAATTTCATTTATGACAGACAAAAAACAATTTCCTACTATAGTGTCGTCAGCTATGGCCACATTTTTATTTAAATATTGATAAGCAGATAGCAAAAGGTCTTGATTTCATTCCAAACTGGAGGATATCATGTAAACTGATCATCGAAGAAGATCTGACCTTTTGTTCCCTGTAACAAAAATCCAGGTTTTCCCAGAGAGAAAGACATCCTCATATGCACAGGTTTATCATGTGATTCGCTGTGGGCTTAATAATTGATGCCAAAGCCAGCGATGATGTGCTGTGAAACTCTACTCTCAGGACACAGTTTCTCAAGAGCTTCTCTGGTTACTTCAACTACTCCTAGAGTACCGTTTCTGTTTGTCTAACAGTTGTTATCTCTAGAGTATCACTTGAATTTATATCTTTATTCGGCTCAAATAGATCATTGGATACTGCATCAGCGTGCTTCATTCAACGGGGAATCTAGAACCCAACAGCTATAACTTAAGCATGACTGTAATGGCATTTCTAAGTGTCAGCACATTGTTATCTCGTGTTATGGAGCATAGCAGGTAAGGTTGACTTTAGTAGGTGTATCGGTGAAAGCAAAAGGTGCAGTCCCTTGAGCTCATCTGACTGCACTCTAACACCCAGGGGAGTAGCTCAGACAGAATTCATACAAAAGACAAATGTAAACTGAGGTGCCCCCGGTAGAGCCGTTGGATAATGCGTGTGCCAGCACATGCATGTCAGACAACAGCAGATTATGTTCTCATGTACTTAAACGCATCATCGTTTAGGAGAAACCAGACACCCCGCTCAGTGTTTTACAGTAATGATTCTTCACAGATGTGTCATTGTGAGCATTTTATGCAAATTTCGATTGCACCTTAAAGGATTTGTCATCATGTGCAGTGCTATAAAACCTTCAATTCAAAGTATTTGTTTTTCACATGCTGTTTTTCTCTCATTGCAGGATTGCACGTTTTTTACTCGGAAAGAAATTCTGCGGTAAGACTTTGATGAGGTTTTTTTTTTCCTTTTTATTCTGAAAAATCGCTCGCAGATATATATTGCACTGTCTTTCATTTAAACCACATAAATTCACCACTTACACTGACCATAAGAAGATGCAAATATGTTGTTATAAGCCTTTCTTTTATTTTCCTGGGGTATTTCTTTGCTCTTTGGACTATGCGTGCTTTAACTGGGTCAGGATTTGGCAATTAATACTGTATGTTAAGTTTTTTTATCCATTCTTTCATTACATCGCTTTGTATAAAATAGATCACTACACTACAGCTAGCATACATGACCAACATTACCTTGGTATTCCTGGAGTTGGTTGGGCTGTTTGCTTCTGATTTGCTGATTTACAGTAAATCAAACGCTGAGTTTTGGCCTAGAGACACCAGTAACTTACCAAATGGCATGCATATATTTGTGTGTGCCGTTGTGTTGTTTTATGTCATAAAATTGTTTCCAACTGAGTGTTAATGGTAACTTATGTGCAGTGACGTATGACCCCAATTATATATGTATATTTGTTAACATTAAAAGCTTTCACTATATTGTAAGTTTTCACTTCATTTCGTTGTAATATTTTGGTTTGAATCATGGTAACAGACCTAGAACAAGATTCAGAGATTTGCTGAAATACATGCAGCTTGACATCTGAGCAGCTAGAACAGACATACAATGGATATACAGATGTTTCACTCAGTAAACATAATGTGGATTATGATTTATTTCATATACAAAATGCATATAAATCTGCATAGTGTAGCACAGTGCTGCTATTTATAGTGTAATGGCTCCATTCCCTCCTTCATTCACTATCCAACAAAGGTCGAATGTTGGTCTCTTTAAAGTATGAAATCGAAAACAGGCAAATATACCTTTTAGTCAATGAATGGAAAAGTATGTGGATTTATGATTTGTAAACAGTGCTGTTACATGCAGGTGTTTGTTAGTGACGATCTAGAAGGTTCTGTCCGGTAGCTGTAGCTGTAGTATGTTAGGTAAACCTTTTGAAATTCATGTTGACCTTTTGACTGCCGTATCGTTTTCAGAGCCATTCAAAAAGGGTGTCACATTTCTGCTTATACATTAAAAAAACTAAATCAAATAAATATGATAACACTAGTTGTCACGACTCACTGGACGGCTTAATTTCTCTCCTGTTGTCGCTTATCCACTTGATGACAGGTACAAATGACTCGCTTTTTTCGTTAACAGAAGTGAGCACTTACTGTATCTTTGCATTTCACTCTCTTTTGGCTGTGGTTTGTTCTAGATGTTAGATTAGATTTTTTCTTTTCTTTTTTTAGCAAGACATTCTTTACTAATTTGCATTTATTTTTTACAACAAAATAAACAAAATAAGGCATTTGAGAATTCTTTGTGTACTTGGTTCTCCTCATTGACATCAATTTGACCAAGGCTAGTAGTGCTGGATACTAAAAAGAGGTCATAATAGGGTGCTAAAAAACACTTGTTTCTTTCTTTGGATTTAACTTTATTGACATTGCACAAAAGTATTCAGAAAACAAAATGCAATTTGGAAAAGAAGATATATTGTTCATTTTTATTAGAGGAAATATGTGACATATATGAAAAAACAGTTAAATTTAAACAGGTTTACTTGTTTCAGTAAACCTCACTTGTTCCTAGCAGTCTACCAGTGAAACTCAGTCACTTTGACAGGTTTATCTAGTTTAATTGTAGTAAGTTTGTTCTCAAAGACTAGCGTCCCTGTTGATGAATATCTCAGATATGCCCTGAAAGTATTGACTTAAAAGTCAAAGGTCTGTTTTCTTTTCCTAGGCTGCATGGCAGATACCATGAGCTGGCTCCACATCTTGTACCAATGGACTACACCAATGAACCTGATTGTAAAATCCCATTAGCCTTAATAGTCAACATGCCAGAATTAAAGGTAAACCCCCCCACCGCTGTTTTAAAGCTCTGTTTTGTCAATGTGAGCAGTATGCTTGTGTGTGTAGAACTGATTGTTAACACCGCCCGTCTGGCTGTACTCCACTACATTGTGTGAGCTTTTGAAAGTTTATGTGCCGTGAATTGCTCTGACTGATTCTAAAAGTAAATCAAAAATAAATTTCAAATGCCATTTTGCACACTGTGACATCTCAGCCACATTTACCTCAGCTTTTCTCTGAAACAAGCATGAATGCCATACCCTTTAATATGAAGCCCCTATTCCCCGCAGAGTATTACCACAGAGACTCACGATGCACCCTTCCTCTCAGCATGATTGGGCCTTGTCTGTAAAACTGTCACAATAAGGCTGGGTTATAAGGATAGCAGAAAAAAGATGGAGAAGACTAAAGGCACAATTGGTCCTCTACAACTTCATGACCATAAATTTGTCATCCTATATTATATATTTCTATTTAGCTGATTATTTATTGACCTCAAACTTTACCCTGGGCAATAACACTTTCTTATTTGGACTCACTGAACTACAAACTCTAATTTAATAGCATTGTCTTGAATATCGTGAATATGCACTACCAGTCAAAAGTTTTAGAACACCACAATTTTTCCAGTTTTTTATTGAAATTTATGCAGTGTAATGTTTCATTGCACTCTGAAATGAAAGCATTTTAAAAATAAGCAATTGAAGTTAAAAAGGAAATCATCAATCAATCAGTTTATAGACCAGAATGTATTCTAAACTTTTACCACCTTTGGCAGATATAACAGCTGAACGCACTCGTGCCATTCTTTCTACAATAGAAGTCAAATATTCTTCAGAAAGTTCTTCCCCATATCTGTTGCAGATGTTCCCATAAATGTGTGGCACTTGTGGGTTGCTTTGCTTTCACTGTTCTGTCCGGTTCATCACAAACCAGCTCAATGGGATTTAAGTCTTTAGACTGTGCTGGCCACTCCATGTTTTTAAGTTTACCTTGTTCTTTTTCCTTATGTAGTTCTGGCATAGCCCAGACTCATGTTTTCGGTCATTATCTTGCTGTAGGTTGAAACCTTGACCAACTAGGCGCATACCAGAAGGTATTCCATGGCGCTGCAGAATGCTGTGGTAGTCGTATTGGTTCAGGGTGCGTCTCACTCTGTACAAGTCACTGACCCTGGATCCAGCAAAACAGCCCCAGACCATCGCACTTCCTCCTCCATATTTGACAGTTGATTACTCAGAGCACATTACTCCGGTTCTGGCCTCCCTGCACTGGCTTCCAATTGAATTTAGGATTCACTTTAAAGTCCTTTTATTGGTTTTTAAATCCTTTAATGATCTGGCACCTGCATATTTGTCTGATTTGCTGAAGCCCTATGTCCCCACTCGTTTGCTCCAGTCAGCTGAGGAGCTGTTGCTCTCAGTCCCCAAATCACGGCTGAAACTGAGAGGAGACCGAGCGTTCTTTATTGTGGCTCTAAAGCTTTGGAATAATGTTCCTCTTCACATTAGGCAATCGACATCAAATTTTGATTCATCACTCCATAATGGCTGTGTTTCATTGGCCCAGGCAAGCCTCTTTGTCTTATACTGACATCTTAGCAATGGCTTTCATGTTGCAACTCGTCCTGTCAAACCTGCAGCTCGAAGTCTTCTCTTCACAGTTGAAACTGAGGCTTGCTTACTACGACCACTTAAAAATGTTGTCGTGTGAGCCACCTATCACGGAAGCTGTTGTCCTCTGATTTAGTTGTGGGTTTGCGTCTGCCAGACCTCTTCCTGTCAGATTTTGCTCCAGTTTCTGAGTGCCTTTTGATGGTGGAGAAAACTCTACTTACTGACACCTTGACTTTCTTTGCAATTTCTCTGTAGAAAGACCTACATTTCTAAGTGTCATCAACCCTCTTTTATTGTTAATTGCCTTTTTTCTCGTCATTTTTGTTAACCCATTTTGTGTTCCCTTAAAAAGGACTTTTTGTATAATTCTGAAACATACATTATTTTTCAGTTATGGGTTACCTTACCTTTTTTTTTCTACCTCTTGCTGTTCACCACTTGCCTTTGTACCATTTCAAGCTATTCATTCCAGGGCAGCTGTGGCTACAACCGTAGCTTGCCTCCACCAGTGTGTGAATGCGAGAGTGAATGAATAGTGGCATTGTAAAGCGATTTGGGTGCCTTGAAAAGCGCTATATAAATCCAATCCATTATTATCCATTATTGAACGACCTGAATTGCAATAAATAACTAGAAAAATTGGGGTGCTCTAAAGCTTTAGGAAATCGTTTTCTTAGGGTAAAGTGTCTTGCCCAAGGACACAACGACCAGGACAGAGAGCCCGGGGATCGAACCGGCAACCTTCCGGTTACAGATACGCTTCCCAACCCCCTTATGTCTTATATCTTATGTTTGCCATTGCAAATGTGTAGGGCTTTTTTGATGAGTGAGTGATTTTTATGTTTAGATGTAAACAAAATTCTGCAGTTAAACACAATCATGTTTTCTCTCCAGGAAAATCCATTCCGCAACAGGATCGTGGAGTCATTCTCAGAGGACGGGATGGGAAATCTTAGCTTCAATGAGTTTGTGGACATGTTTTCAGTCCTGAGTGAAATGGCTCCTAGAGAACTCAAGGCCATATACGCCTTTAAAATATACGGTAACATTTCAAAGCATCTGTACATTATAGAACTTCATTAATTAAAATGTTCTAATTCTAACTTCTGTTGCTGATAGATTTCAATGTGGATAATTACCTGTGCAAAGAGGACCTGGAAAAGACTCTGAATAAGCTGACAAAGGAGGAGCTGACTCCTGAAGAAGTTGAGCTGGTGTGTGAGAAAACCATTGAGGAGGCAGATTTGGACGGAGACCACAAACTTTCTTTTGCTGACTTTGAAAATATGATATCCAGGGCCCCGGATTTTTTAAGGTAAATAAATTCATGTTATTGCAACAACATTGATAAATGAAAAACAGAATTGGACTCTGGATTCCTCCCACAGTCCAAAGACATGTTTGTTAGGTTAAAATAAAACAACTGGGTGGCATGTCATTACTTAAACCATGTCATGCAGATATGTCTTAAAAAGAAGAAGGCCTGGATTTCAATCAAAATTGAGGTAATTCTAATTGGCCCTAGAAATCTCACAAACATTGTGCCTAATCAGGTACTTATTCTGGATGGCATTACTTTGGCCTCAAGTAACACTGTGATGAATATTGGAGCCATTGTTTGACCAGGATTGTCATGATCTGCTGGCGCAGACTGCGCTTTGAACAGAGGACTGAACTGCAGACGTTTATAGACAGGACTGGGCTTAACAAAAAGTGAGCCGTTAATTTAGGCTGGGTGAAAATCAAACAAAAACGCAAAACAAAAGGCAAAATGAGACTCAGACTAACAACAACCTAAACTGTGAAGTGCATGGAGCATGGAGCAAGGAGGGAGATGAACTTGCGTTCCGGCAAGGGACAACAGGGAACTGACACAATGAATACACAGGTGATTAGAGAGCGGAGACAGCAAGGAAACATAGCTGAAACAAATAAGACACAGAAACAGGAAGCAAAACTAAACACAAGCACATGAGACAAGGGCCATCAAAATAAGACAGGAAACTCATTAAGGCGCAGGCTAAGGTACACAACTTGACGTGGGAAAAAAATAGCTCACACAGCAGACATACATGAAAGAGCTGAAAGACAGAGCGAGCCAGGGAGCTAGAGATGAGAGAGAGAGACAAAGAGAGAGAGAGAGAGAGAGCGACGGAGGCAGAGAGGAACAGAGCGAAAACAAACATGACAGAGAGAATAAACAGAGACATAACCGGGGAAACGGATAAATAAACACAAGACAAGAGGGATGAGACAAAGACTAAAGGCACAGACAAGAAACCAAAAATACAAATAAACCTTAGAGGCAATAAAGGAACTAAACTCAAGACTAAACTTTACAAAACTTGAACTTAAAACAATCTTCATCATGCAAAAGAAAGAATCATGAATCCAAAATAAACTCAAAACGCTGGGTCAAAAACAGGACCAGGAAAAGGATATGACTGCTTTCTTTTATTTGTGCAGTATCTCCAAAATTAGAACTATCCCTTTACAGAGAAATGATGAAAAACCAGTTCATGTATTCATTACTGCTGTAATTTAATCATGCTGCTCTAAAACTTCTGTAAAAAGCCTTCAGTTTATCCAAATTCTGCAGCAAATGTAGAAACAGGAACAAGAACCAGAGAGATCACATTTATTCCATATTGGCTTCTCTTCACTGGCTCTTTGTTAAATACAGAATTGAATTTGAAATCCTTCTCACTCCTAAACAGTTTTGAATAATCACCCCTCCCCAGCTGATCACAGCAGATTGCTGCCCCTTACTGAGCCTTATTCTGCTGGAGGTTTCTTCCCGTTAAAAGGGAGTTTTTCCTTTCCACTGTCACCAAGTGCCAAGGGAGATTGTTTGAATGTCGGGGCTTTCTCCAGAATACTTTAAGGTCTTTATCTTATTTGTTGTTGTGATTTGCTGCTAAAATAACTAAACCTGAATTGAATTGAATCTTATGTATATGCTTAAACTTATTTTGTGTATTTTACATTGTGTTTAATTATGTGTCTATTAATGTCTGTGTCACCACTGTTGATTAAACTGTTATCTTGTCTGTCTTGGTCAGGACACTCTCTTCATTTTAAAAATGAAGAATCTTATTTCTCAGGTTGAGTAAAGGATAAAAATGTTTCATGCACAGTAATTGTTACTTTTCTAATAATCAACTTTATTATTTTTTCAGTACCTTTCATATAAGAATCTGAGAGGGTTGGATGGACAGTTTCTAAGTTGGCTGGACCTCAAGACTTTACCTGAGCCATGTCCTGATCACAGCACAGTGGTTGTCTGTCACTATCCATCGTCCCTCTCTGACCTTTACTGCAGTCGGAACTTGAGAAGATGGATTCTGATGACAGCAAATTTTCTAAACCCTGTAATTGTTTTGAAACCATGAAAAGGCAGCATATCAAATGTTTGAATTTGATGCTAAAAACAAGAAGAAGGGCTAGAAAAATGAGAGCTGACTAAGACAAAAAAATAATCACAGCTACCAAGTATCATAGTTAAATAGTAATGTGACCGGGTATAATGAAAAAGAGCAACTCGGAGAAATGCATTAGCTATTAATTGTACTACATAATCTAATCAAAAGTTCAGAGAAGATGTTGTCTTCTCAAAGAGATGTCTCTCTATGCAAGAACAAAACTAAAAACCAATACTGAACGGCACACTGTATTAAAACCAGACATATCAGCAGTGAATATCATTGCTTGGTCTCAGGAACACTTTCAAAACCATTATCATTGAAACTACATTGCACATGATTCCCTGTGAAGTCTTTCTGCAGTGGCACCTCCAGAGACATCCAGTATTTATAGAGCTACAGATAAAACTTGAAGCACAGCAGCAGGATTAGGGGATATTCTATAGCTATGCAATAAATTAAGTATTTATGTTGTTATTGTGCTCGTACTTTGCTTGAATATAATGACAGTCATGTTGTATTGTTCTCCAGTTAGATGAAGGGCTTTGTCATCCAAACTCTTTGTGGTAGCTTTCATCATCTGCCATTTACACAAGATGTCAGTTACTGCCATGTTTTGGATATGTATTTTATAGGACTTTATGTAATGTCTTGTATTTGTCTTCCTTTGAATAAATGTTGTTTTCCAGTGTGCTCTGACTTAATGCACTTGTAATTTACTCATAACAAAATATGAAGATGTTTGCACATTAAAAATTAGGAAGCATGTGCTTCAGCTTAGCCTCTCATGTGAGCTATAATATATTTTTAGGGAGGATGTGATTATTAAGACAGAGCTGCCTCGCGTTCACCAGCCTCTGAACATCCTGCACATTCGGCTAACTTCAGCAGAAAGCTGGAGGAAATGGTTTTGGCTATGTTGGTTGATGATTAACATGTGGTGGTTTCTTGGCTGGAGGATACAGATTTGCATCAGTTACACATGGTGTATTGTGTTTTAGATTTCATGTTTAGCTCGGTAGTTCTTATGAGTCGTACTGCAGAATTGGTTGATAGGTATAGCCATACATGCAGACCTTCACAGTCACTAAAGAGATTGGGTCGGCTGAGGCTTAAATCTGATTTTTCTTTCTTTTTGGCAAGTGCAATGATTGCAAAATGGTCTTGACAAGTTGAAAGACGGCCTTGGCCAAGTGCTGAGATGCTCAAATACAGAAAAGTCACACGCAGAGATACCGTTTGATGTTGTGTGTTTTGTGGAAAGCATTTTGGTATTGGTAACACAAACTGTAAAGTGTTGTGAGCTCCTATGCCACCACAGGCCCAGACAACAGGCAGAAAAGGTATGCATGGTGCATCTGAGCAAACTCCATGTTTATGTGCAAAACCTCATCTGGATAAAACACAAGTGCAGCAGTAAATGGAATGAATTCTCCTCAACTGTACTCTGAAAAATGAAGAGAGGGGATACTGAGGGCCTTATTTTAACTGACAGTTAAAATCTGTTCAGCTGTTGTGTTCAGTTTAAAAAGCAATCACCAGAGCAGCTAGTTAATTCTTCAGTGTCTTATCTGAAGATTCATTTATGAGGACAGCATCAAATATTCAGGGCAGTAGAGTGCTGATTGCAGAGCTTCATTAATGACGGGTGTCTCAGGGAACATCTGTTAGTTATGATCTCGGCAGAGCCACTTTCTGCTGCAGTGTGATTATGATGCTGTAAAACAGCCATTACTTTAAGCAACTGTTTCTGAGGGTGAGAGCGGCCCAACAGGGTGTGAAACCCACGCTGGTTTCGCTGCTTGAGAGCTCAATTTGATCTGATTTAAACTCTCTCGTTTTGCTTCCACAGCATAGCAGTGAAGATTTCTCGCTTTTCCTTAAAAATGAAATAACTTGTGAACAATTTCAAACACTTCACTTGAGCCAAATATACATTCAAAAGTGTACATAAACCATAACAAATAATCAGTGACAGCGTTAAGTGAGTAAGCTGTGTGTTTGCGATTGTTTCGAATATTCTTTATGGCAACTGAGAAAACGTTATCGAGATAAAGACACTAATGACATGTGGGTGAAAGCTCTCAGACTAATGGGTAGACCTTAAATGCAATTTACATTTATTATGCGATCAACAATAAACCTTCAAGCTTCAACAATTTCACGAGCTTTAAACGCAATGATACACTGTGCTGTTAGTAACGGTGTAATATGCAATGCCTGTCAAACACATCAGTTACCCTTAAGTGTTTCTTAATGCTACATAAAGTAATTATTTATATAATTGTAAGAATGTACTGCTTAATCGCTGTCAACCTTACACATTTTGTTATATCAGTGTGCTTTCAGATGTGCAGAAATACAGTCAGGCAGTTATGACTCTTGCCTTTGATAAGTTTTTAAAATCATTACCCCATGTTTTCCAGTGACGCTTTATCATGTAGATCTCAATTGTGAAACAGAAGGCGACAGAAATGCCACAAAGTTAATGATCTGCCAAGCTGAATGTTTGATTATCAAGAGCTTTAGCATATCCTAATCTGCACTGCCTGACTTAAACCAGGAACTGCTTATTTCCTAACATCTGTCACACTGTCCTACATGAAATGACACAGTAGCTCTACTTTTCTCCCCCTTTTTTTTTTCTTTTTACTGCTTCAGAGGATAACCATGAAAGATATACACTAAGTATTCCCTTTATTGTACTTTTACTGGCCCCAGTAAAAGTATAATTAAAAAAGTAAAAGCAAATGATAGAAGATAATAAACCTTTAACCCACTTCCCCGTTGGTGTCACAAACAGACGTTTGAAAACTGTATGCAAATAAAGTTTCCTGTGAATGTGCAAAACTGACGGAAGCAGCATGTAACATTTTTAAAGATCAACTGTAAACACGGTGCCATGAGATGAATTTCCACATATGGTAATTTTCTGTGACAACATGATTTAGTGTTTTCAGGAAATGCTCTTTGAGTGAGCGATGGAACACCATAATCAGAGTGCATTACATGGCCAAGGCACGCTAAAGGTGGAAGCATTTTCATAGCAGTGATAATAGTTGTACGTTGTTGTATCCTGATTTATTTTTATTTATTGTTTGCATCTCGAGCTCCACACGTGGAAATGCTGTCATCGCTCCACAGCAGCTCTAAACCGCACATCCCCATTTCTTCACAGTTATCCTCTTCTCCGTTACCTACAGCCCGTAGACATATCTGCATACATATATGCATCTACAGGATACATGTTGACAGGAAAGTGTAGCATATACGCCCAGGTTTGTGTGCACTGATGAGAAGTAGATGAAAACAGTTCTCCTCAACATAAGCTGCAGTTCAAGGTGAATCACATGCTGTGGACTGAACAGCAGGTTTTTCCCCCTTTACAGTCATACTTTCATTGGGGCCCCTGAAACCTGCGTAGGGCACTGCTGTACATTTTCCCCACCCTAATGATCACCCCGAAAGTAATTATTTAGTAATATTCTAATAACAGTAATGGCATAATAATGATCTTAGAGCCTCTTATACAGTAGATTGCTTTTAATATGACATACACGTAACACAGTTTTTACCACATGTAAAAACCTGTTCGTGGAAAGGAAACTACACACGTATCGTTATATTTTTAAATAAATACATTAAAAAAAACACATACATAAGTTCTCATTAAATCGTTAATACATAACAGTGGTTTTCCAGAGTGTATTATATAGTAGTAGTGTGAAATCATCAAAACAAGTAAACGTTTTCCTCAGTACGCTGTAAAGTAGCCTCTTTACCATTTCTTCTTGTTCTCAGGGAAGAGCCACTTCCATTTGTCGTTCTGTAAGAGGTAAATAAATTCATTATGATACAAGTATGACACACAAAAGAATTATTTCTTTTAATTAAAGTGCTTTGAAAACATTACAAACCTTAAATCCCCAGGACGAGTTGGTCTGTTTGCGTCTCATGTCCTCCAGAGGCTCGTAAGTGTTGCTGCTGGCTTTAGGGTTGATTGGTTCCTTGTGGCCGCGAATCGGCTCATATGTGAAGTCAGCGGGGGCTTCGCCAGGGACCTCGGCATACACAGAATCTGTGCGCTCCTCTGGTATTGACAATCTAGTGTCAAAGGACGTAGTGTGTGGGCTCCCGGGCCTGCCAGCCAGGTGATAAACTGCATTATCACTCAAGTAGTCCAGGCTGTGGCTGCTGCTTGGTCTGCTGCCCAAATCTGTCCTCTCTGACTGGGAGCTGCTGCCGTTACCTTGTCTGACTGGCCTGGGGGAAAGTCTCGGAGGGGTGTCGGGAGGTGCGTTCAGTCTGTAAGACTGCTCCCCGTCAGAACTGCTGTCCAGGAGTGGCAGAGACCTGCTTTTGCTGTCTAGGATGCTGAGCTCCGAGTAAACGGATTCTGGATGTGACGGAGGACTACATCTGCCATTGATTTGATCCTTGGAAGTCGAACTCGAATGAGGTCTGGGTAAACTGTCCTGATGCATGTGTTGGTCTCTGGGTGTAACCCTTGGCGACTGCTTCCTGAGTTGGGCGTACAAAACCCCCTCATGCTCGTTGATGGTGGCACTATCGAGGTGCCTGCTCCTTCGAGGCAACGGCGGACCTTGCTGTTTTACAAAACAAGTTTCTAAAAGTCAGTGAGGTGAAATAAACAATGGAACTATTTTCAGCACATTAGTTTGGACAGCAGCTCTATAATTTATTGACTGTATTCACCTCGTGCGCCCTGTTGCCCTTTGGTGGCCGTTTAGGCTGCTCATCTAAACTCGAGTTTATCAGTTTTCGTTGCCTGTTCTTCACAGCGCTGACAGCGGCAACAGGTTTTTCTTTGGGGCTAATCTGGATAACATCATATAGGTCTTCATCCAGGGCCTGAAAGAACAAAACATCACTTGGACCTCTATCTTTCACCTTTGGCATTTAAAGAAAGAACTCAAAAGAAGAGTTTTGTCTCACCTCAAAACACGAATTTGTCAGGTACTCTCCATATGGTTCAATGGGGCTTGTTTTGTAGTAATCTACCAGACTGGGCACTGTGTCGTGTACCTCGGTGTCTCCATAGACTGCAAACTGCCCCATTTCATTCTGGTTTATCACAAAGTGTCGACAACGATCCCTGCCTCTGCAACAACAACAACAACAACAAAAAGTTTGTTAAGCATTGACACATTTTATAGTTGGAGCAAACTAAAATAACATATATTCACACGACTTTCTGACTTTTGAAACATGAATATCCTCCAATAAAATAAGCCACCAAACAAAAGCTTAGAAGTGGGGTTGGAAAATAGATAGATTTGATGGATTTGACACACATTATCTTTAAGACACTTTATATATACATAAGTCATAATTTCTGGAAACAAAGCAGTTTACCTTCAGCAGCACAACAACACTACACAACTCCTACTTTAGTGTTCTTTAGACTAAACCACCACTCACCTATAGGACAGGATGTACCCGATGGCCTTTTCACTAAGACGGATCAGGAAACAACCGAGCTCCCTTTCTTTAAGAATTTCTTCAGCATCCCTGTAGACAGACCAACAACAGCTTTAAATTCTCCAACTCCTAACTTTAAAAAGCGTTTCAAAGACATTTGGAGAACATTTACAGGAACAGCCTGGTAGATTATGGGCATAGCGAGGTGGATTGTGTGCTGCACCGTGGAAATTCTATTTCGTTACGGTCCCTTTCCATAAACTTGCCACTGCCAATCACGTAAGTGTGCACTGAATGTGGGTGTGTGCTGGAGGAAAGGCCAGTAGGTGCCAGTGGGTGTATTACAAAGTGGACACTTTCCATCAGAGGAAAGGTTTATTTTTATTTTTATTTTTTTATTTTTTTGGATACATTTTCACAATATGACCAAAAATAAAAATAAATACATGAACAAAAAGCCTCGTGTCTTTTTACATTACTATATTATATGTTTTAAATTATATGTAAAGAAAATTTTTTTTTAAATGTGGCTTTAGTAGCTTAGAGGATATGATTTGGTTTTAGAAAAAAAAAAAACTGGGTGTAAAAAATGATTATTTCTCAGTTTGCTATTTCCATTTTTTTCCTTTTATGAATCCTTACCGTCTTGTGATGAAGCCCAGGAACCAAGCTGGAAGGAGTCCGTTGCTGACCATGAGTGGCACCTGAGTCTCTATGAACCACTTTGATGTCAGCTCCCTGAGTCTGACTTCAGTCCCGTCTGCATTAGGATCCCCTGTTGTGTCCCTTTGCTCCATCCTCGTCCGATCCTGATTAAAAACACACCGTCATCCGCTGAAGACAACCAACATTTATTCCCCAATGTTTGCTGTGTGGCAGCATTTTAACAGTCTAATTTGCTTATTTTCCAGGAGGCGTCAACCACAGCCTGAAAGCAGCTCAATGTTCTCATAGCTTTGAATGAAAGTCATTGGCTGCTGGAAAGGTCCGGTTACACCTGTCTGTGTAAAGCGAGCTTCTAGTTTAGTACACAGCATTTATTTGCTGTTACATGATATCTGATGTTTTAGAGAAAAAATATTCAAAATCCACAATGTTCTCATTTTACTCAAATAATACTTTGAGGTTTTATAATCTATCCCTAAGTCAAACATCACATAAAAGCAAGTTAGTCACTAAAACAGTCAGTGACTAGTTCGAAAAAGACTTGTAAGCAGTTCTTACCTTGAAGCAAAATTTTAAATAGGTCCTGATGCAGGGAGATTTTGTCTGTTTTTGATCCTTTGGTCTCGACTGTGAAACGCGGCACACCTTTTCAATTCTGGGATACTGTTGTCTGTAAAGTAAACAGCAATTCCTTTCAATCCCTGGAAAGAAAAGATCAGAAAATTAATTTAATTATGAATAATTTAATTATAAAGTTCATACAATATTCCTATAAAGTATTTAACAATGGCGAGAGCACATACCTTTCCTTGAGATTGTCACTGTGTGGTTTGAACCCGGTGTCATTTCAGCAAACATTAAAATACTTCTCTTAACTTCTGAACCGTCTCTAATCTCCAACTGAAAGTGTCTTGAGGGAGTATGACACTACATGGGAGATATAGACAGATGACATTTACAATTACACATATTTTTCCACTGGTCTGGAAAGTAGAGGTACATGGCAACGGGCAAGGCGCAGTTCAAACAGTTCATTTGCATCAAAAAGACAGCTGAAGGCTGCTGAACAATGTGAGAGCTTCCTGAAGAGAAACGGAAAGTAAGCTTTACAGAAACTGTGGTTTGTGTGCACACGAGTGCATTGGTTTGCAAGAGGAGATGTTTAACCCACGGAGTGTCTGATTACCAGAGTAATGGGAGATAAGTTGCGTCAGCAGTTGATCTTTTGTGTATTCTGATCTGGGTTTGAAGTAAGTTCAGATCATTGTTGCTAAAGCTGGACCAAAAATGTGTAGGAATGGAAATGTTTGGAAAGACTGTGTATGTTTGAACAGATTTGGAGGGTAGAGGGCGGGGCAATAAACAAAGCCCCAGTAAGATGAGGTATTTCCAAGCTTGTTTTTCAGGTTCACATACAGTAAATACCTGCTAACTCATTCCCCCCATTGGTTGAGACAGGCGTCATGAATCACCTCCAGCAGTTTTTGCTCTGTGGGGAACAGTAGGAACTCCCACAGGGGGAGATGCAGTAACGAGAAAGAGTCTGTGTCATAGCGAGCAGGATGAGATGGGATTTCACAACGGGATTTTAACATCACTTACAATTTGGAAACATGTTTCCTGTTTATACTCAACTGATCAAACACTTGGGTATTGTGTACAGCAATGTCATTTAGTGTAATTTAATTTAATTTAGATGGATGATCGCAGAGCCAATAACTGAACTGTTATGTTCCACAAATGAGTAAGAGCTGCTGTACAGTACCATGGCCTAGAATTTCAACACTCTCTTAAGGCGGCTCTTGTTGTTCTTTGTGAGTCATTATGTGCTCCTCTGTGGGAGTAGTAAGGTTTGGGGTTAAATGTTATCACCGGTCCGTGTTTGTAAAGAATCCAATGAACATTACATTCGACCGATCGCGCTGTGTGCTGTGCGTAAAAGGATCGGCAGAAATTTATTTTATCTACAGCACATATAAAAAAAGGTGCCAGACAGGAGGATGTCTAGGCTGATATTTTTTTTTTAGCCTAACACACCTATGAGGGGGATGTGGATCTTATAAAAGGTCACAAGTCAGTTTAACAAATGCAAAATGTCATTGCAACGGAAGCACATCACCTTTGTTTACAGTGTCCTTTGAAACCTCAGAGCAAAACAAGGATCCTAACCTCACAAAGAGACTAATACTTCTAATTGTAAGAAAACTAGCAGGTTACTGTTGTTACAGTATTACAGTATTGCATTTTGTCTTTTTAAGCTGCCGTTTTATCTTTGACATCTCAAGTGGGGAAACATCAGGTGTATTTCCCAGCATAAGACAAATCATCCACTGTTTACCCACAGCACTGGGGCAAAACTAAATCATATTCACATCTGCAACCATTAGTCACCAAAACATCCTGAACATGTGAAACTTCTGCCAGCTCTGAATCCAGGAGACAAATTTCCTGTAATCACTTCAATATCTCCTCTTTCGCACTCTAGTTAAACGAGCTATGGATTCGACTTAGTCACATATATGCTGTAGGTTTTATGAAAAGTGGAAAGGTACGTCATTTCAGGTGGTGATATTTTATTGGAACATTTCTTTACTTTTTTTTTGACTTATCACTTAAATTGTAAATAATGCCACTGTTTATGTATTTATTTTCATCCATTATTAGAACAGATTGAGAAAAGTGACAGTGAGATAGAAGAAAGTTAAAGTAGGCTCACTGTGGTTACATGCACTTTAGCACTAACCCAACACCCTGACACACTTTATGGCATCTGTGGCTTTATACTTACTGCTTACTTTGGAGGTGAAAAAAAATCAACAAAATATGGCGAGGGTTGTTTGTATCTCCAAAAATGTTCATTTTTAATGCTCTTCAGCTCAAAATCTCTGTGCATTTCTAACATTAGATAACTCTAAACACCTCTCTTAGCCTTAATAGGGCTTTGACTGTCATGTAAGCATGGAAATGCTAAAAACTGGAGGAAGATATACTGATATTATTTGTCATCTTTTTAACCGTCAGCTAGGCAATACAGGCAGCTACTCTGAGGTGACAAAAAGCTCCCAGTGGTTTGGATTTCCAGTAGATCTCTGACCTGCTCACTGTTTATAACCCAGTCAGCCCTGTCAGTCCTTCAGGTGGAGATCTGGTAAATGTTTGCCATTGTCCTAAGTCATTGCAAAACCTACTTAGATTTATGTTTTTATCTCACGTTTTAGCACACTGAATCTATGTATAATGAAATGTGCTATCTTAATAAAATTACCTGAGCTATTTATTAAGTTTTTTTAAATTTACAGCTGTATCCTGACATATTCAGTATCTGTTCGAGGTTATAGATACAAATTGTGAAACACACACTGCCATAAACAGTACAAAGCAGTTGAAATTAGCATAACAAGAACAAGAATTACAAGATCGGCTGCGTGTGACACGGGTGTGGGTGTGGGCACCGCAGATCATTTTGTGCCGAGGGCAGATAACAGAACGCATTTTTATTTTTCTTTCCTATGTAGGCCTCGTATCTTTTCTTCTATCTTTTGATTACAGTTTTTTTTCTCTTTACAATTCGTTGGAGGATTGCTGCTCATTAGCCCTCAAAGCTGGCTGCTCATCTGATCACACACCGCCACCTAGCGGCCCACAGAGCCGCTACACTCCACCCCAACCAGCAAACCAACCACGTCATCCTCGGAGCTGAACTACATGTCCCATGCTCCTCTGTCAAAGAAACGGACAGTCATGTGGATGGAAACAGGAGTGGGCATCCGCTGTGCTGCAAGAAGAAGAAACTTCGAGGAAAGATGCACGAAGAGGAGGATGGCAGCGAGGCGCACTCCTGCACGGCTTCGCGATTCGTGAACTCCAGGTCCGTGGATGTGGCCGACATCGAGCAAGCGAAGGAGCAGGCCTCCAAACTGTGCGGCTACTTGAACAAGCTGTCCGGCAAGGGGCCCTTGAGGGGGTACAAGCCGAAGTGGTTTGTGTATGATCCGAGGAAATGCTATTTGTATTACTTCAAGTCTCCCCAGGATGCCCTGCCGCTCGGACACATCGAAATATGCGATGCGTGTTTCAGCTATGATTTGGACGGGGAAGAGGGTCAGTTTGAGATCCGCACGGCCGACAAAGAGTTCCTACTTAAGGTAGGAACTTTTCTTTCTTTCATTAAACGTGTGTTGACAGCATTGCAACGAGGTCTGCGTTTCATGTCATTTGTCACTTCCTTTCTCGTTTGGAAAAGGCAGACACGCCCTTCTCTTCTTTCCTTTAAAGAAAACAGATTTAGACTCAGCTGTTTTTAGGCAATAAAGTACATATTTCTGCTCGGCAACAACGTGATCTGGTGCGATTCTGACGCGATCAGAAGAAGAAAATCTGTTTGTTTGTTTTTTAAAAGCCAAATCAATTTCTCGCACAAACCAAGCGCTTAATCAGCGCATTCTTCCAGCTGATTGCCTGCAAACACCGTCAGTCCTCTGTTTTGTGTTTAGACATTTTTACACAGGAGCTCATCTGCCTTCACGGGTCACAGCATCTCATGTGACGGTGTCCTGGTGCTGTCATATGACTGTGACGGGTTCAGCACCAAGACAGGTGCCTCTGGTTTCACTCAGTCAGTTCTAGTCTGTCTTATTATTTTTTTAAGTGTCTATGCTTAATACCAAGAGAGAGAGAGCTGGAACTGAGACTGAAACCAGTGTCTGTGCTCATTCACATGACAGATCCTAATAGTGTCAAGTTGTCCTCATTTTCCCTTTCCATTTGTCGCTGCCTTGATTTCCTCATGGAGATGCCTTTTAAAACGTCATCTCGCTCACTTTGCTGTGTTTAAAATGGCGTGCTTAAAGATTTCAAAGATCTAAAGTCTAATTGAGTGTGCGTTTGTGTCCTTCTAGGCTCCCAGTAAGCAGGTGATGCACTACTGGCTGCAGCAGTTGCAGCAGAAACGTTGGGAGTACAGTAACATGCGAGGCTCTGGTCAGAGAGACAGCTGGAGCTCCCTGACGCTGGCCTATCCTCACACCGGCCTTGTAGGCAAAGATAATGGTAGGCAGGTTCGCACGCACTCACACATACAGTGGATATGTTATCAGTCGGTCATTTCATCATATCCGGGCAACAACTGAAAGTTTACACAGGCGCTACAAATTACAAGAGTCTCGCGTATTTTGTTACCAAGTTTCTGCAGGAAAGTGTTTGAGTGTTTCGAAAGGGTAAAAGTTCAGATTGACATCATTCGGCTTGTGTTTTGTTTTAAGCAGAAAGCCCTTCGAGCTGTGAAGCAAAGGCGCTGGTATCGTAACCTCACGTCTAAACAAATATAAAGTAGGCAGTCAAGTAATGGTCTGTGACAAAAATGATATGTTTATTTGTTTTCCAATTTTTTTTAAATATAAATTGTTGAGAGGAGAACAACCAGACTCATTTGAACTGATGGGAAGGGAACAGTAACAGAAGAAAAGTATGCAGACGAGGGTCTTTCACTTCACAGCATGTCAGATTGACAGGGTCAGAATTTGTCATAAACACCATGAAAGCATGGTGTCATCTAGCCTTATATCAGTACAGCCTGCTGCGGGTGGCGTTAATAAAAAATTAGCATTGTTCATACTCAGGAAAGCCTTCCTGAGCATTGTTCCTGAGCATTTCCATCCCTTTATTACCGCAGCAGCCATCAGAACACAGTCACCGATGCTGGCTTCCAGTTTGATTGTGTGACATGTCTCAAAGCTCGCATCATGCAAAGCGGATGATTTAAGCGTTTGAATGGTCTTGAAGATCTCAGTGAGTGCTCAAACGGCCACAGTCACCAGATCTCAATCCAACAGAGCACCTTTAGGATGCGCTGTAACGGGAGATTTGCATCATGTGTGCGCAGTAATTGTGTGATGCTATCATGTCAGCATGGACCAAAATCTCTGAGGAATGTTTCTTGTTGTTATGTAACTCCAGAAGCAACATGGTGGCCAGCGTGGCCTAGCAAGGTGTACCTAATAAAGTAGCCAATGACTGTATACGCCGGTGCTGATATGTTTGAATGAGTATCTGTTGGACTCTACATAAAATATGAATCTCATTTGTTATCCAGCAGAAGTGGAAAAGAAAATATGTACATCCATATCTGTGGCTAATAAAGGACTTTAATGAGGACACAAGCATTTTTAAGCCTGTTTACATTTGAAAACAGGGATTCTTCTGCATGCTTTGTGATTAGCTGAGTGAAACGACCTGTGAATCCTTTTCCTGTCCATGTCTTTCTTTCCCAGAATGTTCTCGGTGCACATCTGTCTTCAAAAGCTACAAACGCCTTGGTTATCGCCGCTTATCAGTGCTGTTGTCGCCGTGTTTCGTCTAACCCTCCGCGACTTCTTGATTTCTCTGTCGATTCGGAATGAACACTCTTTTGTTTCTTGTTCTCGTATTCATTTGCGTTTTGCTTTTCGGTCTCGCCTTGAACCTGCTCGGTGCAGTGAAGTGCACGAGAGAGCTGTGAGATCAGCGATGTCTGGCGTCAGCTGAAACGACCCCTCGAGCTGTGTTTTTATGTTGCGCTTTTTATAGCGAAAGACTAACATGCCCGGGCTTAGCAAGTCTAAGTAAGTGTCGACTTTTGAAGCTCTAAAAGGAAACCGTGCTGCAACGTTCAGAAGTTAAAACTGGTTCAGAAGTAGACATAGTAACACATAATAAAGACATAATAAATTAGACATATAAAGGACGTTGGTTTTTATTTTCATTATTGGAGATGCCACTTCAAAGACTTCAAAGATTTTATCAGAGCCACGCGAGTCTGATCATAGGTGCGTGGCGCTGGCTGCACTACATGTTGTTGGCCATAGTCTGTGTGTGAAGTCTCACAGCATTATTAATGTCACTACCTCGATGATTAAAAGCCAGATGTGGCATGGGTCGATGAGAAATGGAGGCCTGCCGCACACTCATATGGAAGTGATTTGTCACTCGCAAGGTAGGCCAGCGCATCCGCTGCTTAATCATCCTTTTTATTTTTTAGTCTAACTGGAAGCATAATATATGAAAACGAAGCAGTATTCATTGAAGCTTAACAACTAGAGCCTGACATCATGAACTCATCAGGAAAGTGTTTACTGAAGTCACAGACAAAGGAAGCAGAAAGAGGTGTTTTCCCACAGCCAGACTTCATTTTTCCAAGTATGACTCAGACACCCCCTGCTGGCAGTTTAAACCACTTCTGCAGTAGCATCACTTTTTATGACACATCTAACAAATAAAAAAGCTTCTTTTTACTAATTAATTTCATGTTAAGAAGGGGGTTGGTGGTCTGAGAAAGAAGTAATTGTTAGAAAGCAGGTATTAACTTGCATAGGTTTCACCCGGCTGTGCATCTTGTTCTTGGGAAGTCAGTCTTTGGTGTCATTTTGATTTGATTTTTGTTTCGTTAGAACAGATAATTAAGTTCTTTTGGTCTTTTTTTTTTTTCTCAGATGCTTTCAGCTTTGAGAAGCCATGTGAAACCATGGAGAAGGTCCGCAGTGATTTTTCCATGGACGACGAAACAGAGGGCGCTGGAATGGTGGGAGCCCAGACAGCCAGAGGGCCCTCCACGAACCCCCTCAATTTCTCCCTGAAAAACTTTGGCACGGAGCTCAGGTAAGTGTAACGAAAGCTTTCCAGGAAATAATCTGTACCCAGACGGGGTTTAAAACGCAAGTATACAGCTCTATAAAATCTTGTTCTTTTTTTTTTTTTAAGGTCGCCGCCAAACAGGCACGACTAGTTTGTCTGCTGTGTTGAGCAAAGAAAGCACTTCTTAGTTCATCCAGACACTGGTTGCAGTAGAGGAAATGGTTACATCCATGGTTCACTTGTTTTTCTAGTATGCAACCATCAGCAGTTCCCCTTTTTGAGATGTACAACACATCTATTGAAAAGAGGCAACATGCTGCAATCCTAAAAATGTGACATGTAGACTGGAGTTTGCTTTGTATGTGTCCCTTATTAAGGGAGTCTTGGAGTCCCAGAGTTTCACTGCTCCTAAACCCACACCACGGTGCCTTTTATACACAGTAACAAAGGTATCAGTATAGTAGCTGACCGTAGCTGCCTGATATGTGACTGAATCTGCGAGAATTGCAGCTCTCGGAGCTAGAAACCCCTCCCCCCGATTAGAAAAGAAGTGGCTTTAGAATACTCCAGTACTGTGAAGTTAACTGCTTTTGTCACGTTTATACCCATAAAGTTTGAGAAAAGCACGAGCGCTCTTTAGTCACTTTGGTTTTGCCAGGTGGAAGTCAGAAACGTGTGGTTTAAACACATCCGATATCTATAAAAATATATAGAGAGAGCTGATGTGTGAGGCAGACTTGCGCTTCATTGTGTTGCATACTGCAGAAACAGTTGTTGACATGTTGCAATGGTGAGGTGTGAAAAACAAGTTTGACACCATTAGCTTTACTTTTTCCATGTTAGCTTCTTGCAAAAATGCCTTTGTGTTTATCATCTTTGTTTTTTCTCTGTTTGTCCGACGCTGCAATCCCGTCGGCCTTTTTGCAGCAGCATCAGTTTTCCTCTGTGGTTCATCGTAGATCTCTGTGGATTTGTCACTTTTCATACCGTGTTTTCTTTAATCTCTAAAGACCCCCCCCCTTTTTTTTTTTTGTTGCAATGAAATGTGTGAGAAACCTGTGAAATAAAAAAAATAAAATAAATAAATAAAATATCTCCTGATTTCTGTCAGGAACTCCATGTCTCACCTGCGTGGGGGACGACGCAGCGTGTTTTACACTAGCAACAGTCCCTCGGAGGAATGGGAGCTCGTGGATCCGCCAAAGGACTTTACTGAACAGAAACATCATCCGGACACACACAGACGTACGTCCACTCCCACCCACCCTTCTGCCAGGGTTTAACACTCATCCTCAGCGTACATTTCTCCCGAGGGTCACAGATAACAGCTGATGAACTTGTGTTTTCCCTCAGATTCCTTTGGATCGGCGTTTACCTTTGATTTTGTGCGCAACCCCTCGCGGCCTAAGAAGCTTTTGCTGGGCTCTGGAAAGTTAGGCCGCAGTGCCGAAAGCTCGCCGGTGGAATGTAACGGCAGCAAGTCTTTGGAAATGCAGCTTCGCCTCCAGAGCCAGCAGCAGCAGGAAGAACTGAGTCGCTTGCAGCAGGAAGAGGCTAAACTCAAGGAAGAGCTGGCCACCCAGAAGGTATAGTTGGATCTCTTCTACTACTGTTATTTATAACAGCATAACACATGTCTATGGATTGGATCGGATAAAAATGTAATGTTCTGTTTCTACTGAAAGTGAATGATCCCTGTTTGTAGTGTCTGTTATACACCACAAGCCTAGGTTTGTGGTGTCTGACCAAGTGCCTTGGTATAATACTGATACTCTCACTATTACAAGAAGTCAGCAAATGATTAGCCATGTTTTAGCAAGAAGCAAAGAAACAGCAGACGGCATTCACAGCTGTCGCACTCCTCTTTATTTTCTGTTCTCTTTTTTTTCCCTCTATTTTAAGGTTGGCTGATTGGTCAAAACCGCTGTGACTAGGCAGAAGAGTGAATACTTACTTAGTGAATACCTTTTTTTACCTCTGTGCTTTACTTCCTGGTCAAAAGATTGATAGTTGTTTTCCTATGAAATCTGTACCAGGAGCATGATAACGAAAAAAAGTGTAACAAATTGATGTTTTTTGTAAATAATAGGGCTGCCACAAACGATTATTTTGATAGTCGACTAGTCACTGATTATCTTTGTGATTAGTCGACTAATCAGATCATGCATCCATTGGACGTAAAACGTACAGCTTATTGCACCAGCATGCATCTGCTCTTATATAACTATCATTAGCTTACAGCTTTAAGTGTTTAAGGTATGTGCTAACTAAAAATAAAGATAAGATAATAGTTTATTAAATTTTAATGAAATTTGCAGATTGTTTCAGTAAAGTTTAATAAACTCCTTGCTATCTAAAATATAACGGGACACCGGAGTATATTCTCAAGCATCTCACACTTCTGATAATCAGTCTGCTTGACTTTATTCAGCTGTGTAAAAACTACAACTTTAATCTCAGCCAAACCGATTTACTCAGGAACAAATAAAATACTAAAAAAAGCCAAACAATAACATTTTTAAGTTATCTAAATGACTTGTATATGTTTAACCTGAGTAGCGAAAGACGGCGATTAGCCGGGAGTCCGGTGTTCTCACGGGCTCTAGTGAGCCTTGCCCCCGGCTAGCTAACGAGCTAGTGGGTAACAGACGTCTCTGAAAACGTCGGAGCGCTTTTGAAAATATGTGGTGTCTTGATAAACTGAGCAGATATTTGAGGTTTACACAGCTACATTCTCGTCTGAAAATATGTTAAACGTTTATTTTGTGACCCAGAAAGAATAATAAGAGTAATATTAAAATTAACTAGCTGCTGCCATTGTTGGAAACTGAGCTGGGCTGCGCTATGAATTCTGGGACAGAGCTGCTTCTTCTTCTTCGGGGATTAACGGCAGCTGGCATCCTTGTACATGCAGTGCTGCCATCTTCTGTTTTAGTCCGTTATTACACTCTTAAGTCCCACTACTTATCCCTGCGTCTTTTGTGATCTTACAAAGCTTCAAACGACGCGTCGACTATTAAATCAGTCGTCGACAATTTTGATAGTCGACGTAATCGTGACTAGTCGATTAATCGTGGCAGCCCTAGTAAATAATATACAATGCTGAATTTACAGTAATGATGTGTTATCATCCAGGAGCTGGTAAGGCTACTGCAGCAGACTTTAAGGACCTCCCAGAGCGAAAGGCCCGCCGGGTGCCGTCCAGCCCCTTCTCCAGATTCGTCAGCAGCCTCAGACCAGACCCGAACTTCAGTACCAACTCAGGAAGAAGTTGCACAGCTGGAGGATCTGCTTAAGGAACGAGATGGTCAGATTCAGTCCATGTGCGGTCACATGGAGCGTCTCGCCCTGGAGAAGGAGAGTCTGCAAAAAGAGCTGAAGAGCCTGAAACTTAAGGTGGGGGAGATAAACGACCAGCTTGGAATGATGATGGAGACCATCCAGGCGAAGGATGAGATCATCATGAAGCTGTCACAGGAAAACTCAGAGCACAGCGGAAATGCAAACGACGCTGGATCACCACCACCTCACAAAGAGCTGCAGGAGCTGAGCATCCTCAAGGTAGAGATGGCAAAACTTTAAATAAGATTCAAGTTATCTTAATCTTAAACTGCCATCAACATTGATTTTCTTTTTTCTGTAGCTTTTGAAATTCTGCCTGAACATCTTGACACCCCGTCTGTCTTATTATTCACCTTCAGGACAGTCTTCAAGGCTACAAATCCCAGAACAAGTTCCTGAACAAAGAGATCCTGGAGCTGACGGTGTTGCGCAGAAATGCAGAGAGTCGAGAAAAGGCTTTAGAAGCAAAGGTACTCTCTTGTGTTTTATATTTAATGGTGCATTATCCTGTTAATAGAAACAGGAAGTTTGAGTAGGTTTAGGGGAAGTCCAGTGTGAAGCTCAGCTGGTGCTTCTAAAACGTAATTTAAATTTAAAGCTGAGACTTTATTTTGCCCTCTTTTCCACAGTGTACTGCGCTTGAGGCCAAGCTGTGTCAGGTGGAGAGTAAGTACTTGGTTCTGCTTCAAGAGGTGAAGAACCCGGTGTGTTCGTCTTCAGAGCAGAGCCCAGCCCGGGAGGTCATCTCCAGATTGTTAGAAGATGCACTGCAGGGCGAGAACACAGAGCAGCAGGAGCACACGATCTTCAAACCAAACACTGTCAGGTATGTGCCGAAAGCCTCGTTAACAGATGGTTTGGAGGTGATTTGAAAAGAAATTACTTAAAAACGGCTACTTGATCAGAGTTTTAGGGATGGAAAAAGAGAAATCTTGAGTTTTGATAAGAGGTTGCGAGAGCCCACACGTCTGGTTTCCGGCATTTATAGCAGATATGAAAATAAATGGCCAAATGTAGGTGTTGTTAGCACAGCTACGTGTCATACTCAGTGCTGTGGCTTACTAAAAAAGATTCTACTGTCAATCATATGAGGGTCAAAAGTAGCAGATCTTTATTTAATAATGTTGAGCAGTTATAGCATTTCTACCAGAACCAGCACCATACCAATTCATCAGAGGACGCACTGCTTTTTTTGTTGTTGTTGTTGTTGTTGTTGTTGTTGTTGTTGTTGTTTTTACTGAAAGAGAAAATAAACTGCACTAAGAGTCCCTACGCATGTTTTTTGACTGTGAGAACGAGTTCTGCTAATCTGTATTTCTGTTTCTGAATTCTTTGCAAGCCCAGGCATGCCCTTTTTGGCTCATCAAAAATGTATTTACACATTCTGGAAGCCCCTCAGTGATGTAAACATGCAGAAGCCAGGATGTGAACATGTTACTGTTGCAGCTTTGAGTGGCTTTCGGAATTCACCTGCATCACTGATGAATTGTCTCTGTCTTGATGCAATCCTAGCGAGTATGACGTGTACGGCTTCAAGACCGTCCCCGAGGAGGAGGAAGAGGAGGAGAAGCTGATCGCAAAGGTGAGGGCCTTGGAGCTGAAGTCCCTGTCCATGACGGATCAGGAGGTTTCCGTCGGGGTCAAGTGGGAGAACTTTCTGTCCAGCACCATGAACAGAGACCTGGTTCACTCCCCTGAGCTAAAGGCCCTGATTCGTTGCGGCGTGCCACATGGGCACCGCTCCAAGGTGTGGCGCTGGTGTGTTTCTTTCCACGTGAAGAAGCTTCGTGACCACTTGCCCCCAGACTATTATGACACCTTATTAAACGTAGCAAGGGAGAAGCCCAACCCGGCCTCGAAGCAGATAGAGTTGGACTTGCTGCGTACTTTGCCCAACAACAAGCACTATGCCTCTCCGAGTGCAGGCGGCATCCAAAAACTCAGGAACGTCCTGCTGGCTTTCTCATGGAGGAATCCAGATATCGGCTACTGTCAAGGACTGAACAGGTACTAGAGCTGATCTACTTTCTTTCTGTCTCTCTTTTTCTGGCTTGTAACCATTAACCTTTTTCTTGCATGTTATTTCTTCAGGCTGGCAGCAATTGCCTTGCTCTATTTAGATCAAGAGGATGCTTTTTGGACCCTTATAGCTATTGTGGAGGTCTTCATGCCAAGAGACTATTACACCAAGACTCTCCTTGGCTCACAGGTAACAAAAAAACAGTTGAATTTTATTGTACCATGAGACAAGAAGGGACAAGGTACTGCTTATTTATTAGATTTGACAAACCTCCCTGGTGTCAGTGATATCATATTCACGTGACTGCTGTTGATGACTTACAGAGCAGGAATGCAGACATCAGCAGTCTTTGTTTTTCTTTCTGTCTGCTAAATTTGACCACCTTAGAAAATCAAGCCCTGGTTTGATTCGTACAGGTTGACCAGCGTGTGTTCAAGGATCTGATGAGCGAGAAGCTACCGCGGCTACACGCCCACTTTGAGCAGCACAAAGTCGATTTTTCCCTCATTACGTTTAACTGGTTCCTGGTGGTGTTTGTGGACAGCGTGGTGAGCGACATCCTCTTCAAGATCTGGGATGCGTTTCTGTTTGAAGGACCAAAGGTAAGAGGCTTGATTCTGCTCTCATAAACCTGAATTCTAGCCTCAGCAGGAAACTGTTTTAAAGTTAATGACTAACCGGTGACGAGAGATCACTTATCAAGCTACGTGCCGGCACACAACCGTGCATGTTTGCCAGATGGATCCAATTGCACGCTATTAAACGAATTACTTATTGCCACCAAGGAACCAAAATTCTTTAGTTTAATAAATCGTTATTTTTTTGTGTACGTAAGCTAAATTTTAACCCCACTCTACACCCCTACAAAGTTTTGTATTTTTTCTAAACTTTTCAGCTTAATGACATGCAAAAAAAGGTTAAAAAAAAAAGAAAACACATGCAATAACCGATTTTGACGTAGCATCCCCTTATAGAATTTTTAAGGGAAGCATTTTAGCAAACTTGTTAAAGCAAAAATGTGCCCTATTGTGTGTTGATTGAACGATACAAGTTAAAACACTAAAGCTGTTGAGCCTAACTCTTAACAGAAACCTGATATGAACCCAGTCAAACAAAACTGCCTCAGATTAAGGCGGTATTGACTATATTTGGAGGACCTGCTTAGGGAACAGAAGAAAGGTCAGATGTTCCTGAGTAAATATTTTCATGCTACAGTCACACAGGACTTTACGCCATTTTTCTCCACAGATCATATTCCGCTTTGCTCTTGCGCTCTTCAAGTACAAAGAAGAGGAGTTTTTGAAGTTGCAGGACTCCACGGCCATCTTCAAATATCTCAGATACTTCACACGCACGATCCTGGATTCAAGGTACAGTAGCTGCACTGTTTTCGTATTTCCAGTCCTGTGAAAGAATGAAGTTTCTGTGGACAGAGTATCTGCATCACCTTGAAACAGCTTCCCGGATCTCCCTGAACTGTAGCTAAATTGTACGATCGCATCACCCACAGTGTATCGGCTTTGTGCCTGTGCAAACTTCATTTCTCACACTGCAGGTGTTGCAGCAGCTCTGTGAGACGGTGCTTGAGCACAGCCATGGTTTGGACTAAATGCGGCATGCTGAGATGCAGTTGTTAAATAGATTGCTATAGGTAGCAGCCCTTACATTTAAAATTGCACTGTGCATGCTTGTTTTATACCATTTTATTGGTCATTGAGACTCTGTTTTGGAGCTAGCCTCAAGTGGCCATTTTTGGAGCTGTAATAATAACCTACCTATTAATAAAGTTTTATGTATCAGCTCCAGAGGTGTATGCTTGATGCTGAGAGAAGGATGCATGGGTTTACTAAATTTCAAAGATATAAAAAAAAAAAAAAAATCCAGGCTCACAGGATTATGCTGTTTTTCTTTCTTCTAAAAAAAATATCTTCCAGGAAGCTGATGAGCGTTGCCTTTGTGGACATGAACCCATTCCCCATGAGGCAAATCCAAAATCGGCGCGCCTTCCACCTGGAGAAAGTCCGTCTCGAGTTGACGGAGCTGGAAGCGATCCGACAGACCTTCCTCAGGGAGCGAGAGACGAGTCAGGATAGAAGGAGCTTTGTCAGCGACGACGAGGAGGAAAACTGACCTCGGGCTTGTCGCATTTCTAGGCTGAGTGGCTAAAGCACGGAGACAAAGAGACCATCTCCGCAGAGCGCCGCTGTTCTGCAGTGATGAACGGAGCGCTTTCCCCACACCTAATCGTTGGAGTTGGTCTCTGCATCAGAGCTGGAACTATCAACTTTATACGTTTTAAGCAACAACCGCATCAAAAGAACTTAATGTCACAAGCTCGAAAGGGCCTATCAGTATTATCAGTATTCCTGCCATTTCTTTTTTTAATTAAATCTTGTAAATCCTCTGTTTTCTGTACGCTTACGTGTTCATGCAATGGCCAAAACAACCTGCAGCACAAATCAGTATTTTCAAACAAATGGCTGCGATCCATTTCCTTTTTATAGCTGACTTTTAAATGTGTTGAAGGATTATTGTGTCATTCATTTGTGCTGTCATCTTCTACACTCACACAATTTTTTTCCTCCACTAAATTGCCACTGAGACGTGCGTGCACACAAATCACTTATGCTGAAATGAAAACGTTGCTGAAACTTAGGTCTTAAGTCCTTCAAGCATGTATGTAACATTTCCAGTTGTAGTTTCCTTCAAGGGATGCGTCAAAAGCCACATTTCCATGGTATTATCAGTTCTAGAAAGAGCATCTGGAACTTGCTGAGCAGCAGTGCACTTTCTATAAGCCATCAAACTAACGTGAGCCAGTATTGTCTGTTTTTTTAAGCATTATCAGTTCATTTTTATTTGGGAGGTTTTTATTGGCTATCGATTTTGCTATTCGTGTTGTTTAAAGTAGTTTAGGAACTGTTCACGTTCTCACAAAGACATATCTAGAAAGTCCAAACTGTATTGCACTGGATTTAATCAGTTGAGTATCTGGTATTGGCAGGATCGGTTAATCCATTCACGCTGTTGTGGGTTACGCAGTTTTTGCATGCTCTTGGTTTTTCTGTGTTCGTGTTACATGTTTAAATGGTCCAGTTTCCTTGTGCGCAATTTGTTTTTATTTGAGATTTTTCTGAGCCGCTGGTGTAAATGCTGATTGTAATTGCATTTGTTGTCCTCAGTGTGGCAGTGTGACATTGGTTTACCTGGTATTTACGCTCGGCTCACAGGTACCCTCCTCGCAGTTTGACTGCACTTGAAGTGGCTGTAAAGTCATGATGATTGTTGTATTAAAAGAAAAAAAAAAAAGGAAATATGATGTTAAATATATGAGGGAAGCTTTTCACCGTATTGCCAAATATCTCTGCCGTTTTCATAATCAGGTACTTTAAAGTTTCCTCTTCACTGGGATCTCTTGTTTCTTACAGCAGCGTGGAGGAAAGCTGATATTCCAAGCTTCAAACGCTGTTTATATTTGATCAATCAGCTGTTAAGTGAAACTTTTCAGTCTCCTTGAATGGGATTTTGTGCACTGATGTGTTGTTTACACCCTGCTTGAGTTTTAGTTTTAGATTGTCTTGAGGTGTTTACAGAAACAAGAGATCTGCTGTCAGTTGCAGCTTTGTCAGCTGATCCCATCCCCACTGTTCACCTGATCCAATGAACAAATGGCAACAACAACAACAAAAAATATTTTGATAATGGAAACAAATGAAAAAGAAGCATATAGTTGTATTTCTTCCTTTGTGAGAGCAGGTCTCTCACAAAGATCTTGATTGGTTTACAGTTAAACTTGCTTTTTTTAATATATAAATGTCCACACATTGTCAGAAGGCTCATACAGTAAGATTTTATGTTTACTCAGTTTCTCTCTTAAGGCTAGTGCCCCCCCCCCTCACAGAATAAGCTACATTTAAAAGTCTTCTCTTTTTTTAACTTTACTTTGTTTCTTTTTCTGTGTTGCTTTTCCCAGAATTGTATTGCACAATTTTATTGGTAGTATGACTTCCGAATATCATATCAGCACTTCACCTTTTTGTATGCATATATCTCATCTTGCTCATTGTTAACCTGTTTCACCTAATGATGCAAAAAAAAGGTTGTAATATTAGTTCAATAAACAATTTGCTGGCTGAATGTGTTGATGTGAATTTCCTAATTCAAATGCTCATTCAGACGCGTCTGTTAGGACGCACCGAGCAGTTATCCGAGCTATCTTTACTGACAGCCTGCCACGCTCGCGCTGCAGTTTCATAATAGAGCCATCAGAGGGAGGGACTTTACGCGCACACAAAAGCCTGATGGTGATACCACCGGTGACAGAAAACAGCAGCCATCCACCCCGGAGGAGCTGTTTTCTGACCCCAGCTGCAGCTATGAGACGAGGAGACCAACTGTAGGAGACGTGGACACTGATGCACCTTTATCATCAGCTCTGCAGCTGACTGAAGGTAAGACCCGGTGTTTTTAACTGCAGCCAGTTTTGTTGAGACACTTGCGAAAAACTCATGAAACTTGCCAGAGAGGAAGTTTGTGGTAATTCAGCTTGTGAACATCTTTTTTTTTTTCTCTATCTCTTTACACATTTGTGTACACATACGTGTTCACTCCCATGCTGCACAGTTACCATTTTATCTCTAAATCCTTATTCACAATTGTCACAATGGCCATGTTCTGGTATTTACAAAGCCTGTGTAACTGCCATTCTCAACCTTTTTAACCAGACATAATGTTTCACAACAGATGCCCTGCCCTAATTAGCTAGAAATGTTCTTTTCATTTGTAATCCTCATTATACACTGTTATGCTGCTCAGACGCTGTTGTGCAAGTTGTAGTTTAAAGCCTGTAATACTAGTGAAGAACAAAGAGGACCCTTTTTTCTGTGCTGTGTTACGGTGTTAAGGCTTTCCCAAGAGCAAGGTGAAAGTAGCTCTAATTCAGTAAACGAATACCTTACAGCAAGCTGCAACTTGTAATAAACATTTTCATCACTGCGCTCAGAAACCAACTCATCTTTGTGTCAGCAGGGTTGGACTTGTGGTGTGCAGGAAGAGTACTCCTGGGGAGGCACAACAACTGGCTTTACTGGAGCATATCAAGGAGGCTGTTTTACATATCTGTTTTACATATTAAGGAGCTACATCAATGAGGACGCCCGGCATGGCGGTATTCAAGCAAGAGAACGTGGAGGATTTTTATGAAATTGGAGAAACACTGGGAAGGTGAGAATTTGTTCACGATTAGTTTTTATGAAGGATGTCAATGAGAGGTTATTTGATCCCCACCTCTTAGAAGATGATCCTTCACAGTTTGTGTGAGTCAGAGGGTGAGTCAGTTTCCCTTGCAAGTGCTTGATCCGGTGGTCCTCCTGTGTATGTAGGTATGCAAACAGCTGGCCTGTCTAAGCTTGAACTGGGGAGTGTCGTTGGGTTAAAGTGGGCTGAATTTTACAGCTAGAGATAACGTACCAAAGCTAAACACACTCGAAGAAAAGAAAACAGCTGTGTTTGGGGGTCAGATTTGTCAGTCCAGGAACGCAAATGAATTGTGAGCGATTTGCTTTGCATGGTCTGACTGTGGGGCGGTGGACCAGGGTGTCGAAGTGCTGCGAATAAACCCCGTAAAGAGCAGACGTGAAGGAAACTGAGGAAATAAGTTACAGGAAGTTGGTAGATTACAATATGGATTGAGGAAGCTACGCCAATTTTGCACGGAAGGACAGCTTGGGCATGTGCACCACTCGATAACAGATTGAGCGGGTGTAAAAGCAAAGCATCTGACCTGTAGCCTTTCACCATTAATCCCAATATGCACTGTGTCCCAGTCTTTGTTGGGACATAGCTGCTTTGACACACCCTGATCCAGACCTGCTGTTGAAATGACTCCTTCAGATCTATAAAAAATAACCCAAACAAAAAACAGAAGAGGAAGACTTTTCAGCAAAGGCCTCGTGTAGCATGAAAAGTTCAAATGTATAAATATGAAATATTTTTACAGTAATCAGGCTTTGAGTAAAGCACTCACGTCTGATGGTTAAAAATAATGATTCACGAACAGTTAGCTGATCAATAAAATGAATAAATTATCTAATACTTTACGTAGTTTGCAAAATAAATAGATTGTAAGCACCGTTCGGAAAAAAAAAAGTACTGTCATTGATAATTGCACATGAAGTTGTAACATTGGAGGGATTTTCCACAGACATGCAAAGAGCAAGAAGGCAAAACAAACACGGCTGTTTGCACAGAGGCAACTCAAAAGCTGCTCATATCACCACAGACTAGTAGATGATTTATTAGGTTACATCAAGTAACCTAATAAATAAACCTAAGAAATTCCTTTAAAAGACTTTTAAAAACTTATATTAAAAAAAAAAGCTGAAATACCCTTTAAACCCCTGCAAGACATGGCAGACATGGGAATGTGTTGCTCAAAGCTGAGCTGGTTTTCATGAGAAAACCTTTGCCTGAAAAGCAAAGGGGACTCTGCTGTGAGCTGAGTGCATGTTTAACATCAGCATGTCGAAAATATGTGACCCTTTAAGCTACTGTGGTTAAAAGCCCTGGTTAGCTTTCTGAGTAACCAAACCTGTTACATTTTATCTTTCTGCAAAAGACTTTTCACTCACACTCACAGTTTTCTGGTGAGCCTCGGGGGACGTGTTTTAGCCCACTCACAGTTTTGACAGCCTCACGGGTTCAGAGCCCTCCACTCACATACCTCAGTGGAACTGTTACTCAATTGTCCTTTAAGAGTGTGGGGAAATTTGGCGGAGGGAGGCAAAAACCGTGTGACGTATTTGAGATGTCCTGTGCTGTGGTACTGTTGCACCATTTCTGGAAATTGAATTAATCATGTTGACAGGTTTCAATGTCTCACAGTCCCGAAAAGCAGTACTGAGTGGCTGTTTCCACTAATGACACAGAGTTTTGGGTAAACCTGTCAGCCCTTTGACATGCGGGGCATGCTGTGACAAGTGTACCTTTCTTTCCATTCGATTGATGACACTTATGACATCATACAGTACAAAGTGTTAAAGTCCGAACCAAAAGATGCCTTTAACAGGAAGCGGTGAGCTGTAACTGAGCATCAAGGTAAGGCTGAGAAAAAGGTCTTCATCTGAGATGCTGGACCCTGTTTACAAGTGAGCTTGTGTCCTTGTTGGCTCATAACAACTGATAGCTTTTAGTAGATAAGTAGTGCGTAGTGAGTCAGTGTCAAGAAACTACCAACTGTTAAACCCGCCCTCCCCCCCAAAAAAACATGCAGACTTTCCCCAAAATTTGAATGCTGAATTTACTTTACACCATGGTTTCACTCTGACTTCCTGAATGCTTTCATGTTGACTTCTAATGGTAATCCCTTGACTTTTCGTCTAGCACCACCGTGTCTTTATTGCTATGTATGAAAGGTACAGCGAGTGACGTGATCCCAGGGTGAACTGTATGACTCTAACGATGCCTTAAATTGAATCTGGTCAGTTTGTTAATGTGTGGCTTCTTACAAAATACCTGCAGAAACTCACAAGACACCTATACTCTGTCTTGACGGTGAGATGGATATTTAAACATTTGTTATAATGACAGGAACAGCAGCATGTTTGTCACTGCTTAAGTTGACATTGAGGTGAAAACTCATCTGTCCATTAACACAGGTTCACAGAGTTTTTGCCCTCCAATCTGTAAATACTGCAGGAGCATCTTCCTGATATGCAAAATATTTTTCCAGTATCTATGTGGGTTCATTTAGGAGAAAATGATTCGGACTAACCATTTTACAAGTTTTCTTTATGGAATATCCAGAGGGCAGTGATGCAAATTTTAGGTTTGCGGTGCTCGAACAATAAATGCGTTGAAGTGAAAAGAGCCCACAGGGCAGGCACACAGCTGTTTCAGATTACCAAAAAGTACTAGAATTTCTCTGTCTCTATAGCTCCGAGACATTCCTGCTGTTGTGTAAGTTGGGGAAATAAAGAGAGAAGGGAGTTTATTTGCTGCAGCCTAACTCAAGGACCTCCATGTTGACCTTTTGGACATCCCCCAGAGTTCCAATACTGACAGAAAATGTCCCATTACAAACAACACTAATGCCTCACAGATGCCGGTGTGTGCGTGTGCATGTGTGGCTGGACTTAAATACCAGTGGGAATCTAGAGATTACTTTAGGGCTTAAATGCGGAAAGATTTCACTTACAGCGTAAAAAGCAGAAAATGTGGCCGACAAATTGGGTTTTCAAGCACCGGTAGAATTTTAAAAGTTGGAGCTGCGTCCCTGCAGCCCTCAGTGGCATTTGATTAGTTGCCTGGTTAGGAACAGCTTTCTGGGTCAACAGCGAATCTGGCGCTCTTCGTCATCCTGGTGGTTGCTCAGTTGAGAAACATGTTTAAATATTGGGTTGGCGCCACTTGTCGGAGCATTCCTTCAACCTTGGCTGTGGCTAATGACCTTCAGCTGTTGGAAGTGGAAATTCTGCGGAGAGATGGCACTTTCAGCCCCGCTGGTCGGCTTAGGGCTAAGACAGACGGCACGCCTGGCCTTTTGTGGAATACCACCTCCCCCAGCATCTCTTTCCGCTGTTACTCTGCACTTCGTAGCAATGCTGGAGTAAAGCCCCTCTGCTGACATTTGTGTTGGGTGCTTTTTCACACATGAACTACAACTATCATCTCAAGGGCTTTTTCTATTTGCCATTAGTTATCAGGCAAATCAAGGGGACTGCTAATGCCCCAGTGATGGATCAGTTCCTCCCCTTGGGGTAATTGATGGATGTTTTTGCAAGTGGAATTCACTGAGTAACTTCCCCACCTCTTCAGTTAACACATTATCATCTCTAACAGGGAGGACTCGAGGGTGGAAACGTCCTGTGAATAGATCAGGCAGAGGGAGGATTTGAGATTCCATGAAGCTGTGCTTTATCACTCCACCCGCTCTCTTTTTATTTTCCTTTTAAGGAATGTGCGTGGGATTCTTTGTGGATTATTGCCTTAACGTATGTTTCCCCACTCTCTCTTTTTTCCCCCTGCAGTCTCTGCTGGGACATGTTCACACATGAATTAAATGATCTCAATAATAACTTCAAGGACTTTAGGCTTTTAATGTGTTTCCAGAACCTGAAAGCTATAGGAAATACATCAAATCAATCTAAAGTTAAAGATTCCCTTGTCTTATTAGACGCACAGGTGAAACAACCACATGTAGTTCAGTGCAAATCCCCTTGCATCAAGCACTGCAGCACTTTAAAGAAACTCATACGCTTGTTTTTTTTCCCCTTGTGTATCAGAGATGTTCAGCTTTTTTGTTGAAGTGCTGCTGTATCAGACTGCGTCATATTTGTTTAAAGGTTTTAGACTTAATCTCTTCATTGAGGTTGTAATTGAAAGTCTGGGTTTATGTGGTCCCGCATTTACATAATTTTATATTGTTATTTTTGAGCATGTTTCATAAGAGGCTTAGCATAGTCAATGTAACAGCAGGTGTGATCACAGAGCACCGGACAGGGCGTGCCACAAAAACATGAAAACTGGCTCAACCATCTCGCACCGATGTAGGGTTACAGAGTCAGTAGCTGGTTTAAAACCACAAAGACAGTATTTAATCCCTTAATTTGTTTCTGGGTGCACATTGTAAACACCCTGAAAATACAAGTGTGAACTGTAGTGTGTTGTGGGTGTACAGATCTTCCTTGCACACCTCCTTTCTGCCCTTCTTTCTTTTCCACTCCTGCAGTTCAAGCGGGGGCTCTCACTCACCAACAGCAGAAGAAATGTGGCAGGTAAAGCAAGACTCTGTTTCAGTCTGGCTATTCTTAGCCCTCTAGACACAGATTGGACAGCCTCTCACAGCCACTCTGGAATTTCTGTGTGGACAGTTATGTCCAAAATTCATGAAATGCCTGCCAATTATTGTCTTTCCCCCTCTTTGGGAATTTTTCCCTCCACATTGTCACAATGTGTCTGTGCTTCAAACATGAAAATTCTTCGGTCCTCAAGCTTTAATGTGTTTTACCCAACCATTCCCTCCTATTCAGTAAAACTCTTGCCAGCTCCTTCACCACATAAGCCCTTGTATGTCGTTGTGGCATCACGCAGAAGGATGAGAAGCTTGTGTTCACAATAGGGTGGGCAGGTCATCCCCCAGCAACAGGAAACAACAAAGCAGCAGTAGTATGACAGCAAGCTTACTCAAGTGCTGGTCTGATATTAAAGCCACAGAAATTCCCCTCATATGGAAAATGGTCTCATATTTCTTGTTCAATCTGTCAGTAGGCAAGTTATGAGTGTTATGATTTATGTTAGGGATGAGTGAAAACAAAGGAATGTATTACACCAACTGGAGTCAGTACTGAAGCTCATTAATAATAAGATGCCATTAAAGATGTCGTAAGCTCATGTCTGACTATCACTTCTATCTAACATTCAAAACAAGAACGCAATGATTCACTGAACAATATTGTCAAAGACACACCTCTGTTGTGATTTGCTTTTCTTTCAGTGGAGTAAACACTTGAGCTTGCTCCACTAAACTTGACAGGAAGTTAAAAGGAGTAGGAGGACAGAGGCTCTCTCAGCACCACCAGATTGTCTCATTGTCTCGCCAGGAAACAGGAAGTGATGGACCATACCACAATTTTTCAGTCATCTGTGTACCACAGCTTCCTCACCAATATCCTGTGGCTAAATGCAAAGAATGTTATTAGTTCTATTCCTTTAAAAAAAAAAAAAAAAAAAAGATGGTAGATACTACAAATCCTGATACACGTAAATCAGTTGTCACGTTGAATGATAATGGGTGTAACAAGAAGAGTGTTCAGAGATCACATCCTCCACCAAGATGCAGGATGTTACTGCTTTTCCCGTGCTCTGTATGCTCTCTTGGCACTTTTTGTGGTGATTGCTTCTCTTTTGTCTGCAGTGGGCAGTTTGCGATTGTCAAGCGATGCATAGAGAAGAGCACAGGCAATAAGTACGCGGCCAAGTTCATCAAGAAGCGCCTGAGCGGGGCCAGCAGACGGGGTGTGAAAAGAGAGGAGATTGCGAGGGAAGTGGACATCCTGCAGCAGCTCCAGCATCCCAACATTGTAGCGCTCCACGATGTTTACGAGAACCGCACAGATGTTGTGCTTATCCTCGAACTGTGAGTCACCGCAAGATTCTGCAATGCATTGCAATATCCACACAGTCACAACAATAAAGTTTTATCATGCTTTACTTCTTGAAAACTCCAAACATCTATGTACAATAGATAAGAGCCTGCATAACATAAAATGTGTTTTATTGGGATTGAAAAGTTATGTCAGTGCAGTCTTTTGAATGTTTGGCAGGAATACTGTAAAACTGTAAAAGTCCACTCATCTGTGAGTTTATTTCTGTTTGTTGAAGCTGTGTTTGCTGAAAACCATTTGCCCCTGATCATGTCTGCCAGAAAGAACCAAATGTCTCTTGCAAAGTCAATAATGCTTGTGCTGAAAAGAGGCCAAAAAGGGCCCCCGTCTGGGGTCGCTGAGTGCCGAGAAACATGGCAGGCCTGATTAGGACTAATTGAAAAACTCAAACAAAAAATATGACTAATGGCTGCAGAATAACGCACTGTCCTTCATTCTCATTTTTGCTGTATGAATGGTAGAGAACATTGTGGTTATGGGCCAAGGTTTCATATCATTTTTTCAGTTATGTTTATGGAAAAATACATTGGCCCATAAGTAGGGCAAATGGACTAAAAACAGAAGCAAGTTGGCACCACAAACAAACATATCTCAGGCATCCAGGGCTTGTGCATCGAATTTCCTGAGAACACACTTTAGATAAAAGTGCTAGCGAGGGCTTGCTCCAGATTGTCTGAGCCCACAGTCACCGAGTGTCAGTTTGTGTGTGTTTGTGCGTATTGCAGGGTCTCTGGAGGAGAGCTGTTTGACTTCTTAGCTCAAAAGGAGAGCCTCAGTGAGGAGGAGGCCACTCAGTTTATGAAGCAGGTCCTACATGGAGTGCAGTACCTCCACTCCAAGAAGATTGCACATTTTGATCTAAAGGTAAACGTGCTTCTCCTGTGCTGCGCATCTTAAACTGCATTTGTTTTCTGTGAAACAGTTAAACTCTTTACCTCCATAGCAACTGTATTACTACGCACAAGCAATGCCATAAAGACCTTATGTATATCTATCTATCTATCTATCTATAGCAGGTGTTTAATGTACGTACTGCACAGTTCTGCTATTCTGATTGACACATCCTTCCTGTTTTTTGTGGCCACCATCCAAACTCTCAGATACCGACACCTCAAAGTTATCTCTTTAGTTTCAGAGCTGTATCGCCCACGTTTCTATCTGAAAGTCGCTATCCTGTCTGATTTTTTTTCTAGCTGTGCATCTACGTTCCCAAGGTCTATTGTCATCAGATCAGTCAGCTATAACACCCATTAACCCTCCTGTTTAACCCCATTTTGACTTGGAATTTTACTTGAGAAATTCTTATCCCCCTTTTCGATTAAAATAAAGCTTCAGAACAGCTAAATAAACACAAGCCAACCCCAGCACCATAACCCTTCAAAGTCAATGTGAATGGTTCTTGATTTGCAGGCCTATTATATTGCACACAGCCAAAGGGAAGCACTGGGAAACAGGGAGCCCCTTTGACAAGTTTCCACAAGAGGCCACATCTTACTAATTGAATGCAGAACTGGGTGATAGTGTTCCTTTTTTGTTGTTGTTCCCTTTATGCCCCATATGAATCTGGTGAGCATATAACAGTAGAAATGTAAGAATGGGTCGTTGTGAGTCCTCTTCACTGCTGATGCTTTTGTGTTGATAACTGAAGGCGGATTAGGTACGCAAAATAACAACGCACTAGGTGCTTGAGTCATTCATGCCTGAAGCCTTGATTTTCAGTTCACACTGACACACCCTTGCACTAATTAGCGTGATTAATTGTTTTTCTCTAATGCTTCCACAAAAGGAGGATTTCTCCAGGTAACTTGTTGCTTTTGTCTGTATTACCGAGCCCTGCTATTAGTGGAAATGTGCTGACATACATGCTTTGTTTCTTTATTTGCATTGGTGCAGCCTGAAAACATAATGCTGCTGGACAGGGATGCCACCTTACCCCGCATCAAAATAATAGACTTTGGACTAGCACACAAAATACAAGATGGGACAGATTTCAAAAACATTTTTGGCACCCCTGAATTTGTTGGTAAGTTTTTCTTTCTTTTCTTTTTTCTTTTTTATTGAGCTTGACGATTTTAATGAGATGCTTGATGTTTGGCCAGACGCTGTTTGTGATGTTGAGTGTGTGTTGTCTATTTTCAGCTCCAGAGATAGTCAACTATGAGCAACTGGGCTTGGAAGCAGACATGTGGTAAGAGCTTTTAATTACCTCTGACTCTGCTGACATCTGCACAACAGGTTGCAGTGCATAACTTTGGATTAATCTTGCGCCTTTTTTCGCAGGAGCATCGGAGTCATCACATATATACTGTAAGTTGAGATTCACAACGTCCGGGAATTTTAATGTATCTACGATTATCGACTGAGTCACGCATGCAAACGTTTGTGCTGTTGTTTCAGTTTGAGCGGCGCGTCACCTTTCCTCGGTGACACAAAGCAGGAAACGTTAGCAAACATCTCAGCGGTGAACTACGAATTTGATGAAGAGTTCTTCAGCAGTACCAGTGAGCTGGCCAAGAACTTTATCAGAGGGCTCCTGGAAAAGGAAACGAGGTAAAAGAGGAAAAAAGAAGAAGAAAGAAATTAGGTTACTAACAAATAGGTCAAGGCCAAAGGTCAGGTTTGAAATTTCATTACAAAGCCCAGTACCAGGCGGGGCTATGCTTTAATAAATCCTAATGAAGTGCACTCCTGACCCACATGAGAATAAACAGCCAGCCAGCCAGTAAGGATTTATTTCTGCTACACGGTGTGATATATAAAACCAGAAAAGAAAACTATTACAAAATGTTGCAAAAACACTTTCTTTGTAAAATGTGATCCTCTTCTTACTTTCTGACATGTGTTTCCATTTAAGTGTTTACGTGCACCTTTGGGAAACTGAATATTCCTGTGGAAGTTTGGTCTCGCTGTAATCCTTAGAGAGTCACCGTCTGCTGCACGACTGACCTACGTGCCCTGTCTGATGGAGTTGTTCTGGCATATTTACACAGCTGCATTTTGTCTTTTAGAAAACGGATGACAATAGAAGATGCACTGAATCATCCTTGGATTAAGGTATGGACATGATTTATGCAGTAGTGTTGCATGGTTTGTATAATCTGTGACTGTTGTCAGCACTTCATTCCCCCCTGCCCCCCCTTCTACGAGGAGTAAAATCTATTGCAGCTAATGTCAAAGGTAACATACGGGGTAGCAGGATCTTTTTTTTTTTCCAGTGTTCACTCCCACTAACTGTGTACTTGTCCTGGATAGATGTTTCCATACTGTCCCACAGTTAAAGTATGTATATTGTTCCTGTTTGGGAATTTTTGTTTTTCCCTTCACATCTCACACTCATCTCATCCATCTTCATGCCATCTGCAATATTCCTTTTGTCTACAAAGTCAGTGGTCTGACTCTTGCAATATCTCGCTAATTGTATTTTAATGGAATGGAAACTTAACATTGTGCTGTGGTGAAGCCGTCTACCTCCCACTCAGGCTGATGAAATGCATGTGAGTGGTGTTTTGCTGTGAAGTCCTCATCCTGTTTTGATGCAAGCATGGATCCGGGAAACCTTACACGCTCAACAGGAATGTTTGCTGTTTTTTGGCACCCCTTATCAGCCGTGGCTTACGCTCTGGGGTCACACACTAATCCTCCAGTGCCACGTCTGCTGGGATTTTTCACTGCTATACGTGTTTTCGAGATGCAACAATAAGACATCCTCTCACTCAGTCTCCCTCCCCCACCCCTACCCTTCTGTCTGAAGTCCTGCGGCCACATGGAGGAGGACAGCGCTGCCTCTGAGAAGAAAGCAAAGCAGCTGAAGACAAAACTACTTAAAGAGTACACTATCCAGTCGCACTCCAGCATGTCCCAAAACAACACATATGCCAACTTTGAGCGTTTTGCCCATGTGGTGGAAGACATCGGATTAATGGAGACGGGATTGTCCGAGGTGGCGGAAGCTTACCGCACCCTGCAGGGTGACATAGAAGCACTGCTCTCCATTCACAATGACAAGGAAGCTTGGTACAAGGAGGAGCGGGACACCGCAAAGAAACAGCTCTCGCAAGCCTGCCACGAGTTTCGCAAAGTGGAGGCCACCAGGAAGCTGGTGCAAGAAGACATGAAGGCAGTAGATGTTTGTCTGGAGAGCATCAGCAAGAGGTACAACCACAGGCAGGGCCAACTGGATGCTCTGAGGCAGGAGCTGAACTCTGAGCTCCAGTGGCTCCAGGATCTGATGGGCTCTTTGCATCCTGAGGGAACCAGTGGTAGCATCCATAACAGAAGTCTGAGCACACATGTAAAGAAAGCACTGGAGGACCTGCTGCATCTGACTTGTGAAGGAGAAGTCTGCTCTGAGGCTGAACAGCCCCTCACTGAGTCTGGCTGACATAAACCATTGAAAAATCTTCTAAGAGTCAACAATTTTTCTTTCTTTTTTTTTTTTTTTTTTTTTTAAATTGCACTCTTTAAATTTTATTTATTTGTAGATTTTCTTTATTGTTTAAACAAAAAAGATAAAGAGTTAAAGGAGAAGATGGTTATATCAGTTAATAAAGCTAGCCTGGCTTTGTCCGAAGGTTAAACAAACATAAACACACATTATAAACACTATTTTCTGCATGTTCTCCCTCTCCCTCCGTGAGTACCCTCCAGGTTCGTCCCACAGTCCAAATACATGCACATGCACATGTAATTCTAAACTGGCTGAAGGTGCCACTGTGAGCGTTAATAGTTGTCTCTCTCTCAGTGTTAGCCTTGCGACAGGCTGATGACCTGTCCAGAGTATACCCCGCTTCTGCTGGGATAGATTCCAGTCCCCTGAACTGAATGAAGAAAATGGATAGACATTATCAATTATAGAAATATTAGTGCATTAGGTTTTGCCATTATTTTAAACAAATATCTACATTCTGGGAGGAGACCGTAAGGCAGACCTAAAACATTCTGGAGAGATTATATCTCTTAGGTAGTTTGGAATGCCTCAGGTTCCTACAGAAACCCCCATTGAACCCTAACCCCCAGGTGACTAGAGAGAGGGGGTTTTGCCTCTGCTCATGGACTGCTACCCCGAGCGTTGACATCTCTTTTGTTGACTTTTGACAGAGTCAGCCTGCCTTTTTTCTTTAGTAGGCCAAAGATAAGCTGAGCTTTAATTTCTTACTGGCTCTGGAATGCTTTTTAAATGACAGACAAGTATTGATCTTAACAGCAGGTACAGCAGCAAACATGATTAGTCCTTTAACTGGGATAAGTGGCACAATATTTTATTTTATTTATTTATTTATTTTTGTGACACATGGATTTATTAAACTATGTTTATTTATTAATTTGGTGTTTTCTGCCTGAGCATTTAGCAGATTATTTTAGCTGATTTAGTAAAACTAAATGAAACAAATGTACTGTGCAATGGTTCTCTCAGTGGAGTGAATGATAAGTTCAAATGTTTTTTTTATTGACTGATCTAAGTTTTTTTTAATTGCAATTTTCTTTTTTATTGAAATAATAATTAATCCTATTTAATACTCCATTTGTAAATGATAGTGTTTTAAAAGAAAGGATCTTTTTTATGGATTTAAATGTGCTCTATTGCTGAAGGTTGAGTTATTTATTTCAAAAGCATTTTCTATTTCTTTCTTTGAGATGTTTTTGCGCTAACCATAAAAACAACATCTATGATAAGATCTTATCTGTTTAAAAATTTCTCACTTCCTTTGCCAGTATTAGCGTCTGAACACTCAGCACTCTTTTGTCTTTGTGCGCTGACATTTTACACTGTTGTCAACCATGAAATAAATGTTAATTAGAGATTATGACTCTTTTTTTTTTTTTTTTTTTTTTTTTTTAAATTTCTGTCATTCATGATCTGAAATGTCTTCATGGTATAGCTGATTATATTAGACAAGCACATGCGCACAGCTGACGTGAGGGACAGTTCTGCTTTCTGACATCTCACTGTGTTTCTGCAGCCTCTGAACCCCAGACAGGCCTTGGTGAAGAGACTATCAGTGGTCAACTTGGAGAACTTCAAGAGACAATATGCTCGACGCAGGTGGAAGGTAAAATGCAGCCCTGGTACCAACTTGGACTATTACTTAAATGAAGATTGCATAAAAAAATTGCACATGTCTTGCTTTGTAACCCATTTCTTTTTACTTTTGTCGATTTCAACAGCTGTCATTCAGAATTGTGGCTCTGTGCAACCACCTAACACGAATCATGAAGAACCATAAGAATGAGAAGCTGCCTGAGGAGGACGGGGTAGGTTGCCGTGCAATGGTTTACATTAAACTGACACACATTGAGCTGCTCTCATTTATATTGCTTCAACCAACAGCTGGTTAGTTTAACTTTGCAAATACATTCCCCAGATACTTTATTGGGTACATCTTGTTAGTGCCAGATTGAACCCTTTTGACTTCTGGACTGCCTTAATTCTTGATGGCAGAGATTCTGAAAGGTTTTGGTCCATGTCGACGTGATTGCATCACACACTTGCTGCAGATTTATTGGCTGCAGATCCATGATGTGAATCTCCCGTTCCACTACATTCCAAAGGTGCTCTATTGGACTGAGATCTGGTGATTGTGGAGGGCATTTGAGTACAATGAAGTCATTAAGTTCATAAAGGTAGTTTAGGATGATTTGACCTTTGTGACACGGCAGCCACGAGGAGATGGGTACTCTGTGGAGATGGACATGATCAGCAACAATAATAAAGCGGGCTGTGGTTTTTTTTTTTTTTTTTTTTTAAACGATGCACATTTGAAACTAAATTGTGCAAAAAAGTTATCCCTACATCATTAAACTACCAGCCTAAACTGATAAATCCGTGCATGCATGGATCTGTGCTTTCATGTTCTTTACTCTAAATTCTGATTCTACTATCTGAATGTCGCAGCAGAAATCTGGACTTAAGAATGGGCAATGATATTTCAATCTTCTGTTGTACAATTTTGGCGAGGCTATGTTTCCTGGTCAATAGGAAACATTTTTTTTCTGGCCATTCTCTGTAATTCCTAGAGATGGTTGTGCAGGAAGAATCTCAGCAGTTTCTGAAATACTCAGACTAGTTCTCTGGTAACAACAATCATACTACATTCAACATCACTTAAATGACCTTTCTTCCACGTTCTGATGCTCCTGTTGAACTTCAGCAGGTCGTCTTGAGCATGTCTACATGCCAAAATGCATTGCACCATACTGCCATGTGGCTGGCTGATTAGATATTTACTTAATAAGCAGGTGCACTTACTAATGCGGTGATGAGTTTCTTTTATTGTACACTATTTCCACAGCATTTACAGATGTAGATGTCTAACTATTTCTCTGGGAGTATCTTTACAACAGACATTGTGTTCCGCAGTGTTGCAGTGTAGCAAGCACAGTTTTATCCTGCTATATGCTGCTGGAGCTAAAATAAATAAATAAATAAATAAATAAATAGAGAGAGATATGTAAAAGAATGCTTAGAGTCTTTGAGCTGTCTCCAGCTGTGGAGACTCACAATTGTCACAATCACCACAAACAGTAACTATGTTACAACTGTTTCCTAACTGGGATGTGTTGGTCTTGTCAGAGGAATTGTGAAAGCGACCAAGAAGAAGAAACTATGAAGAGGAGACCAAGGACCAGAAAGAGAAGCAGCACTTCCTGAGAGCAACCCTCAGAGTGTCCGTCAGACATGCAGAACAGTGACTTTGCACCTTTATTTAGGGCATGCTCTGCAACTGTTATACGCCACTAAGCATAGTTACAATATATTTTGACATGACAGCAGTAAAAGTAGATTTTTTTTAGAGTTTAAGGCAACTTCTTCATTCTGAATCAGCACAACTTCTGCTGTATGTCGGACATCGTTCCGGCATTTTTAAACATGTGCTAATCTTGCACTAGCAAGATTAAGATTAAGAAAACTCCCTAACACAGCTATAGCTTGATTACTGTTGCTGTTGACAGGAACTGTTGTGTATGTTAGCATATATATATGTATGCTATAGACAACTTCTGTCTAAATAGTTCTCAAGCTGTTGTTTGGCACAGTATTGATACAGATTGATTGATATATATTTTAACAGATGTTAGCATCCAGAGTGTTAAATTAAAGGGTTTAGCGCTGCAGGATAACAACATGACAGCAGATCTTCGAATGTTTACGTGTTGTGCTTAACGATGTTTTATCATTAACTGTTAACCTCAAGATATAAGCCCCTAAAGCATCTGTATACTATATGTTTACATAGGATATTTTAATTTGTGCAAATTTTTCTGAGACTGTAACTGTGTTTCATTGACGAGTTCACTGACTGCATGTATCTACGGTATGCCTAATATGTGAATCTAATTCTGCAGTTTTAAATGGAATTGATAAGTCTTGCAATACTTTCATGTATTTATAAATAGATATACATCATGTCTTAAGTTCACTTTTGCCTGTATCTTAGCCTTCAGTGTTTTCAAGAAGCATTTTACTTTCTTTATATGTGTATAAAGTGTAAATTGAAAATGTGTTAAATAAATTAATGAACATTGTTACTTTGACCGTTTTTATGAAACCAAAACTTGTTGATTTGATCTATTTTCTTAACGCTGTGGAAGGGACTGGTGCCTGTCTGGGCTGGTGCTTTGCATAAGGCAGGTTACACCCTGCACAGGTCCCCAGCCTACAGGGCTTACACAGAGAGACACACAAGCCTTCATGATCACATCCATACCTACAGCCAATTAACATAACATGCATGCCTTTAGACTGTGTGCACAGAGACAACATGAAGTTCAAACCCACATCCTCCTTGTTGTGAGGCATCAGTGACAACTACACCCTGAGTCCTGGATATTAAACTCTCACCATCTCCTTTCTTTTAAGGCCAAGCAAAGTGTAAAATGATTTTCCCACACAGTGAAAGTGTGATTGTGTCTAGATGACCCAGAAATCCCAACCATAAATATGCCAAACACACTAAAGTTAAAAAAAAAAATACAAAGCAGCTCTTGACGAGGAATAATAATCTCAATATCAGTGTGTTATCCACCTACTTTGTTGGCCGCTGCCATTTCTTCTGGCCACTGCTTGGTTATTTAGCCTCACAACAGTGGCGCTGTTTGGACTCAGCTGAGCTGAAAGAGATTGAAGGGATAATTTGGCCTGACCTACACAATTTGGGCCAGCTCAACACAAATACTGAGAAAGGTGTCATAATCAACAAGTGGGTCAGTCTGAAAACAGTGTGCCTTTTTGTCCTTCTCTATAGCAGCACAAAATATTTAGATTCACATTTAATTCGCTATGTCAGACAAAACTCCTCTAGTCTGTTTCCATGTTAGCACATCTCCTGTTATTGTTTAATGACAGCTTGTGAGTTACTGGCCTTTGATGAGACGAGAGAAAACATTTAGTGCACGTTTGGGTCACTCGTCTCTATTCGCCCTGATGAGCCAAGCTGGTGACTGTAAATATTCCTGCCATGTCTCACTGAAATAAGAGCCGAGTCTTTTGTAGACAGTGATATGACATGCTTTCCAGTCAGCCGTTACAGTGAGGTCCTCATCTCATGTAAGAGAGCCACAGCTGGTATGGTGGGATCAGTTCTGTGGGATCATGGAATTCCAGCCGACTCACGTTGGTATGATCCGGTTGATGATCCATTCACACAGACAAATAAGGTGGGCTGTCAGCTCAAAGTGTGTCCTTCAGGGTGTCTTTGGAACAGTGCTTGACTCAGAGATGTGTCAGTGTTAGCACATGATGAGCATAATAGGCCCTTTTCAGCTACCCAGCCATTCTGACATGGAAACACAGGTGTAATTATTTACATCATGACCCTGTTCCACTTAAATGGGTCAGGCCCCTGGTGCTACTGTGGCCCATTATTGGTATTCTTCTTATTTTTAATGGAACATGAATGCTGCTGCTGGTGAGCTGTAGATAAATAATTTACCATTAAAAAACTGTGTCTGCGATGTTGAGGCCATTGCCTGCAGCAAAAAAGTGATATGCTGTGCTTTTCTTTTACTATGGTGCCATCTAGTGGGCATAACAAAAGCTACAGCCATATACCCGGAAATAAATAGTTACAAGAAATTATTTTAGGGGAAAAGTAAAAAGAAATCAATTAAACTAAAGAAAACCATGCATATACAGTATTGAGTAAAAGGTTTTGTTTTAATTATTTTTTTTTCATTCTCTTCTTTGTACCTTTTATTTATTTGTTTCTTTGTTAAGCCACTTAACACTGACCTATTAATCATTTAAGCAAAGAAGCAACCAAACTCAAGGGATGACTTGTGTTTTCCGTATGTCTACACAAAAAGAGGACTTAGCAAAACTGTAAAATTGTATTTTAAATTGTAGCTCTATGTATTTTGTTACAAGCAGCCTGTCACAAAAACATTGCTTGATCCCATTTCTTGAGCTCATTCTACAAAAAATGCCAAAGACAACACAGTATTTTTTGCGAGGTGATTCCCAAAGAGAATTATCATTCGTGGATTGGCCTCCCCAGAACCAGGAACTCACCATTACCGAAACAGTGTGGGATCATCTCAACAGACGATTGAACAAAAAGCTGCCAACGTCAAAAGAAACACTCTTTAAGAAGCCTGGAAAACTATTCCTGAAGACTACTTAAGATATTCATGCATCAGGAATTTTTTAAAAATGAGTTTATTTTGTAAATTAGACATCAAAAAAGCACACAGGCATTTAAACAAGCTACATAAAAATCATATCAAGTGATAGGTTGGTGCCTAAAAAGCATTTACATATCAGATAAAACAAAATACTACAGCTTTATTGAAACTAACATGTTTTCTTATTCTTTATATCTGCTCTATGATATATTACAGCTAGTTTTGTTATAGGAACGAAGCACTGCGCTGACTCATGTAAATTATGGTCTATCTTATTTTCCTTGATGCACCTGATGCTTTGTGGTCAGTGCGCATCAGAAGATCTGATGGCAGAGGCCGTGTAGCTGTGGAGACAGACCTGAGGGCATTAATCATGAATGCCAGCCTCTCACTTTATCTGTGTGATCATTAGGCCGTACTTTACTGATGATCACTCTCTGGAAATGAGCTCCTGGAGGCTGCTTTCATTATTCATACCTGCAAGAGCACAGTCTGCCCCCTATTCTTGGAAATGAGACTTAATGGGTGGGTGAGTGTGTGGGTGGTTGTGCTCTTGATATGTCACTGGGTGGCCTGTCTTTGTCAGTGATCTCATCTCTCTCACTGCTTCATCTTTAGCGATGTGCATCACAGGTACATTTGCAATTAGACCACAGGGAGGTGACAAGTGTTGCTCATTGCGATACCGAGAATGACAAGTCTTCCCCTTTAAGGAAATTTGATTGGCTGACCTTTTCATCAAAGTTAGTATGCTTTGCACCTGGACAAACAACTGTGGCTCACACAAATATCTATCATCATGTTGCTTTTTTTGTTTTTGCCAAAGGCATGTTATTATGTTCTTAATACAAATTACACGTTCCACCTTTCTACATATCCACAATGATTATCCTAACCCACTTTAACAAGTCGATTCAAGCCTCCCGTGAAGTTAAAATAGACGTCTGATTGTGTGAAGTGGTTGTTGAAAGTGTTGTGAACCTTTATATATGAAAGTATTCCCAAAGGCACGCTGCTATAAGGAACACTTTGCCTCCTGTCACGTGTAGATGTCTGGAAACAGACCAGAATATGAAACTAAAGGACTTCCCAGATTATACTTCACATATTTCAGGTAAGTCTATACAGGAATCAGTTCTTCTCCTCAGCTACAAGACTAAGTGCAGACAATTATCTGGCAATATGTGGATGATGGTGGTGGTGTCAGGGCGCGATGATGTTTTGCTCACATAATTAGTCTCTGAGGCCTTGTGTTGAAAAAACAACAGACTTGTCACCATAGCTATCATTCCTGCATCAAATGTTTAAGTATCACATTTATGAGCCCAATCATTTCTGCTGCCAGCATGCACTGAAAGTGTTCATAGAAGAGCGTCCTTGATAACTACAGTTTTTGTGATGAAGCTTTCACATTATGTTCAGTCTTTTAAACGTTTTGTTTTCTGAAGATGTATTTCAGCATTTTGCTGCTGACGTTTGAAATATTTAAAAAAAAAAAGGTGCTGCTGGTAAAACCCACGCGGAATGGCGGTGGTGCTGTTCGAACATTGGTTATTTTTTTTCTGAAAGGGCTAAGGATAACCTTCTGGAGACAGGAAAATCAATAGCGCTGTACTGAATTGCAGAGACCCCTGGTGTCTGCATCGATGTACTTGGTGGTCATTTGGCTCTGGAGACCAGAATGTTCCCAGTGCAATATCAGTAAAAAAAAAAAGCAAAAACAGCATCTGACTTCATGAAGCAATGATTTATCCACTATACCGTATATCAATTAACTGTGAAATCAAACGTAACAACAAACCATACACCAAATTCAATTTCAGGTTGCGTAGTGGAAGATGAGACAAGAAGTTCATATTAAACTGCACATGGAGGGTTGCGGAGGAGCAACCATGGATTGTCGCAGCTCTTTCACCATTTGTATAACCTGCTCTTCTAATAATTGGACGGGGGATATTTTGGGTTCACAGGTCTCTTAATTAAAAGCGCTCAGCCCTCTGACAGATGAGACCATTATTTCTGTGGAGTGTGAATGAATCAGCCGCAGTTCATAATAACATAATGAGTCAATTTGTTGCTTTGCACAACCCAAATCAAAATCTGTGACAGTCACACGCAGTCACACGCTGCTCACCCGCCGGTGCAAGAATGTGCACATTTTTTAGTGAATCAGTCATTTATTTATTTATAGATTTTGCACTTATATGATCACGTGAGCGACAAACGCGTACGGCTGTATTTCTCTGTTTAGGTCTGACATGCTGCTAGGTCACAATATGCTGATGGCAGTTCAGAACATGTAATTATGTAATATCTGTGATAATGGTGTGATTGGGTCTTTTAACACTACAGTCTAAAAGAGCAGAGCCACGGTGAGCATCAGCACAAAAGGAATGATTACATTACAGAAGGTTTGAATGCTTAACAATTTCATGAAGCTTTTTAAACGAATGCCACCATCAGCGGCAGTCCTGCAAATATCTGCCCTTTATTCACTACCTGTACTGCTGCAGTTGGCCTTTCTTTTGATATCATGAATTGACTGGATTGTTAGTGATTTCACACTCACCACATCTGGCTCTTTCTGGATGGGAGGATTATAAATACAGTAGGTGTATAAATAACTACTGCTGGGGGAAGCTCTGCCACCTTAGCTGTGATTCAGTCTCACCCCCTTCGTCATTTTAAACCCAGCTGGAGCTCAAATCAGGGCCTTTTTACAATAAAAGAGCAGCTAGAGAAAATGAAGCCCTATTTATTATTCCTTGTGGCTTTTTGTGACTGGAACCACAGACCCCTTGTCCACCCTCTTTCTTCTCTCCCACTCGCCTTTGAATGCTTCTGATAAAAGGCTCCAATGTCTGCTGCTGCAGTAATGATTAGGTCTTTGTAGTTCTGCCCATACATACAAAAAAAACCCCTCAGACATCAATCAGTTTTGTGCAGCATAACCTCTGTGGACCTTTAAAAAGGAAAGCAATGAGATTTCTTGTCCATGGTAGAATTGATCTATAATGTTATCTGGTGACTCTGGTACCGCTTTGTTGAACATGATTGAAAAATTAAGGATCTACTTTGCCATCACTTTGATGTATTCTGGTATTTTTTGTGCACTTACAACTTACCTTTTCTTAAACTCTCTAGTAGAGTAGGCAGTTCTTGATCTTTCACAGTTATTAAAATGATTTTAAATGAGAAATTCTAGTCTTACTTTTTGAGCATGTTCTCGTAGTACTTTTAAACTCACCCATCTCAGTCTGCAGAATCCTGCACCTACTTACTTTTATATTCATAGCACTTTGCTTTCCATGCACTTTCCCAGCACATTACATCACATCACAAGTTCATTATTGGCAGGGTGTTTATATTGAGAGTTCTGTCTTTTGTTGATGCAGCTCTTCCTATCATTCATAACAACAACTTTCTGGGCGATCTGTGCCAGCTGTCGATGGACACGAACGCTGTCAGGTCATCTGTGCACGTGAGTCCAGACCATTAGCCTTTTCCTGAGAGATGAGATCTGGGGCAGCAACACTGAAACAAAGCAGTGCGACTAATCGACCAAATCAAGCCTTTCAGCTCGGAAAAACAGAAACGTGCTTCGCTGATGTGTAATTTAGTGAAGCACAAATGAAAATGGGGTAGATCGCTACCATTTTTTTTTATCTCCTTAACTTCCTGAACAGTTGTTTTCGAGGCTGTAGAACTCCCACATGCTTCTATTTTCAGACCTCGTGGCCATGACATGTTCTTACTGACAGAAACAAAATTCGACATGAGCTGAGTGAAAGTGAATCCACAGTCAGTGGTATCAGTGGTTTCACAAAATGTTCAGAAGCAAAAATTGGGCCTAACAAATAAAATTAAAAAAGCATCTTCTTTTTGTCAAACATGAGGCATTTGCTTGCTGGATTGCAAATATGTTCTAAATACATTTAGAAGTGGAGCTAACTGCTTATATCGTGGCCACACACGAGAGTATAAAAGACTTGCTTCTTGCCTTTTTCATGAACTAATCTGCAAATCAAATCTGAAATCTGGCACAGGCAGAGCCATTCTCCCTCTTTCTTGCAGGTTGTGAAAAACTGTGCGCTTGGAATTCCTCTTTGTCTACAGGCATGTAAAAACACAGCGTGGCAACACTTTCTGAGAAATGTGAAGTGATACTGAGCCCTGCAAGCAGTAATTTCACTTTGCCTGTACAGCACAACTGAGGTAAAGAAGATGAAACCCTACCCTGCAAACAATAAATCTTTTTATTCCCTCAGGAAGTAGGCTCGCTTTGAGTGACTCACCCTATAATTGGCCCAACTACGACATTAATCAGATAGCACTCTTTTCTTCTTTCTTTGGGGGTCTTTGATGCATAATTGAGCGGGTTTAGCTCTTGGTTGAGAATTATTTTCAGGCCATTGTGTATATTCTTTTTGCTTATACGTCACCCTTTGAAAAAGCCTTTGGTGAAAACCAAGTGTGTCATATTGAATACCTGGATTTTTATCAGGTTTTGAGACCTCTACATCATCAGTGTGATTGTTTTTCCCTGAAGAGCCGGAATAAGTTGTAGTATGCAACAAAAATCTATAAATTAATACTCATATATACAGTTTGATGTTTAAATTCTTCTAATAAAGATTTGTCAGAAGGTTCAATAAACACACTAGTGTTTCATGGTTTAGGCTTTACAGTGTTAAGAAATTTCACAACAGAAGAATCTGTAGCCATTTGTTTTGCATCAAACAAATATAACCACATTTATTTTGAAAGTATAAAATTTCACACTGTAAAGGCCACTTTTCAGGGTAAATTGACAACCTTCCTGTAAGATTTACACAGACAAAAAAGCTTGTCCATCTCTCCGCTGGTCCAACATACTGTCCAGTTCTGTGGCAAAAAAAAAAAAGAAAAAGAAAAAAAAAGCTATTGTTCTGCTTCACCACAGAAAATAGTTGGCGAGATCTGAATAACTTACTCAAAACAGGAAAACGGCAGGAGAGTGAGAATTCCTGATTTGTACATCCCACAGAGGACAGAGGAGCAAGGTTTCCAAACGGTTCTCTCTCTTTCTCTTTATTAAACCAGCTTACAGGCACAGCTTGACGTTACAGGCACTGTTTGCCTTCTACTGGGAGACTCGAAAAAGAAATCTGCAGTTGACATTCTTTACACTGGCACCAGTCAGGCCACGAGAGCATCCCCACTGAGACAGCATCCTCCGTTTGTAGAAGAGGGGAGACTTTGCGCTGCAGACCTTGTCGTCAGAGGCCATTTGGTGGCTCACCGTAGCTCTGTCGAGGTGTCCTTACTTTGAGCATAGTGTTCACATTCTTACTCACTAACCGTGACGTGGTGCTCGCTGAGGTAGAACAGTTGTACCAAAAGAGTTATTTATAAAGAATACAAATGAGTAACAGTCACATCAATAAACTTAAGAGTGGAGTCATGGGAGGGGAGGGGAACAACATCACATTTCACCCACATTTTCAGAACAACAATATGTAGATCACTGACATATCTTCCTTCCTTTCAGCACAAACCTTTCCTTCAGTTCTTTCCCTTTCACTCGTAATGGCAGCTTCACAGATACTCAGACTGTAGTTTTTTTTTTTCTTTTTTACATCTACAAGCCAGTGCGAACAAATTCAGTTGTGAAAATACTTTCTCCGGTATCACGGCATGTGAAATTTATCCTTCCAACTCTCACACACGCTGTTGAAGAGTGCAAAAATAAAAAGAGAGAAGAGGGGGGGAAAGAAGAGATAAGTCAACAAAAAGGGGAAATAAAGCAGATAGAGAGGGTACACCGCCGTACAGAAAAGTCACATTGTTCATCGACACCGCTTCCATATTAAAAGAGGAATCGGTAACATCCCTTTTGAAGGCTCTCATCTCTCCTGAAGGCTGGAATGAGCTAAGTGAGCTGATTGGCTCCCTGCAGGGTGGGCAAGGCGGGGCTCCTCTGCGCGCTGCTTACGGCTGGACACCGAGCCCTCTGTGTGGACTAGGACCAGCTGCTGTCCGTCAAACGCCCTGTTCCCTTACGTGTGATGATGCTGTCCGTCGATTTTAGAAGCCTCTCTAGACAGGGCGCGTTGATTTTGCCCGGCGGCGGGCCTCTGGGCACCAAGTTTGTCTTAGTTTGGCTGTCTGTGCTGGAGGACACGGCGCTGTCCTGCGTTAGGTCTCTGTCACTGGGGGTCAGCAGGGGCCTGGGACCAGCCTGGGCCTGCTCTGCTGTGGGAGAGCAAATGGGTGACGTGTGGAGCCACTTCAGATTATTGGCAGAGTAAGCTCCAGGAGGAGTGAGATCTGTGACTCTCAGGGCTTTGGCGGTGGCTGGAGGATCGCTAGTAGTGATGGCGCTCGCTGCTGCAGATGTGGTCACTGGAGACAGCTGTTGGGTATGACAAAAAAGTTTTATTATTCAGCGGATGATTCTAATTGATTACCAAGACCGAATTTTCATTTTCTGTCCGTCTAGTTATTATAAGGACCCTGAAATATAAATAATATATTCATCGTGCAGAAATCTGAGTGAGGCCCAGATAATGGAAGGGCTGAAAGCAACACTAAAACGGTAAATGGTTAGTTCTTTTATAGCGCTTTCCTACTCAAGCACTCAAAGCACTTTATACCACAAGCAGTTTTTTCCTCTAAGTGCTTTCCATCGAACGTTCACACTCTGATCAAGCCACCAACCTTCCGATTAGCAGATGACCTGGTTTACCTCCTGAGCTACAGCCACCCCTAAACACACTGGAGGAGCCATAAAAATGGCCCGAGAGCAAATAAGCCCCAAAATCTGGGTGGGGCGCTGCAACAACCCGAACACACATGTACACAGTGTATTAGTGCCTCAAAATTATTTAATTTCCTCTGTTTAATATCTAACATTAGGGGTAAACACTGGCATTCATTTTGAGTTTTGTTTCTAAAATATTCTCTCTGAACCGTAATTTGGCCTCCACTAATTCTTGAGGATCTTGTTGTTTAGTTACTAGAAGCCCCAGCTTGTTGAAAAGCTACTTATTTTGTCTGCCATCTGGTGCCGGACACTAAGTGTCCAATGAGATGTTTTTATCCAGAAAGTAAATAACACGCTGAAGAGCGTGGCAGGAATAAGACCAAAATTATGAGCACGGTTCTGAGGGCGATAATTCTCTGTGTATTTGTTTAAACACACCATCTTTAGATAATCCGTGAGAATTCCCCCAGTTTTCTTTTCTCACACGTAGCACAGAGCAAGACATAGTCCGCGTTCAGCCACGCTCGCGCTACTAGAAATACTTGAATTGGGAACCTCCTCCGATTGAGCTGCACCACCTGCATAATTCACACACTGTAGCAATCAGACTTGGTAGTAGGGATCTGGTATGAGCAGTATCGATCATAGTGGGTGTAGTCAGTTATAAAGAATAAAAAAAAACCTAATGTAGATCATAAAATCCTGTTCATGACAGGGTGTGTCGGGACTAATTCCTCACCAATTAAATGCAAAGGAATGTTCTAAAGTATCCTGACCTTTCTTATCCCCTTAGGGACACTCCTCCAAAATTACCTTTTCTCCTCTGTCATTGTTCTTAGTGAACCTGAGACTGCAGTAATACCTCAGTAAAAATAGCTTTTAATCCTCCTGTCCCTGTTCCAGACCTGTGATTAAATAATAATAGATATTTTAGTCGCTCTTTCACTGCGTCGTCACCATATGTTCTTGGCAGCGGGATTTATCTAGGCGAAGAGCTCTTACACAACAGCTTCTGTTTTTTTTAACTTTACCTTCAGTTTCTTGGTGGGAGCAGCTTCCTCTGTTTGGGTGACAGTGAGTGGGTGTTCTTGAAGCTTTACATTAGGGAACCAGCTCTTCAGCATTTCTTCCATTTTAAGAATGATATTAATGTATTTCTCCCTGGAAGCAGAGGTGAAAAAAAGAAAAGAAACAGAGAGTGAGAGAGAGCTATTTACTCAAGCTATCGCGCGCGAATCTGAGTAATCGAGCAAAAATCTTGGTAACCTCTTCTCTGAAATCTACCTCCCCATCAAGCTCGCACAGGAAATATGCACTCTTGAAAAGCAAGCGAACACATTCACTCGCTCAACAAAGCCTGCTCTCCGTGTGTGGGGAGGGGAACATTGTCTTAAGTACATTTCTCACATGCTTTGAGCTCACACGTGGACTGGCGTATAATACTCCCGCTCGCCTCTAAATATAAACGCCAAAGCCACAACGTTCTCCCACAGCGTCAGTGTAAAAATAAAACAGTTGACGCAGTTCACGTCGGAGGTGGGCGCAGTCAGAATCCCCCTTAACTGCTGCCCGTCAGAACCAGATGGCGAGCGGGGATTAGCCTGGGCCGTACGATCGGGACCTTCCTGCTATATTCAGTCCAACCCATGTTAAATTCATGTGAAAGATTATCCGCCACAGTGGCTGCTAAAAAAAAGTCACTTTGATCCTATCTACCATTGTGTTGCTCCAGGGGCTGCCAGCTGGCAACACAGAGCAGACACCAGGAGAGACACGAGGGAGGGGTTTAGTCCACCTTCCAGCCTCTGCCCTGGTTGTCTGCAGGGAGGCTGCCACACCCACTCTTTGTTTCCCTTATGGAGGCAGCAGCTGGTGGGTGAGGGCTCCAATTAGTCTGCGCTAGGCTCAGGAGCACTTTGTCTAATATCAGTATACCTTGATGCAAAGCCTCGTGCTAACTGCACCCCAAAGATTCCTATTCAGTTTCACAGCTAAACTGTACACGATGCCGGGATTTCGTTTCAGTGTAATCAAATAGTATTGATACGATCGCTGAGTGCAATCGCTCTGTGAAATTATGCTCTAAAGTGATTACTCAAATCAAAAACTCAAAACTTTCCAGCTTCTCAAATGTGACAGTTTCCTGTTTCCAGATAATTGAAAGATATATTACACGAGTTTCTGGAATTTTTTGATAGCAACGTTCATCAGATATGGACGTTTTCTATTCAGCGGTTAAGAAAATGCACAAATGAATGGACAGATATTCTTTTTTATATGTGTGGGAAAAAACTTGCACTAAAAATCAGATCATAAGGACTTGAGAATTGGTAGTTTTTTTTTCCATTTAACAATGTGAAATATCAAAACATTTTAAATTTGACTGGGAAACAGGGACTATAAGAGTTTCTCCTTGAAAGGGGTGATAGCATATTCCATTATGCTGTCTGGCCGGTGGAGAGCTAATCACACAGACACAAGTGGGCCGCTCTCACAGTGAAGCCTGATACATTTTTAACAAGATGCCCAGCTTTAGTGAGAGGCAGCCATCTCTGCAGTAAATTTATCCTGAATGTGTGGGGGTAGCAGCAACCTGCTGTGAGCCATGTGTCAGAAACATAACGGAGACCACTTCGACCCACAGATAGCAAGCAGTATTGGGTAGCCCTTGTATATGTATGCTGGGGGATGCACTGTGGTTCTCACACGGGTTTGAAACCACAAGTGAAAAGAGCACACAGATTTTCTACGCTGACACATTTATGTCAAAGTACCGATTATCATTGTTTCATGTAGGGCAGAATGTGGGTCACCTACCCCATGTAGGGGTTCTGCAGAACACCCATGATCCTCTGAATCCGGTCCATGGCGACACTCTCCTGGAAACTGCTGAGTCCTGGCAAGAAGAAAGTTGTAGCATGAGCCACATGAACTGTGTTGACAGCAGGGCTGAGTCTGTTCAGCAGATGGGTAGTTTGAAATGTGTGTGTGAAGGAACAGACTCCCTGCTTCTGTGGCCAGGAAGTGCTGGGTCACACGAGGTTCGGGTTTGACTAAGATCCCAAACTAAGCAGTTTTTGCGCCCGCCTGAACACGGTGCTCTCTTTCAGAGATCCTCATAATGCCTATCTGACTCAAGAACTGCATCACTTTACACACACATGCGCACATATACAAGGAATGCTTGTGGTTAGATGACAGTCCTACGGCAACACATGTTTCAGACGTCTCGCGCTCATATCTCAAGGACACCTATTCCACAAAGACTTGCGTAGTCTATGCGCTCTATTGTTTTTTTCTTTCTGAGACAAAAGAGACCGTGAAAAACAGACTCAACTAAGACATTTTGTGTTCAATCAGGTTAATATCTTGTGTGTGAAGCAGAAGACATATTAAATGCTGACTTACTTTCTTTGTATCTCCCTGAACGAAGGCCATTCAAGATTGATGACAGTGGATGAATGTAGCATTGTAGCTCCATGCACTGAAAATAATAACAGATTTATTAGTGTTAGTGGGTAATAAAACAACTTAAAAACCTTTTCTGATAAGCTCATAATAAATCAGCCTCCCCCCAGTTCATTTTGTTATATTAATTGACAACAACTTTCCATGACTAACTAGCTTTGTTTGACTTAAGACAGAAAAAGTCTAGTTCTTTAGAAACGGATAGCAAATAGGGGAAGGTCATTTTTACTGGAAATGTCATGCAGGAAGCACTCTGTAAAACCACTACGGGAATCAGTCTGGGTGACAGGGTACGCGCTAGTTTTGCTGACACTGTCAACCACTGTCTGTGGAAAGCACACATGAACCACAGAGGCGCTCACCTTGCTGCTAAAAATTCTCTCTTTCTCTGACATGTTGGCAATGAGCTGCCGTTCTTTGCATTCGTCCTCTGTAGAGCCGCGGGGTCTCTTCAGTGCCTGCTGAGTGTTGTTGCCATTCATTCTTTCTCCTTGCTGTGTTTTACACAGTCCAGTGGCGGTGTCTCTGTCCCATTTTTCCATGCAGCCGGGAGATCCCCGGCTGGAGACCTCCCTGACCCCGCTCCAGTTACCGTCGCCCTCCTTCAAGTCGCTGCTCCAGCGGCAGCTGCTGTCAGTCGGGCCCAGGTGCGAAGCGGCACAGGGGGATAAAGGAGCTTCTGTCTGGCTGTGCTTTCTGGTACAGTCAGGCTCCTGCTCGTTCTCATTATCCTCATTGTCGCTAGCCAGCCAGTCAATGGAGTTGTCCGAATCTGTAGCAGACATCCTCAGCTGCAGGGTCTAAATAGCACTGACCATCACCGACCTGACAAAGAGAAAGTCACCGTTATTACATTGCAACAACACGAAACATATTAAAGGGAGCAGCGATAACAGACGCGGAGACGAGAAACAGTAAATAAAAAATTAACTACATCAAGGCCTTTAGCCAAAATAATCAAATGTAGTGTTCTCGAGCAAAAAGTCAAGAAAGAACAAAAAACTCCAGCCAAGCAGAAATAACAATAAAGACAGAGGAGGGACAGCAGTGTACTCGGAGCAGATGGTGGCAGTGAGATAACAGTTGTTGGGACCACAATGACCTGTTTGTTTTGCAGATGCAACACCTGAGCCAGTAAACACAGGCCAGCCACCATCAAAAGCAAACAGCAAACGGTCCCGTGCCCCATCCAATACTCGGAGGGTGGTGGGTGGGAGGCTCACATCATTTGTCCCTCCAAATTTTTTTCACTGCAACCCTCAAGCGTCTTCACATCACAAACAAACACATTTCTAAATTTCACAATTGCTACCCTGACTATCCCCCCCACCACCCTCACTCCGCTTCTGTCAGCTGGCCTGCCAGCTGCTACCACCACATTCATTCATACACTTCGTTCGCTTGCTTATTCAAAGGGGCAGAGGTCTGCCACCACGACGACTAGTAGTTCGACGAACCGCAGACCTCCCATCAACACAAGTGACACTTGTGGGGTGAAAAAAGAGATTTAAGAAAATGGGAAGCGTTCTTCAGCAATGAACGCCTTCTGAATAAAAAAAAAATCCAACTAAAGGCTCTTCACGGAGGCTTAATTGCAGTATATTCCCTCTGTGTTTATTACAAGAGGGGAAGTGAGAACAGCATTTTCAGCACGGAGATCATTTTAGGATTTCCAGAGTTAAGGACTGCCATGTCTCTTGCTTCCTGTAAAATTTGAGGGTAGAGGGGTTAATTGCTCCCTGATTCTTTGTCGCCTTCTGATCTTATTGTTACAGAGGAGGGGTGGAGCGGACATTTACTGATATACTGAATAAAACGCAAAACATATACATCATCATTGCTCTAAATCAAAGCAATGATTTACAGGAGCACGTGAGTATTGAGCGCCATAGAAGAGATTCAGCAAAGTCCCAAAGAATCTTGAATCTAATTCCAAGCTACTGCAATGTCAGTCTGTTTTGTGTTGTGTAATACTGTATTACACAACACAAAACATGCACAGACACTGCAGTAGCAAAAAGAAAATCTAATTTCTCTCTATAATTGTATAAAAGTCGCCCTTCTTATTAATATACTAACTCTAAATGAATCCAATAGCACTGAGAAAATATATCAACATATATGTGCCATGACTAGCTCCACGCTACTACTAATTTCTTTCTGTGATAAAAACAGCATACACATGGCGAGCTTACTAAATATTCACTTGCCCTGGGCCTTTGCATGCGCATATAGGCCTACAGTTATATTCTAATAACACTTTAAATAGCAGTAGGAGGTACTGATAACAGCTAACACCGTGGATTTCTGAATCAAAGGAAAGGTGGTCCCATAAAGCAATTTAAAAATATATATATACCAGTTAGCTTCCGCGACCTCGACGTCTTCATCTACCTGTGTAGGTGGGGCACCTGAATAGAGATGCCCAGCGCTTAACACGTACGCCGATATGCTTGAAATATAAGAGAATATTTCAGATATTCACACGTCGTTATCTCTCGCCAGAGAAAACGAGCATAGGAAGATAAGGTGGCAGGTCTGATCTGTCCGCCTAAATGCGGGTTTCACATCAGTTGGGTAACAGACACAATAGACTTCCTCATCAGTCTCAGTAAATTTGGCAGCATGCTGGATTAGTAAAATATAAATAAATATATATATATTTAAACAATAAAGAAAGAAAGGAAACAGGAATACCAGTCCCTGTCACAGGAAGGCTACCATATCGCAGCATTAAACACAACCGCAAACTCTTTGTTTTTCTGACCAGGTTGTCTGTGTGAAATGCCTCTGGATGATTTAAAATAATAATATTACTAGGATATCGCTTAGTCCCCTCAGAAACACAAAGTAAGTGATATTTATCGGGAGGCTCTGGGCATTAAAAGGAGATGCGAATGGGTGCCTACCTTCCCAGGATGGAGCGGCTGGTCGTTCTTCCTTTGTTTAGCGGTAAATCCAGTAGGACTGTCGGCAGAGAGCAGCTGATGTGCTGGACGTGCGGCGTGAGAGAGAGGAGGCAGAACATCCAGTGATCGGCCCGTGTTGCTTCTCCCAAGGCAACGTGTCTGGGAGGGCGGGACTAGCGGGAGCATGCGCTCCCATTTGCTCCTCGAGCTGCTCCGACTGTCCAATCGGCTCCTCCGTTCAGTGCAGCCGCGGAGCAATAGGCGAGGCCGGTTTACATATGCAAATGACATGGAAATGACACAAACACGTGGACACGCGGATCGGTTTCATTTCAGCAGCTGGGTGAAAAGTCAAGCCAGGGCTGGCTGTGGTCATTCTACAGGCATTCTTGGGCATTATATCATCTGGATGATGATGCTTGACTTGAGGCATGTCAGTAAGCTGAGCGGCACTGCTAAAGGCGCAGTCAGCAATTTCAGGAACAAGTGTGAGAGTTAATGAGTTTGCCCAAGGACACTTCGGTAGAGTGTAGCAGGCACTTATTTTTGCACATTTAAAATATGTTTGCTAATGGTGGTGGTGTGGTGAGTGGGGGGGGGGACAAAGTAAAGGACAACTGGTAGGATCGATTCACATGTATTTATTATAAGGAAGATTCTGTCCATGTAATATATATTATTAGGTCATTTCTGACATTTAAATCTGTAATATAAGGCTACTTAGTTATCGTTTAACTTTATAAAATGATAACGCGCTTAATTTGAATGACCTGCAAAGTAACTAGCTTTTAGAAAATAGAGGAGAAATAGACGAGAGAAAGTACCTGCTGCGAAACTATACAGTACTTGTGTAAGTACATGAATGCTTTCTGCATACCACAAGACATTACATAAGATGTCTCCAAGTTGTGAGTGACTAAGTAAATAATGCATTAAGATGAATCATAGTGGAATTAGCCATTAATTGTTTCATTTTGCTTTTCTTGAGAAGGTAAATACACGAAACCAGAACCACTTTTCCACACGCAAAGCTGCTTCTTCTTGACCATAGCTCTGTATTTTTTTTAAATTTATAATTTATTTTTTTCTAGGCACAATGATGGTAAAACTGATGACTCATAGGACCTCTGTTTGACTGCATGAGAGAGTAGGATTAAGTGCCCTCTGTCAGAGGCCAGACAAGAATCCTGAGCTTGGAGCCAGTGAGTCACGAACCCTTTCACAGCAAACAGTGGTGGGGGGCGGGGAGAGAGATCACGTGCGCCTGGGAGACGCCCACCCAAAAAGCACAAACGGCCTGGTCTCCTCATCTCCCTCAGTTGACAATGCGGATAGACAGGATTTGAAACAAAACATTTCCCCCCCTTCTCTCTCCAGAGTAAACAGGTCACATGCGAAAAGGCTCCGCGAGATGTTTACAGAGCCGAGGACGCTGCCCAGACAGTTTTAACAACCGGGTGCAAATCTGTCTGAGATATAACGCAGAAGGACTTCTTGGACTGTCATCTTTGCCTTCTATAATGAGCTTGTACCATTGTAATTAGATTGAAAAGGCAATTTGTGGTCAAGTGATCATAGAGTAGCATATGTGGCTACTTTTGCTTTATGTGCTGCCGTCACAATGAAGAGCAGGCAGGATGAGGGCACCAGCAAACACTAGCTTTGCTCTCTACGGATGAGCCTGTAATCACATCCTGCTGTGAAGAATGCATTCTAAAACCAGTCAAGGTGACACACCTACTGGCACGGTTAGACATTCATTTTGAATTTTAATTGTCCTCTAAATCACAGCGGTCTCTCACACATCCCACAAACAGCTTGCTGTTGTTCTGCTCCCCAGGCTCTGATCCCCCGGTGACCCCAGACTTTGTGACGACAGAGAGCTTCCTACAGCTTTCCAGCAAACTCTCATTTCCCTTATTTGTCTTAGAGGCTGTCACTGTGAAATATATATCACATTCACCTCAAAGCACAGGAAACAGACATATCTACATGCATTTGATGTTCAAAGAGCTTTTATTGGGCTCATACATTCAGCATTCTGAACCACGCACGCATGGCATCATACATATAGAAACCTTAGCCACAGATTGTCGTGAATGTTTCAGTATTTTGTGTACTCGCCAGGAATGCTTAAGTGTTTAACAACAATCCAATTCTACGGAGCCGTTCTCCAATTTTCACAATCTGTCATTCGCATAAAGAACAACAGCAGCAATTTGCAGTCTGTTCACAAAAGGGAACTCTTTTTATCTGTGCGTTTTCCTGTCAGGATCCAAGATGAGTCACACGACACAAACTGGCACTGCGATTTTCAATTTGTCAGAGAGGCAGGCTGAAAACATATCCCACAGAGACTGGATTTCTCCCGCTCTCATTCATAAAAAATAAAAGACCAATCAGAGACTCACACCCACTTTATTATAGGGCATACGCTGAACATCTGTCCCTGTCTAACCCTGTCTTCTCGAAAAAATAAAAAATAAAGACGCAGCACGTGTGCGTGGGGAGCATCAACCGCACCTCACCCTATGGACTAAAGGCAGCTCTGAACTCAAGTACATGTGTGCACGATTTACGGTATTGTAAAATCTGTTTCTCATTTTCAGGCAGCGTCACATGTCTAATGCAATGACTTGCCATCAAAAGCACTAGCCAGTAACCTAAACTGACCCGTGTTACACTTGCATAAAGTGAGGGAATGAGAGACACTGTGGCCTTACCGGTAAATATGCTGCAAGGGGACGCAGGCATACATGTGAGAGTGTTTGGGTGCCATTTGCATGGGAGCGTATTTGCGTTTGTGTCTGTTATATCAACATCTGTCGCGTGAACTGTGTATATGACTCAGCTGGGTGTACCCTGGCTTTGCTCCATATGCTTTCCCAAACTCAAAACCTGACCTATGGTGACACACACATGCATGGTTTCTTTAAATTGGGAGGGCAAACAACAGACTTCCCACACCATTGTTCACGTTATGCCTGCTCACCACTAATAGCAGGAGTGCGACTCAGGGACAGGTTTTGGTTTGGAGCTCAGATGGAGGAGAAAACCGACAGGAATGTCCATAACTGTGTTAACGACAACTAAAGCTGCTGCAGGGAACACAAATGTAAACACAAAGGTGCACCAGACATTAAAAACGTCCTCTGGCTGGACATAATTGACATCGGTACAAAATATTGGGTCCTTGCAGTGATTCATAGACTTGTAATAACAGGATTACATAACTTTTTTTCCTGTAATGTTTGCAAAGCCTTGGACTACCTCCCTCAAGTCTCAGCCACCAATTGAGCATGTCAGCTTTGAGGAATAAAACCTAATTTTCCCATCAATCTAGCTGAAGATGAACTTTGTGACTTGGATCCCGTTCTCTGCTTATGTCTTTTGCAGTGATCTTCACAGATGTTCCACGTGACAATAACAGAATGCCTGAAATTGCTTTAGACTTTAATCTGAATCTGGGCAATCCTTCACCATGTCTGGACCCTGTTTAGCTTTAATCTTGGTTAGAAAATATGTCTTCCACTTCTCCCTAGTGTAGCATATTACTCCTCCAGATATGTCATCCTGTTACAGTAAATGCTACTTCTACAAATAAACCCCACCCACACACTAGAAGAGTAACTGCATGTACTGTGGGCACGCTGCAGCGGGGTGGGGTGTCAGTTGTATGCGCAGCCAATCGCATTTAGATTTGATATTAGAGGTTATGCAGTCAGAGTGATACTCATTGCATTTTTGTTGCTTTAAAGGGTTGGACTTCCGGCGCCCCGTCATACACCCTCCCTCTTCCTTTTGCACCTTCTCCCTCTTCCAACTTCAGTCACATGTGCTTCATCCAGAGAAAAAGCTCCCTGACCATTTTCCACACAGACAGTTCACATGCAGGCAGTTGAGAATGTCTGGCAGCAAACCACTGACAAATATTTTATGGCTCTGTGTATGTGTGTGTGCGTGCGTGCATGTTTATACTCTCTCTAGTGTCTGAACGGCTGCCAGAGCAGCTCAAGCGACAGTGGGATATCTATCTGCAGGGCTGAATGTTACATGTGACTGGGGTATATTTTAACTAGGTTATGTAAGTGCTCCAGCCTGCATTCTCCAAGCACAGATGAGGAGGGCTACACATGATGCAGAGCACTGTGAGCTCACCACAAGCATTGAATAATTCCTGCACTAGGTTGGAACTTTGGCCAGTTTACACCTCAGAGAAACGATCTTTAAAGTATCGGGTTCCACGTCAAAAAAAGACCTAAAAATATTAGCCTCCTGTGATTCATTGTTACTACAGCTTTTCTTTGCCATGCAGCCATATTGATTCCAGATGATGTAACATTGTGAGTTAGTAGCAGCAGTGTAATAGCCTATAATCTTAATGTGAAGGTTAGGGTTATGTAAGGGGATTTTTGAGAGATTAAAAAAAAGCACGAGTCCAAAAAAAGTTACCCGGCAAAAGCTTTGACAACCCTGTTCACACTCGTCTACTGTTGTTAAAAGATGTATCTGTGGGTTGTGATGACAAAACAAAACAAATAAAGCACATAATTGGACTTCCATTACATAGGTTGACCAATTCTGTATTTGAGGCTCCCTGTGGAGAGCTGATGAGACGAGTGACAACAGGCTAGCCGCCAAATTTATGTCCAACGTAGAGCTGCCCACGCTCCCGCTGCTGCCACTTTTATGGAATCATCATGTGGGCGTTTTAGTGCAAGATCCTAACTAGAAGTGATGCGATATGGGCTGATAATTTCTTTGTAGCCAAGTATCTAACCTCACTTGGAGGATCATAGCTCTTTCATAGCAATGAGTTTCGACCCCAAACCTCCTCACAGGCCTCTTCTGACAGCAGCATGTGTCTTTTCAGAGATGTGAAATATCAGTTTAAATGATAAAAACAATTACTGCTGGATTATTAAGCAATCTGACTCAAGTGTAGTTCCTCAGGATTTCATTGAAAGCTTTCAATGTCCCCAAGCCCTCTAGGGTTCGAGTGACTTTTGTCATCAGACGATGAGCTCTTGGGAGCTCCACATACATTTTTTGTGACTTTAGAATTTAAATTACAATTGTAATGTAATGCAATGCAAAGTCTTATTGGCCATTGTTATGTAAATTCCCATTTAGGTCACAAACAAAACAGCCACGCATGTGAATGCTGATTACGAAAGCAGACCCTAGTGGGCCCTAATGGCAGGAAGTATAATCAAGGGTTAATCTAGGCTTAAGTACTTTGGTACACAGTGGGTTTACCAGCCAAGAGAGTGCGTCTTGAAGGTTAGCCAACACAGGACTAGCTACTACAAGAATACTATCTATATGGGAGATAAGAAGGGGATGTCCAACAGAAAACAGTGGGTTTTATCATTTAAATACAGAGAATAAAAGGTTCTGATAAAGGGGATCATGGGGTGCCAGAATGAAAGAATAAGACAACAGTGACAAAAGATAAAGGGTCAAAGGGACTGGTCAGGCGATGAGATCAAGGTTCACACATGCAAAAGTAAAACAAAAGGTGACACAAACACAATGTCAAGCACTCCGTGGAATCCGGTCGTTAAGTCTGACTTCACTAGCCGTGTCTGGGCCTAAACTCCGCTGCAGGTTGTAGAAATGCTTAGCTGATTTAGAGTTTAGAAATGTGTTAACATAGAATGTAGAATTATGTGTAGCCTGTTTTAGAGTTGAGAAATGTGTTAACATAGAATCTAGAATTATTGTAGAGACACTGCCCTCAATGTAATAAAGGCCTGATTGTGTCATGAACTTAGGAGTAGAGTATAGGAGACCCTCCCTAGTTGAACTGTGAAAGTAAAACAGAGAGGAGTTAATGCTGAGTGGAAATTCCCCAGAGAATGTTTGGGTGGGGGTCTCAACATTTGTAACTGGATAACTGTGGTCTGGAAGGGAGATGGGTTTTATGACCTTTAAGGAGTCACCTACACCCACAGTGTTTTAACTGTCACGCACACACATCCACACGCACATTCACTCATGTGCACTCACATAGGCACATGAGTGCACTCACGTCTTCCCTTCTAGAAGTGCATGCTTAAATGAAAATGAATAAAGATGAATAAAGGTTTTGGGAAATAACTACTGAGTGCCGGTGCCGTCTCTGGAAGTTTCGACGAATAAAAGAACCGGGGTGAACCTGATTTCGTAACAAGGTCCATATATCAAACGATCACTATGGCATTACTGAGAGTTGAAAAACTGTCTAAAGTCTTTCATCTTTAATAAAATGATCAGCGTCCTGCTCTACCAGGTGTAACAATTGAGTTTACCATCCAGGCATCCATGAAAACGGAATTTATGACATTTAACGGAGTTAGAAGTTAGCAGGAAGTTAGCTCGCTAGCTTCTATCTAAATACAATATACCATGTCCTGACTGCGGGGTTTTGGAAACAAATTAAAACGTACAGCTCTGTTATCACTTCCAACATAAATGAAGACAGAAAACTAAACAGCAGTGACGTTTGTAAGGTTACTGAAGTTTGGCTAGCTGGTATATAATGATGTGCTACGTGACCGCTAGCGACACAGCTATGTTAGCATAATATAAACAAGCTAACTTTTTTTCCACTCGATAAAAGTTAACGTGAGTGTTCTCGGTGGTCAGGAACAAATGTAATCGCATGGCAGGATGCTGTAAAAGGACCAAACTTCAGCCAGGAGAACAACTGAGATAATCCATCCACAATACGAGGTTAGTCATTCATATACTGCTGCAAGGGCTGGGCTGTAGTTACATCCTAAGGTTTTAAAAACTGAGCTTAAATAAATGATTAGCGGTAATAAAAGCCGAGGGAGGTCAACAGTGATCACTGACTGTTTTAGGAGCTTTTTGAGATTAAATAGAAGAAAATACATAACATTAAACATGTTAACAACACAAAGCCATATTAAACGCAGACTACTTTAGGAAGTAGGATTCCTCACGTCATCACTTAACGACCGGGAATGTCCTAAGGGGGCTCTTTGTGTTTAGCGACTCCATGTTAACATGAGCACCATGTTAACATTAACTGTGTGACTGTGTGTCCTGGCCTTGGGTGCATCCCTCCCTTTACCCTTTGTCAGATCATCCTGTTGTTGTCAACCGCTTGTTTCTTACACTTCAGTTCTGAATTCCTAGCTTGTGTCACTCCTTTGTTGGACTTTGTGAACTTTGCCTTAATCAGTCAAGGTTTAGCTTTTTCATTCTATTTTAGTCTCTGTGCCCCATATAATTATTTTTGAACATCCTACAGTTAATTATAAATAATAACATGAATTTTTTGATCAATATTTAACTATTGAGGAAACATAAACACAATACTGCTTGTATTTGTCTTAATGAATTAAAGATATAGCCATTTAAACAGGGGATATAGAACAGCCATGTCAGTTGTCAAATGCCGTTATAGGAATATCAGGTAATTAAAGAATCAATTACAGCTTCCTCCATTACATTACGACACTTAGAAATTAGCCATTAAGAATGTGTTAAAGTCTATGCGCTGGCTGTTAAACAGCAAAGCAAAGATTTTATTACATTTCTCATTATGCGAATGATTAGTGAGAAGGCTTTTTAAATATGTAGCTGTGGAAGCATACTTCAGGGGTTACTTTGGACAATGCCATGGTGGATTTGAGCATTTAATTCCTTGAACGGTCTTCTTCAACCATTAAGCCAGTGTGATTTAGTTACGTTTAATGTCGGTAATATATTGCTCGTATGAGCTGAAATGGAGTCACAGGAAGCAGGATCTCATTGTCACAACTCCCTGGTGTAGCAGAGTAGCACACATGCATTAGTCACCCATTCAGAGTGCTCTACAGTGTGGTTGAAGAGTCAGGCTGAAATTTCCACACAGAACAAACCTTTAATAGCAGGGGTTGTTTGTGGCTAACACGTGTCCTTGGCCGTGCCCCAGGAGTGAGGTTTGTGCTTTGCTCACCAATAGGAACAGAAAAGCTTCAACTTGCCTTATGTATATTTTTTTTATTATGCTGCTGCTGCAGTAATATAGTTGCATAACATTGTGAGGCCCACATTAGGACTTGTGCTCTTTTGTTTGGATGTCATCCCAACCTTTTAAAGTGGGAAAAAAAAGTACCTGGCATCTCTCCAGCCTTCTTCTTCTGAGGAGGAGGAGTAGTGCTGAGACTCAGAGGGCTACAGAGGGGTGTTACACTCCTACTCTCCTCCATCAGCTTCTTTGTAACAGAAACAACAAGATGGCACATTTAAGCAGTGACTGCACCCTATACTTAGCCAAGGGGCACCTGCTGGACCTGCTCTAATGCATGGTCATAAAAGAGTTTGTGTAATGGCTTTCAAATGCCAACAACATAACAGTAAAGTTAGTCTGCATCAAGCTCATGTGCACTCAAAATGTGGAGTATATATGTACAGTACTGTGCAGAAGTCTTGAGTCACCTCCTCATTTGCTTATATTTTGGTTCTGAGGAGCAAGACTTAAATTTTAAAAGCGGCTTTGAGCAATAGCTCTCTCTATCTGTCAAAGTTTTTCTTTGTACATTTTCTTCTTTTCAACTCATTTTCAGTCCAGTCCTTGTACTTGATCATTTTTAGTGGAATGCATTTTTTAACCACTTAACATTGATCTATGAATCATTGAAGCATGAAAACGTCACCTAACTAAAGGGATGAACCTGTGTCGAGTCTTCCCACAACAGACAATTTAGCAAAGAACCCATTTTAAATTCAATCTTGGGCATTTATTTTTACCAGCAACCTGTCACAAAACTTTTTTTTCTCATTTTTTAGTTGACTCTGATGGGCATAAAATAGTATTTTTGCACCATCAAGATGATTTCCAAAGAGTGATTAGGTGAGTGTCTTTAAAACAACTGAGGACAAAAGAAGAAGTAACAGGCTCAAAAAATTAAAAAAAAACCTATATACAGTAGATAACCAGTATCTGAAAGTCATTTACTAAACAAACAGGGAATAAAACAAGCAAATTTAGCTGACACAAGACCTGAGAAATGCATCTGGCCCCTCAGTTAATCCATCTACTGTTCACTGAAGTCTCATCAGAAATTGTCTCAATATGGCTGACAAAAAGCCAATATTAGGAAATGGAAACAGGGGGGGGAAAGGCTGAGTTATGCCAAATTACACAAGAACTAGACTGAAGCCAGTGGCAGCAGTTCTTATGGAGATACAGTTTTGGTTCAAAACATCAACATGTGTGGAGGAAGTCAGGAGAGAGGTACAACAATGAGCATTTACAGTCAATTGTAAAACACGGTGGAGGCTCTGTCATGGTTTGTGGTTGCATTTGAGTCAGGGGTCCAGAGCTATACTTAGCCAGTAATGTTGAGTTCCAGAGTCTGGACCTCAACATTATCGAAGCACTGTGGGATCATCTAGACAGAGAACTGAATGAAAGGCAGCCAACATCCAGAGCTTTGAATCTCATTCAAGAAGTCTGGACAGCTAAATATAAAGAAATTAGGGAGGACTCCAAACTTTTGCATGGTACTGTAGAATATGTATACATGCAAAGCTGAAGTCATTCAAATTCTTGTAGCGTCATAGACAAAAATTTATCAGTGGAGTGGAAATAAGCCTTAGTTACATCAACAAAATGCTTCTGATTCGTGTTAGCAGTTTACACGAGGCAGGAAATTGTCAAGAGACAGCTAGAGTGCAAATCTTAAAGAGGACAAGGTTAGATAAGGCAAGCAAGAGGAGGGGTGACGAAAGTGTGGACGCTACGAAAACTACATAATAATAATAGATTGCATTTATATAGCGCTTTACAACTCCACTATTCATTCACTCTCACATTCATGCACTGGTGGAGGCCAGCTACAGTTGTAGCCACAGCTGCCCTAGGGCAGACTGACAGAAGCGAGCCTACCATATCGCGTCATCGGCCCCTCGTCAGTAGGCAGTAGATGAAGTGTCTTGCCCAAGGATACAACAACCGAGACTGTCCGAGCCGGGGCTCGAACCGGCAACCTTCCGGTTACAACACAAACTGCTAACTCTTTGAGCCACGATCACCCGTACATGTGGAAGGAGCATGAGGAACCTGAGGGACTGAGGGCCTGACTTGCTGCCGCTGTGTCCAGAGATTGCAGCACTCTATGCTTATTCTGGCATACACGTGACACTCTTGCAGTCTCCTGTCCTCAGCTTTCTCTCTCACTCACACATACCTCCTATCGTTCTGTATACAGTTTGTGAATCTTGTTCCAGCCCCCTCACTGCCATTTCTGACACTTTCACACCCCTGTTGTAATTCCTTCAGTGATCTTCCAGCCAGACTTCATCTCAGAGCCCATTTCCTCATCCTGTTTACCCCACAATAGCACACATGCACAGTAGCATCCTTGTTCCATGTGAAGTTTAACATTGTAGTGCCACACAAACAGTGATGTTTGGCATGTTTCAATTTGTTAACTGCAAATGCAAAAATGCAGAAGTTTGTGAATCTTCTTAAAAATAGACAGCACATGGCTTATTACCAGAAGCGATGATGTAAGCTGCAGTGTGCCACTGTTTTTTTTTTTCTGTTAACACATTATGTGCTTCAGAAAGCAGTAACACTCAAGAAATATACTCAAGAGTGTGCTGAATGAGCCAGATGGCAATTTTTAGCTGCCAGTTGCAGCAGATAGCGAACAGGGTGACATTTTTCTTTAGACTAAATCTCCATGCCCGTGACTCAGTGTTTACTTTAAAAAGTTCTTATGACCCCCAGAAACTTAATTTATCCACATAAGAGTTTGCACTGTATCCATTTGTCAGTCTTTCCTGTCTTCTGTGCCCATACAATGGATTTTAGCTGAAGACTCTACAGTCTACAGATAATTATTTCTAAATTAAGAGACGCAGTGATGCATTATAACAGAACACAAAAACAGTCATTGCAGGTAAAGCACAGGTTAAATCAGATCAAATCAGGCATCTGCATTAGTAATGACAGATAGAGAGAGGCAGCGTACACAAGCACATAAGCACAGAGTCTAAATTTTACAGCTTATAAATTTTTCATCTTGTTATTTGATGCACATAAAATCTCAACTCAGTGCTACTGGATACTAGTATGTATATATTAAAGTGTTTTGTAAGTGTGTATGTTAGATCGTTTTACATTTCACATAAGAAAGTTATTGCTGTGCATCATTTTTAGTGTCCCAGTATTGTTTATGCCGGCTCACTGTGACACCATTATGACTTACTGAGCTATTTGTGTTTTTCCTGCTATTGTATTTAACAATAATAACAACAGCTCAGAACTAGTATAAAAGTAAGCGCTGACATTGTAGCGCTGAGATTAGGACTAGTCACACCAAATCTTGTGCTTTTATTTTATGGGGTGTCTGTAGCCCATTAGGTAGAGCAGATCATCTATTAATCGGAAGGCTAGTAGTTTAATCCTTGGCTGCTCCCATCTGCATGCCAAAGTATTGTTGTGCAAGATACTGAGTCTTAAATTGCTTTCCCATGAGTTTAGCAGAGTGGGAATGTTAGATAGAAAGCACTCTGGCAAAGAAAAATTGCTTGGATGAATGAGGCATGTGATCAAGTAGAAATGCACTATAAAAGAATCAGTCCATTTTAACCCAACACTTAATAAACACCAATTTTCTGACACCGTAGTTGACAGATTTGTGGGAGATAATAAGCCCCTTGGTCCCTTTACATTGCAGCTCTTTACTCAGCACACATGTATAGAAGTGCACACAACTTTGAACTACAGTTTGATCTCTGCAACACAATCTATTTCATTCTATGCGACTGTATAGATGCAAAACTATTGTGCTGTTGCAGTGAATATCGTTGAGGTGTCCCTACTGCAGTGGGTGTTACCAGAACCAGGTTTTGCCATGAGGACACACAGACTCACAAGACTCACAAGTAAAATATTGCCAGCCACGTTATTGGAGTTGCTAAACGTTTGAATTTCCCATAATTCCATGGGCATATCAAAGAGAAGAATGGGCAGTTATCTGGGCGGAACAATTAAACAGCGCTTACTTGATACGGACACGAAAATATAACCCCATCAGACCAGTTTTCATGAAAATGCAAATATTGGGCAGATGTTGGGTGTCATATTTATTTACAGCCAGACCTGCCATCTGCAGGATGCTTTTCGGTGGATAGAAATGATGGCAGTAAACAAAAGAAAACAACTGAAGAAAAGCTGAGATGGCTTTTGCTCTCATTTTATTAGTCATTGTTAATTTGATCAAATTGTTTTACCAGGGAAACCTAGTCTCCAGTTATATTGCACATATTATACACGCGCTCCTTATTTTACCTTGACTTTTTTTTTTTAAAGAGTTCCCACTAGAGGCATACTCAAATGAAATCTAGCATGTCTGAAGAATAATATGAACCTCAGTTTCACTCTACTGTAGTTTAAAATAATTGAAACCTTAAACATTTTCAAGAGACAATCAAGTAAATATCAAATGCATTTTGGAGGTAATTCAGAAGATGACCTCACTACTACAGGTGACCTCACTACTAGGCTTGGTGTTGTCAATATGTTATCAGGCTGTTACGTACAAAATGTTCCTCCCGTGGTCTGGCTTGTGGACTGGGTGTGGAAGAATGGAAAATTCCAGGTTTTCTGGAGTGGAGCATTTGTATGTGTGTGTTTACTCCTCCATCTCTCCAGAGACATTAACTAGGTCAAGCGCAAATGAATCTGCCAACAGCCTAAAGAGTAGTGGTGACAGGGAGGAGGGAGGCAGTGGTGAGGTGTTGTGTGGACTTTGGGCAGAAAGCTCATTGTCAGGATAAAACACCGTTACAGTAACTAATTTTAGCCTGAGCCCTCTCCTGGTCCATTACCTTTCAAAGGGCGAAATCCACTCAGTATTGTTTGCTCAGCAGATCTCAGTTTAACAGTTTGAAGGCCACGCGGGTAATTATGTATAGCCACAAACTAAGCCAGTCAGGGATATTCAGCATTACAACAATTTATCCTGCAATTAATCTTCTTTCCTCTAGGTCTCTGGGATTTTGAATGATATATTTTCGTTTCCCTGAAAGCACTAAATTTCCCCTGTTATAGTTGTTAAATGAGCCTCTGCTTATGATTTCAAACTGTGTTGGGCGGCCAGAGTTAAGCCCATCCTCTCTGTGGTATTTTCATATAGTCAGTGAAACGTGATGCAGTTAGACTGTGTGTTATTTTTCCAGATACACCTTCTCAACTTCCCCTGTGATAAATATCTTTATGCGCACTCCTCTGATTATGCTTCCCTTTTGCAAAGATCAACACCTGGAAACAGCGAAGCACATTTGCAAAGGGCAACAGCACTATGGCATGCATAATGAACATACTGTACGGACCTGGAAGGGAAAGTCATATATTTATCCAATGAGGATAAATAACGATCTGTGGAGCGTTTCTCTCAGATGCACGTGTACGGCGGTAAAGGGATTTGAATGGAGGGGAAGTGGCGCCAAAACACAGCTAACCACAGTGAGTCTGATAACTGATCCTCAGGAGGAAAAGGTTTAGCCAAATGCATTAGTATAATTCAAGGATCTGCTTTTCCGCAAGGTCAGTAGGTTCAGAGAGTCACAGATGGCTGAGCCTGGTAGTTGGTATTTCTGAGCAAAGAGAAACAGCAACCGGGGGATGGGCTTTCAGCGGGTCACCGAGTTTGTGTACATTTCTGCATACTGGTGAATGTATGTGAAGCCATCTCACAAGTTATTTTAGAGCTACCAATTAGCGAAGTAGCTTGTATTTATGAATGGAAATGTGGATGAAAACCTTCTCATTTCCACTGATGTGATCTCAAAAACAGATGTACGGCAGCGTGGAGGTTTATAGCAACAGATACGAGTAATGAGCTTCAGCACCTCAGAGGGCAAACCTATTAAAAGCCCTGCCAGCAATCAGCAGCTCTACCTGCAATGACGGCGCTGCGTATCTTAACAACGACTCTCTCAGAGCAGATCCGGAAACACTTGTGAAATAACACGGCTGTGCAGTGGCTGGTGCTTAACACATGATGACCTTTCATTGTTCCTGGTCTCAGTGGAGCTTTGCTGCTCATCTCTTAAGAAAACATTAATTCTGGTCCGAGCTGCAGGTGGACTGACTGGCATTTCGTCCTTCTGCTCTTTATAAACTCTCAGTCTGCATGGCCTCCTATAAAACGTTGGGTCGTTTTTAATCACTGAGTCAACACGACCTATTTTATAATCTTTGAAAAAAAAGGCACTCAAAATATTAATATATTTTGCATAAACGGACTTGGACCTCTTTTCTACCATGTTATGGTGAAGCCTCTATTGCCTATGAAACTATTGATTCCCCTCTGCTTCTGCAGGAAGGTAATGACGAGAAAAGAAAACTGAGCTATTCATACACTCATACACCTGACTTGACGGGTGGCATTGGCTTTTGAGCAGAATGCAACTGGAAACCCGTGTTCTTGTCTGACCTGTCAGAGTTCATTTTCTAAAATGTTCACAGCCAAAATGTCACAGCTCATTGAGAGAGTCACAAAAATTAGGTCAGAGGTCCCAGGATTCCCTATGAAAAGCATCACACTGTTTAACCATGCAGAAGACAGGCTGGTAGCAGCAGTGTGTGTCGCATCTGTTTTTATACATGCCAGATTATTAGCTTTTAATGCATTATTTAGCAAAGCAAGATTATCCTCTACAGAGATTATAGACAGTAACTGGCTTCTTAAAGAGATTTAAAATTGTTTTTATTTAAAATGGTTACATGATACAGTTTTTTACAGATTGCTCTGATTAGCTGATTTGAAAGAAAACTGAAATATTCTTACTGCTCTGTCTGTTTTAATTTTAGATCTCAACTTTCAGCTTATTCCCACTTACTAAAGGTCAGTCGGACCACTCACATTTGAAATTCTTTATTACTAAAGTAGAATAGGGTTAGAGTTTGGTGTACAGACTCTGAGCTCATCACATTACATATAGAAGGTGGGGAGTGATGTGCAAACATCATCATGGTGGTGGGAAGACCAAAGATCAGCCAGCAATGCTGGGCAGCAGCAATGAGCTGTCAAAGGGAGAAATGGGAGAATAACGCAGACCACTAAAGAGAAGGGGGAGTGCAGGGTGTTAGGTGGGGAGTGTTTTGGCATATAATGTGAGGAGAGTGAGCATGAAAGTGCAGCTTGCCTGAGCAAGCTTGCAGGCTGTGCTCCATTAGTTTAAATGAACTCTACCTTGACCAGCTCCAGAAATAGCAGTCCCATTTCAATGCATTAGTGATAATAACATTTAAATCCACAGAAAACGGCATTCGGCATATCAAAAAAAGGGTTTGTACAATTTGTACTCCGTCTGCGATGGAATATCCTGAAAGTGAATAGAAGTTTTCTTGCAGTCTTATCCAAAGCTTTTTGCCCAATAAAGATTTCTCATGAAAGCGGTTTGGATGTTAATGATCTGACAGACAGGTTTATGGCACTCTCATGTTCCATCGCATAGTTTTGGTCGGATCACCCAGAAGAACAGACGATATTGAGGACATGCTCACAGATGAATTCATGCCACAGGCTGCAGCTAGTGTGTGTCAGAATATTTTTTATTCTTCAGGTGGAGGTAATTGACCTTGGCTACTAAACCCAAGGAACTGCGAGCTCAAGAGGCTGTTGCTGCGTTTCTTTTGTTCTCCAAGGTTAGGAAGCCATTATGGCTCTCTGTGTTTTCAATCCTCTCCATCTATGTTTCCCCTGCAATTTTAGAGCTGACATCAAAAGAGTGAACACATTATGAACTCAAGTTGAAAGCCTGCAATTATAAGTAGCTCGCTCATGTGTGCACGCTGTGACTCACATGCAAGCTTCATTCAGCCGCCCACTCCTATTTGCACATGTCATCTGCTGCTCTGTCCTCTAACGTCAGAGGCGGCTGGCTGTCCTCCTACATTCCCAGTAGAGTGCGACCAGTTGGAGAGGCAGCCTGGTCTGAGGATGAAACCTCTTTGTAGAGTCTGTGATCGACAGCAGACACGGAGAGACCTTCATACTGCCTGTCTAATTATCAGGCCACATGGGGGGGGGGGACAAGGAAACAGCATGCGGTGTGCGATATCGGCTCAGTGTACAGCTTCACATCCTGCGCTGCTTTTAATTCTGTCCTGGCCTCACGCCTGGCCAAAGACCATCATCACCATCTTCACTGTTTTCCCCTTTAGTGCTCCAGTTCCTGCCTCACATGTGCTCCGGCCAGAGCTCGTCAGCCTGTGTAGATGCTCTGACAGACAGAAAGAGAAATAGCTCCTCAAATAGACCCATCGTTTGGCTCACTGGGGAGCACTAGCCCCACTTCTGTGTGCTCTTGCCTCCTATTTCTTTTGTGCCTCAGGCCACAACAAGTTAGAAAGGAACCACAGGGAAATCAAATTTGGAATTATTAGATCACACTGAAAGTATCGAGGGACGAAGAAAAATGTGTGCATAAATACATATTGTTATGAAAATGGGTTGATTTCTGGAGCTTTCATCTCTCTGTCAATAACAGGGTGAAATCTGGAGCAGCTTAGTGGGAAATAACACTGCCTGCATTTACCTCACGTCACCTTTTAAAATGGATCTGCAGTAACCTGCAGGTCTCTTGAAAACTGCATAGTTATAACGTAAGAGTAGAAACTAAATTCAGAGTATCACTTTTTACAGAGAACGAGCAGTCATTGACCTCCTGGACGCTGTGCGTGTGGTGATTAGATTAAGCAGGACCTCCTTTTTTAGTCAGACGTTTTACAATCGGCGCTACGTGTAATGAGAACAAAGGAGAGCTCACGGAAAGAACATCTGGAGACTGAGTGTGCAAAATGCCAGCCCAATGTAGAAACTGAATTTAATTTAGAGTTATTATCCTGTGTTCATCAGTGAAGGTTTGAAATGTAATATCACAACTGTGCATTCAGTAAAAACTCGCTCCGAGGAAGGAAGATTGAGTTTTCGCAGCAAAGTCTGCCTATAAAACCGGGATAAAATCTTGATGAGGTTTCACAGCGTGTGAAAGTGGGAGGCGAGAGACTGCCAATGACTGAGTCAAACCTCCATCTGTGTTGCGACTCCCGTTTCTTTTGGTTTTTCTCTTTTTCTTTTTTCTCTTGCTGTCATGTTGTGACAGACGCAAAACCTGTCTCTTGCCCGGATTTCACGTGTCCTTGAGCTGGCTTCCTTTTGCAAAGCTGCTCCACTGCATATCCTCTATTTCACTGTATTTCCCTCTCTGCTATCTCATGTACACAACACCTCACAGCGTCAGAGCAGGAGCGGAGTGAAGAAGCTGTTTCTCAGGTAAGAACTGAATGTGAAACTGGAAGCAGAAAGGTACAACATGGTGGAGAGCAATACCTAGAAATATACACACATAGCTACAGTACCACAGCTACCTAAATAATTTAGAACTGTGGCCTGTGCTGCTGGGTAGACATGAGAGAGCTACCTCAGGACTGAGACCTCAGGCATGGAGTGTTTGAGTTCCTTCAGGAAATGTGGAGAATAAAGTATCCCAGGACAAGAGAGGGGCTTCAAAGCTTTGCTATATTATTAATATGCGCTCTCCATCTGCACAGTGGGGCCTGAGGACAGACTCACACCTACTGCCAGATACAACATAAAAGCGCTGAAATACACTCATGCAACTTGCACTAAAATGCCATTCAAAATGAGACTTATGAGGCAGTAAATTTAATTAAACTCTTAACAGGGAATTCAGACATCTCATTCTCACAGATATATTTGTCTCATGTGTCTCTAACCCTGCTAGTACGTCCAAACACCTTTCTACACAAGCTGAAACCAACTATAGCGTCCAAAATTGAAAAAAAAAAAAATGTGTCTGACTAAGGAAATGCAAGTTGGTCTTTTAAATAAGAGTAGCAATTGCACTTGAAACAATAAAAAAGTATGGGAGAAATATAGGGAAATTGTTCTCGCCCCATGTTTGACCAGCATTTTAATATTAGTGTTGCAGTTTAAGCTAACTGTATGTGCTACTTTTTAAATTGCTGTGTGAGAAAATGTCCTAATTTAGTAACTGCATATATTTCCTACACAGTGTTTTCCCCAAAATGTGTTGAATTAAACAACACCAGCTTTCCTAAAAAGCTGGGAAAAAGCAAATAAAAACAGAATTCAGTCATTCTCCAACTCCTATTCAATTTTCAATAGAGCAAGTTAAAGATAAAGTCCGTTTATCACTGTTTGGTGTTTCCGCTTTCTTAATAGCAGTCGGTAAACATCTGGGAATTGGGGAGAGCAGTTGCTGGACTTTTAGGAGAGGAATGATGTCCAGTTCTTGTCTCACAAAGGATTTTAGCTGCTCAACAGTCCACGGATGCCTTTTTAAAATTTTTTCCATCTTTTAATGTGACACATGCTCAGCTCTTCGATTATGAAGCCAAGCTATTGTAACAGCTGCATTATGTGGTTTAAGATTGTCTTACTGAAATATGAAAGGCCTTTCCTGTAAAGGATGTTGATGTAGGAGCCTATGTTGCTCTGAAATGTGTAGTTACCTTTCAGCTTTGATGGTGCCCGTCCAGATGTGTGACCAATTCCATATAGGCACCGCTGAGTGTTACTAACAAGCTGATTTACACAGCATCTGTGTTGTGTAAATCAGAAAGAATGTCAAAATTCAATCACACAACAGTTTTCCACTTTGTTTCAGTCCATTTTAAAAGAGCTTTGGCCCAGAAAAGATGACAGCGTTTCTCCATCATCTTCCTACATTTGTGGATGACTCAGGGAATTGTGTTCACAATGATTTCTGGAAGTGTTCCTGTTTTTAACACTGTGTCTCCTGAGGGCCAAAAGATCATCCAGAAATCATCCAATATTCAGTCTTATGCTTTGCGTACAGAAACTTTCTGAAAATTTTGATAACACTATATTGATGATATTATGTAGACGGTGAGCTACTCAAAGTCTTTGTAATTTTATATTGAAGAACATTTTTCTTAAATTCTGTCACAATTTGTAGACGTATTTTATTGCAGATTGGTAAGTCTCTGCCATTTTTCCTTCTGAAAAACTCTAAGGTCTTCATTTATGACCACTGATGTTACTGACTAGTTGTTAATAAACATAATTAGTTGCAAAATGTTCTTCAGCTATTTTTGTGCCCTTCTCAACTTTCTTGAGACGTGTTGCTGCCATCAAATTCAAAATGTTTAATATTTTTTGTGAAATCTTTAAACACTTTATATATTTCTAGGTTTTTTTTGTGAATACAACATGAGTTAATTAGATTTGTAAATTTGAACCATTGGATTCTGTTCGTATTCACACTTGCAGACCCTTGGCTAAATGTAACTGATCTAAAACCTATTTACACCTTGTCTCACACAGTAAAAGGCTTTATTTCCACTGTCCACATTGCATTACTGATCTCTAAACCAGGGATGGGGAGTTAATTACCCAAGAGGCTGCATGAGAAACTGGGACTGTGGTGAAGCTGAATAAGCTGAATAAGCTACCAATAAGCTGAAATCACTCAATATTAATTTGATATCTTTATGAGCTGATTGGTGTGGCCCTCCTCAACAGTCCCAGTTTCTTATGAAGACAGTTAAATATTGCCCATCTTTGCTCTGTAAACTGCATAGAGGAGAGGGGAGGGGAGGAGCCAGCTCATACGTTATACCACTGATTCTTATACAAAGACCTTTGGACTGTTTAAATGGCAGTACATATATTGATTTGTGTTGTTGCCTCTAATATAACACAGCAGTCCAGCAGCCAATCGTTGAAATAGCATGCACTGGATTTAAAATGTTTTTTACTATACTGAAAGAGTGAAAAATCGCCAGTGCCCCTTCTTGAGTCAACTCAGGACAAGCACTCAGTCACCGACTCCCAAACACACAAAGTGGGAAGCTCAGAAACATCAAAAACATGAGTCCTCTCTGGTTTCCTAGTCCACCCCCTCCCAATCCCAAAGTAATCTTGGTGGGTACTGGAAATGCCTCCCATGGCTGATCTTATATGGCAGCCAGGAAACTGCTGATTTGGGGATTTAGGGCTGCCTTTCACCTCAATTGCTACAGCCCTCCCCACCCACTATTACGGTCAGCATCCTGTCTCTGTGAGCTCATATTTCACACAGGGTAAAGGCCCACTCTACTGGCTCCACAAAGGCCTTCTCCAAGCATGACTTCTTAAGATAACATCATAGATTCTTCTTTTTTTTTTAAATTTTTTTTTCTTTGCCAGCTGTCATCCTGAGTGCTGTTATAGACAGGGAGTGTCCTCTGCTAATGGCAGGATACAAATTGAGATGCTGAGATGAGTTGCACTTTTCCCTATAAAAGAATTTCTGTGTATAGTGTTCATATATGTTCGCAAGAAGGCACAGCCAGAAAGACAAAATAAATGTAAACCCCCAAGAGGCAGCATGGTTTGGAATATTTTGGGTTATTTGTGAAAGTGGATAAAAGGGTGATATAGTTCAAATGTTGAATCTAACAGTATTGGATGGTGTTTAAACACACTTTTAAAAAGCCACTTCTCAAATTTACAGTTACTGTGGAAGGAAACAGGATGAATGGAGTGAAATGTAACTTTGACAGCTAATGCATATTCAGACAAGCTCTTTTCTACGCATCAGAGAGCACCTTGGGGTTCAGTATCTTGCCCAAGGATACTTTGGCATGCAGACTGAACCCTCCACCTTCTGATTAATAGATAATCTGATCTCTCTCCTGAGCTACAATCACCCCAGTATCATGGATATCATGTATATTCATATGTAAGGTTGTACAGTTGGTTGGCTATTCATAAGCAAAGAAAGAGTTTGTGCAAGATTGGATTATTCAGACACTCTGCTGCCATTGGTGTTTAGGGTGTTAGCCATGTATGACTGAATACTTAGAGTCAGATAAACTAAATGTATATAAAAATGATTCTAGTTCTAAAAAAGTGACGCCAACGTGCAGTTACTTTAGAAATGAATTCTTTGTAATTGCAGGAGGAGATAGAGCCTCTGATCTCAAACACTAGTTAAATGGAACAGAAGTCTGGGAAAATTAGCCTACTGCTCACATCATCTATAAGCTCAGTGAACGGTTTTCTGAGAAGTTTATGGCCTCAGTTGCAGGTTTTCCATTGTGTTTGAAGCAGCGTGGGGTTCCTTTTGTAAATAATTTTCCCCATTATAATCAAAAAGGAGGCTAAAGGAATGTATGCTTTATGGTGTACCTCACTTTGTGATTGACACGTCACTGCAGTATGAGGATGCAGCTTTCCAGGGTTCTCAGTCAGATCCAACCCTGACTGAGGTCTGTTGTTTCAGAAAAAACTAAGACGGCAACCGCTGAAATGCTCAGCTCAAGGATGAACCAGTGAGTCACATCACTCACTGGTTACAAAAGATGTCCCTCCATCTTTTATATAACATATATTATGTATCCAAAGCAGACAAACACAAACTAGGCAAAGAAATGCTCGAAAAGAAAAATCCTATTGAAACTTCACAGTTTTCTAGTGTTTCACACAAATGATCTCTTTTGTTGCAATAATGAATCCCATTATGCATTTTCCTATTTATTTCAATATTTCCAGTTTTTAAATCATTATATTGCTTTTTTTCTTTTTTCTTTTTTTAATTATTTGACTTTGGGGCTGCTGGTTGGTTAAATTAACAACTGTCACTTTGAACTTCACTTGTTTGTGAATATATTCAAACTATTCCTTTCACAGGTGGACACAGAGACCTGCTCCAACTCTTTGCATCATTACATTTTAGAGGTTTGTGAGACTTAGTCAAGCTTCCCATCAGAGGCAAAGCAATTTGAAAAATATACTCGATTAGAAACTGGACAAGTCACAGCTGGTCCATTTAACACCAGTGCAAACTTTTGCCAAGACCGTCAACAGTTGTTATTACAATGAAACAACTGATCACAGCAGATGAAAAGCAAGTCGTCTCCTTTCCTAGCCTGCCAAGTGAGTGCAATCCTAAATCACCAAATAAGGGCTAGGTTGAAAAAAAAGTGAATTTCTTTTGCTTAAAAGAACACAATCTCTGTTCAGGATCTTTTCCATTGCTTTAACTTTCCCTTTTTGTCAGTATTAGAGGTCATTAAGTAAAAGCTGGGGGACTAAAATAAACAGAATAATTTCATGGCAAAGGAGCACGGAGAGCAAACTTTGCAAGAACGTGTTTCTGGAAGCATGCGCCTCGGTGTTATTCACATGTTGATTTTCAACTGTTGTTTTTAATCTGCTATTGTTACCTCATCTGTCAGGGACCAGCAGCATCATGCTGTATATTTTAAACACAAATTATACTAACAAATTAATTATTGGAATTAAAAATGACCTTTTTCTCTTTTGATGGACATTAAAATGTAAGAGACTGCCTAACGAAACACGAGAAAATGCCACATCATTAACATCACGGTCTTTCATCTCTCCATGTGACGCCACAAGAGCGGCTAATTAAAATGATTAGCTGGGTCCCTTGGCAGAGGATTTTTAATGAAATTTGTTATTCTAATGGAGCAGCATTAACAAATTCAATCAATCCCTTGCAATTTGCTTTTTATATGATATTCCGACAGGATCACAGAGTTGAAATCTTGCTGTGCCTTTCGTTCGGTGAGGCATCAGAGTACACCGAGTTCCAGCTCCCTTCTTAAACGTGCAGGTTTTGGCAGGTAAGAACATAAGCCTGCAGAAAGTGAAGCTGACGCCATACTGTTGTTATGAGCTTCCTCTTGGGGGGAAGGAATAAAATGGTAAATAAAATAAAGTTTTTCAAGCACTTAACATACACATTTTGGGGTGCTTGTGCTTTTCATGCTATTTTACCAACAAATATTTTACTTCACACACAGCTGCCTTACATGGATGCATCAGTTATAATAATAGCCCAGTAATATGATTATATAATCATACAGGAGGTCAGTGTGTTGCATAATGAGTATGTTCTGCTGTTAATGTTTGCCTATTTTCATTTGAGTGACATTCATGCCTTATACCTTTGCTGAGATCCTTTTGCAGATGGGCAACCTGTTGAGTGGATTATGTGACCAAAGGCCATTCAGTTCAGTCTTAAAATTGCACAATATTCAGCTTGAGACGCTGGAACGTGAAAGTTGTATCTGGCTGTTCTCATAAAATGGGGATATAATTGCAAAGTGTGGTCTGTTTGAAGATGTAGTTATCCACAACACCCAAATCCACTGTGTTCTCTCCCAGGACTGCTTAAAGAAGTGGAGAAATATGCTTGCGGGGGTTCACATTTGATCTCGGGGGTTTATATTTCACCAGCACTCTCATGAACAGTCCTCTCATGAAGCGAGAAGACTACAAATTCAGTGGATACATGGGTTTATACATGAAAAAACACAGAAAGTTGTTGCTCAGTTTAGACTGTAACTTCCTCTAAAGATATCTAAAACAGAAAGCATAAATGGCCTTTTTTGCTAATTACTTTTCCCAGAATCCACAAGTGTGAAGGCTGGACCTGAATACCTTATTCATAGTCCAGATAGACTGAAGCGACTGCATACACTCATATGAAAAAGAAAGCTGTTCACAGGACTTTCTGTGCTTGAGGTCCGGATGGGTGGATGACTGGGTGTGTAAAGCGCTTTGGGGTCCCTAGGGGGGACTAGTAAAAAGCGCTATACAAATACAGACCATTTACCATTTAATAACAAACATGAAAAATAATAACATGAAAAACGTTCACACTTTTTTTTTGTCAGCTGAATCTAATCAAAGTTTTGTGATAATTAGTGGACTAAAACTAAAGGTATTTAGATGCCTGAATTATGACTTAAACAATATGATTTGAGTTCAAATGTGTCTAAAACTAAATCAAAAGTTGCTACAAAAACTAACACTGCCCTAAACGACTTTGTTATACAGAGGAGTTCAAGGATGACTGCAACCATGTGACCAGGTCCTGTGGCTGCAAAACAACTCCAAATCACCACCCTTCCACCGCTGTGTCTGACAGTTGACATGATGTGTTTGTTGTGTTTGGTTTTCTCCAAACACGGTGCTGGGCATTATGGCTAAACATCTCTCCTTTGGTGTTGTCTGCCCAAAGGAGATTACCCCTGAGGTTTTGTGGTTTACTCAGATACAACATAAGCCATGCTGCCATGTTCTTTTAAGTGAGAAAAGGCTTTATCCTGGCAACCCTTCCAACCCTAGTTTTCCTGCCATGAACTTTAACATTTAACACAGTAACTGAGGCCTGTAGTGTGATTTTGCATCCACATCCACTTTTGGGAAGGAGTGTTAACAAGCACCTGAATGCTCCAGACCAGCAAACTGCCAGAACTTCTGCTTTTATAGATATGCCCACACTTGCTGATGATCAGTTCATCAAGTGGATTTGACTAGCAGCACCTGGCTGCTGCTTATCCTCTTAATTTTTAGGGAAACTGTAAGGGTTTACTTAGTTTTTCACACAGGACTGCAAAGAGTCCTGTGAAAACCTTTTCTTTTTTTCACATGTAAAGGAAAAATCACATTACATCAGCTGTAGCTGCTAAAACACATGGACACGTGTTCAGGTCTTTCTTCATTATATTCCCTCACAATCATCCAACCATAAAAACACTGCCCCTGGTAGAAACAAGCAGAGCAGTGATGCTTTGATACAGTCGTGTTTTTACATGTCTGGCACTCAGTGCTGTTTGTGTGCATGACTGCTGCAGGCAGCCGGATGTGCATTAGGACTTTTTCTCCCTACTTAGCTCCTAACAGTTTCAGCCAGTATTTGATGGTAAATAATACACTTTTTGTTGTCTGGCCTCCAAACAGTGCACCTGTGTTTCAGTCCAGAACGATAATTATAGTTGGCTTGGGGCTTGCTTTGTTGGAAACCAAGATTAAAACAGTACGTGCTAGACTATCCTCTCCCACATGTAGATGAAAATAAAACTTGACTTGTCGATTTTTAGGTACGCACAGTTACAGCTAATGAAGTCTAACAGTTATGCTATGATTTCCACCCCTACCAGGTTTACGTTCAGTTTTTGTTGAACTGGTTTTAGAGATGTTTTGATTTCACTCTGTGGTCATTCTGGAGTTTGTGGTATTACTGACATGTGCTGCATTGTACTTGGAGGAATAGTCTTATTAGTTTCACTCTGTATTTTCCACCTGGTCGTCCAAGGTCCCAGCTGCACTGAGTCCAGGATTCTGTGGTCTGAGAGCCACCGTTGTAGTCCAAACCACATGGACCACATTACACTGCTTAATCAGTTTTGCATGGCCAAACAAAAAGAAAATAGGAATAATTAGATAAGGACAAGTAGTGAGTTGTGTGCTTTTCAGATGTTCTTGTCAAACTCATTTATACAAATATACATATACACTCTTTAATTTAGCATAATCCCCCATAATCTGTGTGTCTCATAAATAACATTCAATATTTGCACTCACTCAGCCTTATGACTTATGACTATAGAAATAAAACACTACGTGGAAAGTTTTTTCTTCCCCCTCAAAACTGTTGCAGATGTTCCCACAAGTGTTTTTCTTTCACTCTTCTGCCCATTCAGTTAATCCCAAACCAGCCTGATAGGGTTTAAGTTCAGGTCTTTCACCTGTTGGAGCTTACCATCTAGTTCTTTTCTTTCTGTGTTTTGAGTCACAGTCTTTCTGTAACATGAAACTCTCGATTAACCAGTCTGTCTTCCTTTTGTTGCCTGCCTTTTTCTCACCATTTTCTGCTTTCCTACAGTACAGTATTATCGTAATAATGCATCAATTAGTGTAATAACAGTTTGTTACCAAACCATCTAGGTATAGACTGATGGCTTGCAAGAAATCAGAAAATTTGGGGTGCCTGCATCGCCTTTCAAGGCTTAATTTTCAGTACAAAAGCTGTGTGTTTAACAAGTTCCTAATCTCCAAAAAAGCCAATTTTCTGTGAAGTTCACATGATTTTGGATGATGATGTTTAATTGCTTAAGCTTTGGAGGTTTACATCTTATCTTTGTATCATATCAAATTCACTCGACTTGAACTGCTTCAGTTAATTAAAAATTGGAAAACTGGGTGTCGGAAACTAGCGATTAAGGAGTACTCTGCTGCCGCAGTCACCTGTCATAAATCTGTCACATTGTATTTACAGACACGCCTGTTCAGCCTAATTTTGTCACTATTACGTAAGATGACAACTCAGGCTTAAGGCATTTTTCCTTGGGAGAATCCTTCCTCTCTGGATGGAGATCACGACCACACACGTGTTTGAGGGTTTTTTTTTTTATGTATTTTACTTTTTAATGCTGGAGTGGTTGTAAAAAATGTAATCAAACCATCAAATGCTATTAAAGGAATAGTTTGACATTTAGGGAAAATGACTATTCAATCATTTGGAGATACACAGAGATGATTGATAACACTCCTATGCCTGTGCTGGAAATAAGACAAGGCAAAAGAAGATCTGTCATTCAGTGTGACAGCAGCTACTTTGCTGGAAGAAGAAACTTCCTGAAGTTTCCATTTGTTGCCTGTCAACTAGTCCTGGCCAAGAGACAGGTCACGTGACCCCTTATGCAAACTCAAATTTTGTCATTTTGTCATTATTTGGCACATGGGAACTCTGGACAATGTCAGGAAAACAACTTGGGACATAGCTTGAGATTGCCTCAGACACTACTGTGTTTGGTTTAGCATGTTTGGCAGGTGAACTATCTGGATAGAGAGAGCAGAGTGCAGAGAGCAGAGCAAAGGCCATGGATACACGGGACTGATACCTGCAGCTGCTCTCACACGGGCACAGACTGACCCAATCGAACGCTGCACAGACTTTGTACAAGCGAGCTGGCAGGTCAAAGATTGTTTTGTGTCTAGTCCAGCTATGTCTATCCATTTGTGTTGTCACATTCTCAAAATCAACAAAAGTTCAGGGCTGCGGTGTGAAAACAGTTTGTGTTTCTGCAGTTGCTAAATGTCTTTTTTTAACCTTTTGATAGAATCGATCTGCTCCCTCCTGTTTCTAGTTTGTGTAGCTCCTGGTGGCATCTTCATCTTTACTACACGTTTTTCCAAAAATGTCAAACTATTTCTTCAAGATTTAAAAGAAATTTATATTTAATGTGTGTCATATAAAAGGTATAACGAAGTGAAATTAAATACAAATCATACAAAACATCACAGTAGAGTCATTACACAGTAAGTTACAGGAATGCTCTTTTATGGTCCCAGTTAGTGTGGGTGTGAGCCGCTACCATCAGGAATTCTGCAGGACCTTCTGCAGTGTCCTCCTGATTGGTACCCTCTCCTCAGGCTTGCTGTCGGGGATCAAGTCAGCGCTCCTCTCAGCAGTCAGTTGAAGGGCTGGCTTCATCTCCTTACAGTGCTGCAGCCCTGCCTGAGTGATATTCCTACAAAAATCCACCTTCACCTCCTCCAGATTATCTCCGTTAGCCACCACGCCCTCCAGGCTGCAGTCAGTAATGCGGACGCAGTTCTCTAGGTGGAGGTAGCGTAGCTTCCTGCAGCACTGCAGCACAGAAATCACATCCCGGTCAGTGATGTGTCCACAGCCAGACATGGTTAGCGACAGCAAGTTGGGGCACCTGTGGTAGAGACATCCGTAAGACATGTCGCTTAACTGAGGCAGGTTTTCACTTTTCACACATAGAGTACAAAACCTGTACTGTGTCATCTTTACTCATAATGCCTTGGGATATATATACTGCGAGATGGACGCATGATGTGTTTAATGACAGAGCTGTTAAATACCTAGACCTTCTGTGTACACCGAGTCCCACCGGGCCATGTGTGTTTCCTTTCTTTAAAAAGCTTTTGTGAGTAAGTGAAGAAAAAAGAGCCGACAACAATTTTAATTCGAAAACCGCTTCTGAAAACAAAATGTCAAGTGTTTCTGTGAAATGCATGCACTGCTGGATTGTCATTCAGTGCACTGCAACCTAGCGGCAGGCCAGAGCTGGTAGACAGGCACCGGGATGGCAAGGGATAGTGAGTGTCATTCATGTTGACAGATGCAGATTACATAAAGACTTACATAATCTTACCACTTCACCACATGTGAGCCCGACATATTCCAGCTGCCTGCGAGTGTTGAGGGCAGTGCCCCAGTAACCTCTGAGCATGCAGTCGATCCATGTGCCCTGCTGCATTGTTGCATGGGCTCAGAGTGAGACTTCAGCAGAGCATGTGATCGGACGCTATTGACATTAACAAAATATTGAGGAAGTCGGGCAGTGCACTAAAAAGAAACAGTTCCATTTAGAGACTCGTTTTTTTTTTTTTAATGACATAGGATAGGAAGTGGATAGAAGCAAGAGATAAGAGGAGTAGTATTTTTTTAAACCCATTACATAATCCGCCCTCTCATGGAACTTCCACTGTGCGCAGACTCTTTTGTGTGTTGTTCCAATATGTACATACCCACTTATCTGAATCTGTCTTGCACACACACATAGAATATGTGCACTTACATACATACAGGCATTTAGTTGTTGGCGCATTAAAGCACCGCCTCATAGCACCTTGTTTTTTTTAAGTGGAAAATAATTTCTTTTTAATGGGTTTCTTTGTTTGTTCCGTCTGTAAGCTAGTTTTCAAATTCATTCCCATAATATTTCATATGTTCGCCAACTGTAGGAACGTAGCAGCTGAATGAAAATGAAAGAAAAGCAAAAACCTTGATCTTTTCAAAGTAGCGAGGGCAAATATAAGTGCTTCCACCTAGCAGTGTGTGCCTAAAATGTTCAGAATTTTTTTTATGCCTTTAATTTATGTTTGAGACATGATGTAGTTCCCATTGAAAGAAACAGCAGCAAGAGCAGACTGGTCTATGTTGAGCACAAGCAGAACACCACACCACCAACCTGTAATCATGCCTGTAATGAGCCGTTTGGTTTCCTAACGGTTAATTTGTCTGGTCAAATTATCCAGTGAGCTCTAAGAGGAACTGAGACGTAGTGTACATTTACTGTTCGTGTCCTTCAGTCGTTTGAGGGGAAAGGTTTGCGTCAAAAAAAGCCTAAAACATTGCTGGAACCTTCTATTTTCTAGATTTAGTTGTAAATATTTTCCAAAGCAGCTGTCAGTTAAATCTCTTAAGCACTTCATAAGCAAAAGTCACGCATGCTCTCGTTATATAAGAGAAAGCATCGGTTTATCCAAATGGTGCACAGTAAAGATCGGAGTAAAACTACTCAGAAATGTTTAACCAGTCTCATGCCAAAGCTTCTTGTGCCACCCACTGTGCAGCCCACACTATACTGCAAATCAGGCATGTTAATTAATCTTGTATAATTCTAATACTGTGACCTTAAGAAAATTGATTTACTGTAGTTTTCTGGCTCTGCAGAGTATTACACTGAAAGTACACTGCAAAAGAGGCCCAAAGACATGCTATGTTTTATAGTTTTTTCCATGTAGATAAAAAAAGAGACTATAGACACGAGGTTGGCGTCAGAGTTTGCGTGGAGTCTTATCCAGGAAGAGGCAGGCACAGACAGAGCACATGTTCATTCCTCTGACGGCAACAAAGAGCCAATTGTAGGCTCCACCTGCCTGCATAAATCTCCACTATGCAGCTGACTGGGAGGGTCTGGAGCCAAGTCACTCTTTATCACCCCCACAGCCTCTGTGTTCCCTCCCACTTTGTCACGTGCGCTTCCTTTCTTCTGACAATTTGGGAGGGTTTATCAGTATGCAGAGAGTGTGCCTTAAGGACACAGAGATGCAAGCCTCAGACGAAGTGGGTGGTTCTAAACTCTGACTCATCTCACAGCTCTCACATCACAAATCTCAAATTTCACAATACAGGAAGTCCTCACAGGGTTGTACACACGCCACTGAGACTGCCCCTTTCCCCCTTTCCCTTCCTCTTGTCCCGGCCAGCTGTGGTGGCCAAGCTCCCTCACATCGACTGTTATTACTGGCTGCCTTGAAGAAATTATCCAGAGACCTCATTACGCCTCTCCGGGACGATTCCTGCCTGGACCCGGCCACGCACACAAGGCCAAAAGCCAAAACGGCTACTTTTCAGCGACCTATCAAGTCCAACTGTCACGTCATTCATTAAATATATTTTGATATGTGACCACAGTTATGTTAGTTAATAGAATCAGTCTTTTGTCCCACAGATGTGTCATTTTTCTGTCTCCACAGCCAGTTGCGGATACGCCATCTGTTTCTAATGATCATGTTCCATGCTGCCTGCAGCTAAACATGGCAGTTAGACTGAGCGACGTGCCTTTAAATGAAAACCATTTGGTTCCCTGATGTGGGTGTAAATGACCCTGAAAGCAACATCCCCTCCCCCAAATTGTGTGAGCATCCTCAAGACACATAAAGAGAGACGCAATTTGTTCTTGTGCCAGTGTCAAGATGAACACAAGCTGTGCCAATGTCATGTTAATTCTACTCTACTTTTAAGGTGTTTAAAAGTCAGTGCTTGAGGTATTATTGCAGGATATTACAGTGTCCTCTCTCCTCTTTGTCAGCTGTCATTCTGATCACACAACAACACAGCAGGGTAGAGCCACACACAAACACTCACATATAGCAGACATGGGCCAGGAACGTGCTGACCAGGCTTTCGTGTTTACTGCAGATGTTCTTCTGAAACGAGCTCTTCAACCAGTCCTCGATGTTGCACACTTGCAGGACCATGCTGGAGTACCAACTAATAGTTAAGTAACGCAACGAGGGTCCCAGCACAAAGTTGTCCTTCCTGAGCTGACAAGGGGAGCTGAAGTGGAGTAGATTCCAGAGACAGGGGTCCAGGAAGACCTCACGCAGCTGATGACAGGTGAGGGACAAACTCCTCCGGCTGTCCTTGTCCAGGAAGGAGAAAAGGTGAAGGAGACACTCACGGTTGAGCTGAATGAGATGCATGGTGTGTTGTCCTGAGACATAGAGATAGGCTTTGTCCCTGGGGCAGTGATAGGCCTGCTGGTAAGCAGCAACAATGAGCCCACAGCCCGTATTGTGTGGCCTAGATACATGATGCCCCCTCAGGCACACCACACAGGCCTGCACATATAAGGCCGTAGAGCACGGGCTATTTTGGGAAGACAACTGCTGTGCAGTCAAAGATGGAAGTGTTTGAGCCATACGCTCCCTTTCCATCTGTCATGGCTCTCAACAGGCAGCAAGTGCTGGATTCAGCCAGATGTTTACACTGTCCTGGCCTAGTTCTCAGATACACACTAAGAGACATAAAAAAAGAGAAACGCCTTCACTGGGTAGTGCAGAAACACCCGTGCAACAACTACGGTTAGGGGTCAAGTTGGAGGGAAAAAAACAAACCTAAAACACCTTAAGAATTATGAAAAAATTCTGTGATACTTTTAAAAACAGAGGTAGTGAAAAATAATGGGATGATATATCAGTGTCAAATTTTTACATTAAATGATTCTTTGCGAAATGTCTGTATTTAACGTACTTAAAGGGATCTGCATTCCCTGCATTGTGATCAAGACCATCAGAGAGCCACATAACGTGGAAAACGCTTCATGTGAGTGAAAGTCACGAGCCGTGTTACGCAGGACTTTGCCTCAAGGAACAGACAGTACTACAACTCAGAGTGTGTTTGTTCAGTTGGCTCGCAGAGGACGTACAGAGTTGGCAAAATGCAAAATACCATTCAGCCCATGTCATCACTCCACACTTCCTTGCCAGCTTTATCTACGTCACTCTTTATCGACGATCTCTATAAAAAAGCAGGACACTGGGAAATTCCACTGCTGGAAGGCGGATCACATTCTGTACTCTGCGTCACCGTGTCACGACGCCCCTTACAAGATCTCCAACGTTGTTTTTTTCCACATTTGTGATATAATCAAAAAATGTGAAACAACAAAACAAGGGGGGCACTTGTATCACTGATGGGGACAGAATAACAAACCGCAGCCACCTGTGTGCAGGCGATGAAGAGCAGCTGCTCCTCAGCATACAGGAGTGCCTGTTCCTGCCAGAGTGAGACGGCTCACTGGGTGGCACGTGTGCCGGGGGGAGGGTGACTCTGCGAGTGTGTGTGTGTTTGTGTGGGGAAGACAACAGAAAGGCTCTCATTTTAGAAGTCCTACTTGGGTCATATCAAAGCCAGTTAATCATTACAAGGCATAATAAGGGTGTTGAGACAGTTGTATACTGGAAATACACATGAAATATATTTTAGTATGCATGTGTCTACTGTAAACACACACACAAAAGGAAAAAAACTGTTCCTAACTGACTGTTCCTATCAATAAATAGTTTGATGACGTTTAATTTGTATAAAGTACATGAACCTGTTTAGAAAATAGATTCGCAGTATAAGCTTAAAAATAGAGGCTAGTGTAGAAACATTAGTGATGCAGTTCTTTAATTCCTCCAGAGCTGCTCGCTAGGTTAATATCCCTACTCCTGACTAATGAACAGATTTCCATACATGTTTTTCTTCAATATTCACTCCTGCAAAATCTTAACTTGGAACTTCACTTTATTAGTTTTGGTCTTACCATCTTTCCTTGTGACAGTGCAGTAACCACCACCTAACGTGAACCGTGGCGTCCTGTTTGCCTTTTACTGGCCGGTTGCCGTCGATGATAAAAACAGCCCAACACAAACATCTTAATAAAATGTTCTCCATTGTATTCTGTCATGTTCATGTTGCCTGGTACACATTTGAAGAGAATTTCACTTCAGGTCCCCGTGTATGGCCATTTCGAATCAACATAAAATGTTACATGATACTCCAGCATCAGTACAGGCAAACTTTTTGAGAATGATCACTTCTTTTTACATTGGTTCTGGTCAAGAAGTTAAAACAACTTTCTAAAGCCCTAATGAGCACCAGTCAGTCAAATGCATTGCATTCTAAATCTTAAAATATCCTCTAATGACTGGAAAACAGAACTACTGGGCTCTTAAGGTGAAAAATATGACATCTGAAACTTTAAAAACAATAGAAATGCCAAATATTACACAGTGTTCTTGACAATGAATCTCTTCAGTCTAGGCTAAACATTGGACCAACTGAGGTTTTCCAAGGCTAAAGCTTCATTACGTTAAACTTTAAACGATCACCTTTGGAATCTATTGGATATGGAGAAGTCTACCTCGGTATGAGGGCACATCATCGAGAGAAAACATGCAAAAAGTCCCACTAAACAAATTAAGCAGCAAGTTAAAACATGACGCTTTCAAACAAATCATAACACAAGAGTGAAAATGTGAATGTTATGTGAAAATTATAATCAAGCACGGTGACAAATGTGATTGAGGTGAAGTCGAAACAAAAGTCACGAGCTGGTCTGAGGCAGTGAAATCTCAAAGAATTATTTATTGTGCAACAGTTTGTAGAGCTTGGTGAGATTCTTCTGTTGCAGCCTTGTCTGAGGTATCTGCATCTGCTGCAGCTTTCACTGATACTGTGTCACCCTCAGCCAGTGTAGCCATGTCTTTGTTCACATCTACCTCCTCTTTCTCGCCCGCGACGTCCCCGTGTGACGATGCTGCGTCCGCAAAATCCATATCTGTAGCTACCGTATCGGCTACGACTGTGTCCTGAGAAACTATTTCTGGAGAAACACTGTCCACAGCTGCAGCGTCCACGGCAGGCTTATTCGTGGCTGTGCTGTTTGATGCGCTTGTGTCAGAGGGCACCTGATCAGTCCTCTCTACGTAGAAGAGGATGTAGGCTTTGGCCTTCCTCACTGTATCCTCATTGGTCAGAGTCACTGTGCTGTCGTTGAAGTGGTACCAGTGACCCTCATGGCTGCCGTACGCTGTATAATGCCCCGACCCAACCCTGTGAACACAAACACACGTCATATTCTGCTGCCTGCTTTCATGCAAGACTTCATCTATCGTTGCTGAAGCAAGTGGGGAGAATTCAGCTCGACAATATAGCAGCAGTGCAACACTGCCACCTAGAGGCCAAAGACAAAAGCACTTTGATTCTGTTTGAATCTAAATGTGTTTTCAAGGACTTGCAGCCTAATGCCTTTTAGCGGCTACATGAATTTTTAAACTGCAGCTTTCACAAAGCGGATGTGATCTGGCTATACAGTAACTCAAAGCTGGCAGATAATAATGCACAGATCCATAGCCCAGTCTTGATTGCATGTTAGGATTCAGTTCCTTATTCTTCTACAACACAAAAAATACACTTGTACAAAAAAAACAAAAACAAAACATGGATCAAGCTGGCCCTTTTATCCAGAAGAAATAATTAGTCATCAAGTTAAATCAGTTATTAATTATAGCTTTGATTCATGACCTCTAAACATGGATGCTTCTTGACTAAGAAAGCTGTGTAATTACCGCATTTTACACCATCTAACAAATCAGGAAAGCCAGACTCAACAATGTTAAACTACTCACCCAGATCCATGATGCACCACGACAGCAACAAGGTCATACAGGCAGCTCCCTGGTAATGACTTCTCTGGCTGCAAAAACAACAGAGCAAAAGGAAAATGCTGTGGAAATGCCCTTAACACCTGGAAGTGGATACAAGCCACAAACTGGCAGACAGATAATAATCAAAACAGTTTACACTCCTTCAGTTATGAGTAGAGATGTACGCGATTAATGGACTACATGTTTAAACGTTGCTGCACTATCTAGTCCAGGGGTGGGCAATCTCAGTCCATGAGGGCCGGTGTCCCTGCAGGTTTTAGATCTCACCTTGGGTCAACACACCTGAATCACATGATTAGTTCGTTACCAGGCCTCTGGAGAACTTCAGGACATGTTGAGGAGCTAATTTAGCCATTTAAATCAGCTGTGTTGGTTCGAGGACACATCTAAAACCTGCAGGGACACCGGCCCTCGTGGACTGAGAATGCCCACCCCTGATCTAGTCAGTACCAGAATTACGAGTCAGTTAAGCCTGTTTTTCTTATTTTATTCATGTACAATGGTAGTTTACTGGTTGAGCTGGGATACAGGGACACTGACCACTTCCAGTTCACCACACTTTCGATGGCAGTTGAACAGATTAAAGCAAGTAACAACCATGGTAACAAGGCTGTTTTGCAGTATTTTGATGTTTTAAAAAAACAAACAAACAAAAAATAAAACAAAGCAGTTGTATATCAGCTTCGCCGGAATAAACTGGATTAGAGCCAAGCAGCCGAGGCCAGGTGTGACCACCTTCTTCATGTGGAAGCTCCCAGAAAAGAAGGTCACTGCTGCTAGCACTGCTGAACTCACAGAGCCAAAACAATCTCACTCAGTGTGTGTTTGCAATGGTTTAAATTCTGTTCACTTTTTAATGTTTTCCGAGGATTTTCTGTCGTTTTGACTAGACCAGTTTTTCCTGTTATTTAGCAAATTAGCTGCCAACATCCCGAGCTCTCACTCATTGCTTGTATTTGTGTACATGTGTTGTTTGACCTTCTGTGTGAAGAACAATGTACAAGACTATTTTTATCTGTTGACAGAGCAAAAGGAGCAGATCTGCAACTGAGCTCTTGGACTGGAAAAAAAAAAGTCACACAAACATTAAAGATTTATGTTTGCTAATAATTTTAAAGTACAAACCCAATTCCAAAATAATGTAAAAACAAAAACGAAAAAAAAGTTTTACTACTGTTTACGTTCAACTCCATCTTGGATTGCTAACTCAGGGTTGGTGGGCTCTGCCGACTTTCCTAATGAGAAATAAAAGCTGAGTGGGCATTCCACATCAAATTCCATATGGGAACTCAAAAATCCTGAATTCTGGCTTATTCACGAATGCCCCATTAAAAGAACAGCCGGAGAAGCAATTAGCAGCTTATCCAGTTAATTGGCAACAGATGATTGGGTAAAAAAAGAGCATCTTAGAGTGACAGAATTTCTCAGAAGTAGACAGAGGTTCACCAATCCACAAAAAATGGCATCTAAAAAAAAAAATGTGTAACAACTCTTTATCTGCAGTACATAATAATGAAAGGATTCACAGAATTTGGAGACAAAGGGACAAAGCTTAAAATCCATATTGGATGTGGTGATCTTCACTCAGTCAGCAATGCATTAAAAACAGACATGATTCTGTCATGGAAAACTCCATCATACAGAGAAGCAGCCATATGTGACTTTGATCAAGAAACCTTGCAGTTTTCTCTGAGCCAAAGCTCATTTAAAATGGACCGAGGTAAAGTGTCTGTGTTCAGACAAATCGAAATTTGAAATCCTTTTTGACAGTATGGGAGTGCACGAGTGACTGGAACTTGAAATAGGCCTTGGAAAGACACCATCAACACTGAAAGGCACATATGGGTTTTAGAGCATCCAGATGACTTCAAGGTTGGCCTTGCGTATTTCAGCAAAACATTGCTAAACTTTATATGTAACCCTGTCTCTGCTCCTTTGAGACGTGTTGCTGTATATAAAATATATAAAATTAGCTTATATATTGCTTAAAAAGGTGCATTTTCTCAGTTTAAACACTGGATGTGTTTTCTATGTTCAATTATGAATCAAATATGGATTTATGAGACATTGGCATTTTACAGTGTCCCAACTACTTAGGAATTGTGGTTGTATGTTAGGAGAAGCTCTCGTATTATAACAAAAAACTGATATACTTATTGCACAGCGGTCAGAAAAGCGATTTGCTGTAGAATAGCACCCCCTGAAGCTCTGGAGCATTCAGACAAACAAGATTTATACTTGTCACAAGTACTCTGAATTCCAGACCTTACATAAAGATCTAATCAAAAGCAGTTTATGCCCAGTATAAAACTGTTTGCACTCTGAAATGAAATAGACACTCCATGTCCCCGAATCAGACATAGGTGTGAATCAGCCATCACAGCATCTTGCAAAGTTGTGAACACAAGTACGGACCTCCTACGTAACCAGCTGGAGATCTATCAGAAAGTCACAAATGCAGGTGGTAACCACTGATCCAATAATGAAAAATGCATTCGCTACAGATGGTAGTTTAACAACCCAGGTCTGTGCACTACTGTTAATAATTTAGCATATTTCTTTAATACTTTATTATCAATCAGAGCACTCGTGTACATTTTAGGACACCAGCCTCATCAACCAATCACAACCAGTGTCACTGCCAACAACCACAATGTGTTTTTACCATTGTGTTGATATAAAATCTTATTTAGATGAATGTGTGTTACTTTTTTCAAATGTTTTTTTTTTTTAAGTAACGAAACTATAATGCTTCATTACAAAAAATTCAAACTAGCATAAGTAAACTACGTTCCTGTTCTGATCTTTCCTACCACACTGACTTGGATACCAACAAATTTCCACAATGGTAATTTCTGTGAACTTGTTTTTCTGTCGTAAGAGCAGAAAAATGGAAAAAGACGATCATCACTGGCTGTACAAGTGTTTACTGATACAGCACTGTGAGCTTTTTAGCAAATTTCTGCAAACATTTACTGCAGTTTTTATGAATTTTAGCTGGTGTGTTTTCTCACCAACCTACTCTGGCCTTTGTATTATCTGCCATTAAAAGCATATCTTACGCTCTCCTGATTAAACTGCAGATCAACATTTGATCTGACTCTTAAATGTAGCTGTTGTGGAAAAACAAAGAAAATAAAAAGTCTGTGAGTGTTGGGCTCACCTCAAGTAAGTAGCCTCTCATGTCCAGACCTTTCAGTGGAAATTCTACATAGGTATCCACCTTGTTTCTCAAAAAGGCAGTCCAGTGGAACCGTTTTAGGTGCAGGCACAAAACCTATGAGTAGAAACAAAAGTGCAATTTATTTAAGAAGTCAAAGCAAACATATGTTTTTATAGTTTCATAGTAGATACAGTGAAGTGTATATTAAAATATATATATATATATATATAAAAAAAAGACCTTTGGCAGCTTCTGGATCCAAAACTTCTTGGTTGATTTCTGTCTCTTTTTACACTTATGGCAGTAGTACAGCTCTGTGTCATCGAGCTCTTCCAGGTCGGTGAAGCTATGTAAGCAGTCTTAAAAAAAACAAAAACAAATACACACAAAAAAAATTGAAAAGCTTTGAAGAATTTTAATGTCACAAACTTTGAAACTAGGCCTATAAAAGATCATTTTTGACTACAAGAAACTTACCACGTAGAGTGCATGTTGGCACTGGCTCTTGGTCCTTATTTCTCTTTTGTCTGAACTGACTGGGAATGTCCAAAGACAGATCTGAGTAAAAAGCACACAAGGGGAAAAACATGACATGTCACGCACCATCAGGCTATATCAAGTTTAACTCTATAACTCTATAATAAATGGGTTTTCATTCATTTATTTGCTTTATGATGTAGAGCAACAATAAAAAGATTTGCTACAGAAACCCAAATTTATTTTTGTGTTATCTTGCCAAACACTGACACATGAACTTTGCTGTATGGGACAACAAAAGCAGCTCGGTGTGTGGTTTCGTTTATGTCTTACCAAGAAATGGATCAAACTTTTGAGATTCTGTCCCACAAATTAGGCAGTTGACTTCATTCTGAAGTATACCACCAAAAATGGATGTCACAACACTGGCGGTCCCATTTCTGTAAAGAATAAAAAAAAAAAAAAACATGCAGTAGCTTTTACATTCAAGTTATAGTGACTTACTGCTAAACATGATCATGCCGATAGTATATTGTTACAACTAGTCTGTGTTAACTGGAAAAAAGTAGGAAATATTAACTATATGCAAAAAAATTCAGGATCCCGCTGAGACAACAAAAGCAAAATCAGTGTATGGTTAGAAGGACTCACGTGCAGCATTTGCCATCTGTACTAGAGAGTCTGACTCCATCCTGAGGTGAGACTGGATGAGACGCCCCGTTACGGCTGTACTGTAGCTCCCTGTGGAGGTGGTCCAGTAAGTAACGCATGAATTCATGGGCATCCTGCTGCTGATAACCTCTGCACACACAAACACAGCTTTAAATTGCATTCATGCAATGACTCACAATGGTTTATTGCAGTTTTTTGATACACAATGCACCTTTGTTAGTAGTGTGACTAAAAACAGTAACACTTCGGAACAGCAACAGAAGTGAAACGGAAACAGTTTCCTGCTCTGCATTAGCAGCTTAACTTATAGAAAACAGTTTTTACAATCTGGGTGTACCTGAAACTTGGCATGATTTTCCATATGGCATAAAACAAGGAGTCTGGACTGAAGGCGGTCTGGTTCCCTTGCCATAGGGAACAGAGAGTTTTCCTGAATTCCTCCACCAAAGAGCTGTTCAACATAAAGCAACTTTAATTTAGACTTAACCGAAATAATTTTCTGGATTTTTAAATTATACCTGATTTTTTCTTCTTCATTTGCCTACCTATCTTTTCCTTTTCAGCAAAAACATTAGAACTGGATACCTTACAGAACCACTCACAACTAACAATGTTGCCAATTTTACTTGCTGAAATTAACGTTAATTATTGCCCATAAATCGTCCCTCCTTCAGAAGAGGACCTTACACACTGTTGTCCCCTTGGCTGCGGGTGTGGTACATCCTTCTTCCTGCCGTCTTACCACTGCGTAGAGCCACAGCAGGCAACTCCTTGAAATAGCAGCTGAACTGCTCGATGTTGCTGTCAAAGAAACAAAATTTTGCCATCAGTCGTCTCAAACGTAACATCAGCAGACAGCCGACAGGTCACGAATTAAAGGAAAGAGCAGGAGAGTGTCAAAATAAAATGCTGGACGATTAAACGCTGGGAGAACAGGTTCAAAGCACCTTCGCATTGATTCTAAAAGTCTCTAAACCTTTAGTTGAAATAGCAATGTCCCAGTATGCCCCATGAACTGAAGCAGCGTTATCCTGAAAATATGGAAATGCTTCACTGTAGGATAAAAAGGCAATCACTCACAATGTCTATCTATTGATCTGCAGTCACATTTTCCTCAGAGGAGACAAGTGGGCCCAAAACATGCTAGTAAAAATACCCCAGTATAACACACCTACCAGATCACCTCACTATAGGGATCGAGGATCCAAGTTCCAAATATAGTGTATGCACAAACGTACTGGGTGACAACATCTGCAGGAGCTTCTGTATCTATTTGCAGATACAGTATAACAGGCTTTTGACAATTTTGCCTGTTCATCCAGAAGAGCCTTTGTGAGGTTAGACACTAATGTTTAACAAGAGGGCCTGGCTCGCAATCTAAACTCTAATTCATCCCAAAGTTATTCAATAGGGTTGAGGTCGGGCTCTGCGAGACAGTCGAGCTTCCTTCTCTAAAGGTTCCCACACAGTTGGATACGTTTTTCACAAATGTTGGTAAAGGAAGAGTGCATGGATAGGTGCTTGATTTTATACAGCTATGTTAAAGGGTCTGAATTCACTGATTAAGAGGTGTGGCTCAAAGTTACATACAATGTATGTACTAGAGATGGCACGATACCACTTTATGTCCGATACCGATACAGATATCATAAATTTGGATATCTGCTGATACCGATATGAATCCGATATAGTGTGTTTTTTAATCAATAAGACTGTTTTCTTAATATATTGCTGCATTTTGTATAAGTTCAAACTCAAGTTTAAATAAACAACAACACTAAAGCTATTCTGTTACACCTGTATGTAAAGAATACACTGCACCCAAAATATTTCAGTTCATGAAGTTCATGAATACTGATCAATCTAATAAACTTAAACCTACTCCATCCTCCCTATTCTGGTATTTTAAAGAGTACTTAGCAGAAATATTAAGCAACCTAACTAATAGGGTTAGTTACCGTCCACCTCATGATGCTTAATCGACGTAATCAACTTTAATTTGATGCAGTGTGAAAAAAAATGCACAGAAATGAATTATTTTTCAAGAATAATTAAATAGATTCAACATCTTTCTTCAACAGAACTGCAGACTGCACAGATGGTACCTTCCCAAAGGAAAAAGTACTATAGCTTACTAGGGTATATTAGACTTAACAGTTACTATATACAGTAATGGACTTCTATACATTTTACATCATATTAAAACTTTGGGTGTAATATTCGGATAATTATTTATTAAAAGCTAGACATTTTAAATGAGAATAAGAAAGAAAAGTATGTCTTTGTGCCCCCTTTTCCCTGTTCATGCCCTATCGGCCCCCCTGGCTAAACTTTGCTAGATCCGCCCCTGCACAGTTACCAGCCGTCAGCTAGAAAAGGATCCTGGTGTAGAAAGTTATATTAAATAAATTCTAACAACAGCTTATCAAGCTTAAACATGCTGCTGTTGTTCAGCCGCTGGTTTCCTCTTTCTGGCGCGAAGTGGGCAATAAACAAACAAGAGAGATGGACTGCTGACAGAAAAGCCAATCAGCTGATCATTAAGCAGTTTCATGATTGAAGTAGGAGCAGGAGAGGGAGGGAGAGAGAAGAGGCAGTCACTCCATAAATCGGTTGTTAAGCTCAACGTGGGAATGCTTTACAAACATTCAGAGATGAACTTACACACTTGCTTTACTTCTCTCTGGGATAACTTCCTCAGAGATGAAATGCTGGTTTGGTAGCAGGCTACAAATACACACAGCCGCTCTATCACGTGAGCACACTGCTCCGACGTGCTACGGTTATGAGCCGAGTTACACCATATCGCAAGTTTTGTGAGGTGCTTTTTTGATATTTAATGGGATCGGATTACATTTTTTTATTTCTCTCCGATATCCGATCCAGTAATTTACGTCAGTATCAGACCGATACCGATACGTAATATCGGATCGGTCCATCTCTAGTATGTACATGCTTTCAAACAAAGTTAACTTCATATTTGAAGTGATGATGCTGGAACCTAACATACATCCAACCTTTGGACTTTTAAAGCAAGAGTAAGTGTGGAAAACCTGAAAAACACATACTGTGGTCCACACAAGGTTTTAACCTTTGTTTTCATGTTTGTTGGCAACCATGAATGAAAAAAACTACAGCTGAAACTGTCTTAATACATCTAATTATTTATTCACTGACTTTAAAGAGGCAGCAGAAGTTGCCAGGTGATGACAACCTGACAAAATAAAATTCAAAGCAACAAATTTGCTTATTCGTGACATTTTTTAGATGTTCAAATTACTAATCAATATATTGAAAATGAAAAAAAAAAAAAGATATTTTGCAAGAATACTAGCTTCGTTGTCTGTAAATGTGGAACCCCACTGCTCTAATCCTTTAGCATTGTGACTAAATGTGTATTATCAGGGAAACCTGGTCTTTGACTGTGTCTTGTTTCCAAGCAGCCTCTGTAATCCCCCTAACTGTGCCCCAGACTATATTAATAAAGGATGACTGCTCATGGGGCCCTGGCTCTACAGGGGCAGAGCCACTGAATCGTGCCACAGACTCGGTTCACCACCCACATACCTCGTCCTCAGTGCACTTACCTGAGGGACTGCAGAATGGCATTCATGAAGCATGTGTTTCCAAGGTTGCGCAGGCCTGTAGCACCTAGAGCCACGCCATCCTAAGAGAGACGAGTATATGTGCATGTTTAAAGCCATATGGAAAAATTCTGCTGTAAGCTAACATTTAAAGTCAGTTGGCGTACAGCTCTATAAAGACGCTGTGACTCATTTAATTGAAGCCCTGCACCACAGTGTAAAAAATAGTCTTGTAAAAGTTTTAAGGAGGGGTGCAGTCTTTTGTGCTGGGAGTGTGATTCTAAAGTAGCTGCTATCTTTACTTCTTTTTTCAAGGCAGCAAACATTTGCCTTGAACTATTACTTACACTGTCTTTTAACAGCTTGCCATCTCCTGCTGGGCTGTCCTGAAGTTTCCTTTTCCTCTGTCGCTCACCCATTAGTGCTGAACTGTAAGCAGAAAAGATTACTTGCATCACCCGGATAAAGCAGATTACTTTGGTGCATGTCTTAACTTGCCTACCATACTCTTGGAGTAGGGATGCAGGCATCAATTATTTTAGTAATCAAGTAATCTATCGATACTGAAATATTTTTATGTTGAACTGTTTTACAAAATCTCTAATGAAAAAACAAACTAAACTCTCTGATTGTACAAACATGCCATATTGAATTACATTTTTAACTAAACATTTTCTTTAATGCAGAACTATAGAAATAATCTCAAGTAGAGTCAAAGGTCAAACTTGAATAAAACAAGATATATATGCAAACTTGTCCAAAATAAAGACAATGTTGGATAATACCTCCCACCCACTGCATGACATGCTGGTCAGTCACAGGAGCACGTTCAGTGAAAGACACAGTACCAAAAAGCACCACTGAACGACACAGGAAATCATTCCTGCCTGTGGCCACCTCCCTGTACAACTCATCCACTTAACACACTGTATACTGCAATAGCTACACCCTTTTTGCAAATGCTCTCCTCTTATTCAGCTATTTATCAATAGTGACTTATATGTATATAAGTCACTATTTATCAATAGTGACTTATATGTATATAAGTCATGTATATATTGTGTCTATTTCTTACTTAGTGTATTGTCTTTGTTACCGTTTATACTGGAGCACTGTAACCAAAATAATATCGCCTAGGGATCAATAAAGTATTCTGATTCTGAAACTAAACTAAGGCATAAAAACTTACCTTTACTGTATTCTTGGAAGGCTCTTCCTATGTTGATGTTTTAGTGTTGTCGAAACAGACGTTTTGTAGACATTAATTAATACTGATAATAATTCAGTGTCCAGCTTAACAACCACCAAGACAATGACTCAGAATGTACTGGCCCATGTACATTTTTCATTGTATTGTTTAAAAAAAGCTATTTAATTAATACAATATTTTATATTACTTCAATTTCAATCTGAACAGTGTTACAAAAGCCTTGAAATTATTATAGTTTACTACACTCCATCCCCCCCTTTAGACTCATCCCTGTTTGCTGCAGGTTTCGCTTCAATGTAAAATAGGACAGCTGCCATCAGCCTTCAGTAAGCTGTATAATTTAAACATGGTGTTAGACTAAGTTAACAGTTCATCTGCAGATTTTAATACAACTTCTGGAGGTTTACTGCAGATTTTTGCGCGGTGTAAAACAAATGGCGGTGGATGGAGGAGCTACAAAGTTCGTCTGAGTTTGTTGATCAGGTGCTTTGATGACGACCTCCTGCTAGCTGTTTCCCAGTAAGGATTTTATTGGTGATCACTGTTCCTATGATCACTGTTCCTGTGTTTTCTTTCACTCATTCTGAGCTCAGCGTGGCTCCACCTCTGTATACAAACTCCGGCTACACGTTTAATTATGTCAGCATCATCATCACTGCTGCTGTTGTGTTTTTGTTCAAAATTGGGAGCTGTGTGGGCTTAATGTTGTCAAACTTTTTATTCACATGCTGGTCCTTAATATGTTTGAATTTCTGTTTTTCGTGACAAATGCAGGTGATAAACTCGTATTTACATCATTTAACACAACGGTGTGTGTGTGTGTGTTAAATGAACCATTGAAGCAAAGAATTTGCATTGACAATTTTTTATAATCGAACTACTCGATGAATCATTGCAGCCCTACTCTTGAGATATCAAAACAAATTGTCCTTTTTAAACAGTAAAAGGCAACCATGACAGTAAAATGAGGAACATATTGTTTAATACTTACTTTTCTAAACTCTGAAGATGTTCCCGCAACTTCTGCACTTGCCCAAGTTTGGTGTCGTTCACAACAAATTCATCACATCGGTAACTATTAAATACACATTAACAACAAAATATTATTATTACAAATATACTAATATTGTTACATCTTTCTCCGGTAGCATAGAAATGTGGAAGAAATTATAACAATCAATACAGATTTTAATAAAGTTGAATCATTTTATTTTACTTTTTTAAATGACAACACAATCCACTGACTGGTAAGAGATGAGTCAGACTGTAGTCAGAGAGAACACTTACCAAAACACACTGTAGCTGCTGCAGTCCATGCAAACAGAATGATGGATTTTCTCTTTTTCATGTTTCTCACCCTTCCTTTGACTAACACAAAGGACTTGATTCTCTTCGAAGTGTTTCTTTGCATGCCCATTGACATATCTATGAGGAAAGAGACAGCTTTATAAACACACATCTGGAATTTCCTTGAAATGACTCAATAGTTATGCTCAAAAATGTATTTATTTTTAGTTAAAAGGTTTTACGCAATTACACAAGGGGAATGTTTTAAAATCAGAAGTGTTTTTTCCCGTCCCAGAAGTTTAACAAGTGTTTGTTGTGTTATAAAGCTTACAAATGTGAATTGAATTCTGGAAACACATTTTTTTGTTTAAAAAAAAAAAAAAAAGGTTTGGCAGAATATTTTTTTACGTTTTATTAAACAGAATAAGCACAGGCTAGGGCCAGTAGGATCGATCATATTAAAATCACAACTGAGGGTTTTTCACAGTCATCTCAGTGACCACCGGCTGCAGTCTACACCGCTTTATTTAGTGTGTCCTTAAGTGACTGAATGATTGAAGTTGTTTGTCCCAAAGTCAATAGCTTCTTTAATAAAATTACTAAGAGGGCGGTTTAGCGGACAAAACAAAACCCAAACTCACCGTCCACAATGAACCATCAGACAGGTAAGGCAAATCCATGGACTTTTATTAGACCTGCAAACTGAACATAAAAGATGATTCCGTTTAATGAACTCGCATATGTAAATGAATAATTCTCTCAACAGTCATAAAGATATGGCGAATTGTGATTTGCCCTTGCGATATCTGCTGTTGACTCGTGGCTAGTGCTTACCTAGCAGACAGAAATATGGCAGTCTGCTCACAAGTTGGCATCCAAAAATACTGCGCACCGAGCTACGCTTATGTACAACGAAATTAATTTTACTGAAGTAAAATGAAAGACAGAAAAACGCTCCTCTTACCGTTGCAACACCAGGAGGACGGAGTACCGTTAGGGAACCTGGAAGAATCAAAGGCACCGCTTATGTTTGAGCTCAGATGAGGGCACTCCATCAGCTCACGATTGTGAGTGAACCGACGTTATAACCAGCACTAACACACCAACGGTACCGGGACCCGGGAAGCTAACAATAGTTAGCCAATTAACCTAAAACTAGCTAGCTAACGTTAGCAGATCTACTACTTCTGGTGGCGAACGCACGTTTTCCTGCTTTTGCTTACGCCGACGCGTTATGCAGCTATTGTATAGCTTCCATAATTTCACATTAAAACTGTTTACATAAATAAAAAGAGCCGCTGCTTCCACCCGCACATACTGTAAGATGAAATCGTAACCTTATCCTTGGTGTTAAGAGGTACCAGATAACTGCTGGCGCTTTCCACAAACAAATGGAAATAACTTGAGGAAGTGACGTACTGTCTGCCGGCTCACACACACACAGACAAAGATTAAAAACTTAACCAGAGAATTTTTCCCACCACTTCCGTTTTCGTCCCCCCCCCCCCCCCTTTTAACTGCTGCTTAAAGCTGGCCAAAGCCACGTTGTAAATCGACCTTACTCTGGGACAGCAGCTCTTTCTGTCATGTTTACTGATATTTTGCTGCTCCAGTTTTTAACAAAACAGCAGCTATTTTCATATTGAAATTGCATGTAAACGCATAAGTAGCTTATAACACTAGTAAAGGTTATGTTCTTAGTAGTTACACAAATATTAACATCAATTTTTGCCACGTCATCTATAACGTTTTGTTTTGTTATGTTTTTCGTCGCAGGTCATTAGTAAGTTTCCCTTGTTTAAACCTCGGTCGCCAACACGCATGCGAGCTTATGATGACGTCTATTTTCGTGTTTCGGCATCGTGTGCTGTCCTGTAGGTGACAAAGGGGACTTTAACGTTTAAAAACTTTAACAGTGTCACCACGTAACTCTGCAATTAATCGCTGGGATTTGAGTTGTAGTAAATCTGAGGATAGAGATTGTTTGCCAAATTATTAGGGAAATGTAATAATTTGTTTCTTGGGCCTCACGACCACTTTACATCAATTTTGTAAAACGCGACGATACAAGATTATCAATATTTAAGATTTTTTTTTTATGTGGATATCATTCTGGTCAACTGGGATGTTGATGAAAAATTACTATTATTCAATCATACCTAAAAATTTACTTAATGATTTTGTTACCATTTAATAACCGAGTAAACGTGGACAGATGCTACTTCTACCTGTTAAGCTTCATGGTCTGTTAAAATTACATATCACTGATTAAGTAACCTATGAAAAAAGTGAACTTTTACCATTAACAACTAACAGATGAACCTATTACACAGTGTCTTTAAATGTAGAAAGTAGTCAGTAACTAGGGACTTAATCCGCTGACCACATTAGCTGAAACTGCAACATGTGCCTTTTGAATATTGGAGAATAGTTTCTAATATAATCTACACATAGCTAAAATACTTTTTCTTTAAGGCCTGTTAATTCACTAACACACATTTAAACAATTTTGCACTTAATTTTGGTCCTTCTGAAAGAGGAGGATTAAACTGATTCAAACTAAGTTTTTTCTATATCATCAGCAGAGATGTACTACAAGAGTTTTATGCACATAGACATACTCCTATGAGCCAGGGTAGGCCACATGGCCAGCATAACTTGAGGTTCCTGGATAAAGGTTTGTGAGCCGCCATCTGCTTATAATTTCTAAATAAGTCCTCAGATCACACCTCCAACGCTGAAACAGCACTTACTTTAGCACTTCCATTAAACACAACCTTATTTAGGACTATGCTCCACATGAATACATTATAAAGTGAAATAACAAAGAAAAACTAGATCTTGACACTGGTCCCCTTTGCAGAAGGTGTCAAGTAATAAGCAGTAATGCAGGGTTCATCTTTCTTCACCTTTAAAGGTCCCAACGCATTCACCCCATTATTAAAAGTTATCATGCACTCACTTCTAGATTATTAGTTACACATTTCTAGTACCAGGTTGGACCCCATTTTGGCTTCAGTGCTTCCTTAATCCCTTTTTGGCATAGATTGAACATTCATCACAGATTCTGGTCCATTGACAGATCCATGCTTTGGGGTTGTTTACCCCAAATTCTGACTCTGCCCTCCAAATTTTACAGCAGAAGTTTCATCAAACAAAGCAACATTTTTCCAACTTTTCTGTTGTCCCAGTTTTTTAATGAAGTCTCTCTTTCCCACCTTTAGCTGTCAGCAGTGGCACTTGATGTCGTCTGCAGCCGTAGTACATCTGCTTCAATGTTCGACATTCAGAGATGCGCTTGTAGATATCTCAGTTGTAACGACTAAGATCTGAGTTACTGTTGCTTTCCTATCCGCTCGAAGCAGCCTGACCATTTTCCTCTGACCTCTGACATCAGCAAGGCATTTTCACTCTGAGAACTGCCACTGTATAAATTTTCTTTTTCAGGCCATCCTCTGTAAACCCTAGAGATGGTCTGTGGGAAAATTCCAGTAGATCAGTAGTTTCTGAAATACTCAGAGCAGTCTGTCTTGCACCAACAACCATGCCACATTCAAAGTTGCTTAAATCACATTGTTTCCCCTTCTGACACTTGGTTTGAACTTCAGCAGGACATCTTGACCATGCATGTGATTCTCTTATTAGAGGTTTGCTTTAAGAAGCAGATTTCATTTATTTATTTATAAAGCACATTTAATGACAACACAGAGTTGACCAAAAAAAAAAAGTAATAATTAAGCAGTGACATTAACATCAACAACAGGTAAGAAAATTAAAAGAAAATTAGGATAAAAAGAATTGGTAACTCTCATGTAGTATCGAAAGCCAAAGTGAAAAAATATGTTTTAAGATGGGATTTTTAAAAAGTGACAGTTGAGGCCTTTCTAATGTGGAGAGGTAGATCGTTCTACATATTCGGCGCCACAACCACAAGCGCCCGATCCCCTCTATGAACCATCCTAGACTTGTGTAAGGTAAGATGTAAATGATCACTTGATCGAAGGGCTCTAGAGGGCGTACAAAACTCTAAAAGGTCAGACAAATAGTTTGGCGCGTGGCCATTTAGCGCTTTATAAGTCAAAAGTAAGATTTTACATTTAATTCTAAAAGTCACTGAAAGCCAATGAAGGGAAGCAATCACCGGAGTAATATGTTGGTGTCTCTTCACACGAGTCAAAAGGCGGGCGGTCAGATGAATAGTAATTTTCACCCTTGTTCTCACCCTAATAAAGTAGCGGTCTCACATGTTGTTTACTGATTTTTAAAAAAATGAGCTCCTGCTCCCCACATAGCTTTCTGAAAGTGTGCTGCATTTTTTCTACCATAGTCATGGAAATGAAGCAAAAGAATGTTGATTATCTACCCTAACCCCTGATTCTGTGAGTGTAGTGTAGCTCTCTCCTAGATGTTAAGAAAACACCAAAGTCCATCTGTACACATTACAGCCAGCATCAGGCCCAGAGCAGATACTGTATGTGTGTACTTGCATAATTCCCACATGGAAGTCAGGAAATACCAATGAATGAAAAAGATTTAAGATTGCAATGCAATATTGCGAAATCTGTGATTACCTCTCTGCAGATTACAAATAGTTCTATCCTGTTTGCCCAAAGCTAATTGTAAAATTAGCCACATGGAGGTGCAGATGACGAGATTGGACAAGGACCCATGTTTTTTTTTTTTTAAAGAAAAGTCACCTTCTGCAGCATGGGACATTCTAGCCAATAATGCAGCTGCATATATCCCAGCTGTATTTCTGGAATTAACAATGAAAAAAAATTAACATCCAAATAAAAGAAACAGCATATTTTATTGAATCAATCAGACAATGTTACAGTTGAATTTGATCACTTTTCAACTTTGCTCCAACTCAAACAGTACAAAAGCACCTTAAGAAGAACACCCTGTAAAGTAAAACAACGCTCAGGATATTTCCAATCTTTTATGAACATTTATCCCTCCTCACTAACAAAAAATAGAAAAAGACATTAAGATCAATTTCTACCAGCACATTTATTAAAATCAAACATTCCATGTTCTGTGAATACTTTTTATACCCTGAATACAATACAAAATAAAGCAATACTAAATGAAGAATATGAAGATGTGAGAAGATAGGAAGGAATGCGTTTTTTATATTTAGATCATTACTGCCTGTGCAAGAGTTACGAATGCTGAGTAAGAAAACATAATCACAGAGAGTGCGTAAGACATCATTGTACAAAAAACAGTTCTAAATATACGTGCTGGGCTTTGAATTGGCACGTGCATTCAGACTTCAGACGTTTTTTCATCAAATCCCTAGGTGTCGATGCAGTTTTGGAAACAGTGAAATATTATGAGCTCAAACTACTAACAGCCTTTCAAGCAACAAACGAATGTGAACTTGTTTCCTGTCTCCTGCCTATGTTTGAATGCTTGTGTAAAACACTGCCTGGGTTCTAATGACCCCAAATTATTGATGCAAGTCTTTCAGGTTTTTTTTTTTTTTGATTATTTAACTATTGCTACTATTACAACAATCTATTTTCTATTCATTTAACAATGACTAATTCTATTGATCAAAGCTTAAAAAATAATTAAGAGATAGAAATGAAATAAAACACAATATTTCAATAATGTAATGACTATTATAAGGAAATCAAAACTAGTGGACGGATTATTGCCCAAAACCAAGCTGGTAAAATCTAAATGTTGCTCTTTGAAGTTTTCTATGACATTTCAATGTCTCTCTCTGCCTGAAGAGGCGCGTCAGCCTGGGGCTCTTTACTTTTCCCAGCACCCTTCTTCTTTTTCCTAGAGGAAGTGAAACGAGTATTAAAGTAATTGTAGAAAAATTGCCATTACCAGTGGGGAATGATCTTTCTTTTCGTTTAAGGCAAACAAAATTGTTCTTACTTTGACTTAAGCGTTAGGAAAACCACCGTTCCGATGATAGCAACAACGATGAGTGCAAGCAAAACTCCACAGATGATCGCTGTTAAAGAGGGTGGCAGTTTAACAATAAGGTTTGTGTAAATGGATACGGTGCTAAGTAAAAAGCTAGTGAGAAGTTGACTCATAATAGTTAAAACAATCTGTTTTTCTCACATTATGTCCTTTAAGGTTAAAGTGTGTCTACTGACCGATTGGAGTGTCTGGCTCATCCTCCTCTGCCTCGTTACCATCATCTTCAAACAAAAAACAAACAAAAAACATGTTATCGTACTGCGCGTTTTTTTAAATTAACACTGACTCATTAATTAATATTCAATAACATATTGATATATTAACATGTAACAGTGACAGTAAAAGAGAGATGTGTGTGCTCACCATGGATGCCAGCACAGGTGGAGTTGCAGCTGATAACGTCAAAAAATCGGTTTCCATTCCCGAGGCATCCGGTCCAAAGGAATCTTTTGCATTTGTCATAAACAGAGTCATAGTAGTACCTCAGATATTTTCCATTGCATGTACCTTCCATCTTTTTAAAGTGGCAAGCTTTCCTAGCTGTGGGGAGAAAACATCATCGTCACTGATCACTGAGAGTATCCATAACAATGGCTGCTAATTAATTGATTGATTAATTATAACTGTAAGGCAAATCACCCGAGTGATTTACTTATTTTTAGGAAGATGTGCTCTTTCACCACTTGGTGGCGCATTGCAAATACTCAATAGCCCCTGTCCTTCCTACAGCTGCTTAGGACTTAAAGAAATTGCATGTGGACAAAACTGGTAAAAAAGGTTTTTGTGCTGATAATATGCGACACAATGATCATTTTTCTTTTTTCTTCTGTCAGTTTCTCTCTCAGTCAGTTACACTGAAGGAGTTGTCTGGCCTAGGCCAGGGCTAGTTTATGTTCCCAAGTTCTTCAGAAGATGTTTTGTGTGTGTTTGGATTGGATTTTGCATATTAAGTAGTAAGTGGTTAGAAAACGATTTATTCAAAATGATTCTTACCATCCATAGGGTAGACATCTTCTGCATTGACTGAACAGTTTCTCAAGCACTCTCTTTCATTTTGGAAACGGTTAGCATTTCCTCCTTCACCGTTGTACAGGAAAGGACTGCACTGATCTTTGCTGACATCATAATACACAGCAAAGTTGAAGCTTGTTCCCTGACCCGCATCAACAGGTAGTCGACAGAATTCTGTTGGATGAGAAAGAACATAATGTAAGAAACATTTTATATGCAAAAAAAAATTTGAGTGGATGTTTTGGTTTTCAAATAATACACATAATATAGTATACTCTAAAATATAATGTTCAAACAGAAATGTAGCTAATGTTTAACTAACCTCATCAGCAGAGACCAACTCCCTGTTTTTATGATGGCAATAAAAAGTATCATTTATGGCACATTTTCAGCTCTCCCGCCCTTCACAGGTTTCACAGTAAGGAAGTGGTTTCAAACTTTTTATAAACATAGTTAAACTTTAATTCAATTAAATATCCATTAATTTAACCTGCTATTACCTTCTGGGTGCTGAAAAGTTGCACCCTTTCCTATTCTATTACTCTGTGGTGCAGTGAGATGAAGTTGTGCGTTAATGTCGTTTTAGCTCAGCATGTCCACAACGGTCAGGCTCAGACAAACATGATCTCAGTGCTTTGTGCAGTCGTGAAGAATATGTAAATAACATTTACAGTATGGTAAACAGCCAGAGTGAAAACAGTCATTGTTGGCATCAGTTGGAAGTCGCTACATGACTTATGTCTCGTTAGACTTGCAAAATAAATAGAAACATTTTTTTTCCTATTGAACTGATTAAAATAGGTCTAAGCAACACTCTATGTGATTCCACACACTGCACCAGTGCGTGGTGCAGTTCATCCACTCATCTCAGAAAAACTGATAACAGAATCGCCATGTTGGGCTGAAAGGACTGAAGGTGAAGCTTATCTATTTGATTCAGTTTTGGTCACCAATCATGTACATATTAAAAAACTAAACAAAAAAAAACCCAGCAACACAAGTCTCCAGTCTTTGTGATTTTTCACTAAAGATGAGCTCAGTGAGCTGAAAGCCTGGTTGATAATGAAAAGTAAACCTCACGTATAAAAAAGCGCTCGGCTATTCTTTTTGTTTAGCAAGTTAAAGAAGAAAAAAAAGTTTTATATACCTGGAATGTTGGAATAGCCGATTTGGAAGGCTGAGAACACAATCCCCAACACCAGAAGGCCCGTCATCTTGCTGCTTGCCTTTGTGCTGTCTTTCACTGAGTGAGAGAAGGTTATAAACTACAGTGGGAGTGGGTGGTCATAACTGACCTTTGGACCAGAGTTTCTCTAATGGGGACATCTTTAATCGAAACAAAGGGTAGTCATAGTGCTTTATTACCTTTACTGTATTGAAGAAGTTAAAAACAGTTATTGCTACTCCTATTTTGTGTTATTGTAATCACGTACAACACAGCAGAAACATACACATATACACTCACCGACCCTTTTTCAGGTACAGCTGTTCAACTGCTTGCTAACAGAAGTATCGCATTGCTGTAACTTCATGGATTTGGATATGAAGATATGGTCAAGATGACCTTCTGAATTTCAAACTGAGCATCCAAAAGTATAAGAAAGGCTAAAAGCTTCAAGAAACCAGTTTTTATATATATTGTTACAACCTGACTCAAAGGCAACATAAATATGGAGACCAACACCAGAGTTTCATAAATAAGAGGTTTTATTTGAAATTACATAATAAATAAATTAGCTAAAATAGCTGCCTGAGCTCTCCAAAGTCAGCCAGAGTCAGTTTATCCAAACCTCACTATGTGCAGTCTATTAGCAATTCATCCCAAGCAACACCGGAAGACCCTGCACTGCCACTGCAACGAGATTAGAGACTGCAGAGGGGTGAAAGCATATCTATAAAAACTGGTTTCTTGAACAACATTTTTTTTTTATTTCAGACTTTGGGTTAAAAAGAAAAATATATTTGTCAATATAACTTGAAACAGCAAACTATAGAGATAGATGGGTCCCTTTTAATCACAAAGTAAAAATGCTGTTTGTGGAGGTAAATAGGTCCCATTGTGTTAAAGAAGAGGTTTAGAGCAGCTGTCCCCAAAACATGGGCCATGGACTGCTACCTGTCTGTGAGTTATTTGGTACTGGGCCGCGAGAGTCGAGGCTCAGGTGTGAAATTTATGGTTTTCAGGGTTTTATCGTTTTTTATTGTTAATTTTCTAAATCATTTTTATCATTAACTTGGTTTCCCTGGGTATTTTCCCATGTGTTATTAATAAATCTTCTTTCTTTTTTTTTGGTACTTGTACTGGTTTTATTTTGTTGTAATTATCTGCGACACCTTAAAGGCCGGTCCATGAAAATATTGTTGGACACAAATTAGTCCGTGGCGCAAAAAAGGTTGGGGACCGCTGGTTTAGAGTAGTCACTGTTTCCATATATTATTGTCCATATTTTGTCTTCATTAAGTCATGTTACATATTCAAATGCATAAAAGTGTATGGAACTGTGTTTCTTTTGTGGAGGAGGAGGAGACCCAATTCGCACAGCTATCTCCAAAGAGTTTGTTGAAGCGCTCACTCACTAAATGAAGGATGAGTTACGGTAACTCACACGATGAACTGTCATCTTTCAAAAGCGTTGTTTCCTTTTTACTCAGGATCAATAATTGCCTGAGGGAAAAGGGAGATTGAAAAGAGGGATGCTATAGAAGAGTACATCTGTGAGTCTCTGGCAGCAGCCATCATCCATCCGTCCTCTTTCTCTGGTAGGTGCAGGATTTTTCTTTGTGGCAAAAAGGATAAGACTCTTCGACCATGCATTGAGTACCATGGCGTGAATGAAATTACAGTAAAGAATAAATACCCTCTTCCGCTCATTAACTCTGCCTTTGAACCATTTCAGGGGGCCACTATTTTCACCAAACTCGATCTCTGCATTTGGAGGGCGACAAATGGAAAACAGCTTTCAGCGCTCCTTTAGGCCACACAGTAATCCCTTTTGGACTCACTAACTACCTGCCATTTTTCAAGCTCTAGTAAACGATATACTAGGGAAATTTTGTAAATGTTTTCATCTTTGTTTATCTGGATGATATTAAAATTTTTTCCAAGTCTCCCCAAAAGTTGATTCTGTTCATCTGGACATAGCTTTTTCAGTGGGAGAAATGTTTCGTCACTCATCCAAGTGACTTCTTCAGTGAACATTGAAAAGTGAACATTGGCATGCTCGAAGGAGTGACCTTTGTCCTTTAGATGCAGATGGACGGTGTTGGGGACTAACGGAATACATGTACCGCCGTTACGTATTTAAAATACAAAATATGAGTATAATAGATACAAAATATGTATTCCGTTACAGTTACCGTTTAAAAAGGTGGTATTCAGAATACAGTTACTTTGTTGAAATGAATGGATTACACAGCAGTATTTTCCTGTGCCCTCTGTATTTTTAACAAAACACGCATTAAGAGGCTCTAATGCCTGTGTCTCAATCTCGCGGGCCATGTCACCCCTACTTGCGGCCCGCATAATGACGTGAAGAAATATTTTTAAAAATTATTCACAAAAATGATTTAATATGAAGGCAATAGGCAGAGTGTTACAGGCATAGCCCTAAAGAATGTAGCGTCATGGGCAGTGTAGTCCGTGGTGCAGGGAGAATGGACTGCCATACCTGTTATGTGTCTGTAAACGCGAGGGAAGGAGAAAAATAGTCGAAAAATACGAGTTGTCACCGAGCAGAAACGGGAGCTGGAAGCATGTAAATACAATAATAACCACTGCAGCCAGAAAGAGTGCCTGACGAGCCAAGTTGTAAGTACGCTATTAAGACTCGACCGTGTTCGTGTTTTCCTCCGAAACAATAAGTTCCGTTGGAGCAGCCTTTCAACGCCTCTCTCAGTCTCTCGCTAGCAAAGTTGACCCAGACAACAAAGTAAAGCTAGTTTTCGGCTACAAGCCCAACACGGAACCCGACGTATTAGCCAGAGGTCCCTTTACGGATTTATGCCTTTACAGTTTGGAGCCGCAGACCTGTTTCATATATGCGCGGAATAGTTTTCTATACGAGATCACTGCAAAAAGTGCCTTACCTAATGTCCACCCTACTGTTACTTATTTTATATTAAGATTTAAAAATCTAGTTGGTATTCCTATGGTTAATAACCAGCAATAGTACATTCGTGTAGCTGTAAAAAGCATAATAATATATTAAGTAATCCAAAGTATTCAGAATACGTTACTCTTATTGAGTAATGTAACGGAATACGTTACAAAATACATTTTTGGGCATGTATTCTGTAATCTGTAGAGGAATACATTTTAAAAGTAACGTTCACTGCAGATGGACAGCCGAGTCTTGTGACTCTTCAAGGAAAGAGAAGACAGATAGTTTGAAAGAGGAGTGAAAGAAGCCATCTATGTCCACCTTGAACGACCATCTTTGAACAGAGGCGGTGGCTTACGACACCAACTGTCTGCCATCTATAATCCAGTTTTGAGATCCCTTCCCAGACGCTTTAACGCCCACTCACATCCTGGGCCTTCTGACCTCAGGAAATCACGTGATAGGGTGGGGCTCGGTTTCACAATGAGGTCACCTGAAACCATGGCTAATTGTGACCTACACCCGTGGTGACACCTTGGCTCGTGTGATTAGGTAGAGGATCATTAGGTGGTCAATTGTTCCTCTGGAGGGGACACTCCTATAGGGCAAAAATCTGGGACTCTCCACCATTTGACCTTAGAACTGAAGAAGCTTCTCAGACGAGAGGTGGGACGTCTTCAAGCTACTTAAAGTCCAGACGCTTTTCTTTCCAAACTCCTTAGACTATGATGACCTGGATGACTGAGAACCTTCACAGACATATGTAAATACCATTTCCAAGGGATTAAATGTGCAGTAAATACCAATGGTCAAAATGGAAGACAGTCATTATTCACTTGCAAGTCATAATATGAACATGAAGTCAGTAAAAACCAATTATAACCAAAATAACAATTTCAGGAGTTCAGACGCAAGCTTAAACATAACCCTGACAGAAAACAACGAGAAGACATCAAGCTACAGTGGGGCAAAAAAGTATTTAGTCAGCCACCGATTGTGCACGTTCCCCCACTTAAAATGATGACAGAGGTCAGTAATTTGCACCAGAGGTACACTTCAACTGTGAGAGACAGAATATGGAAAAAAAATCCATGAATTCACATGGTAGGATTTGTAAAGAATTTATTCGTAAATTAGGGTGGAAAATAAGTATTTGGTCACCTCAAACAAGGAAAATCTCTGGCTCTCACAGACCTGTAACGTCTTCTGTAAGAAGCTTTTCTGTCCCCCACTCGTTACCTGTATGAATGGCACCTGTTTGAACTCATCATCTGTATAAAAGACACCTGTCCACAGCCTCAAACAGTCAGACTCCAAACTCCGCCGTGGCCAAGACCAAAGAGCTTTCGAAGGACACCAGGAAAAGTATTGTAGACCTGCACCAGACTGGGAAGAGTGAATCTACAATAGGCAAGCAGCTTGGTGTGAAAGAATCAACTGTGGGAGCAATCATCAGAAAATGGAAGACATACAAGACCACTGATAATCTCCCTCGATCTGGGGCTCCACACAAGATCTCATCCCGTGGGGTCAAAATGATCATGAGAACGGTGAGCAAAGATCCCAGAACCACACGGGGGGACCTGGTGAATGACCTGCAGAGAGCTGGGACCAAAGTAACAAAGGTCACCATCAGTAACACACTACAACGGCAGGGAATCAAATCCTGCAGTGCCAGACGTGTTCCGCTGCTGAAGCCAGTGCATGTCCAGGCCCGTCTGAAGTTTGCCAGAGAGCACATGGATGATACAGCAGAGGATTGGGAGAATGTCATGTGGTCAGATGAAACCAAAGTAGAACTTTTTGGTATAAACTCAACTCGTCGTGTTTGGAGGACGAAGAATACTGAGTTGCATCCCAAGAACACCATACCTACTGTGAAGCATGGGGGTGGAAACATCATGCTATGGGGCTGTTTTTCTGCCAAGGGGACAGGACGACTGATCCGTGTTAAGGACAGAATGAATGGGGCCATGTATCGTGAGATTTTGAGCCAAAACCTCCTTCCATCAGTGAGAACTTTGAAGATGAAACGAGGCTGGGTCTTCCAACATGACAATGATCCAAAACACACCGCCCGGGCAACAAAGGAGTGGCTCCGTAAGAAGCATTTGAAAGTCCTGGAGTGGCCTAGCCAGTCTCCAGACCTCAACCCCATAGAAAATCTGTGGCGGGAGTTGAAAGTCCGTGTTGCTCGGCGACAGCCCCAAAACATCACTGCTCTCGAGAAGATCTGCATGAGGAATGGGCCAAAATACCAGCTACTGTGTGTGCAAACCTGGTAAAGACCTATAGTAAACGTTTGACCTCTGTTATTGCCAACAAAGGTTATGTTACAAAGTATTGGGTTGTATTTTTGTTATTGACCAAATACTTATTTTCCACCCTGATTTACGAATAAATTCTTTACAAATCCTACCATGTGGATTCATGGATTTTTTTTTCACATTCTGTCTCTCACAGTTGAAGTGTACCTCTGGTGCAAATTACTGACCTCTGTCATCATTTTAGGTGGGGGAACTTGCACAATCGGTGGCTGACTAAATACTTTTTTGCCCCACTGTAGAGGCTATGCTATCTGTCATAAGGTGAGAGAAAGGCAACACCCTGAGTAGGTCGCCAGTCCATGGCAGGGCTAACGCATAGAGACAAATTCCATTCATTTTTACATTTGCACCTAGAGTCAATTTAGAATGACCAATTAACATGCATATCTTTGAAATGGGGGAGGAATTCAGAGTAGCCAGAGAGAGCTCACAGACATGGGGAGAACATGCAAACACCACACAGAAGGGCACAAGACGGGATTCAAATCCAGGACCTTCTTTCTTTGAAGTAACCGCTGCATTAACCAAAAGAAAATCATATCTGGATTATCTTGAAACAGCAATTTATAGAGATAGATATTCTTTAATCAGGAAATAAGAATGGCGCTGGTGATAGCAGACAGGAGGTGGTTGAGAGTAGCCACTGTAACCTTTGTGCTGCCCTCTCATTTAAGCCAGATTGCATTTTGATGCTGTCACATTACTCACACCTGTTTAAAGAAAACAAATACATGATGATGAGTATGAATACCCCATATCTAGTATTTGTAATAAATTAGAAAATCTCCTGTCTCAGGTGATGCTGAAAAACTAGTTCATGCATTTCTTGCTTCTAGGCTAGACTCCTAAAAACTTTAAAGGCCTTTAGCTGACCTGAAATGCTGCAACAAGACTAAAGGCTGGAAATAGAGAGCACATATTTCTTCTATATTGGCTTCTTTTCATTACTTCCCTGTCAAATCCAGAATCCTTCTCACCACTTACAAGGTCTTAAATAATCAGGCTCCATCTTCTCTTAAAAACCTCATAGTAACATCCCAAAAAGAGTACTGCAGATTTACTTTTGGTTTCTGGGATATTTAAAAGTAGAATGGGAGTTCAGAGCCTTTGGCTTTGAGGCCCTTCTTCTGTGGATCCAGTTTGGATTCAGGAGACAGACATTAAGGGCAGACATTTTAAGATTAGGCCCAAAATTTTATTTTTGGTAGCGCACATAATTAGAACTGGATTGGGTGACCCTGAATCCTCCCGTATTTATGCTGCAGTTGGTATAGGCTGCTGGGGGGGCCTTCCCATAATGCCCTGAGCGTTTCTTCTTCACTCACTATGTGTTTACACATCAATATGCATTCAATCATTAGTTATTATTAATCTCTGGCTCTTTTCCAAAGTGTTCCTTTGTTCTGTCTTGTCTTTAAGTAAAAAAGCACCTTAAAAAGAAGGCTTGGTAATACACGGAGAACAACACTGAGAATATTTCCTGCAGTGGATAATAAACAGTAGATGGCAATTAACATATTTTATGAACCTTTAGGACTGTTAAAAAGGCACTGAATACTGAGAATGCATTTTATGCAGCTAGTACAATACTCAAGCAACATAACACAATATTGTAAGATTTATGAATATCTAGCAAGAAAACAGAGTCAAAAGGCATCACAGTGCAAAAACAGGTTTAAACATATCTGGTGTTTTTTAATTGGCACATGCATTCAGATTTAGTTCAGTTTTCAAGAAAACACTAGCTGATAATGCTGTTATATTTAAATAATTATGAGACCACAATACTAAAAGACCTTCAGGCAATTGTGCACAAGTGAATAAGTATGAGAACCTAAAATTACACTTTTAGGTTCTCATACTAAGAAAACCTAAAAGTTTGCTGTTGTTGTTGAGTGTTTTTCCCTCTTTTCCTGCTTCTGAGTGACAGGTGTCCAGAACTGCTGAAACACAACTCATAACACGTGAAATTACTTTCTGTATCTGACCAACAGTTTAAAAAAGACAAAATTTTAAGTTTGTTATAACACAAGGCAAGAAAAAAATTGTCAATATGAAAAGTAGTTATTAAAAAGTGCTCAGAAAAATAATAGAATAAAAAAATCATTACTTTACATTTGTAATGTTGATTAAGTAAAATGTAAAATTGAGGATCACGTAAGACTTTTACATACACGAGGAAGAAAAATCAAAAGTTGAACATTGAATCAGTGACCACCATGATATTATTTGATGGAGTCAAATGTTGTCCTGAATTATCCAGTCAAGTAAGGGCCTGAAGAAAAGAAAACAAAAGTTATATATAAAAAATAAATAAAAATTATTATATAAAAATAAAAATTATATAAAAAAACTGCTTAAAAGTGGACATTAACTGTTGAGTACAATCAAAACTCCACATAGTATAGCAATTTAAAAAAGACCTGTTTAAAGATTAAAGACATTAAAGACAAAAGGTTGTTTCACCCCTCAGAATCTTCAAAAGCTGTTAAACAGTACATATATTTATGTTGGCAACCAGGTTGGACTAAAGCAAACGTATCCTACATTGTCTCTTTTTAAATAAGAGTGTGATCTACTGACCAGTCGGAGTATCCACCTCATCCTCCTCAAGACCATCTAAAATCCAAAACAGTTCATGTCAGTCTTGATGCATGCTCCATCATCTACATAAGGACATCGAAAAAACATTGATTCTGTTTATTTGGACGTAGCATTTTCGAAATGTTTCTCCCACTGAAAACGTTACTTCCAGATGAACAGAATCAACTTTTTGGGAGTTCAGGTCAGTATGTATAAACACATATCACTGTGTTGTTTTGGACAGAATTATCACTGACTAATTCGTTTTTACAACATGTAATGATTTATTGATATATGAACACGTGTTAATATCTGAAACTGTATAGAAAAAAAGAGAGCACATCGTGCTTACACTTGACACCTGAGCAGGTGGAGTTGCAGCTGTTGTAGTCGTGAAATCTGTTTCCATTTCCAGAGCAACCAGTCCAAATGAATTCTTTGCATTTTTTATCGCTGGAATCATAGTAGTACTTCACACAGTTGCCATTGCATCCACCTTCAGCTCTTTTTAGGAGGCAAGCTTTAGACACTGTTCAGAGAAAATGTGCTCGTCGTCATTATCATCATCATCATCATCATCATCATCATCATCAAAATAGGCATAACATTTGTTTTGGTTGTTTTAGCATTTTTAATAGTCATTATATTAAAGGTTTTTATCAGAGGTAAAATTTAAACACAAATATTTTAAATACTAACACAACATGTTTGAAGGCATTCGACTTTCAGACATGTAGACATCTTAAGCCTCAGTAAACATTTACCAAAGCCTCAGACATGCTGCCAGTAGATTTTACCAAACTTACAAACACTAAAAATTGATTCTCTGAGAACTTGAGAAGTTCATTTTTAGAACTTGGTGACATCTGACTGGTACTTAGTGTGAACACTTTGTTCCTACAGCCTCTCGTGAAGTAATTATATGTAGAAACGGTTCATATAAAGTCTGAAAATCTTAGCAAACCACAAATGTTCCTCTCTCTCTATATAAGATTCTGCCTTGTCAGACAATTCATCCTCCAAAGTCCTCAGAAAATAAGGAAGTAGGACAATGACATATTTTGCATCTTGTCACATCTGCTTTTGGTGGTCATTAAAGATACATGACATATATTTACCATCTGAAGGTTATCGGTTAAACACAATAAATTATTCAGTTATTCTTTTGTCCTTATAAATCTTACCATCTATAGGGTAGATATTCTCTGCATTGGGTGAACAGTTTCTCATGCACTCTCATGCATTTCCTCCTTCACCTTTATATATGAAAGGACTGCACTGATCTTTGGTGGAATCATAATACACAGCAAAGTTGAAGCTTGAGCCATGACCTTCATCAGGAAGTAAATAACACTTATCTGATGGAATAGAAAAAATAATCTGTCAAACACATTTTATTAAGAAAATGTAAGACAGTCAATGCACAATACACTGTTTGTCTGTTTCAGCTAAAATCAGTAGATGCATTGCAGAAAACAGACTTTATAAAAGAAAGTCTTTAAATAATCTTCAACAGGCAGACAAATAGATACTGCAGGTAAGAAATCCAAAACTCTGTTTTCATTTAAAAATGATGCATTTCTATTTCAATAACTACAGAATGCAATGATTTGTTTGATTTTTTTATAAAAAGTTTCTAAATTGCACATTTAAGAGGATTGGTCCTCAGTGTTAAGTAACAAAGAATGAGTGAATTAATCATCTATTTTAAATATTTATTATTAACAAAGTCTAGAGAAAACACATGTAATTGTCCTGTATTTTGGATAGAAGTATCATTGACTAATGATTTTAGAACATGTAATGAGTTATTGATATATGAACATGTGTAAATATCTGAAACTATGTGTAGACTCAACAAAGCACACTGTTCTTACCTTTGACACCTGAACAGGTGGAGTTGCAGCTGTTGTAGTCGTGAAATCTGTTTCCATTTCCAACGCATCCGGTCCAAATGAATTGTTTGCATTTTTCCTCCCTGGAATCATAGTAGTACTTCACACAGTTGCCATTGCATCCACCTTCTGTTCGTTTTAGGAGGCAAGCTTTAGACGCTGTTCAGAGAAAATTTTGTTATCATTATCAAAATAGGTATGACTGTTGTTTTTAATCTTTTGGTTTTCCATTTTGTTAACAGATTTCACCAAACTGACAAAGTCAAAGGACATTTTATCTATATTTCTTACATTTTACATAGTTTTATAAGTAAATAAAATTGTTTGTGTTTTCTCTCTTTTTTTTTCTTTCGTTAGTTAGTTCCTATACAGGCATTACCCAAAGTGGGGGAAAAAGAGCAAAACCACAAACCAAAACCACTGTAAGCCTACTAAGACCATTACACTGAGTTATAATATTACCAACAACCAAAGAGAAATCAGTGTACTGCTCACCTGTCAATGGGGTCACGAAAAGAGAAGAAGAAAGACCTTTTTAGATACATATACTGATTGTCCATTAAATAATCTAGATACAAACAACCTTTATTTGTCACATACACAATCATACAGAGGACGATATGTAGTGAAATGCTTGTGTCCAAGCTGAGGACATAGCTGTGCCATTCCAGGGCTTGGTTTTAGCATGGGCGGTCTAGCTAGGACCCTTACTGAATACTGGGTGGGAATCGAACTTGCAACTCCTGCTCCGGTGTGTAGTTTTATCACTATACTATCCAGATGCTGATACACTTCACTATAGAAGAAATTGTCAGAATTTAAATTCTAGCAGTTTCACTAGCAATCTTAATTTGCACTGTCACAGGACTACACACAAAGATATACACTGACATATTTGTGGAAAAAGTCTCTGACCCCTTGGGCTAATTATGGCTAAAGAAGATTGACATCTCTGTGACTGATGATGGATTCAAAGATGCTTAATCCCAAGTGTACCATGCAAAATCATCACCGTTTTGTATAAAATTTGAGTTCATGTTAACTGTAGAGTAAAGCATAATAATCTTGCAGGTTATCTACAATGTTTCCCTGCATGTTTGATCAGTTTGGGACAATTTGTCTGCAGTGCCAAGAAAGTTAGAAATGTTTTGAGAAGTATGCTGAAGGAATTGTAAAATCGTAATTAGTAGTCCTGCTGCTCTTTGAGCACTTGGTGGCATATGGCTATTGCACAATCTGAACACTTTGTACATGGTGTACATGACATTATATTTTGCATCTTACCATCTAAGGGTTATCAGTCAAACATAATAAATTATTCAGTTATTCTTTTGTCCTCTTACCATCCATTGGGTAGATATTCTCTGCATTGGGTGAACAGTTTCTCATGCACTCTGCTTCATTGTTGGCATTTCCTCCTTCACCTTTATATATGAAAGGACTGCACTGATCTTTGGTGGAATCATAATACCAGCGAAGTTGAAACTTGAGCCATGACCTTCATTAGGAGTTAAATGACATTTATCTGATGGAAAAGAAAATATAAGACAGTCACTGCACAATACACTGTGTTTCACTTAAAATCAGTGGATGCATTGCAGAAAACAGACTAAAAGAAAATCTATCAGACTAATAGATACTGATAGATACTACAGGGCACACTTGGGGAATCTGTAACAGACTGTATTCTTTTGGTATTTTGTTATTTTTAGCGAAATGTTATCGCTCTATAAAAAACATCTAATTCACAAGCATGACCTGCAGACCTGAAGTCTACAGTTTTCCTGGTCGCCATGTGAACAATGTCACGATTTTAACACTGATAAAAGTAGTAACACAGAAGGCCAAAGCAAGACAAAATGAACCTTAAGTAAATATGTCAGGACAGAAACTAGAGCTTCACCTCACAAACACAAAAAAGCTATTGTGGTTGGGCATGAAAATCAATAGATCCTCTTAGTGGATGGGGAACATCGGGTTTCACAGGCTGTGACCTCAGGTCTGTTATGTAAATATGGACAAGTATGGTATCCACAGAAACACTGGAATCTCAGCTAAAAGCTCATACAAACCATTTCTATGACCAGCGGACACAGCTAAAACAAAAAAGAAATAAACGAGCAGGTAAACAAATTCTGCAATCCCTCATTCATTCACTCATTCAAAATAAATAAACTAAATGCATTTCACGGTAGTAATGAAGAAATTGCCAGATTGGAAATGTGTTTTGGTCCTTGCTATTTGCTCTTCTAGCCCTAATTTGCACTGCCACAGACAGAGAGAGGCACACTGACACATCTCTTTGATGGGCAGGTATGTTGGAGAAGATGTTCTTTTAGTGCAAATCATAACTATCTTGCAGGTTATCTGCATTAATTCCCAGCATGTTTGAGCTGTTTGGGGCAATTTGTCTGCAGTGCCAAAAAGTGTAACAGTCGTGCTCTATAAACAGTTGATAGCATTAGTGCTTCAATCCTACAGTCTTTTGTGCGAGGTAAATACATGCTAAAATGATCCAAGAAAAAGGTCAACCTTCACATCTCAAGAAAGTCTCTCTCTCTCCCTCTCTTTCTTTCTCGATGTGAGATTTATCTTATTAGTCAATTCATGCTCCAAAGTCCTTAGAAAACAAGGAAGTAGGAGAAATCTTTAGTTTACATCCACTCTTGGCATTCTTTGAAGATTACATTACATTTTGCATTTTAAGATCTTAAGGTCAGATGTTAAACATAGAAAATTATTCAGTTGTTCTTTTGTCCTTATAAATCTTACCATCAATAGGGTAGATATTCTCTGCATTGGGTGATGCACTCTCTTTCATTTTCAAAACGGTTAGCATTTCCTCCTTCACCGTTGTATAGGAAAGGAGTGCACTGATCTTTGTTAACATCATAATGAACTGCTAAAGTGAAGCTTGTTCCCTGGCCCACATCAGGAGGTAATAGACAGAAATCTGTTGAAAAAGAAATAATGTACTGTAAGATTTCTTGTATAGGCGAAATTTGATTTAGGTGTTTTGGTTTTAATCAAGTTCTGCACTTCATAATGATCATACGTAGCACTGGGCCACAATATGTTGTTTTAGTAGAAAACACAAACGCATATTTTTTCACATACATTTTCAGACCTCTTGCTTTTGAATGATTTCAAAAGTTCTTTCATCTAAAAATTCACTGGACATTGTTGGAAAATGATCCTGTTATTACCTCTTGGGTGCTAAAATTAATCTCATCATGCTCACAACTGATGGGCTCGGACAGAAATTATCTCATTAGTTAAACGTTTGGCATTATAGAGGAAGAAATCATCCAGTCAGCTTTGAAAGGCTGTCAGGAGTATATAAATAACATTTCCGGGGGATTAAATGTGCAGTAAACACCATTGGTAAAAGTAGAAGACAGTCATTGTTCACTTGTAAGTCACAATAAGAACATGAAGTCAGTAAAGACCTAAAATACAATTTTAGGATTTTAGATGTAAGCTTAAACATAACCCTGACAGAGAACGACCAGAGGATCAATAAACTTTGTTTTAAATAGTGCCTTCTTTAAATGAAATGTAAATTACCTCTAATTTAAGACAAAAACATTTTTATGTACCTAGAATGTCTTAATGTCAGATTTTGAAAGCTGAAAAGACAAACCTCCAAAACAGAAGGTGCTTCATCTTGCTCCTTGTCTTCAGGATATCTTTCACAAGTGAGAGAAGGTTGTAAACTGCAGTCTGACCTTTGGAATTTCTCTGCATGGTGACACCTTCCAAACGTAAGGTAGTCCTATGGCTTTATTACCGCTACTGTATAGAGTTTATAGCCAGATATAAATGATCTATAGATCACAAAAAACCCAGAAACATGTATTTTGACCACCCTGCACTACAGCAGAAATCTACACAGACGGAGTGAGGCATACTCTATGTCTACAAAAGCCAGGAAATTTTTGTAAACTAACTTGCCCTGTCCTAGCGTTACAAGAGAGAGTTACTCTGTCTTATTATTTGGCTGTTATTTCTACAATACTTACATCAGCTTTCCACTCTTAGATTTTTAGCATTAATGTATGATCATGTTTGATGTGAGGCTTTCTGTTAAAAAGAAAGTCATCCATCCATTTTCCTCTGCTTATCCAGTTCAAGGTCGTGGAGTTCAGCAAAGCTGGAGGGTATGCCAGCTGTATGTCATAGGGATGAGAGTTAGGCAACACCCTGACTAGGTCACCAGTCTGTTGCAGGGCTAACACATACAGACAGATACCACTGGCATTCACGTTCACTTCTGGAGTCAATTTAAAATCACAAATTAACCTGAACCCCATGCACAACTTTGGAATGCAGGAGAAAGCCAGAGTACCCAGAGAGAACCTGCACAGAGATGCTTCCATCCATCCATTCGCTTCCGCTTATCCTTTTCAGGGTCGCGGGGGGCGCTGGAGCCTATCCCAGCTGTCATAGGGCGAGAGGCGGGGTACACCCTGGACAGGTCGCCAGTCTGTCGCAGGGCTAACACACAAGGACAGACAACCATTCACACTCACATTCACACCTAGTGGCAATTTGGATTATCCAATTAACCTATCCCCACAAACTGCATGTCTCTGGACGGTGGGAGGAAGCCGGAGTACCCGGAGAGAACCCACGCAAACACGGGGAGAACATGCAAACTCCACACAGAAAGACCCCGGCCTGATGGTGGAATTGAACTCAGGACCTTCTTGCTGTGCGGCAACAGTGCTAACCACCGTGCCACCGTGCTGTGGAAGCACCACACAGAAGGGGCTCAGACTGGATTCAAAACCAGGATCTTATTTCTGTGAGGTAACCACCGCACTAACCAAAAGAAAATTACATTTGTCATATCTTCAAACAGCAAGTTACAGAGACAGATTGATATCCTTTAATCAGGAAATAAAAGTGGCGCTGGCAATGGTAATCAGGTTCCGCTGTGCTGGAGGAGTGGCTGAGAGTAATCGCTGTAACCATCATCACAACCTCAGGTCATTTAAAGACATGTTTTTTTAATCTGGGCATGCATTTCTACCCATATTGCATTTTGATGCTGTCCCCTTAGTTACACCTGTTCAACGATGATCTCATGTATTTAGATATGTGAGTATGAATGTACCTACCATTTGTAATATTTAAAAAAACATAGTCCAGTTGAATGGATGTGTGTTTTGTGAGACCCCTTATGTTGGTAAATTGGCTATACAGTTTACAGTTTTTCCCAGAGTTTAAACACATTTCCAGAAACTCCTGTGGCTCAGTTTCTCAGAATGAGTAGTTGCAAAGTTGTTAACTTCTCTGACAAGAAGTTAACTACTTTGCAACAATTCGGCATATCTCTCAAAAGGAAACAGAGCACTCAAGGCCATATTCTTAAAACGCATTCTTTCCTCCCAAATAACAGACACAGTTGTTTTACACTTTTGGCTTACAGACGATCGAACACTGATGTGATTAAGTGATCAAAACGCTATCAAAAGTGTTCATGTATACTTTGGTTTCATGAAGCCATGTTACATATTTAAATGTATAAAGTGTGTGTGGAAAGGCCTTTTCTTTTGTAGGGTACTACATGTTACACCTATGCAGTGTAAGAACAATGAGAAGCATTGCAAAGAAAGGAGTGGTATCAGATACAAAAAATAACAAAATTAATATTTATTCCTTACTGAGCTGACAAGCTTCAAGGAAAGAGGAAAATACTTTTCATAGCCCTATAAACTGATAATCAATGAAAATAAATAAATTGAATACATTTGATTTCACTAGATTTTTGTTCTCTTAGCTCCAAGTTTCACTGACACAGGCAGACACAGTGTCAAATGGATGGCCAAAAATAAACTGTGAGATACATTTTATTGTTGAGAATAGCTTCTGACTTGATGGGCAAGTATGTCTAAAAAAGATTGTCAACACTGACACGTTACTTGATCATGTCTGTCACTTTGAATTCAACAAAACATCGCATTTAAAATGATCAGATTTTTGGATGCAGCTTTAACTTCGGGTTAACTACAGTGCAAACTTTAATTCAGTGCCAGGAATTTTAGAAATGTGACCATGCAGCTAACAAAAAAATGGTCCCACGATTCTTTAACCATTTGGTGGCATATGTCTGGTGCTCAGTGTGAACAGCCTACAGCCTCTTACATGAAGTAAGTTCACCTAGAAAGGATTCATGAAAAGTAAAGATTAACAATGCATAAACATAGATAGATTTTAGGGTAGTTATAAACCAGTTCCCCTCTATGACTAACACAGTAATCCTTTACAAAGTTGGGTCTCTCTCTTGCTATCAGACCACGTCATCAGCCAGTTCAAGGTCCAAATTAAGTAGGACTCTTTTTAAAAGTGCATCAGTAATATCAGTCATATAACATTACATTTTGCATGTCAACGACCAAAGGTTCATGGTTAAACACAATGCATTGTTCAATTGTCATCCATTAGGTAGATACAGAAACTGGCTGACATTGCATACTTTACCTTTGTAATATGACTGCACTGATCTTTGCCTGAATAACACAGCGAGGTTTAAGTGTGAGCCATGGCCTCCACCAGGAGCTAATAGACACATTTTATTTTTTGTATTGTATATAAACTGGTTCTTGGATTTACCTTTAAATCAACAATCACTCATTTTCTTTAAGTGATAGAGTCATAAACAACAGTGCGACTTTTGGACAAGACAAATTTTAAAAAGACAATGGCAGTGCTGGACATTTATCAGAATCAGAATACTTTATTATTCCTCATTTACAGCAAATACTTTTATTGTATAGGCAAGATATGTATATGTGTACATATATTGCTGACCTACACCCTCAGTATCAGAATCAGAATCCCTAAGGAAATTATGTGGGTTACAGTTGATCCAATACAGTAACAGTAGCAGAAACAGACTAGACTATTTAACAATACTATAAGTTACAGATTTACAGATTTAAAAAATAGAACAAATATATACAAATCACTCAATAATATATATCAAGGATTGACAGAGGTGATCATAAATAAATATCAAGAATATTGACAGCAACGTTACTGAGTAGAAAACAGCGTGTGCAAAAAGGGTGTAGCTATTGCAGTGTCTACAGTGTATACTGTGTATAAATGGAGGAGTTGTACAGGGAGATGGTTTCCTGTGTCGTTCAGTGGTGCTTTTTGGTACTCTCAGTCTCTCATTGAACGTGCTGCTGTGGCTAGCCAGCACGTCATGGAGCGGGTGGGAGGTATTATCCAACATTGGCTTTATTTTGGACACCACCTTAAGGGAGTCCAGCTCCATCCCCACAACATTACTGCCCTTGCAGAACAGTTTATTTAGTCTGTTGGCATCTGTGACCCTCAACCTGCTCCCCCAGCGTGCAACAGCATAGAGGATAGCACTGGCCACAACAGACTCATAGAAAATCCTGAGCATTGTCTGACAGATGTTGAAGGACCTCAGCCGCCTGAGAAAATAGAGACGACTCTGGCCTCTCCTGTAAAGTGCAGTGGTGTTTTTTAACCCAGTCTTGTTTATTGTCTATGTGTACTCCAAGGTATTTATAGTCCTCCACAATGTCCACATCGACCCCCTGGATTGAAACAGGAGTCAAGGGTTTCCTGGTCTTAAAGTCCACGAGCAATTCCTTGGTCTTTGCCACATTGAGCTGCAGATTATTCTGCTTGCACCATGTGACAAAGGAGTCACCCACAGCCCAGTACTCTGACTCATCACCCTTGCTGATGCATCCGACCACCGCAGAGTCATCAGAAAACTTCTGAAGACTTCAGGTCTGTGTATAAAAGTGTCTGTAGCTAAGAAGGTAGAGCAGGTCATATACCAAGCTGAAGGTTTAAGCGGGACAGTGCGTGGAGGTTATTTTATATATTTTTCTAAAAACAAATGTCCTCTATGCACCTGTCATTGATTCAGGTGTGCAGTTTTTTTTATTATTTCCATCACAAAATGATTGTGTCTGCCTGCAGCAGAGTGAGAATCTACACTTTTGTTGAATATAGTGGTTCTTATATACTGTTTTTCTACTCTACTTGTGCGCTCAAAGCACTTTATACAATGTGCGTCATTCACCTAAGTTGAATGCTTCCTATTCACACTCCCACAGATACATCGGAGAACAATTTGGCGTTCAGCATCTTGCCTGAGGATACTTTTTGCATGCAGACTAGAGCAACCAGGAATTGAATCACTAAACCTTAGTGGCTGACCAGCTCTACCTCCTGAACTACAGCCACATTTTGATGGTGTGCGTCAACAACAGCATGCCTAGGGTCACGAGGCCCACTAATGGTGTAGTGAGTAAAGGAAGGCCTAGTGACCTTAAAGCATTTTTGACATATATTGTGTAATTCATTTAGTACAAAATGACATAACAATGGCCAGTGGAACCAGAATTATAAACCTTTTCAGGCAAGGGTTAAAGTGGGATTTGGCAGGTGGAGAACCTTAAGTTCTCACCTAATAGGGAAATGAAAGAGAATGTTACATAAACCTTATCTGTTTAAATTCAATCTGATTACTCCTTCTGGAAACAAGTCATGTTAATCAGCAGCCATAGTGAAATGCACATGGGCACCGACTTTAAAGTATTTTCTTTTATTTTCATTCTAATGGTCAATGAGACATAAAAACGCATGCACAGAAAATTATAAATGTGTGTGAAAAACAATAACCTAAAAACATTAGCTTACTTGCCCCACAAATAAAAGCCTTCCCCCTAGATTTTGTCTTTCTATCACTACTTTTGCTCTTGCAAAATTCTTAAATTCTTACATTTCCATAGCTGTTTCTCTTATAATGGTGATACTGAGGACCTAAATTAATAATGTCCATGTGAACTCTACCAAAATACTGCAAAACCAGTTTTGCATTTAATGTCCATCATAACCTTTGAATAACATCAAATTCTTATCATGTAATTTGTTAAACACATTACCCAATATGAAATATCATAACTTCTGCAAAACATCAAATACAGATCCTCTATTTGATTAAGAAAAATCTAACATGAGCTCGGTCATTACATGTAAGGACAAAATTTCCAGTTTATCGAATGTTGAATGTCGCTTGCTAAGCAGGTCTTATCTTTGAAGATTGTTTTTAGTCTTCAGTAGTCTTCAATTTGAGAATATCTTTGACAAGCTCATCTTCCTCTTGAGTCCTCTCTGTCTTACATTTTTCTTCATATATGATAGTGAACTTCTCACATGCTGTTTTTTTTTCTACCTTGCAAATGCAACTACAGTAACTGTGGACATCTGGAAGATGCAATGTGTGGCTAATAGCACACAGAGCAATATGTGTGTTTGATGATATTTGTTGAGCTTTTTCAAGTGTTGCAAATTAGCTGCCACTTCACTTCTGTTGTGCCTGCAGCTCGTGGTGAAGTTAAACCTCATCTTGATATTATTGGGTTAATGAGCTGCCTATCAGATTTAACTGCAGAAGCCATTTCCACATGTCAACACCGACAGCTGAAATATTTTCTCATGCAGTGTCTTGAACTGCTCTCCTAAAAGCCAAACCGCTAAACTTATGTAAAGCTGAAGCTTGTGTGTAAAGAAACAGAAAGTTTAATATGCATTTGATAAAACAAACAAACAAAGCAAACAAAGAACATGCCACGGTTCTGTGTCGGTTTGACCCAGCATTTTGAGTTTATTATGTTTTGGTTTATCTCTTGAATGATCGTTGTGTTACCTTTGTGATTTGTTGCTTACTATTTGAGTTCCATGTTTCTGTTTACTCGTGGTTAAGGATTTGTGTTCTCATGTTTTGTGTGAGTTTAGTTCTGTGTCCTGTCTGCGTCCTCGTGTAGTGATCTCTTGTTTCCTGTTTTTGTGAAGGTCTGTGTGTCATGTGAATGTGTTCAGTTTTACCTCTTGTCTCGTCTCGTTAATTACTCCCAGCTGTGTCCACCACCTGTGTGTAATCCCCCCTGTGTTTCTCTGTGTGTATTTAAGTCATGTCCTCTGTCATTGTAGTTGCTGGTCCGTCTGTGTATCCACCATGTTTCATTCGTGTGTTCCCTGCCGGCATCATCATGTACCATCGTCTTCCTTCCTTTATGTCCAGGTTTGTGTTCTTGTTCATGCTCAGTAGTTTAGTTGTCCCACTATAGCTTAGTTCTCCGTTTTGCCGTTTGCCTATCTATATTTCGTGTTCAATAAATCACCTTCACACCTTCACAACTGCCTGCGTTTGGATCCTCCTTTACCTTTTCCACACGGCTCTTCTCACTCACCGTGACAGAACATTGCATTTTTAGATACAAAGCATAGTAAAATTTCAACCTAAGAATGAGCAGAATGATAATACAGAAAGCTGCAGGAATGACTTGTGTAATAAAATGTAATACTTAAAGCTTTAAACTTGGAGTATAGCTTTAAAATTTATGTTACAAAGAGATGAGTAATTTAAAAAAAATAGAGTTGGGAAAATACCAAAAGCAAACTCAGTTTAAATATTTTGATCCTGGCATCGTGACTTAAAAACAAAAAAGATCTAAAATGAAGAATCTTAAACAAAGGGCCAGCACTCACAACATATAATGTGACTTTTGGTTTTCAACTGCTCCACCAACACAGATATTGATCGCCATACTGTGAATGCTGACTCAGCACTCACACTAATAATGAACATATCAGTCTTAACATTTTTTTTTCCTCCCACATTTCAAAAAAATTCTAGAGGTTAGATTAATTGGTGATTCCAAATAGCATAGCAACCGTTGTATTATTATTATTATTTTTTTGCCTGTCCTGTTCAGGAAAGAGCCCAACGGATTTATTTTTTCAAGTGGAGAAAATATGCCAATGCCATATTGTTCCACTTGATTAGTCTATATTATCATTGTTTATTTATTTTATTTTATTTTAGACCCAAGAGAAGTTACTCTTTTCACTGCGGTGGGGGCAAGCAGACCACCACCGGCCCAGCAGTCGCAGGGAGGCCCAGCGTCACAGACCCCAACCAGACTGCCAACTCCTCCCAGCCCCCCAGCCTCTATGGAGTGCAACGAGGGTGTGAAGACCCCATACCTCACTCCGCCCACTCATATGTCGTTTTGCTGCATGCTGTTCTAAAGTGCATTTAAAACGTGGGACGAAAACGAAAACAAAATATTCCAGAAACATGCTTTGCCGATCCGATCAGCTGTTCATTACACTTCCTAGTTGGAATAGATGTCAGCGCGAACTATTGCATTTCCGCCATTACCTATCCGAAACCGGAAGTGATGTCATTTTCATGGAAAATGTAGTTTTTTTTTATCTTCAGGGCCTTTTCTTTTTTTTGCAAATTTGCATTATAATATTTATTTTCAGTTTTCCTGCAGTATATAAAAATTGGTGTATCTCAAAAATAAAACTATGAAGTGGTTTTGTATTTTTTTGTATTTACAGTTTTGAGGGATAAACCTCTTAAAAAATTCTCGAAATATATGTAAAAAAAAAGACTACAACGATTTTAAAAAAATTTTTGTAGTTTATTGCACTTTTTGCAATTTATGTAGTTACTATGGACTTAATGCATACATATGATTAAAATTTGGGATATAGCTGCAACACACGGTTGTATCAATATATAGGAACTTGAAATGCTCCCAAAAATGGCACTACAGCATGTAAAAATATAAAGATAAGCTCTGGCGGACGGCTCTATTAAAGGGTTAATGAAACCTCTCACCATTTCTTCCGCATCCTCGTCGGCAGATTCTGTGATACCAGAAAACACAAAGCTATCTCTCATGCTACAGGCTTCCTGTCTCACTTCACTTACCTGTCTCACTTACCTCTCCCTTCTCACTTACATCTCCCCTGCTCACTTACCTCTACTAGGTTAATACCATTGTATTAACCTAGTAGTTTTTAACGATCAACCTTAATCAATGTAGTATTTAAACATCATACAAATGTTGTGTGAAAATCTGTGACGTGTTTTTAAGTGTGTTGAGTTTTAGTTTATTAAGATATCCATTATTGCAGCAGTGCAGCTGCTATTAGTCACAGATCTTTATACTTTGACAGTGCTCTATAACAGCAAAAAACACATAAATACCATAACAAGAACAGATGAAGCCACGCAGATGCAACAACAAAACGAATCTTTACAGCACAAATCGGGCTCCATAGGGTTAAACATTAATAATATAACAATTATCAAACATAACATTTAAATTAAACACCATTACTTTTAAGTTTAAACAGGAATTAAATTTATATTAACAACCTTCCTTCCTGTGCACTCTAAAAAGTAATTCATCAGGCCTTTTACCACCACTTGATTAAATCCATGGTTGCAAGATAAAAATTCAAATTTACTGATTAAGATAGATCTTCTAAGTTGCAAACTTTATTTTTGGGGTTGTGATGAATTAATAATTTTGGTAATTACATCAAATTAATTTTGTATGTAATATGAAATTAAAGCCCAATATTAATGTGTCCAAAACAAAATTCAAGTTGCAATTACTCAAAGAAATTGAATAGATAACTTATTTTTTCTCCATTTTAACTTCTGATTTCAAGTTCCCTCCCCTACCCACTTAACGTGCCCGGGCAAATTCACATACAGTATTAAGACTGTGCTTGCATGGCAGACTTGCAAGCTTATGTAAAAGAAATTTCAAGGTAAGTAACATTTAATTTACAAATAACAGTTCTACTAAAGCAAAGGATTTGTGCTAGTCACATTGGTGGATTTGTGTATGATGTTATGCTGATACACTTGAGGAAATATTTTACACTACCACATGTAGCTAATGCTAGCCATTCTAAACTTTAGCACAGGAGTGGTTAAGACTTATAAAGTTTCATTTGACAAAAGTCTTTAGCTAGACAGTGTTGCTGTGGCTAGGAAAAGCATGGTTGAAGTTTTGCTACACAATGCAATCTAATTTTGATCAGAAATTGTGACTTTTTTTAGGCTGACTTTTTTTTAAAACCAAAATTAGAAGCCTTTAAGCTGTGAATAGCTTTGTCAGAGGGATAACCATAGAAACCTTTTTCTTCTGTCTGGCTCACTTATTTTATGTCTTTATAAAACTTGCATAACGAGACGCCATAAATAATATTACATTTTATTGTGGTTACTATTGTGATACAGCTTAAAGTAAGTATTGTTCTTGATCTTTAAAGTTGTATCTAGTTTTATTACTTTTTCTAACACAGGTTGTGTGAAATATTGTTAATGTGATTCCAACAGCATCATTCTGGCATAGGCTATGTAAACCTACTTGACATTAAGACTTTACGTAAGCAGTTTGTACATAGTATGATTATCTAGGGTCATTAGTAGTTTGTTAAGTTAGTACACATTTTTACAAAATGGGCTGGGTGTGCAAAATGTGTAAATTTGTAACCACTACAAAAACAGGGCTGCTAAAACATTATAGATTACGCCATAGTTATGGAGGGGGATGTCTCCCATGTCCTCACCAAGATTGTTTTTGTTCCTTCAAAACTTGGGGTAGCCTTAGATCACATCTATCAAGAAATCACTCTCAGGAAACTCAGGAACGAGTCACATCTGCAGAAACTCTGTCTTTCACTTGCCAGTGTTGTAGCACCAGTGCAATCTCCACAGAAAAAATGTTTTTCGAGCACCTTGGTCGACATTTGAAAAAACACGAAACGGTCATTTGTGTATTTAAAAACTGCAATTTCAGCACTAATGTTTATGGAACATTTGCCTCTCACAGAAGCCGAAGGCATATTCCTCATTCACTGCAAGACTTCAAGGAAAACCTGTTAAAAAGGTATGTGTGTTCTTCAAACACAGAAGATTGTAGTAATATGGTTGTTCAGGATGAGGAATTATCGATTACCAATGATGGTCAAGGTAACGATGATGATGTGAGAGATCTACCAAATATCATTGAAAAAAACATGGCATTGTTGTTTCTAAAACTGGAGAGCAAATTTAACGTATCTAACAAGTGTATTGATGAGATTATTGAGGAATTACACTTTATCACCGAAACAGCATCAGGCCCCCTCATAAAAGAGATTTTACAGTCCTGTCTGAGGAAGAACAATTGTGAGATAGATGAATCTGTTGTGTCAGATATGGTGACAGAGCTTTGTGAGGCCAACCCCTTTACCTCCACCTTGTGTAGTGGTGGTTCACTTTCTTCTGCCTACAAGAGAAGGGCATATTTTAGGGAGCAGTTTGCTGTAGTGGAACCAGTGGAGTATGCACTTAGTAGGGAGGCAGACAGAAGCTTCCAGTATGTTCCTATTCTGAAGTCATTGCTTCAGGCTATGACATGGAAAGAGATCCAGGATTTGATCTTGCATGATGAAAAACCTCAAGGTAAAGATGGAACACAGTACAGGGCATTTTGTGATGGCATTTATTATAAAACAAATGAGTTGTTTTCTGGAGAAGATCCTACCATTGCTATTATTCTGTATATTGATGACTTTGAAATATGCAATCCCTTGGGTACGTCAAGGAAAAAACACAAAGTCACTGCTGTGTACTGGGTGATAGCTGATATTCCTGCACAGCTCAGATCTTCACTGACCTCCATCTTCTTAGCAATTCTCTGCAAGGCTGATGATGTGAAAAGATTTGGTTACAGTACTGTACTGGAGCCACTGCTGAAAGACCTTGTGAGCTTGGAGGAGGAGGGCCTGTATGTCCCAGCATTAGGCAGAAAAGTTAAAGGAACAGTGTTTAGTATTGTTGCAGATAATCTTGGAGCCCATTCTGTGGGAGGATTTGTAGAAAACTTCTGCAGTTCTTACTTTTGTAGATTTTGTCTGGCTAAGCAGTCAGAGTTTCAGGTGGCAGAAGTAAGAACAGGCGCATTTCAACCCAGAACCACAGAACAGCATCAAATGCACATCCAGAATGTGCAGGAGAACCCTGCTTTGACACATGTATGTGGAGTCAAGAGACAGTGTGCACTTACAGAGAATCTGAAGTATTTCAATGTTTTGACAGGATACCCACCTGATTTGTTGCACAATCTGTTTGAAGGTATAGTCCCTCGTGAGCTGGCTCTGTGTCTTCAAGTGTTCATTAAGAGTAAATACTTCACTCTTGATGAACTCAACAGAAACATCAAAACATTCCCCTACAAATGGTCAGACAAGACTGATGCTCCACAACAGGTCCCTCTGAATTTTGCAGCAAAGAAAAGTGTTGGAGGGAATGCCCATGAAAACTGGTCATTGCTGCGGTTCCTACCCCTCATAATTGGATCAAAAATCCCTGAGGGTGAACCAGCTTGGGAAGTACTTCTAGTACTGAAGGACATAGCTGAGCTTGTTGTAAGTCATGTTCACACAGAGGAGAGTATCTGTTACCTAGACAGCAAGATCTCTGAACACAGACACAGGTTTCTCCAGGTTTTCCCACATGAAAAATTAATCCCCAAACATCACTACCTGGAGCATTATCCACAGCTGATCAGGGCCTATGGTCCACTTGTGTTGCTTTGGACCATGCGGTTTGAGGCCAAACACAGCTTTTTTAAGCGTGTTGTTAGGCACACTCACAGCTTTCGAAATATTCTACTGTCACTGTCCATGAAACATCAGTTGATGATGGCATACAACCAGCATGATCCCAGTGCTGTGAAACCTGTCTTGCAGGCCACACAACTGTCTACTGTAGATGTTACTGTGCTAAGAGAAGACATCAAGGAAGCACTGCATGCTAAATTTGCTGGTGAAACACGCATTCAGATAGCCAACAATGTATGTTATAGCGGCACAAAGTATGCAGTTGGCATGATTTTGGCTAATGGCTCGACAGGTGGTGTGACAGATTTTGGAGAGTTGATCCAAATAGTTGTTTTGAAGGGCATGCTTGTATTCATTGTTAAATGCTTAAGTGCTTGGTCAATTGAGCATCTCAGGAGCTATGTTCTTGAGAAAACACACACTGTGAAAGTGCTAGAGCCAGCAGAGCTGTCTGATATCTTCCCCTTAACACCTTACATGCTTGGTGGAAAAAGCATTGTAACCCTGAAACGTTACATTTATGTCCCATAGAATGCCAACATAGCCTTGACTTGTCAAATTTGGAAGTCAACAAAAGTCCAGAACAAAAAGACAGTAACAGGGTTTTCTCATTTGTAACTTTTATATGATGATCAGCCTGACATTACATTAAGATGTGGGTACAAGATGCAAATAAAGTGCAAGAACATAGTATGTTATTGTTGTTGACGTTGTTATAATGTAGTCTTCATGTTTTCATTTAAAACAGATTGAGAAAAATTAGAAGGAATAGAGTTTGGTGTTGGTCTGGTATTTTGTGAAGCCAACTCTGTGGGAAACGCTATTGTGCATTTTTTACTTACCTTCATTGTTATGGTGCTCACTGAAACATTTTAAACCTTTTTTATTATTATTACAGATTCATTAATGTCACAACCAGCCCATCTACGAGTGATTCTTTCAGAACATGATGTCGAGAAACTGGCATTACCATCTGGAATCCCTGGAACAGTTGAGGAACTTCATTCAGTTGTTCAAGATACATTTAGGATTTCTGGGGATTTCTGTTTGCATTACAAGGATGCTGATTTTGGTAATGAGTTTTTCTCCTTGCTTTCAACAACTGACATTAAGGATAAGGACACTATCAAGGTGATCTATATCCAGGAACCTCCTACAGTAACTCTGACCTTAACAGATGTAGACAGATCCTTTACAAGCCTTGCTGATGATCCTCTTCAATTTTCTGATGATGCCTGCTCATCTGCATTGTCACATGACACATTGCCTGTCTCTTCAGAATTAGAGACAGAAATACCAGTCCAGCGATCAAATGGATGGCCCATAGAATTTCCAATCCCTCGTTTCTCTACCAGTACGGAGATTCTGCTGCAGTCCGGCAATCAAAACTTCATTTGTTCTGGGACTGTTTTTGGTACTAAAGATCTCATCACACTACTTCCAGACATCCTTGGAAGTTTAGCTGAGGCTATTTTTGAGTACACTGCTTATCCATCAAGTGCACAACTAAGTCAAGTAGCAGAGACCTTGACTAAAAAACATCCCTGCCTCAAAGAACCAGGTTCTTTTCATGGATGTTATGGATGGATTCAGCGCCTCAAATATAAAATGAACAACTTCAGATCCAATCTTCGAGGTACTGGCTGCCCCGAAATTGTGGTGAACTCACTCAAGAGGAAACCAGCACATGAGCAGGCTCCTGCTAAAAATGTTAAAAAGCCTAAAAAGGCTGAAGTAAATTACCTACCTCCACATCCTCAAGGGGAAACAAGTGGAAGTTTGGAGAAGGAAAGAGTGGACCTCTTGTGTGAAGTGACGAAAAGGGATAATTGCCAGGTGATTGTAGGGAAAATGGGTAAGACATTCTCTCTTCGCAGGCAAGAAATCGTATATGAGGCACCCGCTATCAGGAACTTCATGGAGCGTTGGCCTGCATTATTTGATGCGACACAGGTAACAAAAAATTTTCTCTTACATTTCATACATAATACACTCATATCACTCCCCATATGTTCTATATTTGATTTTCTGATTACAATCTTAATCCTAATGCACAAAGTAAAAAAATAAATAAATAAACATTCTCATACACAAATATTTTTGAATGCAACAGTAAATAAGCAGAAACATGACTCCAACATTACAGAATAAAATTTAAAAAAATTAAATGATGAATGTGGTGGATTATCAGTTTAAAGCAAGTTTATCTTAAATGCTTTAAAAACAACAGGTTTCTTTTAAAGATAATTTTGGTGAAGTCTGCAGTTTCCTATAACAGAGTATTTAACTGGTCCAGGTTTTCACAAGTGACTCATTTAAAGAGTATGGGGAAAAAACAATCAGTAATAGTGGGCCATTTTGATGTTGTCCATTTTACTGCTGTGGTTCATACAGATTTAGTTGTTCCTCTTTAACTAATGTATTAGAACATTCATTAATGCAATATAGCTAATTGTCTGCAAGGATTAATTCTTCTGTTTGTGTCATCTACAGATAAAGGAAGAGTTCAAGAGAATAACCACTGTAAGCCTGGAATCCACGTTTATGGCTAAACTTGACCATTGCATCCCAAAACTGATGGATGTCGTTTCATCAAGGGGAGGAGCTAAAGGAGTGAGAATCAGGCAGATCAAGGACATGCTTCTTGAGGTATGATAACTATTTAGACTTTGTGTTGCACTTTGTGTTATCTTTGAAATGCACTTTGTTGGCAGTCACCCATGTAGTTTATACTCATACTTTATCTTTTTTTTTTCTTGAATAGCACAATACAATTGAAATGCGCAGAGAAGTAGCCATCCCCTGCCTTATCACATACCTTGGAGAGAAGGCAGAAGACCTTTTCATGGAGTTTGGTGTAAGTAATTCAGCATCTTAAACACAAATAAATCCACACAATCACAGTGTAAATTTGTAAATATTTTTCACTTAAGGTCACACCCTGACCAATAATATCATAGCAATGACCTATTCAGCTTAGGTGTTGGGCATGGCAAAAGGCTCCTTGAACAATTCAACTAATGATTGTAGCGTTTCACTTAAGCATTTCAGCTAATCCAATATGTCAAAGCTAATAATTATGTATATGTTCGATTTGAGTTTATTGTTTGCCTTAGTTTTACATTCTAAATTGATGACCACACCTGGCATACTGTTGTTTAGTTTACTTAAAAACAAACTAGAATGTTGTCTTTAGGCCTACACAAGTGAACCTCACATTAAGCAAGTAAATCCCATGTTAGAAATCGATTTAGGTAGAGCAGGTCAAACTGGTTATAGAAAATGTTGTTCATGTTGTGTGGTTAAAAAAAATCAAAACAAAAAACGGGCTGTGTTTTTATTGATTTGTCTTATGATACCATAATTTTGTCTCATGCTTATTGGTACATCCTATTTGGGTCAGTGTGTGTGTGTGTGTGTGTGTGTGTGTGTTTGTTTGTGTGCACTGATCTTCTGAATTATTAAGATTCAGCAAGGATAAAAGTCTAATCTATAATTAACTAACCTATTTTTTAAATGTGCTTTACAAGGACACAGAAGAATTTGAGGCCAACCTAGAAAGGCAGGTGATGAAAATTGCCATCATCGGTGACCGGTATACCCCTGGATCTGACCACAAGACTGCAACCATTGTGGTAGAAGGAACAAAAATCCTGGAGGGCCCGGATATCCCAAGTTGCTGTGCGTTACTAATGGGCATAATATATGCTCTCAATCTGAGCTATTGCAAGGAACTGAAATATACTTTCGAAGTCTTTCAGAAGCTGTTGCTTGATCTTGATGGACTGAGAGCCAGTGCAAAAGTAACAAGTCTCAAGAACAGTTTGTTCTAAAGATGTCACTTGTTTTGAGCACTAAGAAATTTTATTCAGATTGTGTTACTTTGTATTTGGAAGTCCACTGGGAAAAAAAATGATAGTGTTGATAAAAAATAGAAGACACTAATTTTTTTCTATCTAGTTATTTTTGATATTATATTCAAGAAATGTGTCTTGACAGTTGTTGTACTACCCTGTCCTTAACACTTATCCTGCATTTAATCCTCAAAGAGATGTGCTGATGAATGAACCAGCATTATGTTAAACATGTTGACTCTGTTTCAAAAATTGTTAACCATTTTGAGTCCTGTATGTGTAAAATTAATCTTAAATGTGTTTACTGCATGAAAGTTTGAACACTGAAAGTTAACATTTACTGAACACTTAGTACAAATGTTTTCTAAGTGGATTTCTGGTTTATTTTCACTGTTTAACTATAAGGTGTTGAATTGCCTAAAGTAAAATATAAATTGTACAAACTGTACAAACAATAAAAAAAAAGTTAATTGCTTAAAAATGTTGAATTCATTCAATTCTTAAAAGCTAGTACAATAATAAAAACAAGAAAAAGCTAAAATTATGATGATAATGAAGAAAATCAGCTAATTAATATTTTAAATGATTAACTTAAAAAAATGTTTTCGTAACTACTATCATTAATTACATAACACTTAAAAAACAGTTTTGAATAATATGGAAAAAGAAGTTGGAGGAACATAAATTATTTGAGTAAACAACTTAAAAACATGTTTTTAAGTTACCAATTATTAAGTATATGGTAATTAAAATTACCTTTACTTATAGAGGAAAAGTTCATTCCTCTAACTCAATGTAGTTTGTTGGTTCAACGTAATTTCTACACAAGTTATCTTAACGCAAAAAGATTAATGGAAACTGTTGCGTTAATTTTTTTTGTTGAGCTTAAACAATAGTTTTTAGAGTGTGGTCAGAAGTCATGGTTTGTTTTGCTGGTTTCTTGTGTTAACTGCAATTCCTTCCTAGGCTGATATAAAACGTATTTTAATTGAAATGTGTCACTCAAACTTTGGTCTCTGGCCTGAAGGTCAGCAAAGCTTACTCCTCTACATAACTGGTAGTAGTTGTATTTTTTTTTTTTAAACTGTTAGCAATTACAGATGTTAGGAGTGTGTTTGGAGTGTGTAGGTCTGTATGTTTTGTCTGCTGGTACATCGGACTCGGTAACCTAAATGACTGACTGTACTTATATGCGGTCGCTGCTGTCACAATCCGGACCGTGACCAAATGACTGTGGAGGCTGGTTATGTTGTTGCTCTGACGTCAGCGCAAGCTACAGAGAAGCTGACGGCATGAGTATAAAAAGCCGGCCGGTTTGAAGGCTGGGGCTTCGGTGCTTCAAGCTCTTGCTCCGTACCGGGTTGACAGCAGACTGCGAGGGAGGGCTGAGGCGATCAAGATGCACTTTCTGACTCGCACTGTCATCGTTTCCCTTCAGCTGACTTTATTCAGCGCAGTGCATGGTAAGCGCTCCTACAGTAAAGAAATAAATACATAGAAATCTTACCATGCATTGCTAAGATTTTCTGTTTGTGTGTGTGTGTAGAAAATGATGCTTTAAAGCAGGTGTCTCAATCCAGCTGCATGCTTAGTGACGGAGACCAAGAAGTTTTTCTTTTTTACTTTTTCTTTTGTGTTTCTTTTGTGTTTAGTTTGATTCGTGATCGTTTTTAATTCATCAAAAGTTGGCTTTGAAATTTTACCATTTGTATGTACCGTAAACTCTTGTTCTACAAGTGCTTTCTTTCTGTCTTGTTTAGGTGCCAAATGGACATATGATGGTAAGTGTGACAATATTTTACACACAATTTGTAATATATATATGGTAAATAAAATATAAAAAGTTTATATGATATAATAAAGTTGTTGTTAATGGGGTTTTTTGTTTTTTTTTGGCTTTGCGCTATCCAGTAAGAACTGACATAAAGCATTATTTTCTTTTTGGCTCTTCATCAGTGTTTTAAGTCACAGTGTCAAACAGGAAGACAAAAGCGATGACAGTGTGGTAAACACCATGCACAGTCACCACTTTTGTCTGTGATGAACAAAGTCGGACTCTACAATTATAACATTTCATAAGTGGCTGGCTGCCTTTGTCTGGTGCCTTAAGCTTCATGGAGAGGGACTTCTTGAATCATGTCTATCTCTTACATAAACTACTCTTACTAAAACCTCTCGTCGTTATTTTACAGCAAAAAAAATGTCTGAATGTTAAAGCAAAATCTTTGCAGGTGAAGCAATGGAAATGTATATAATCTGTCTTGAAATCTTTTTTGTTTTTGTTTTCTGGAAAAATCTTAAGCAATCTTTGGGGGAAAAAATCATTGATCAAGTCCTCTATTACCTTTAAAAGTTACCCAAACGGTGGAGGGATTCTTTACCTCTGGTTCCTTTGGGCTGAATAAGAAAATACCCACTTCTCTGGTCAGTAATTTGTAGTCATGATTAATATAGTTTGATTAGAATGTATCTGTTCTTAATTAGGATAATGACTGACCTTATATGTCAGTACGGTGTACTGTGACAGTGCTTCTTGGTGCTTCATCCTGAAATATGCACAATATATAAATATACAAAAATAGATAACATAGATTAAATACTAAATGCCACATTATAGTAGTCAGCAGTCTGTCTACTGGTAGCACTTTCTGTTGGTGGTGGTGCTACAGCTGAGTCATATAAATTATCTCCACCTCAACACTCCACCCTCTGGCAGAGGACATACAATGAGTCTTTGCACGAGAATAAAATAAATGAGATTAACAATGTCTGTTGTATTCCTCTCGCCCTGCTCTGCTACCAGTGTGATGTTTAGAGGATTGCTTAGAAAAGCTTGTTAAAATCTTCTATTTTAAGATTTCTTTTACGTAGAAATTACCCACAGTCATCTATGTTCTACCAAGTACTGCCTAGGGACCACCAAGGGCCACTAAGCATCCTATATTAAAGGGCACCCAGCATCAAAGTAAAACACAAATGTTATGAATAGTGAGTAACAGAAAAAGTAAAATAAGAACAATTTTCTTCTTAGTTAGAGACGGTTTGCCTAGATTGAACTTGGAGCTTTTCATCAAACAAGTATTCAGTGATTTTGCTACTTTGGTTGACGACTTCTGGCATGTCTTATACAGTCAATCCACATTTGTCTGAGAGGGAGGTTGGGGGCAATCTTTTATATTTAACCATGGTCAGCTGGCATATGGTGAATGGTGAATCTTTTGATGAATGCTAAACAGATAATGAATTAGCAGCAATTGTGCTGCCAAGATGAGAGCATACGCACAGCTTCTTCCATTTTGTCACAAATGTGACATTTCAAATTTGATGAAGTCCATTCATTGCAAACTATTAGCCTGACTTTCATGTTTGAAAAGCTCAGTGCATAGACGCTTACACTTAAAACACCACGCAATGAAAATGCACATTCAACAGCTTCCTGTTTTTCTTCTCAGTCCATTTTTAAAAAATAATTGTTTCCCAATTTCTGTATTATTTTAAAGCACACTGTGCCTCGTGGCCTTGGAGGAAACATTTTTGAGAGTTACCCCCCTGACAAAAAAAACTGAGGTCGCTTTGTAAACCGTATGACTCAATTGTAAATGTGGCCATTTTCGGTGTCTTGCACTTTATAGAAACCTCTCATTTGGAGAGAGACGGCATTCTCACTGCGTGGCGCTGCCTGCAAGCAGCAGGCTGGTTCTCTTTTCTCACTGCTTCAAAAAAAGCGCATGAGCAGAGCCGTAGGCTTCCTCCCACCATCTTGTTTATAGATAATAATAAGTCATTTGGACCAAAGATAAAACATTTATTACACACTAAAACAAACTCTAGCCCTCTTTGGAGCCACCCACTGTTTAGCCTCACACTGTGAGGCTGATAACATTAAACAGTTTAGTTTCTGAAAAATGTCCATGCTAATGTTTTCTGGTGAATCCACACTTTTAAAATTGAAATCTAGGTATTCAGATTCAGATAGGTAAATTCAGATTCAAAAATTGCATAATGTAATAATGTTAATGTTGTTGCAGGACCCCAAGGACAGGACCACTGGTCCCAGCATTATCCGTATTGTGGTGGAGCACTACAGTCACCAATAGACTTGAAGTCAGATCGGCTAAGGTTCGATCCCACTTTACGTCCAATTGAGGTTCAGAACTACAACCTGTCTCCAAATGAGCAGCTCACTCTTGGAAACAATGGACACTCTGGTGAGTATACATCAACAGTGTTATCCAAAGAATATGTAAGACGTGCAATACGATGTAAGATGTAATGTGTACTTACACTCATCACAAGTAAGACAGTGTGTATCAAACTAAGCAAATATTTAAGTATGCCATGCTTTGTTTGGCCTGAAATCTAAAAGTTTTTCAAATCAAAGTGATGTGCTTGTCTATGCATTCATTAAAATGTCCACACATAAATGTGGAGACCTATTTTCTGGGCCAAACTTAGGAAAATGATAGGCAGATCTTTTTTCTTCATCTGCCACAGCAATTTTCTATAATCAACCTCTTATTATCTTAACTGCCTGGGAAAATATGACCAAAGACTACTGATCTGATCCGCCTCTGCTTGGACTGACGCATCTTAATGAAGGAAACCAGCTTAAATTTAATGTGCAATATTTATTTAGAACATAGCGAAGTGAAGTGAAACTATGCAATAAACTGTGCGCTGCAAAACTAGTTAGATACGTTTCTGTCATGTTCCCTCAAACATCATGTACAAACTGCTCCATTAGGAATTTTTGTGACAATCATGTATAGCTGAGGATGCATGTCATGCCTTCCGAATGTTGGCAAGGATGCATTGCTGTTATATCTGCATAACAAAACTGCTTTCCGCACACAGAATGCAAATAACACAGAAATGCTTATGTGTGCATACCTGGTGGGCCTCAACACCACAAACTGAGTGGCATCATCAGTGTGACGTGTATTCCAAATGGGCTGACAAAGCGTTTTCATGTGCAAGCATTCGTCATGCACTGACGATCATGCGAAATGCACTTTGCGTCACCCGGCTATAAATGGTCTTAAAAGCAGCTGCACCAGTATGACAGAACAAGACAGTGGGGATAGGGAAGGGTGGGGGGTTGGGGATTTGGCATGCTGACTTCCTCAGTTTAGATAAAGCTCATGTTTTGTGATGCCCCAGTGTTTACTGGTGCAGTCATGACTCTTTATGTTGATGTGTGCTTTCATTTGCTTTGATTCACAGTGCAGCTTTCATTGTCCCCCATGATGTCCATCTCCAGCCTACGTAACCGGTACACTGCGGCTCAACTCCATTTCCACTGGGGCTCCCCCAGTCGGCCTGCAGGTTCTGAGCATACGGTGAACAGTAAGCAGTATGCTGCAGAGGTAAACAATGCAAACTGCACTTCTCAGAGATAGTAGTGCACTACAGTGCTACACTTAAGTACAAATTCAAGGTAGTTGTCCTAAAGTATTTCAATATCTTTGCAACTTTCTACGTGTACATGTCAGATATTCGTTCTGGTTGGTTCATCAACTCATTCATTTCCTGTTAGGATGAATGGTGTTAGGCAATACGCTGTACCATCTTAATATCAACTGCAAGTGATATGACTAAGATGCAGCTTTCTCATCAGTCATGACCAAGCAGTAGCCTATCTCACTTTCTCCTTGACTCTACCAACTTTTAGCTACTGATTCACTTCTGCCTTTTCTTTGCTACTGGTCTTCCTGCCAGCTCAACACTCTCAGTTGAGAGGTAGCTTCTCGCCTCACCTCACCTCACCTCACCTCACCTCACCTCACCTCATCCCTCTGGCATGTATGAATAAACAGTATGTTTTTCTTTGTAGGTGACTACCTTTAGTCCTAGAATGATTCCAGCACAGAGGCTCACTGACTCTGACTTTCCATAGTCAATGTGGGGATTATTGTAGAGTCTACCTTAGAATATAAAGCGCCTTGAGGTGACTGTTGTTGTGATTTGGTGCTGTAGAAATAAAATTGAATTGAACTGAATTGAATGAGAAAAGCAACCTTCAATTAATATGGATGAGGAGGACTAACAAAGTAAACTGAAGTAAACAGAACTGAAACAGAAGTTATAATATTTAAATGAGAGAGTGGAGTGAGGTTATAAAATATCACACAATATTTCTTCTGTCAGGATTTAAAGATATGATTATCTGTGTCTGCTTATTTAAATAAGTTTTACCCTTATCTGTACTTAGAAGTGACAACTCTGGCTTCAAGCAAAGCATTAATACTTTGTGACTGAAACGTGTGACATTTGACTGGCAGGGGAATCGAAGCCACTGACACCCTTCAAAGATGATGTTGCTAAATATGAAATATGAAAAGCATTCGCATGTCACTGTTGTGGTTTGTTGAGACTGCTGCAAATATGTAGCTCACACCCATCTGTCAAATGTGTTTCTTCTACGTGCTGCCTATTTTGATGTGCAATCAAGTGTAAATTGAAATTATATGCATAAAAACTTTAACTCTAAACCCTCACTGCTAATATTACAGAGAACATAGAGGATTCTTTTACCAAAATAAATCATTGGTTTACAATCATCAAATCAGCATATTTGGCATTTAGTTGCATATACTAAAAGTCAGAAAAAAGACATCGGTCAGTATCAGAATGTTCATTGCTAGATGGTATGTAGTCTCTTACTCAAAAGGGTTTTAGGGGATTGTATGTACCAGGCTATTATATACTGTGGTTTTAAACCACTTCGGTAAATGAGCGGCTGTCTGTGCTATTTAACGTGTGAAGCCCTGTAAACAGGTTTCACACAATAGTTTCATGTATTTACTTTGGCACTTCAGGTAAAGAAGACGATTTAAAAGTCAAGTTTAAAGTAAAGTAGGTGAAAATGGGATACTGTTGTATATAATTTGGAATTATTTGGATTACAGTGGGCAGACTGAAACGACTGCTGAAACGACTGCAACCTGTGTTCATTTTATGTGACCACGCTCCAGCTGCTGTGCAGCCACATTTAAGGTGCTGTGGTTTGACCTGAGTTTCTGTGTGGACACGTCGAAAACATGCGTCTTTTCAAGTCTCTCCAGACTCCAGAACCACAGTTGCTTGATGATATGTTGTTTTGGAGGCATGGCATGATGGGAAATTGAACATTTTCCTGAAATGGTGAAAAGATCTTCCTTAATTCTCAAGACAGAGCAAAGTCTGTAAATAAAACTATTTGGTCAGAAGGGCTAAGAAGCCTTTGGGTTGTACAGAATATAGAATAACGTTCTGCTATAAGAAAGCTGGTGTAAAATATTTTCTTTTGGTATTTTCTTCCACAGAAGATTGCATTCAATGCTTTCTGAATACCTCCACTTATGTTCAATCCAACTAACATCTACTCTCTGCATTGAACAGCTATTATAAGTGTACACTAATAACAGTTGTCATTTAAATAAAAAGGAGATAACATGGAGAGCAGAGACGTTATAATGACATGATATACCAACCTCCATGCTCGCCCAAAACTAAGTAATAGTCTGAACACAGGGTAGTAGTCTTAAGGTACTTTAAGGTTTATCACAGGGCTGTTGCAGTGATGCAGTGGTGTACATAACAATCTGGCAGTGTATGTGTCACTTTTTCCATGACCCCACCAAATCGCTGCTATTAGTATTATGTCACAGATGGCTTGAGTTATAAAAATGAGAGTGATTTAAATAAAATACCTTCTTGTTTTGTGTTTTTCTCCACAGGATCTTGACATATTGTTCTTTTTGTTCACAGTTGCATGTAGTGCATTACAATTCAGATAAGTATCCCAATATTTCCGCCGCCGTGGACAAATCTGATGGCCTGGCTGTGCTGGGTGTGCTGGTTGAGGTGAGACCTTGTGGATAATGTTCTGTAATTTTGTTTTCTTCTGTAAAGTAGACCTAACTATTTGATTATTTGTGTTTCTATAAAGATTGGGATGTTCAATCCAGCTTTTGACCACATTCTGAAGTTCATAAATCGTATTATATACAGAGGTAAGACCTGAGTAATAGTTTTTTCTAAGTACTAATGTGGAGTAAACATAAGCCTATGCAAAACATAAGCTGTGTTTGTGATTCTTTATCTAAGTTTGAGGTCTGAATCATTCATATGACAGTCATGGATTTTACACTAATGTCACCCAACAGCTGATTTCTGTTTTGTCATTCCGACTGTCAGATCAGAAAGTGAAGGTGCCTGCTTTCAACATCAGAGCTTTGCTGCCTACACGTTTGGATGAGTATTATCGCTACGACGGCTCACTGACGACTCCTCCGTGCTATCCGAGTGTCCTGTGGACGGTGTTCAGGAATCCTATAACAGTTTCTCGCCAACAGGTGCTTCAGCAGTTGAAGTGACTTTTAACCAGGTTTAATATTAGAATAAGAAAGCAGTTGCAAAAAAATTTTAAGATGTGTCAGTGTGGCGTCTTTCTCTCATTTAAACTTTATTGGTGTGGAAAAGCTTTTGTGCTAAACTTGCTTTTGTTTTGCTGTGCTTTATTTAGTTTCTGACCCTAGCAGCAACGCTCTACTCCTCGAATGCCCAGGACTCAGCCTCTATGTTGCTGAGTAACAACTACAGGAAAACGCAGCCTGTTGACAATCGGCTCATCTTGGCATCTTTCAAAGAACGTAAGTATGGTCTACAAACATGGCTTGCTTTATTACCTGAGCATGGGTGAAAAGGTTACATAAGCGACATGGCTGCTGTGCTGCTTTAAAAAAAGGCTGAAAGACACATTTGAATGAATTGAGGGCTTTTATTCTGCTGCAGAGATTACAGCTGTCATGCTGGCTTTGGCTTGTATGGTGTAACCTGCTTGTGGCTTAGATTTGATGCTGATCATTTTTAAATTTGATTGAGCTTGATGAGCTTGTCTGGAAGTACGCCATCTTTTAAGACATGTTGATTTAACCACTCCTCTGACATGCTGAAAACATCTGCAGCCCTTAAATTTGTCCCTAAAGCCTGACTTTTATGTGGTTGCCTGGTGTACCGCAATGTATGGTATTTAGGTCCATATTGTGTGGTATGAATGTGCATGGTTTCCTCAAAGCTTTCCACGCAGAGCTATGCTTTCCTAATGAGACGTGCTGTGACATGGCAGTGTGAAATCCCATGCTATGAGCTTCTCAGAAGCGCTAGCTAGCAGACAGTAGCTTGAGCTTTTACTGTATCGCTATGAGCAGCGCTGTTGCATGGTGGGCTTGAAGATCCATCATCGTCCAAATGAGCATCCAGCTTGTGGGGATGTTTAACAACATTGGCTCTGTGTCTGATGCAGGCAGAGGACTGGATAGTACTCTTACAGTTACATCTCCGTTAACAAGAAAGCAAATCATACAGCAGCTACTGGTTGGCGACTTAGGAGACCTGGCTGATGAAGACCTGTACAAGCTCCTACCAAGTGGTTCAGAGAACCACCATGCTGGCAAGAAGAAAGACCTCAAAACCCAGCAGAGTGAGAGACTGGCCAAATCCAAACAACAAACGCTGAATCCATCCCTTGGGAAGAAAAGCCAGGCCAACCGCCATGTGGAAAAACTCAGGCTAGCAGAAAACACACTGAGCTACGTCTCACTGGAGCAGAGAGTTTCCCACCAGCTCAAACAGTCCCATGCTGAGAATCAGATGGTTCAGGCTCTTAGAGATGCAGTTTTCCCTGAGCTTAACCTAAAAAGCTACCTAGAGTGCAGATCAGACTTAGCTCTCCCTACCATCAGGTATATTCTCCAGGGACGGCCAACAGACGAGGCTACTGAGTTAAATCATTCCCTGACTAAAGCCATGATGAATCAGAGAAAGACTTCCACAGCATTGGAGAAAGACGTGCCAATGACACAATATAATGGTCATTCCACTGCTACAGTTTCCAGGAAACCACAAAGCCAGGGTTATCCACATCCTTGGCTTTTGCCTATGGAGTGGGAAGACTAGAGAGATGCCTGGCATTGTTGAAACTCAGTGTGAATTTCTGTAGCAGACATCAGTTGTGTGTCCCACAATGACAGCCAAATTTCCAAGCCACGCCCTGCATTCTTTTAACCAGTTTATGCTTTATGTATGTGATATTACAATTTTACTTTCCTGTGTGTGCACATATTTGTAGTTTTCAGAAACGTTAACAGTTTTTCTTTGTCACAGATTTTGTTTGTTTGTTTTTTTGCACAAAATCAATCGGATGCAAAACCAGTGCCCAGCAGTGACTGTCCTCAGTATAATGATAGGACTATCTCAGTGTGTATATTTTTGCTCTGAAAATATATATATAAATTTTTTTAAATAATTTAGTACTTTTGGTATCTTTGCCCACATTTGCCTGGCTAAGCAATGCTTTTCAATAAACTATAAAAAATGACAAGTTTCCTGTGTGAAAATCTTTACGTGTCAACTTGTACGAGTGGGAGATGCCAAGGACCATTTAAAGTGTTTTACTGGATGCCAAGCTCAGTCCTATAGTATGGTAATTCTGGAGCCATGCTAGTAATTATTGTCGTACACAATGTAGAAATGTGGCTAAACCAAAAGAATTTCTTTTGAGCTAACATGATTTTTAGATCTTTGCAGGGTAACGGAAGCTTTTTACATTTCACTTCTATATTTATATAAAATAATAAAGCATTAAAGGTTTTCAGTTGCACATCTATGAACAGAATTTAATGCTTAAATAGGAGAAATGACAGCAAGTTATTAGACTACATTATGTTTATTTTGCATGCCACGAAAAAGAAGTGTGTACTTTGTAGATTCTGCACCTTAACTATATAGAGGAGGATTAAACAAGTAGTCAAATTAAAAATGTTGAGGGTTAACTATAGTTAAGATAAAGTTTTAGACTGCACTTGTGTATTTAAAATTCTGACTTGATCCACGTCACAGCACAGATGATTTCTTCTTTTTCCTTCATCTGGTCCCAAAAGGGAACCACTACACACCCTCTATACAGGGAGTGCAGAATTATTAGGCAAATGAGTATTTTGTCCACATCATCCTCTTCATGCATGTTGTCTTACTCCAAGCTGTATAGGCCGCAAAGCCTACTACCAATTAAGCATATTAGGTGATGTGCATCTCTGTAATGAGAAGGGGTGTGGTCTAATGACATCAACACCCTATATCAGGTGTGCATAATTATTAGGCAACGTCCTTTCCTTTGGCAAAATGGGTCAAAAGAAGGACTTGACAGGCTCAGAAAAGTCAAAAATAGTGAGATATCTTGCAGAGGGATGCAGCAGTCTCAAAATTGCAAAGCTTCTGAAGCGTGATCATCGAACAATCAAGCGTTTCATTCAAAATAGTCAACAGGGTCGCAAGAAGAGTGTGGAAAAACCAAGGCGCAAAATAACTGCCCATGAACTGAGAGAAGTCAAGCGTGCAGCTGCCAAGATGCCACTTGCCACCAGTTTGGCCATATTTCAGAGCTGCAACATCACTGGAGTGCCCAAAAGCACAAGGTGTGCAATACTCAGAAAGAAAGAAAGGCTGAAAGACGACCACCACTGAACAAGACACACAAGCTGAAACGTCAAGACTGGGCCAAGAAATATCTCAAGACTGGTTTTTCTAAGGTTTTATGGACTGATGAAATGAGAGTGAGTCTTGATGGGCCAGATGGATGGGCCCGTGGCTGGATTGGTAAAGGGCAGAAGGCTCCAGTCCGACTCAGACGCCAGCAAGGTGGAGGTGGAGTACTGGTTTGGGCTGGTATCATCAAAGATGAGCTTGTGGGGCCTTTTCGGGTTGAGGATGGAGTCAAGCTCAACTCCCAGTCCTACTGCCAGTTTCTGGAAGACACCTTCTTCAAGCAGTGGTACAGGAAGAAGTCTGCGTCCTTCAAGAAAAACATGATTTTCATGCAGGACAATGCTCCATCACACGCGTCCAAGTACTCCACAGCGTGGCTGGCAAGAAAGGGTATAAAAGAAGAAAAACTAATGACATGGCCACCTTGTTCACCTGATCTGAACCCCATTGAGAACCTGTGGTCCATCATCAAATGTGAGATTTACAAGGAGGGAAAACAGTACACCTCTCTGAACAGTGTCTGGGAGGCTGTGGTTGCTGCTGCACGCAATGTTGATGGTGAACAGATCAAAACACTGACAGAATCCATGGATGGCAGGCTTTTGAGTGTCCTTGCAAAGAAAGGTGGCTATATTGGTCGCTGATTTGTTTTTGTTTTGTTTTTGAATGTCAGAAATGTATATTTGCGAATGTGGAGATGTTATATTGGTTTCACTGGTAAAAATAAATAATTGAAATGGGTATATATTTGTTTTTTGTTAAGTTGCCTAATAATTATGCACAGTAATAGTCACCTGCACACACAGATATCCCCCTAAAATAGCTAAAACTAAAAACAAACTAAAAACTACTTCCAAAAACATTCAGCTTTGATATTAATGAGTTTTTTGGGTTCATTGAGAACATGGTTGTTGTTCAATAATAAAATTATTCCTCAAAAATACAACTTGCCTAATAATTCTGCACTCCCTGTATGTCCTCCTCCACCACATCCATGAATATTCTCTATGGTCGTTCTCCTTTCCTCCCGTCTGGCATCTTCAGCATCCATTGTCAAATATATCCACTATCCCTCCTCTACACATGTCCAAGCCGTCTCAGCTGTCTCTCTCTGACTTTGTCTCCAAACCACTCAACCTGAGCTGTCCCTCTGATGGAATTATTTGTAATCCTACCCATCCTGGTCACTCCTAGTGAATTTTACCATCTTCAACTCAGCCACGTCCAGCTCTGCCCTCTGTCTTTTTAAGGATACCACTGTTTCCATACAATACATCATGGCAGATCTCAATACTATTTTTGTAAAGCTTCCCTCTCAATCTTGCATCCTTGTGTCACAAATCATCTCAGACACTTGTCTCCACCCACTCCACCACGCTGCCTGCACTCTGTTCTCCACCTCTTTTGTAGACCACCCATTGCTTTTTCTATGGCTGACCCCAGGTATTTATATTCATCCACCTTCTCTATTCCTTGCATCTTCACCATTACACTTGTCTCACCGTCATTCACAGGTAATTCATTTATACATTATATACATTTTTTCAAATGGGTCAATGGGCTGCGGGAGAAATTTGAGAGGAACAAAAATTCCAATGTTTGTGTCATACAAGTGTCTGTTTCTCCTATGAAAACTACTGAAATGTAATTATTTTCCCTCTATTATCAGTCATGGGTCGCCCTTTCACTATTTTCCTTATCTGAGTTAAAATCTGTTAAAATGCATTTTCACTATTTCTCTCTCTCTCTCTGTTACTCAGACGACCTCTCTTGGATAAACACTGGTACGTTGCTTTAGGCTCAGTAAACATTTTTAAACAGACATGTATAATCATGTTAAGCCACAATACATAGCATGAAGGTTTTATAATAATAATTTATAAATTATTTAAGTATTTCTTAGATCACTAAACATATCTAAGTCTAAAAGTAAAGCCTTATTATTAAGACTTACTAAGTATTGATCTCTGTTCATTTATGATATGTCACATGAAAATTCAAGTTTATATTTAGGCCTCTGAAATATGAACATACCCCATTAGAAATTGTTATTTAACAATAATTGCCACTTATGACAAAATATATATTTATGCTGCTCTGCAGGTTTGCTGGTTCCCATACTGGTGAGCTGTACACTGGGACTTGTTTTCATTGTCACCTTGATGTGCTGCATATTAAGGCAAAAAAGGTAGGTAAAGGGCAAAATCACAGAAAACATCCCTTGCTGAACAATAACTTCAGTATGCATTTTGTTTTTTAACTAAACCACATCTGCTCTGCTTGATTATTTCCATTCCTTGAACAATGTTGTCAAGGCGCTCAAACCTGGTTTGCCCCACACTTTGTTAAGGAAGTCTAAATATCTAAGTACAACAAGAATTTGACTGGCTTTTTATATGACTGGATATGGAGCCTGGAATACAAAGTACACAACACTATGTAAATTTGACACATTGAGACAGATTGCTTTAACTGACAATCAAATATAGAGTTTAAAAGTCCAGGAGTTGATAGTGGTTGTGCCCTCGTTAAATGGATTTTATAGGTGGGAAACGTGTGTGCATTCACTTGTGCCACTCTTAGTCACTCCTTGGCAGTGTGACAACACATGAATCATAAACCCATTTTTGTGCAATTATGGTTTTCTATAAACAACTAGTAGGACACCAGACAATGTTTATGGGGTTACTTTGTAACTTATTATGTAATTTTTGTGATACATAGTTACAAATATATGAAAATAATTGACCTAGAAAAACAAGCATGTAGAATTTTATGTCTAGAGGAAGTAATGTTATACCTGTTTTTAAATTCTGATAACTTCCACACTGGTGAGGAGTGATATGTGAGTATACTACTGCATTCATACTTTTAGATATGGAAAACAATGTTAGTTTAAATATGTAAGGATAGGTTAGTATTAACCAGAGGGGAGAAATGGACCGACGTATCTACAGCACTTTTCTTGCTGACCACTCAAGCAGTTAAAGTGAAACTTAAATATGTTCATACAGCACTTTATTCTTTGTGTTTTTAATCACTTTCTATACCTCAAATCACCAATTAATCTAAGGTGCAATTAATCTAAGGTAATACCAAAGTATCTTGGGAAAATCTATCCACACACAGGAACAGCATGCAAACGCCACACAGCCTGCAACTATCCAGGATGTTCAAACTGAAGACCTTATTGTTGTGAGGCTCAGCAGTGCTGACAATGCCTTCCAAAACACATAAATGCATACTTTTGGAGATGAAAGGCTATGTCACAGTCTCATTCCAAATTACATCCTGGAAGGGATTGAAAGGTGTTTAACGTTACATCTTTGTCTAAATGCTCCCCCCCATCATTTCTTACACCTCACTGGTAACTATAACTGTGTTTCTTTAAAGCACAGTATCACCTGTTGTTTTTTTTAGAGCTGCTGCTGAACGAGACAAAGGCATGCATGTTGGATACAATACTGGAGACAAGGACGATGGCTCAAGAGTATAACTCCTTGTTCTGAATCACACTTCAAAGGAGCTCAGAAACTTCAACATCCTTAAGAGTTTTGTCCCTTTGCATCACTCACTTTATTTATTTTTTGCCCCATGGGTCACTTTGGAGATTTATAAAGGCATGCAAGGTTTAATCACATCACATGATAAAGTTTGCGTGTGGCTCTAGGGTTTTGGGAAGTACTTTTTTCTCTCAAGCCACAATCTGGAGTCCTTTTGCTGTGTTGTGGCAGGCAGAAGATGGTAGGCCTTCATGCTGGATGTTTTAAACTGCATGCAAGAGGAACAGCTGTCCTCTTTAATTCCACTTTATTTATCTGACATGATGTGGTGTGTTTCCTAAGGAGAGCTTCACACAGAGTCTACCAGGCAAGAGCCAAGAGCTGAACTGGTGAAAATCTCAGGTCAAGTCAGATCATGGCACCCATTCCCTAGGGCTGTCCCGGCATGGTGGAAAGCCCAACCACAGTTCAAACAATAGGGGGATAGGATTTGACAGACATCTCTGATGATAGGATGGCCCTAGAGGGATGGGCTATACCACAATTCCAACAACCCTGTACTTACAGTTGCTTTATGGATTTCATAATAAAAGGGTGCTTAGCTTCATTCAAACACAGCTCCTTCATTGTGAAAAATGTTGAGGAAAAAAAGGCTTTTGTGTTTCCAGCCACTCGTGGGCTGACCCCTAACCCTCTGTCCGGCAGTCGGATCACAAGACTAACTCCCCAGCACTCCTGATAGCTTCTTAGTTGGCCTGTAGGCTGTACAGTTAACCGCAGGACTGCTGGAAAGTTAACATGTTATCCTCATCAGGTTTCCCTTAGCCTTTCTTCATGCCATTCTTTTGTATAATTTGAGATGAGTTATTGCTTTGTGTATTTTACAGACGTAGTCAGTTCCATCTTCCTGCAGTAGTAATGACCATGTGGAGCTGTTAATCCCTGGTTAAAGCGTGTTTGTCTGGTGAAAGCTGTAATGTGTGGAGGTGATGGATGAACTGGAAATTATATCAGAATGTTTAGACTGATTAAAAAGCCTGTGTAAATGAGAAGTACAATCTTAAAGCAAAATAAGCATGAGGTGATTCGTTTTGTCACAGTAAAATGCTCCCTCAGTGTGCCAGGTCTTTAACACATTAACATATTTTTTCTTGTAATTGTTACTCATTTATTTATTTTGTCTGCTCATCACATTTTATTCTTGTTGTACTGTTTTATTTGGGATTTTAAAAAATAAATGCACCATTACATGTGTCAAGATTGGTAAATGGTATGTTTGTCATAGTGAGCTATACAGTTTTTTGTGTACAACAAATGCAGACAAAACTCATCATTAAAAATGTTCAAATACAATCTGTCTTACATTTTTGAGTCAATCTGCCTTTCGTGATTTCTTAAAGAATAAAACGTGTTCGTTACTGTCGGGGTTTTTCTTTTTGGACAATAGTGACATCTAGCGGATAATTCCTTCAAGTGCAATAATAAAACCTTATTACTTCCGGGGTCTCGTGTGAAGAATTGAGCTAATTTTTCACATCAAGTCTAGCTGTTCTCGGTGCTGCAGCTGCAAGTCTGCGAGCGTTTGGTTGCTTTTGTCGTCATGTATCACCTGCCTGTGCTGAAGAACAGGCGCACTCTCCTCGAGAGAGCAGAGAAATTCATCTCGGATATTTACTTCACTGACTGCAATCTGAGAGGACGGTAAGGTTTCATTCATTCAGCTGCACTGACGTGGAGAATCCGAATTTAACGATGTAGTACAGCAGAGATAAAGTTGTTGCTTTCTGTTACCTTATACGTCAGCGTGAGTCTCCGTGACTGCAAAATACTACGAGGGGAAAATGCAATTTATTTAGCCCATTGCATTTATACAGAGAGTTGTTTTCTTAATAACTGTGGAAAGCATGTATGCAATACATATTGCAGGCAACATTGCGTTAAGTGTCCCAGTAGTTATGATGCATTAGAGTACAACCTCCTTTAAGTGAAATACACTTTTTTCACTTTTCTCTATTATAAAAATTCAAAATGTGACTTTACCACAAAAAAGGCTGCTGTGGTTTAACTGATATTTTCATCAGTCACACAGCCAGTATGAAAGGACTTTCTGATTTTAGAGTCTCAGTATGAAGGTATTTTAAAGCTTCAACGTGGAAATGGAGATTATGATTTATGATTATGGATTTCTATGAATTTTAAATGGTTTGGTCTTCCCAGGCTTTATGGAGACTCTTGCCCCCTGGAATCACTTGCCTGTTTCCTCACCCCTAAGCGGATCACGTTCGCAGAAGCTTCCAAACAAATCTTTGACCCATGTAAAGTTGGCGATACCTTTGGACCAACGTAAGTAAGATTAACAGATTTTTATCACTCTGGGATTTATTATTCCCTCTGATCTTGCCACTAATTCAAGTATGATGATTGTTGAAGGTGGTGGACTTGCTGGTTTAAAGTCACTCTGAAAATCCCAGAGTCCTGGAGAGGAAAAGCGGTTCATCTTCTGTGGGAAAGTGATGGAGAAGCAATGGTTTGGAGAGACGAGCAACCAGTTCAGGTAACGCAGCGGCAGATTTATTTAAAGGCAAAAGTGCAGAAATATTCGGCTTAACCTCCACCTTATCCATGCTGTTTGTATTTGTAGGGCCTGACTAAAGAAGGTGAAAAGACGAGCTACATCCTCTCTGAGTGTCTGCAGGATGAGGAGCCGCACAGGTGAGTTGATCTGATCTTATTTTTGCTGAATCAGCAGCAACCACATCTTTTAGACAGCTTTAACCCCAAATTTACGCATGTCTGTGTCTCTGTTTAGTCTCACCCTGTATGTGGAAATGGCCTGCAATGGGCTTTTTGGAGCTGGTCAGGGCTCTCAGATTGCACCTCCAGATCCAAACCGGAAGTTTTCTGTACAGAAAGCTGAGCTAGTTGTATTCAACGGGGATGTAAGAGAGCTGCTGACAGACTTTGAGATGCTTGTTGACATTGTAAAGGTACTATCAACCAAAAATAGTGCATGATGATACATTACTTAAAAAAACATTGTAAGCCAAACATGACATTCTGTACTCTTCTTCACAGGAGCTTGGAGAGGAAGAGCAGCGAGGCTACCAGGCGCTCTTCACCGTCAATGAGATGGTGAACCTCTGTGACCCCTCTGACCCCAGTTCTTTTGCTAAAGTACATAGTCTGGCAGGCACCTTCTTCAACCAGCGGAATGGAGAAAGCCAGCATACTGTCCATGCAATGGGTCACTGCCACATAGACTCGGGTAATGTTTTTATTTTAGGTTTGATTAAGTCCTAGTTGAGTCCACCTGGCCAGACAAAGTGTCGCTCTTTTCCCAAAGATGACCAGTTCCACTGCAGTCCAAAATGCAATGAAAATTGTAGGGTGAGCTCTGCCAAAGTAACAAACAAAACAATCCAGACTATGAGAAGAAAGAATTCAGGGGGGGTTGCAGCGATTCAGAAACTAGGGCTCTATTCCACAAAGCAGGTTTAACTAACAACTCGACGTAAGATGAGGGAAACTCAGGTTTTCTTTTCCAGAAAGAGAGGTCATTTCAACAATGAGAACTCAGAACCACCCGGGTGGCTGACACTGATTCATTTCGTCATTCATGGTGCCAAACTGTGTAGCGGAGTGAATTAAACTGCAGAAGTTTACATTTTTACAAACACCTAAATGCTATTTCGTATACTTAACCATAGTGATTTTAAAGTCATTCAGTCTTCAGTATATGAGGTCGGAGAGCTAATTATGTAACAGATTTATAATCAGCTCAGAATAAAATCTGTGTGTCTATGAGTCTAACTCTGTGGACATTAATGGTGTCAGATAGTCAGTCTCCTTGTACCGCAGACATTTACTGTATGTTACTGTAGCAGTCGCAGTTTAACAATGATGTGCATAAAGCTTTAGAGGCACAACTCACTCAGTCATTTGTCGCGTTTGTAATCAGTCGCACTTACTGAAAATATGTATGACCGCTGGAATTTTAGAGATGATGTGAACATTTGATTGAAGATGAGCAATGCAGCCTGCAGAGAGTTTGATTGCACTCTGAGGATTTCATGTTGAAATTTGCTCACATATTGAGATTCAGACATTAAATGGTGTTAACATTTTGAAAAGTATGGTGTCTGAAATTTAAGCCTTCAGATGATTCCCAGGATTCATCTGAAGGCATCATTGGCTCTGTAACGGCTCTGGATCAGGCCTACATCCACTTCGGCTCCGGTCATTTCCCAGCTCGTCCTGCCTGAAAATGTTATGGCTTTATTTTTCCCCAACATGATCTGTGATTTTTATTTAAAACGACTCATCCTCACAAAACTAATTAATATCTATAACAGCTGAGACATTTCTTATAACATGTTTGCCTTTACTGATAAAACTTTACATTTATTAAAGACTTGGAAAGAGTTCATCCACTCAGAGTTTATTCTTAAACTCAGAGCTTATTCTACTGCCTTCCTGGAATAGAGCCCAGGACTATTCACAGCAGATATTTTCAATATATACGACAGATCTCAAGTCGGCACCGCTCTCCTCACCTTAAGTAGTAATCACTATACTTTAACGTGGATGGAAAATGTCAATGCCACTTACAATATGCTGCTTAAAATGTGATGGCCGGTGTTGATGTGGATCTGCTGTAATAAAACTACAACTCTATTTCCAAAACAGTCAAAATACTGTTTAAATGTAGATAAAAACAGAATTCAATGGTTCGCAAATCTTGTAAACCTGTATTTTATTAATGAACTTTATAGTAGCAGCATGTCTCGAATAAATTAGGATTGGGGCCAGGAAAAGGCTGGAAAAGTAAGTGGTACTAAAAAGAAACAGCTGGAAGAGCAATTTTGAAATATTTAGGTAAATTGGCAACAGGTCAGTAACACGACTAAGTATAAGCAGAGCATCTTGGAGGCTCAACCATCTGCAAGAAATCTGCGTCTACAATTTGTGGAACGATTTCAGAATAATGTTCCTTGGCGTAAAATTGCAAAGAGCTTAAATATCTCGTCATGTACGGCGCATAATATTGTCAAAGGATTCAAAGCATCAGACAAAATCTGTGGACAAGACCAAAAGTCATAATGAGGCCATTAAACAATAATGAATGTGATGGTCTTCAGGCTCTCAGGCAGCATTGCATTTAAAAACAGACTCTAACATGGAAATCATAATACTGACTTTTCCACTGAAGCCACGGTTTTGTTAGGAGCAAGTAAATATGGAAGAGGAAAGTATTGTTTATCTGCTGATCTGGCTGCTTGTGGATAAGGAAACAGCTGAAAAAATCGATGTAATCAGTTTTTTGGCCAGTCATCAGTTGTCCTCTGAAACTCAGCACACTGGGGAAACTCACAAAGACAGGGTGAACAGCACCACCTTCGGGTAGAGACGGAGAATACCCACAGTCAGACCACATTTACAAATTATAATCCAGGTGGATAACAAGCATTTATGCAAAATCAGTAACAGTACTGTGAAATGGATGAAAAAAATGTAAGAAATAGATTTCCATAGGTAGTATAGATTTTGTATTATTTTTCAATATACAAAATGTGAAAATCTAATAGTCAGTTAAGTTCAAATACTAACAATAATTATGATTCTTTACCCATAGCCTGGCTGTGGCCCTATGAGGAGACCATTAGAAAATGTGGCCGAAGTTGGGTGACAGTGATTCGTTTAATGGAGAAGAACCCAGAGTTCGTCTTTACCTGCTCTCAGGTAATTTCACGCTAACATAGCTTTACATGTCTCGTAACGCTTCTGAATATCTGAGCAGTCCCCTCCAGTTTTGACTGTTTTGTTTTTGTGCAGGCCCAGCAGTTCCAGTGGGTAAAGAACTGGTACCCTGGACTCTTCTCCTCAATTCAACACTATGTGAAGAAAGGACAGTTCATTCCAGTTGGAGGCACGTGGGTGGAAATGGTAAACTTCATCTTAAAAGTAAAGGCAATACTATATATCATGTAAACTGCCTTGATATATTTGACATATTTGCCTGTTAGGATGGAAATCTGCCTTCGGGTGAGTCCATGGTCCGGCAGTTCCTGGAGGGCCAGCGTTTCTTTAACAAAGAGTTTGGGAGGTATTGCAAAGAGGTATGAACTCATAAGAGTTAACCTTTCTGGCAGCTATCAGCTACATTTCTTGAGGCTTTTTGATTTTGTTTTGATTTGATTTAATGTGAATTTTTTAAATGTCCCACAGTTCTGGCTTCCTGATACGTTTGGCTACTCTGCTCAGCTTCCGCAAATAATGCAGGGCTGTGGCATTTCCAACTTTTTGACCCAGAAGCTAAGCTGGAATTTGGTCAACACCTTTCCTGTAAGTGCACATCTTCAACTGTTTTTATAGACGTGCACTGTGGGAGGTTTTAATTTTCAGTCTTTATTTCTCTTTCTCAAAGCACAACACGTTTTTCTGGGAAGGCCTGGATGGCTCGACAGTTTTAACTCACTTCCCACCTGGAAATTCCTACGAAATGAAAGGCAAGGTCGAAGATGTAAGTTAGATTAAAGTATCCAAAACACGGTGAATGCTGAGTCTGTTCTCATGAAAGATTTAATTCAGGGGGATCTTTCTCTGCCCACAGCTGGTAAAAACTCTGAAAAATAACAAAGACAAGGGCAGAGCCAATCACAGCGCAGCACTCTTTGGTTTTGGCGACGGTGGTGGCGGACCCACACAGCTCATGCTAGACAGACTGCGCCTTGTTCAGGACACAAATGGACTTCCTAAGTCAGTTCCTGTCTCTTCCATTAACATGTAATTCATTGATAACAATGACCAAGGCCCAGAAATGATCCAGAAACAATTATCTTGATTGATTTAGTCATAACTCTTCTTTTGTCATTTCCAGGAGTTTTTAAAGGGAAGGGTGAATAATCAGGTTGATTCAAGCTTGTTTAAGTAAAAAAAAAAAAGAAATAAAAAGGATGAGTTATGTCTAGCTATGTCATTGTGTTATTTTTACAAAATAGTACAGTAGATTAAATTTCAATAGAGTCATTGAGTCATTCAGTATTTGCGTCATAATAACTAACAAAGGTTTAACCAGAGATGTCATAGCTCGTGCTCATCTCTCCAGAGTCCAGATGTCCACTCCTGATGAGCTTTTCACTCGGCTGCAGGCTGACTCAGCTCTGCTGTGCACATGGACGGGGGAGCTCTTTCTGGAGCTACACAATGGAACATACACCACACAGGCACAGGTAGAATAATAGTTATAGTCGTCATTATATAGTCCACAACTTGTTCATCTGTGTGGAAAAGAAAACAGATGGAAAACAGGGAGTGACCACAGTAATACTATTTGTAATAAAAAAAAAATTATATGTGTGTGTGTGTATGTATATATATATATATATATATATATATATATATATATATATTCATATTCTCTTACAGTAGGTTTACATAGGATAGCAGCTTTGACAATTAGGTAGACTGTGTGGGAAGCTGCTTAGATCACTATACAGTCATGATTGTTTAATATATTTATAAGGAATAGTTAATTATTATGATAGAGAAGCTAGATAAGATATACAAGAGTATATAAAGGGATTTAAGAACTATTACCTGTAGAACAGAACGTAATCCTGCTTAGTACAGTGATTCATGCAAAGTTTATACCTTACATCTATAAAATTATGCTTCAGTTCAAAAATATTTCATGTGTTTGATTGCTGTATGTCATTTTAATTGCCTGCCTTTTTTTTTTTTTTTTTTTTTAGATAAAAAGAGGAAACCGCCAGTGTGAGACGCTGCTTCATGATATTGAGATAGCCAGCAGCTTGGCGCTGTACCGCAACAACACATTTCCATACCCTGCTGAGAAACTGCAAGAGCTCTGGAGGTTCAAACACAATCTTTATCGGACTAAACAATGTGAGTCTTTGTGTCTGCAGGTTGAAAATGTGTTGTTAATTTCCCATTTGCAGGCTGCTTCTACTGAACCAGTTTCACGACGTGATTCCTGGCAGCTGTATAGAGATGGTGGTGGAGGATGCTCTGAAATATTATGAAGGTGAGTTTTTACAGCTTTTAATTGCAGCTTAAATCAGCGCAGTGCTTATTTACAGTTTCCAGAAAGTTTTCAATGTTAACTATTTAATTAGCATAATATGCTGGGAAATTTCTAATTTGAGCCATTTGTATTTATTAGAGCTTTTGTAACTTTGTAATATATTGTAATATTTAATTTCGTTTAGGTAGTTACTGTTCTTACTGACCTGGAGCGCTGTGCCCCCATCATTTCCTCTGGGATTAATAAAGTATTCACATTCTGATTCACACATCCTGTCTCAGATATCCGCAGTGGTGGTGCTGCACTTCTGCATGACGCATGTGAAGCCCTGGTGGCAAAAGGCAGCTCCATGGCCGTGTTCAATTCTCTGCCTTGGGAACGTCTTGAAGTTGTCCAGATTCAAGAGGGAGCTGAAAAAAGTGGTCTAGGTTTGTTGTGTATTTCCAGTATGTCTATATTGTGCTCCTCACACAATAAACTTCATATCTGACGTTCACTGTTATGTGTGGCACTATAGCTCTGGTGAGAGCTTCCAGCATCGGTGTGTCTCCCGTGAAAGACACACCGCCAGTGACTCCGGTTTCTGTCACCGTTCAGGTGTGTGCTACATATAGAAAGATGATTGCATAAATTTCATCTATTTTGCCATTTGATTCAGTTAACTGTGTAAAATTGTAGGCTGATGGCACAGTCGTCATGGAGAATGGTCTTTTAAAGACAGCCATAAACAGAGATGGCACTTTGGCATCGCTGTGTTTGATCAGCGCAAACAGGTAAGACGTGTAAAAGGTGCATATTGTCTAATACTGTACTTGCAACAGTGAGTTTCTCACCACTGTGTTGATTTCAGGGAAAGCATTTCTGATGGTTGCCTTGGGAACCAGTTTGTCATGTTTGACGATGTCCCCCTGTACTGGGACGCATGGGATGTAATGGACTACCATCTCCAGACAAGGTTTCAGCCATTGCTGTCAAATGCATTTAAGTTCAAATATTTTAGTACTGTTCAGTATATCAGTATCATAAAACTAACAGAAAAAACAAACTTAATAGGAAACCAGTGGCAGAGGTGGTGCAGCCAGTTCATGTGGTGTCACCAGGCGGACTGCGGGGCAGTGTCAGCTTCACCCTGAGGATCAGTGATAAGAGCACAATCACACAGGAGATTATCATGGATGCCATGTGTCCTTACATCAAGTTCAGCACAGAAGTAGGCTGTAATGTTTCAGAAATGTGGCACTGAGGCATGTAAGATTTATTTTTCAGCAAAAAAACGTGCTGCGTCTTCCAATTTCAGGTTCAGTGGGCAGATTCTCACAAGTTTCTCAAGGTTGAATTTCCTGTGCGAGTTCGCAGCCCCAATGCTACCTACGAGATCCAGTTTGGCCACTTGCAGAGACCCACTCATCGCAACACTTCGTGGGACTGGGCTAAATTTGAGGTACGACACTGTGTTCACCTTAAAATTCACAAATTTTCACTGTTATGTCACACTTCACTGCTGTAACAAAAGTGTTACTCGTGGATGTCATTGTGTCATCCGTTTCCTTTCTCAGGTTTGGGGCCACAAATGGGCCGACTTGTCAGAGCACAATTTTGGAGTCTCACTGCTGAACGACTGCAAATACGGCTACTCTGTGCACAAGAACACAATGACTCTTTCCCTGTGAGGTTCCCATTGTTCATTTACAACACTCCTACAAGCAGTACAATTCAGGCATACAACATTTTAACTCCTGCATCTCACTTTATCTCAGACTGAGAGCACCCAAGGCCCCAGATGCCACTGCTGACATGGGGATTCATCACTTCACATATGCAATCATGCCACACACAAGTAAGTTATACTGTTTTTTTTTTTTTCCTTTTGATGTGATCTTGGAAATAGGTAATAAGTTAATAAGTTAAGCTTAAACCCAGTACGTTTGGTTATTTGTGTCTAATGTAATATTGTGCTGTTTGTATAGGATCCTTCCAAGAAGCCTCTGTCATCCAGTGTGCCTACAACCTCAATTTCCCTCTGAGGTTAATCCAGTGCAGCCCCGACACTGTGCCCTGGAGTGCCTTTTCTGTGACCTCTCAAGCTGTCGTACTGGAGACAATAAAGCAGGTATCAAAGTGAACAATCAGATCTGTATCGTCTTGCGTGGGAACTTTAGACTGCCCTTCCTGAAAACAATGAGCTCGTTTTATTCGCTTTTTAATCATTTACCACAACAGGCTGAGGACAGAGGTGGGGTGCTCGTAGTCCGACTTTACGAGTCGCATGGGAGCAGCGTGACTGCAACTCTGAGAACCGCACTTCCAGTCAGGGAAGCTTGGGTGTAAGTGTTTCTATTTTAGTTTGGTTGCTTTTCTTTTTCCTGTGTTGTATGAGTAAAGCTTTGTCTTTTCCTCTTTTAGCTGTGACCTCCTGGAGAAGCAAGACCCCAACCAGCCAGTACCGGTTACATCAGAAGGAATCACTCTGGACTTCAATCCCTTTCAGATTGTCTCACTATTGCTGATCATGTGATAACATGTGGGATTTCACTAAGCCTCATGGAAGTGGAATACGGATCAACACTTAGACATTACATGAAAGCTAAAGATTACATTGAATTGGCTGCTGTTTTACTAACAGTTTACGAGGACACTTTATATGATTGGTACTGTTTATACCCTGCTTAAAAGTAATTTGATTTGATTATTTTGTATCAAATTAATAAACAATTTGTACAACAAGTTTTGAAGAAACTTTTTTTATTAATAAAAAAGGATTTTTAATAGTATAAAAACATAAGTGTCCAAAGTGGGGGTGCCTCTTCTTTTACCATCCTACCTGGTCGTTCTCATGGTTCGTCTCTGTGACCCTGCAACAAGGACAGCTATGAGATAAATCAGTTTTCATTCCTCCCCACTAGATAAAATATTTTCATTTTTACTCATGGGCGCACCTGCAGTCACTCCCACACTACTGGTCTTTCTCCTACGTGCATTTGACCTTGTTTCACGCTGGGGTGTATTTACTTCATGCGTCTCGCCAGGTTTCCTTCTCTTTGATTCAGCTTCCTCTAGAGCTGCATCCTTTTCTTTCTTTGGCGTTTTCATCCCACCTTCCTGTTTGATCCTTGTTTTCCTTTCTCTGGCCCCCTGGTGAGATGAAACTGATGTTGGATACACACGACTGTGCAAATGTCTTGAGCCACCCCTTGTTTCTATTTTTTTTTTTTTTTTGCTAGGGAAATGGGCACAGCGATTTATTGAAATGTACAAACATACAGCATATAAGGAAAAAATGGAGTTTGTACAATTTGAGTGTAAAAGTGAATATTTGGTATGACCACCTTTATTCTTCAACACAGCCTGAACTCTCTTAGGCAAGCTTTCTTGTTGTTCCTTTAAGAAGTCTACAGGAATAGTTCTTCAGACTTCCTGAAGAACATTCAAAGCTCTTCTTTGGATGTTTACTGTTGTTTGCGCTTGCTTTTAGCAAGCAAGTTATAAAGAAAAAAATGAGGGTTGGCTCAAGACTCTTGCACAGTAACATGGAGCTCACTGTTGGTCAAAAGACAGTTCATGCTCACCTTTTTCTTGTTTGTGTAATCATGGTCATCATCTTTCTTTGCCCACTTTTTTGCCTTGGGTGACTTTGAATCTTAAAAAAATAAAAATAAATAAAAGTTAGTTAATGGACATTCTCATGTACATTTCACCTGAGCTGCTAAACTTGAGAACATTACCTTTTGGTGCCATGGGCCCTGGATCCCCCTAAAATTATAAAGGCAGAGACATAATTGTGTGATAAATAAAATCATCTGGCTTTGTTATGTTGCATTTCCTTTAAACTCACTCTGAACCATATTGTTCTCCCATTATGGTCCCGGAGTGTTTTCATCCCGTCCACATAGTAGCACTGCAGCCATGCCTTAAAGTCAGAGAAGTCCCCACTGGCTGGATCATATCCTTTCCCACCTAAAAACCACGAGTTGTTAAACACTGCGTTCATCTCATGAGCGACTCATACTGTAAACACTTGACTACCCACCGAGGTTCACCACTTCCAGAGGGACTGTATGACAAAGACTGAGCAAGTCATCCGTCTGGTGTTTCATCAGTTTCTTTTTTGTTCTTACCGATGTCTTCTGAGAAGAATAAAACAAAGACACTGTGAGAAAGAGGCTGGGTTTTATGGCGTTATTTTTGTCCCTCTATTCTGAGTGCATGGAAACAATTTTGCAAGTGCAAAAATGTTGCATTTTGAGGAGAAATTTATTTTGAGGGAAGAAAATTCATTGCTGTGTGAAAGAAATGCATTTCATTGTTTTCTATTATTCACATACACACACACCCACACACAATAACAGCCCTTCTCACCCAGTTGTTGGCATTTGCTCTGGCTCAGATGCTCTGTGTGCTGACAGACATCTGCAGACCTGCTCTCAGTGTGTTGCTCCTGTTGTCAACATGTCTGCTTCCTCCACACTCAACTCTTTCTCTACACCAATTAAAAATGTGCCACAGAACCAACCAATCACAGACTTGGATACAGAAATTCTGATTGGCTATTTTGGTCTCCAATCAGCTCGCTAGCTACTGCATTCCGGAAACACTGTCCAGAGTGTAGCTAAAATCATTTTTGGTTAGTATGTTTAATTATTTTATTTTAGAATATAATATAAAGACCATTTTTGTTTTTAATCTAGGTTAAAACAAACCACTCCACTGGGTTTAGCTACACTTTGGACAGTGTTTCTGGAATGCAGTAGCTAGCGAGCTGATTGGAGACCAAAACAGCCTATCAGAATTTTTGCATCCAAGTCTGTGATTGGTTTATTTTGTGGCACATATATAAAGTGTAGAGCACAGGTGTCGGACTCCAGGCTTCGAGGGCCGGTGTCCTGCAGGTTCTAGTGATTCCTTGATCCAACACAGCTGATTTAAATGGCTAAATTACCTCCTCAACATGTCTTGAAGTTCTCCAGAGGCCTGGTAATGAACTAATCAATTGATTCAGGTGTGTGGACTAAGGGTGAAATCTAAAACCTGCAGGACACCGGCCCTTGAGGCCTGGAGTTCGACACCCCTGGTGTAGAGAAAGAGTTGAGCATACAGGGAGCAGAGATGTTGAGAGTGGGAGCGACACACTGAGAGCAGGTCTGCAGATGCCTGTCAGCACACAGAGCAGAGATCTGAGCAACAGCAAATGCCAACAACTGGGCAACAGGGCTGTTATTGTGTGTGTGTATGGATAATAGCAAACACTGAAATACATTTCTTTCACGCAGCAATGAATTTTCTTCGCTCAAATTAAACTTTTCTTTGCTCAAAATAATTTTCTCCTCAAAATGCAACATTTGTACTTGCAACATTTTTTTTTATGTGAGCTCAGAATAGAGTCACAAAAATAACGCCATAGGGTTTGGGAAAGTTATGTAAAAAAAAAAATCACTTTTTTCACCTTCGCGTCTGACTCATTTTTCACAGGATTCTCATTTTGACATGAATCGTCCGGCCCAAGACCTTCCAGCACAGTTTTGGCAGCCACAAAGGGAGGGATGTTAGACCTAGAAAAGAAGGGAAAGAACAGTACTGAAGGTCTTTTCTTTTAGGAAACAAAAACACTCTTGTTAGCTCTCTGATTCAACAAAACCTTGTGTAGTTAAGCCATTCATATCACTGTTACTGTTTCTACCTTCAGTCATCACTAATGAAACAATCCATTTGCCATAGTTAAGGTCTTCAATTATCTGTATAATGGGTATTAGTAAAATTAAAATGTTTCAAAAATCCTGTATGATTTTTTTTATGTATGTTTACACATCAGTCAGAATAAAAATGGTAGAGCAGAGTAAATCTTTCGAGGGGTAGAGATATGCACCTTACTTCAGATTTGGTGATAAGATAACAATTTACCGGTCGAGTGCAAAGATCTTGCTGTACATCCTCATAAGATGCTACTGTCTAATTAGGTCAGTATGAGTGCGGCCCTCATGCTAATCTATGTAATGTTGTCTTTGCGCATCACCTGAAAAGGATCTCAGCCCTCAGGTAGTTTCCAATACCGTTGAAGTACTTCTGATTGAGCAGGACTTCACAGATGGGTCTGTCAAAGGCTCGGTCAGACACGTGTGTCACAACATTCTCCCTGAAAATGTTTTTTTACTGATCAGTGTGGCCGTGCTACTGTATTGCGTTGAGGCAGAAGACGCAAGTGACACTCAGCATCACTAACCTGAATTTTTTGTACTCAAACATAACGCAGGGACCTCTGCCAGGCTGCCAGGTCCCGTTGGGCTCCCAGCTCCCAAACCTGCGAGGATCCACAAAGCTAAGTACTCTGCAGGGCTTCTCTTTGGAATAAAAACGCAAGTGGGCATGTTTGGGCAGCTCATCCTCGCTGGTGAAGCGGAAATAGCCTGACATCCCAAAGCGAAAGACTATGTCCATGGGATGTTCCACTTGTCCCGCTTTCACTCGCTGTTTTGGTTCATCTGTCTTTATGGGCGTCAGCGTGAGCTTCACTTCCTTCCCTCTGGAAGCAGCTGTGATGCGATAGGCCTCAGAGGTGAAGGGTACATCAGGGTTCTTGCTGACCTCTGACTTTATGACGGGACCACTGAACAGCACTCCTTCACACATTCTGTTCACATACAGGCTGGCCAGGTGGAGCTCTGGTCCCTCGGGCATTTTGGCTGAACAAATAAGGTTGGGCTGAAACTTCCAGAAATAAAACTTGTCATCAAATATTAGGTCAAAGCTTATGTCAAAAAACGTCACTTCCAGGCTTATAACATTACTTCCAAATAACGCATGTTTCAGAACCCTGTGTCCTCTATAGAGTGCAGGAGTATGGGTAAAACCTTCTCACTTGCAATCATGACTGTAAATGTTTACATGTTTGGGGTTCAAAAAAATAACACAATGCACATCTAAAAAATCTCAAAGCTTTAACATTAAACTTCAAACCTGAGGTTCTCCTGAATATGCTCTTAATCCAATCACAGCAAAATACTGCTCTGTGTATTTGCATAAACCAAAACATGTTGTAAAAAAATGGCAATGCTGCATCTTTATCAAGTTAGAAGTACATAACTCACCGAAACCAGGAAACGGAGCTCGGCGTTAAGTGCACTCAGCTTGTAGCGTTTACTGTCTGCACGGCAGCAGCTGCTGATATAAATTTACAGAGGATATGTCTTTGTGCTGAAATACCGTGCAGGTAAACATTTGACCAATGCTTTTATCGCATGCGTAACCAGCAGTGTTACAAAACAAGTTGTACAATCACCACGCGCTAGTCATTAAAATGTCGCGAGACCTGCACAACCGTGACAAAACCCACAATTTCTCGTTTATTTTTGGTCTAATGTGTACGTGTGTTTGTTTGGTTTTCATTCTTAGCTGTTATTATTCACTTAAAACGGCTAAAATAAAATACTAGACTTGGGTTTCCTAGCAAATAAACCGATGCATGATGGGAATTGTAGGCGCTGCGGAAACCAGGAAGTGATTTCCAACTTTTTTAAAATGTCTAATATCTTTGATCACATTGTTAAATTGGCTGTAATCAACATGATTTACGGAGGCGTTATGTATTAAATAAATCATATGTGTCACAAGTATCTTATGGATTCGGTGTTATTGTACCTACATTATAATCAATCCAGTTCTTTTTGGCCATCACTTTTTGACGGATACGTTTTATATTGTTTTTATTTATAAGCATACAGAGGTAAAACACAAATAATTAACATAATTAAATGTGTTGAGTGATACAAGCAACATCTTTTTTAAACAATGATCATTATTTTTTTACTTCAGTAACAAATATCACACAATCTGGACACATGTCTACTAATTTTTACTAAAATGGTAGAAAAATACAACTAAATATCAGTTGAGAGACACAAGGATTTACATTTTTTAGGAAGAATACATAACACTATACAACTTGTAAGTATGGCACTTTAGGCAGTTAATCATCATTATCATCGGTTTTCAGAAAGTGACGTCTGTTGTTCATTGTAGTGAGTTCATTAGAACCTGGGCTTGTTTGAGCTCTGAAAAAGTACAGAGACAAAAAAATAACATCACAGGTCTGGCAAATTAAAAGACAAAAAAAAAGGAAAATATTTTAAAAGATGCTGAACTCACCAGCAAGCAACACTCTGAACTTGTCAGCAGAAACAGACACCACAGTTGTCTCTGGGGCACCTGATTCTGCTCCTTGCCTCTGCAGTTTAAGTTGAATTGTTGGTTGATTCACCTCCCTCAGTTCACTGGAGCTCAAAGTGTAGTCCACTCGCCAAGAAACAGAGTCCAGTCGACCCACTGATCACAAAGCAGAATGATGTCAGTGCTCATCAACTTCCCAGCAGCAGCCATCATTAATTTTCTCTTCTTTCTTGAATAGGAAAGGCAGAAATACTTACATCTCAGGCTTGTCTCTCTTAATTTCTCCCGCAGTGCAACATGCTTGTCTTCGTAGGACTTGCACAGCCCTGTAGTGTGCTCTAAAGAAATATTGAGTAGAAAAAAATAATTTGAGTGTTTCAGCTGACGATTAGCTGAAGAACTAATTATGCATTACCAGACGACTAAAAAGAAAATCTAACAGTTACAAAGTCCTTAGAAGTATTTAATATTTATCAAATAAAATAAACCTTTTACTATTTCTGAAACATAACATACAATCTCAAAATCTCAGGCAGAAAGCCATCTGTCATTTTTATTTATAATGTAACAAACAAAAATCATGGTGAAATTTTGGGCTTCTTATTTTCCAAAGGGTGGACTGATGTGGCACAGATGGCCTTCCTGACACAAAGCTGTGGTTTATGCAGGGAGGGACCACTGGAAGCGTGCTAGCTTGTGTCTCCACTCAACCTCAAAAGGGGGATTGTCCATGTGTAAGGCAAATGTGTTAACACCACTTTTATAGAGTTGTTGCTACAGCTATGCACCACCCAGTCTGTAAATCAGCATTGCCTTTGTTGTTCATGATGTACTGCTTTTTTCTTTTATTGTCAATCCACATTCATAGAATGTAGTTAAAAATGAAAGAACCAACACAACAGGCCATGAATAGGAAACAATAGAACAGAATAACTTTACTGTCCATGTTAGTGGAAAACTGTCTTTGGTTCACTAAGTCAAAAATCAATTCACAATATGAAAAACAATGATAACAATCAGCATGCATTCATACACATGCATACGTTAAAAAAAAATAATTACAGAAATACATTACAGCTTCTCATTTTTCAGTATACCAGTTTCACTTGGCAAAAATGATCCCTTACACACCCATTTAATAGCTATAATATCCTCTGACATCATCCTGAGGACATTTGTTAAAAAACACAATAAATGATTTTGAACTAATGCAATACAGGAGTTTCTAAAATCCTTCCTCTATTATACTTCTGTGCTCATACTCTAGAAATAAAATATTAAAATCCTGTAACATAAACTCTGCATTTAGCTGCTCTTGTTCCACATTATCCCCATGTGAGACATTTCCCCAGGATATTAGATGTTAGATTAAACTAGTCACTTGTGTTTTTGTTAGAAAGTTTGGCTGTCCTTGCTCTTGGCAAAGATTCAGGCATGAGAACAGATCGGTGCATATCAAGTTGTAGACTGTGCATTTATTTTTATACCAACCTTTGGACACAAACACACGGGCTTACCTTTAGGCAAACCAAGCTGTTGTAGCTCACTGGATAGAGATTCACTGTCAACATCATGCTTCGCTGCACTGGAGAAAATAAAGCTGAGCACTGCCACACTAGCTTTGATGTCTCCGCTCTCTGCAAAATGGTTTATTGACACAAAACAGCTTATCTGACAGAAATTGTAAAAAAACAAAATTTAAGTTCAACAGTGTTAAAGACTTATGTGTAAGGCAAATTAGATAGACCAGGAATGCCGCACAACTTAGTGCATTTACAATGTGTAATCACTAATTTCTGTTCTTCCATAAAAAAATAATTTTAATGCTTTAAAGCCAATTCTTGTGCACTTATGAACCCCTTTGAGTGCTCTTGCTATGTTTTAATGACTTTCATGAAGTCCTGTTCTAATAACTCACCTGTCCAGCCACTCATTCATGATAAACTACAAAGTGGCACAGTGAGAAAACAGACTTGTGTCAAACTGACCCATTTGTTATCATCAAGATCATCACTTGTCATGCGATCTGGGTCTCTGGCTACTACCATGTGTCTAATCAGCGGTGTCAACAGAAAAAACATGCAGGCTCCAAGCTCAAAGGTCACACGTCAAGTCAAGAGCACAAACAACAGAATGAATGCGAATGAGGCCTGGCCACTGAATTCAACCCCTAAAGGTTTAAACTGTTAAGACACTATTCTACTGTAATGTTCTCAGGGCCCAGAAGAAGAAAACTCACCACAAATGATGTGAACTCAGGATTGTGCTATCATGCCTTTTAGCAACTACTAACAACACTATGAAAACTCAGAACTTTATTTCCACACCAACAAGATTAGCTTCAGGCCAGCAACCAGATTTGTTTGTTTTTTGTAGCTTTGTACTCTTCTCTAATATGAAATTAAGGTTTAAGAAGATATTCAATATTTTAATATGGTGGACTTTGCTGCTTTTTTAGACAGTGTTAGAAGCTGCACAGCACTACTTCCAGAGAAATTAACCTGAAGCTGAACCTGACAATGTTCAAATTTAAATGAGGAAGGATTACTGCTTTTTAACAGGCATAGTCACAAAACCTTTTTATCAAGGACCAAGCAGCCAAAGACTTAGAGGCACATGTGTAATTTACAAAATCTGGGTTACAATATCTCCCCCAAAAAGATTCAAAATAATATCAAAAATACACATTCATGGAAATAAGCTTGTACGGGCAGGGTGTGGTTTGCGACAGTTGCAGGGTAGGGGTGATGCAGCAATATCAGGGGGCAGTGCCACAGGAGGCTGGCTGGCAGTGATCACCTAATTAGGTCTCTCCTGTATTTTGTGCATTAGCATCTTGGGAGGGTGTGTGGAGAGAGGAGTCTGAGTTAGGGTTAGCTGTCTGTCCAGGGAAGCTCAAACAATAGCCATAGGTCAAGATTGCTTTCCACAAACAATGGTTTATTGCACAAATATTGTGTCTGCTATGTCATTTTGGAGTTGCTTTAACACTATTTTAAGAAATAAGTGGGCTCATAAAAAAAGTCAACTTAATGAAACGCTAGTTATAAATAGTGTTTAATAAAATAATAGAACTCAACAAGCTAACTGATTCAAATGAGAGACACCTCAACCTACATAGTAACTGCAGAGGCCATTTGGTTGGCCTCTGCAATCAAACCAGCTCCACCCTCAGCCATCATTCCCCCCTAACTACCACAACAGTTAAATGTTGCGTCATTAACAAAAATAAATAAATAAATAAATTCCATCTCAAATCATTAAATATATGTAACATTTTCTGATCAATCATGCCAGATTTCCCTAAAAATGTTGTGATCCATAGTTTGGAGATTTTATATACATATCTTTTTTATATATTTTCATACTTTAAGTACATATTTTCACATTTTAAGTACATTATCTTACATAGTAATTACACATCTTTACAGTTAATACATAAATAATAATAATAATAATAATAATAATAATAATAATAATAAATAAAGTGAACAAATACTTGTATTCCCCCAGGGAGGGTTACTGGTCAGTTAGGATAGGCAGATGTTATGATTGATCAAATGCACGAAGATCAAATATTCTAGAAATATAAAGTTGGAACTTCTAGAATCTTGAATCTAAATAGAAAGAGCCAGTCATATGTCTGCAGACAGAAATGTTAAGCGCCTTGAAATGTAATTGTTGCATCTCTCTCAGAGAAACAACACAAGAGACACTTACCAAACTTTGCATCTGCAGTAAGCTTTCCGACTTTTTCATACTGTAAATGAAGAGAAGACACCACAGATGTGTGTGTGTTTCAAACCTACAGTCTACATATAATGAGCCTGTAGAAATGTCCAACAACTTACATCAATGCCCTCTCCAAGCAAATCCTTCAGCACTTGAGCACAAAGTAGCTTCATCTTGACACTTGACTGTTACATTAATGGAATAGAAAATATATTCGTTATAAAAAATAAAAAAAAATCAATAAACTGGTGCCAGTAACAACTTTATCTCTTATGGTTTCTTTTACTCACAATTTTTGCTAACGTGCTGATTTCGGCAAGTACCCAATCTGGGCAGTCCAAGTCTCCACAGAAACGGAACCGCTAGGACAAAGAGGGTCACTCATAAGTTCATACACTGTGCAAAAACTACAGTATTTACAGTCACAGAAGGCTCAAAAAAATGGGCTACTGGCTTAGCCTGCTTGCTAACTAGCAGCACTAAACCTCGACGCCTTTGAGGTAAATTATCCGTCATTGCGTTTATATGTAAAGCGACTATATAATCCGACAATTTCACAGAATTATCAATGAATTAGACAGCATTAAATAATGAGATAAAGAGCGAACGAGCTTACCATGGTAGTTGAAGAAGGAAGACAACCGGAAGACGAGTTTTTTTCTTTGTATCTAATTGGACGATGTCTTAGGTCACGTGACGGTCTGGCTGCAGCACCCTTGTTCCTCCTTTTTTTTGCAGGTTGTTCTCACTCTCCCATTCTCTCTCTTTCTGAGTTAGACAGTTTAGTGTGGGTTAGATGTAAGGTCCGTATTTATTTTTTCATTTAACCAGAGGTTTAGTACTATATCATAAAGTACACGCAGGTGACGCTTATGCACGTGCATGGTAGAGCACGTAAGCATGCACAGTTAACATAAATTAGTCAACTATAACTGATCACATATTCAGATATTACCAGGGGCGTATTTAGAGGGGTGGCATGGAGTGGCATGTGCCACCCTAATTTTGCATATGACGGTGCCATTTATTAAGATAAGGTAGCATTAACAGTTTGAAGATGGAATGAAGGTGAGTGTCATTATCACTCTGTGGGCCACACCTCCAAATCAAATGACCAGCATGCGATTAAGCTGACATAGCAACAAGCTGCAGCCACATTAATTTTGTATTTCAGCTTGTGTTGAGTGGACTTCAAGATTTTAAAATTTCAATGGCAGGCCAGTAAATTCGGAGTCATGATATCTATCTATCTCTATCTATATATATATATATACACACACATGTATACATACATACATATACGTACACATACATATACGTATATGTATGTATAGGTACGTAGACAGACAGACAGACAGACAGATATGCTGTTTGTATTTATTTATTATGGAGGTTGTACATTACAGAAAATCAAAATGTATAGTGTAACTGAAAAGTTTAATTATGTGGGCTACAGAAAATAATTAACTTACAGACTATATTTATATGAAACATGTTTATACTTACTGCATTTGAATCAATTTAACCATATGTAACACCTGCACATGTGTTTAAAAAAGGCTTTGATTTTGCCACCCTATTTGATTTCTATGCCACCCTCATAAAGTTATGACGCACACCTTCATGTTCATCTCTACCTGTCTGAACATCTTCATCAGCACAGTTCTTCTCCCTGGACAATTTCTCTGTCTTTCTTTTTCGTTCCAAGTTCATTAACCTCACAGCCTCACGGAAAAAGCTGCACCTCAGCCTTGTTGTACAGGTGTGAGGCTACGCAGCCTTCTTTGGGGGGCAGATTAAACCACTCTTTGCAGCACTTTCTTATTGGCTTACGCAGTTTCTAATCATAGAGGAGTTTAGGATGCTTTCGACCACACAATCCGACAAAGAAAGTAGAGCTGCACCGATAACATCCTGCTTCAGCCTCACCAGCATTGGTGAGCTTAATAATATTGTCTGTATTTGTGAGTAATTGTTGGACATATGCGTACACAGGTAGTTGACTGTGGTCACCAACTCCACAGCTTCTGCTCTAAGGAGGGAATGAGGCATGTGAGCCCGTCCTAAAATTTACCACCATCTCTTTCATCTTCACCCCACTGATCGAGAACAAGTTCTTCCATCTCTCTCCTTTAGATAGACTCTGTACAGTACTTTGTTTTTGTTACTATTGTCCATGATATAATGATATAAAAAAATTATTTCTGTGAAAACTGTGTGTGTTTCGGTTCCATGTCCTGTTCTGTTTGTATATGTGGTTTTTTGCTGCTGTTGCAGCCAAATTTCCCCTTGTGGGACAATTAAAGGACTATTCTATTCTATTCTATTCTATTCTATTCTAGACTTGTTGGAGATAAGATAAGCAACAGCTGTGTCATCTGCAAACCTCCTGAAATTAGAAATATCCTGTCTCAGAGTGATGCTGAAAAACTAGTTCACGCATTTATTACTTCTAGGCTGGACTACTGTAATTCATTATTATCAGGAAGTCCTAAAAATCGATGAATTCAAAATCCTGCTCCTCACATAAGGTCTTAAATAATCAGGCCCCATCTTATCTTAATGACCTTGTAGTACCATATCACCCCATTAGAGCACTTTGCTCTCGCACTGCAGGCTTACTTGTTGTTCTTAGAGTATTTGAAAGCAGAATGGGAATCAGAGCTTTCAGTTTTCAGGCCCCTCTTCTGTGGAATCAGTCTTCCGTTTGGATTCATGAGACAGACACTATCTCTACCTTTAAGATTAGGCTTAAAACCTTCCTTTTTGCTAAAGCATATAGTTAGGGCTGGATCAGGTGACCCTGAATCCTCCCTTAGTTATGCTGCAATAGGCATAGGCTGCTGGGGGACTCCCATGATGCTTTGAGTTTTTCCTTTTGAGATGAGATGAGATGAGATAGCCTTTATTTGTCAGTTGCAGGTCTTTTGCCCACAACCGAGATGACAGACCTTTCCGACCGTACATACAATACAAACATCACATTGGGGAGACAGGTCAGGCCAGGTAGCGAGGAAAAAAAAAACATTGAAATGTGCAACACAAAAGGATAATACAGGAATGCACAGGTATCAACACACCATAGCACAATAAACACAGACAAGCAACATGGGAAAGAGTTCCAGTGTGTACATCTGATCTGGGACCGCTGCAATCTTTCGAATGCGCCTCCAGCTGACCCGATGTCCACATCATGGGGGAGGTAAGCGTTGGAGGTGGCGTTGGATCCGGGGTAGGGTGGGTGATGTGTCGGTGAGTGCTTATCAGTATCAGTATATGTATGTGTGTGCGTGTCCATAGTTCAGCTGAGACAGTGTCCTTCGCCCTGCCAGGCTAAGTAAACAGTCTTCCTAGCCAACCCAGGTGGCCTTGTAGGGAATGGGAAGGAACAGACTCAACACAGTCGTTATCAGGGAGTTTTTGTTCGGCTCCAGCCTTGAGCCCACAGCTGGCACCAAAGGGGTAGCCGCATTATGATGGTAATTGAGAATTTCAAGCTGTTTTTAACACTCCGACACTGGTCTCTCAATCTCCCGTTAATAGCTGCGAGCTTCTCCGTGATGTTATTAGCTGTCGATTCTGTGGTCTTGTCACTCTTTTTTGCTCACATAGCAGATTCTGAGACCTCACGACCGCAGCCAACTGATCCGAGGTGTAATCCAGCTTCCGCCCAGAGATGTTGTTCTGAGTTGATTCTTTCCTGATGTAATCCAACATACATACGCTCAAAGGTGTTATTCTGAGCATTCACTGCAGTCGTAAGCGCCTCCAAGCTCTTAACCATGCTGCCTTCAGTGAGCCCTTTCTGAGAAGTCGCACCTGTCGTTCCAATCCCAGCGGGCAGCCTTGTGGGGGTTTGAACAGCCGGTTCCGCTCTCTTAATTCTCCGATAAGCCAGGGCCAAGCCAGCTCCGATCATCATGGTTCCGAATAGGTAGATATCTTCAGCGTCCTCGATCGACAGTCCCGCCAGGCACACGATCCTCTGCCACCCGTCCATCGTGTATCCGGCAGGGAAAGTCCCTCCAGGGCACTCGGGTTCTCCCGAGCCCAGACTTTTCTGTCACCTTTCTCACTCACTATGTGTTAACAGACCTCTCTGCATTGAATCATACTTGTTATTAATCTCTGTCTCTCTTCCACAGCATGTCTTTATCCTGTCTTCCCTACCTCACCCCAAGTGATCGCAGCAGATGGCCGCCCCTCCCTGAGCCTGGTTCTGCCAGAGGTTTCTTCCTGTTAAAAGGGAGTTTTTCCTGTGCAGTATGTTTTATGTTTCTAATCAGACAAATAAGCCCATGATTCTCTGCCAACAGTACTTCTTGTAAATGAGTTAGAGCAGGGTTGATAACAGCTGATAGTGCATCAGAAAAAACTCTTCGTGTACTCATACTGTTGTGGATCCACATAATGTCAACCAAATCCTTAATGTGGGATAAAATCAGCCATTCTTGGTAATGCCTTTCACAGCTGAGTCTCTAGGCACAGGGGAAATAATGGACCTCTTACAAACAGACAGGCAACACAGCTTGGGAAAGAGAGATGTCAACGTCATAGTGAGTTCTCCAACACACTCTCTTAGAACCAGTTCTGTGATGTTCTCTCATACAATGTGAGAATGTAATCAAACTGCTTGTCAGAGGGTAACTTTTATGTATAGGGAGAGTGTGACTTTTATGTGACTTTTAGGACACTTGACCCTAACATTATAGCTTGCATAATGTTAGCTTAACCAGCTGTTGTTGTGGTTTAGCCGGCTGATTGTCAGCTGTCCGTAGATGGGAGGATCACATGTCTAATCTGCTGACAATAAGTAATTACGGCAATATCTGGAAAAATTAGCATATCTATGCACATTGTCTTGTGTTAGAGCCGTGATGTCAGTTCATCAGATGAATCTTGAGTTGAGAAAGCAGTGGTGAAGGAGAAAGATGAGGAGGAGCAGGAGAAACAGATAATAAAAAAAGAAGATGTCTTTACCGCATTGAAGGGCCAATGGACGGGGCTTATTGTAAAATTCCAGGGGTGTCCAACTCCAGGCCTCAAGGGTCGGTGTCCTACAGGTTTTAGATGTGTCCTTGATCCAACACAGCTGGTTTAAATGGCCAAATTACCTCCTCAACATGTCTTGAAGTTCTTCAGAGGCCTGGTGATGAACTAATCATTTGATTCAGGTGTGTTTACCCAGGGTGATGTCTAAAACCTGCAGGACACCGGCCTTGAGGCCTGGAGTTGTACACTCCTGGATTACTTACTGATAACATCTGCCCCACCCAATTCCAAACATGAACACTTCTAACAGAACACAGCAGAGCCACATTTAGCACAAAATGTTTTCTCAGTGCCAAATTCAGCACACATTTGCAGTAAATTGTGCATTCAAAATCTGAGTAAATCCATTTTCTTAATGTTTCATTTAAATACTTTAAACCAAAATTCCCCGGTCACACAGGGATTCATGCCAGTTTTTATGGTCTTGTTTTTAAAAATAAAATACAAACCACTAGACCTCAGCCACCTCATAGGTAGTCATACGTCTGTTAAAAAGTATGAAAAACTATGCGGAACATTCCAGTGTCATGTGCTGTGACGCAAAGAAGATGGCAAATATATCATTTATGAGACACAAACATACCTTACAACCTGTATTTTTTTACTTTATTTTTTATGTAATACAGTGAAAAAATACGTTTGATTAAGTTAGATTTGAGTAACTTATTTATATGGTATAGCAGGGTATCAGTCTAAGGCAGGGGTCCCCAATCTCAGTCCAGGAGGGCCGGTGTCCCTGCAGGTTTTAGATCTCACCCTGGGTTAACACACCTGAATCACATGATTAGTTCATTACCAGGCCTCTGGAGAACTTCAAGACATGTTGAGAAGGTAATTTATCCATTTAAATCAGCTGTGATGGATCAAGGACACATCTAAAACCTGCAGGGACACCGGCCCTCGTGGACTGGGATTGGGGACCCCTGGTCTAAGGGATATTGAAGTGACCTGCGTGATGATCGGTAATTAAAATCTAAGGTGCTGAACCTGTAGAGGTGCAATCATCAGAGGTTATCCAGTAGAAACAGGAGGATTGTGATGACAGTAAATCCAGTTCAGTAACATTTATTGGTTTACCATTCTTTTATTTTAATCAGGACACGCCTCCTTGAGTGAATACAGGTCTCTATGGGCCGTGTGTGGTTCCTCTTAAAGAAATATTATTAAATAAATATTATAAATGTAAGAGATTATCAATAAAGAACAGGTTTGTTGCTTTGGAAGGTGTATATGTGTTTGCTATTGATGTGTTGAACACATGGGGCCAACTAAGGAATTGTGTGGCAGTCCCTTAATGGCTTATAGCAACAATTATGTGGATTATCCAGACTGCAATGAACAACAGGAAAAAGGTAACTACATTCGGCAAGCACGACCAGTTTATATCACACAGACTCCAACATTTGTGGACAACCTCTACAGAGCTAAGAGGACTTGAGCAAAAATATTTACATAGTCATGGATGCACACAATAAGCAGCAGTAAAACAAAAGAGAAAAATGTTCAGGGTGTAACTGAAATGTGAATATTAGTGAAATGTGGAAGGTTTTCCCAGTGCCTCGTTGTGATCTCTGTGCGGTTTGTCCACCCGATTAAAAACTGAGCTTCGTTGCAGAAAGGGGCATAAATGTTGTTGCTTGTTAAGCTCAATGCTCTGTGTAATCTCTAACTCCTCTTTCTGTGCATATGAATATAATAAAACTATGAGTGAGTTGGTGACATTTTGAACATAGGGCTTTATTGTGAGACACCCTTCAGGGAACCACAAGTTAGATTTACAATTTCAGACAAATAAGATTATTTGGAAAATGTAAAAAAGGATGTGTTCGTATGCAATAAAGCATCTTGTTTGTGTTCCGGTACAGAAAAAAAGCCACAAGGATAGAACAAAATAAAACTGCAGCTTCAAGTTGTTATGTTGGAAAAAGACACATGGTCATCTTGAAAAGCAAATATAGAAATACCACAGCTGGAAAACCTGCCTCACACTTAAACACATGATTCTTTAAACAGCTTTTAGGCCACATTAAATACAAAAATAACTATTTAGGGTACTTCCATGTTTCACTGTATATAAAAATTAATCTCTGTTTTTTACTGGAATGAACAGGCTAATCCAAAATAACCTCATGCTGCTGTGCCCTTTCTCCAAAAAGGACCACCTAATTAAAATGTGTGGGGTAATTCTGCAGAGATGGTGGTAGAGGTGTAGTTTGCAAAGGCAGAAAAAACTTTTTAAAATGTACCTCTAAAAACTGAACATCAACCAATCAGTTTCGGTATAAAACCTCCTTGCTTACCACTGCACTATCTACTACCTCTGTTGGTCCCAGCAAGTATTTGATTTAACATTAAAATATAAGGAGTAATGGAGAGTGTGTTCTCCTACTGCCTGGGTGTTTGGTATGCAGGGGCCACTACTGCTTACAGGAAGCCTGCACAGAGGGTAGTCAACACCACCCCAAAAAAATTATTGGCTGCCCTCTGCGACCCCTATAGGCCATTATCATTTCCACCTGTCTCAGAAAAACCAGACCCATCACAGGCTACCCCTTGCACCCTGCATACCACCTGTGTGACCCGCTGCCCTCTGGTCACCGCCTCAGGTCACTCAGATTCCACACCTCCAGACTGACTAACAGCTTTTCCCGGTGGGCCATTGTGACTATAAACAAACACTCCCCACACCCACCGCTGCCCACCAACCTCACCAATCTGGTCTGAGTAACCCTCATCACTCAGGCCACTCGCATAAGTCCCTTTGAAGTGCTTCCAACCACTTTGCTTACAAGCAAAGTGGTTGTTTTGTATATATTACTTTAGTTTGTATATGTTCCTCTAGACTGTATATCTTTTATTTTTTTGCTATCTATCCTGATGTCTTTACTATTTATATTTGGGTAGTGACCGAAAGAACGAGATCGCGGATAAAAGCGCTGGAAATGGGCTTCCTCCAAAGGGTGGCTGGCCTCTCCCTTAAGCTGGGCAGACACTGTGCGATTTTTGCAGCTCCTGCTCAAACGATTGACTCGCAGAGGTTAGAAGTTCGTAGGTCACGATTCAGGGTCTCACACTACACGGTCCGATGCTCTGATGCGACCCGATTGCTCACACTGTGCGTCCATAAAATGAAGGTTATAGCAAAAAAATCTGTCGCTCGCTCTCCCTCTCTGTCTTTAATAATAATAATAATAATGGATTGGATTTATATAGCGCTTTTCAAGGCACCCAAAGTGCTTTACAATGCCACTATTCATTCACTCTTTCACTCACACAGACACACACACACCACCATCATCACCTTTGATAAATTGCTAATGAAAAACATTGATCAGGCAGCTGTGATTGAGCAGCAATGTAAATTAAACTATTTTCACGGTTGTTGTGGTCGTGATGATTTTGTGAGGCCACATCAAAAAAGGCTCGGATGAGCTTGCCAAAGTTCTACAAGTTGTGCCTCCATCGCTTGTGTCCAGTTCACACGCTGCACTGCACTTTTTCACCGACGTTTATGTGTTTGCGCGTGCGCAGTGTGAGCGGCTGCGGCGACACCCTCACGACGGTCGTGTTTGAAATCCTCACGACCAAGCGATTGATGATCGGGAGCTGGTCGTGAGGTGTTAATCGCTTCTCAGGGGAGCAGGGGAGCTGCTTGCAGGTAAACTACCTGAACAGCATTTACAGTGCCACAGACCTTTAATCCTCGTAAAAACTTCATTCAAACGTGATATAAATAAATGACTTTTGGTGATAGATTTTTTCCTCGACATTATTTATCTTGTAACGAGGAAGAAGGTTCATTTAAAACAATGAACCTAAAGGGTGTCCAGAATTTCGCTTCCAGTAAGGTCGATTTACGAAAGGATTTAATAGTGAAGCAGTCGGTGTTAAAAGGATTACAGTCAGTCTGATCTTGCAGTATAAGACTATCAATCACTATCCAATCGACTTTTTTTTCGGGCTACAGGCTCAGCCCAGTGCAATAAATAACGTCATCTATACGAGGTTTTTAATATGATAGGTGACGCAAACCCCACGAATAAAGAAGAAATGTTTATATTAAATTAACACAAGAAACAATCCATATATTTCTAAGACTTGTGTTTTATATAAGGCAGAACAGCATGCCACGCCCACGAGGCTTTTATAGTCAAGAGGATGGAGCGAGTCGAGCAGATTGATTTTGAGGGTGCAAAGGGATTGTAGTGCAGCTCAGCAGCTAAGGCGCAATATGAAGCGTTTTCTTTTCTCTTTATTTTGGCTTGTCGGGGATTTACAGCCAGCTCTTTCTGCTGGTTTGAAGGATACACCGACTCTCGGGTCCAAAAATACTCCTCGACTTCTAAGCAAAGGTAGGTTGCGTTAACATCGACGCAGTGGCAGTATTACATTACGAGAGCTCTAGTGTTTGTTTCCTATTCACTTTAGTCAAAAACACTGCAAGGACAAATCCGATTCATCTTCTGATGTTTTGATGTAAGTGCAGAATGCCGTAATTCCTGATTAAAGCGTGATTATGAGATGCTTTTTCACCCTGCAGATATTCTGAGCGTTGGGCTTGAATACCAAATTAATCAGAACTACAGTGTGTTGTTCTATGAGGAGGGCTCAGATGAACTGTACCTGGGAGGCAATGATTTTATATTGAAACTCAATGTGGACGACTTCCACGTCATAGAGGTGGGTTCGAGCAACATATCGTAAACTAACGATGGTCTTTATTTATGTTTTCTTATTATGTTGTTGGTGGTGTTTCTTTTTTCCCCTCAATTCCTGTGGGGTTAAGCAGGCGCCATTAAAACCAACAGATGGTTGTGACAGTCCTAATAAGCGTCTGTCTGCCATACAAGACCTTGTACTGTAGCCTCAAAGTGCTCATTAAGAGGTCCAGGTGCTGAGCTCATGGCACCGACAGAATCATTAAGAATAGAATATGTAATAAACCAGAAATGTCAGTATGACTTTTTTTTTATCTTAATGTTAAATTTTTAATAAGTAAATGATTCTTGACCATAAGAGAAGAAATGGGTTTTATCATTGATATCACTAATGGATGTCGTGCTGTGAGAAGAGAAGCTGAAGGGAATCAAGAAGACATTTGAATTAAGGGAACTGGTTTTAGTCTATCCTTTTATTAATCTATCAGACGGCTATTTCTGTAGACAGTGTTGTAATTAGTTTCTTAGTGATTGTTTCAGATGCTGCTTATGTTTTTGAAATGTTGCTAAAGTCATGGCTAATCTGTCTACAATCAATGTGTTGACAGAAATTTCATCTGAATGCAACGGGGCAAGAGGAATGCCAAGAGGTCGGTGATTACAGAATGATCTGAGATGTGCTAATAAATGCATTGTGAAAATGAAATATAGAATCGGTTTCCATAACAAAGTTCTCTCTGTGTCATAGGACCCCTGTGAAAATGTTATCACTATCATTGAGAAGTTTCAGAACAACCTGTTTGTCTGCGGGACGAACGGACAGAAACCAGAGTGCTGGCAACTTGTGAGTGATTCTAAAAAGTGTTAAATGTGTTAAACCGTAGACTAAAAGTGTGTGACTTTCTGCACTTCTGTGACAAGTTAATGGAAACTAAACTAGTTTCCATAAACTAGCAGCAGAGAAAAGCCAATTAAGGAGTGGAGCTCTGGTGCTTCTTGTTAAACTTTAATTGGGCGCCCTCATCTATAATTTAATGAAGGTGCTGGGTGTCTGGTGTTTTGTGGTTTCCCGTCACAGTTCTCTTGAAGTAATGTCACTGTGTTCTGTTGACTCTCTGTGACCCTGCAGCGCCCTTCAGTGAACAATCAGTCTCTTGAAATATTCGATAGTCGTGACGGGACAGGAATCTCTCCATTTATCTACACACAGAACTCCCTATCGCTCACAGTAGGTATGTTACGCGCCGCTTTTGTAGTTACCATGTTTTCAAGGTTTTAATTATCAGTGTGCAGATTAATGTAACTGATTACTCAAAAATTCAACATTTTTGCCCCTGTCAATTTGGTGTATCGGCTATTTTTAGAAGGGGATCTGTATGCAGCAGCACCTTTGGATGCTGATGGAAGTACATTGCAGTTCAGAAGACAAGCTGGCCACAGGACTAATGTCTGGATGTATGACAGCTGGGTCTCAGGTAAATAAATACCTGCTCTTATTTTATAATAGAGGAAAACTACTGTAATTTAATACATTGGTGTCGTATAATCAGAATATGTTTGACTTAAAAGTTTGTCTTGTTCACTCCTCACCTCATTGTAGGGTAATTATGCTTTGGTTCAAGTTTGATGTGGCAGGCTTTCTGTTTTGTTCTGTTTTGTTTTTTCAGTTCGCGCTACACTGTAAACACTTTATCTTTTTATCATGTTTTCACAGAGCCCACGTTCGTCTCTGCGTCATGGGTGCAGCGGAAGGACGACCCAGACAATGAGAAAATTTATGTCTTTTTCCGTGAGAAGAACTCAGACCACAACCGAGAGGCTGACCCACTGATATCTAGGGTTGCCAGAGTTTGTAAGGTATGGTGAAAAAAGCTGAGCTAACATCAATGAAACTCAACTTTGCGTACAGATAAATTCTCTAAAACATCTTCATCTCACTTTCAAGAATTAGGAACAATCAAAAGTCTTGCTGTGACTACACAAGCAAACCTTTTTCAAGCATTTTGGAAGGTGGATTGTGCCCCTTCATTCTGGGACCCTTTGTGCCCAGTCCTCATAGGATGGACCACACCCACCTTTGAACTTGGCCTTCAGTCTAATTTGATCTACAATTGGATAAAGTTTTGCGAATGCGTTTGGCATGAGTACAAGGCTCTGTCACTGACAGAGTATGTCCAATACCAAAGTACTTGAAGCAAATTTGAAGTGGGGTTCAGTTTCAGTTCACTTGCCACACAGTTGGAAAATGTTGTAATAATGTTGTAAGCTTTAGAACAACAATATTCATAATGAATGGCAAAATGTGATCATGCCCATTAAAATAAAGGAGAGGCATTATTGGCTCAGTATGTGTGAGAGGGTGTGATAATAGTACAGCACAGGGAAGGTTGAGTCAGTCAGTCAGTTCAGTTTTTTTTTTTTTTGTTTTTTTTGTTTTTTTGACACATCAACAGTACAGTTGCCTAAAATGACACAGCTAAAGAAACACAAAACCTGTGAGATGAGCTTAAAAACTCAGCTTACCACCGCCTGCTGTACTGAATCTAAATTAAAGGCAGCGATTGTGAATAATTCTAATATTGTTTTGTGATGGTTTGCCATGTTTCTTTTACCGTAATGATCTGCATAATTTTCCATAAAGAGGAAACAAGATACTAAAGTCTGTCAGCTCAGAGGTGCTTGATGTTGATGTTAGGCTTTCTGTTTTTATGGAAGCAGTAGTTATGCTCACCCAGTATTTCCTCTTATATCAGGATGTTGCATTAGTCATGTTAGTTTAAAACCATCACAAGAAAATATTCATTTGCACAACAAAGCAAAAGCAACCAAACCTTTGACCCACCACCAATACCAAAAAATTGGACTTCATCTACTTTACATTAACCAGCGCGAAAAGCTTTCATTTTGCTAAAATGTTGTTTTCGGGATCCTCGCTTGACATCTGTGCGAAACGAGACTTGCCCTAAAAGTGTTCAGGTGTTCTCGTTTCACATTTCTGATACAGCTCAACGTAATGGCAGCTGTATCGAATAACCTTCAGCCGAAGAAGAATTAATGAGTTTCCTCCTGTCGGTATCATATTTCAGGTGGATGAAGGTGGATCAAAACGATTCTTCCAGAACATGTGGACATCTTTTCTCAAGGCCCGTCTTGTGTGTGGAATTCCAAAGGAGTCGCTGTATTTTAACCGCCTCCAAGATGTTTATGTGATGCACGCAGACAACTGGCAAGACACCAGGGTCTATGCCCTCTTCACGAGCAACTGGTTAGATGCTTCATTTTTAATATCTAAGCAACATGCAAACATGACAGTGACACCACAATCAAAAGCAAAACATTAAGATGGGTAGTATTGCTTTAGCAACATGACTTTCCATTCCTTGTATCTTAGGACTGTAGCTCCAAAAACACATGATGTTAGACTGTTGGTCAACTGTTTGTCCTCCTTTTCAAGGGTGTTGCCCTTCTTCCACTCCCATGAGCTGAGGCAATAACAAATTCACAGATGATTTAAACCTATGATGAACGCCCTGGCAATCTATCTTTCTTATGTCTCCTCTAGGAATTCTACAGCAGTCTGCATCTATACAATAAAAATGATTGAAAATATATTTGAGAACTCCAAATTCAAGGGCTACAACGACAACGTTCCCACGCCAAGGCCAGGAACGGTAAGAACTTTATTATGTTGCTATGTTACTTTACAGAAACCGAATTTACAGACAACTTCCTCTAATTGTTTTATTTTTACATTTCTATTTTCGTTTTGCTCACATGCAGTCTAAGCAGTTTATTCTATATCATGTGCATGAGTACGACCTGTGGTTTAAAAAAAAAAAAAAAAAAAGACATGGAAACAGCTGTGTGCATGGACTGTTTCATCACATTCATTGTTTCCATCATAGAGACTGTGGTTATTTATTTGACATCCACTGAGATTAAATGGAACAAATGAAGGCCCTTTGTATTTGCAGTTTCCCCTCATTGTGGCACAACCATAATACAAGTTTCAAAAAGGGGCTGACACCGATCGCGGTCCTTTCTCTGTTCATGTTGCTATATTTTGTAAATAAAACCACCCCTGTAATTTACAATGTGGAAAAGTTTGTCTGTGCTTTGTTTTTGGACTATTTTTTTTTGTGCCTTTCATGCAGTATACAGACTATTTTTGCATTTATTTTTCAGTGTTCCACGAACAGCAAGGCTTTGCCACGTCACACAGTCAATATTGTGAAGGATCACTCAGAAATGGCCGACTGGGTTGACTCAGATCCTTTTTATATAAGCACCAACAACTACACCAAGATAGTCGTGGACAGAGTTCAGGCTGCAGACCAAAGATTTTATAACATTCTGCTTCTAGCTACTGGTATGTCATTGTTCAACAGCACAGGGTCCTTGGGATCTTGTTTTGTCATTAGCGCCTTCGCTGCCTTTCAATTGTCTTACATTTTAAGAATGCATTGTCTGTAATATCTGTTAGGAACAATAAGCTAAAAATACCTAGCCAGATATATCACTTGCAAAAAATAACACAATATCAAATTCCTGTTCCAACAGATTCCGGGAAGATCCATAAAGTCTTGGAGTCTGGGTCAGAACCTTTTATCATATCTGAAACGCAGCTCTCCAACTCTTCAATCATACAGTCAATGAAGCTTGACTCTAAAAAGGTAGGGTTCATTTAAAATGCCATACTAAGTGCAGAGCACTGTGCTTTGCCGTTCTGGCATCAGTGTTTCTCTCAGCTGCTGTCAGCGCCCACCTTCAGTGAAACACGATGTTGCTATTTCTTTTTGCAGAGCGTCGCATTTTATCTGTCGGGTCATTGCTTTTGTGCTTCACATGCAGCTATTTTCAGCTGACAAACACCTCGTGTGCATTAGTTGTCTTGCGCCAGGAAAAGCCAAATCTATCAATAAGCAGGCTATAGAGTCTACAATTTCACCAAAAAGAAAATCTTTTCATCCAGGTTTAAAGTAAATTTAGATTTTTGTCTTCCTTTGCTCAGAAAACATTAATTGTGGGGTCTGCTGAGAGAATAACTGCAGTGAACCTTCAGAGTTGTCAGGAGTACAGCAAGTCTTGCGAAGAATGTGTTCTGGCCCGGGATCCATACTGTGCCTGGACTAACGATGGATGCACCTCGACTGTCCCGTAAGTGCGAGCAGCAGTCTTACCAAGACCCTCTGGCACATTTTATTATTATGTTTTGCACAATACCTGAAACAGCTGTAGAAATGAATCCTTTGCATATTCTTTATCAGAATTGAATTGCCAGATAATCAAAGAGGGAAAAGATCTTGCAGAAACATCACTCACTGAAATGTGTTTTATTCGTCTTTGCAGCGGGAGCATTCAGAATATCGTGGATGGGAAAACAAACGTATGCAGTTTAACAGTTAAAGGTAGCTAATGATGAGACATTTATTCATCTTGCTGTAGACTCCAGGAACAAATTTAGTCTGATCTCTCTGATCGCTCTTCTCCCCCCCCCCCCTTCTTTTCTCCAAGAGCCAAGAAACCGGACCAAACGTGAGATACCTCCACTATCATCAGTGCATTTGAGGACAGTTCATTCAGTCCCCCAGGGTGTGCCTTTCTATCTGTCCTGTCCCATAGACTCCTACCACGCTGAGTATACATGGGAGCAAAAAGGCCAAAAGAGTCCTTGTTTGCAGATGCTTACCAACTGTCTGCACCTCATTCCTTCCATGTCAAAGGAGAAGTATGGCACGTACAGATGTATTTCAGAAGAGAAAGACTACATCAAAGTGGTGGGAACATACGAGCTCATAGAGAACCAAGACCCAAAAAAGTGCTCAAAAAGCAATACACCTGACAACTGGAACGCTGCACCAGCTCTTATTCCAGAGATGACATGGATCACGCTGCTTGTAGCAATAATTTCTTTTTGAACTGACTCTCTGTTACTCACTACTTTTAATTTGCAGTGTCAAAATGTCAGGCCCTCTGTACTCATGCAGCACTAACGGAAATCCATGTCAAGCCTTTAGCGGAACCTAACACAGAAACATTTCTGCTGTGAAAAACCTTTATTGTTTCAAAGAGGGGCTTGAACAGGAAGGGGAAAGAAAAAAGAAAGCAGTACAACCGGTCAGCAGTGCACAGCTTGAATGGTCTCCAATGGTGATTGAAAACATCGGAGCATCTTACATAAAACACTTTAGCTGAGTACCTTTCTTCCTTTTAACACAATCAAGGAAATGGAAGGCACAGAAAGTAATCAGAGGTAATTCCTCTTTACATGAATGTATATCTCAAGTCAACAACACTATTAAACTATGAGTGTAAGTGGGAAAGCTTCCAGTCAAAGGGCCACAGACAATCTTTAAACAGTAAGTCTGCTTAATTGTAAGTCTTATACAAACTGAAGGGAAGAGAGCTCTTTCCACTCTGGTCCATATAGAACCAAAAAATGTAAATTATCTGTTTTGACATTGCACTGCTGACCCGATAATTTAGGAATGTGTCTCCACCTTCTTTTTGCCTAGCCGTCTCAGTGCTCAGAAAGGTATCTTAAAAATGCACAATGAAAATATTTGGCTTTGCATATTGGGAAATGGCTTCTCTCAGTATTTAAAAGCAGTTATGTCAAAAATACTCTAAAACATGCAAAAAGTTGGCCTATTTGTAGTGTTATAATTTTTAACACATACTCACTGAAATTGGGTATGTGTTTTCCTGACGCGGCGCAGAGTAGGGATAGTGAAGGGGGATGAGTTGGCATTGCTCATCCACAGCAGGGGTAATGCATAAACGAGGAGAAGAAGCAAGTGCATGTAGTGTGGAGCGGATGGAAACGATTGTCGGGGTGATTTGTGACAGAAGGATAACAGCGAGAGTGAAAGGGAAAGTTTACAAGATGGCAGTGAGACCTGTTATGATGTACGGTTTGAAGACGGCGGCAGTGACAGAAAAAGACAGGAGGCCGAGCTGGAGGTGGTAGGGATTTTGTTTTGTTGGGATTAGAAATGAGTCGATCAGATGGACAGCTCGGCTGAGACTGTTTGGGGAAGTGCAGAGGAGGCGTGTTATTATACTGGAAAGGATGTTAAAGATGGAGTACCTCCATAAGAAAAGAAAAAAAAAAAAATCTTATTTTTGTACACAGTATTATAGCACTGATAGCACTTTTCTTTTTTCTTTTTTTCATAACCTATACTATAATACAAATAGTGCACATAATATTTTGTTAAAATGAATTATTGCAATCACCTTGTAGAGAAAACCTCTAAAGAACACAGAGTTGGCCTCAGTAGCCTGAGATGGAGTCAGATTCCTTACCTGAATTATTGCTTTAGTCCCTTGATAAAGAGTGTTATAGAGCAATAATGTAGCTAATAAACCACTTAAAACTTTATTTACACCAGAATGTAGTAAGCTGTGCCTTGTGTTGCTTTAATTCTATGAGTTTAACATAATGTCTCTTTATAGCTTGTGTCATCATGTTGCCTTACACACGTGTATTTTGGTACGGTATTAAATTATTTAATCCTGAATGTTAAAAAAAATTTTTTTTTATATGAAAAGTATTATTTATTTCATTATTCACAAAATATTTAAAGAGATAAGAAAACTTGCTAATGTCTTGTAATGATTTCTTCATCATAAAAAGAGTGTGACAATTTGTTCACTAGGAGTCATCATATTAGGTAAGATATTATAATTTAATCTTAGCAGGCTGTGTTTTAATCAGCCAGAGTACTCAGTAAATAACTTTCAGCATGACAAGAGGGCAGATGACAAAGCAAGGATCTTGAGCTTAAGCTGTCTTTTACCTAGATCTAGTCTCAGCATTCTTAATGACTGCACAGAGTACATCCTGCTTATGTAAAGAGATTTTTTTGGGGGGGAAGGGGGGCACTACAGTGTATGTGCATAGACAAAAACAAATGGGAATTTGGGTGGAGTCCGATAAGGTTGTAAGATTTTCTTTCAGATTAACTAATTGAAGTCCAGAAACTCCATGGAAACCTAGTGTTGTTTATGCTTCTCTCATCCTGTCTCCAAATATGAGATAACACAGCATCCATTATCCATTATAGTGTAACACTTGACTCTAAACTTGGCTCTCACAGTGGTGGTCTCAGTCTTTTGGCCACACTCTGCTGACCAAACCCTGTTGTTGCAGTTTCATTCTAGGAAAACACGCCCTTTCAGCCACTGACACACTATGTTGTTGTGGGCTCTGATTTACAGCCACGTGGTTTTAACTGTTTTGATCTGCAGTCTACACAAATATTTAACACTGTAGAAGGAGATGGTACTTTCCGCTGTTTATGGTTCATATGTTGTTCTGTCTGTCTTAGACCACTATAATTATAATGAAGCTTACTAAATCTGTGGCTTAAGACAGAATTTACATAATCCCTGATCTAACAACTAGGTTTGTCCTTTGGTAAACCATCTGCATGCACTCATGTTTTGTTTATGTCTGGGTTCTTTTCTGAGTCACTCCTCATCAAGTTGTAGAAATGTGTCAAGTGGTGTTATAGAGGACTTACAGCTAAGCATCACTGATAGGCTTTACTTTAGGACTATGTTAAGAAACACTTACGGTATCACAGCACTAAGCTGGTGCTGCATTGGTGTCTGAGGTCACAGATATGGTGACTAACAAACATGTTTTTGGTTTCTGTTCTGTTCTGATAAGAGTAAATCTTCATTCAGGACCCCAAGTTTTCCTGTCCTTCTTCTCACAGGAAGACTTCAGGAAGGAAATTATTGGAAAACAAACACAAATTCCGATTAAGGAAATTCTTAGAACTGAAAGCAAATGTTATAAATGTAGCTTTTCACATGTGCGTCATGTTGTTTAAAGTTTCTAAGCACGCACGATACTTTGCCTGACATGAATTTACAACGCCTGTCTGTAACTGCAATCCGTTGCCAGCAGAGGTCGCTGTTATCCAACAGACCCGACATCGGTTCACGCTTCAACGCCTACCCTGAACTGAACACAAATCCATGGCTAACCTGACCCTACAAGCCAAGGCTTAGAATAATACTCGCATGCCCATTTCACCCTGAAAATGATTATCTCAGAGTGTAGTGTATGGCAATTCCAAGGTCCCCGGGGAGTCGACATTACTCAGAATAGCGTGAATTCCTTGGGTAACAAATGAAATGCGACATGCATGGTGTGATAGGCCTTGGAGGGTGATTCAGTGCAATCCTCCAAGGTATGCATGTGCACTAAAAGTATCAGAAAGGTATGGTTTGTGATTTTGTCACTTCTGAGTTGTTTGCACTTGCTGTAGTAGGTGCTGGTGTGTTACATGAAAATTAAAACGTTCTCTTTTGGTCTGAGAGTCAAGACAGATGATTCCGTGATAACTTGGATGTGGCGGTTTCCCTTTGAGGTAGAAGACAAAACAACCTAAAAAAAAAAAAGAGCAGGAAAAAATAAACAACAAAGTACCAGATGAGCCATTGCTTGATTTTATTTGTACAGTACTTCCTCAGGAATCCTAAACCTGTAGCTGCTTGAGCTGTGGGGTACTTGAATGTTTTGGTAATTAGCCTACTCGACATGTGTGTTTATGTATAAGAGAAGGCATATTCATGCTGTGAGTGATTCGAATTGTTCTTTGTTTTCCTTTTGAAATTCCAGTCAAGTGCAGATTATTATCCATTTATGTTTTAAGTGTTTGTACTTTTATTGGATTTAATTTAAAATAAATTACCTTTCAATTTATTATTTTTTTTTATTTTTTGTTCTCCAGGGTTTGTTTGTATTTTTGTTTTGTTTTTTAAATATATTGTCCTAGTGATTTTAAACCCTAGTCCTTCTGTCATCTTCATGGCATTGGTGGTAGCCAGTATGCTCACTGGGGGTAGTAAGGTTTATGGTGACACCTGGGAACATCTGTGTGTCCTCTTGTTTCCTAACTTAATCCCTAGTAGGACAAGTAGATGGGTTTATGTATTTATTTATTTACATATTCTGTATAATTTAAAAAGTTGTTTGTAGCTGTGCTTGTACTGGACATTTTCCACTGCTGTGTTTAATTAAATCTTAAAATAAATCACTTAAAATGATCACTCCTCTCCAGGGCCACATTAGGATTTGTGACACTGAGTTAAATCACATTGTTTCCAAAAGCCTTTTGTTTGAGAAGTCTCAACACAGCGTTGTGAAGTTTCTAAATAAACATACTCTGGACGACGTTTGAAAATGATCTGAAAGGCTGTACAAATTTACAGTGTGCACACGTTTGGAAATACTTTGGGGATGTACTCCATTAGGTGTGAAACAAAATGTGGTGTGAAGAGAGGGAGCAGAAGCAGGTTCAGAGCAAAGAGCTGGTGAGATTTTAACAGTTAAAGTAAATGTTTAAAGCATTTAAAAAGACATCTGGAAAATAAAGAAGATAGAAATCTAGATGGTTTACCGCAGGGACTTGAATCACGAATACAGCAGGAAATTGTACGGCAGCCGAGCAGGCAGCCAAGAAGGAGGAAAAGGAAGAGAGAGTACGTTAGTTCCGTATCAGAATCTATTTTACTTTCTGACACAAAACAAAACCTAAAATTAAAAAAAAAAGTAAATTGATACCCAAAAGACAAGTTATATTGAGACTTGACAATTAAACAAATCGTGACAGGGTCGAGGGAAGAATATAAATCTCCAGGTGATTACCTGGATAGGAAAATGAACACTACCCAGACCTGTTTTTTAAAAAGAGGTTTTGGGGAATTTAAACTCTTTGTGGTGATTAGCACTTCTGCCTCATAGCAGTACAGGCTGAGCTTTTCCTGTGAAGTTTGTGCAGCTTGTCTTTTGCCCTTTGTTGCTTCCTTTCACAGTCCAAAGACATGCACAGTTGGACTAATTGATGATTCTAAATTGGCTGTACATGTGTTGAGGGGGTACTCTGCCTCCTTAGATAAGCTCCAGTTTGCAAATATTTGGACAGTGATACAGTTTCTGTAATTTTGCTTTTGTCCACCATGGCAGTGGAATTTAAATCAAACAAGCAAGATGTGATTGAAGTGCAGACATTCATTACATGAACTGTTTAGGAATCCTAACCATTTCTGTACACAGACCTCCTTACCATTGTTATTTCATATTCATATTCTTCTTATTGCTAAATAAATGTTTAGTATGTCTTTGCAATCTGTGCATTAGACCAGAGGTGTCAAAATCATTTTACATGGCAGGCCACATACAGACAAGTGAAACTCCCCTTTCTGTCAGTGTAAAGAAGTTAGATGTTTAACGGTTTTTCTATATGATGACGAAAAAGCCTCTGTGATAAAGAAAGACGTCTGTCAGAAAGACACTTTCAACTTAAATTGTAAGAAATAAAGTTGCAGATAAAGTTCTGGAAGCTCATTTACCAAAACTGTCGTTGTAAAACAACAACAACAACAGAATTTACACAAGTTGTATTAGAGACACGGCTAAGACTTTGGCCAACATAATAATTTGTGAAAGTTGAATTGAAAAGGGGAAGTAGGGGAAAGATAAGTTTTATGTAAGCACACACACAGCTGTAAGGTAAGAGCTATGCAGGAAGTGCGATTTTATCGTAGTGGAAGCAAGACACCGAAGGTAAGACAAATTCATGACAGTGAATTGTGAATTTTAAGTGAATTTTAGTCGGAAAGTGACGTCACTTTCCGACTAAAATTCACTTAAACGACGAAACCTGTCGTTTAAGCTGTTTGGTGGCTGTTGGAATACTTTGTGGTGATTAAAGAATTATTAATGGTTTCAAGCGCACATTCAGGCCTGTGAGACTCATTAGACACTCTGACACTGAGCCATGGCTCTGTGCTTATGCACACGTTTCTGCATCTCTGTTATTCAAAGACACTTTCTATATGTATAATTTATTTTATGTAAAATTCACTACTAAACTGTAACTTTAAGGACAAGGAAGCGATTTATTTTATTCAGTTTTATCATAAAAGCTTTATTTTTATGGATTTGCTATTACTAGCGACAACAAACATGAGGTTTAAGGCCTGGATTACTTTGAAACCTTTGAAACCTGAAAATAAAAAGGGGCATTGCTTTATTTACGTCTGACACCTCTGTAGTACACCAGAAGATGGCGGCATCTGAGCAGGAAACCCTTCTCCTTAAACGCAACCACCAATTTGCAAGACTCAAACGCTTATAATGATTATATAATGTAATGTTTATTTACACAGCGATAGGCTGAAAGTCACTGGTGCACAGAAGCCTTTTAAATAAGACACGAGACTAGCTGCCAAACAAAATAAAATGTGCACGAATTTGGCTTTTTTGTTTACGAAAATTAAAAGTAATTCATTTGAGATTTACCCGAAATTTGTTGCGTTAAATCAGATATATTTATTAAAAACAAAAAGTTAAAGCAGGTTTCACGATGCGGTGCAGCTGCAGTCTAACACCATCAAATGATCCGGGTATCCTGTGGCTCTATGCAGAGCCTGTCCATACACTGGACTCCTCAGAATTCACCTTCTCTCCAGCCTTATTTGTCATTGTTATTAAAGATAATGCTAGATAATATAAGTGCCTTTGCAGTTTTTTCCTAATCACAAGAACACTTTAAATATTTCACTTCGTGTGCAAACTGTTACTTTTGTGTTTACCTGTGTCCTTTAGTTAAAGACAAAGGGTTGAAGGTGAAGCGAATGAGGTCAAAGATGGGCTTAGGTCGGAGTAATAAATTAAACATCGGATCCTAAATTATGGATTTTCTTGGAGGGCGGAGGACCCCTCCAAGAGCAGCTTCTGTATCTTTAATAGACACGGAGAGGGGCTGGGAGAGGCTGCGCGTTCACGTTCATTTTCTCGCGCCGCAGCGGCGGGGACGCGCAGAGGCTCCCACACTCGCCGGAGAGGAAGAAAAAAGCGCCGTCGGACCGCAACAGCGACTCACCGGGAGAAAAATGATCCCTCCACCGTCCTTCATCTGCGCTCAGGTCTGCACAAAGCATGTGAAAGGATCCGAAACCTCCGAGGACTCGACTTTTCTCAAACATTAAACTTGTTTCAAGTGGACTGTAAACTCCGAGGGTGATTTATAAGACACGGGAATTGAAGTTAACATTGGACAGGTAAGATGACGGAAAAATAAGCTAATGCGGGAGTTACTGCATGAAATTAGAGAGAGACGGAGCAGCATCCGGATCAAAACTTTAAAACAAATACAAAAATGTCTAGAAATCAACCCGCGGATTAATTCTGTGTCTGTGTCACAAAGGCGTTTGTGCACGAATGCTTTAATAATCCGCAAATTGATCGGGAAAAATCTGATTTGAGCATTAAGTGCTTTTGGGAGTGAAACCTTCTCGAATAATTAAAAGAAAAACCATTAACGAGAGCCCGTTTCATCACCACGGACAGCGCCAGTTTACCCGGACCTGCCTGTGCAGACGCGCTCAGAGGAGAGCTTCTGAAATCAAATATGACCCACAACTTATGTGCATATGTGCGCTTGTTCGTCAAACATTGTTGTTCTGTGTAGCGAAGAAAAAAAAAGGAAACTGTTTTTAAGGCATTCAGAGAAACACATTTAATCTATATGAGATAAAAAAGCATCCGCAGTACATTTCCGTCGGTGTGATTGCTCTAATGGATAATGGATAATGCTCTTATAAATGTCTGATCGTAGCTAATGTCTGCTAATTGATGCTTGCAGGTGCAGAAAATGGCAAGAAGGTTCTTACAGCTCCTTGCCTTGTGGACTGTTATGACTGGCATTGTGCAGACCTGTCCAGAGCAGTGCAGCTGCCAGGATAAATTTTCCCATCAGTTTGCTGACTGTGCTTACAAAGACCTGCTGGAGGTCCCTGTTGGTCTCCCTTCCAATGTTACCACCGTGAGCCTTTCTGCCAATAAAATCCAAATCCTGAAAAGCAAAAGCTTTGTTAATATCACTCAGGCCACCTCTCTGTGGCTCGCCCACAATGAAATAGTCACCATAGAGAGAGGCACCTTGGCCCCTTTGGTTCAGCTACGCAACTTTGACATCAGCCACAACAAAATTGTGAACTTTCCATGGGAAGATCTGCGCGGTCTCACAGCCCTGCAGCTTCTCAAAATGAACAACAATGAAATGGTGAACCTCCCAAAGGATGCCTTTTCCACGCTCAAAGACCTGAGGTCGCTTCGAATTAACAACAACAGGTTTACCACCATTGTCGAGGGGACTTTCAGCGCCCTCACTGCTATGTCTCACCTGCAGATCTTTAGCAATCCCTTCAGTTGCTCCTGCCGCCTGCAGTGGCTGAGGGACTGGATCACGACAACTAAAATTTCTGTCCCCGAGCCAAATTCAATTGTGTGCGAGGCCCCTGAACATCTGAAGGGTACGATGGTTTCAAGCATTCCTAAACTGGACTGTGAGCCCCCTGCTGTTACTATAACATATCAGCCAAACATAGAAAACACAGATCTGTATGAAGGTATTATGGTGATCTTAAATTGTGAGACAAAAGGGAGCCCCAAGCCACAGATCACCTGGGAGGTGACTGCAGGAAATCAAAATTATCTTTTCCCCTTGCCCTCCACTGGAGAAATAAACGATGTGCCAATTAATGATAAAACAACCAGCAATCGATTTCTTGTTTTTAGAAATGGAACTCTCATCATCCCCCGTGTGAGTAAAAAGGAAGATGGGAATTACAGCTGCTTTGCGGTGAACGAGTTGGGTAAAGCAGAGAGCAGCGTTAAAGTGGCTCTGGCAGGCACCCAAAAGGAAGCCAGCAACACAGTCATTGATTCAACAGTGGACAAGAGCCGCCCGTCTGGTAAAAAGCCTGCAGACCCCAAGCCCTCCAAAAATAATGTGGTCAACTGGACAAAGCTTGATGAGAAGACAAAGGAAAGTCCCGAAACGTCAAAAGACAAACACGATGAAACAGAGCAGACCGGTGTTGTTCCTAAGACACACACATTCACAGGCAAGTGCGGTGTTAGAGAAAGCAGTGAATACATCTCCAACCATGCCTTCAACATGAGCCTGGAAGACCTGAAGCAGTACACCTTTGACTTTGGTGTTATTGCATTAGAAGTGTCAGAGACGGAGGCCAAAGTGCAGCTGAATCCACTGCAGCTTGCCAAAAGCAAATCTAATCTTCATCTAAGTCAAACTGAAAACCAGGAAACAGTGAATAAGGAACCTTTGGGTCTGTACCAGTCCTCATCTAGCAAGACCACTCTGGACATGCTCTACCTCTGTGTAAATACTGGAAACGGACACTCCATGGTTCAGTGGTCCAATATAGAGGAGGGAATTAATTCCTACCGCTTCCATAATTTACAGCCTGGCACCAATTACACACTTTGTCTCACCTATGGGGGGAAGGACTGCCAAGTCCAAGTAGTCTTCACAACTAGAAAGAAGATCCCCTCCCTGCTCATAATTGTGGTTGTCAGCATTTTCCTATTGGGTCTGGCCACTGTCCCCTTGCTGGGAGCCACCTGCTGTCATTTGCTATACAAATATCAAGGAAAAACCTACAAGCTGATCATGAAAGCTCAGAATCCAGATCAGATGGAGAAGCAAATGACAAAAGATTTTGATCACAGGCCATCTTTCGTGGAGTCAGAGAAAACCAGCGAGTTAGGCGAGGGGGAGGGGGAGGTTGACGGAGAGGAACGAGAAGGAGAGGAAGAGGCTGAGGGGAGCGTGGTGACCGAGTCCATCCCCGGATCATCATCCAAGACCAACCAGGAGGAGTTTGAAGTTGGCTCGGAGTACAGTGACAGGTTACCGCTGGGAGCAGAGGCCGTCAACATCTCCGAGGAAATCAACGGCAACTACAAGCAGCCAAGCCGCTGAGCTCCGCTGACGTCTGCGAGTATATTGTAAAATATTTTGCTTTCAAGTAGCCTATATTCAAGCAGGTAACACACACATCATTACTTCACGTGAAAAAAACGATGCCGTGTGATTTTTGTCTTTAAAAAAAAGGGATCATTAACTTTTTTACCTCAATACTCCTTCAATCACCGCGATTGTGAATGAATTCATGTGACATTTGTAGTTTCCGTAAGGTTAAAACGAGTAACTCACGTTTACAAACCGAGCACAGATTTATATCTTTTATCGGACCTCAAAACCGACGGGAAAGCACCAACGTTTACCCCATCTGTGGGACGTACGCGAACGGGCATGTGGGAGCAAATTTCGCGAAGGCGAGACTTGGAGAGATGCGCGTAATTCGAGGCAGCAAAAAAAAAAAGGAGAAAAAAAGTGCACAAAATTTTACCCACCGTTTCGCTGCGTTTTAAACAAGCAAAAACAACAAAAACCACGATTTTCTATGAAGTCACTGTAAATAAACTGACATCAGGGACAAGATTCTCTCACTGAGCCGCGTGTGTCTGTGCAAGGCTGTTAAAATCTCATAACGGCTATTTAACATCTTCTCAGGTGTCGGCACTCTGGCTCCACTCAACTTGTCCACGAAACTAGAGAAAGATTGGGATTAATGTGTTTGATGAAATGATATTTGCGCTTGGCGCTGTTGCACCTGACAGCGCGCACAGCGGCGCCCTGCGCGCTGTCCTGTGCGTCCAAAAACGGGAAACTGAGCTTTCAGAGGTGACGATGTGCTTGACGGGAAATTCCAGGTTATTTACCAACAACATGTTGTTCCACGTGTAACGTAAGGCTTTAAAAATGTGCGACTTTAACCTCTTAATCGACGGGTGCTTGCTGTACTCTCGCTTTTTACGGTGAACGTGTCCATGGCATGTCACTCCTTGTGCGGTTTTCTAATAGTGTAGTCTATATAGGACTTTTAGATGTGACTGTCTACTTGTGATGTAAAGCCACGTGAATTTTCTTTATTTTTTTTTTTAAATCAATTTTCCAATGAAGTCCTAACAAATGGGCGCAGTGAGCGTCTGTCGGCTTCACTGTCTTGTAATTTGATATGTAAAGTGAGATTTTTTGTGAACTATGTTGTAAAACAAAACAAAAAAACGTGACCTTTTAAGATTTTTTGATATAATTTTATGTAAGTGGAATTAATAAAACATGTGAAACTATACAAATTGGTGGATTTTTCTGGATTTAACTATCATTCCGATTTTTTTAAACAACAACAAAAGCAAACAAACAAACAAACAAAGAATCCCCATATCATTTCGAATAATTATGTTCCAAATGATTATTTCGATTACGAAAAATAATCATTTTTTCTTTAAAAATGTAAGATATTCTCCTTCCTTTTTTGGAAAGCGATTATTATGGCATGGCTTTTTTTTTTTTCCTTTTCTTTAAAAAAGAGGGGATTAAAAACAGAGAAGCCTGAACACTGCTGCGTTTTGGAGCTCCGATCAGTCACAAAGCCTCCCTTTGTCTATAATTTTCGCTTATGGTTCAGTTCAGGTCTCTTCTTTCGGCAGAAAATTATCACACTACGCAAGTGGATTTAAATTAATATCTTATATAAAAATGTGAAATGATAATAGGAGAATGTTTATCAAAACACTTAAGCAGTTACCAGAGTTTTAGAATTACGTTTCAACAATTTTACTTGCAGCAAGGACTCCTACAGAGTGCAGCAATGTACAGAGGAGGACTAAAGCCTACAGTGTCTAGGCTTCATTTATAGTATACAGGGTTCATCCTGAGTTTTACGAGCACTTACATCTATGGAAATTCCCATGAAGACATGCTGAGACCGGTGGTCTTATTTCTGCTACCGCAGCTGTTCGGCTTCCGGTTAGTTTGAGGGTCAGTTTCCTTTTCAAAAGCCCCTTTCCCGTTGCAAGTGCACTCATGCATATATTAGTTGAGCAATAGCTTAACAAAATTTCCCATCAGTGATAAAAAAAAAACAAAAAAACTGGAGAAAACTGTATTTTTCATTTTATTTTCACAGTTATCAGGGAAAAAACAATCGGATGTGTATATGTGTTTTCATTTAAAAGTTTAAATGCGCAGACAAATGGTGAAATATCACGAAACATTTGAAACAAGAAGATGTTTATTTGACAAGAACTGGAAATACTGGAAACAGTAAGATGTTTTTGACTTAAAAGTCTACAAATTAAAACAGAATAAATATACAGTTTATTCCACAGGTTAATATCAGTCACACAATGCGTGTAGCCTAAAGATGGGGGGGAAAGAGAATTTATTGGCCACAGTATGACAATGGTTCATTATTTATATTCATAAATAGTCCGATGTTCTGTCTTTCTGCCCTTCTCTGTCACTCTATATATGAACTCCCATTCAAAGAGATGATTCATTGGCTTGTGCATCCATGTTTTTAGTTGGATGACCATCATTTTACATTATCTGCATTGAATGCTGAAAATAATACATGATTAAAGGCTGTTAGTGCAAATGAGTTCTATCCCAAAATAAGCACATACATGTTTAGAAAATTATTTTTTTTAAGTGTGTTTACTAGGTGATCAGTGCCACACAAGCATTCCCATCAGACTGGAGACTGAGGTCCTCACAGACAGGAGAACATGAAAAGCACAGGAGGGACTCCGAATCTCCAGACGTTTAGGAAAGACTTGGTGAATATCTTTACACTAGGCACTGAGCTATAATGCATGTATTTCACCAAATGCAGACAAATAGTACAAATGCAGACCCAAACCGGACGAGACTCTGCAGCCAGTACATAATCAGTATCGCATTCTTGATTAGTTGCTGGCAGCGGCTTCTGCCTCCTTGGTCGTAGCCTCCTTTTTGCTCTCCTCCCTGGTGCTGCGGTTCAGGCTTCCATTCAGAAAGCTGTCTGTGGTCTGACGCTGGAAGTGCTTCCTGGTGCCCACAAGGGAGGGGTTGTTGACCAGGGTGTAGAGGAGCTGCCAGTGCCTGCGGGCTCTCTTGGCAATGGACACTTTATTCTGCTTCTTATCCTGCTGGACGAGCTGGATCCCTGAGGACGTTCAGACATCATGATTGCACCAAAAGGTATGACATCTATAAGTCCTATGTAATGACATCTAAGGATAACCCTTTTTCTATTTTAAACTGAAATTGGAAAAGGGTGATTTGTGGGCCTCCCAAAAGACACCCTATATACAGCAGATAGAGTAATAATAGAAAGCAATCATATTTTAATCCTCTAAGCATGGTGGGAGCATACTGGGCTTTCCATTAACACGCTGAAAGCCAAAGCCCCTTGGGCTGAATGAATATGTAACAGGCAATTAGCGTAGCTCATCTGTGTAATCAGCTACTGGAGAAGTAATCACTGTAATACAATAGATTATTCCCGATAATACATTGTTTTCTAGATGCAAACAAGCAACATCTCCATGGCACGTTTCTAATTGGACTCAGCTGTGTCTAAATTCCACAACAACCGCTGAATCCTGGCGGATTTTCTTGTTAATTTGTCAATGTAATGCATGTCCTGCTGTCATGATATGTGAGCGACCATCAGTCTCTTCCTTTGTGTGTCAGTGGCGTTGCTGCAGATCTGCGATCCACCCTAAAGCACCCGTTCACACTTTGGATTAATGCAAGTTGTTAATATAAAAGATACAATATAGCACCTATATTACAGGATGCAGAGTCATAACGACAGTTTATGTGTTTATGACTGATATGATTAGGACAGGCAGCCGGACTCCAAGCTATTCTGCTCTAAGACTCAATTTGCTCTTAGCATATTAAATCAGAGCTGCCTTCATTTTCACTGTACGTGCAGCAAAGTGAGATGATCTGATTATGTGTTACAGTGACCTGCTATTAAATTCTAAACACCCCAGAGAAATTAAAGATGCTACAGCCCTTTTAATACAGGTATTAAGATGATTTTGAGCTTTAAGAATAATCTGGAGAAAATGTCTTAATGTCATGAAACAACTGAAACAATGAGCTGATCCTATTAACAAAGACTACCTGTGTGCAATGGTCACTCTTCTGTGCCATTAAAAAAAACCAAAAAACACCACAATGTGCTTTTTTTGTCCACACATGGAGAACAGTCTGTGGTGTGGATTGAGTTTTGTGCTACAGACCTTCTTCAGCATCTCGTGACCTCTGTCCAGCTTTGGTGTCCTGGCCCACAGACTGCAGCAGCACCCCACAGAAGGCCTTCATCACAGGGTGAGACTGGCTCACCTCGATCTTCAGATAATGAGCATAGCAGCGGTAGGCTGCAGGCAGACGTAGGGAGGGGTGAATCATTCTGACTGGGCAAAAGCAATAAACACACAGGACTGCGCCCCATGTTGGCTTTGAGGCAATCACACATAATGACCATACAATCACACTTTCTCTCTCTTTTTTTAACCACCTGCTTTTTCTGACAGCAAATCTGCAGACATTTCCATGCAATTAGAGTCCCTGCCCTGCACAGAATACAGATATCATATGAGCTGCAGTGAGCTGGCAGGAGGATAAAGTGGGCAGGATGCAAATTTCTAACCTCTAAGTGGGATCAGAAGAAGTGCTTTTTCTCATAGAAAATTGCTTCCACAATGCTTCCACAAACATAAAAGCGTGTTGCTATTACCTATTAATATGTTAACGTCCTGTTTCTGAGTCCAAAGAGAAAAAAATGGGAACTATTAAATATTTATTAGCCCTCTCTAAGCAATAGATGGATGCTAAAAAAAGTGCCAATAATTGATGAAGAAAGTGTTTTTTAGCCAAGCTACAATCCTTCTAATAATGACAGCATGTTCACTATTACAGAAATGGACACTATACTGATTCTAACCTGCATACACGTCAGTTATCTCGCTCACCTGGGTCAAAAGCCTCCACATTGCGGTTAAGAAGACTGATATCCATACGTCCCATGTGGACAATGTTGAACAGGGCTGTGATGATCATGCGCCAGATTCCCAGTATCGCCCCGATCAAAACGTTAACAGGAAACATCAGGTATGTCAGCAGGAACAGATTACCCCTGTGAGATAAATTAGAATGCATCAAATCAAAATCAAGCAGTAAAATTATGTAAGTACAGGAAAATGTACGGTAGAAAATGCAGTAAATCACCTGTTGTCCAGATCTCGTGTGCCTCCTGTCTTTTTGATGAAGCAAAACCTGGCGGTGACGTGTTGAATCAACACAACCAGGAGAAGCATGAGCCAGAAAGGCCTGAAAAGGTGAAACCCACATAGAAGGAGCAGTGATTAAAGCGCAAAAAACATTGGTAGCTGGCAGGAAATTGTACAACATACACAGAGAATGTTGTTGATTGAAAAACGCTCCAGGTGTCAAATTTCAAACCTAGCAGCACCACTGCACAGATACTCTCAGGTCTGGATTTACGACAACTTGTGTTTGTATCTTTTTTTATTTATTTATTTTTTACAAGGTCACAACCTTAAAATAAGCTAAAACTGAAAGCTGAGAGACACCAAGAATTATATCACTCACCACATGCTCCACAGGACCTGAAAGAGAATCAGATTCTGTCTGTGGAGGACAGGTATGATAACAAGGAAGACTGCAATCAGAAGGCAGAGGAAGAACACCATGGTCTGGATGATCATGCCTGCGGGGGAGAGATCAGAGCTTTACAGTCTTAGCACTTAGACACTATCCAGCATCCAACAGATCTACAGTGGTCACCCCACTGTAGAAGGCTCGAATACTCTGATATGTCGCTGCCCGAGCTGGTCGATTGAAAGAATTGCTTTTAGGCAATATTTAAGGAGCATGAACAGAAATAATACAAATATCTAACAGAATTTGGAAACTGGATATACAAGAATTGGTAGCGAGCACAGTTATGTCAAAAACAGGATGTAAAGATGTTGTTAAGAATTGCTGAGGTTTGTGTTTGGAGTGGAAAAAGGATGAACAGGACTTGGAAAGCATAAATCATAGGGACAGTTAAGGTTGGAGAGTTCACAGAAAAGTGAAAGAGGTTTGGGGAGTTGATGTGGATGTGTGTGGTGGAGAGATCCTGAGTATACTGAGGGAAGGATTGTGAAAATGAGCAGCAAAGGAAGAGGAAAAAGGAAAGGCCAAAGGAGCAGTTAATGTATGTGGTGAGAGAGGACATCCAGGGCATTTCTGTGATGAACAGATGAAGAACGGATGATCAGTGATCCACTGTGCTGACCCCTAATTAGAACAGTCAACAGAAAACTATGAGAGGGCATGCTGAACTCTTCCCTGAATATGGATTTACATACAGAAAATTCATCAAAGTTTTGTCTCTAACTTGTTTTATTTAAAGTAGAAACAATATATAGAAAATCTAAATAATAACAATCTTTCAGAGTAACTGTACCAATGCAGATGTGAGCTGCTGTGAAGCTGGTGTATCCCATCCAGCAGACGAGTGCAGGCCGGGAAGCTCTGATATTTCTCTGGCAGTTGTAAACATTATAGCTATCGCCTCTGTACAGCCCTTTCAGATTTGACCTACGGAAGGTAAAACACAATTAAAACAATGCGACACTATGGAATACATAAACTAGTTCAGCCCCAACTGTACAAATCACATAGTAAATTGAAGAAGCAATTTAGCAAGAGATAGACTGAATACTCAATTCAATACTTGACTCGGAAATCCATTTATTTTAATGCGATGCCATTTCTGGTAATGGCACAGTATTTCATTTTTCTTCTTAATAGCCATTTTCAATTGCAGCAGCAGTTAACACAGACTAAATGCTTCCCTGTCTGCATGATTAGTACTCTATTATGTTATAATAACCATGGCATTATAATGAAGTAGCCAGAATGCAAAGGAAATTCAATGCAAAACAACAACAAAAAAGGGAAAAAGTGCAATCACAGACAACCTACCGATGCAGAACCATAGATCGCATGAGCATAGCCAGGTTGACCAATCCAGACAGGGTCATTGCTGAAATATAACACACTGCAGAAACATTGGCACATGACATTCAGGTTTTTTAATGTGGAACGATGTCAATCTTGAACAGTAAAATTGTACAAAATAAATGCATCAAAAATAAAGGGCATAGCGTTATGTACGTGTGCATCTCTCATATTTCTAAATGGCTTCTCTTGTTGTCTTGTGTCACTTACCCTCTACACACCACATGTAATAAACCACTATCCGAACCACTTCATGTTTGTCTGGAGACAGCATGATTCTGAAACCAGCTAAAAGGTTTGCAACGTCTTCATTGACTCCCAAACGAGCAGTCTGGAGAGACGGCACGACTGCTGAGATCAGCAGAAGACCCATCTAAGAGGGAAAAAAGGACATTCATTAATAGCCAGTGAAGCTACTCTTGAATGCTAATGCAATAACTTTTATGGATGTGGAAATAAAATGAAACACATCATGATAATATTCGGAGCTTGGCTGAAGTTCTTGAGTTAGGATAAGACCGTTTGAGAGATTCTGCTCTCTCTTTCTACACCAAGCCATGCAATTATGTCTCTCCTTGTGTGTTTTGTTAACATTTATGAAATATACAGGGATTATTGCCTTTAATAGTAGCTGTGGTAGTTACCTGATACAGGGTTATGAAAGACACAACACCAGATATAGCCAGCTTCAGCGGAAAACGGAAAGCTGCATGAAAACAGTAAAGGTGTAGAAATATTAAGTTAACAGGATTACATATTGCTTTTCCAAATCTAAGCATATTTGTACTGCACACATTGTGTATTCATGCAGTTGCTTCACATGACCACCTTCTGTATAAATGACCAATTCAATAATTATTCCAAGAAGAGTTTGACCAGTTTTAACACCTAATATGTGCATGACATGGTATTAAGCAGGTCCCAGACAAATATATTTACCATCCTCTGGTGTATAAATGTAAGATTTCACAGCATCGGCTATTCTTTGGGGGAGTTTGGGCTTGCCTGTGCTCGACGTGCTGAAGCGAAAGGTGAAAAAAAAAAAAATGAAAGTTACATTAAAAATGTAAACAGCATTTTAAACCACAGGGAACTCATGGGGTAGGCAAAATATATATAAATGAATGAACCAACTTTAAACACATTCTTTTTCAAATCTGTTTCTACTTAGGTTAAAACTTTGGGCTCTTTGTTGCAGTACCACTGCTGCCAGTGGCACTGGTACACTGTACAAAGTGGATGGAATAATGAAGGCCTTCATCACACCTCTACCTAAATTCTTCAGCTTCACTTCAGATCAATAGCTCGATGCTTAAAACTTGGACACAACGGTGCAAAAAAAACATGTTTGTTCTAAAATCCCTAAAATGGTCAGTTCTTGAAAACCACTGCTGTTATTTTGCTGAGCCTCTCTCTGCTATGCTGAAACAAACTGTTTACTTCACTACATTTGAACTGTAGGAACACAGAGATGGCTATGTAACAGCACAGCAAATCAATGTTTTTGATAAGAGGCAATAATTCTCACCTGATTTTGGTAGACTTTTTCTTATTGAGCATTTTCTTGACATAGTCTCTATAGTAGCTGCTGCTCAGATCCTAAAAGAAGAGCAATCATATAAGTAACCAAATTTGAGGAGACATAAATTATTGAGTCAGGCTTTAATGTACCTAAACACCTTTGGACATCTGTGTCTTTAAGTTCTATCTACATGTAAATGTATTTGCTAAAATATGAAAAAAAAAAAAAAGCCTCCTTGCAATAAGGTTCATGGTGCCGGACATTGGGGGTGTGACTCATACACCAGCCGATCCCGACATCCAGTTTTGTCACACCATGCCAAGATTAGCATCAAATAAACACAGCATTGTGTCTCCTCATTGCAAAAACAAGGTAACCTTTTCATAAACCGATCAAGAACATAACGCAAACCAATTACGTCAAATCTACTTAAAATGATTAGGTCACAGATGTGCCGTGTCGGACTTCACATTTCCCCTCAGCCTAGACTTTATGAGCATAATAAGCCTGTAGAGTACAAGGCAGCTTATACAGGTTTCTCATGTCCACAGATTCAAAGGAAATGTGAGTCTCAGTAAGAGTTTTTTGTTAAAGGTCAGGTTCACACAAATGTAGACTATTAATACATACAATTGTTTCGAGTATGTTATGCAAGAAGCCCAAACAATTAGTGACATAAGAGCTGTTCAACAAAAATGACTCAATGAAGTCAGAAAAACTGCTCTCAGATCAATACTCACCTCCGTAGCATTGTTCTTTTCAGTGCCCTTTAAGCCCTTGAACAGAAGAAGGGGATACTGAAAGCTAAGGAATGCCAAGCAAGCAATCTGGGGCAGGCTGGAGAAAAGAGAGTAGTGTTTGTGTATCTGCAAAGAGGTAAAAAAAGAAAAAGAAAAAGATTTTAAATCACTTAGAGACTTGATTTGGGAGTTTGGGGATTAAGCGCTGGGAATACATTTTGCAAAAATAGCTTTTTATGTTTGTTGTGGTGAAAGTCTGTACGCTGGCCAAATCAATTCTCACCTGCCACACAAACATCTGAAACCTCCACTGACCGCACATCTCGTATCTAACTTGACAACTGAAATGTATTTTGAAAAGTAGCTGGCTATGAACTAAACGTGGATAGATTTTCTTACTAAATATGTAATTCTGTGTAATTTACTCTATTGTTTTTATGTGATTTAGCTCAAAACCTTACTAATATATTTTTTAAAGAAGGCCATCACACACAGTGTACTCTGGATGTGACATATTACTGAGACACACTAAAGTGATTAAGTGTGACAAAGCCTCTTGATTAAGACCAGCAGACAGTGGAACTAATTGTTTTGAGTCACAGGCATTCATAGGTCTGAAAACCTTAACAACTTGGACGTGGCACAAGATTTGGGATTGGGTAAGCTTTTAAAAATCCCAACCTTGTATCCATGGATCTATCTCAAATCCCCAATATTCATCTATTGAAATCCCATCTTTTGTAGATACTACAGATTTGTTTGGTAGTCAGTGTGTTTCCAGACAAGAACAAACCAGCTTTGTTTTTGAAATGACCCTTTATATTGAGACAGATGACAGACAACAAAGAAAGTGACTCAATCCTGGAGCAGATTCATTGTAACAAAATAAACCATTTATAAATGAACTGGAGCTAATTATGACAATGAAAGTGATCTGTGCTTACCACTGGTGTTTTTGGGCAGTCAATTATCTGCCAGACCAGAACACCAAAGTGTGTCCAAGACAAGAGGCTACCGAGTACATAGCCAACTTTATTATGTAAAGTGCCACATGCCAGGAGAGGGTAGTATAGTGCGGGGTAAAAGAAGACTCCCAGAATCACCCAGTTCTCTGCAAATACAACAGAAATGTGAGAAGACCAAGTTTGAAGGAGCTACAACTCTTATTGTACCATACCACAGACCAAAACTCTTGCTGAAACTATAGTTGATTTAGGCTGCATTTCTTACTCCGCTGAACCCTCTAGTGTTTAGGGATTGCGTAACGTTGCAGGGGACCAGCTGCCTGCTGTCCTTTGTTATGTAATTTCAGACACAAAGCTTCTTGCCAAGCTTACAATCAAACTCCAGAGTTTAAAATAACATAGGAGCAAAATAATCCAGTTATATAAGGCAGACATTTAACACTATTTTTGTGTATGGGGACACGTCAGCCTATTGGTTTTAACTGCTAAGATAACTCACGAAGTTACGGGACAAGCAAATGTTAAAATTGTTTGCTGGAATGATCAAGACGACCTCACGTTTGTTAGCGGTGTCTGTTGTGAAGGGGAGAGGGTTTGGCGATATGAGCAGGCCCCACAGTTTGCACAAGAGCACTCCAAACACAGCCACTGCCAAGCCCTTGTGCTGCGTATGGTCCAGGAAGTTCACCGGACTGTGAATAAAGCAGCAGGTATTTAGAGCTCACTTGACATCCTCCTCACATTTGGATAAAACAGTTACTGATCAAGTGAGAAATGATGAAACTTAAAAGGAACATTTTTAAGTTTTCACTAGAAAACTTTAAAAAAAAAAATGCCAGCTCAGTTAGAGAAGATAGAGACAGAGAATTTTCTGATTCATGTAGCATGAAAATAAGGCTTTGATTTTTAAAGTTTTAACCTAAAGTTTCAAACGGATCACTTGAATGTTCTCACCTGAATCCAGTTCAGGTTTTTGCCATAGTTTCAGTCACTGACCAATGAACAGCAGAAATGTGGGATAATTGAATGTCATCTTGACTTGAGATTTAATTAATAAATAAAGTGACAAACAAACTAAACCATGTTTCCAATTGATTTAAGGTCTTACCCAAAGCTAATAAACACAATTAGCACCTGCTACATTTAAAACTCACCTCAAATGCCAAATTATCCCTACAATAGATTCTGCTATAGCTTCTGCACATAAAGCTTCATGTCACTGTTAAATAGATGGAAGCCAGTAGACAGGTAGACTGAAAATCTGGGTGAGAGTAATAGTAGGGTACAGGACGCGTCTCTAAAAACTGGATTTTCAATTTCACCTGTGAAACTGTAAGATAAAGTAAAGTGAGGCTCACCTGAGTAAACCTGGGAGTCCTTTCTGTCTGTCGCCGACCTTCATGCGTCTTGCCAACACTGCCAGAATCAGCATGACAACAAGCTAAAAGGAGAATAGACCTCAGTTAGCCCACCATAGCTCACTACAGCCCACTATGCAGCTTATGCTTCACTCTGCATCAGGCAAAAAAAAAAGGGAAAAATGATGGGGTGTCTGTGATACAAAAGGCAAAACACCAGCGTCTGACTAATGCTCCCCAAGAATGTTGCTTGAATGAAGTTCAATGACCTGTCATGACCTGAGACACATTTAGAAAGCAGAAATGGGGGGAAAAAAGCTAGACTATAAGTCTGGACCGACTACAAAGACCATCCATAATCAGTTAATGAAGGAGCTTCATCATGAAAACACAAATGTACTTATCATTAAACCTAAAATGGCAAATCTGTGTTCAGTTATTATACAAATGTTTTGTAATGTAGTGCTTAACAACTTCTAAATTTGAAAAATTATATCTCAGTTTAGTCAGAATGTGGGCTACAAATAGCTTTCTTTTTATTATTCCTGTAAGTGCAGCGTTTAATAAGCAGCAAAACATTAGGCAAAAACAATTTTCTAATATGGATCACGCTTGTGATCACATAACAGGATTATTTGTTCCTGGGATCACTGCCAAAGGGCTCGCACAACTTCCTTCAAACCAACATTTTTGTACATTTTTAAAACTTGAATGCAATTAGAAACGAAAGAAACGCAAACCTTGGTGTCTCAGTGTGGCACATCAGTACACGCCTGACAACAGGATGTAATATACAGGACAGTTTAATGTGGTGTCATATTAATCCAAGAAGACTGCAGACTTACAGATATCACAGTGATGCATATATGATAGAGCCTGTCGTCAGCAGTAGGGTCACAGGGAGGGATTACTCTAAAACAAATGGAGCAAAACATTCATGTGAGTAAAATATAACTGAAGGCTTTTGAGTCACTGCGCTGACCTTCAGTATACCTCATTAACCTTTTCACACTTTCCCTATCAGCGCCATTTGTGGTTGGAAACTCTGCAGCTGAAATCCCGCAGGAGAGATTTGCATGTTAAACGGATTGGTATCGGCGTGACAGGGAAACAACAAATGCCTATGTTCATGTTCCTGTGCTCTAGAAGAGCAGGAATGCCTGGTCATGGGGTTGTAATTACAATTCAGAGAAGGCCTCACACATCAACCACTTACTTTATCATCTGTGAGCATAAAGATGGCAGCTTCCAGAATAGATGTTTCAATATTTCCTACCTTTCTAAACAATCTGTGAATTCCTAACTTGCTATTTTATAACAATGTGAAAAAATTAAATTATAGCCAGCTCTCAGTGGTGCAGCAGTTTATGCTTCATAAACTGACAGGGAGCTATATTAGAGGCCCAAGACTAGCTACAACTCAATACAGTATTATTTTTTTACAACAGCAAAATGGCTTTTTAGCTAAACATGGCAGCTTCTTCCACCATACTTCATTCGTGTTGTTCATCTGGAGGCATCATTTCTTTTATTAACTACCCCATACCAATGAAAACATAATGGATTTTAACAACATAGAAAAGCAATTTGGACAAAAGGAGCTAAGAGGAAAAAGCTTCACTGTGGGATACGTCATGGATCTTTAAGCGGTATCATATAAAGTGAAACTTGGTAACATTTTGGGTGTGAAAAATACGTACAGACAAATGTTTAAAAAGTCTAATGTTTTTCCAATAAGTTCCACAGGCATTTCCAGGACAACCTACAACCTCAAAAGATGAAAAGGATACAGCCTCGACATGATAAATAATAAGAACTGAAAGAAGACCACACACTGACGCTGGCGCTAGCACTGCAGAAGTGTGCCAAGTGTCACCTAATATCTCAATGAGAGGAGAATCTCACAGAGACATTGTTCACCCTCAGAGAAAGTTTTAAGAACTACTAATAAACATCAAACAAAGTGCAGACTAATTTTAAGCAAAGATTTAAAAGCATTAAAGTAAAATAGCATTAACTTGAAAGAATTCAACTTAAATCTTAAGACTTTACTTACTCTGGTTCAATTTTGGATGGCAGTGGATCCAATTCTGGGTAGTCATAGTCCATTGCGACTTCTCTTTATCAAAAGAGTCCCACGTCTTACAAAAGACCTGGAGTTCTTTTAACCACAAAGTGGCACACAGCTGTGATCACCTTGTCTCCAAGGCAAAAGTGTCTTCCAAATCCCACGCTGGACTCAGTTGCTGCTGCAAGTGTCCTTGTTTCCCTGTGTTTGGTCTACTTGCACTCAGACTCAGCTACCCTCCTTCACTGCATTCAGGTGACCTGGTCCCACTGTGGAGCTGAGAGTAATGTGACAGGTCCTGGCTGCACCGCGTTGCCTCTACCTTCCAAAGGCCCTATTTCAGCTCAGGGTTACCACCGCACCAAGAGCCTGGGGAAGAGAGCGAGAGGGGGGCAGGGTGTGAAAGAAGGGAAAAATGTGGAGATCTGGGTAGCCAATCTGTAAGGCCACCTGTGGCTTACAGGGATTACATCTACTTTTGGAGTTGTGTTATTGGACCTGTGGCCGGTGGCTGCAGTGGTCAGGTGTGCAGAGTTATAAAACTCCAGCTGGGACTATGTGGGTAGCTGGGAGCTATGAGGCTTTTCTATCGGAGCAATCAGAGTTCCACGTTGATAACATGGAAATTCAGGTGTTGTTCCTTTCAGTCATGGTTCAGGTGCATTTGCTAAAGGTTACCCAAACTAAATCCAGGAAACCCACCATTGCAACATGGAACAAGAAAAGCAGAATGGAAGGGTTTCAATACAGTCACTAAGGTGTATCCTCACATCACCTCGCATAACTCTGCACCTTCAGCATGATAAGGATCAAGGAGGGGTTGATTTACCTCAGTACTTTGTCTTCTGCACATAATTTAAGATAGCATGTCCTAGTACATATTTATGTGACGACAAGTTTCTTAACCAGATATGTGCATCTTTAGCCTCCATGTTGATATCAAGTTATTTTAAAATATTTGAAAGTTATGTCCAAACAATGCTGCAAGTCGTCCTGATAAGGATCACAAAACATAATGAGAAAGGAGGAAATGTGTATATGTGATGGTGAATGAGTTACTGTCAATGTGCCCAGAGGGAAGAAATTTCATCTGAGCTTTTTTATTTCTTTAACATACCAATGGTGTCTTTGACAGATGAATAATATATAAAAAAGGGTTTCTTGTATGGATGTACAATGGACAGTAAAGTTCAGATTATAAATACTAATTGCCTTTCACATATCTTTAAATTCAGTTACCACTGCACATAGTTAAATTATCACATTATTAATATTGTTTTTTAAATTATTTGATAGAGGTTCGAGAAAAATTAATTTCTTTCTGACGGACTTTCATTTCTCCTTCTTCCCCTTCTTCCTAAAGAACTGAATACCTGATTTGTTGGGCAAACAGAAACCATCACTGATTTTTAATAATTTATTATCCAATAGCTGTAAGTTATTTGTCGAGCAGGGATGTCGGACAATTTGCTGTTTCAGTCTTTTCATATGTGATGAGTTCCTTCTTTTCTTTTTGGTTTTCCATTATAAACTGAAACTCTTGGATGGGTCAAGTGATACAAAAATAAGTAGAAGTTATTGCATTGGTTGCTTTTGCACATTTCCTTCAAGTTTGGACCATGTGGCTGATCGGTCTTTTAAAAAATGAGAACAAATAAATCAAGAATGAATATAGTCTATGGTTGAAGGCCTAAAATAATAATATTTATTGTTTTATACCTGTGTTTTTGTCTGTTTCACATGACCTAGTTCAACCCATGGAAGCAGGTTGCCATGACTCCCTAATCAAGACAATTCTTCTGTAAACATTAAATCCAGGTACAAAGCAGGTTTACTCAAAATATCAAAATGTGGCTATGCTATGACAGGTGACCACAACAACACAGGTTCAGGTGGTGTTGCTGTACTTCAGTAGAAGCAGTATAATCAACAATAATCACAGCAGTCTCTCTTATTTGTCATTACTTTCAATAAGGAATGTAGAATATCAACAGAAGCTTAATCTCTCTGAAGTTAGGCTCATCCTTGCTCCCATCTAATTAACCTTATTAACTAGATGTTGGCTACATGGCTACCTTAAGTATGACAAAAGCATAGGAATGTGTGACAGAGGTCAGAGGTAAGCGTTATAACTCCTGTTAATTTCCTTTTGTGCAACAAGTTGAATAAAAAAAACAAAAAAACAGAAACACTTGAAATTGTATATCTATGTTGCCCCACATACACAAAAGATCCTACTGTATGTATTCTGTGCAGCATGTCTGCAGAAATCTCTTCCAGCATTCAGCTGCAGCTGGCTGAGACTAAGTCAGTTCTGCAACATTGCTTCCATGTCTCATTATTCCAAGATTAAAGGCACACAACCTTAAAACTCAACAAAATTTCCCCCCCTAACACCCTTAAGAAAACATGGTTTCTCAAGCTTAGTAAGCCACCAAATCAAATGTGCTCCCAAAGAAAAACTAGCCCGACAAATAAAGGGGTCAGTGAACAAAGAATGCTTTGAACAGTTACATCACAGAGAGGCAGTTTGATTGAGGCAGACAGTTCACTTGTATCAGGTTTAGGAAGTCAGCTCGAAAGCCTTTTGGAAGAAACTATGTTAAGCATGAGTGTTTAAAATAAACACAATTGAAATACTGATTAACTAATCCCTTCTTAACAATGTAAACACCGACATCATAAAGACAGACAAGGCAGGCATTCACAAACTAGTTAGATCTGGGAAAGCAGACATTGAAAAGATGTTAGCACAATCACTCACTGCACCAAAATTTTATATACATATATATTTTTGTGGTGACTCCACCTTTATTGCATCTTAAATTACCTGCTAAATGTGGAGAAGGTGATTTTCATAACTCTTTATAATCAAACACTCCACACACCTTTTATGTTTTTCATTTTTCGCAGTTCAAACCAAAATGTAGTTGCAAATCAGATCAGTTTCCCACAGATGAACATGACTGTCGTGTTTTATGTGAAAGACAGCTGCAGGGATCGGGTTAGATTCGGTTTCCTGCAAACATCACTGAGAAATTTCATGCCTTTGAAGTGGAGTTTGATCTTGCAAACAAAGGCACTTTCAGTTTGAGAGCGACAGCAGGTAACTCAACCACCTGTGCCACTGTCCCGCATGTGCAATGGACTAATCTAACCTTGCTTGTGTTTTGTGCAGTTAAACCTGCACCTTCTAGGGTGATTAGAAGAGCAATAACGTGAGTGTATTTTACACCATCTGCAGTGGCAACTTAATTTCATTATCTTTAAATAGCTAGCTACTTAACGACCACATGTGGGTGTGCTGCAGCACCAGATAAGCATGGAAAATCATCAATTGCTTAAAATCTACCCATTTCCAATATTGCCAAGAGCACGAAATCAGGCACATTTAAACAAGGTTGGTTTTGTGCATCACCTTGACCTATAGGCAGCTTCAGTAAAACACCACTCTGGACTAGCTCACAAAGTTCACCAAAACTATGGAGCCTGTAATTAGTACCTTACCTTTTGCTGACCTGGTGCTGTCTTTAGAGAAGGGACTGAGGCTTCATGCACCCCTTGAAGAAGTTCACTAATTACAGAAACATAACTCTCAAGTGCAACTATTTTTTTTCTGAACAGCTCTTGCAGTGTAAAGTGGGGACTTTGTACTCTCTATCTTGTTGTGATGAAAGCATCATAAAAGTGCTGCTCCATGCAAAGAGAGAAAAAAAAAACTGTTGTGAAATATAAAGAAATGATTAATGTGGCCAAGTTCAAGTTTTAGTGTGTAGGTATAGATGCATATTTCTATTACTACAGTTACAGGCAATTGGTGCTAAAACGTTTGTCACATGGGCGTGCCTGTAGATTGGAATCAATATTTAAAGTGATACATTATTAGTTTACTGCCATTATTTAGCCTTATTGGTGCTTTTAGCCTACTTACTGACCTTTGTTGACATCCTGCTGGGGATTTTTGCACTGTTGACATATCAGGTCAAAGAGGGAATTGTTCCTGTCATAGATGTGTCAGACTGGGGAAACATCTGTCACAATGCACGGGAGGTCCATTCCCATCCACTGTGTCATCCCATGACTGTGAATTTCACGTGATTTATTTAGTTTTTGCCCAAGCTGTGCAATCTGGGAAGAGACGTCCTTCAGATTCAAGACGAGTCAGCCGACAGTGTACGATTCAATTTTTTTTATTGATGTTTTTTCTCTACTAATTGAGGCTCTGTTTGTTTTTCACCCAGGTAAAAGCATCATAGATGGGGATGCACTCCTGGGCAAAATTATCAACTTAGTTCTTTCCCTGGAGACAAAGTGATCTACTAAGAGCAGCTGGTGTATAGTGAGTTTATTAAGTTAGGTGCTTTGTGAAGGTCATTATTAACTCCTTTTCATGGAGGAGAGTTCATTGTTATTCCTGGAGAAGAGGAGTTATGCCTACACTAACCTCGGGATTTTGATAACACTCACAACATACCTCACTTTCTATTTTTTCACACCAGGGAGCAGTAAAATTCACGTCTGCAGTCTCTTAGGGTAAAACAAATGCTATTCTTCCCTTGTCTAGTTTTGTGATACTGGAGTAGAAATCTCAAGTGCAACTTTAAGAGCCCAGAGTTGCTCTTCTACATACACGTCACAGATGACCTTCCTCTGGCCTTTCCATACAAGTGAATACATCCTCCTAATACTGTTGAGCAAGCTCTTGAGGAAGCACAGTAATCACATCATGAGGATGAGCTTGGTATCATAATTATTAACTTGCTGACTTCAGGTTTCTTCTGAGTTTTTCACAATTTAAGTTTCAAAGTAAAAGTTGTCCAGGCTTTTCTTTGTACATCAACAGCTTTTTCACTCATTTTTAGTCCAGTCTTTGTACCTGATCATTTTCAGAGTAATTTGTTTTTCTTTGTTTGTTAAGACACTTAACACTGACTGTTCAAGTATAAAACAGCATATTGGTTCAAGGGATGAACTGGTATTGTGTCTATACATAATAAACATTTGGCCACTTTGTTACTTGCATGTCACAAGAACACATTGTTCTAATTTCTTTAGTTAATCTAATCTATGAAAAATGCAGTAAATAAATTAAAAACACAGTTTGACAGGCATAAAATATTATTTTTGCACCAACAATGTGACCTCCCAGATAGCTATTAGTTGGCGTATCTCAGCATGCTATCCAGTGTGTCCTTAAAACATTTGAGGAAACTGGACAAGTGGAGGACAACTGGTGAAGAGGCAAGCCTAAAAAACTATCTAGAGCAAATAAATATGATCTAAAAGTCGTGTTTGTAAAAAAAAAATATAGGTTAAAAAAACAGCAAAGACCTGAGCCCTTCAGTTGATCCATGTACTATTCCCTGAAAGATAGCTGTCAAGGAGCCATTATGCCAAACTACACAAGAACTGGACTGAAAATCTTACTGCATGAAAAAAATCCACATTTGAAATTTTCTGTTCATTTCATTGTCAGTATGTACAGAGGATGTCAGGAGAGACAACAGTGAGTGTCAACAGCCATCTGTAAAACATGGTGGAGGCTTTGTCAAGATTTGGGGCCACATTTCAGTCAGTTGTGTTGAGATCTTGTCAAACTTGGAATTAGAGATGCAGAAAAAGTACCATCAGACTTTGGAGAACTATTCCTAAAGACTACTCAAAGAAATGGCAAGAAAGCTTGCCTTGCCGAGAGTTCAGGCTGTGTTGAAAAATAAAGGTGGTCATAACAAATATGGACGCTTCTTAGAATTATACAAAATCAGTTTCACCAAATCACTGCACCTACTTCCTGTTGTCCTAGCAACATATGAAAAAATACATGTTGGCTCAGGGTTACTCCGCAATACTGTATGTGTGCCATAAATATGAAAATGTTATTGTTGGCAAAATCAATTCATATTGAGTAAACTGAGTAATATTAAGAAATATTGCCTCTGTGTTAAATCATGGCTAGTGAAACCTCGCGGGTACATGAGGCTAATTACTGGGGATATTTTTCTTCCGCTCAGTCTGCCTCACTGCCTCTGTCATAATCAATGAGCCTTGTAACAGTCAATTAGGACATAATTGGATTTGTGCATGTTCAAGGCGGGAAAAGAAATGTACATTTGAGGAGACATGAAAGAACTGCTTATCTCTGTTGACAGCTGCAATGTAGCTGAATTGGGTCGGCCAATTGTAAATTTCTGAAAAATTAAGTCGGCGTAAGCATATTTCAACACGTCCCCTCCCACTCTATCCTCACATCCCTTTTATTTGGCTTGGTTCAAACAACTTGGATTTACATCAAAATACTTGAATTTAGCCACATAGGCTACATACAGATTCAGTTAGTCAGACTCATGTTCACACTGATGTATACACAATGAAGTTTAATATGATGATCAAAAGACTGAAGTCATTTACTCAGTTTAGAATTAGTAAAATGCATTATTTAGGGTGACTCTGATTTTTGAATTCTTCTCACATCTGTTTTCACTGATGCATACAAATGAAAATACACGTCTTTTTATCTTAAGTAATTCCTCAAATATTGTATATTTAATGTTTGAGAGGATTTATAGTTTGGAGATGTCAATGTGAAATTCATATTCCACTCCGCAAGCTGTTAAGCTAGGCTGTTAAGCTAGGCTGCCTAGCTTTCGTATGGCATTGGACAATAGTTAGCCTAGCTTGCTAACTTTAGAATAATTTCTAGGATGTATTATACTAACAACTGGATATGGGACTTCAAAGCATCCTCCATTCACTTGAGGTACATGTATGTTGCCATACCAACTTCACCTTCTTTTTAGGATAAGAATTTTAATTATAAACCCCAATGGTAATTTTTTTTGAGGATTCTGCTATAATGAAAATTTTACAGCATATTATATAATAATATAATAGTTATAGAGAAAGTCCTTATTAATCTGGGAGTAATCTGGGAACCCACTGGTCATCACCTAAAGACTTGGTCTTTGGTTAAACAGGGACTATTTCCCATTTCTCAAATTGCCACCTTCTTATGGTGGAGGGGTTTGTGCGTTCCCAAGAGCTATGTTGTTGGTGGCAACTTGTCCCTGGTAGGGTCTCTCATGCAGGGGTAGATCTAGAGAAATTTTCTTAGGGTAGCATGGAAATCAGATGGGATAGCAAAATCTGTCATGGTGGCTGTGTGGCTGGCAGAGCTAAGACCCAAATGCAGGACTCGGAAACACAAGGATTAAACTAAAAACTGGCTTAATTAAAATGAAATACAAAAACGAAATACAAAATAACATGAATAACAAAACTAAGAAAAATACCTTACATAAAACAGATTTTGATTTTATGTACAGTATAACCTATAATAAATACACATGTAGTCCATTAAGTATAAAACCTAGAAAGCTACACAACATGAGGTAGATTAAAAACTTTTATTTTTAACTTAAACTTAAGTTAGAAATAAAAGTCTAACTTAAGTTTAACACTAAATAATAATCCAATTGTTAATTGCTTAAATTTACACAAAATGTCAGAAATTTGCACTGTCATGAGCAAATGGATGTATTTTTCACCAGAAATTTAATTTACATGATTTACTGGGTTATTAACCCTTTAAGCCCTACCATAGGCTCAAGCCCGCCAGAGTTATCTTTATACTTTTACATGCTGTAGTGCCATTTTTGGAGCATTTGAAGTTGCTATACATCAATATAACTATTATAGCCCAAATTTTGATAATATGTATGCATTACGTCTATAATAACTACATAAATTGCAAAAAAGAGCAATAAACTACAAAAAATTTAAAATTGTTTTTGTTTGTTGTTTTTACATATATTTCTAGTTAGAGAAATTTAAGCGGTTTGTCCCTCAAAACTGTAAATACAAAAAAGTTGCATAAAATAGTTTCTAACAACAGGAAATTTATTTTGAGTGCCTTCTATTTTTGAGATACACAGATACACAGATAAATATTATAACGCAAATTTGCAAAAAAAAAAAAAACAGCATGTGCATCAAAATAAACTATTTTCAGCAGTGCAATTTGAGTTCTAAGCATCCCAGAAACTATTCAGAAAAGCATGAAGTCAAACATGACTTTTAAAAACACCATTACAGACTTATGAGGCCCCGAAGGTTAAAGAAAACTACATTTTCTGCGAAAATGATGTCACTTTCGGTTTCGGCCAAGTAATGGTGGACAGGCGTAGTTCGCGTTGACGTCTATTCCAACGTAGGAAGTGTTATGAACAGCTGATCGGATCGGCAAAGCGTGTTTCTGGAATATTGTGTTTTTGTTGCTGCAAATGCTTTTAATGCTGTATTTGCAAAGTTATATGTGGAAGGAAACCATGACTTAGGACAAGCTGATGGCATAAGATGTAAGCACAACTCCTCCGGTTTCATGTGCAAAAGAATGATTGTGCTAGCTCACGTGGTTCCGGTTCTACAGGGATTTAAAAATAGTTACGCAAAACGGAGCGTGCCCACTCCGACCGGTTTTAAAGGTTTAACACTGAACTTCATTCCATTTCCAGAGTGTAACAATCAACCATCTCTGTTAAAATCTGAAATGCCCATAGTGGTGTTTTAAAATGTGCTCTGGCACAACCACAGGTGTCGGTTTTAGGATCTATATTCAATGTTAATTGTAGCTAGACTCAATGTATTAATGCTAACTTACTTTAATAAAGAACATTTTCATATGCAAAACTAGGGTGGCACTACAGGGATGGCAAGAGATTATTTTAGGGCGGCACATGCCACCCCATGCCACCACAGTAGAGCCGCCCCTGCTATAATGGAAAATTGGTTCCTGTGTGAGGGGTCAGACGTATAGCGATTCAGATACCCCTATGCAGAAGAATAAATTAAGGATCCAGTGCACCCTTCCTTGGTTACCGAGCTCATACCCTGCAGCCAGGCCCGGGTAGAGGCCGAGCCTTAGCCCACAGTTATTTTATTATTATGAGCTAAAGAGACTCGGGGACTGAGAGCAGTTGAGGTGAGCATTGGTGGTTGAAAAAGGCTGAAACAAAGAAAACAAATTGTCACATTGTCAGAAAATTCTGCTTTGATAATGCTATAATTATGACCAAACAAAGCAAAACAACAACCAAGAATATCCATGCTGCATTAATAATTTAATAAAATATAGTTGTACTTTGAGTTAAGCTTTGACAGTGGCGATCAGTGAGATTCGGTTTTCTTTTTTAGTTTTTCGAAAAAGATCCACAACGCTTTTTAGCCACGTAATAGATTTTAATAGTCCCGTTTTACTGTAGATGAGCTTATTGCCAGGTAATGTACCTTCAACCATCATTAGGAAAGAAAAAAATAAGGCAACTTTAATCATAGAGGTTTTTTTCTGTTATGATATATCGCTGTGATTATGGTAGTCTGGAAGGTGAAAGATTTATTTCCACTTTTATGAGCGCTGCGAATGTGACGCTTTATCTAAGCAGCCCGTGACAAGTACAAATCTTCTTGATTGTTATTAAAGTGGTCATGATCACTTTGCCACAGATGCCGGTTTGCAGCGCTCGGTCTGTCACGCTCCTGCTGCGATTGCCTGACAAGCACCGTGAATTTATGGGAGGGACGCAGGGTCGTGTCTGAGCGACCGCGTAATAATCTTCTTTATATAACCATTTGGAGAACACCTTGGCAAACACTCAAGAATTTGATTTGAGTTTTACAATCTGTTTATCTTAAATGACAGCTTACAGTAGATGTTTAAATACCATTATGAGATCACAGTTGTGCATGTATCCACTTAAATCGACTTACCAGTATATTAAGTACACCATTACTATGTGTGTATGTACTGTATGGCTGGGATTGTGTGTGTGTGTGTGTGTGTGTGTGTGTGTGTGTGTGTGTGTGTGTGTGTGTGTGAGAGAGAGAGAGAGAGAGAGAGGGGGGGGGGGGGGGTGGGTTGATGTCTGTTTTAGTTGGGGTGTTATGCATGTCAGTGTGATAGATGATGTCCTTGCCCTGGCCTCTGTTTTGTCATTCTGTGTGTGTGTGTGTGGGTTGTTGTTGGGTGGTCTCTGTAAGCATTAATTTACAAGCTTTGCTGATGTGCTTCTGTGGGTCCTGTGAGCAGTGGATTATTGGCGTCTTATTGTATTTCAGATGTTGCAATCTTAACTTATGACCATTAAAACTGCTGGGTGGAAGAGTTCAGTCTTATCATATTTTCATAACCTTTTTTCCTGGAATCAGAAGCTCCTTTTTTAAATTTTCATTTTATTTCGGCGCAAGGCAAATCAAGCTTTCTTGAGAAAACAGAATGTCCCATACAACAAAAACAAAACTGGCGACCGTGTCACAATTTTTTGCTACAGGAGACATACAACAAATATGGATCATCTACAAAGGCAGCACAGTCTCGAGCTGATGGAGTATTTGCATTTCTCACATCTCAGTGGTTTGTTAGTGAAATGAAAAATAGAAAAATCACCCCAGCCTGCCCAGCATAATTGCTATCAAAATGAGACGTTTGCCAAATTCACCCAAAAGAATTAATCGAGGCAGAGAAGGATCGAGTCTCTCCACACACAGTGTGGGTGAGTGTGTGCGTGTTTCAGTTTACAGATGTATACTCTGTTTTGATTTGTTGTTTAGATGAATTTTGTAGCGCATAAACTGGGCTGTTGGCTTGCCTCTGACTTAAATACAAATGGAAATGGGAACCATCTGGCCTTTTTCGTTTCTTTTAGAAACATTTGAACCAGCTGGATTTTTTAATTCACAGTATTTCATGTGTTTTCACAACTAAAATTGAGCTTGTGGATCTAATGTCTGGATGTGTTGCAATGCCTTTCAGCACAACATCATTTGTCCCACAGGGACTGCCTCTGACCACTTTTCATAAGAGAGGAAGCCTCCTGGCCTGAAAAGCGTTAGATTTTTCTGATGAATAATGTATTCATAGTCTGCAGACGCATCTCGGTGTGTTCAGAGAGGCTTGACTTTCACATGTCTCTGCTGGAATGAGGCTGAATCCAGAGCTTGTCTCGGCTATCGGCAGATGTGGGGAATATCCTCCCATGCACAAAGAGGACAAAGAATTTGATGCAATGTTTGGGTATTTCTCAGGTCATATATTGGCTTTTGCGCTTTAGAAGGTGACTGCATGAACACCGATCCATTTTGGCCACACAGGTTAACATGCTGCTTGTTTCCATCACAAAAACCATCCTGAGAATGGATTTTGTGAATTTGCATTAATGGGACCAGTATACTGAAATTATAAAGGATGCACGGGATTACTAAAACATGCAAAGTATGCTGCAACAAAATAGCATAATGGAATACGTTTTAGTTTCATGAGTTTTACTGGGTCACAGAAATGCTATAACAATTTTTAGGACATATTTTGCCTTTTTGTATATGATTCCTTTATTTGTTAATTCACTGATATTATACAGGAGATACATTCTAATTTAAAAAAAACGTGGATACAACTGTCAAGTCAAGCAGCAAAATAACTGTGAGATGTTAATATCTTATCTCCGCAGCATCATATGATTTATTTATTTTTTTCTTGCAGCATGAATGAAATTTAATCAGGGAGTCATCATCATTCCTTCAATAGCAATTATTATTGAGCCTGAGACTACTGGATTACAGCTTCAGAGAATCAATACTGAGGATCACGTTGCTTTCACTGGGTTATAAAAGTAATAACGTCTAGTTTCCTTTCACTGATGTAAGTTAGTTCTTATCAGTTTTGCTTTCCATCCAGCCTTCTGTCAGTGGAAAGATTCTGATGTGGAGTGATTGTTATTTGAGGAAAAATATATAAAGGTCAAAAAGAGAAAAGCAGGATGCTGCACTTAAATCGCTGCACTGCAGTTTGATTTAATAGCAGATAATATTTCAAACAGTACAATTGTGACCTCTGTGCTGTCAGCTGGCAGCTGTGGTTGTTTTTCAAGGCTTAGGAGAGGTCAGGGTGATGATTTGTTAATGTTACTTTAGAACAAATGGTTAGACGACCGAGAATCTGGCTGTTGTCAGAAGCTGCCGGTAAATCCACTTCAGACTGCAGCGCCATCACACAGCATGTGTCCCCTGCAAAGATCAGACAGGCCGGACTCCTTTTGAGAAAGATTCCTCTCCACATGTCACAGAAGGAGGAATCCTAACATTCATAAATAAGGGTTTGGTAAACACAGTCTGACACAAGAAAAGAGCTTGTGTAATTCATTATTCACAATGCTGTTTGATGTGAATGCTTGAGCACTGCTGCAGTTCTTTGAGATCTGAAAACCATCTGTGACTAAATGGATGAGGCGGGAAAAGGTGGCGCTTCTTAAAGACAGTTTATTGTTAAAGCAGCAGTTTTGCAACATTCTGCTACAGTGTTCGTATGCTAAATGTGCTGTTCAGTATTTGCTATATTTGAAGAAAGAAGAATTCTGCCATCTTTTTTCAGCAGTGTGTGGGGTGGGGTTTTTGTTCTTGGTGGGGTTGTGGTATTATGTTACTCCATTTGTGATTCTGATTTCCCTGATGTATTATCACCATTGGTTTTGCTATTCACCTCCTCTCATGGTGACATCATGGTATTGATTCCCTGCATGACTGTCACGGGGAACTGAATCATGTTTCCCGGAGAGTTTTGGCTATAGGCCATTAAGGAAACCCCAGTGGGTCCCATACGAGCAGGGTAGAATACATCACACCTCTTCTGGTTTGTCACCATTTTCAATACTAGCTTCTAAAATCCCTCTTCGAACAGGTTTTATAAACCACTTTTAATAACATCACAGTCCTTACCTTCCTCAGTGGGATGCTTGAAGTGTGATTGGACGATAGTAAGACCCCTTCTTGAGCTCGCGGAGTCACGCAGCTCTCTTTCACGTGACCTAGACCTTAATTAGCATGGCAACAGATTGTCATTTGCATGTACGTGCCCCGGTGAGTAGATGGGAGGCGAGGTACATGTGGGGGAAGGATAGCGGCACTTCAGGGCCAGTTTGCTTAACAGACCCTGAAGGTACACTCATTTCTCAATTTGTTTTTGTAACTTATAACACTACATGAAATTATCCTGAAAGACTGGAGCGTTTTTGCGTAGTTAGGTGCAATTAAAGTACTGTTATTTATATTTTAGAATTAGAGAGGTTTTCTTTTCACTCCATTTACATTTACTTTGCCATTTAGCCGCGTGTCACATGAACAACAGGAAAGGGAACGCCACAAAGCGTCATTATTTTTCAAACTGGGCCCTGTACTCCTGACAAAAGATGTACTTCAAACCTGCTGGGAATTTCCGACTCTGGAGAACAGAGCTGCACAGCGCTGCAAGACTCCTTTCATTTAGCAGGCAGCGGGATTTATACATTGTATGCCTTTGGCTGTTTGCTTTAATGTAAAAGTGCCTCATGTGCTGCAGAGACACAGCTTTGCTCTTACTTTGATACAACAGCAATTCAGTGGTCCTAGGTTGTAATTTTTTTTTTTTTTTAATTCTGGGAGTGACTCATAAAATGTAAGACAAGTCATACTTTATAGCTTTGCCTTTACTCGTGTTTTTAAGTAAGCATCTTATAGTATTATAGTGTCTTTAATTCATCAGATTATGTCCTCTTTTTGTGAGAATGATGCTTTATCTTGTTCCAATCTCCTTTAGATGTGGCAAAAACATTCAAAATTCTCTTTTATAATTTGTTATGGTGGTTGTCATTTATAGACACGCTACTGGCCAGTTTAATATCACACATCATTGCTCATGCTGTCAGTGGCTGCTAACTACGCCCATTCAAATATTCTCCGCAGTGATTTGCATCTGGGCTCCAGACACTGATCAATGCACCATGGCTCTATTGTTCACACAAGTGTTGGCTGGGTGTAGCTGTAGCAATCAGATGCCTTATCTCACATTAGACAGATTTCTCTGGTGAAACCCTAGCCATGGAAAATAAAAGGAAAATAGCTCCGTTCCAGTTCTCCGTAATGACCGTTCGCCTGCACTGAGGGGCCACGTTGATTGACAGGTAGAATCCCTGAAAGCTTCTTCTGACATGTTATTGCTCTGGGTCAGGAGCAAGCAAACAGGATTTAGCCCCCAGATTCCCCTGTATCTACTCTTTTCTGCCTTTCCGCCCTTATTTCAGAGTCCACTATCTTTCTGCCTCCTTATAAAATTTTAGTCCTTGTGCTGAATTATTGACTTGTCTCCAGTCCTGTGAGACTAAACTGGTGGTGTGTTGTTGTCTGACAGCAGGAGAGCCTTTATTTCTGTTAAAGCTCAAAAAAGTAAATCCGAGGAGATGGTAAGGCTACAGTTCATGCACAATGCAAGCAGCATTTTCATGCAGTCATTTAACAAATATTACCATAAAGATACCTTAAGTCTTACGTAACCTCACCTTTTTACTTTTTGTAACTATGAGATATCAGGTGTTTCTTGGGAGCAAAGTCTGAATGAGGTCTTTTCTGTTCTGATCCTTGGTACCTGATCGATTGGCTTGTTTGTGTTTTAAAAAGTCTACTTTTGCATGGATTGCAGATTTTTACAATTATCAGTTCAGATAAAGTGTTGTGAAATATTTCTTGCATATGTGCAGTTAGGTAAACAGCTGATAGTCATGCTACCTTGGAGGACACCTAAAACCTGAGAAATGCACAAAAGTCCAAAACCAGAGTATTTGTCCTTGTTGTGACACATTTCTAGAAAGTGTGTATGTGTACATGTTTAGACCTCTTTGTGAGGACAGAAAATTGGCATGTCACTATACTTGTGGGGACCAATAGTTACTTATGGGGACAAAATGCCCACCCCCATGAGTTTGAAGGCATTTTTGAGGCTCAAAATGCAGTTTTAGTATCAGGGTTACAGTTCGGTCATGGTTAGAATTAGTCATTCTTTTTCGATAGTTAGGGTAAGCGGCTAGGCAAAGCATTATGTCAATTAGAAGTCCTCACTAAGATATGAAAACGAGTGTGTGTGTGGTGTTTCAGTTTACAGACGTATACTCTATTTTGATTTATTGTTAAAATTTGTAGCGCATAAAATAGGCTGTTGGCTTGTCTCTGAGATAAGTGCAAATGGAAATAGGAACTATCCAGCCTTTTTCCAGAAATATTTGATCTAGCTGAATTCTTCTAATTTGCGGTATTTAATGTATTTCTGAGTCGACCAACAAAATAAAAGTGAGATGTCTCCCTAGCATCAAATGATTCTTTTACTTTCTTGCAGCATGAATGAAATTTAAAAGAATGATCTGAGTCATCATTACTTCTTTTATAGCAGGTATTATCAAGCCTGAGACTACTGGATTACAGCTGTAGAGAATCAATACTGAGAATCGTGTTGGTGTGTGTGTTCACTTATTTATGCATCTGGGTACTGCAGTTTTTAGCAAATGTTCAAACAAGAGGACACGTATGGATTTCATGCAGTAGTCTGTATAACATTAGAACAGTGTAGGACACATTGGATGGAACAAAAAATATAAATGCATGTATGAGAGCCACGCCCTTCTGTATGTATTTGGGAAACTCTGACTAGACAAGCAGAATAAGCTTTACATATGATGACATCGTCTTTCTGAATTCTGATCTGATCTGCTGTTTTGGCTGATATTCTCTTAACTCTAAAAGCTAATGGGGTCTTCTCGGAAGGAGCTTTTGTGACGGGTTGGTTTTCGTCTTATCTGTTTAAACTCAGTAACCTGAGACTGTGCCTGGAAACCACAGGTTATGCAGGGGAATGTTGATTCATATGGCAATGAAGAAGACATTGCTGCTGAAGATGAATGCTGCTTCATTGTGCTGGAGTAATTATTCCCATAACAAGTGTGACATTTCCCCCCAAGCTTTGACCACAGCTTTGAGCAGTATTGTTCGGCTCAAGGTTACCATCTGATGTGACTTTAAATGGGCTCGAAGCCCTGCTATGAAAAGCTGCTGCTGCACGTGTGTTGTGAAATTACCTGTTGCTTAGGAACCAGTGTGACTTCATGCATGATCAAGACTTTACCAAGGTCTCTGAACGATAGAATTTTTCTGCAGAATTTTCTGTTCAACTTTAAAAACAAACTATCTTCTCATCCTACTGAGGACATACCCTTTCCTAACTGCCTCTAACACATTATATCTGTTGTTTTACTAACATGAACAGAATTGTGAAAGATAATTTCCTATTCAGTGTTCTAGGTGTTACTCATTCACTCCTTAGCATACTGTTTGACATTTACATTTCGACGGTTCAAAGGGATGTGTAAAAACATATTTTTTTGGATGCAGAGGTTTTGGTAAAAGACGCCCACGTGTTCATCCCAGGCGTAGAGGTTGTCATTAACACAATGCATAGTGATTAAATCTTCCCACGCTAATCATTTGCATCCCGGCTATTTCAAATGGTGTGAGCGTCACATCTGAAACCTTACATGATAAACATATTTGAACAGCGTGTGCAACATCTGGGAGTGAATAATGATTTTTTTTTTTTTTTAATTTTATGAATATTCCAGTTTTTATTTGTTTAATTTCTTTAGTTAAAGGCACTGAAGCAGATCATGAACATCATTATTATCATTTTAGTAATAGTAGTAATAATAATATTATTAATATCCAGGGGAAACAAACTGATACAAAAGAGCTTCATTTAAAATGTTATTATTTACAGTAATAAATTTCTGCTATTACATATTATGTATATTGTTATTACATTACTGCAAATAAACATCATATTTTTCTGACTTTTTCAAAGAATTTAAGGTTAAAATTGAAGTACATTCAATGCACTTATCAGCTGAGCGTGTTTCATAAAAGGGTAGCCAGTCAAAAATAGTTTACTTTGCAGTCCCGCAGTGTCCATATCAGATGCAATTATACAGGTGTTTCTTGAGATTAACAATAGAAAGAAGAGTGAAACGTTTTAATGTAAGAGCTACAATATAATGCAGATATAGTTCTAAGAGAGTTGTGTGGGTGGCTTCTAAAAGCAGCTAATCAATGTCCTGTAATTACTCGCGAGCAGCAAGGAGAAAAAAAAATCCTTGATTAGTGAATACCAGTGAAGTAAAGCCATGGACACCGTCCCAGCCTCTCTCCCTGATTTGCACTCCCGCTGTGAGGGGGAACGGTCGAATGAAAACTGCAGATGCAGCCACCATCAGTGGGGGCAGCATCAGAAGAACAGCAGCAGCACTTCAAATGAAATAGGCATAGCAGTCATAAATTTTTCATCTGCAACCAGCTTTGAGGCAGGAGAGGGGGCAGGCCTGGCAGGCTCCAATTCAAGGCTTCTAACAACAAACCAAGGCTTTCAGAAACAAAAGGTAGCTGGGGGAAGGGCACTTGAAATGAGAAACAACAACAATCCTTTGTTTACAACAGATGAACAAAGAGCGGTAAATAATAAAAGTCAATGTTTAGCTGCCATAACCGTGAAAATCTGCCAAGCAAGCGTGGCAGAAATCACGACAGCAATCAAACAGATGAAGGCAGAGCTGCATTTGTGATAACTGTTAGTCACAATTATGGCTGGCACAGCGGCGAACTTGAATGGGTTACTAAAGTGCAATTTATTTTTCATTCGTTTCATCATTCATTTATTTATCTTATGATTTATTGCTTTACTTCCCTCATGTGATCATCATTTTGTGCCTTACAGTGCAAATGAATCCATAAAACCTTCAGTACCTACAGTACATTAGCCGTTATATGCTTTTGTATAACAAATGGAGGAGCAGAACATAGTTTGTTTTATACTCTTAAGTAATTGTCTTTGAAACCTGTTTTTAAATGTTGAAAGCATCAATATTTTGTCATACTTTATCTCAGGCATGGCAAAAATAAATGCACAGGGACTAAAGCCACTTATCTATTTTTAGCATTGTTGTTTTTAGTTAAAATTGTAAATAATAAATGTCAATTACAACATGTTGTAGTTAAAATATGGCAAGTTCTGTTTTTAATTCAGAAATTTAAAAAAAGAAACAGTCTAGTTTTTATCTGCGAGGTGGATCATCCATGACCGCCCCCCCCCATCCAATAAGCAGACAGTGAAGCTCTGCAGAACGACTGCAAATTTAATGACTGAGTTTCTCAGCACTGCAGAGTCCTCTGGGTGCAGCGGCTGTCTGGATGCTAATGCAGCCTGACATCTCCATCCTTGTTTAAACAGACCATCGTATACTGAATGGGATACTAAAACAACAAATTAAAGTCAACTTTAATGCGAAAAATCATCTAGACATTATACTACACGGCTCTTTCAGTATATTTCGGTCCCGGTCTGGTCTGATTTGATCCTGAAAATATTATATAGGCAGTTTGCAGACGACGACTTCACTGTACTCTTTTAAGCACAACACAAAGCTCATTTTAACTCTTTCACTTTTGAATAGCATTCAGTGTATACATCTTTTGGACTGCCGAGACAATTTAGCCCAGTTTGATGCTCCTTAGGCTACGTGCTACATATACAGTATAGCAGTATATTATTCTCACAGTTGAGAGCCATGGCGGTAGATGCATTTACATATATTCTGCTTAAAGGTTTAGATGTATGACTTCAAACTGGTAATGTTATATCACCTCTAAATCACAGGCAAAGGCCAAATCATGTGCAGTAACCTCTTCTTGATTGGCACTTGTGCTGGAAATAAATTATTTGAGGAAAAGGTTTAATACTAGCTATGACAGTTAAACAAACACTTAGGTGACCATTTTTTCTGTAGACAATGAAAGGCTTGAATTTGCTAAGGGAGGACGGAAATATGTATGCAGCACCAAGTCTAGATCCAGCAGTGGCATCCTAGGCTATGCATTTGTTCATGAGATTATGGCCAGCGTGGTGTCACAAGGGCAGTCAGGCCACGAGCTGGTATGACTGGAGGCAGGTGGCACGTTTCTTATATCCGTGCTAAGAGGGATTAGGCCTCTGAAGAGAGAAGGAGCAAGCCTGTTTGTGAGAATGGAGAGCTGTTTGTGCAATTAGCCAGGCATTTTGAGCTGCATTTCTAGTTTCTGTGGATGTGTTTAACAACGTCTTATGAAAGATAACAGGGTCATTTCAAGGTCACAAAGGTCAGTTGCATAATTTTCTGTCTGGGGGAAAAAATCACTTCTTTAAAAATAATGTATCACAGAACGGTGCCAGTAAATTCTGTCTCCTTAGCATACGGAATATGTTAGCTTCTGTTCATTTATGGAAAAAGTGAAGCGAATGAATCCTGTAGGTGGAGGACTCAGGATGTGATCTGTTCCACCCTCCCATCCCACACACCATCCTGAGAGAGGCCCACTATGGAGCTGCAGGCCTACAGGGAGCATGAGAAGCCAAAGAGCACAACTCCACCAAATAGGATAAAGCTATTGGGTAAGGTCGTGTGGGCTTGGCTTTAGATTGTACACTAGAGTACAAAGAGCTAAGAACACAGATTGCAATCTGTCTGGGTCAGACTAAACTGACTTGTTAGTAAACACCATTTAAATTTAAATGTGTGGCATGCTATACATTCTCCGGCATTCTTACTCAGGTAGGCTGTGGCATTTAAAATCATAGTTAGTACTAAGAAACCCAAAGTGTGGCAAGAAACAGTCACACCACCTTGATACCCGGCAGAATGGTTTAGTGCTTTTATATCGTTTACACCAAATTTTGTGTGTTACACAAGAAACCAAGACTCAACAGACCAGACATCATCTTCTGCTCAACTTTAGTGAGTCTGTGTGAACTGTGTCCTGTTCTTAGCTAAAAGGAGTGGCAACCGGTGCATACTTATTATTTGAGTAACTGTTGCCTTCCTATCAGCTCGAAGCCTTCTGGCCATTCCCCTTTGATGTCTGACATCAACAAGGTATTGTGCCCCATAGAACTGCTTCTCACTGGATATTTTTCTTTTTTGGCCTATTCTCTTTAAACTCTGAAGATGGTTGTGTAGAAAAACTCCAGCAGATCAGCAGTTTCTGAGATATTCAGACCATTCCATGCTCAAAGTCACTTAAATCCCATTTCTTTCCCATTCTGATGTGTCGTCTTGACCATGTCTACATTCCTAACTGTGTGTAATTGCTGCCATGTGACTGGCTGGATTCATATTTGCATTAGTGACCAATTAAACATTTATCTGGTGGCTGTAAATGCTGTGTGTTGCAATTTTGGGAAACCTACCTGTTGCAAAGTACATAGTCTTGGACTATAAGGCGCACCGCATTACAAGGCGAAATTAAGTGAAACAAAACCTGACTGATAGCTTTGAGTTTGAAATCCACTTCGTAAGCATGTCTCTTAACAGGTGCCATTTTGGGGCCCTTATACACACAGAATAATATTATGTTGAAGCACAGTACATATCACTCCGCAAGGCTCCTGACCACGGTAGCCATAATGCTCCGACAATCCATCAAGCGGTGCGGCTCCGTAGCTTACCAAAGTCATACTAACACATTTTGACAGATTGTTGAGCGCCGTGTAGCACATAAAATCGGTTCAAGGTCAGTAAGCACAACCAGAATCAATACATAAGGCGCACTGTTGATTTTTGAGAAAATTAAAGGATTTGAAGTGTGCCTTACAGTCCGAAAAATACGGTAGGTACAGGACCGATACATCGTGATGGACACAATCTTTAACTGAGTGGTTTACTGAGATTATAGCAAATGTACAGGTGCTAAAGCTCCCACCTGTTTGCAGAGCACTGGCCAGCTAATGCCCATACTACTTCATGCTCAGGTATTTATATATGATGTGTTACGTAGAGCTATTTTTCACTTTTACCCACAAACACTGACTCACATTGAAAAGCAGAGATCTAAGGTGTTTAAATTTGTCTTTAGGAAATGCACTGACTGCAATCAGACTCATGTGTCCTGAAGTCTCTCTGCCACTGAGGAAAATTATTCATTTTAGGGTTATAAAATTGCGCTTATTCATGTAAAAGCCATAAAACTTTGAAACATTAGGTTCTTTATACAATTTTCTACCAAAATTTCCCATAATTAAATTTTTTTAAATTATTTTTAAATCAACCTGCTTAGAAAAAGACATAACTGCAATTGTCAAGCATGGGTCTTCTCTTTTATGGAGCATAGTTTCTGACTGTCAAGTGACAGTTATAATTACACATGAGACTAAATAGTGCTCTTATTGAGTGTGAAGTGATAGCAGTGAATGTGGAGAGAATACTGATGTTCAAGCAGTTCCTGAAACCCCTTTTCCTTTGTTCAAGTCCCTCCTTTATTTGCCTATGGCTGCCCCCTCCCCTTTGCGGCGAAGCAAGTTCATTGGAGGACAGCAAAGTCACGGGTTGGCGATCATGCCGCGTGATAGATTCTAACTGTTGCTAAGGTGTTTTGAATGGTTAGTTGACCATTCTACTAGTCCATTTGCGCTCCATCTTCACCTGCTGAATGCTCGATGACGGCATGGGATGTGTTAAAAGTGTGAAATCTCAGCATTACTCAGTTTCTCATCAGTGAACCAGACAGTCTTCGCTGTCACTGTCTGGGGTGTTGATGGTTTCAGGCAACATTTGTTGCTGAGGCTTGACCCGCATTGTGTTGGATTCCTTTATATTGAATGCCTGTTAAATCCTCTGCCAAGAGAAATTTGGCAAAGATTCATGCTGTCTGCAGATAGGCCTCTTTAGAAATGGAGCTTTAAAAAAACGCAGGTTCACCCTCAGTTCAGAGCTCATGTAGAGGAAAATCTATTTCAGTACTGCAGACTGAGCAGATCACTCAAGGCAGGAGTCAGAGGAGCTCCCTTTAAACACAGTTATGTCTTCATGCAGTAACTAAAATATTGTATTTATTAAAGTCAAATTATTAATTTTCTTATATAATTTGAATGTATTACATATTCCTGTCCATGTCTATGTAAACTGTAGTTAAATTAATGTTTTGTTTTTTCCACAATTCAAAAACGCCTCTGTGAGAATATAATTTTTTGTTGAAAATAAATCTTACCATAAAAAAGTGTTCAGTTATGTCACAAATGAGAGTTAAACAACTATAGAATTATAGAAGCATGCATCTAATTTTAAATATATCTATATTTCTGCAGTGACGATGGAAGATGGCAGTTTCATTCCTTCCATCATTAACACCCCTACAGCTTTTCCACCTACTGCTTGGAGCTGATCCAGGTGAGTTCACCCATTCAAAGTCAGTGTTAACATACCAAAACGGCAAAAAGAAAGAAAAAAAAACGAGAGTTCAGTGCATTACTGCACGGCTCAGAAAGTGACAATGTTTTTGCATCCCTTTTGTCACCCCGTTGCCCCTCCAACTGCCAGCTGATTTGTATGACAGGCCCTTACACTCAAACGCCATCAGCACTTTTCTCCCGCTACACTCCCTACCTGTCTGCTCTACTACCCCCCTTCTGAAACTCTAGTTTAAATTTAGGCTCACCTCAGACCACACACCATCATTATGTCTGACTGCAGAGAGGAGATGAGAGCCGCTGGCCCTGTCTGTGATTCTGGGGGAGCTCATCATGCCGGCTTCACGGTGCAGCATCAGGCAGAGCTGCGCGGGACTGTTGGTATAGAGCAGGGAGGAGCGCCCCGGGCAAAATCCATCAAAAAGGAGCTGTTTGCACTGTGGGAATAGACATGAATAATCCATGCTTTCTTTACCATTTCCTCAGTAACTGTGTGTATCCCATTACATTCTCGGTTGCCTTTTCTTCAAATAGCCTACCATTGTGTTTGTATTAGCGTTTTTAGTGAATAGTGATATTTTTTAAGTATGAAGAATTTATCCACATATTTTTTTGGGGCAGCTGACTTAAGTATATGACAGGGGGGGGAAAGGAAAGAAAAAACAGTTTTATCATACTGATATCAAGAAGTCATCAGGCTTAACAAAAAGAAATGATTTGGGAATATATAAAACATCTAAAAACTGAAGCAAGTGTCACTAAAAGTATCAATAATTTCATCTTTAAATAACAACTTTCAATTTTTTGTTTTTCTAAGCACATTTACATCATTTACATGTCAATAAAGTGTTATTTAAGTGTTATTATGGTGCTATTAAGGTTTGAATGAAGCGCCACATTTTTGTGTTATGTTAAATAACTCTCAGGTTCTTTATGTTTTGTGTGATCAGGACTTTTGTTGTTTTGATCTTGGAACATATTTACTATAAAAGTATTAACATAAAAATACTGTATTATTTTATTTATATATATTATTTTTTATTGTATAGGTGCACTTCCTTTTATAATGGTAACATGGAAATCCACACAATTTAGAATAAGTTACAGAAATTATCCCATAGCTTCTTTCTTCTTCTTTTTTTTTTTATTCGCAATTCTATATTGTGGTAATATAAACAAACCAAGATAGCAATACTGATGTTTAATTTTTCTTCCCCTGTGGAATAAACATGATGAGTTAACAGACTCACCAGGTTTCAGGTTAAAATAGAAAAGCTAAAGCTGATGAACACGCTGTGCAAAGAACAGAATTTATGGGTGGATCAGGCTTTGGGGGCTCTCTAGTTTTCAGATTTTTACAATGGTCATAAACATTGATTTGTGTAGCATTATTAACGGAGGGCACTCTTGAGACCTCTGAACCATAATTACTGTTTTTTCAGGGTTTTTTAATCCTTCAGCGGCAGACGTTAGCACTGTACTATTTCTCAATGCTATTTCTTCCTAGATGAGTTATGTAGTGAATGCTTCCTGTAAGGAGATCTCTTTCTTGGATTATAATTTAACAGACTACTGCCTCACTGTGGCAGTAACTGTGGCAGTAATACTGCTGTGCTCAAGTGCCATACTGTGCTTGTTTCCTTCCTTTTTACCACTTTCCACCTAAGGTCTTTAGTGTTCAGTAAAGTCACTGATTTTTGCAGCTGCCTCATCCCTCCTTCTCTGTGTTTGAGGTGAGCACACCTTTCTCCATCCAAAATGAGGTATCTATTAGTAGATAAATGGATAAATCCCCTGGCGGTGATGAATATCCAGTGAGATGTGAGGAAGAGTTTATGGGCTCTGGACCTGAGCATTTATATTGTCGGCAAATCATTTAGCTTTAATTAGATCTTAGAATATCTGATAAGATACCTCATGCCAGTTTTACTTTGTCACAGTTCTGTGCAAGCGAGATGAAAAAGATAGAAATGCAATCAAGCAAACTGAGAATTTGATTTTAAGTGAATAATTCAATTGATCTTCAGCCCACCTGGTGGTATTGCATTGCATGGGCTTAAATATCGGCATGTGATACTGCATAACTTAAACGTGCCAGTAGGGATGGGCTATGTTTATAGATAAGGATTTGTGGTGTGTGTCCTCTCTACCTCCGTCTCTTTTCTAGCCATCTCAATAAATCAGCCTTGCTTTTAGGCAGTTCTGCTGGCGAAAGAAAAGCCCAATGAAGACCTCTCTGCAGTAGGTCATCTGCACACCACCTGCACATATTGTCTTTGACGGCCACTCAAACAGGTCAGGCAGGAAAAATATCCCACTCCTTTTATTCTGCCTCCATGAGCAGCATAATCAATATGCTCTGGCTGCATTGTGCAGCTGGTGGGCAAGGCTAGTTGCTTCTTGGAGTGAGGGCAAATGCACACCAGCATGGCACATCTTGCAAAGCACTAACCTCAGGGCCATGACATCAATTAAGAAAGACAAGCCTCCTGTGCATCCGGTGCATTTGTGAAGCAAATGGGCATGAATACCTAGTGAAAGGAAAGGCCGTCATCAATGAGGTCTCTGCTGAGATGATATTGTGTCACCAATGCCCATCTGCTGAGACAGTTGTCCTAATGTTTTTTAGAGATTTTGGGAAGCAGGCTTATCTGTTTCCTTGCAGAGACTCATATGAGAATACTAATGTGTCATTTAGACTCCCAGTTAACATAGAATAAAAACTGAGGGAATGGGGAAGATGATTACAGTCGTGTGAAAAATTAAGAACAGTCAGGTCTTCATTAATTACACTTGATTAATTGATCATCAGCAAACATGAGCGCATGTATAAAAGCAAATGTTTTGGCAGTGTGCTTGCCTAGAGCATTCAGGTGTGTGTTAATACAATGTCACTATCTTCCCAGAGGATGGATGTCCTAGCAAATTCATGTCAAGGTCAGACCATGCAAAGCTTAGAGAAACTGCAAAAAGATTCTCACCGGCTACAGGCTTCAGTTTGTTAAGTCTTAAACTTTTGCAAAGTACAATTACAAAAAGACCAAACAACTACCACTTGTTTAGAAGCATTGCCAGGAGAAAAATTGGGGTTTGCAAAGTTGTATTTGTAGTTGTACAAACAATAACATTTTGGATGGACAGATAAAATTTTGGATCTATGAGACCAAAGTGGAAATGATATGGGTGGCCACAGGACCTGGATACCTTAGAGTCATTGAACTGACTATGAACTCCTCTGTAGACCAAACATTTCTACAGTTAAATCTCACTACTAAAGTTTGGCTCACATCAGGTCATCCAACAAGATAATGACGCGAAGTAGAGTACAATTAGAGTACATTTTTAATATTTTTTTTAACACAAATTGTTTTTTTGATTCTATCTTGTACAGAATCAAAAAAAAAAAACGTGTCAGTTAGTGAGCTTTAGACAGACTTTTTTTCACAAGTCATCGCAAACTGAAAATGCGATTTCTTTAAGTTAAGTTAAAATTATATTATAAGTATGATTTTTAGAGTCCTGTTTTGAGCTTTTTTCAAACTGGTTAACACACACAGGTCTGGCTTGTCTGAACAAACTAGAGCCTTTCTGTTTCAGTCTCTGCTTCATCTACCAATCCTTTAATAACAGTAGAGCTGCTGCCCAGGTGCAAATGGTGCAATTCGATGTTTTATTTATTTTGCTTTCACAAATTGATTTGCTAGCTGAGTGTCAGAACCTAATCTGTAGCAGCGATGCTGGTCGACACCCACATCATGTTTTCATTTATGCCTTGCAAGGGAGGGGTCAGCATTACGCATTCATTTTATTCTGGACGACAGAGAGAGCAATTCCCCATTTCCACAGAAACTATGTTTCTGTCACTCAATTTCCCAAATATGGCATATTGGTGATGGTGACTCATAATTTTTTTTGTATTAAAATATGTATGAATCAGTAAGGAACAAAGCCAAATTAATGAGAGAGGAGATGATATAATATATATATATATATATATATATATATATTCAGTTTTATATATGTTATGATGGTTTTCACCTCAGCAAGAAGCAAGGCTGGCTGTGACTGCAGTATATTTTCCACTGCCTTGTTTCCACCCTTCACGCCTCGCTGCACAGGGTTGACTTTGACGTCAGGTATGCATGTTCTGTTTTAAGTCCATTTTATTTTGGTTTCCCTCTGAAATACATCCAGAAAGATAGCAAGATGATGTGTGCGGTGCAAAAGCTTCAAGAGCAAATGAAGAGCTCTGCATTTCTCTTGATGGCTGTAACTGAGCGATGATGGGCAGGGCATGGCTGCCGTCCCAGCGTCATGGCAGGGAACTGGAGTCTGGAGAACCGGCATGTCTTCCTCTCTTCTCTCAGAGAGCTCTGTTTGTTGCTTGCTTTCACCGTCTGTCACGCCGCAGAGCGCCATGGCTACACACTCTCTTTTCATACATTTTTCCATCCTGCCCATCACGGCATATTTCACTCTCACATACTCGACACCTCAAAGAGGAAACATGTCACCCTCCTCTCCACACATAGTGCTAAAAGGCCCCAGTGTCCCCTGCGGGAACTCTGCTCTTCCTCTGCTGATCGATCTGCTGAACCCTCGCCTTCATTCATCTACCTATCAATCCGTCTTCCTGTCTTTATGCCTTGCCATTTGTCTCCAGTCTTTATTTGCTCACAGAGGATCTCTCAATAGCTTTTGTTAATAATCAATATGGTGTGTTCTTCTCTGTTTAGAATATAAATTATGAATATTAATGCATTTAATATAGATGCTGGACATCCTGTGCCCAGTGTGGACTCATTGCTCACAATGAGTGGACTCCCTCCAGCAGACCTGCTTGCAATGTATGTATGTTTGAATCTTGCCTTTTCTTGCAGTTCTCTTCCTTAGATTGCTTTTTTTTCCTGTCTACATTCAACCCCCACATGAGGTATATTGATTGTTCCAGTGCACTAATTATCCTTCTTGGCCTTGGATGTCTGTGTGAACTACAGTCAATACTTTTATTGTCATGTCTGGATGAAAAAAAAAAACCTGTCTGATTACAGAATTAAGAGCATATTTTGGTTCTTATATTTTATAAAAGTGTTTCCTTCCTAAATGTCTCTGCAGTCACTTCCTGTGCCATATAATGAGGTCTTGACTTGGCTTGTCAACACCACTGTGTGGGTGAAGGCACTGTTCTCACATGCGTCCATGCATACATTATTATAATATATATATATTCTGTGTGTGTGTGTGTGTGTGTGTGTGTGTGTGTGTGTGTGTGTGTGTGTGCGCGTGCGCGCGTGTGGACAAGCCTTGTGGGCAAAGGTACAGGTTGGTACATCCTGCTCTGCCACCATCTGTGCTCAGGCAGGGATCAGGCCACTTCTTACAGGCACATACTATTTCCATATAGCCACACAGATCTGCTTTTATTTGTTTAATGTTTCTAGCATCAAAAATAAATAAATAAACAAACATTTTTGCTTGATTTTATTGGTGATGTAAAGCCTGTTGGTTGTGGTTGCAGCTTGGTATTGGAGCAATTACTGGTCCTATTTTGCCCCTGTTTAAGCTTGTGATTGCACATACAGCACATTATCAGAATTTACCTGTCAAGCTATGACAACTGTGACGTCACCTGTTGGTTTTTCTGAAATTTCCAAGCCTTGAGCTGAGCATTTTGACTGCTGCTACCTTTTTGTCAATTAGGGCGGGTGGGCGTGTTTAATATTATCATAAAATCTCTACACAACTAAATGCACCACTAGAAAAATACAGTGCACTGGTTCTCAAAGGGATCCCTCGACCTTATGTTTAATTATACATGTACTGATCCTAAATTACAATTCCAGATATGTCCTCACAGTGAATGTATATTCATGATTAAAATTTCAGGTGCATCTGTAATTGCCAGGCATAATGATGGTGGATTGGGAATCAATAAGTGCTGGAGCCAGTGTCACTTGTGACCTTTGTGTGTGCTGACAGGAGCCTCATCCAATGACATTTTAAGCCCAAAGGTCCCCATGGATAAGTGCTCATCGGGCGGTGTGTAAATGACACTCTTGGCAACCTCTGTGTGTTGCTAAACAGTGCTCAGCCGCCTGACAGAGCATTTGAATGCAGAGAGGCAGACGTGTGTGTTCATGTGAGCTGCACCCAAAATATCGCTTTAAATGTTAAGTCTACATCCTCCCTAATAAAATGTTGAAAGGTTTTTTTTCCTGTCACGCATATTTGTGTGTTTTTGAAAATGGCCCAGGCAAAATTATTTATACCTATTTTAAAAGTTGTGATATATAAATAGGATGATTTCACCTAGACCTGAGTTGCATGCTAATTGGTACCTCTGACAGAATGTCCTTGGGACAGATGAAGCAAACGCTTTTTGGAGCTTTTTGGAAAGACATATCAGTGCTATGAGGTTAGTTTTATCACACAGCAAAAATTAAATTCCCTTGAAAGACTTGATTATCACAGGACAGTATATATCTCAGCCGCACAGAAAGCACTTGATTTTGGTGGTATAGCCACCTGGCAGAACATATAAACACCTCTTTTCAGTCATTCATAGAGTGCTGAAACATTAACACCAAAAATGTTAAACTAATTAAACCATTTTCAGAGAAAACTGTTAAATAAATTATAATTATGAGTGCATCCTTCATTTTCTGCTGGAAAATAATAACATAGGGACCGGCTGGAGAAAGGTACAGAGATCGTGGACATCAATAATTCCTTTATTCAGCAACACAGACGAGATTTATAAACCCAGATGAGCTCAAACATCTGTCTGCCTGGGGCACATTGTGACCTTGGTAGCCTTTCTCCCACCAATCCAACGGAGTCCCTTTGCCCAACCTTTTTGGCACTGCCGCCTTTCCTCACCTGCGAGGCACCCTCCTTGTTTCAGTACTCCCTCTCTCGCCGAGACTGAGGCTTAAACATGCTCAGTATATGAGGAAGTACACCCTAGCGTCAATACCATCTGCCAGCTCCCCTCAGGGCTCCAGCCAGGTGCTGGGCATGCTCTCACCCCAGCTATGCCACAACAGCACTGCCTGCTGGGATAAGCCTGCCTGTGCCAACTGTTGATCATCATGCCCTCTCATTCTGGTCCAGAGATTCCCTATTAACACAAGGAAAAGCTGTGCTTAGTATACTGCGTCCACAGTAGACCAAAAAAATGTGTTTTTTAATTTTTGATGAAAGCAGACAATTTCCTGAAGCCATGCTTCAATCTTTGTTGTATGTTGCTGCACTCCTCCCCTGTGTTTACTGCTGGTCTCCCAGGTTGTTCCCCTCGAGAGGCAGCGTGGAAGCACAGCTTTCATTTTCTGGAACAAGACTGCGCTGCCATGTTTAGCTGTGCGTCTGCTCTGATGCTGTACTGCTAAATTAATCACTGTTAACACGGTGACTAAAAGCAAACGCGCATAAGAAGAGAAGGTGAAACAACATGGCGCTTAATCGAGAGCATTTGTGCAGTTTTGGTAATGCTAATTCTTCAAGCGCAGCTGCTGTTTGCCACATTAGAAACAAGGTTGAACAGTGGAAGGTGGAGAAGTTCAGCCTAAGAGCGAGTGAGGAGGTAAACTGGATTTTTAAAACCCAAAGCCTTACTACCCTTCATTTGATGGTGCAGTTGTTGTTTAGCCAGGCTATAAAGGCATTATTTAAAAGGCACAACCATTATTTTTAATAAACTGCAAAAACTGCATATATCAAATATCAAAAGCATTATGTTTAGCCACAACTAGCCAAAACATTGTTTTCTTTCTTTCTTTTTTAATTACATATATATATGTAGGGAACAGCAGTAAGCATTGTAACTCTTGCATGAATCAGAATCTTGTACACAGCCAGCATACACTGTCATAAGTCACGTCCACACACTTGCAGTCACAGGCCTTCCTTCTTAGCTCAATTACTAAAAAAATAAAAAACAGATGCATGCCACTTGCCTTGAGAGGGTACTAAACATATTTTATTGCTCTTTAATAATTGCCTTTTCAACATTGTTATCTTAATGCACCCACTTTTACAGGATCTAAGGGGAAAAAAACATTTACTAGCTCTCAGGAGCAGAGTGGCAATCTTGGATGTGATGTGTCTCACCACCTATGTGCTTGGTCTGCCTTTAGCCTGCTGTTTGGCTCCTTTATGAGACCTGATTCATTGGTAAGCTGCAGCAGTATTATATTAATAGATCTCTGTTGAACCAGAATGGCTCTCTTGTGTGCTACACTCATAAGTTTTATGTTCCTGGACAATAACCTGTAAAAAAAATATTCTCCTGACTGCAAATAACTGTAGATGTGCGCAGGATTTATTACAATCAGAAGTGCTTGTTTTTACATTTCAAAATAAATTTCAAAACCTTGTGCTCAAGGTCAGAATGTACAACTGCATAGAGGAGGGGCTTATACATAATATATACAATATACTGTTAATTAGCACTAACAGGAAAGGATGCCCCCAGATTTCCCCTGATTTTGGTCTCATTTGCATAAATATAATGGGGCACAAGAGAGTGTAAAACCCGACGTCTGTCCTCCCCAAGGGGAGGAGGAGAGGTGTTAGTATGATCTGGGTGCACAAGTGATAATTGTTAGAGCTGTTATTCTGACGCTCAGACCATAAACTACGCAATGTGAACAAAGACTGGGTAATATCTCTGGCTAGTTATCTAGATTTCTTTCATATGTGCACTTATTTATATTCAGATTGGCAAATGGGCTGTTTCTGCTGCATTTATTGGGGAGAGTGGAAATAAGTATTTGTTTTAAAACAGGTACACTTCCACAATAAGTGTAATGCTAATGAAAATGAACTCTGATCAATTGCCATATCTTTGCGTATACATGTAAAAGGTTGTGACATAAGAATCTATCACTTGTTTTGCCTAAAACGAGGAATCATTACAAAAGAGTTGAATGATGGTGGGATATGGGGGGTTGGGGACTGATTTAAGGGAGTGGTGATACATTATTCACATGGGTGGGGGTGCGGGGGGCCTTAAGTGCCAAATTAATTTGTTTTTTCTTTCCAGTTGGACGGCAGTATAAATGGGCGCTGTCAGTCGTGCAGTAAAGTGCTGCGCATTCATTTAGACAAGTGTTATTGCTGCACTGGAGCAATACGGTTTTAGCAAAGCAGGCCAGCCTGGTGGGTGGAAGCTGTGTAATTATCTTTGGTTCCTATGATGGCAATCATTGCTAAAACAGCCAAGTGGTCCCAGAGCACAGCAGGTGTGACTGTCAGACTGCAGGTTGGTGAGACGGTCGGCAGATGTGAGTGCACATGAGCACCTTATTTGAAGACAGAGAAGACTACTGTCTACATTTGTCTTTGATGGCAATGGTACACTCATAATTATTTGTAAAAAAAAAAAAAGAAAAAAAAAAGGACAGATTCAAATAAAATCTGATTTATCATTTAGTGTTCAAAAAGTCACGAAAACGAAGTCTCCTAAGAGACCAGACATCATATATCACAAAGTGGATCCCATCTAATTACTCTTGTACCCCCAGCAAAACCATATTTTAAGCTTGCCATCTTTCATGCCTCTGTATAATGATCTTAAAACATAGTTTCGAGCAGATTAATGTTGACAGATATGGTGCAGATTAAAGCGAGCCCAGCAGATGTTTCAATTTTTTTTCCTCCTTTAAAATTCTGCCATTACTACTAAGCAAGTCTGACAACGTGCAAATACAGAAACACAGACATCTGCTGCGTTTCAAAGGAACAGGGGAACGTAAAATGAATACTGATGTTGCTGGGCTGCATTTATCTGCCTGACATTCAAAAGCGCTAAATGCTCTGTTTGTTCTCTGTAGCACAGAAGAAACTTTGAAACGTGCCATACTTTCAGTGGTGTGGGTCAGACAGATGTTTGCCAAGAGATATGGATGTTATTGATGGTCTCACACAGCTTGGACTGTCAGAGATATTGAGACCAGTTTCCTATTCTGACTGCCTGGAGTTGGTTCAGCTACTATGGACAGTCAGTAACATGAGTGATGTTGACTGGTAATACACTCTAAATGTAAAATATAGGAAATGGAGGTTGGACCTATAGACTTTAGCTTTTATAAATGGTGGACCAAGCCAGAGTGCATGCACTGCCCACTGGACTCCACATTTTGAACCCCTCGCTCTAGCTTTATGGATAACGGCAAGTTAACGGCAGCAGCTTGGGCCAGAGGATGGACTTCTAATACATACACAATGGCTAATAAGTGCTAAGTAACATACAAACATTTTTCCTATCATTGTCACTCACAAAAACTGGATATGCATATTTTTCACAATTGCATGTTTCAAATCATCACACAAATTTTAATATTAGACAAAGATGTTAGCAAGATGTAAATGAATTTTGTCTTGGAGATAATGAAGGTGCTTTTTGGCAAAGTTGAGACGAGCTTTTGCGTTCTTTTTGTAGTCGTTTTTTCCTTGGAACTCTCCCATGGATGCCATTTTTGCCCAGTCTGTTTCTTATTCTTAAATCATCACCTCTAACCTTAACTGAGAGAAGTGAGGCCTGCAGTTCTTTAGATTTTGTTCTAGGTTAACTTTGTTTTAGCTCTTTTACCGTACTTCACTTTTTGTCAGACAGGTTGTATTTAAATAATTCTTTGATTCAACAGGTCTCTCAGTTATCAGGCCTGGGTGTGTCTATTAAAACTGAGATCAGCTTTCCAGAAAATTTGGTTAGACACAGTTGATTCATGATTTAACATGATTGAACATCACTTTTTCACACAGAGCCAGGCGGGTTTGGATAGCCTTTTTTCCCCTAAATTAAATCATCATTTAAAAACTACATTTTGTATTTATTCAGGTAAATTTTGTCTAATATTTAACTTATTCAATTGTTTCAAATACACAAAACAAACAAACAATAAAAAGGAACTCAGGAGTGGGGAAATATACACTTTTTCACAGTACTGTTTTACAGCTCCTCACTACTCCAAAGGCACCAACACAGTCAAGAGGTCTAGTTCAGTTGTATCCCTAATAATGCGTTGTTTTAAGCCTTAATTAGCTTTGGGAGCCTGCCTCAAGTGGTCATTCAGGGAATGGCAATTTTTGGCATGTTCTGTTGGCTTCGTTTTTCAGCCCTGAAGGTTAGCACTTGGTTGTTCCTGATCAGTCTGCTCTCCAAATACTCACCAGCACAATGGACAGCAAAAGAAGGGTACACTTTGCTTCGCTTTGCTTAAAATCTTTTTTTTCCTCACTCCAGCCCAAGTCAGAAAAAAATCTGTCCCTCCTCATATTTGTAAAGACACTGTTTGAGATGATCAACACTCACTCAGCTGACTAATGAGGTGGATTCAGCATGGGCAAAGGTCTCGGTTGAATGTCTTTGTTAGACAGGCCTGCAGCCCCATTTCTTTTCCTTTTTTTTTTTTTTTTGCAGGCAGTTCCCAGGGGAGGCCTTGCAGACTGCCTAATTGAATCAAGTACATATGGTGCCTCCCCCTTTGCAGCTCGGCCCCTCCCTGAATGAGATGAGCGAGGAGGAGAGCTTCAGCTTTGATGCTTTTGTTCTTCTCAACATCATGGACGGCTCTGGGGGGCTTCACTGCAACTAGTTGACTGGTGGATGGAGAGGCACACCATCACTACAGAATCATGAATTCATTCTCCCAAAAATCCTGAAGCTGAAAATTGGTGTTTTAGACTGTACAACACTATAAATTTCTAGTCTAGCTTTGGACAGAAAGAGCTGACCCAATCAGAGAGATCCAAATATTCAACAGCCTATTTAATCTGTATGTGATGCAACCACATTATCACTCATGTGCCAGTGGGCAGGTGGCTTAGACAGGCAAAATAAACAACTGCCAATAAGACAAAGACAGTGCTGTGTGACTGTGCACAACTTCCTGCCTTCCCTTGTATTTCAACAGCGACTGTGTCTGTTCTTCTTCAAACATGCCCAGGCATGGACTACATATCCTCAGTGTTCATCACAGTTCAGCACCCTCAATTCAGAAAGACAGATTGGAGCTGTGCTTCCAGAAGACGTCTGCTCATTAGATAGCCTCCAGATGCCAGGTTAATGAAGGATCCATTTGTGAGCCGGCATTTAAATTGCAAGACTCAGAACAGAGTATGTCCACGGTCCTGTCTCTGTGAAGCACGAAGCCTCCTCCTGCTGGCCGAGTGAAATTCCATCAATGTCATGTGATATATTTATTTACATAAACATGTCTCTTATACTCTGGCTGAAACGTTAAACTTTGATCCTGTAATGTTTTTAAAAGGTGTTTAATACAGGACTAAACACATTTAGTTATAAACTGTTCCATAATACTGCTGCATGAGTTTGTCATATTTTAGCATCTCCATTTGGCAATGGTAATAATGGTATAAAGTGTAGATCTTTGAGTGGTCACCTAATAAAAGCATTTAGTATATTTCCTGGTTTGCTGGTGCAAAAAAAATTATCACCGTCATAAATTTTGAGCCTCCTTTTGGAAATACTTCCATCTTGAAAGGAAAAATAAAAAATAAATACTCGTACTGAGTAAAAATAAGACACACAGATATTTTACTAGGCTCCCTGTCCAGCCAGTAACTCACTGATTAAGTCCTGCCTGGAAAGCACTACTCAAATGAACTTGGGTCAGCTATGTTCTAAGAGGCTAAAATGTAATTGAGGGGAACAGCTGGATTAGTCCTGGCCATGTATATCCGCTCCTAATGATATTAGATAGTAGTCTGGAGAATACCTTCCAGCACACAGCTCTCATTTTGATGAGCCACGGGAAGACTGAACTGAGATATTTTCAATCTCAGATGAGGCTGGCGCTGGCTGTTAGGCTACCACGTTTTTCATTTCAAGCATATCACGGTTACACAATCTCTGCACACTGTTATGAAATTGTTCTTTCCTAATCATGTTTGGATTCTTTAAATTATATGTATAATAACTTTATTTCCAGGAGTAACACATACATTGACTGTGTGCTGGGTTGAATATACTGAACTGTCACATTTTCTCAGGCAGGAGCACCACGCCCAGCCCAGCTGTCTGCAAGTCCTGCAGCTAGGGTATCAGCATTTTGTGTTGGATGTATCTGATTAGCATTAAGGTTCTACATACAACACTGTGGTCAAGTTACTAATTTAACGTCCATCACATGCATTCTTTATTGCTGGTACACTTCTAATCGTGGTGTTTTAAACTCCACATTGATTGCAAATCTACATGGGTTTTCAAAAGTCTTTTGACTGCAACTGATCAATATCCACTCTGAGTACAAATTTCAAATTCATCAGGCCTCCTTATATGGTATTGATTTTTGTGCAATGGCTCCTCTGAAAAGAATCGGATTACTTTCCCCCCCCCCATCAGTCAGAACAAACAGAAGCCTGATATGCAGTCAGGTAGAGCTGCTGTGCTTTTGTACCTCTGCTTTTAATCTTTGTGCCATTTGAGGTAAATGAGCAAACACAGGCAAGATGGAGACATGTTTTTTTTTTCTTTTTAAATTATTATTATTTGGCAGTAATTCTCCCCTATTGCTGACTTTCCCATTCATTTGCACACTTTTCTGTTCACTATCATCACTGCACTTATTTTGATAATGACAGTAAGCGTGGGTGACATGTTTTATGTATTTTTTTTATTGGGCTGTGATAGTCCCCACAGGCTGGACCCTGGGTTCATACATGTAGCATAATGCATGCAGTCCTCCTCCTGCAGAGCTGCAGTGTACAGTAATTTCTGAGCGCCCTGCCGCCGGGCACTCTTGTGGTTTGAGAGCATCGCAGGGAGAATTGACGGGAAGTGTGGAACGAGTCCTGAATAGTAATGGCTTTACAGACAATTCTCAGACATTGCAGTTTAGACACAGCAGTGTAAGCGTCCTATTGAAGAGGCAGGCTCTCACTACTCTCTCACAGAGGTTGCTGTAGTTGGTCAGCTGACAGGGGCTGAAGTGGGGTCACAGTGACATCTAGTGGCTTTTTGATGAGGCCAGAAAGATGCCTTTGTGCTGTGCTAATTTTGCTTGTTTTTCTGTCGTGTGACAATTTTGTGCTGCATTTCCAGCTTGATTTTTTTGATGAAAATATTTTTCAGTCACTTCAAATCAACCTGTGTTTTTTGTTTGTACAGAGAGCACATTTATTATGATTATCTGCACAACCTTGACTGTCTGGTATGTTTTTGTGGGTGGGGGTGGGGGGGCCCACTCAAATGCTTTTGTGATACTCTGTTTCTGTGCTTTGTCTGCATTGGTATGCAAGCACAGAGATTCCTTCCTTTTAACAGACAAAATGAAGGTGTGATGTAATCGATGAGACCGGCTTTTATGTGCAGGTCAAAACAGATGTGATACAAGCTGGCCTTGACAGACAAAAGCTGAAGCTGCGGAGCAAAGGAGGCATGTGTGGGAGGGCTGCTCATGAATGTGGGTGGTTCAGTCTGACTCTATATAAGAGCCGAGTGCTTTAAAGACCTTGAACACCGAAGGCCACTGCAGGCCGAGTTTCTAATGATAGCTATCGGGATGCCGCAAGCATTTTCTTACTGCTTGGAGTGAACAAGACTATACTGAAAGCCCTTTAATCTGTGCTGTGCTTCCAATTTTTAAAAACAATTATTTGACGTAATGATTTCCAGTTTAACGTACCTCACATAATTTAGTGCTCTGACCTAACTCTCAGTGATTGTAGTTTTTGCAGACAGCAGAGTCGTTAAGACAACGCTTGCCAGTCTTATTTATTGCTAATTCCCCAGCTGTTTACCTCAGTCTCCTGTTATTCTCTGATAAGGGCGGAGTGGGGATGCAGGGAGCTCGGCGGCTTCTGTCTGGCATGCAGGTTGGGCTGGACTGTTCTGTTTGAAGTGCCCGTATCTATATGCCACAGCTGGAGTAGAGTGTGTTGAGTAGATTTACAGCTATTCTCATATTCCCACCGCAGCTAAATGTGTAACCTCACAATCGCCTCTGAATACAGACTTGTTACTGCTACAGGCTTCACAATGAAGTTGTTTCTGGCAGTGTCAGCTATTGTCTACCTTGTCTTGTATCAGCTCAGCTCCAACTAATGGACTATCATCATCCCATCTGTGCTGTGCTGTCCATCAGGAGTTCTTTCTGAATAGCCTGGCCTGCTCATTAAAGATCGGATCTGTCCTGCACAGAAAAGGGTTAATGTCTGGGTTAATGTCTCTATTCTGTGTTGTTATCTGATTTTAGAACCATAAACGGTGCACACAGAGCACAGAATATCTCATGAGTCCCCCATGCCTTTGCTCTCCTTGGTTAGTATGAAGCTAATGTAGGTCTTAACCTGCTGATGGACCCCTAGCTAATGCCATTAAGTCCTTTACACATGATAAATGGTCTTTTCTGTGGTTGCGTAGATACAGTGACTGATGACTGGATACCAAACAGCACTCTAAATGTCTTTCTTCTCGGCAGTAATGTACAGACTTGAATGGGAACAACTTATGTGGTTATCATTTGGGTCCATTGACCTTGTCTTTCATTGCACTTACTCTACCACCTTGTTCTCTCATGGGGATGCAGGTCAGCGACTTTCCTCCAGATATTCATCTCCTGACAGGATCTGGGCCGGAGCTTGATGTTTCCTTCTTAGCTGGTAATTACATCAGTTGACTGGCTGACATCAATCTCATGATTTTTGGGAAGAGGTGTGTGACTCGGTGTTGACATAATTGCATGATTTGCCTTCTCATTAAATAAATTCAAGGAACAGTTCTGCCAAAAACAGGCACGCCTAGTTCCCTTTCAGTTTCCATTCCCCTTTTCACAGCGTTAGACAGGATGCGGCGTGCTTTAAATTTTAAACAAAGATCTTGTTTGTTTAGGTCTTTCTACCCACATGTTTTCCTACTAGCTGCTCTACTTTAATTTCATTTATTTATTATTTTTAGCAAAATCTACAAGTCTACAATCTATAGATTTAATCCCCAATACTGAAACACTATGCAAGTTTACGCACATCTCCTCTTCTTTCGCTCCTCAGGGGCCCCTTTTGGGTGCAAAAGCTAGCATTAGCATTTTGATGTTTCTTTGAACTATTCAACAGCAAGCTGCCTTCAGTAAATGTCAAACGTTGTGTTAGTCATTAAGCTTCAGTTGTATAGCATTTTTGAAAAGGTCATGCGGAACCAGTGGGGAAAAAACTAGTCATGGATACTTGCTGTGCTGTAGCTGACTACCAACTTGTTCAGGTAAGGTTTTAGGGCTCGATTGGATCATTTTATTCTCCCCTGAGCGTAAATCATATTTCATGTTTGGTGAAGATTAAATAAAACTTATAGGAAAAATGAATTGGTTGTACAGCAATATATGAAATTCAGTGTTTCCCATTTGTTTTGTGTACCTTCAAATATTAAATACATATAAAAATCACTTTGTGTATTACTCTAATGATCCAAGTGATGAATCTTTTAGTGTGCTTTTCCTTATTTTTTTATATTACTACAACGGTTATATTAAATATTAAACATGGGAAAGTTTCAAATAGTAAAGTGACCTTAACAATAAGTCTACCTTAAGTATTATAATTACATTTACATGTTTGCTTCTTTTCTGTTTGATAGCATACTACTTTCTTTGCCGCATACATTTTAGACAGAACGGCCTACTATCTACTATAACATACATATATAAAACTACACATTATACTGTAGTACTGTAGTATAGTTCGTCCTATTGTTTGTGTGTAAATTAAAGAAGTTGAAACCACAATAGTCAATACAATTTATTCAATATTCAATATATGGATATATATTAATATATGGAAGCCATATTTACTCATTTTTAAATTCCTTTTTTATTTATTTAATTTATTATTTTTGACACACTCATCACCACCACAATTCATTATACCAAAAGTCAATTTTGCCTTTATATTCATACCTCCTTAATTTATGGAGTGCTGCAGTTTGACTGCAGTGTATCCTTAATTGACAGGAGTTGATTTACAGATAATCCTTGGCTTTGCTTTCGCTGTGAACCTCACAGGGAGTGGCAGTGGTTGTCAGCCACGCATGCCCTTGAATCAGAGCTGCACACTGTCCTTGACACACACCCCACTCTCCATCCCTCTTGCCACTCTCTCCATTTTGCCATATTTTATAAATCTTTATAAGGACATAACCAGCTCGCCGCAGATGTGATTTTATTTTGCTGACAGGGCACAGATATGATTGCATGCAGGGCCAAATGTAATTCTCTTAGAAATTGAATTGAATTTTTTTCTTCTGCAAGACAATCAAGTGTTACCTGATCTAGTATTACTGTGTTATTGCTAATAGAAGCTAAATGCAGATCAGTTGTTACAATTTTGATTTCATTGTAATTTTTCACAGATAAAATATCTCGTATGTATGTGATCATTGTTACAGCTACGTAATAAATTGTGGTTGTCTCCAGATTTCTTTTGGTTAAATTTTAAAACGGCCCTAACGTTGATGAGGATGTGCTTTCTGAGTTACCTTTTGGCTCAGCGCTACAATAAAATACATTTATTGTTTTTTGTGTTAATTTTGCGATACACACTGTAAAAAGTCTGTAAAAATACTTCCTGTATTTCTTTTATATATGTTATTTTCATATTTTTTTAATCACACATTGAATTTTACCATTTAGAGAAGTACCCATAAACTTTTGCTTAAAAAAAACATTTCAACTTTTTTTTTTTCCAGTGTAATCCATGAAAATGTACCATTATAGCATTCGTGTAGCATTTTGTATGTCATTTCTGGTTTATATCTCTGCACATATTGGCCAAAGATTTATAATACCTAATATGTGTTCGAAGCTGGGTGTCTATCAGTATTCAGATATCCTTTAGGTGGAGACGGAGAAGGATACATGAACTATAGTGTTTTAAACTGTAGAACATTTAATAACATTGGAATTGTTTCTATGTTAGTATTTCTTCTCTTTTTACTCAAGCTGAAGAGCCTGAGAAACACCAACGCATCCTGTCCTTTAAATTTCCTTCTTTCATTTCTACTTTAGTTCTCCAACACCTTTTTTTGCCTATGTGTCCATTAACACATTGTAAGTATTTCCGCTTGGCCTGTCATGGTGACATGAGAAAAGCTGCAAAAAGATTGTAACTTAGGTAACAGGGACAACGGAAGGTGTTGAAGTCCGCTGTGGAAAAAGAGGGAAAAAGAGGAAAAGCTAGGTTAGATGAAGGGTTGACAAGAAAAATAAAAGGTGGTGGATGGCAAATTTGGAATGGGGAGGTAGAAAAGGCTCCTGGGAACTGGCTGCCTGGCAGGCTAATTGAAGCTCTGTGTGGCAGCAGATTCAGAGCTGTCACTCCCATGAAGAGCACATTGGCTACATTTTGCAGGCTATGTCCTGAATTCTGATGATGTTAGAGATAGCCCAGAGTGAAAAACCAACACTGTGTCACTCAGACCCCCACCCCCATCCCCACCACCCACACAGCAGAGCACAGTGTAGCGCAGCACACATCCCCCCCCAAAACATAGCTCTCCACAGATTATATGTAACACGGTCAGAAGCATTCTGAACACGAGCTGTGTCTACAAAGTGCAACATGTGAATATAAATGATTTAGTTGTAGAGATTTTCTAAATTTGTCGAGCAATCTCATACATGATAATGTGATATTAAACTCCGCTGGAAGGCTTTTCACTTCTGCAGGTTTTCCCTTGCTGGATTAGAAGAGATTACGTCTTCTAGCAGAGCACATAGCCAGAAGCACCCATTGAATTATTCAACACAAATTTAGCCTAATATTTATCTAATAACTAAACAGAGTGTAGCTTTTTTCATGGTAAGCTACATGTTGTTATTAGGTTGGCTGTTATTTTCCTCATACTGACATGTTTGACTTTTTCTCAGGGCTGTGTTCTTTCTCCTCTGCTCTTCTCCCTGTACACCAACTGCTGCACCTCCACCCACCAGTCTGTCAAGCTAATCAAGTTTGCAGATGACACCACCGTTATCGGACTCATCTCGGACGGGGATGAGTCTGCCTACAGGAGGGAGGTTGAACGTCTGGCGTCCTGGTGCAGCCACAACAACCTGGTGCTGAATGCCCAGAAGACAGTGGAGATTACTGTGGACTTCAGGAAGCACAGAGCTCCACTCCCCCCCATCATCCTGACTGACACCCCCATCACCTCTGTGGACTCGTTCCGCTTCCTGGGTACCACCATCACCCAGGACCTGAAGTGGGAGCCCACCATCACTTCCGTCATTAAAAAAGCCCAGCAGAGGATGTACTTCCTGAGGCAGCTGAAGAAATTCAACCTGCCAACACGGACGATGATGCAGTTCTACACTGCAATCATCGAGTCCATCCTCACCTCCTCCATCACTGTGTGGTACGCTGGAGCCACTATCAGGGACAAACAGAGACTGCAGCGCGTTGTGCGCTCTGCTGAGAAGGTGATTGGCTGCAGACTCCCATCTCTGCAGGACCTGTACACCTCCAGGACACTGCGGCGTGCAGCTCGGATCTCAGCTGACCCTTCTCACCCTGGACACAGTCTGTTTGACCTGCTCCCCTCAGGCAGGAGGCTCCGGTCCATTCGCACCAGAACCTCTCGCCATAAGAACAGTTTCTTCCCCTCTGCTGTCGGACACATGAACAATAACCATTTGACTGTTCCCACCACTAACACATGACCCTTCGCTGTGTTCACTGCATCATTCCATGTTTGGCACTGATCACCACCTGCACTCATGTAAATATCATGTATATATCTATCCACTTAGCACTTTTAATTCTTATTCTTATTTTTATATTTTTATGACAGTATGTTGCACTGAAGCACCGCAGCAATTTCCTAATGTTGTAAACCTCCTCAACATCTGGCAATAAACCCTTTCTGATTCTGATTCTGATTCTGATATGGTATTGCACCAGTTGTCAACTGAGGTGCAGTGTGATATCCCTATGGAAACAACGTAATCCCTACAATATGACAGAGAATGAGAATGAGCGCTCTACGGTGTTTAGCTTAATGATAATTCTTCATAATTTCCTCCAAACACTTCATGCACATAGGAAACCTTTAGTTACTTGAGGGATATAAGTTCATGCTGTTGGATTAGGTTAATTTATAACAAGGTAATAACAACACCGCATTTTCATCAGTGGTGATTTAACTCCAGCATTAGGGCATTTTGTAGTTTTAAGGTACAGTATAGATACACGAAACCCCTTTTCAGCCTAATATATTATTGAATAAAAAGTACTGATACATTTACATGTGCACTAGTTTTATATTGCTGCTGCCAAAAGCTTGGTACATGAATACATTGTTTGTGTGAGTCGCTGAAGCCTCGGTGAATTAATGAGAAGAACTGAAGCCTCAACACTCTATTTCTGTGAGTTCTGCTGAAACATGATATTACAGCATTTTGTACATAGTGGGAATTCACTGCCTGTGAAGTCGCTAAGGTTTGTGTTGTGGTTACAAGCTGATTGATGTCAAAGCTCCAGCTTTCCCATTCACCACCAGTTAAAGGACTCTGACATTTTGTGTTGGATGAAGGCGTCAAAAAAGATGAAATCACTCAGCACATCTGCAGCTGTGCAGGTAGGTTCTGACACTGTGGAGGTATTTGCGTTAGTGGGCAAGTCAGTGGAAAGATAATGGATAATGACTCTATTTAATGCCATTTTTTTGAATTTGCGCTGCCAGGCAACTGTCATCATTGAAAGTGTACACTGCGTATGCAATGCTCACACTTAAAGGACTTCAGGGCTATTGACAGAGAGCTCTCTAGTTATGGAGTGGGTAGTGTATGCCTACTGATGTAACAGCATTTATATTCAAGTGATGAAGAGGTAGAATGGCCTCGCTCACAGTGCAGTGAGAAAGGTCATAGATACAATGTATTTTGATAAAAGCTTTCAGTGTATGTAAAAATGTTAGATAACATTAAATCTACCATTGTGGAAGTCATTTAGTCCAGCGGTCCCCAACCCCCGGGCCTCGGACCGGTACCGGTCCGTGAGTCGTTTGGTACCGGGCCGCGAGAGTTGAGGCTCAGGTGTGAAATGTATGATTTTCAGGGTTTTTATCGGTTTTCAGCGTTATTTTGTTATCGTTTTGATCGTTAACTCGGTTTTCCTGGGTCTTTTCACGTGTGTTATGAATAAATCTTCTTTTTTTCGGTACCGGTACTAGTTTTATTTTGTTGTATTTATCCGCGACACATTAAAGGCCGGTCCGTGAAAATATTGTCGGGCATAAACCGGTTCGTGGTGCAAAAAAGGTTGGAGACCACTGATTTAGTCCTCCCATATTGTCACGGGAAGTTGTTCAGCATTTTCCATCGTACAGATAACAATGACCATTTGGCATCCCTTTGTGTTTTTTCAAAAACTAGCTCTACATCTTTAGAGTTGATATCGCTGTTGTCTTTGTAATAACAGTAGTAACAGTTTTTACTTCATTTAAATTTTTTACCTTTAAATGTTTACATTTCTATTTGACCAATACAATATCTAGGAAATAGAGAACGTGTTTTGGGGGGAAAACTTTTCTCACTGACACAAACTACTGACTAGATTTGATGAAGGTGACCATGATGATGTGGTGAAGAATGGGTTTTTGTTTTGCAGAACTTCTGTTAGACCAGTTATGAGCATACTATTATTTTCAATATCACAAATTTCTTATTTTGACACTTAGGAGGAATTCTGCTCCATTTAAAAAAAAAAAAAAAAAAAAAAAATTACAGTCAAGACCAATCATAGATGGAGAGCCTATAAACCTTGTTATATGCTTGTCAGTAGTAGACTCCTGAACCACGTCATTAAGTCATCAGTAACTCTAGTTAGCTTTATTCGCAAGGTGCCGTCAGTACAAATAAGCACAATCAGGATGATAAACAATAGTAATTGCCATATTACATTATAAATTTATCAATAGGTCAACACCACAATCACTGCCTACAGGTCCAGTTTGTCTATCCATCCATTCCTTCAATCATCCACTAATTCATTAATTTTTCGATTATCTTTTCCGGGTTGTGGGAGGAGCAGTCTAAGCAGAGGTGCCAAGACCTCTCTCCCCCCAGCTAAGTCGACAAGGGATTCTCAAGCCACCCAACAGATGTAATCTCTCCAGCATGCTGAGTCTGCCCTGGGACAACTTTTACGTTCAAGCAGGCACCCAAGAGGCTACTAGTCAGAAGACTGAGCCAAATCATCTGGCTCCTTTTCTAAGCCCTTCCTAGATTTTTGAGATCCTCAGGGAGAGCCCAGATACTCTTAGGAGAAAGCTCATTCTCACAGCCTTTACCCATGATCTCATTCTTTTGGACCATGCCATCCTTAGAATGCAAAGTTCTGCCAGTGGTGAGAGGTGGGGCTCTGCCAAACATGGCTCTCCACCAGATGCAAATACAACGCACACGCACACACACACACACACACACTAAAGGCACATTCCTCTGTACGGCGTCCTCCCCAGGCAATTGATCCAACAACTCAGTTCCTCCCTCCATTAGGGTGTCCACCCTGCCATAAATGATGCAGTGACAAAGTTGATCATTGACTTACGATCAAGGGTTTCCCAATGCCAAGTCCACAAAACCCTTACAAACAGTCTGTGACTAATACTTCAGTCACTCATATAAGAAAAAGTTCAGTCATAGACATTATGGTGACATTACTCATTGTTTACTGAAGCCATGTTTTAAAGTCTCAAGTTGAACATTTTTGCCATCACCATGTTGGTGTTCTGATACTGAACAAGACTAGCAAGAGGTGGATCTGACAAAGAAACCAAGGACACCACAACTGAGTAAAAACCTTTAACTGACAGGTCATTAGCCAGTGAGCATAATCCTCCTTTTTCTGACTCACAGAATGCCCACAATTTACAAAATAGACCTGAAACTACGGATTTAAAGTCTTTAAGATGTGTGAATCGCTACCTTATCGTGGTGGAGGGGTTCGTGTGTCCCAGGGATCCCAGGGGCTATGTTGTCCGGGAGCTTTTTCCCCCTGGTAGGGTCTCCAATGGCAAATTGGTCCTGGGTGAGGGACCAGACAAAGAGCGATTCAGAAGACCCTTATGAGGAAAACATCGAGGGAACAGTTTACCCTGCCCGGGATAGGGTTACCGGGGCCTTGCCCTGGAGCCAGGCCCGGGAAGGGTGCCCAAGGGCAAGCATCTGGTGGTCGGGCCTTAGTCCGTGGGGTCCGGCCGGGCACAGCCCAAAAAGGGGACATCGGCCCATCCTCCCGCAGGCCCACCACCTGCAGGAGGTGCCGTAGGGGTTGGGTGCATTCTGTGCCGGGAGGCAGCCAGGAGCAGAGGCCCTGGCGGACTGATCCCCGGCTACCAAGACAGGCAATTGGGACATGGAATGTCACCTCTCTCATGGGGAAGGAACCTGAGTTAGTGCATGAGGTTGAGAGGTACTGGCTAGATATAGTCGGGCTCACCTCTACGCATGGCTTGGGCTCTGGAACCAGTCTCCTGGAGAGGGGCTGAACTCTGTCTCAGTCTGGAGTTGCCCCTGGTGAGAGGCGACGGGCTGGGGTGGGTATTCTAATATCCCCTCGGCTTACTGCCTGTACGTTGGGGTTCTTCCTGGTGGATGAGAGGGTTTGTTCCCTGCGCCTTAGGGTCGGGGAACGGGTCCTGACTGTCATCTGCGCTTATACACCGAGTGGCAGTTCAGAGTACCCAGCCTTCTTAGAGTTCCTGGGTGGGGTGCTGGAGGGTTCTTCACCTGGAGACTCTGTTGTCCTACTGGGAGACTTCAATGCTCACATGGGTAACGACAGCGAGACCTGGAGGGGTGTGATTGGGAGGAACGACCTCCCTGATCTGAACCCAAGCAGTGTTTTTTTTATTGGACTTCTGTGCAAATCACAGTTTGGCCATAACAAACACCTTGTTCAAACATAAGAGTGTCCATAAGTGCACAAGGCACCAGGAAGCTCTAGGCCGCAGGTCGATGATCGATTTTGTAATCGTATCACCAGACCTGTGACTATATGTTCTGGACACTCGGGTAAAAAGAGGGGCTGAGCTGTCAACTGATCACCACCTGGTGGTGAGTTGGATCAGGTGGCGGGGGAGGACGCTGGACAGACCCGGTGCACCTAAACGAGGGTGTGCTGGGAACGCCTAGCAGAGGCCCCAGTCCGTGAGATCTTCAACGCACACCTCCGGCAGAGCTTCAACAGCATTCCGAGGGAGACTGAAGACATTAAGTCTGAATGGACCATGTTCAGCATCTCCTGCTGCTGCATTAAGCTGCGGCCGTAAGGTGGTTGGTGCCTGTCGTGGTGGTAACCCCCAAACCAAATGGTGGACACCAGAGGTGAAGGGAGCCACCAGGCTGAAGAAGGAGTCCTATCGGGCTTGGTTAGCCTCTGGGACTTTGGAGGCAGCTGACAGGTACCGACAGGCCAAGCGGAATGCGGGTCGGGCAGTGGCTGAAGCAAAAACTCGGGTGTGGGAGGAGTTCGGAGAGGCCATGGAAAAAGACTTTCGGACTGCCTCGAAGAGATTCTGACAAACCATCAGGCGTCTCAGGAGGGGAAACCGGTGCTCTACCTGCACTGTGTATAGTGCTGTTGGAGTGCTGCTGAATTTGACTGAGAAAATTGTCTGCCGGTGGAAGGAATACTTCAAGGACCTCCTTGATCCCACTGACATGTCTTCCGAGGAGGAAGCAGAGTCTGGGGATGAGGGGGATGACCCGCCAATTTCTGGGGGGGAGGTCACTTAAACAACTCCTTGGTGGCAGAGCCCCTGGTGTGGATGAGGTCCGCCTCAAGTTCCTGAAGGCTCTGGACGTTGTACGGCTGTCCTGGTTGAAAAACCTCTACAATGTTGCATGGAGATCAGGGGCAGTACCCCTGGACTGGCAGACAAGACTGTCAGAAAAATGGGTGGTCCCCATTTTTAAGAAGTGGGACCGGAGGGTGTGTTACAACTACAGGGGGATCACACTCCTCAGCCTCCCTGGGAAAGTCTATGCCAGGGTGCTGGAAATGAGAGTTCATCCGCTAGTCGAACCTCAGATACAGGAGGAGCAATGCGGTTTTCGTCCTGGTCGCGGAACACTGGACCAGCTCTTTATCCTCTCAAGGATACTTGAGGGCGCATGGGAGTTTGCCCAACTAGTCTACATGGGTTTTGTGGACTTAGAGAAGGCATTCGACCGTGTCCCTCGGGGTGTCCTGTGGGAGGTGCACGCAATAAGTCGGACTCGTTCCCGGTGGGTAATGGGCTCCGCCAGGGCTGCCCTTTGTCACCGATTATGTTCATAATTTTTATGGACAGGATTTCTAGGCGCAGCCAAGTGGCGGTGGGCTTTCACTTAGGCGGCCTCGGAATCTCATCTCTGTTTTTTGCGGATGATGTGGTTCTGTTGGCTTCATCGGTTAATGGCCTCCAGCTCGCACTGGAATGGTTCACAGCCGAGTGCGACGCAGCAGGAATGAGGATCAGCACCTCCAAATCTAAGACTATGGTTCTCAGCCGGAAAAGGGTGGAGTGCCCACTCCGGGTCGGGGATGAGTTCCTGCCCCATGTGGAGGAGTTTAAGTATCTCAGGTCTTGTTCGCGAGTTATGGGAGAAGGGAGCCGGAGATCGACAGACAGCTTGGTGTTGCGGCTGCAGTGATGCGCACCCTGCAACGGTCCACCGTGGTGAAGAGAGAGCTGAGCGTAAAAGCAGAGCTCTCAATTTACCGGTCGATCTACGTCACTACCCTCACCTATGGCCACGAGCTGTGGGTAGTGACCGAAAGAACGAGATCGCGGATACAAGCAGCGGAAATGAGTTTCCTCCGAAGGGTGGCTGGCCTCTCCCTTAGAGATAGGGTGAGAAGTTCAGCCACCCAGGAGGGGCTCAGAGTAGAGCTGCTGCTCCTCCACATCAAAGGAGCCAGCTGAGGTGGTTCAGGCACCTGACAAGGATGCCTCCTGGGCGCCTCCTGGGTGAGGTTTTCCGGGCATGTCCCATCGGGAGGAGGCCCCGGGGCAGACCCAGGACACGCTAGAGAGATTATATCTCTCGGCTGGCCTGGGAACGCCTTGGTGTTCCCCCGGATAAGCTAGAGGAGGTGGCTGGGGAGAGAAAGGTCTGGGCTTCTCTGCTTAGGCTATTGCCCCCGCGACCTGGCCCCGGATAAAGCGGAAGAAGATGGATGGATGGACTACTGATTTAAAGTCTTTAAGATGTGTTTTGACACCAAAGGATTTGATAAAAAAAAAAAAAAAAGAATGCGGGTTTGAGGCACTTAAACTTTGGCTTCAGCTACTTTTATCTTTTACAGGGGGTGAAGCCAAGTAAACTAGCTGCCTAGTTAGCATGTGTCATACAGACTGGACTTATAAGCACTGATATGATTAGTGGACAAAGAATAATTAGAAAATCATTTTTGTCCAAAGCTCTACATTTTCATCATAGGAGTTGCTTTTAGAGCCAACCTGGAGTGGCCAATCAAACAAGTACATATTTTGGGCATTTCAGGTTGGCTTATCATTTATTCTGAATAAGTTATGACGCATAATTTGTATGTTTCTGGGACAGTAAATGAAGTTAAAAGAGACCATTAGCATTTTAAGTGATGCTTGTTTGATATTCATACAGATTTTAACAACATTTGTTTCTGAAACAGCTTTGAGCAAGTTTGGAAATCATTTGTGACAATCAAACACTATGTGCTCTACAGTTTCAGAGGGGAAAATACAATCTCCCATCTCATGATGCCCTGGCACAGATTCTACCAGATAATCAGCTGCTCCGCAGCAGAGCGAAGACTGAGCTTCCAGGCACTGCCCAGCTAGACCAGAATACTAAAGCTGAGAGGGCAGACTCTACCGAGAACAAACCTAACATAAACAGCACGTATCAAGTTCCTCATCCACACATGCGGTACGGTGCAAAAATATATGAGAAACAGATTTATTTGATTTATTTCGAAAGTAAATGAAAGACTTAAATTTAGACTACAATTGTGTTCTCATGCTTTAGGCCCCCTCCGCATGACTTTGAGGATGATCCCCACGTAGCAGAGATCTCTGACCTCCAAACAAAGGTGAATAGGCATGACCAATATCTTAACTGTTCAATCAATCAGTGAGGCAATCCTATGTCATATTTAGTTAGCGAACAGTGACACAGAGAGGCCAGTGAAATGAGAAGATGATGAAGCAAACAGTCACAGTTTGGAGATAAAATGAATACATTAACATTTCTCCTTGACTGTAATTGCACTGAAGGAGGATTAAGCTGATGAGGCTTAAAGTGTTGCAATAACATTTTCTTTTCGAATATCTTGCCATTTTCTCCTGTTTTATTTACAGCCAGACTATTATGTCTGCACACTGCCTTAAATTGTCTGTGGGTGTAGATTTTATATATGCTTAATTTATCAACGAGTATCAACTGGCCTTTTTTCATTGCAAAAGTGCACATTTAAAGTTTAATAGACAATGATTATTAATACTTTACATGCAAAATAATGTGGTTAATAAAATGCAGCCAAATGTGAAATCCTCATGTTTAAGTCGAGCTGTCATACATCTGTCCTGAAGTGACTTTATGCATGACATCAAACCTGTTTAATGGCTTTATATCATACAGAATAGAAGGGATCTAGCCAGAGACAGAGATTCCCTTTTATTTTCAATACATAAAAGGACTTTCCAGACTCATCACGGGGAGCTCTCATTCACATCACTGCTTTGGGCCCCCAGCAGAGACGACATCTCATCTACAGTCATGATTGTCACCTCGTCCCTGCCCTTTCAATTAGATGCTCAATTTCACCCCTTGTGTCCCATGGGAGACACAACAACACCATCCAAGATTGGAATCCCCTAATCGTCACCCCCCCCCGCTCATACATACAGCTGGACCTGCCTCTTGTCTCCATTCAATTCTGGCTATTCAACTTGATAGAAGAGCATGTGACAGAACAATGGGTCCTACACGCTGCTAGACAACATCCAGGGGCCTTGTACAAAGAAATGCTTTGATAAAAAAAGCTCTCCTCCCAGACTCATTTTGTCAGCCTTTAAAGAAACAAATTTCTTTAAAGAATTTCCCAGAAATATATATTTTTTGTTCGCTTCTACAGAAATTCAGCTTTCAGAGAGGAACGTGTGTGCATGCATGAGGAAACGACTAAAATTTGTGCAAAATCCCCGGTTAAATTTCCCCTAACAAAACACCTTTACAGGATGGAGTGGTATGCCCTTATGAATTTGAGGAGCCAGAGTTATGAATACATTATACCAAACCTTAACCAATCAATTAGAGGAACATCCAAGTCAATGGATCACATTCATTTAGGGCTTGCAGTAATACCCCGTGTCTCATGCTACATGCGTATCTGAAAACCAGAAGTTACCAGTTATCCTATTTAAAACCAGTTCAAGCCTGTTCATCCCTTTTGCTGCTATAATTGTTTGTGTGTCTATGGTAATACATCCTGTATTACTCTCTTAAGACATGGGTTTGAGGAGACATCTAGTGGTGGCGCTCGCTCATAACCACCTAATATCAAATTGTTTACAGGCCAGTGAATTTATTGTTGACACCAGTCAGTGCATGACAGTAAAATGCCACTATAAGCACTAAAAAGAATGGCATTTATTGATCTGACAGGCACTAATAAGGTTCAATGCAAGTAGTAGTAGACCAGTAGGACACAAACAGTGAAAGAGAATTTTAAAAAATATCTATTTTCTGTTACCTACATTGTAGAGGGTAACTTTGCCTCCACACCTAAACAGGAAAACGAGTAAGTCATTGGTTATAGTGGGACTCAGCAGGTGGGGGGAATCCTAAGATCTCTGTAGTGGCTCAGTGGGAAAAAGAATTCCAACTCATAACAATTAATGTGAGCATCAGTAGATTTTCTTAGTGTACAGGCTGTGATCAGCTGACCTGCTGCTCTTTGTGGATTTACACAACTGAATTCAACAAGATGTCAGCATTTTCACAAGCTACCATGGGTGATGTCCATCCCCTGACACTATACTGTTTCTTTATACTAGACAGCAAATAGCTGGTATACAGTTAGGATTCAGTTAATCATCAGTTTCAATGCAAATTCATCTCTGATGCATTTGATGTAACCTTATTCTAACCATAAGAACCACAGCCACTTTGATACAGTCCAACAAGGTGCGTTAATGCAAGCTAGCCTGTTTATCCTGGGCAAAATACCCCAAATATTCATGCAACATTTGAATGGCACAAAGTTAGTATAGCTTAGTTTGTTTCACAAAAATGAAAACACATAATCTAACAAAACACCTCATGCACAAATCCAATATGTGATTAAAAAATTAAGACATTGCATATAAGCTTTAAATTTGCAGTTCATCAGTCACTGAGCACTCCTTACCTTTAAATACAACCTCTCTTCTTCCTCTCACGTCCTGTCTGTCTTCCTCCATCTCTCATTGAATTTATCACGCACGCTTTTCTCTCCCTAGGAAATCCAGACCTTTAGCTAGCGACACACTGTGCGTCAAACTGCACACAAAAAGTTTGCGTGTTTTTGCTGATAGAAACGTTTAATTTGTACTTACCTGCCACTTAACAAAACGTTACTTCCGTTATGCTCGCGCCTCTTCTGTGGCGCTAGCTTGATTCTGAAGTACCGCGAACACAAATTGCGAACACCTGCACTCCTTCCGGCCCACCTATAAGCTATAAATGAACCTTTGAACCGAAAGTAACGAGACTGTTTTGCATATGTAAGGAGTAGAAAATACGCATATTTGTATAAAAATGTAGGTAGTAAAAGTAAAAAGTTGTCTGAAAAATAAATAATCAAATAAAGTACAGATACCTGACAATTCTACTATTTGTAGTATTTGTACTTGGTTACTTCTTAAGTACTCTACTTAAGTACAGTAACAAAGTATTTGTACTTCATTACTTCTCACCTCTGCTTTTAAGCCACTGAAAATGTTCTAATGTGAGACTTACAGGCACTCTTTCACCATCAGGAGATTGAAAACTATCGCTCAGCAATGTCTAGGATGGCAGAAGACATAATAACACTTAGGACACAGGTGCTGTCTTTGGAGGCAGAAAACAGTCAGCTCCGCAGTGATCTGTCTCTGCAGCAGGACCTTGGACGAGATCTTCTGGCCGACACTGACACTGATGTCATGACCAAGGCTGAAATTGCTGACCGAATAGGTACAAAAGTAATATATCACTCTAACTTCACTCTCTGGTAGCTTGTGGTTCACGGGGGCATTTAAAAGTAGAGTTTATGTTTTAAAAGTAAAATGGGAGCCAGAGCCTTCAGCTTTCAGGCCCCTCTTCTGTGGAACCAGATCCCAGTTTGAACTCAAGAGATATACACCCTCTCTAATTTTAAGATTAGATTTACAACTTTCCATTTCGCATATATAGCTTATAAGTCTATAGCTTATAGCTAGGGCTGGATCAGGTGACCCTGAACTCTCCCTTAGTTATGCTGCAATAGGCCTAGGCTGCTGGGGGCTTCCCGTGATGCCGTGAGTGTTTCTTCTTCACTCACTGGGTGTTTATACATCACTCTGCATTTCATCATTAGTTATTTCCCCTGTCATCAATTTTCCTTCCCAGTGTTGCCCATTACTTCTTCATAGGGGGTTTGTCTGATTGTTGGGATTTTCTCTGCATTATTGTAGGGTCTTCGCCTTACAATACAAAGTCCCTTGAGGATGTTGTTGTTGTGATTTGACACATAAATAAATTTAACATTTAAGTTTTACTCAGCTTTATATTATCCACACACCATCATTTAGTCTTAGAGCAAAATTTTAAACTCCTAAGAAGTTAAGAGCAAATAAAGGACTAGGTGCTGATCCACTAAAGTCAGATAATTTACCACCCAGCTAGCTCTCTCTCAGTGCCGTAACAGACTTAAGGTCATTTCCTTGGCAGATGAACTCGTGACATCCAAGGCTGCTCAGCATGCGTTAATCCTTGTGAGTGTCCATTCCCAGGCAGACTGTCATTTTGTGATAAGGAAGCTTATTTAGGCCATGGACCACGATAAGCTCCGTGTGTACTACAACCCTTATCTCCTGAAGGACAGTTTGTGGCCCTCGGTGAAAGGACGTTCCAGAAGGTCTCTTTGCTAACATCAAAAGCAAAAGGATAGGATTTAACTCCCATTCCTCCGAAAGATCCATTCAAATTCAAAAGTATATTGATGGATCTTTTGATTATTATTGGTCCAAAGCACATGGCATAAAACTGACATGTTATTGAAACTAGTGTGAAATTCCAACTCATTACTTAGAAATGCTCAGCGATCGAGTTTTTAAGTGAATGTACAAAAAACACGTTCCCTGTAAGTAAGAGATGACGGACAGTTTCTGCAGTTCTGATGATTGTTCTGCTCTTTTTAAGCCACTCTAAAATTCAAGCTCGCCAGTGAGGTGAGCAAGGCCGCCACACAAAGGGACCGCATACAACATCTGCAGAACGAGCTCATCCGGGTTAGAAAACACACCACACACATTATGAATATTTTTTTTAAAACATGTCTCAGGAAAGTGTCTTTCCATTGATTATATAACTCGTATTGTTTTTTTTGTGCAGAAAAATGATAGTGAGCAGGAGCTATTAAAGCTCTGCAGAGTCCTCCAGCAGGAGCAGAAGGATCTGCAGCATCACCAGAGTCACTTGGCAAAGATGGCAACTTTAGAGGCCACAGTGAAACAGCAGGAAGAGGTGAACAGTCTGTTACTAATCTAATTTCATGATAGTGAATATGCTTCTCATGTGACTAGCAGCTTATAATTCGCATGTGGGGATATTTATGTTTGTGCCATCCTTATTTTTAGGTCATAGAAAAAATGGAGAAAGCATTAGATGGAAAGCTCAGAGACAAGAATATTCATCGTGGTGACAAAAGGCTGATGCTAATGGAAAGAGGTAAGTGCACCCAGTGCGAACAATTATGGTCACAAAAGCACTGACACTGACTGGAGTGTCTGATCTCCTTTCATGCTGAGAAGATGGCCTTAAAAAGAAGGAAATGAAATCAGCCTCGGCAGCAGAGAACGGCTGTCTCAGAAAAGAGCTGGAAAGGATTCACCAGCTGCCTGAACCACTCAAAACACAGCAGTCAGACCAGGTACTTCTTAAACTCCTTAAATATTGCAAATGACTATGATAGTATCCAAATTTCCCCTCGCAACCCCTAAAAGTGACACTTTTTTTTTTTCTATTTTTACACTCAAGGAGAAATGGAGTTTACGACATAAATTGGAGAGGGCTGAAGCACGAATCCAAACACTGGAAGCTCAGGTTAAGAAAATATAAATAAGATATACTTGGTCTAATTATTTATTTCCTTATAAATATATATATTTTTTCTTTTGCATCTTTAAAGCTGGAGGAGAACGCTAAAGTATGGGGGAGAGAGAAGCAAGAAATGCTGACCAAACTGAGCGAGCACAGGCACGGCTTCATCCGGACATCCACAGCAATCCTTCAAAATGTTCCTTCGGTCAGTCAGGCCTCACCCTTCTCCATATAATTATGGTATGAAGGGATTTAATATTCTCAAATACTGCATGTTACTTCCTACAGCTCCTTATACCAGCAAAGAGGACAGCAGAAGCAAAACCTGTAAAAAGACCTGCAAACGAATTGAACTGTTGATGGGACAGAGTCTGTGATTTAAAATTTAGATCTAATTCAAATGTGATGATTTAATCTGAAAAAGTGTGTTTAAAATGTAAACCATAGACAATTAAATATAAAAACAGATACTTTGTATCAGTTGTATTTTTTTATTCATCATTGGTACATAAATGAACATTTTTGCCAAGTACAAGTGGAATAAATTTGCACAATGCATTCCTGATTTTTAGTATATTTCACACACAGAGTACATGTCCCTTAGTAATCACATTTTTCACTAAGCAATCTACAATATGTATCATTACTTTGTTGTCTAGCTATAGAAATACTGAGGTAAAAACTGAGGTTTTTACCTCAGTATTTCTTTAACTTATTCCTTCCTTCCTGTGTTTTTCTTGCTCTCCCTACAACTCTAAGGTTGGAAGATTTTCATTTGTTGTTCATATTGTGGAGTTTTGTGAAGCCGTTTACAGTTAATTTCATCAAACACGATGTTACTGACTTGCTTGTAGAGGTTTCAGAGTCAATATTATGGGCTTGTCTGGCACGAGAATTAGCTCAAAGGTGCTCTTTACTTCCACATGTTGCTGTTTCTCCACTCTGAAGTTCTCGAGAATCTGCAAAGGTAGCACAGACAGTTTGTATGATGTCAGTGTGCCACATATATATGGAAATACTGCTGATTATTTTCTTTATATCTTACGTGGATAAGAAAGAGTTGCATCTCTGCTTCGGCTATTCTTCGTCCTAAACACTGACGGGGCCCAAAGCCGAAGCCCAGACTTCTGAAGTAGTGGGTCTCGGTCCTCAGCCAGCGAGAGGGCTGATACTGCTCCGGACGAAAAAACACCTTGGGGTGTCTTCCCATAGCATACAGCCCTAATTGGACCAGAGTCTGAATACACATACAGACATATACAGACACAACAACATGCATGACAGTTTGTATGAAAATGGTCAAATACTCAAAAATAAATACATCATTTATATGTTTTTGTGCCTCCTACCCCAGCTGGGATGTGATAGTTTTGAATAATTATGTCTTCTGCTATGTATCTTTGCAAGTTCACTGCCACCGGATGCAACCTGAGACACAGAAAGAAAACCACTTTTATAAAAGAAACACAAACTAATGAACTAAGAGAATTGCAAAAGTTCATTCTGATAAAGTGTATCTTTTCTGGTCTTATCTTAAATGTCTTGAACATGTGTTTCAGTCACCTGAGTGTTTCCTTCAGAGCACCTTTGACCAAAGGGATCCGCTTCAGCATCTCCAGCAAGTCTCCCTGACTTTCGGCCCGAGCTGCAGCCACCTCTGCCCTGAGCTCCTCCTGGAGGTTGGGGTGCCTGGCTAATTCATACAACGTCCACAGTAGCGTTATAGAAGTCTGTAACACAACCAGAAGCAGCCTTAAAAATCTGGATAACAGTCACACAGTTCCTCATACTTTAATTTTTTTTTTCTCCTTACTGTATCTACTCCACCCGCCATCAGTTCAGTGACACTGGCTTTGATGTCTTCAATGGACAGCTTGTCCAGCATGAGCAGGCTTGCCAGGACTCCTGGGTATTTCTTTGGAGTGCCTGCATCCTGATGCAGCTTCTTGTAGATGTTCTGGATACAGCGGTCCGCTGATGCAACGAAAGGACAGAAATGAAACAAGAAATTGCACCACAGTAAAAGCAAAAACTGTATTTTGAAATTTCAGAATTAAATTTTCAACCTATGTGTCCCACCGTGGTTGAATATGCCATCCCAGGCCTCCACGTGGTCGCGCCACACCTTTGATCCAGTCTGCTTCAAGAGAGCAGGAGGTATGTACAACATGGGCGAGGTAGTCTTGAACATAAGGGTGATGCAGTCAATGAAATGCTGAGCTTCTGGGTCAATGTAGTCCAGCATCAAACCCAGACGCTCACCATACAGCACTGAGCTCACCGCTATATTGGACAAAACAAACATGAGATAGAAACAAGTGATGTGTGATTGATTTTAAAAAAGGCAGGAATAATTAGAATTGAATATTTTAAATAAATGTTAGTCTTACATTCTAATGCATATTTAAAGAGTTCTTGAGAGAGGTCAGTGGTCCACTTGTTCTGGCCAGTTCGCTTGATCTTTTTGTGAACTCTGGCCACAAAATCCTGGCCCACTTCATCCAGCAAAGGCACAAAGTTTTCCAGCATCTTCAAGGAAATCACCTCCTTGTTGAGAATCACACGGTTTGATCTCCAGTCTTCTCCATTCCTGTGGGACAATCAGATTTTTAATTATTTTAAAGTATTTAGCTAACACTGGTAATGCTTACTGAAGAGACTGGTTTTGTCAAAGTGTCTGAATAGTGGAAGAGTTGGAAGAGGACGGTAACAGGACGTACTTAAGAAGAACTCCATATTTGCGATTTCTGTAATCTCTGTATGATGTCCATGGTTCAACCTTCAGCCTTTTAGGATAATGGCCCTCTGCTTTGAAGAGGATGGCAGCATCCTCGGGGTTGATGATATTTACACTTTCATAAGAACCTATTTTTTCTCTGCCATACAGAAAACAAGAAAAGAAATTGTGAGATGAACATTTGACCTTGGAAATTGTACGTTACAGGTTTGTTTTTTTGTTTTCTTAAAACCCATCACGTTTTGGTCAGCCATGTGCAGTAATTTTTTCATTTTATGTAGAACGAATCAAACAGCCTGGACTCTTTTACCTGTAAATAGGTCCAAAAGTGTTGAAGTTCTGCAACGTGAGGCGGTGAAGATTTCTGAAGCCATCCAACTTCCAGAAATTGTACAAGTTAGCCCAGCCATTCTTCCACAGTCCAGGAACTTCATTGAAAGGCCTGACGACGCTGCTGCTTTCCGAGCATGCCTGTCTGATCACCGGCATGCTGCTGCTGCAGCGCACACCTGTTGCTGTAAGCTCCTCTGCCCAGCACAGCGGCAGCGTCACAGGGCTACGCCAAACACTCCACTTGGCCATCTGAACAACAAAAAATGCTCACTCTGCTCCACCTTCAGCAACTACTCTGGCTCTGCCAAGGACACCTGGTGCAAAAAGAGGGAGGCGAGAGGCTGGTCTATAGAGTCGGCCCCCCTTTCTGCCCTGATCAAGGCTTTCTAGTTGAACCTCACAGGATAGACCAAAGAACTGATTATGACAGAGCTCTGCCGCATTACTGAAGCTTTTATCTAGTTTCACAGCTCTTTTTATAATCATGTTTCAAACAGTGTTACATAAAATAACCTTCAGAAAGCACGTTATCTTTGTAAACAAGCATTTACTTGGAATTTGTGAGAAATTATAAGAATATTACAGAAATTCAGTCACAGCATACATGAAAAACACAGTTTATAGTTAAAATTAAAGATTTAATAAATTAATTAAAATGTACTATAGTTGATGTTTCTTAAGTAGCTTTATGAGTTCTTCCAGCTTCATGGCTGTTTTAATGTCTCCCTGGACTTTAAGTCTGCCACTTGTAAAAGCAGCTATTGGTCGCAGTTCACCCTGAAACATGTCCAGAAGGTCACGGTCACTCATATTCAGGGTTACATCTGGTTCTTGACACAAGGACCCTTCCCCAGCTGCACCGCTACCTAAAGTACAAAGAGAAATAGACAGATTTCATTTTTTTATGTTTTCGTACACACATTTAGCGCCAAGTAAAAATTCCATAATCATGACATTTATCACCTTGGCTCAGATCCACATAGTAACGGCGCTGTTGTCCATCTCCTGAGCTGATGTCAAACTGATAACAGGCCCCAACCTGGCGGACCAAAGACTCAGAGAGGAGCAGCTTGACTTTGCTGAGCAGCTCTTCAACACAACCTGGTGTGGCAGTGACAGACTCGGCAGCACTGCTGAGCTCATCCGTAAATGCTATGCTGTCCTCTGAAGAAAGAGGTGAAGATTACAGCACTAATTATGGAAAAGATGCAAGAAGATTTTTTAAGTGTTCTGTCTTACCCTGCTGAGGCCGTGATGTGGCACCGTGGCTCAGAAAGTGCATGGCCAACTGCTGAATGGGGCCAGTGAGGCCTTCAAGTCCAGGTGCAGAGGGCATAATCAGGGGGGCAGAGGGGCTGTCCTCTGGGGCTTTCAGTAAAGAACCAAGGGTAAGCTCTACTCTATCCACCTCCAGCCCCCAAGGACGAGTCATCTCGTTTATGTCCATCTGTAAACATGAAGTATGAATGTAAACATGAACTGATACAGCAAAAGAAATCAGCACAGAGTAGCTAAAGCGTGTCCTCACCCCAAGATATTCCCCTAATTTCACTCTCTCAGTTTGAATCTCCCTGACGGTCTTCTTGGCCAGGCTGTGGGTCAAAGCCTTCTGTGCCGTCATTCTGGTGGAAGCATTGAGATCCTGGACTGACACCACTGACAAGACTGGGTTCCAGATCCTGAACTGGATGTCTGCTCCCACTGACAACACACCACCATCCCGAGTAGTCACCTATAACAGCACAGTGTACTGACAGCTGAACTTACATGAAGCCAAACTGGCAAACGAATTAGTACATAAGCATCTCCTCTTAAGTAAATAACATTCACAGCTCCTAAGAGGAATGGCTTTGCAAAAATCTGAAGCTCAATTGAATATAAATTATGCCATCAACTTGAAGTTTGAATTTTTTTTGTCTTTTTTTTTTTAAGTGTATTAAAGGTAAGAATGACAGGCTAAGCCATATGAGAAGGAAGAAATTATCTCCAGCACACACAAAATAAATTTCATGGAACTGAAGTTACTGCTTTTAAAACATTTTTAAATGGTAAATGATGCGTATAAGATGTGTTTTACCAGTATTCAGAATTCAAACGTGTTGTGTTACAGTGTGGCAAGAGCAGAAAAATCAGCTGATCTTATGCAATCAGAAACCAGGAAACAACGGCACACAGATTATGTATTTCATCCTATGCTAACCTCTCCTGTGGCTTAAGGATAAAAAGATATAACGTAACACTTCTTTAGCTATTAATTATCATGTACTGTACATGTATATGGGCAGAGGGGATCTCATCCAAAAGACTATCAAAACCATGTTTAACAAACATGCTGAAACATCTTTTTATTTATCTTTTTAAATGCCACAGGCCAGCTATACCAATAATAGCATGTCTGGCAGTTTACCTGGCAAGGGGGGATGTTGAAAGCACGGGTGCGCAGATCTACTTTCTGCCACTGATCAATGAGAGGCAGCACAAGGACGATACCAGGGCCCTTTGGAGGACATATTCGACCCAGACGAAACACTACTATCCTCTGGTAGTTTGGCACAGTCTGAATTGAAAAAAAAAAAAAGTCTGTTTATTCTCAACAAGTGAGTGGAGATGCTATGGGTGCAATTTTAAGCCAAACTTACTTTCAGTACAAACCATCCCGTTATTGGAAAGGTTAAAAAGGTGCAGATGTAGACCAGGGAGATGACAACTAGGTTGCAGATCCACGACAACCATCCCTGGGAGGTGTCTAAAAGGGAAGAAACCCCAAGAAGGGGTTATTTTCATTACTGATGGTCAAGTTTAGTCACTCGCACCCAGAGCTATGCAGTGTACAAAGTGTACTAGTATGTTAAAGTATATGAAATATAGGAACAAAGGAAAAAATGACTAAAGTATTGTGATAATGTCATATCGTGGGCTGTCTGATGATTCCCACCTCTAATATATGAGACATTTCATTATATTCTTTGTGTATTTTGATATAACTTATGTTGACGTCTTTTAAAATCCTTGCGGTTACGAAAAGAGGCTAAGTGTCTGTCTTACTTTCTTTTTGAAGTGAATAACAATCGTACCCTAAACCACAAATTATGTCCCCCTAAACCAGCTCGTGTTAACTAGTGTCCTACCTGTGAAGTCGTTTTCAGTAACATTGGGGATGTAGTCAAACGAAAGGCCTTTGTGGTAGTTGTTAGAGTCCACAAACAGACCAGGAGTCCTCGGAGTGCTGAAGTCCCTTTGAGGGAGCAGACGATACGAGTTTTTAAACATTGGTAATTTGAAATAATCGCTATCGCCTAATTAATGCACCTTCATACTGTTTATCGGGCACCGTGCAAATGTCAGCGCGCCAAAAACTTTGTTTTCACACACTTTTACGTTAGCTCACTATGCTGATGCACTTCCTTGTTTTTGTTTTGCTACGCCTCTGCTTCTTCCTCTTCTGCCACGGAGGCTGTCAAATAGCCTTTAGGCGCATTAGCGCCGTCCTCTGGATTGTGGGCGATAATCCCTAAAATAGGCCGGGTTGTGCCAAAAAGGGATCATCTGTCAAAAACTAATTTTCAAAGATTCGATGTGTTTTTTTATGTGTAATGTCTTTACTTATATTAGTAAATAGACTTGAGTGAACAGGATTTACAAAGGGGTTATATATAACATTTAAAATGTACCTGTTTTAAACACCTGCACTCTAGACATATTGAAGACGGAGGGCCACAAGTGAAAACATATATTAAATAAAAACATTATTAAATAATTAATTAAATTAATTCATTTTGCAATTTTGCAGGTCTTCTGCAATTTGGGTCCCTCACATTCTAAAGGTAGGTGAAGCCCCTCCTCTCATTAGGTTCAAGGTTCTTTATTTCTCACATGCATAGTTATACAAGTATAACACACAGTGAAATGCACATGTCCTCGACATGTGCAAAAATGGGCGGGGGGGGGGGGGGGGTAGATGCATTACACTGCATGTTTATAATCCATCTGTTAAGGTAACATGGACATATTAAAAGTACTCCACTATATGTTCGAGTCACAGTTTTTTGTTTTGACCCCAAAGCCTATTTTTATGCACTATACATTTTCCTTATGAATTAAATGTTATCTCTTTTATTTTGAAGGTACTATGCACAATATTAACATAATGATAATAATAAGAAAAATTAACAAATATACTGCACTGCCTCACCCCTATCTTACTCATTTGTACAAATCAACTTTTAAATTATGTATCTGAAGTAGTGTTCTAAACAAATGTATGATATGATATGATATGTATGCATGAGAATGTGATGCTCTGTTTGCTCTGGTACAAAACGTGGCCTACCACAGAGCTGTTGCACCTGTGGATATAATGATCTTTTACTCAGTATAAATATGGTTTTCTCTTTCTGTGTCATACTTTTAATATTTTTCAGACCATTGAGAACAACCTGATACATTTAATACAATTCAACAAAGAAAATGATGGTCACAAAACAGTTGGAAGATTAACCTATCAGAGCTCTTTGGTTTCTGTTTCAAACATGTGTTATACATGTTCTTCTCAAAAGATTAATACTTTTTATGCTGAATTCTATATTTTATAGTGTTTATTGCATTATTTATTTACTCTATTTGAATCAAATAGAAAAAAAAATCCCAGAAATCATTATACTTGACAATACAACTTCATATTTATAGACATTTAAAACATTTAAAAACATGTTTGCTGGCATGTACTGTTATTTCGCTTGTTACTCAGTACACTGAATGATTAAGTCTAGCTGTAAGCTTCACAAGACAACTTTGTGGTTGTAACTTAACAGAAAAATGTGCTTTAATAGAATGCCATAACCAGAAGTTGCCTTTGTCTTGAGGGAAAAAAGCACAGCTTCACATAAATGTCTCTGATCCATTCATGACTGTGTTTTTCAAACAGTAATATGTCGAAATATATTTTGTCATAAAGGCTTTTTTGCATTAAACATGAAAGAAGTTATCAGCAGAATGCATGAATTACACAGTCACACAGCTTATTGCTTGCAGGAAGTTTTCCTCCGTGTGCTTAGTTTTTGAACATGTCACACAGCAGCTTCTCCATGGGTGTGCTGCCAATGGTCCTCTGAAAGAACAGCTTAGCGATCTTCTCTGAATTCACAAAGCGGAGGGAAGGCAGCAGAAGAATTAATCTCCCAAACCTTGTTGGACAAAAACAAAAAGAGTGCGAGCTTAATGTTTCTGTGGCGGGGAGAGATTTGACATTCTCCAGCTGTTATTATGTTTGAAGATTTTGTGGTATTTTGTTAGAAAAGAAAGTGCAGTTACCTGGCACCCTGGTTGGGATACACTGAATGGATGTGCTGACCCAGCAGCACCTGTGACTGGGCCTGCAGATTCTCCACCTGTTCTGGATCTTTAAGGTTGCGGATCTCTGCGTGGGAGATTCAAACAGCAGACATCGGTTTGGTGATCCAGAAATCAGTGACTACCATCGCTGCATCAGTGATTCCTTACCTGGCTTAAACAGCACAATGGCCTTCAGACAGGCAAATTCTGTCGGGTCAACAGTCAGGGCTTTAAAGCGACTAAAGACTTCTTCTAAGATCTGCAGGTCAGCAGTAAGAAGGTTGATATTGGCTTGCTGTGGGGTAGAAAGGTCTGGCAGAGACAAAAGAGGACAGCTGTCCATGGGCAGAGACCACTGGATGGCACACAGGAGGAACATCTCACTCCAAGCTTCTTCAAGAAGAATCACCTGAGGATTTCACAGAAATGTTGAGCATCTCATTAGTCTCACACACTATCCATATATGTTAAAAAAAACAAAACATTTTAAGATGCAAATACACAAAGAAAAAATATCTGTCTACAGGCCTCACCTGGTCACGAAATGGCAAGTGAGCAAACACAGGCAGATTTTTTGCCCACTTGACTGACATGAAGAGGAGTCGTGCTGATGTCTCATACACATTCTCTGGACAGCTGGAGGTATAAGGGGACAAACGGCTGTCGAAGGGAGTGAGGTCCCTCTCTGAATTTGTTGTCACATCAATATTTTCCTCCACTGTGTAGCAGAAAAAGAGACATAGGCATTACAATCCAAATATCCCACACCGTAAAGTCAAATCAAAAAGTCTGTTTTCAAAATATTTTTACTCATTTCAAGACAAATAGGTTTACACCTCTTTCTTCCAAGTTATTTTACTTCTTTCATTTGATCTTACCGTCCTCTGGCTCCAGTTTTGCACAGGTCTCTGCAGTCAGCAGGCTGACCATAAAGCGGTGGTTGTTACTTATGTTGCTGCAAGGTTTTACTGTGGCAGAAATTGGAGCTGACGACGTGACCAAAGGCCTGGAGATGACTGCTGAGTAGGTGTCAGAGGGGCTGAGCGCTTGCGTGGTGACCAGGTGCTCCTTTTTGGTTTCGACATTTATAGAATCCGGACTGACGTGAGCTGTGCTTCGAGGCTGTCGCTCATTCTGAACAGCTGCCACAACAAAGCGCAGGAAAAGCTACACCATCTCACAGTGAGGCTTTAGGTATTTCATATCAATACGCACAGATAATATCTACAAGGTCTGCTTTTTCTGAGTTTCTCACCATCTTTGTTCATGCCAGCCTGGAGGCACTTCTTTAATCGACAAGCTTGGCACTGGTTTCGATGCGCTTTGTCAACAGGGCACCTGCCATTTCCAGCCTGACACCTATGAAATAAAGACACAGACGGAGTTCAAATGCACTTCCTTAATTGTCATATGATTGTTTTCCTGTTATGTACAGCTGCCTTTCACAGAGCCACTTGCCCACCTATAGACGAGTCTTCTCCTCACACTGCGCTTGAAGAAGCCGCTGCAGCCGTTACAGGCAAAGATGCCATAGTGTTTGCCACTGCTTGAGTCAGAGCAAACTTTACAAAGCAGGCCTTGGCCAAATGATTTACGCAGACCTTTTTCTGTAGAGAATAGATAGTAGAAATACTTAAAATCATTCCAGATTCTTTTGAGCACCAACGCTGTTTTAACTACAGACTGATGTAAAATTAGCTCACTCTTTTACGCATTTTGAGCTTTGTGTCAGATTCTGTGTGTAAATCTATGTATTTAAAACTTTGTGAGCATTAATTATGAGTCTAGTCTGCTGTACTGAGAAGCCTTTAACAATCATCATCTAAGCTTTCTAAAATCTTGCACATTTGTAGTAATTTGTAAGTAATGGCTCACCTGCTTGAGCTCCGTCTGTGCTCTGTTGCGTGAAGTCCTTCAAGGTGTCCGATGAAAACATGTTCATCTTTGAAATCTGCTCCTCCATCCTTACTGAAAGACATATAAACATAAGATGACTTCCTGTTTTGCATGAACTGTTTTCTGTGATAAAGTACTGGCCACAATTTTCCCAAAAACATGCTCATCAAAAGTTTTTTCTTTACACTACCTCACAGAAAGCTTCTGGGAAGATCCTTAAAGAATAAGCCTTGTTGAGTGATCTGGATACAGTGCTGATGTTCTTGTACTGCTTAAATCTGATGAAGGTGGGGTCAAGGGAGATACGACTCGCCGTCTTCTTTCTTTCTCTCTCTCCAGAATGAGTGTGAGAGCTTGAGTCGTCTGGAGGAAGACAAGGAGATTAGCACCAGGCGCTGTGTAAGCAAATGCTGATTTGTCATCCTCTTAATCTTTACCGTCTATAAGGGTAAATCAATCAGTCACACCACTTACAGGCACTAAGTATATTCATTCCTCTTTCCTCTCTCGCTCCTTCTTTCTGTCTCTCTCTGGTTATTTTGTTAGTTTGTGGTTCCTAGAATATTTAAAAGTAGGATGGGAGGCAGAGTCTTTAGCTTTCAGGTCCCTCTTCTATGGAACCAGCTCCCAGTTTGAATTTGGGAGACAGTCACCCAAGATTAGGCTTAAAACTTTCCTTTTTGACACAGCATATAGTTAGGGCTGGAACAGGTGATCCTGAATCCACTCTTAGTTATGCTGCAATAGGCCTAGGCTGCTGGGGGTGTCCCATGCTGCACTGAGTGTTTCTACAGCACTCGACATCTAATCATTAGTTATTATTTATTTCCAATTTAAAGTGCATTGAGGGAACTGCTCTTGTGATTTGGCACTATATAAAAAAAACAGAATTTTCTCTTAGATTGTTTTCTTCCCATCCTGTTTTGTTCTGTTCTGCTGTGAACGATGTTCCCACATTACTATAATCAGTCTATTGCTGTATCATGCCAAATGATATTACAAGACAGCAACTTTTTCTCCCTAAAAACATCAGTGTTGGTTTATTTGCTCATGTGTTCAGAGATGCAGTTTAGCCTTATGGCACTACAGTTCTGCGCTGCAAGGATTGTATGAGTGTCACTGTAAGCATGATTTGCAGAAGAAATTTCCTGCTAGCAACAGCCAACAGGCAAACTATTATATTAGTGCTCATTAGCAGCAGACTGTCTTGTTTTGCTTTGTTTTATACCAGAATTAAGATGTTCCTTCTGTGCCATATTGGCTCTGTCAATGACATTACAACCTCAAGAGAAGATAGCCACCCCAAATCAGCAAAAGAGCTTAACCTTCAATGAAATGTGATCTCCTTCTGGGTGAGGGGTCACGAAAGAGCATAATGAGAAGAAAAAGAATTAGCACAAAGATTGAAAGAGCAGCAAAGGGTTGAACCTTAATTCCATTTTACTGCCATATGGTGGCTTTTCTCTGAAGCCCCCGTCTGCCTAATTGAGTGATGCAACTTATTTTTAAGAAAATTTGAACTAGATTAGCTCAAATGAATCCTTTCTTGCCTTGAATGGCTTTACGGAAATTCTCATCTCTCAAAAATCTAAAGAAATCTGCACACTATTTTCTGTATTGAATATTGCATATAGCTGACCACATATAACACCATAACAAAGACACTAATACTAATGATTCCTACAGTCTCCATAGACTGAATTATATAATGTCAGTCACTCTTGAATTTAAGAGACCAACATAGCATTGACAACAGAGCTCTTTTTGTTGCCCTAAACTGGTGTATAAATGGATTAAGCATGGGTCGTCTTCAAATTATTGCTGTGCACATGGGGCCACGTAAACCCAGAACCTATAACACTCACAGGTTTGACACACTGTGGTAGCTTGTGAAATTATATGAAAAGACTAAATGATAATTACAAAACCTTTTGTCAGTTATGTTACCATCATCTTACGAGAGAATGAATAACTAAATAAACTTTTTTTTCTACAAAAGGCAAAAAAAAAAATTCTTAAAAAAAAATCTCAAACTGATTCTAACCAGAATAAAATAAAATCAGGAGGAGAGCCCACGCTGCCCATCAGGGTTTGAAGGGAGGGAGACAGGACATTAGAAGAGAAAGACTGGTAAGGAAGTTGTACTGGCAAACAAAATTAAGTTGGAGGTGACTGCCTGGGTCAGAAAGAGCTGTCAGATGTCCTTGATGAAAAATGGCATCAAGCTCATATGATAGGAGGGGTGATTAGTTTGGATTCTTTGGTGGTGATGAAGTGGGAACTTTTTGAGTGTCGGTGACCTTCAACTCTGACTCTGTTTGGACAATGACTGAAAGACACAAGAAATATTTAGAAAGAGCTTAGTATAAGTGTATAAGTAAAATATATTTAAAAAATAGTTTTCATGACAAACCAGAGACTTCCTGAGTGGTATGTGAATTGCTTGTTTTATACTATATTGGTAGTTATATATCAGATGTTTTCCTACTACAGGCCTCATCCATACAAGTGGGGATTTGTTTGTTTTTTATTACTTAAGCACTTTTAACCTGACATTCACACACTCTGGTGGATGCATCAGGGAGACCGGATGGATGGCTGAATGGATATTTTTATTCATTTGTCATCACTATTACTCTCTTTGATATTTTTATTTTGTTCTCCTTTATTGCTGCTATTTTCTTTGTTTCCCACTTTTATTTAAATCCACCCAACTTTCTGTGCTGGTGAAGGCAAATGTAGCATTTGATGTAATAAATAAGGCTTTGAAAGTCCATACACTCTGGACACCTTAATTTAGCACATTAGCATTTACACTTCACACTTGGTGACAGTATAAATTTACAGTGAAAATGACCTCTGAGGAGATTCATAAGTCAGAAGTACATATTTAAGTATGGCAACCTGGACTCCCACATCAGATTTTGTAGCACGTGTGTTCCTCACATGTCAGGGCGAGATGATTATTTTGTTCTTAACACTAGGAACTACACATGTTAAGTCCTTTTTAGCTCAGTTTTTTGAGGGGTTGACTCTCTTCCGCACAGTTAAGATGCTGCAGCCATCAGCAAGCTCCTGCTTTGAGTCTTTTATCTGCCAGGAATAACTGTCACGTTTCTTCCCTGCCCAGCCCTGTGATTGTTGTGCAGACACGGCACAATCTTTAGCAGCATGCTGCCATGAGCTGTTTAGATGATTATGTATTTAGTGGAAACATTTATGAGGACAGCGCCGGTCATGTGATTGGACACGCGTCACCAGTAAAACCTTGGCTCTGTTGTTTGTCAGATCAAACAGATCAGTTGCTCATTACTTTAACCCTCAAATGCATGGGTCATTTCAAATGCCTTGCATTCATTTAAGGGTCAGGAATGGCATTATCTTATATCGCATATCTACATTTTGTGCATATTAAAGACTTATTATTGTAGTGAGGTGCATTGCATAAAAACTACGTGCCCTGCAAAAAACAAGGAAGGCATAATTTTATTGTCCCTCGCAGGATGCCCTTGAATGCTAGTTCACAAGTCTTTGCATCAATCTAAGCAGCTTTTTGATATAATCTCCTTGAATGTCAGCAGTTGTCAAAGAGTGAGATTAACTTTTAAAGTTATAGTGGTTCTCTACAGGATCCTCAAATTTGCCAAATCATAAAATAAATGACCATTGTTTATTTGGATTAGGATTTTTATTCATTTAAACTTGAACTTTTTCGAGATTAAAGTAATTAAAGTTCAAAATAGTAATAAGTTACAGTTTTGTACCAACTTATATCTAAACTTAACCACCTCAAATATATAGAAAATAAAGCACACTAACCCTAACCCTGACAGGCTAATGAAATTGTTCCCCATATATTAACATATGCACAAGCTTTGATTACACAGGACTCAGCATGTCTGTGTGATTCTAAATGGCCCCAGTGATAGGTTAACCGAGCTTGCTTGCTTAAGCTTTGTTGTGTTTGGTTCAGCATTTCCTAGGGACCCCCCTCCCCCAACTCCACCCCAATCAGATGAATTACAAGGAGTGAGGTGTCAGCACTAAGGATAGGGATTGGCCCTCCTTGCCATCTGCTACCATTGCTTTAATCCACGCGATGACAAAATCAGCTATCTTGGCCCACATCAGAGTAAAGTCAACTCTATTCAACAGATGCTCGCTGACAGCTACTGTGAAATCTGTGTTTCTGCTGACAAATTAATCTTATTTGGTTGGATCAGTTGACTATTTCCCAGAAATGTCAAAATAAGCCAGGGATAAGTGATTTACTTAACAAAGCCCACAGTGCTCAAGTAAAAGTCCAGCACACAAAAATAACAGGTTAAACTGCAATGACAGTAAAGACTTATAAAAAAAGAAGCAGCCGATAGAAGTCATGTATATACACTGACACTCACAACAGCATCCTAAAATGATTTAAAACAGGGCCATTCACATAGTTCAATGCCTTTATTTTATTTTTTAACATAGTCATTCCCTTTGTGGTCTGTAGAGGGAGACACACACCACTAGACTGTGTTACAAAAGTGAACCAACTAAGTAAGACCAAATGATGAATCAGAGTTGCTGTATGACCCACTGGAACATTTATGGGCTTACACATTACAGTTCACTTACAATAATAAGGGTCATGACCGCTGTTACTTCAGAAGCAGTCTGGATTTCTGTGTAAAAACACAAACAGCCAGGGAGAATTGAAAGTGTCTCTTTGTGCAAGAGCAGTGCTGCACCAATGTTCTGAGCCTTATATAGACTCTCTTATGGCATCTTAGGGCATTGCAGCATTTTTGCACTGCTTTTGTAGCAACACAGTGGTACAGTTGTTAGGATTGTTGCTTCACAGGAAGAAGGTCCTGGGTTTGAATCTGACCAAAGCGTTTCTTTGTTGAGTTTGCAAGAAATAGAGAGAACCCAGTCTCTCTATTTCTGGGTTCTTTCCAGCTACTCTGGCTTCCTCCCACAGTCCAAAAATGTAAAGTTAAGGTTAATTTGTGATTCTAAATTGCTCATAATGGTGTGAATTTGAGTGTGAAAGGCTGTCTGTCTGTCTCTGTTAGCTGTGCGACAGACTTGTGACCTGTCCAGGGTATACTATCTCTTGCCCTGTGGTAGCCTGAATTGGAGAAGTGGAATGATGGGTAATTTTATTTTTTATATGGCATCAAAGTAAAGCTGAAAGTTGTAAACTGGTCTCAGGTGGACTGTTTTGCTCAGATTGGTCTGTTATATAGTGTTGGACTTGGGTAAGGGACAGCCTTTATGCTTTTGAGAGGATGCTTATCTGTTTTATAAGCTTTATAATTAGGCCAGACACAGTCATGTGTCTTTTGTCTAGTTATGCTGCTACAGGAACCTGTCTATGCATTTTACCACTGTGACACATTATTCCCTTTGTGTCTCCCACCTCTGTACCTTTGTGCTTACATATCTGTGGTTTCTGGCCCAACAGCCTCCCAAGAGTCTATTCATCACTGCACACTTCTTTTCACTCTGCTCTCTTCACTTCCAATCAACCTTTACAGACAGACGGCCACCCATCTGGATAAGACGGCCACCCATTTGGAATAAGCACTTAGTCACCGTTAGGTGGCTAAGTGTTTATTCCAGGATGGTCGGCAAACCTAGGAAAAGGGTTGCTGTTTTAATAATTCCTCCAAATAAACCCGAGATTATTTTCATTGGCTAGTAAACGGTGGTGGTTTTTCTGTTTATTTTTTAAATAAACAGTGATATTATGTGCAGGGGTCTGTGTCCAATATCAGCAAGTTTTGGAGGAAACTCTTCCTTCCACAGCATTTTGTCTTCTTTTGTTTGGGTTGCTTCCTGAGGGTGGTGTGCAGTTAGTTTCATTTGTAACATTAATCTAGTTATAAAATAGGGTTCTAAGTTTAAATCAGTTGCCTAGGATGAGACGATCGTGTGTTCTATACCTGAGACAAACTGTTGTCTCTGGTATTATTCTAATAATAATTAAAAAACCATCTTGATGCTCAATCATCCAGGTATAGAAATCCCACAAAGTTGATTCTGTTCACCTGGACGTAGCGTTTTTCAGACAAAACGTTTCTCCCACTGAAAATGCTACATCCAGATGGATTTTAATTTTGATAAAAGTCTACACAGCAATGTGACTTTATCATAATTGTATTACATTTGAATGGAAAAGACAGCAAGCTACATCATACTGGCGTGTGCCTTTTAAACTCAAACACAACTGATTTGTATATTTTGTAATCATCTCATATAATGTAGGTAAACTTTCACATTTATTAAATATGATCACTACATGAGATAAATGTATCAAATCAAATGTAAAATTAAAAAACAGCAGTTGCAATACAAAGAGGAAAATCCCTGAGAAAACACAAGTGTAAATTGGACTTAAAAGCAGAGAAAAATTTCTTTTTGAAGAATTTACACCTCTTGAAATTCCATTCCATTTTTTAAAAAATTACTTCCAGTTACACCTCAGAAGTTAATCGATTCAAATGCTCAAAAATGCCACACGGTCCATTATAATCAAACACCTTGGTACTCGTGTTTGCAGTGTCCAACAAAAAGAGGCTCTGCCTGGATACCCCGCCTGCAAACGAAGTGAAACAGAAGCATCGGTGTATATTAAGCAGACCTCATAAAAAAAGAGTGCGGTGATGTGTTGAGGTATGCCATGTGCGTTATCAGAAAAGCTAAAGTACCTCAGGAGTTCGCAACGAAAGTCCTGCAATCGAGGAAATGCCTTGTCCACGTCAGAGGTCTGCTTCTCATCGCTCCACAGTCTCTCTGCGGCAGCACTTGCCCTTGGCCTGTGATTTTGGATTCATCCGGTCATTATTTTGATTAATCTCATGGGCTGCACATTCTACTTAGGTTCTCTAGTTTGATCATTTCAGGGATCTTTTCAATCTCTTACCAAAGACGTGGGGTCAGATTAGTAGCATCTACATATTCCCCCCACATGCAAACTTCACCCCCTATCACCAGCTTCTTCTGTTCCTCGGTACCTGTGAAAAAGATGTGGATTTTTTTTCTTGAATAACATGTTATACTTTAGAATTGGCTATTTACAGTTCAATGTTATCACACCACTTCAAGTCAAACTTGTCAAGTCAGAGTTTTAATGGGTCTTACTAATAAGAAATCTTTACTGATAGCTCCCACCACCAGAGAAGCACCATGGACAGCACATAAGTGAGCAAGGTTGTATTATTTTGTTATATTACTTGGCCAACACACACCAGAAAAGTTCAGAGGCTGCACGGTATAGTAGTTGCGCCAGTCCTGGCCATAGGAAATGTGGTTGATGTACCAAGGTGCAGCGAGCAGGACCCTGTAGCCAGCTTTGGTGATAGCGCTGAGTTCTGCCGCATAAGAAGCGGGGAGGCCCTTCCAGATGTGCAGCACTGTGTCCTTAGGAATCTGAGAAGGGTAACAACAACAACTGTCTTGCTCCTTGTGTGTTATATTGCCCAAGTTTTTTTTTGTATGTTGAATCCAGTTGATTAGTATGTTTGTATTAAATACTTTATCATTCAGAAAAGTCACATATTAAAAAAAAGCCACAGTTCAAAGAATTTCTAATCCTCAGAGCACAAGCCAGAGCACAAAGTTACTCATCTAGTGCACATTCATGTCTGGAAAAATGCCCAGTCTGGACAATCCCCATGTAGCCAACATTTGGCAGCCAGGGTTGAACTTTCCTTGAGCCATTATTCCTAAGCATGGGCACAAGATGAAAGTGAAAGACGTTGGCAAGAATTTTCTTTTCTTTCTGGGAAAGCATCAAGCTCAACTTCTGCAGAATCCCAAAACTGCCTCTGATGACAAAGCATACAGTCTAGGCTGTTAAACTAATTATCTCACCAGCATATTATCCTCACATTACTACTAACAAACGGTGCTCAATACAGCCTCTGTCTACGGAGAATTGTTAAACTGAACTGCTGCATTTATTCTTTTTAACATGTTATCTCCCTTGACATTATTTGAAAAACCTCAACAACATCTGTATAATGTTTTTACAATTTCCCATCTTTCTCAGTACTTGCAAAGATACATTTATCTTTGCTTTTATACCCTAAAATTAAGACAAAGTCTGTTAACTTGCTCATCCTGTCCCTTAAAGAGTTTTTTCATATATTTATATAATGACAATAAAGAAAACTGTGCTGAATTGAGTGACCATTATGACCATGGCCCCTTAGAAAATTATAAAAAAAAACGTTTGTGAGGAATTTAGGTGTGATTTTTTATAGTAATTTAACATTCGATAAACAGATAAATAATGTGATCAAGACCAGCTTCTTTCACCTCCGCTTACTTGCAAAGGTGAAGCCATTTCTCTGCTTCAGAGACTTTGAGTAAGCAACTTATTGGCCGACTACAGCTGGTTCAAAATGCCGCGGCAAGGCTACTGACTGGCAAGCAGAAGCGAGAGCACATATCCCCTATACTCACCTCGCTACACTGGATGCCAGTAAGTTTTCGAATTGATTTTAAGATCTTGACACTTGTTTTTAAAACATTGCACGAACTAGCTCCTATATATCTTTCTGATCTTTTAAATTGCTATACTCCAGTGAGATCTTTGAGGTCTGCGGACCAAATGCTTCTAGTTGTCCCTAGGTCTAGATTAAAACACAGAGGAGATCGGGCTTTTGCTGTGACTGCTCCGAAACTGTGGAATAAACTGCCTTTACATATCAGGACCTCTCCAACACTGGATACTTTTAAAACTCATTTAAAGACCCATTTTTACTCTTTGGCTTTTAATTCTGTATGAGTCTGTCATTCTTTTATTCTTATTATTGTCTTATCTTTTATTTTACTTTCCTTTTAAATGTTATCTGATTATTTTATTGTACAATACTTTGGTCAACAGTTGTTGTTTTTAAAAGTGCTATATAAATAAAATTGATTTGATTTGAATTCGAATTTCCAGCAGTTTTGTGTATAAAAACAATGGTTTTTAAATGGCTTGGAGAACCAAACATAAACAGTATCTGTAATTTTCTTCTGCTAAGCTTGTCTGATGGAAGCAGCTGTGGAATCTCTAATGGGCTACCAGCAGATTAGGTCAGGAGCAAGCATGTGGTTATGCTTTCAAGACCTTTTTTTAAAAAATAAAAAAAATCTGGAATATTTAGTAAGACACCATTATGCATATGCTTAACTCTTTGATTATCTCCCAGATAAACAAAGAGTCAATTGCTGGGTTTTTGCTTTGGCAAAGCAGCTGGCAGTAGCAGGACTTTTATATGTGTGTTCAGCAGTAAGCAGCATCACAACAATCACATCTCTCTGTAGCTGTGTCCAAGTTCTTTACACACCAAGTTATATTATTATTATTTGTTCATACCTGAAAAAAAATGATTTCAGGTACAGTCTTGGGACACAGAACAGCCTTAGTAACACTGATGTATAAACTGGTATAAACACTTTGTACACCATGTAAATAGTCCCCAAATTGTAGCTATCCATAGATATATATTTTACGTAAAACCACGTTTTATCTGTTGATTAATATCAGACAAACAAACACACACACACAGCAGCTTGAAAATCTTTAACTCTGCACAGCACACAGTTTTCATATTCTGACCCTTGAAGGCGAGGGGCCACACAGTGTAGTAGCGGGCCCAGTTGTGTGTAGGTCCGGGCTGGTCCAGATACCATGGAGAGGCTAGAATTACCCTGAGCCCTGCTTTAACCACCCTGCGTACTTCACACAGGTAACAGCCCTCTCTCCATACCTCCACCACTGATAGAGAAGTGTGCTGTAACACAAGGCTTTGGGCTCTCAGACAGATAAACAGAAAGCATGATATACATAGACTGTATATAAATAATGGACACAGCTAGGTGTCTTTACTGTTGCACTCTTGCTGTTTTAACGAGTATCACGTTGGGCATCAGTAAGGCTTAAAACTGGCAACTGAAACTAAACACAAGCTTTCTTTTTGCACTCAAGTGACTCGCCCCCTTCAAGACACTAGAAAGAATGCCGATTTCAGGCACTGTGCATTGGCTGTGTTTTTTCAGACCTCTCACGTCCATTGTTTGCATACAGTCCATGGTGAAAGATCAGATCAGAACAGAACAGATGGATGTTGTCAACAAACTGTTTTAAACTGCTGGTTAGTTGGCTCAAACCACTAAACCTGCAGAGTGTAAAATTACATTTGTATCAAATGTATCTGAAGAACTTCTTAATAGAGGATTTTATTTTTTCCACAATTAGCCAGTTCTGTTTTAATGTGACAATTTCCATCCTGTACTCATCTGCAGAGCTAATAGCAACTGAGCCAACAGTGTCACAACAAGTACAAAAATAACTGGTGCATTTTTATAGAATATGCATGGATCCTGTAGATACTTGAACACACTCTAAAATATCTATAATTAATAATCCAAGAACAAAACTGTAAAGACAAAGGACTATGCAAAAATGTTGAGCCACTCCTCATTCCTTCATATTTTGCTTCCAAGGAGCAATACTTTGTTGTAATTTTTCAGGGGTTGTCTTGTACAATAGTTCTCCAGGCTGTTTTTTCTTTGGGCATTGGCTGCTTTAGCACTCGATTTCAGTCCAATCCTTGTACCCAAAGATTTCTTTTAGGCCATTTAACACTTACCAATGAATTATTCATGCATAGAAACACACCCAAGGGATGAACCAGCAAAGAATTTTACATTGTATCTTTAGACACTTTGTCATTAGCAGCAAGATTAGCAAGAATTTTGATCCAGCATGCAATACCATCTGTAAAGCGTCTGATTGGCAACAGCTTCATTTTTTAGCTTGACAATGACCACAAACACTGCCAATGCGGGACAACAAAAATGAAGAGCTTTGAATGTCCTTCAAATCTGGAGAACTATTCCTGAAGACTACTTAAAGAAATTACCAGAAAGCTTGCCTAAGTGCAGGAACATTTATATACAGAACTGCACTTATTTCTTATCTTCTTAGCAGAATATAAATAAATTATGGGTGGCTTTTGCACAGTACTGCCCTGGTAAAATATTATAAAATTCATTGAAATTCACTTTTTTTTTTAATTTCAAATTTGTACTTGTTAAATTTGTGTGAATGTGTGTGTGAATGGGTGAATGACTGAATGTAGTGTGAAGCACTTTGGGGTCCTTAGGGACTAGAAAAGCGCCATACAAATGCAGGCCGTTTACCGTTTACCGTTTAAAATCAACATCATGCACTTCCAACCACATCCTCTAAAAACCACAAACGCAGGAAATGTAAATTTTTTATATCATGAAATATAAGTGTTTCGGTTGGGCGTACTTACTCGTTCATGATAGTCAAAAACATCCTGCCACACAATGGATGTTCTGTTGAGAGCTACAGTGATGTTCACAATGCTAAAAAAAGATAAGCACATGAATGCATCAGTTGGTGTATTTTACAGAACCTTCTACATTGTATTTTCCCTTTTACAACCTACTTCTCCATGTAGTAAGCTTCCAGTTTGGTGAAGTCTGCTCCAAATCCCATTTTCAGCATGAATGCTCGGACATCAGGGTTGGATTTCCTACAGAAAAAATAATGTGTTCAATGTTTATGTAAAATTTTCATAAACTCTCTTTTATTTAATTATCAAAAATCAGAAAAACTTATTTGAAATTGTTAACAATCAGCCGACGTGTAAATGATAGTTACATTTTAACCTACCAGCAGGAAAAGTTAACCTCATCTCCTCCTAAGTGGATATAGGAATCAGGAAACACCGAAGACACTTCCTTAAATAGTGTTGCCATGAACTTGTAAGTGGAGGGCAATATTGGATTAACAGGACCAAAAGTACCAGAAGGGCTGCTCCCACTGTAGCAGGGAGTCAACAGGTCAGACTGCCCTGAGAAATAATTGTAAATAATTAATTTGACTCAGTCATATCCTTCAAATACATTTTTTTTGCATTTTCTATCGAGAGCAGACAATTTGTTCCACTGATGTAACCACATAAGCAGTAAGTCAGCCTTCACTACATATTATATTGCCATTTATAGTCTTGACTTGCAGATTTGGCAGAAATTATTCCTACTGAGCCTTAACTAGACATCATGCCAAGTACTTTTTCTTCTATAGATCAAAATGCTGAAATCATTTGGACTAAACTGTTTATTGTTAATGTCACTTACTGGATGTTGGGAGTTTAACTGAATTTTTACCTTTTCCCCAAGACTGAGTGTGGCCTGGTGAATCAAACTCAGGAAGGACTCTTATTCCCCGCATTCTGGCAAATGAGATCACCCTTCTTACATCTGACTGCGTGTAGATGTGAGTCATCGGATGGAAAGCCCCCTGAATAAGAGCCAGAAGTCGCTGTTCAGAGTGGATGCTATTTTTCAGCCATTTCCTATCTCATGAGTCTATATGCATTAAACCTACTTAGATTTCTGGGATAAAATAGCCAAGAACACCTTAGAAAATTAGGATATTTTTTGCAAGGCAAATTGTAATGAATGTGCATAGTTACAGTGAAGATCATATGATAGGACTTACGTAAGTGCCTCAAGGAAGAATATCAACAAACCTTAGCAGACAGGTCCGGAAAGGTGCGGCTCTGATAAGGGAAGGAGGGGTCATCGACAATGTGCCAATGAAACACATTGAACTTACTGAAGGCCATCGCATCCTAACAGAAAACATGTATGTCAATACAGCTTATAATAAATACAGTGACTCAAACAGAAGGCTGAAGTTTCGATTGTGTCATCTGATTATTACCAGGGTTTTTAAAATGGCCTGCAGTGGTAAATAATGACGTGAAGTGTCCAATAAAATCCCTCTGAACTGAAAGCGGGGGAAGTCTTTAATCTCAGTCTTGTTCACATAATACTAAATTAAAAACAAACAGAAAAAAGGGAAAAATATTAATTATGCACATATTTGAAACGTGATTACTCCAGAGGCCTTGTTGTTAGTTTGTGCATTTGGAAAAACTGGGACTTACTGAGCCAAAATCCTCTTGATAAACCAACTGACTGAAGGTTTCCAGACCTGTGCTTAAACAGAGGGTGTACAGTACATAATCAGCAATTTGTTATACATGATAGATGAGGTTGACAAAATGTTGGAATTTCCCTACTTTATAAATCCACATGCAGTAGGCCTACTTGAAATTCTACTGAGTAAAACTATAAAGAAGGTGTCTGTGTGTGTGCCACATGAAGTGTTGCATCAGTTGAGTCACATGAGTTAAAAAAAACTGGAAATACATAGCACAACCTGACAGGCTACTTACTGAATATGTAGTAGGACAAGAAATCTGCTACACCTCATCAAACATTGACATACTTTGCCAGCTTAAGAATCAGAATCAGAACACTTTATTAATCCCGAAGGAAATTAGGGATGGTTAACATGTTTGTTTAATTACCAATGCTCTTCAGATATATTTTACATATGCTATAATCACCTCTTAGAGCACCCCACACAGTTTCTGCCTTCAGAGATGCTTGTCCAGCAGAGACGCTCAGAGTGTCTGGAACACAAACAGGAGAAATTATGATATTTTGTCAATCTCTATATAGTATTATGGTGGTTAAATTCATTACAAAACAGTGTTACTTGCTCTAATCAATGGGCATCAGCGGGTTGTACTTACATTGCTCAGAAGAGTCTTCATCTGGGTAGCTGTCGCAATCATCGCGGCCGACACTTACTTGGACAGTAAATGGTTTATCCACACTGAATCGCAGAAAACCGTAACCTGGTGGTGATAAATATTAAACCATTACCACAGTATTTGCAGAAGTGAACTTGCACTTTAAGCACATTACACACTGATTTTTGTTCCCTAGGAGCTGTGGTTCTTGTGTTTGTTTCTGAAAAGACAAAAACGAAGCTGTGCTACTCTCGTCCATTGTTATTGTGAGGTTATTTTCAGTTGGTATGCCCGTGCTGGCTGACTGATGACCTGTTGTCTGTACAATGACCATTGATCTGTTTTAAAAGCCAGCATGACAAACAACATTGAAGCCACGTGAGCACTTTGCTCTGTTTATTGTGCGTTTACAATCATGTTTTAAACGTGTTATAATGCCAAACCATCTACTAATAGTGTCCAGATTAGACTTTCACAAAAAGTTAGTTTTTATAGGCTATTTCATATCCTTAGTGATTTTCGAATATATATCTAAACAGTCTGAATGAACAACTACAACGTTCAAGTTCAGCAAGACTTTAAATCTTACTTCGTTTTTGCATTTTAAGAATTTCACCTCACTATAAAACCTACCAGATGAGTAGTCTGGAAAAACAAGAGAAAAGTATCTCTTAAATGCTTCATCCAGAACAGAGCAGCCCTCCTGTGCAGCTGATTGACTTCCGTAAGTAAAGTAGAAAGCCTGGGGATTCAGAGGGTATCGCTCCGGTGAGGAGGTAATAGATTGCGGTAAAGGCCATACTCCCTCAACTGAGTGCAGCCCAAGCTGGAGGAAAATAAAAAACACCAAATTACAGTTGGGAAAAGTGTATCGTCCAGACGTTACTACAGACATGACTTCCCTCGCTCTTCACTAGCGCGAACTGCACCGTCAAAACGATACCTGTCATGTGCTTAGATGAATGCAATCACATGACTGCGGCAGCGAGTTAATAAGTCAAGTTCGTCTTCCGGAAAATATAAGTAAACATTATTTTTATTTAAACATTATTTCATTTGGTAAGACCTGGACCAAGGTCGCTGTAGTTTAAATAAATTTTAAATTTACAGGAAATGCTTTCAGTTTTAGTTGATATATGTATATATATATATATATATATGTATATATATATATATATATATAAGACTGGTTTAAGGCAGCATGTACAGTGGGACGTACTAATACTCACACAACTGACTTAACAAAGTGTTTGCAAATGTGTCATGCAATGTGCTGCCTGAACCGCAGAATCTGACCCGGATATATATAAGCATCCCTTTAAAATATAAGTAAGTTATTTTAAGTCATTGTATACTTTTATTAAGAAGTACTCTACTACTCGAATTAATTTTAGCGATTCATTTATTCAATTCAATTCAATTGTATTTATATAGCCAAATCAATTTATTAAATGAAATGTATTAAATGAAAAGTAAAGGGAAATGACCGAACTCACTCACGAAACTCATTCAACAGGTAATTCAACAGAATGTTAAAAATGATGATAATAAAAAAAAAAATACAGATTTTTTTTTAAAGACCGAACTATTATAACTTTGTTTTGGTATATAAAACACACACAAACACACACACACACGCAATCACTGCTTAAAATTATAAACAACTCACGTTATATCTTTTTTCTGTTACTAGCCTTCATTTATGAGAACGAAAGTATTTTCCGTTTGCATTTGATGTGACTCTTCAATTATAAATGAAAATTTTCCAAATTCGTACTTATTTGAATTAGTTGTTGTTGTTTTTTTTTTTATAAACACTTAGGTTAAAGAAAAAGTTTGTTATATTAAATGTTTTTACATCCGTTCTTGCCCTGCTTGTCTGACGTAAGGCAGTCGTCAGTTGGTGACGCTGTGTCTCTTTGTTGGCTTAGCAGCAGCGGCGACGTTTTGTTGTTATTTTCGCCGCAGCTGAAAAACGGGCTCGGATCAACGTTTCATACGCTATAGACCTTAAGGTGTGCTTGTCACTTGCTGATAACCGCGCTAGGAATGGACTCAGACGAGGGTTATAACTATGAATACGACGAAGACGAGGAGGAATGTAGCGAGGACAGCAATGAAGAGGAACCCGACGACGACACCCTGGAGCTCGGGGAGGTGGAGTTGGTCGATCCCGTGGTGGCCGGCGGGGAGCGAGATGAGTGCGGTGAGACTGGCGGAGGAGGCCACGGCCCGGGCGAGGAAGAGGAGGAAGACTACCGTTTCGAAGTTTTGACTGCCGAGCAGATCCTCCAGCATATGGTCGAGTGTATTAGGGAGGTCAACGAGGTCATCCAGGTAGGTATTTTGGTATGACAGCATCAGGAAAGATCGGGGTCCTAGCGTAAAAACAGGCCGTGGATATTAGCTAAACCATTAGCCTTCCAGTAGTATACTTGTTATAGTTGACAGTTTGAGAACAATGATGAGATTTATAGAAAACTAAACTTACATATATATAAGATAATTGCAATATGGAACTTGGTAGTTAAAATGAAGACATGAAAATTTTTCTTATATATGTGAAGGTAAAAAATTTCCATTAGGACTTTTCATCCAGGAAGTAGTCCCATCCCTAAGTTGGCAGCAACGCTTGCTAAGCTAATGTTAGCTCGCTGGCTACATAGCATCTTACAGCAAAAGCTCTAGACCAGGATGGTGTTAAGTGCCAGCTCCTGCTAGACGACAGATAGTGTGCGTTGAGATGTTAACTGAAACTTGGGTTTTCAGAAATTTTGCATTTCTAAAGCTAAACCTTGCGTTTAGTGTTATTTTAACGTTGGACCCAAAGGCTTGGCCAGCGATAAGTTAGCAAGTGGGATGCTAGCTTAGTTACGCTTATGTAAAAGAACGGGTTATGATAATTTCATTTTTTACCAATAACATAAAAAGTTAAATTTTGCGATAGCTTTCAATGAAATTTATGAAGAAACGGGGGGAAGCTCTTCGCTTTAAGCTAGCGTTAACCTGGGCCTCCATTTCCTTTCACAGAGCTTCACTTGAGCTCAGAATAAAATGGAAAATGATCCTGATAACTCAGCATCCAGTTTGGTATCTGAGAAAATGCGTTGGAGGTTTATGTTGATTTCTATATAAACAAGCCTAAAAACTAAAATTGGCCAATAATGATACATATTATTTTTCTACCCTACGGCCGCATGGCAGTTTCTTTTCTACAGCAAAAACGAGTAACACGGTGATTTTTATCCCCGTTAAATATTGTTTATGTTTAATTATTAAATTTTCAGGGTTTTGCAGCACCAACAAATGCCTTTAAAGTTAATCCATACATAGACCTTCTGATATGACGTTTTCGATGTAGAATATGCTTCAAAAAGCCAGTACTTTATTAACATGCATTGGCTTCATAGTGGTCAAGTTTACATCAACTTTAGTCATCGGTACTGAGAAGTACTACTAATCTTTTGACCAACCCATTCATATCAACGTGGTTAGATAAATCAGAAGAACAATTTGCAGTGGAACCACAAAGAATAACAGCTAAAGGAAGTGTAAAATTGAATCAGTGCCCTTCTCAAAGATACCATCATCATTGTTGTATGTTTTGCATATCTGTTTTAGGGTGTGTTAGTGTTAGCTAGGTGTACATAATACAGTCAGAACATACTAAATATGTTGTCAGTCCTTTCCAATGTTATGATTTTTGTTATCTCAAGGTGTATCCTGACTTTATTATTCCGCCAAGGTGAGCACCAAAGTAGAGATATACAAGCAGGGCTGTTTTTCTGGGCCAATGAACAGTCCATTACAGGGTTAGGTGGGATTTGGTACAAACCTGGACCACTTTCTTTGAAATTGTAAAATGGGCATTGGGCTAGGGAGACAATACACTAATTTTTGTTCACTTCTTTATATTTGACAAGTGAGATGCCACATATGTGCAACATATACATGTGGTCTCCTAAATCTCACAGATATTTTCCAAACAACTAATTATTATGTGTTATATGGGTAGTTTGAGGGTATAGCTTTCCCCATTTCTAAAGAGCAGTTTGTAACTTGGGTTAAACACTAATTTAGTACCTTACAGTAATTTCACATTATCACTAAAGACATAGTCGAAAATTAAGTATTATTGTGTCTTAGAATACAGAGTTATTCTAATCCCTGAACTATAGTAAATGGAGTATAATAAGAAATATTTGTATTAACAGGTACATGGAGAGAGGTTCCTCATCATCCCTAGTGCTTTCCCTAAACTGTACAGCCTTGGCACTGGACATAGTCCATTTTATGCTACTGTTACACCATCATCCACATTTTCAGATAGTTTGTGAGATACCTGTTACACATTTAGAATACAACAAACAAACTATGTGTATACTACCTGTTTCTGAACCTGACACGCTTTATAATTCCAAAGTATTTTCAGAATGATGGTGTAAGCCAGTGGTTTTCCTGGTTCTGAAAGGCCTTTGTGGGGAGTGACATGGCCAAAAGCATGACTGGTCCATTTACCGACAAGGGTGTGAGTTAGCATTACTTTATTTGGAAGAAATGTAAAGTGTTTCTGAACAGCTCCTAAAAATGATATAGTTCTTGGGTGGGTAAGAACACATTTAGCAACATAATTCCATCAGATATGGAGGTGATTTTGCTTTGGCTCTGACTAGAGCTTCTTTCTGGTGGGTGAATCCTTGCATCCTTTCTTTACCCAACTTAAACCACTTTCCTATCAATGTGTAGGCTTCAGTAGCCTAGAAATTGTATTTTTATTTTATTTCCCCCCAGGCAAAAGATCTACAAAAACAGTACTTTTATAGGTGTTTATACATCTATGGCTCTCTAACTGCAATTTGGACGGAAAGTCCTTATATTAAGCCACAAATGGGACTGGGTATATATGATCAAGCATGATGATTAAATCCATTTTGTAGGGTATTTATTCGTTTGAGTCATCAGAAATCACAATTGTCACATCAGTGGGATGTAAGTGCCACGTTTGTCTTCATCCAGTGTAATATGCATACAGAGTTCTAAAGACTAAAACTTTTTGTTTATTTAAAAAATAAAAACTGTCTCAGTTGTGTCATCTTTAACAGCTACTGTGGTTATAAGAAAGGAATACGTGCCTGAGTGTGCTTCATTGAATAGCTGTAATGAATACAAACTTTTCTAAATATATTGTCTATTATTATGGCCTTAGATTGTGATGATTTAATTTTGTGATAACTTGTAAAGCTGTAGTTGCTTTGTGTTGTATTTAGTGTAATGGGCAGCTGTTTTTATGTCCATTCACTGATGTACATGGGTGAACAGCAAGATTAAATATGAGAACTTGCTAGGGCTGCTCAATTAATCGAATTTTAATCACGATTACGATCTGGGCTTTCAACGATCATTAAAAATGACTGAGCCGATTATTAGCCCCTCCCTCATTTATCCGCGACACCTTAAAGGTCGGTCCGTGAAAATATTGCCGGGCATAAACCGGTCCGTGGCGCAAAAAAGGTTGGAGACCGCTGATTAAGAGGACCCGAGGGAAGCTCGGAAAGCTAAGCAGAAGTTATTTGGAAAAGAGAGGTAAAAAAAAACTTCAGTGGTGTTGCACACTATTTTATATTATTTTTTAAAGTCATTGTTAACCCTTTAAAGCCGGTCAGAGCAGCACGCTCCGTTTTGTGTAACTATTTTTAAATCCCTGTAGAACCGGAACTGTGTAAGCTAGCGCAATAAACCGGAGGAGTTGTACTTACATCTGATGCCATCAGCTTGTCCTTGGTCACGGTTTCCTTCCACATAAAGCTTTGCAAAAACTGCATAAAAAGCGCTTGCAGCAACAAAAACACAATATTCCAGAAACACCCTTTGCCGATCCGATCAGCTGTTCGTAACACTTCCCACAGTTAAACAGATGTCAGCGCGAACTGTCACATGTCCGCCATTTCCTGCCCGAAACCGGAAGTGACGTCATTTTCGCGGAAATTGTAGTTTTTTTTACTTGTAGGCCTTAAAAGCCTATACTGGTCATGTTTGACTTTTCTGAATAGTTTCTGGGATGCTTAGAACTCGAATTGCACTGCTGGAAATAGTTTATTTTGATGCACCTGCTGTTTTCTTTGCAAATTTGCATCATAGGATTGTTTTTTCGTTTTTCCTGCAGTGTATATAAAAATTGATGTATCTCCAAAATAAAACTATGAAGACACTCAAAATAAATTTCCTGTTGTTGTAAACTATTTTTTGCAACTTTTATGTATTTAAAGTTTTGAGGGATAAACCTCTTAAATTTCTCAAAGTAGAAATATATGTAAAAAAAACCAAAAACGATTTTCAATTTTTTTTTGTAGTTTATTGCACTTTTTTGCAATTAATGTAGTTACTACGGACTTAATGCATACATATTATTAAAATATGAGCTATAACAGTTGTATAGCAACTTGAAATGCTCCCACAAATGGCACTACAACATGTAAAAAATATAATATAAGCTCTGGCGGACTTGGTTCTATAGTAGGTCTTAAAGGTTAAATAAATATCGTCAAATAATCGAGATCTCAATTTCAGTGAAAATAATCGTGATTATCATTTTTGCCATAATCGAGCAGCCCTAGAACTTGCTTATGTTTTCTAACCCTATTTCTAATGTGCAAAATAGTTTAATGTCCTGCCATAGAATATATTACCTTTACCTTCCTAATTCAATACTTATCTTTAATCAGGCTTTAAAAGCTGAAAAGGCCTGAAAGCCATTACAACCGTTGGATCCTCTAGCTCATTGAAACTAGTAGAAGTTGCAAGTAAAAATCAAAAATGTTTCTCACAAACTATTTCTTGTTCCTTTAGAATCCTGCAACAATAACACGCATTCTTCTCAGTCACTTCAACTGGGATAAAGAAAAGCTCATGGAAAGGTAAGAAATTCTGAATTACATTCTTGGCCATTTTTAACTTCCTGACAAGTGCCAACCAAAAGGTTCATAGCAGAGCGTATCTAAAAGCTTATTTTATTTCAATCTATTCAGGTATTTTGATGGTAATCTGGACAAGCTTTTCTCTGAGTGTCATGTCATTAACCCGAGTAAGAAGCCCCGAATACGTCCTCCAATCAACACTAGATCATCGGCACAGGACATGCCATGTCAGATCTGCTATCTGAACTTCCCCAACTCTGTGAGTCACATAATGGCACTAACATGGAGCTCCACTATCTTAATGTGTTGTCAGGCAATTTAATGCACACTTTAACTTTTGTAATGCAAGTGGAGAAACAACAGGAGAGCATCATCAGAGGCAGGGACATTGTAATCCTGTTTTGTTACAAATGGGGAAACCTGTTTTATTTTTTATATTTTAAAGACTAGTTAAAAGCTTTGCTAAAAGTCATTTAACATAACAAAAGGTGGTTACAACAGCTAAGAAAATAAATTGATGGATTTCGGTTTCTTATACATGTTATAAGATCTTTATAAACAGATACAAACTTATCCCCCCCATACAATAGCATTTTTTTTTTTTTCAGCCACATTTATTCAGTAATAGCTCCTCCCCATGAACAACCTTGGATTTGGTGACTCTGTCATCAGGCCAGAGTGACATTAAAAATACAAGGGGGGAAAAACAAATTACATTTTTACATCTCTCTGATCAAAGCTATACATAAGGACTCAGTAGCTGTTTTATAAAAACTGTCCTCCAATAACAATATTAATAAAAGAATTGTTCTTTGAATATAAAGCTGTTCAATAACATAAATGTCACTTGTCTATTACATTTCTTTTGTTGAATGGATTCTAAAAAAATTCCCAACAACATATTGTATGCCAAATTTATTTTATACCAGTTATGCCAGGCACTGCTTTATTTAATGCAGTGCACATTGCAGTCTTCTCAAAACAGAGGTGGTTGGTGTTTTAAAAAATTGGTAAAGGAACCTCCTGGGTGGAAAGGGTTTAATGTTAAGGTGAAAATGGATCTGTAAATAAAAGGCACACATCATCATGTTTAGTTCTTCAGTTAAGATGATGTGATGTCAGAACTATGGATTACCATAACTGTCTGAATTTAGAATATTATCATTTGGAGCACACATTTCAGTGTTATTTTAATCAGGTTGTTAAAACAGTGTAAAATCCAGGTGATGTTTTTCTTAGAATGGTTTTCACTGGCCTCTGAAGGCTTTTCCTACCTGGTTACTAATTTTTTCATACCTTGTGTGTTTCATTCCAAATTATAAACTATCTGCTTTTTGTTGATACTGTTTGTTTAACAGTATTTTACAGGCCTGGAGTGTGGACACAAGTTCTGCATGCAGTGTTGGGGAGATTATCTGACGACCAAAATAATTGAAGAAGGAATGGGACAGGTATCTACTTCAAAATTTTAAGATTTATTTAGAATAGAACTTGTGACTTTTATGCAACAAGTGGCAATGTCCGTTTTCTCTTAATCAACAGTAAGAGGGCACCAAGAGTCCTCAGCAGTTCTCGTCTACCTTCTCGCTTACCAGCCTATGTGCAGACACAGATACTAGTAGCCACTATCCAACCAGTATAATTTACAGATCAACTCATTTGATATTAGGATTGGATATCAGTGTAATCCTAACTCAAAAAGCTGAACTGTGTATCCATGACAGTGGGATAGTGTGTTCAGTTCAACGCTGTTGTTCTCTGTTTGTTACACCATGCGTCAGCACCTCTGCTTGGAAGTATTTCATGTCTGCAACATCAACATTTCTTTCTTTGTATCTTTGCAATAATTTGAATTGTTCATGTTAGTTTAAGAATTTCAGACGCTCCCATGATGAGTCGTTTGGTCTTCTTGCTCTTTTGCAAATTTTCAGTACTTTGAAAAATTGTGACGAGTTCTACGTTAGCTATTCTATTCAGTCATTGACACGCATCCATACACTCCTTTTAATTTATACATTTAGCGCATTTAACTTGCAGATAGACCTTCAAAGAATGACACAGTGGCTGTAATTTTGGGGGTTTCATTGTCTTCACTTGACATTTAGACAGAGTTTGTGTTCTTGTAACTGTCACAGGGCAAGCCTAAAGAAGTTAAATCAGAAAGGGCAGCTGCTCTTCCTCTTCTTTACCACTGTGATCCACCAAAAACAATTGCAGAGGGTGCTATTTGATACCGCCTTTACTATTTCAAAAGGTGGTTCTCTAATTATCTACCTTCTGTGTTTCCTTTACAGACCATTTCTTGCCCTGCTCATAGCTGTGACATTTTGGTTGATGACAACACAGTCATGTGAGTATCTGTGCATATATTTTTTATGTTGTTACATATTGGGCATTGTTCAATGAATAGCATAAGAAGTAAAATATATGCCAGAAGAATTTAAAATAAATAAAAGACGGGAAACAACATTACTGGTCATAGACTGCATATAGAGGTGAAACGTAATCGCCATAACATCATCGAAGTCCCATTGTGAAGCTGAGTGTATTCACCATCATTATCTTAGCTTTTTGAAACCAGATGTCACCAGGGTTGGTTAAGGGGCATTGTATGCTCATGCTGTAGCGGTTTGTTAGTCATATGGGAAAGCGTATCCTTCTTTGTTGCCCTTGTGGACACTAATTAAGACCATAATTAACAAAAAAATATATATATATTTTTGATATAATTTGAAATTGTCATTAGAACTCATGAAAAAAAGGATTTACTGTGGTCAGAGCAAGGGAGTGTTTCCCATAGTCCTCTTCATGCAATCAGAGAACTTCCCCTTTTCACAGCTACTGTAGTCCTTTTTTTTTTTCATGTAATACATTCTGTTTAATTTTGCAGTTGTAGCCAGAAGCTTGTAAAAGTTATAAATACACACATTTCAGTCATATAGTTAAATCCATATAGACATCCTTTATTGATTCCTTTTTATTTTTAACATATTGGTATGAATAGAAACCATATGTTAAAAGGATTTCTTCCCGTTTTGCCTTGTAAAAGAAACCTATCAGTACAAGACTTTGAAGTTGACCCTTTTTGTGCTTTGTTCACGTTCAGTGTAAAGTCCAAAGAAATATACCTGAATAAGCACGGACGCTAATCTCTTGTACCAGCTCTTAAGCTGACAGTAATTGTCTTAACCTACATTCTGATATTACCAGCTACCAAGAGACCTTACTGTATTTTCAGTAATCAGTTTAGGCCATGCATTCAAATAGAGTTTGCATATGAACTTGTACTTTTCTATTTCGGAATGTTGCTTCATAATGAAATAATATTCACATGTCAGCTTACAGTAATACTTAGCATATTTTCTTGAGCAACGCTATCTTTTGATGATCTCACCCATGTTTTGTAATGATGGCTAATATATTATTTGACTGCTTCCACAGGCGCCTCATAACAGATTCAAAAGTGAAGTTGAAGTACCAGCATTTAATTACAAATAGTTTTGTAGAGGTAAGAGATCTTTTTTTCTTCTTCTTGACAGTATTTCGAGATTGAATATCAAACTTTGATCCGTAATGTGAGCTGCTGGGTTGTCTCTTAATTGCCCCTTGGGGATACATAAAGTCTTGTGAATCTGAATATGTGTACTACTTTGAAAAGCAAAAATCTTATTTCTGCCCTCTGAGTCAAATTTGTCTCATTACTCATTTTAGTGCAATCGACTGTTAAAGTGGTGCCCTGCACCAGACTGCCATCATGTTGTCAAAGTCCAGTACCCAGATGCCAAGCCAGTGAGGTGCAAGTGTGGACGCCAGTTCTGGTAAGAGAGAATTTTTTATTATTTTAAAACCTTTTTTGTAAATTTATTTGCAGTTTTTGAATAATGTGTTTGATATTGCTCCCTTTGTTTCAGCTTCAACTGTGGAGAAAATTGGCATGATCCTGTGAAGTGTAAGGTGTGCGAAATGGAGATTATTTTCTTACCTTAGAGAAAAATTATGCTTTGGATTCAGCTTCTACTTAAGAAAAATATTAAGATTAGCATTCAATACATGAATCCATTTCCTTCTATTTTAACGTGTTTGCAGTGGCTGAGAAAATGGATTAAAAAATGTGATGATGACAGTGAAACTTCAAACTGGATTGCAGCAAATACCAAGGTGTGGATTCTGAGGGTTTTTTTCTCTCATGTTATGTATTAAGTTTAAATAGGATTACACAATGTTGAAGTCCCTATATTTTTGTCACGTATTTGTGTGCTCATAACCTGTCATAAAGTGTGCACACCTTACAGACCTGACAGTTGTTGACAATTAATGTTTACAATCATCAGTGCATATCTATGAATTATAGTTTTACAGGGCCTTGCCCATTGTTGCTTCATTTGTTTCTGCAGCCTTTTTCTCAGTCTATAGCATGAATCATTTCCTTGAATTACTGTTTTTAAATAAAATTAATGTAATTTCATTCACAGGAATGTCCAAAATGCCACGTGACCATTGAGAAAGATGGTGGCTGCAATCATATGGTTTGTCGAAACCAGAACTGCAAAGCTGAGTTCTGCTGGGTCTGTCTGGGTCCATGGGAACCACACGGCTCAGCCTGGTGAGAATCACTAGCTCACATGCTTGTTATGTAGAGTCTTTTGTTTTAGTGTCTGCTGGAAATGTCAGAACAGGGGATGACTTTTTCCACTTTTTTTTTTTTTTTTGTTGTTGCTGTTGTTTTTCGCTACACTTAAATGACAGCTCAGGTTTCTTACTTCCTCCATCATCACTTGTTTGGGTTTTTTCTTTAATGGCCCTAAAAGATGTAGAGATTAAAATTCTGATTTTCTGTGTTAGAGTACCATATGAATGTGAATTTGACCACCTTAAACACACATAGTATAGCTTATCAGAGAGAAGAACATTACTCTTTTCATCTCAGTTATATATTTTTAATATTTCAGGTACAACTGCAACCGCTACAATGAAGATGATGCCAAGGCAGCCAGAGATGCTCAAGAGGTAATCAGTTATATTGAAGCTTCAAAATTTTTGTACGTTATTCTATTTGCCAGATGTATAAACTCAAGTAGCCTCATCTGTTGTACCAAGCATGGTTTATGCTCCAGTTAACGCTTACATCTAAAAATGAATTACATTTATTCTTGAAGGGGAAAAACCATGATTAAATAAATAACATGACATTTCTATAGTTTACAATAACTGCAACTAAAATATATCTGTATACTGGATATCGTTTTATAAAGAATTGTACAGCAAGCTGATAATTACATGATGATTCAGACCTGACAAACAGTTGAGACATTTCAGTATATGTCTCTGATATTCCAGTGCCCAGCGAGAAAGTAGAGTGACAGTCTATTATAAGTAAAGATGAGCGTGCTCACAATAAAGGAAGTCCATGCTGTGTGTGTATGTGTGTGTGCAGCGCTCCAGGGCAGCCTTGCAGAGGTACCTGTTCTACTGCAACCGCTACATGAACCACATGCAGAGTCTGCGCTTTGAGCACAAGCTCTATGCTCAGGTCAAGCAGAAGATGGAGGAAATGCAGCAGCACAACATGTCCTGGATTGAGGTGCAGTTTCTGAAGAAGGCTGTGGATGTGCTGTGCCAGTGCCGCTCCACACTCATGTTCACTTATGTCTTCGCCTTCTACCTCAAGAAGAACAACCAGTCCATTATTTTTGAGGTAGGGCAGTTTTTGGCTCAGATACACTAGTGTGATTGTACCTTTTTTTTTTTATATGAGATATTTACTATCGTGCTGGAAAATTTTGGTAGCATTATTTGCAACGGGCATGAATGAATCCAACATGGCATACGAACGAAACTGGACACCTCACCAACCCCAGATGTAACACCTTTTAGCTTTCGACTTTTGTGGAAGCTGTGTTCGTCTCTCCCCCTCTTTCATTCACACAGTTTTGATCTTCAGGGATGAACTAAGTGCTGAAGAGCTGTTTTTTGTTTTTTAATTACTTTATTAGAAATTCTCATAGATTAGACATTTGTTCCTTTAACTCTATTGTATAGTGGAACGTTGCTTATCTGATTATAATGCAATTATCACTCATCAGAACAACCAGGCAGACCTGGAAAATGCCACCGAGGTGCTGTCAGGCTACCTAGAGAGGGACATCTCCCAGGATTCCTTGCAGGACATCAAGCAAAAAGTACAAGACAAGTACAGGTCAGTGAAGGAAGAACTGTACTGGTGCATGCCATGGCTGACTTTGTGTGTTTTGGAGCTTAAAATTTGTCCTGTGTCTGTAGATACTGTGAGAGCAGGCGAAGAGTGCTGCTACAGCACGTGCATGAAGGCTATGAGAAGGACCTGTGGGAGTACATTGAGGATTGAGAACACGTCCCAATGCAACGGACTCTTGAGTATCTTGACAAACTAGAGCGCTGATGCAATTTAACAGGGCAGCACAGGCCTTCTGCCGCCTCTCCTTTGGCAAACCAACCACTTTTGCATCATTTTTTTTCTGGATTTGTTTAACAAAATCTTCAAAGTAAATTATATTTAAATAAAGGGTAGAGTAATAAAAAAAAGTGTACTACAGTATTGTTAGCAACAGAGTGGAGGGTTGAACAAGCAGAAGATCCATATTAAACAAATACATCCTTTTGGCTTGTATTGTAATACCTCCCCTGAACTTGTTTTCCTCATGTTGTTTTTTGTTTTTTTTTTTTTTTTTTGCTTGTGAATCTTTTACTCTGTTTTGATTTTGACTTTTGTTTTCCCATCAGTGTGAAAATGTTTTCAACACAGCTTTAATTGTCCTGGCCATGTCTGCAATATGTGGTAAAGATCCTTGTCTGAGTGGCTGAATGTTGATAGGCTGATTGCAAAGGGGCAAAGACATTTCAGGGGGGGGAAAAAGGAAGAAAAAAAACATAAAAAGAACAAAATAGCGAGTCTGTATTTTTCAATTTGTAAATAGTCCATATGCATGGAAGTTCAAGAGCAAGAGTGGCACGTGTTTGCATAATTTTCAAATATTTATTCTTTACCGTGCTTTTGCCATGTAGGTTGAGTCTGTCTACTCTCCACAGACTGTTGATGTTTGGAGGTCTTTGGCAATAAGATATTCGTCCTGTCATCTGCAGTCCCTTCAGAGCAGTCATAAGTTATACCTAACCAGTAACTCAACATGGAGACTGACAGAATTGGCTTTAGTTTCCAGGTAATCACATAAAGGACTCAGTGAAAGTGCACAGAGGAGCAGGATAAAGTTTTACAGGTCAGAGGTGAGGTAGAATGCACCGGCCCAGTGTCTCTCTATGCTAACCTTTTGTTGTACCCCCCTAGTTGTTTTTAGAGGTGTTTAACATTTAAGAACATTACTAATTATTTGCAAGAGCCAAACTGAGTGACATTCACTCCTTTTTTCTTTTTTTTTTCTTTTCTTTTTTTTTCCCCCTCTTTCCTGACGTGGCTTGAGGTAGCCCTTCTTAAAGCTCAGCTTGCACCTTGAGAATTGAAAGAGGGTAATGGAATGTACTGACAGCGCGGCGTTGCACTGCTGCTAATTGGGCTCGATCACTGTCAAACAGGGTCAGGCATCTGCATCACTCTTGCAGGGAATATTGGAATGGAGGTGGTAGTGGCATCATCTCCATTCAGGAGCTCTCTTGCCTTGCAGTGAGACTGAACATTGCTTTAATTGAGCTACACAGATGGACATGTGATCCTTAAGGAGCTGAGGGAGATGGGACAAACTTCTAAAGGTTGTAGGAGTGTTTTGTAAAGCTGTTATGCTTTTTCATTAAAGACTGCATTTTTTGTTGTGTTTTTTTTTTTTTTTTTTTTTTTTTTTTTTTCCCGCACGTGTGTTGAGGTTTTGGCATTGAAATGTCAGTTCCCCTCAAGATTTTGCATTGCTCTATGCGGTGGTTGCTCTGGTTGTCAAGCTCTCTGCTTGTAAATGCTTGTTCATCTGTTCTCTGAAATATGGCAGTCTTCAGAAAGACTGACTGGAGGGGACGCGATTATACAGGCAGTGATACGAGTCTGAAGATGACACCAAAGTGTCAGCCATCACTGAAACACATCCTTTGCCCCAGTTTCAGATCTTTGGGGAATTCTTTCCCAAATGCTTCTTATGTGTTCAAACGCATTATTTTATCCTAGCAAATTATAAACTGTATTGTTTATTTGAATAAATGTCATGACAAATCTAATTTTTTGGAGTACTGTGTGAGTCATTAGAGTAGGTTTTCTCTCATCTTAATTACCTTAACATCCATGAGTCACTAATTCCCCCCCCCCCCCCCCCCCTTTTTTTTTTTTTTTTTTTTTTTTTTTTTTTTTTTAAGCAGTGTTGTGTTCTGCAGACCTTGCCAGAGTGTCTTCCAAAATGACATGGAATTAATTTGATAACTTTTAAATAATAATTTAAACTTTTTTTAGTTTATTCAGAGTGTTATATAGCAATCAGGTGGTTTTGTTTTGTTTTTATGTCATTTTAATTCTCTCAATCCAAATCCCAAACTTATGATGACACAAGGTGAATGGATAAAAGATGGGCTGTTTTCTCCAAGCTGTCTTGCAGTAACACCAGCTGTAGCTTTGCTCATTAGGCTAATGTGCTCTCCAGGGTTTTCATTGTGTCTGCTAGTAGTTCATGAACATCTCAGCTTAACGGATGGAGTAACAGAAGCAGCTACTCACATTAAATTGACATCCAAAAGACTTTTAATAGTTTTATAAATATCTTCAATTTGCACTATTAAAGATGTCTTGGTAGTGTAAAAAATGTTTGGGGGTGGAGTTAGTTGTTTTACATGAAAATATTAAAGTGCAAAATGTTACAAACATATTTTTTTTTTTTTTTTTTTTTTTTTTTTGGGTGTTTGTTTTTTTTTTTTTGGGGGGGGATTATTTTTGCAGCACCACTCATTTAACTGTCTGAGGTGTTTTGAAAGTGTGTCATTATGAAGACTTCCACTGTTGTACTGTCACTGGTATAAACCAAGTCCATCCCTGGAATTGCATTTTTAAAATAAAGAGCATTTTTGACAGTATAGTGTGAATGTAAGAGTTACGTTTTCAGCCACATGATGGGGACAAAGACCAGTTCTGACAAACATGATTACTAATTGTGAGTTTCAACGTCGAATGCACGGTGTTAAAATGGAAGGTGTGACACAGAACACATTATTTTTGACAGCTTATCCATATTTAGCACCAAACAATAACATTTGTCTCAAGGTGCTTTGTACAAGTTAAAGATCCAACAGTAAGATATAGGAACCTTAACAATCAAACACCCCCTTTGAGCAAGCACTTGGAGATAGTGGGAAGGAAAAACTCCCTTTTAACAGGAAGAAACTCTGGGCAAAATCAGGTTTGGGGAAAAAGCAGTCATCTGACACAACTGGTTGGGGGTGAGGGGAGGAAGAGAGGACCCAAAATTCATAACTAGTGATTAAATGAAAATGGTGTATAAGGACAGAGTTAAGAAGAAATGCTCAGTGTGTCATGGGAAGCCCCCAGCAACTTTAAGCCTATTGCAAAGTAACTAAGCGTTGAAATTGTTTTTAGCAAAAAGGGAAGTTTTAAGCCTAATCATAAAAGCAGAGAGGGTGTCTGTCACCTGAATCTGAATTGGGAGCTGATTCGACAGAAGAGGAGTTTGAAAACTTAAGGCTCTGCCTCCCATTCTACTCTGGAATATTTTAGGAACCACAAGTAAACCAGCAGTCTGAGAGCAAAATGCTCTGTTGGCATGATATAGTACTATGAGTTCTTTAAGATAAGATGCTGCTTGACCTTGTATGTGAGGAGGATTTTAAATTCAATTCTGGATTTACCGGTCGAGCCAATGAAGAGAAGCCAATATGGCAGAAATATGCACGCTCTCACTGCAGCATTTTGGATGAACTGAAGGCTTTTCATTGAGTTTTTAGGAGAGCCTGATAATAATGAATTATAATAGTCCAGCCTAGAAGTAATAAATACACAAACTAGCTTTTCAGCATCACTCTGGGTGTATGGTTGATTAATAAGCTGATGTGGAAGATTGCTTCCGCTCGTTCTCCTTGGCCTGTTCTTTGAGGATTCTAACAGTATGACTCAACCTAACATAATCATCCTGCTTTAATCAGGTTTCAATTCATTCGTTTAGGAACACATTATAGTTTTACAAGAAGTCTAAACATTGTTTTTTTCCCTTCTCTTGAATATTTAGAGTTGAGAAGTGACAAAACACGATGGTGAGACAAATGTTTTAATTCAGTCTGCAGAAGTAGGAAAATCATACAAAATGAAACCACGATTTGAGGTTCAGTCACAAGTTTCACACTGACTGTATACAGCACACTCGGCTTGTGTTTTTAAAACCTGAGCAGTTTCAACACAAAAACTACAAAGGGTTGAAAAATTAAAGGAGCTTCCTCTACTGAAGGGACTGGACCAAGCTTCTCAAAGTTATTCAGTGTTTTGACTTTAGTGCTTTCACTCATTTGGTATTTTCCTGATGGTAGTTGAGGGAACATCCAAGAGCGCATCCATAGGTGTCCAGCTGGTTACGTCAACCATAGTATATATTATTTACATCATTCTCATCAGCCACTCAGTGAAACCCTTGTTCCCTGTGTACAGGGGCACTGTCATCTTGAAAGAGACCATTTCCATCTGAACAGAAATGGGTAAAGGTGGCGGCTCAGAGCAACTTTGCATTGATTTGCAGTGTAAATTTGCGTCACTATAAGGGTCAAAGTTTTTCCATTTAATTCATCACCGGTCTTTACATTACTTACATTAAGGCAACCACCATCATCAGGGTCAAGATCAGTTTTCTGCATTAATGCTATATGTGACTGGCACTGCATTACGGTACAGTACGGTGCTTGAAAGTAATGCTCATTCAAACTACGCCAAGCCACTAATTTCCCTCTGCTGCACTGTTTCAAAAGAAAGGTCAGGATGACTTAAAAAAAAAATACTCCACTGATGCTCGCAGTTTATAAAAGTAAAGGGGCACAGTGAGGCAGTGATTTCTTTCATGTCATCAAAATTTAATTTATTAAAATAAAGTTACCGCATAAATGATAAGAATGTAAAAAAAAAGAAAGAAAAAAAAGAGCTAAACACTGAACATAGCCCATCACTAAAGAAAGCACAACTTTGTGCTTACATAACAGGCAATTTTTAGGTGACTTCATTATTTTATATAAAAGAAGAAGTAGAAAAAAAAAAAAGAATCCAGTTCACCTTCATTCTCGAGGAACCTTCGTAAGTGAGTTAAGAAAAAAAAATGCTCAGCTGTCGTTGCGCTCACAGAGGTGTCATAGCATTGTGTGTACGTGCCTGGAAACTAGTCTTCAATTTTGAGCCAGCCTTTTTTATAGTCTATGAGAAGCTCGAGGTAGTACTTCCACTCTGGCTCGCTGTCATACCTGACCTCAAATATGGTCTTAAGGGGGTTGGGGTGAGCCTCGTGGATGCGCAGCACCTCCCCTCTGTACCACACCTCTGATTTGTCAACTTCCTCGTACAGATGGCGGATCCTCTTTCCCACCAACTCGGGGTAACAGAACCTCATGGCCCTCTGAGCCCTCTGCACAGCTGAACGCAGGACCCATCGCCTCCTGTGTTCGGCGCTGTGACAGGCAGACAAGTAGGGACAGTATTTGATCTTCAAAAGTGATCTATGTTTTCTTTTAGAAGAGCTGCCAAGGGGTCTTAACGCATGAGAGAAGCTTCCTGTTCTCTCCCACCTGTGCTTTGTTTTGGGTGTCCTCCTGTGAACGTCAGCCTCACCAATCACACTCTCCCCGTCATCAGTCTGTGAGATGGAAGCATCAGCAGATGTCTCCGACTCTGACACTGCTTGGTATCGAGTTTTTTTTCTCTTTAGATCTTCACTAAGTATCTTCCTCAGTTTAACAATGACTCCTGAACAATTCTTAGAGTTTTCCTTAGATTTGACTGATGGTGAGGACTGACCAACGTGCCACCTGCTGGAAGATCCCTCAGTTTCTGCGTCGCTCGGGAATGGGGATAGCTCGTCCAGTGTTAAAGGACACATCCATGAAATATATGGATTCTGCTCTGAAACCATATAATCAGTCCCTTTATTATCACTCTCCTGGGGCTCATGGGCACTGCAGTTTTTCTTTGCAGTTGTGTTGACAGTGCTTTCAGCTACAACCTTGTCCGTATCCCCTCTCTCTTCCTCATCTGACAACCTGTTTTCTAGAAACGTACGCCTCGAACTGCTCTTTACTCTTCTTTTAGTTTTATTCCTGTTCAATTGTGTTTCCTCATCCTCTGAACATCTCTGTGGTTGCAACTCTGAGTGCGAGGCTGCGGAGGCAGTGGTGTCAGAAAATACAGGAATTCTCCCGCTGTTAGACGCTTCACAGCTTCCATCTTGTTCCTTGTGATCGGAGTCCATATCTAATCCTGCAACACAGGGAAAATGGCAAAAGGAGAGCTCAAAACAAATACTGAAATATCGCAGATAAATATAGGATTCTGCTTCCTCACAAAGTGGGAAGATTAGAGGCAAAGGAATTTATGCAGTGATCAGGGAAACAGTTACAAGTGATCAGCAAGTCAGAAACAGACTTTCAGGATTTCTGACAAGGAAATATAAAATACTTGGTTTCCTAAAGAGCTTATTTCACACCTAAACCTAAGGATTTCGGCTTTTGCACATCATGATCCTCCACCACGAAACACCCTTACAGCAAAGATGGCTATGAGAAGAGAAGGCTATGGGAATAAACACAAAGGCTGGGAAAAAGTCAGCTGCTGCGAGGGGTGCTATCAGTCACGGATAAAACAGCAGTGAGGCAAGAGGAGGGCAACAGAAATGTTCAGACACTAGAGTCAAGTGCTCCAAAACCATGTGAACCTATGTCAGCAGTGAACAGCAGTTCAATTAGGCCAAGTTCAGTAGGCTCAGGAAGCAAATACAATCGAAGCTGTTGACAGACAAAATAAAAGGCAACAATAATTTTTTTTTTTTAAAAAGGACAACTCTATTGATATTCTATGATCTTTGTATTTTCAACTAACTACATAAAAACTCAAAATATTTAATTCAAATAAAGTTGATTAACTTAGTTAATGTATGTAACATTTTTTTCCCCACCTATAATGAGAGAGCACTGTTATTATTTAGTATGTGCAACATTTCATGAATACTTGAGTGTGATGACGATGAAGTTTGAAAGTATACACTAATCAGCCACAGCATTAAAACGACTGGGAAAGGGATTTAAGTTTGTATTAGTATTTGGATTTTTTTTTTTTTAACCCAGATATGTTAACCCAGTCTCAACACCTACCCTGCAATCTAGATAACCCAGAATAATCCCAGAAACTGTAAGACACCCGCAGATGGAATGGGTCAGAACTGTTCAGGGAGCACCTGTTCGATATTTGGAACTTGGTTTTAAGGGTGTGTCTGATCAGTTTATATTTGTGACAAGATTGAAGCATTCTTATCAGAAATGCAGAGGGTGGAGAACACAGCCAGGCAGGTGAGGAAGGAAGAAGTTGTTTTTTTTTCATGAGATTTGACTGGTGTTATACTATTGTCCTGTTCTTTGGACATTACACACTCATATTCTCAGAAACTGCCTAATGCAACTTGTATGCAGTGTAGATGTGGGTTAGTTAGAGATGGTACAACAAAGGATGAAGTCACCATCTTCTGAAAAGACCTCTGACCTAAAAAAAAAAAAAAAAAAAAAAAGTGCCACACTTAATCCCTCTTGTGTGTAGCGGCCTCTCACTTCCTTCCCCTCATAATGTCATCCACCAGCCTGCCTTACGCCGTTTCAGCTACAGTGCTGTAAGTAGGCAACAAATTCATATGTCCCCAAGCAGCCCAGCTTAGCGCCTTTCCCCCTCAACCCACCCACAGTGTAATCATGCAGCTTCTTGTGATTTGTTACTGAAGGTTAGAAGAAAAATTTCCTGCTTTCTAAATCAGGAAAAAAGCAAAAGAGCAGTGAGATTGAGGGACAACAGGAAAAAAATACCTGGACTCTCTTTTGGACGTCAGATGAGGTTGATTCTGTAAAAAATAAATGGATTTTATATTGAATAGTTCTTCTGTTTTGATTGGTTACTTACAAAAAGGGCCAATTAATGCAGAAAATATGCTTTGAAGGAAATATGATGCTTTATAATGATATCTAAAAGTTCAGTTCACATCGTGTACTGAAAGAGATCTCCTAGAATGCTATCAAAGTTATACTAAGGAAACAGGGATTTTCATAAAACCAAGCAAAATGAATCATCATAATTAATAATAAGAAATTACAAATCTTTTTACAAGTAGGAACATAGTTTGCACTAATCACTGAGATGATATAATATATTTTGTATGAATACTTTAGATTTTTTTGTTTCTTAGCTAATTCACTTAAATATTAGCTTATATGTAGTATTAAATTACTTGTAAAATATTTTTAAAGCCATTGGCCTTATAGACATTTCTTCACACAGTTGTGTCCGGTGCTGCGGGGAAATTAGCACATGGAGGACTCACTGCAAAACCTGTGGGGGGGGGGGGGGGGGGGGGTGTTAATGGTTTAAAGGGCTACAGTGTTGTAACTGTAGCAACCATGGTGGTTTGTCTCGGTATGTCTGTGTTGAATGTACACTCACCCAGCTGTTTGCAGACGCAGACATAATACAGAAGGTTGACCGCGTCGGCGTAGACGTCAGGCAGGTGTTTGAGGGACATCAGTCTCCTGAGTCTGGAGGAGCAGGCTCGTTTATGAAGCTGGATGAGGATCTTCTCTTCAGAGAGCGTGGTGGGTCGCAGCTCGACTTTGTGCTCCTGCAGGACCTGGTCAATGAAGCTGCCGTGGACCATAGGAAACAGCAGCTCCTTGACCACCAGCATGGGGAGAAACACTGCTCCCGTCCGCATGACGTGCGGAAAAGGACAGCGTTCCTGGATCGAGTACTCTCTTAACCTGTCGAGGACCGTGTCAAGTGCCGATTTCATCTCCTCGTTGAGCCAAGCCTCTCTGGCTTTTACCCCCAGCAGGCAGGAAACTTTCTGGACTTTGGTCACGTGAGACACCGATTCGGTTATTTTCAGTTGGGACAACCACTTTTTAAGGTCCTGCTCTGAAGAAGTCGACACAGATTTGGACACAAGCTTACAGAATGACTGGTGCAGCTCAAAGAAATGCTTGCGGGCGGGCGTTTGGATATCTTGGTTTGGTATGAACTCAGCTGCTGGCTGTGCAGTCGGCTTCTGTGGTGGTGGAACAGGGAAATAATTCTTGCCGTTAGGGATAATAATCTTATAGGTGGAAAGTTTAAGACACTGAGGGGGAATGTTTTTGAAATTTAGTCTGCTCCCAGGCAGTGGAGTCGTGGGTTTGGGGGGAAGGATGAGCTCCTGTTTGTGTTGTGTTGCTTTTGTGTCACCTTCAGAAGTCGAGTTTGTCTGTGCAGTCATCTCAGCAGGTTTGGACTCATCTGAAGTCTTATTTTCAGCTGCTCTAGATGGCTTTGTTTCATGTTCTTCAGGTTCAATTGTCTTTTTTAAGAAAATAGGTCCATCATCAGGTGAAGCAGTCTCTGTGGGCTCTTTTTTGACTTCCATTTTGCTGCTGTGGTTGGGACAAATGCTGTCATCTGTAGAGCTGCTGATATCTGATTTATCTAGGTTTTCTACTTTAATATTTTTGGGTTCAACAGCTTCTGCAGCACTTTTCTCTTTTGGAGTATTAGTACGAGTTTCTTTAAAAACTAGACACACAACAGGCTCCTGTTTAGCTTGATCTTGTTTCTTTTCTTTGTCTGGCTTGGATTTAACTTCATGCTGCTCAGAGGACTGACAGGCTTTCCCTGATGCTCCAGCTCCAGAGATCCCACCCGAGGTCTGCAGATATCCTTGGTAAGGTGCCAAACTGAAAACAGTGTCAATAACTGGCATAGGGGGAGAGTCATTCTTATTTCCTTCTCGGATAATCTCAGTTTTCAACTTTTGTCTCTTCCTGGTCCATTCCACTTCATATAAATCCTTATCCTCCTCTTTTATTTTGACAGGTGAAGATGAATGGGAAATGCTCCTCTTTAGACACTGTTTATTAACAGCGGTTTCTGGACTGGACACAGAGCTTTTATGTTTGCTTCTTGTTTCGACAGCAGGAGAATCGATACTTTTGTGGACATTTGCACTCTTAGGCACGTCTGTGTGGATCCGATTTGAACTCCGATTCGGTGACTGAGGTCGCCACACGGCTGGGGACACTGGAACGTTTTTTGGCTGAGTCGGGCAAGGGACTTGAGATTCACAGGAGGAATAGTCCACTGCTCTGTCCACATTCAAGCCAAGTAGTGGAAGGATGGGTGGGTCCATATGCAGGCGGTTGACAGGGGGGAAGAATCCTCTCATTTCCATAACTGATGGTGAGACACCTGGCTTGCTCACACGTCTGGCAGGGCTGGTTTGAGTCACAGGTAGGAACGGTGAGGAAATGGGTAGGTGGTCAACATGAAGGCCGGGGTGCTTGGGTTTGTCCTTTTGTAAACTGCTGGCGGACACCATGGGGTGATCCATATGTTGGCTGGATGGCGAAACATTTTTGTGGCTAGGATGAAAAGTAGGTGATGCATGTTGCCTTTTTAGGGGGGCTCTGATTTGGCTTGGATTTAAATGAAGTCTTGGAACAGCATAGCATGGATAGTTCAAACCCCGCATAAAGGAATGATTTGGCAACATTTCAGTGCTAGACAAAGGCAAAGGAATTTCAGCATGAAGCGACTGAGGCACTATGTAATGCTCCCGAGGGTTTGAGCTTGAGTGTTTATGAATAACAGCAACATCTTCTCTCTGCTTACTGCCACTATCTTTACACTGGGTTCTGTTTTCTACCTCCACATTTGCCTGGGGGTAGTAAAACACTTGGTGCTGCGCTAGTTGGCCATATTTGGACATGGGAGAATGTTCCTGATAAACCTCTGAGGTCATATGCTCATATGTAGGGTGGGAGGGGTAAAGGCTGGGGTAGCCTCTGGGGGAAGTCTGTAAAGGCTGGCTATGCTCACTTAAAGAACCAAACAGTGGACGAGTCGGGGTGCAGGGGTAACTGCTGTAGTGCGGCTCAATCACAGCAGGCAAAGTTCTTCCTCTAACAGGGCTGTATGAGTCCACAGTCAGCCTCTTCAGTGTATCTGTGCTGTGTTCAAACTGTAAGACTCTCTGTTGAAGCCCCATTTCTTGTCCTTTCCTTTCAACAGATGGTTTTTCAGCGTAGTGAGCATCAGTTTGCATCCAGTCACGCTCATATACAGTGTTTGGTATCCTTGGAGAGCTATGTTCCACACTGTAGCGTTGTCCTAACATGCAACCCAGTTCATTACAGCAGGGATTATGTCCGTAAACCGGCCTGGGAATCGCTAAGTAAACAGAGTTTTCAGATGGGGGTGATGAAGTCTCACCTCCAGTTTTTTGTTTTCTAATAGGTAACGACGCTGCAGCTGTAGGACTGCTGATCTCAGGACTTTTCTTGTACCTCATAAAGCCCTGTTTTACCGGGGTGTGACGCGTAGCAGAAGACTGAGTTTCCTCTGAAGAATTGCTGTCGTGTCTGTAAATCAGATTGTTTCCCTCCATGCCAGAGAGGTGACTCATAGTACTCCGGTCGTTCAGCAGAGATGTCTTTGAGTTCCTCCAAGGAGAAGTGAATCCCGCTCCCTCTTTTCCTCTCGGGTCATAAGCAAAGAAGGCCCCATGGCACGGCAGCGTCTGCTTGCCCAGGAAACCAGACATATTTTGTGGTTTTGACAGTCCTGCAGATGCTATCGTCCGGTCAAATAATGGCATCTTGGCTCGTAACACTGCATCAGTGAGGGTTTGCATTGACTGGTTGCTCATCATGTAGTAGCCTTGTTATGATGATTCATCAATATTGCTCCGGACCTGCCAAAAAAACAAAAACAATTAGATCGTGGCATTTCTCACTGAAAAACTATCAAAAGTTTGTTTAACACTGGAATCAATCCGACTATGTTGACATCAGATATAGCAGCGAAGTGTGTTACAGAAAAATAAATGCTTAGCAGCAGAATCATGAGATAAGAACCGAAGTGACTTTAAAAAAAAAAAATTGAGGTTTATCTCACATATCACACTCACGCACATAAATGGTGGAATAAGAGTCCTGCATGTGAAAAATAAGTTACTATCTGAGGAATGTGTGGGGATCACGTGGAAGAGAAAATCCCCACCCAGGCCAGACGGCCTCAGACCATCACCACACAGGTCACTGGTGTAAATAAACACGAAGAGTCTTCAGGGTTTATTGTAAAAAGGCTTCAGTAATTCATATGCGAGCACAACATGTAGATACTTAATAATCTTTGGTGTACATTCATCGCTATTTCATCACGTCTTCCTACTGCAGCCCTAAACATAGTTTCCATGCCACTCCTTCACATTACACATAATTGCATAACCACATAAAATCACAGTTTTAAGACAAATAATAACTGGACCAAATTATTTGTAAGTCATTCCTTTTGACCTTGTAAAGTAAAAAAAGCACACACGGCTAATAAATGGTTCCTACAATGAGTTACAATTTAATTCTTGTACAAGGAGAAATCTCAGGTTTGAGAAAGGTTTTCCACAAACTGCCAAAGAGATAGTTGACACATGATGCGCCAAACTGACTGGCTCTCCCTGTACTACCTCCACTCCAACTGTTACTTGTGGTAACATAATATCCAGGTGTGACCGAGAGCAGTCTCGACTTCAAGGCCATCTGTAAAAATGAGAACTACACTGTAGCACAACTGTTGTCATTTCTGTGAGTCACATATAATGTGTTATGGTTTTACCATGGCTTACTTCAAATGTCAATGTGTCACTGTGATCGTATCAAAAAGGCTAGGTTCGCTTTTGTCGAAGTAGGACTTATCGCCTGATCTGGCATGCACTTCTCATCTCGTGTTTACATTCTCAGACAAAACAAGTGAAGTTGTTGCTGTTCTGCATTTTATTACCACAGCCCTCTGGTCATACCGTAGGTACTTCTTTGTTATACTTCTTCAGTGCTGTTTTGCATCTGACTCCTATTTATGGGAATTTGCTGATTAGCTTTTAATGACTAAAAACTCTTTTTGGTAACGCCTGACACTGAAACTAGTCAGCTAACAGTTCCTCCTATCAGCTTTTTTAAATGAAAGTTAAGAGTAACATCCAAACAAGACTTTGGGGCTCAGCAGGTAAATGAACAGTGAAAAATGATCTGCAATGACAGATGTGTAATCCACAAAGTGATAAACACTAGCCACTGTGACCACAGTGCAGTATCAGAATCCCCCCCCCCCCCCCACACACACCTTTTTTTCCTAAGAAAAAAGTATTTTTGCACATTCTTGATGTTTTCACTTCACTGTCTTTTAGTAAGTGTAAAGCTGAGCGTAAGAAGTACAGCACATTTTCGCCAAGTAAGGTTCTGCAAGTGTAAAAATTGGAAAGCAGAACAGAAAGCCCGCCTCCAGTTTGGAAGTAAATGATCGAGAGTTTTTTTTTTTTTTTTGGGGGGGGGGGGGGGGGAGTGTGTCTGTTTAAATGTGGAATACAAAACCTTCACTTGAGTAAGATGCTAGATGCATCCCATCCCATTTTTAAGATACAGACATATATAACAGATACATAGCAACGTGTGGATCGCAACGCAGTCTGGCTTCTTGGAGCAGATGAAAAGAAGATATAACGTCGTCACGTGATCTGCCATGCAAGCATTTGCAGGCACCGATGAGGTCATAGAGGAGATAAATTATAAATTATACCAAGGTTTATTTGCACTTGCTTGCCGACTACGCGTGGAAATTTGGCTCAACAGTTAAAGTGTAGAGGTTTAGCAAACACAACATCTGCCAGCACAATCTGTAAATGCAAAAAAAAAAAAATGATAAGACGTTCTGAGAATAACTGAAACTCTTGGTGAGGTTTAGAGAAGTAAACGACTTTTTTTTTTTCTTTAATCCCACACAGTGACCCTCTCCAGTCTAATGACAGCACAGCACTGAGATCTTATCTTCTCATCCTGTTGACACCTTTCACACAAGTGGTGTGACGGCTTATCTGTATATGGCGAGGATAAACGCGGTATATGTGCATGGAGGAAACTGCGCAGAGCTGTTTTCAACGGACTAAAAACCGCACTCTAAAATTTGTGTCTGCCTGTGTGCATGCGCCTTTGTGTGTCCTCCCACTCCCATGATCTGTAGGGCAAGGGTGATGGAGAGCGTAACTTTCGAAAACAAAACGCCCGTGGCTTAAAACCACGCGAGAGAAGAGTGAAAAGGTAAAAGCTTACTTCAGTCCAGTCTAGCAATCATTAATCATTTATCTGATCACCAATTAGTCTCTCGGGTTAGGATATGTTGAAAGATCTCCGCAAGTTCGTGTGACATAAAAAAAAAATCTATTTCCTCCAATATGTCTTAGACTTAACCAATGAAAGCGGCTCACGTCCAAACATTAAAAAACGGAACTTGAACGAGGAGAAAAAAAAGTTTCTTCTCAGCTTCTCTTGACATCCTCGTGAGCTGTAGCTTACGATGCACATATATTTGCTTCTCAGCCAAAATGTGAAAGTACGAGACCTGCCGAGAAGAGCAGCCTGCCAAATTCAATAGGACGCAAATAATATGAAAATAAGACGGGCGTAAGAGCTTGACTTTCGCTCACAGAGCGAGTCATTTCCATACAGCCGCGAAAGCCTCGTAAACCACGGCAAAACTAAAACCAAACTAAGTTCCAAACACACACACACACACACACACACACACACACACACACACACACACACACACACACACACACACACACAATCAGAGGATGCATAAATCGATCTCGACTGTATGAAATAGTTCCACCTTTTTTGACGCACTCTGACAGCTTTACAAAAAGGTTCACCGATCCTGCTTTTCTGAGTTTACGCACTTCTGCATCACAATCAGTCGTCAGTTACTTTAAACTGCGAACAACTCTCCTTACCTCACCCGTGTAATCAATGATTTCCACAAAGACTCCATGAAACTTCTAAGAAAAGAGTGGGCAAATCTCTCCGCCGCCCGTGGAGTGGGTCAGTCCAGATGCGTCAATCCCACCAAATGAAGCGACAGCACAGCCTACTAAAAAAAACTGCTGCGCTGCTGGCCCGAAGTCCACGAGGCTTTTAGAGAAGTTAACAAACTGAAGAAAAGACAAAAGGAAGGAGGATGGTCTTTGATCAATAGGCGGAGTCACACCCTCCCTCTATCCACGGCTTGTTTTCTTCACATGTCATGTTTTCTCGCTTTCAGTGACTTTTTGTCCGGCTGCCAACTGTCTGCTGCTACCGCCGAAATTAATTTAAGAGTCGGGGTTTTTTTTGCCCCTTTTCACTCCCTGTCAGATAACACACGTTTGTCAGGTTGACTCTTTCTCACCTTCGCGCCTTTGCCCGGTTCCCATGCCTGAGTGTCAGAATCGGACATGCCAGTCTCGGAGCAATAAAGGAAATCACGTGTTTATAATTCCCCGTTCTTTATCTTTGTGTTGACTTGTATGCAAGTCATTATCCCACAGCACCTCTACGGTTACGTGAACTAGTCACTGCATACTCAACCGTGTAGTGGCACAGAAGACGCCTAAGGTTGGGAACATACATATTTAAATATATCTGCAACAATAAAACTGGTTTAAAGACATCCCACTGATGTCAAAATAAACTGTTCTCCGATTAGACTTATTATGGCAGGATGCATGTATTCTCAGAAATTAAAATAAATAAATATATGACTTGACACAAAGAGAATCCAATATATGTAAATAGCTGCATCTAAAAGAAGCGTTTATGGCAGAGGATTGCATGTGTCGATCTTATCCTAATAAAGTTAATGGTTTACTATAATTGACCAAAGTTAAATTCAGGTCAGCCATTACCCCGGGCAGACTTTTTTTTTTTTAAATTTCTTGTCATTACTCATGACTGGCATTTCACCTTTCAATCTAATCAAATGTTTTATAATATAATAAATGTCTATTATATATTGCACACCTAAATTCTTACACTCTCCACTGATTTGACATCTGGATGAGTACATGTCTTGTTGCACTTGCATCATGTCCCTCCTCACCTGTGAGCCAAAGTCTAATTTATGTGTCCCATGGGGGTGCCACAGTTTAGTCTAGACAAGTTGGTTGCTTCCACAAGTCCAAGGGGGGTTTCACAGGTACAAAGATGCTCATCAAGGAGCATCTTTATACCTGATGTGAGGAATGATCCCCCCCCCCCATGGATAATTCCTCAGATCTTCCCATGTCCTGTTACTATGGCATTACAGCTCTGGGGTAACCAACACAAGCCATCAAGGCAACTCACACATTATCAAACATCCAACGCAACAAAAAACGGAATATTAAACATATACAGTACATAGCTTTGGGACGAGACATGTGATAGACATGTAAAGCTAGACATGACAAGCATGTTTATAAATAGGTCAGAAATAACTTAGACACTTTTAGAACAACTGCTGGGAGCCAAGTCTGTAAATGATTGCACAGGATGAAAAGATACTGATTGATTTGATCATGTTTTTATTTAAAGAGGCCCAAACGGCTGCCCCTTTATAACGGATAGCTCCGCACAAATTAACTCGCAATGGAATCTGCAGTTTTGCATTTGTAGTGGGCATTTCCCTGTGTGAGACCTCCCTGTTTTAAATATGCATACATATACAGATATGAATGTTTTAAGATAGAGAATTTCAGTGAAGGCTTTACCAACATGGGTGACATTTTCTTTACAAAAGGGTTGTATCCCAGATGAGAGAAGGCATACAAAGAAAGCAAAAAATGCATCAGCAGTGCGTGGTTGACTCAAATCCAGAAGCGTGTGGGAAATGCTGACTAATTCTTAACTAGTCCAAGTCAGATTATATACACAGATTACAGCCTTTCCAGGTTTGTGGTCTGTAAGAGAGCTTTTAGAGTAAATTCTAAAGCCACCACACACTGTGATTGACATAAGATGTACATCTATAAATTTATCTGTGTGTAAAGTGTAGGAAAGTGTGCATAAATAATACAAAATATTATTTATGCACATAAAACACACTCCTGAGTGAATGTGCATGGTGTTTACCACTTTTAAGCATCTCAGAGTGGGCAAAGCAAGCTGTGGTGACACAGGGAGCAGAGCAGGTGATCTCTCAGGATGCAGTTTCTGATGAAACACGCTTAAACATTCCCAGAGGTCACAAACACACACTGAGCCTAGAGACTGCTTGGGTTGCATCAGACACTCGTGTCAGATGTGTTAGTGAAAGTGCATACATATTGACACACAGCCTCACCCTATAGTGTGTTGACAGGAAATTTGTTGCAGGAGTCATATGATGTTCAAATGATATTTTTTCTCCTAATGAGACAGTTAACCTGTATAATTCTGATACATCACAGCAAAGACAACACTCAGCTTTCAGTAGACAACTACAAAAATGAATCCACATTTTAATAGCTATAGTAACAGGATTAAAGTAACTGAAGTTATGATTGTGTCTACAGTTAATATAACTGTGGTAAAGTTAAATGTTTAAGGTTATGCTTAAACATGTCCCACATATACACTCCCAGCAAGAAATTTAAATATGGCTTAGGTACATTGGACCTTTTAAACTCAATGAACTGCAAATGTATTTTTACAGCCCCAGGACATTTTAAAACCTCACTATCTGATGTTTTGAAATCGCTCCCGTTTCTGATCCTTCTGGTTTTAAGATTTGCGGACTTGCTATTCTTGCATGCTAGTTTGTCTACTTTTGTCTCGTGTTTGTCTATCTGAATAAATATGGCTGCTATTATATGAAGGGAAGTACTGATTCATTTTAAAAGGTTTGAGCTTGCTTTGAACTAAAATTGTACTAATACCAGTTAGTTGACTAATCTTTTAAGTAACTGATACAGCTAGATACTGTTCATCACTGCTGAAATATGACAACACACTGTCATGTGATGAGCCGGTATGTTGCAGAGTCACTTTCTTGCTGACGGTATCGTGTGTACTTACAGAAACTCCTCGGTTTCAGACGGTGAATTCTTGCAAATAACACAATAGGTTCAATTGATTGTGATATTTGGGAGCTATCTTTAGTTAAGCATGTGTTAAACTGGCAGCTGGGAAAAAAATTGTTTTTGCAAGTGCAACTTTGGCCATTTCATATCACCTATCTGAAGTTTTCATGATATGCACCCAGTTCTTAGAACACACTGTTCATTCCCATTAAGCACACCTGCAAGCTGCATGCTCTCCCACAGTAATATCAAGGCCAGGATGACACTCCCCTTGTCAGAATGGCTGATGTAATATTTCTCTAGCCTCATTAACAGAATCAGCCAGCAGCCAATAGCAGCAGGACAGGTTATGGCTCAGGGAAGGATGCTTTTCATTTGGGGAGCCATTCACATCGCTCCATGTGCTGCAACCTCGACAGCTCAACAGTAACAATCCCCTCAGTTATTTGCAAGCCAAATTTCTCTCCAGTCCAACTGGATTTGGAGGAAGCAGGAAAAAAGTACGATAAAATATTACCCTCTACACAGCCTAGAAAAGTTTAAATAAACAGAACAAAAATGCACACACACAAAACATGCAGCATGCAGCTGCAAATTAGAAGACAGGGTTTCTCTTCAGTAGAGATGGGAGGTATTAATGCTAAAGAGACAAGTTCAGTTTGATGACAAGGAAATAAAGAGACTTCCTAGTGCTGTGTGACCAGGAAAATTTGAGCAGTTCAAAATAACACCATAGATCCCTATCATAGGGGGGGGGGACAAAACATAAAATGATAAACATAATGTACAGCATGACGTGGCTGACTTAGATTGCAATACAAAGTATCCTGATCTCTTAAATGGGGGGTAGGCCTACTTGTCCCAACATAACACTACTCCAGACAACTGCCACCTGCCAGGTGCACTTTCAGTTTATTACAAGTAAGACAGTTGTGTACTGTCTGTTTTCTCTGGACACAATCCAGACCTGGATGTTTCACTTTGTTAGGAGATAGAGGGCTTTCGCAAAGATAAACATGTCTTACACTAATGCGATCCATGGGTTTCGTCACTCTTGCCCTTTGGACATCTTGTAAAAGCATTTGGGGAAGTTGTTCTAAAAAGCTCAAACCATCTTAAAGCAAACATAAAGAAAATTTCCAAAAATGCACAAACAAAATGAGGATGTATCGTTGTTACCAAGTCAAGGATTTCCGTATCATGACAGTTTTATTTTATGTGGTTCTGCAGTAAAACCAGTCTGTCAAACTGCCTGGTGGGAAAAGAGTTTCTGTTGCCTTGTGTCAGATAATTAATCCCAGAGGCACCAGGACAGCATCTATAGAATTAAATAAGAAGGATGTTGTTCACACTATAATGTATGACATGGCCAGAACATGGATTTAATGACTTTTTGTTTCATGCAATGCTTTTATACTCATTTGCAATTCTATATTTTTCCTTTTGTCATGGTTCCCCATATGACCATCTAAAGGATCTCTCACTAATATCATACAGAGCCCAGAACAGAAAAGTGCAGTCTGAATCAGCATTATATTTTATCATTTATTTTATATACACACACATATGAATAACCAAGCTTACATATACACACCATGGGCATGAATGTCATGGTAATTTTGGGCTTTTTATTATTTTAAAAATTCCCAGAGTGGAATGATTGTTCACCATTCATCTTCAGTGACTTTAAAAAACAAAAAAACAAGAATTCATTTTGGATTGTCTCTTATCCACACAGGGTCAAAATATAAATGCAGGCTCAAATATATACATGCACTTACTTACATTTTTTAATAATTGGTGCTGAAGGTTCTACAGTGTCTTAGGTCGACAAAGCCAAGGTCTAATAACTCGTCGTTAGCGACTGATTACAACTTTTAGTGACTGAGAGGGTGCCAACCAAGAAAGAAGCTCATCCTCCAAAAGCAACACCTTTAAGCTCGACTGAAATTTGCAGCTGTCCACATGTGAACAAGCCTTCTGGAAAAAAGTTTTATGGTCAAAGATGTGACAAAGATTGAGACAATAAAGAGGTATGTTTGGTGGCTTTCAAATGGACAAACACTGTAGCAACTGTCAAGCATGGTGGTGGTAGCAGCATGCTCTGGGGCTGTTTTGCTTCCAGCAATACTGGCAGAATATTAAAGGAGGAGGACTACCTCCAAATTCGTCAACTTTTTCTCAAATCAAGAGCTGGACAGGACAACAATCCAAAAACTAAACCTGGTTTTGGAATAGATAAAGCAAGCTTCAGGAATCACCTTCCCCGACCCTAATGAAAATGTGTGGACTATGCTTAAAAGGAAAACAACCAGAGTTAGAAATTCTCATGCACCCAATTCTTGTTGTTTTTTTTTTTTAAGTCATTAAAGGCACATCCTGTATGTCTGATATGATTGATTATGCTCAATAATCGATCCTGGAAAAAGGACACTTCAAAGAACTAATTAAAACCCATAGAAAACCCCAAATTACAACGGCTTTCATGAATCTGATGGGAATACATGACTGAAATTTTAACTTGTTGCACTTTTGTCTCTTTACCTTTGATGATGACAAAAATTTCAGTTCCTTTAGCAAATAAACAAAATGTATAATCACACATTTTACAGCTTGGAGTATAAATATGGCCTTTTTAACAGGTATATTATTAGATGTTCATTTAGGGTGGTACTTAGCAAACAGTAATGTGGCATGTCGCAGTTTTCATTATCCTTATATCTATATCTGAATACGTCAGCTAACATTAAACAAAAAGAATAAACAAAGGTAAATTCAGAGGAAAGCCTTTCCAGGAAAAACAAGTCGAGCACATCGTAAACAGGCTCAAACTGTCTGTTCAAGTCAGGAAAAAATGCATAATACAAAACGCACTTTCATGTCATCTCTGAGAGATGCAGCTGTTGCTACCTTATCTTTTATGTTACTTGGGATACCAAATAATGTGTTACTATCTAAACAAAATAAATATACAAAAAAAACAACACAAAACTGTTTAAAATGTACCTCAAAAAACTGATGGTGACAGCTAAAAATTAACGTCTCACACTACCAACTTTTTTGTTCTTAACCTCTGGGCTGATCAGGCTCCAGAGGTGATATGATGGGAATTAATGTTGAAAAAGGTCAATGCACGTCTTTGAAATGTAAAGCCGCTGTGCCCCAACAGGTTTAACAATACCAAAAGAGGATTTAGAGAGATGTCAGTCATGATGTTCTGGACACACCCACATATTCTAAGAAGTGAATTTATGAAGTAAAACAGGTGAAAGCAAGTAAATGAGTTTACCATGGGTGTGTTGGACCGTGGCAGTTGGACAAATCCAACAACAAGGCATAGTGTTTGTTTTGCTTTGGCCTTTGGTGTTTGCTTGGATGTACAATATGACGTTCATGCCTCCAAAGGTGACTCATCTGGTTTCTGAAGATACTCTTTGACAAGACTGACAATTGTCGATACTTCTGCCATGGCACCTTTACCTATGGAAAAACAAAGAATTATGAGCTATACAAATGTCTTCTGCAGAAAACTATAAATCAGTCAGTGCCTGAAGGAAAATACAAAGAAGACATGTACACGATTGCAATGCAAATGCTCATGCACATTTTTCACATTCATAAATACACTACACTACACTCAAGCTGTTTGCATATAAATCTGAGCCAAACCCCACCGATGAATCAAAAAGACAGCACTATTAGCAACAAAACTCATAGGCACAGCTCCACCATTTTATTTATTCTTTTATAACACTTTATGCAGCACATCTCCAAAATAGATGAATTGATTAGAATTTTGAGGCTTTAACTGTATCCATGTGTACATCTGCACATGTTTGTGCCAATAAAAATGATTAGTCATTAGATTAATGTACCAAGGTCAACTGTATGAATTGACATAGTATCAATCAATGTCTTAAACTGAGTTATACAATCTAGGTGACACTTCATTACTTTTCCACTACACAGAAAGTGGTTTACAGAGCCAAGACGTAAACATGACATTAAAAAGTCCAGTGTTAGATATCCTTGAATAACATTGTGAAGGGAAGTTGTTCCCACTGAATCTATTTCTAGCCTTTTGTCTTCTGTCCAACTTTCTTTGCACTTGCTATAAGACTAAGTCATTAAAATTAGTAATTTCAGTTCCTTATATTAGCACTTTCTATGCTTATTTATACTTTCCTGTACTCTTAGTGGATGTTAATAGGAAACTTCTTTTGACTTAGCTGAAAACACAGCTTAATAAACGGCAGCCTAGGGTAACTAGAAGCAGGATAATCAATACTTACCATGGACTATAGTTATATATATTAGGTTATATTAAAGGTGGACACTGCAGCTGTGGACAGTGTTTTTTCCAGAAATAATTTCTCAGAATAAAGTAGTCAACACACCTGCTACAGATATAGATTTAGCAGATGCAGCAGCCTCACACAGCATGTTAAATATGAATGCTAAGTATCAGCAGTGCTGTCAGCATTGGTATCCAGCCATCCAAGCATCTTAGGAGATAAGCTCCAGTTAGCAAAAAACAACAAATTGTATCAACGGGGAAGAAAAATGAAATGAACGGAAGTTGTGAAGAGTTAAGTAGATAAAATGGTAGCACCTTATACAAAAATAGACCATGCAACACAAGTTTTTGCATTTACAAATCGCACCATAAGTCTTAAAGCACATGAACTACAAGTATGTGATGCCAACTTTAGAACTTGTACGATCTATACATTTCACTTGGTTGCTATTTATGCTATAACAGTCTACTGCTTTAGAGTGCATGGTTGATCACAACGACACACGCAACACAAAAAGTAGCTTCTACCAGAGCCACAGAAAATGGTGTCAAATACGTGTAGCATTTTCCATCAAGGCCTATTCATTTTTATCTTGTGGTGAGTTTGAGTGCTGGGTTATTCTTGAAACTACCTGCGTTGTAAGACATGCCATGTCATCCTAGTAAGTCTAAACACTGGTAAGATGTTCACATAGTTTGTCCAAGTCTCTTAATACTTTGCTTAGCCACATGACAGAATGAAAAACAAGTCCTTGATACAAAAAAGGGAAGGAGGCAGTTTTAGATGTTCTTGGATAATCCCTTTGTACCACAGTTATCTCTTAAGTACAGTGTCTTTGGAAAGGAACTAAAATATGCCTCTCGTAGGTAACTTACTATGTCAAGTTATGTGACACAGTTTAACAGTGAGCACTAAGCAGGTTGATATGACCTCACACACAGCTGGCTACTGTGCCTGGTAATTAAGAGCAATTCACGAGCCACTTTAATCTAAAATCATCCTTGTCACCTTATCAGAAAAAAAGGAAGCATGTGGCATGTGATTTGGAATAAGGTCTGTTTACCCATAGCAGCTAATAGTCACAGTGTGCTGGTACATAGTGTACTTTTTACAGCCACGGGACACTGAAATCAACGCAACTGGTGAAGGAGAATTTGTGTTAAGGAAGAAGGTAGAAAAACTAGCCTTTGAAAGTATTTTTTAAAAGGTGAGATTTAACCTCTTGTTTTATCTGCCTATGATGCTGTGTGTCATCTGGTCTAATCACTGTTACATGCCACTCTCCTTATTCACCTTTGGACCCCTGATGTCATATGATTTACTCACTACTGTCACGTTTCTTGCCTGCGCAGTTCAAGTAGTGTTTGCTCCTGCTATATACTATATATAAAAGGAGGAGGTAACCCACATTCATCCTTAAAGAGGCATTTTTTTTAAACTGCCAGCAGGGGGGAATTTCCCCTGACTGCAAAAAGTAGTCCAAACATATAGACGTGCATGAGTTTTTATACTCCAGGTGAAGACACCTGGAATATAAAAAAAATATAATGGCAAATGTATGAGCTACAAATATAGTTACAGGTTTACAGTAATAATAAATAAATAAATAAATAAATAAAGACAAAGTCCAAGATGGGTGTAGTAAAATAAGTCACTGGCTCCATGGCATGTGTGAATATTAATCTCCAGCTATTTTAAAGCCATAATAATCATGTCAGTCTTTTTTTAAGGAAATTGTAAGATACTCACTTGAGTAAGGCTCACAAATGTGAGAATGTGATGTCTGCTGTTGCATAATTCTAAGTCTAATTTTGGGGGGGGGGGGGGGGGGGGGTCTATTAACCACATGTGTAATAAAATATGTAAATATTATTGTAAATTTCAACCCTTTTTCTATTTCCTACGATCTGAGAGTCTAAGTAAATATTAGCAAAGGTTAAATATATTTAGTTCCTCCTCATATTAAAACTCACCTTCATCTCCACACACTAGCTTTTTGGCAACGCAGGGGATTTCCACATATCCAAACTCTTTCAGTCTGGATACCTGCTGGGCTGTAATAGGATGCAGCCACATAGCTGTGTTCATTGCAGGGCAGAAGAGAAGAGGACGACTGGTATCCCAGGCTCTTACCACACACGTCTGAAATGACAAATACACATAAACCTGGAAATCATTTCACAGAAATTCTGCAATAAATGATTATTTGCAAAATCTTTAGTGTTTCATCTTCTTACCAGCAGATTATCACAAATACCACTAGCAATCTTTCCAAGACTGTTGGCATCAAGAGGGGCAATGACAAGTAGATCTGCCCAACGCCTTAGCTCAATGTGTAGCACAGGGTCAGATCTCTGTTTCCACAGCTAAATGAGAGACATGCTGTTTGAAATGCATCCAGTTACACAGTCACATCTTCACTTCTGTCTGGAATGCATAAGTTAAACCAGTGTTTTTATGTCTCAGAATTCTCACAAGTAACTCCAGTGTTTTCAAGTTAATAATGGGCAACTCATACCACATTTCATTTTGCTCAGTATGGCACTGTACAGTATTCCTTCACCTATTTTATTTGAAGAGCCCAAGCTGACCTTCATATTGATTATATATGTCATGTTAATTTGTCTTTTCTATATATATATATATAGCTATATATGTTTTCAGTGTAATAATGGCTACATTAGAATATCATACTCGAGTTAGTTATTACCTCCCATTCATCCTCGTCACTGTAGATTTTGACTGACACCTCAGCAGAATTATAGAAGTGCTTGGCATGCTCTGTAGTGACTACTCGTACATCCACCTACAGCATGACAACATAAATGACATAAATGACAGTGACATTGTACTACTGCAGAAGAGATAGATAGATAGATAGATAGATAGATAGATAGATAGATAGATAGATAGATAGATAGATAGATAGATAGATAGATAGATAGATAGATAGATAGATAGATAAGGGGAAAAGGGAGGGAGACACACATCAGTAGTATGAATTTCCTTTTCCACCACATCCCATTTAAAATTGAGATCTGATGACTGTGGATGCCTGAAAGCCACTTGTGTACAATGGATTCACTGTCATGTTCACAAACCAGTTTAACATGATTTGACCTTTATGGCATGTTATCCTGCAGGAAGCAGCCATCAGAAGATGAGTACTCTGTGGTCATAAATGATAGACATATTCATAAAATATTCTCAGGTAGGCTGTAATATTTAAATGATGACTTAAGTGTACTAAGAGGCCTGGAGTGTGCCAAGACAATATCCCCCACGACATAACACCACCTTCAGCCTGAACAATTGAGACATGGCAGGATGGATCCATGTTTTATGATCTTTATACCAATTTCCCACCCTACCATTTGAACATTTTTCCAAACTTCTTCTGTCCAATTTTGGTGAGTCTGTATGAACTGTAGCCTCATTTTTCAATGTCTAGCTGACAGGCATGGCACAGGGTGGGGTTTTGGCTAAGGTTCGATGAGTTGTGCATTGAGAGATACTCTTCTAGTACCATGGTTGTAACATGAGGATTTTGAATTACTCTCCTCTAACCCTGGACGTCACAAAGGCATTTTCACCCAGAAAGCTGCCATTCACTGGACATTTTCTTTTTTTTGGGCTATTCTCTGTAAACCCTAGAGATGATTGAGTGGGAAAATACCAGTAGATCAGCAGTTCCTGAAATACTCAGAACAACCTGTTTGCAGCCCACAAACATGCCACGTTCAAAGTCACTTAAATCACCTTTCATTGCCATTCGGATGTTCAGATGAAGTTAAGCAGGTAATCTTGACCATGTCTACATGCCTAAATGCTTGAGTTGCTGCCATGGGATTGGCTAAATAGATATTTGCATTAAAAAGCAGCTTAATTGGTGTACCTAACAAAGTAGCAAGTGAGTGCAGATAGAGTCTACATAGGTATGAATTTCTGTTTACTCTAAGTTTTTACATTATTATAGAGTATTTTTAAACAACTGTAGGCATTTGATTGCCTTTACCACTAGTATGCTTGAATTAATTCATCAATTGTTTTATAATTAGCAGGGCTTGAGCAGGTGAAGTGTTCATTCTTTCTCAAGTAAATAAATACGTCATACTAGTTGTTACAGAGAAGATTTTCCTACAACTGACTGTTTAATTAAAAAAAGAATGATGTTTACAAGACATTACTGCTTCCAGTGACATCCGTGATCCCACATCATTTTGTTGGAAATTAAATTGACTGATTGGGGCATTATGTCTCTCTGCTCCATGGGATGTGCATCCATGCATATTCTCGCATGTTAAACTCAAATGAAGCAATTATTCTTAGTTTGACAGGCCAAATATTTCTCTCTACAGGTATTAGCTATTACACATACAATTTAAAACTATTTGCATTGCTATGCAAACGCATAGCTTCATCACCCTGTTTACTACAAAGTCCTAACACACTTTATTTAGTATATTGCAAAACCTTTCCCACACTAATACAACACTGTCATATATTATCCCCGTTTAACATTTACGTCTTCAAATGTCGTTTTCTCTATTTTCATGGACGACCGTTGTGGTTTTTAATTAACAGGCAGATATTGCTGGCTCAGATTTGCTCTGTTTATCAGTCTAAGACTTTTTTTTCTGCGACTGGATAAAAGAGCTATAATAACTAGAATATACTGCGTTTGTAGCGATGCTGCCTAACATCCCCATCTTGCGGTAAAGGTGAGCTTATGCGTATTATGCCACTTAGATAAACAATAAATGTATATAGATGCTTGTGCTATTATTTGCTAACTATGTACGGGGAAAATAGAAACATTCATGATATGCAAACATTAATTAATATGAAGCAGCTCACCCCGGAGAGTTCAAGAAGCTGGGAGACCAAAAGAGGCAGTTTCAAGGCTGCAACGCTTCCTGTCACTCCAACAAGGACATTAAATGTCCCGGAAGTTTTCAACAAATCAGTTTTTAAACTTGACATGTGGTCGTCTTGCTGCCTGTCAGCATACTGCCAAAAGAAAAATTAGACAAGCTGTCGCGTTCCTGTGACACTTCCGTAAATATTCACTTAGCCAATCAAGGAGGAGCACGTCTAACGTTCGTGCCTCCTGCACGAGCGCGTCTCAGCACTGATCAGTGGAGAGCGCGCACGTTCGAAGAATATTCTGGGTAATTGCTAAAGTCCTTCCAGGGCAGCTAGCATGAAGCGTGGAGCGTTCATTCATTGTTTGCCCGATTAAAAAAACTGATCAAAAACGCAATAATGGCGCTCACACCTCTTGTTTATTGGGCTCAACGCCATGAAGACATTTACCTGCGAGTTGAGCTGACAGATGTTCAGGTGAGAGTACCTCCTGCAGTTGCTTGTCACGGGCAAAACGCTTTAGCATGGTTCTGACTTTTTTTTTTAATTTTTTAAATTTTTTTTTTAAAAAAAACATTGCTTTTGGGCCTCTGATGGTAAGTGGGAAGCAATGCAAATACAGACGAAAGGTTCCTGTAAACGTTATCCTGCTGGATAGCTGTACTATTTGCATACTGTATGAGAACTGAGATCTCTTATCTGATAACTGATCCATACAAAGCTCTCTGTTGAGGCCCTTCGTTCATTATGTGGTACGTCTAAAGCCACACAACCTGTTCGAACCTGTTTTTAAAACCTGTTGATTTTAAGAATATTCGTGTTAACAGTTAATCACATGGGTGAAAAGTCCTAAAAATACCTGTTGGAACTACTCGGAAGGCGGGGTGGGTGGGGGTGGTAGCATTGTTCACACGCGGCGCTCGTGGGGTTATGTGTGAGGGACAGGTGTTGTTACACCTGTAGATATCACATCATCGCATACTACATGCTACAGGAGGGCTTCTCAGCACTCGTTTTTTTCTTCTTTTGATTGCACTTAACTCTATTTCTGATCATGTAACAGAAGATTCAGGTTAGAGACTTTTTAACCACTTATTTTACCTGGTAATTAAATATCCTATGTGTTTTGCAATATAGTTTGTCACGGTAATATTGTAACATAAGATTAATATCTTTGTTGCGGGTTTCTGTTAACAGGAAGTAAAAAAATTCTTGATCTAGCGAGGAAGTATGCTTATTCTTTGCCTGTGTTTTTGCAGAATATTGACGTCCACGTGGATGAAAATGTCCTTCACTTTTCAGGTGACATGGATTCACGGATTTCATTTGCATTTGGTGATTAAAGACATATTTTTAAAAATATTTTTGTGGCATTTCAATTGTGATATCCTGTTTGTAGCCCAGGGGCATGGTGCAAAAGGACAAAATGAGTACAAGTTCAGCTTGGAGTTCCTCTTACCAGTAAAGCCACAGGTATGCTGAGTAATTCTATAATTTATCTTGTGGGATCAGAAATATATCTATAGACAGAATAACTTTAAGATTGCTCTTAAATCTTTTCCTTTCCTTTCTTTGGTTTTCCTGTTTGTGCTCATTGCGTGAACCTGTAGGTCAGCTACAAGTCCACACAGCGGCAGGTGAACATTACAGTGCACAAAATACAGCGAGGTTGGTGGGAAAGGCTGACTGTCCAGGAGCGTAAACCTGTCTTCCTGGCACCGGACTTTGATCGCTGGCTGGACGAGTCAGACGCTGAGATGGAAATCAGAGAAAAGGTAAGAGTACAACTTGGCATTTGACAGTTGTTACTAAATGACACTCGCAGATAAAGATTAAAAAATGTCAGTGTGACTAAAAGAATTGATTAAAGACTCTACTATTTTCATTTTTTAAAATACTTTTAAAAGGAGGAGAAAAAGAACAGGCTGAAGGCTTCAAGACAAAAAGAAGAAGGTGGGTGCAGATAATATATTGCACTTGAACATTCTGTTTTATCAGATGGCTTTGAAGGGAAAACTGCTGATACTATTTTCCAATTTCTTTGAAATATTTCAGGGTTCGTCAGCCTGAAAACTGTGTTCTTGATTGTGTACAACCTGGTCCAGTTTCTTGGTTTTTCATGGATCTTTGTCAACATGACAGTGCGCCTGTTTATCATTGGCATAGGTGTGAAAATATATTACACAGGAGAAGCTGAAAGTGTCACTTACTTCCCAGAAAACTGGTTAAAACATGTCCGTTCTAAAACTCTTTTCAGATTCCCTCTATGACACATTTCACACAATTTCGGATGTGATGTTCTTCTGCCAGATCCTGGCATCAGTAGAGGTCCTGAATGCTGCTTTTGGTGTAGTCAAGACAGGTGTTATACCAACTCTTATACAGGTATGGGATGTTTATTTTGCCCGAGTTCAAGTTTCCTAAAGTTACAGATTGAGCACCAATACACATCTTTTGTTTGTGCACTAGGTGGTCGGAAGGAATTTTATCCTCTTCATCATTTTTGGTAGTCTGGAGGAAATGCACCACAAGCCAATTGTGTTCTTTGTTTTCTATCTGTGGAGTGCTATTGAGATTTTTAGGCAAGTATGCATTTTCCTGTTGTTTACAGTAAACAGTCATCTAGTGATATATATAGTACAGCTTTAGCCAGTTGTATTTAAATAAAACTAAAATTGGATAAGATTTACAGTTTTTGTTAGATTTTATTCACATTTCAGCCTTGAAACAGGCAAGTAGCAGTCACATCTGAGCTATAATTTTATAAGAATGTGTAACTGTGGATGCAACTTTGTGTCATTTTATTTGGTGCATGACTTTTTTTTTTCCTTAACCAACATGCTCATCCTTTTTCAGGTATCCCTTTTACATGCTGGGCTGTTTCAATACAGAGTGGAAAACCCTCACTTGGCTGCGGTATACTGTCTGGATGCCACTGTATCCACTAGGTGTTTTAGCTGAAGGTAGGCTTTTTTTTTTTTTTATACAAAATTTGATATAAAAAACATGCAAACATGTTTATAGACTCTTTTATATATACTCTTATCTCTCAATCCCACGTAGCTCTTGCAGTGATCCAGTCCATCCCCATCTTTGATGAATCTAAACTCTTCAGCATTCCTCTGACTAAAGTGATTGGCACCTCTGTCAGCTTCTCTTACTTCCTGTACATTTATCTTGTTCTCATGTTTTTGGGTAAGTCCCCACATGAACTGTCTCTCACATGACACATATATTCTAACTTAACCACTGCTGCTCTGATATTAATCTTGGTTCCCCCTCCCCCCCCACCAAAGGACTTTTTATCAACTTTCGCCACCTTTACAAGCAGAGGAAGAGGCGCTTCCGGACCAAAAAGAGGAAAGCAAATTGAGACTCGACACCAACAGCATTCCTTGAACACCTTTGCTGCCTGCTTATTCCTCGACATTTGTTTTTAATAATCATCATCCTTATGTCAAATTTATTATCAACTCAATTTTTGACAGCCTGTCCATATAAAAACTAAAATGACTTCCTTTATGGCTATTAACACAATAGATGATGCAGTATTTCTGTACTCATTGCACGAGCAAACTTATTGGTGACCAAGTTTGCACACACATACGGTACATTTCCATAGCACCTGTGTGATATTCCCCCCCCTTTAGTCTTGTTTTTCTCCCACGCAGCGCTATTTTGAGAAGCACTGATAAGAAAACCCTGTTATCATTTCATATTCAGTCACTGCCATATGTATAAAGAAAACAAGTCATCATTCCACATGACAAGCTCTTGGTTATAATTTCACAATTCCAAGCCATTCCACAAAGCTCAGGGAAAAATAACCAGACTGCTTAAAAAAAAAAAGTGTCCATTGTGCTCAACAACAACCTTCAAGGAGCAATGTTAAATTGTAACAGGTTTTTTTCTGGCTGCTTTTTTATTATTTGCACTTGAATTACGAATGCCAACATTAATAGCCGTTTACTCTGTGTTCTGTAAATGTGGCAGTTATTTGACAATGAATAAAAATCTAATTTTAATGTGGTTATTGTGTCAAAAGATTCCTACAAAGGAACATTTATAAAAACAAAACAACACTGAATCCCAAAGATGACTTCGTAAAATAATCCCGTGAACGTCTTTACAGGGTGTACGCAACACTGCACCACATTGGTCCACGCAGGCTGAGCCTATGATATTTTGAGTTCATTCATACAAATTCGGATGCGGCTCAGCTTGAGAAATCCGTGTGCATGGGAACAATGTTGTGATCAAAAGCAGCATACTGGGAGTCACCAGTGCTGGCCAGTTTAAGCTGCTGTGCAGCGTGGGAGAGCTGGAAAGCAGCATCAGGATGTGCCGAGTCTGGCAGCATGGTGCACTCTCTCTCCAGCAGATCGGCAACTCCCTTCAGGAGCTCCCAGAAACCAAAAGCCAAAGCAGCCTTACGTAGACGGTTCAGCTCCTGTCAGAATCAAAATGAAAAAATAACATTTCATTTTTGGAAAAAAACAAACATAGCTTTAAAAATTATAGTTTAGAGCCACTCCAGCTAATCTTACCTTATAGAAGGTCTGAGTTTTATCTGGCAGTTTCCTGGCGTTCCTCAGGATCTTCTGGACATCAGTCTGTACAATGACAGCATAAAAAAAACGAGTCCATGAATCAAAAGGCCCCTTAAATGTTTTGACCAATGAAATGTTTTTATATTCATTTTAGTGATTACGGCTTGAAAACCTGAAATCCAGTATCTCAATTAGTAGAATATTTATTAGTTGATCTGTATTGGAAATTGTTGGTTCACCGTTTTGTTAAGTACAGAGTTAACAGCCATCTACAAGATGATTTTAGAGTACTCTATGCGCAGATCTTCTGATAAGCTTCAGTGAGATGCAGATTTCCTTTTTCAGCAGATTTCCCTTTTTCAGCAGGAGTAAGCACACATTGCTAAATCTATGAGCAAATGGTTTGCTGACAATGTTATTACTGTGCATGACTAGCTAGCCAACTAATCTGATCTAAATGCCAAAGAGAATCTGTGAGATAATGTCAGGAAGATGAGAAACACAGACAAGCTGCACTATCGGCCATCTATCTATCAAAGCAACCTGGGCTTCAGTGCAGATCACCTCCATGCCACGCCGCCTTGATAAATAATAAAAGCACTCAAACTAAGTGCTGAGTGTTTACATGAACTTCACAGTAGGTGGACATTTCTTTATTGTCAATCTTTTTTTTGATTAAAATTAGGAAGCATTTTAATAATCTGAGACACTGGATTTCCGCTTTTAAATGAGCTATAAACCACAAGCCTCAAGATTTATATCAAATAGTAAATATTTCCTCATATTTTTAGGAAATATTTCACTTCATGTGTAATGATTATCAGAATCAGAATCAGAAAGGGTTTTATTGCCAAATGTTGAGCGGGTTTACAACATTAGGAAATTGCTGCGGTGCTTGAATTGAATTGAATATTGAATAAACTACAAAAACGAAAAACCTTTTGATGACATTTTCCTTTTTTTTTTTTAAGATTCACTAATATAAGATTACATAGTTGGTCATGTAAAGATTACTCTGAATGACAGACTTGGACTGACCTGAAGAATCAATATTTGTTTGATGGCGACAATATTGATAAAATCAAATACCAGAAATTCCTGGAGTAATTATTAATCACAGGAACAAGAATTTCAATAAATATTAACCAAGCTCTGCTTAAGAGAGTTCAAACAAAGTAGAGGCTTGCTGAGCCCACTGTAGAGGCAGTGAACAGAGCAGCCTCTGAGAAGCCAAGTAACTCATTAGTCAATTGCAAGAAATTAATCTGAAGCTATTTTGACAATTTCGCAAATAAGCCTTTTTTTCTTCTTCTTACACAGAAATGTCAGAAATTAATCGCTTTCTGGGTTTTTTTAAACACAGAAAGCAGTTCATTAAAAGAATATAATTAGATAAATTTATCACTGACATAAATGTATGAAATGTTTGTCTTTTCTCCAAACTTTCAAGAGAAAAATACTCTCACGCAGTAATTTTACTTCACCTGTAGTCCACTGGCCTTAATCCACACGGTCACATTCTGGGCATAGCTACGTTTCACCTGTGGTTGTACAGGAAATGGACTTTTACTGTCATCCTCTCCGTAGGGATTATCAGCCGCTTCTGTGACATGAGAAAGGTCACGGGACAACATAGTGAGGTCAGTCAATACACTGCATCATGAGACACGTGAGAAACCCAGGTGAAGTATTAACTACTTGATCGTGTACACAGTCTGTTGTTCTTTAGGAATACTTGTGCATGGGTCATTGTGTCACATGTTAAATAAAACACAGAGTTTCAGAATATCCCTAAAATGGTTTCCGGATCAATTTAAGCCACTGGGGGAAAAAAGAAAAAGAAAAAAAGAATTTAAAGACAGTGCACTTAGAAACCCCATATAATCTTTTGTAAACACAGAACTCTTCATATTTGCTCATTTGACCCTCATCTGCAATGAAACTTGGCATGGTGGAGAGATTAAAAAAAAAAGTCACCTGAGATTGGTCCCAAATGTGATATCTTGCCCAGCCAGGGCAGAGGCTCTGGACCGGGATCAAAAAGAGACATCATCAAGTTTGATTTCTTCTTGCTGTCTGCCTGGGAGTACAACATGCCGTACCACTCTGGCCTGAGGGGCAAAAAAGCAAACTACATATACAATTTGTTCGCATAATATAGCAGTCTTTATGGTGCAGGTTAATATAAAAGAGTTTATATAACAGCTCTGCTGCATCTCACCCCAGCTGGACCAGCGCCACCATGCCTTCAACCTTCAGACTTCCATGTAGAAGTACACAAAAATTGGGACTTTTGCCTGCCATCTGACTGGCAGAAGGTTCCTCCTCAAGCTCATCTGTGGTTCCCGTACCAACTTCATCCACATCTAAAATCAAGTACACATAATAAACTAAATCATAAATATTTGCTATTCTTTATTAATCAGAAAAAAATACTTGTTTTCATTTCTGCTGTTAGACTGTGTTAGACAATTTAACTTACTTTTTTCTCATCTCTTCTATTAATGTTAGTTTTAATCTTTTATATTACAGTACGAGAGCAATTTTTTAAAGAAGTACTGAAATAAATTAGTGTGCATGACAAATAAAGGAAGCTCGAACCTCAAGGGATTTCCCAGCAGCTTTGCTCTTCCTTCCTATTTTGTTGGTTTCTTATAGTCTGAGGCATTTCCTGATTCGTTCGTTATCAACCTTATTTACTAAAATTGATTTGTTCTGCAACAGCAAACTCTAAAGTTCTTTTTTTCTTTCTTAAGTGAGTTAACATAAAGCTGCTTGAACATTTGGGTGTTTACATCTAAATACGAGGAGTTGTGCACAAGCTGCAAAGCTAATATGTCACCAATCAGCATTTCTCTATAACTGGAACATAGCAAAAGTATTAAAACCAACCTTTGTTTACAGCAATAGGTAATACCAAGTGTCTGGATATGACAGGAGGACTTGCAATGTCAGCAATTTCAATGAAACCCACAATCTCCAAATCTGAAAAGGCATATAAGAGAAAGATTTGTTTAAAAAAAAAAAAAGAAGAATTTAAAGAGGATACGAAACACTAAACATATAAAGGCCAGTTTACATCGTGGAGGTCTGCTCTCAAAAACCGACATAGATGTAACACTGTCTGTGAAAGAAGTGCTTAAAGTTTACTTAAATAAGAACAGTGTAGAGGACAGACTGTTTGAATCACCAGACCGACAGGATGAAGTCAGAAACTGATTTTTCCTCCTCTAACCAGCTGTACTGTGCGGCACAATCAGCTCATGCAATCAGCTAAGTTTCTTAGCCCAGCACAAAAATGATCCCCTTAAACGGATTTTCAGTTTTAGTGTCTTTATTTTCCTTAGAGTTATTGATTCTCTCACTAGTTAGCTAAAGTAAAATAATGTAAGTCTACTAGCTGCCACCAGCCAACCACATGACGTCACGGTCCGTACTGACAGAATAAAACTTCAGCACTTATTTCTTAAATCCTGCTTCACAGTTACATCTATGTCAGTTTTTTAAAGTAGGGTTCCATGATGTAAATTAGCTTTTATGCATGTAATGTTTCATGACCTCTTTAAATTAAACTAATCATAAAATCTGAAGCCAGCTGAGTACCTGTACTAACAGTCCGGGGCATGGGCTCCACCTCTTCATCCATCACGACAGGCTCAGGTCGAGGGAAGACCTGAACATCTGAGGATAGATTCCCACAGTGCAAAACCGCATGGAAGGGAGAGTATACAAGATCGATCAGCTTCCTGGGGACATGCAGATATAGAATATGACCAAAGATGCCCTTGCTAAACATATGAAAGAGGTTAAAATGTTTTTTGTGAATAATCTAAACAGTTACAGTAGTACCCAAACATGGTCTGTACACTCTTCATGCAAAGCGGTCCCTCCATAGTAAAGATTTGCCCATCCCCTCCACTAAGGCGAAGTAATTCCTCCAGGTTGTCCATGGCATCAGTCATCTGTAACTGAAATTACACAAGACAGTGGGTCTAATTTTTCAAAGCTGGGCTATTTAGCTAGATTAAGTTAAACTTTTACATATTTGCAATTTAATGGCAATTTCCACATTCTCAATTAGATTGATCATGCTTCCTGAAAGGTACTGACAGATGGAATAAATATAGATCTAGGGCTGAGACTGTGGTATGGGGAAGACTGGTGGTTGCTCCTGGGCCTCGCAGATTCCCAAGTATGAAAATGAGAACTAAGAACCTGAGTGAAGGAAGTAGCCATACAATAGTCATAGGACAGGGAGTGAATGAGGTGTGGTCCTCCTCCTAAAAAAATCTCCATGAGAAACTTCCCGGGCACTTGGGATACAATAGCACAAAAACTTTAACTGATAAGTGCTGTGAGGTTATCTATAGCAAATTTTTGTCTGTTGATTCTGAAATGCTGACAGAGAAATCATCTTAAACCTTTAATCAAAGGTCACCTCATCTACAAATTTCATGACGATAAACATTTCACTCACATGTACTGTACCAGTGTACCTGCACATGTGATGTGACAATAAAAGTGATTTGATGAATACCTGATATTTAATAACATGCAGGGTTTTTCCCCGACTCATAGTTGGTGACTATTTATAACCATGATTAGTGTGCATATAGTCAACACAAAAAGACTGTGCTATTTCACTTATACTTATAAGTTTATACATTTTATGTTATTTTTTTGCTATTTGAAAAATAAAATGTATTCAAATTTATTTTTTAAATAACAGCTTTGTGAAGTGACAGCCTCTTTGTTGGAAGCCAAAATGTTTTATGTGCTGGAAAATTATAGTTTGAGTCTCTGAAGGTAGAAAACAACTGTCATACTGCTGTCATCCTAAAATGTTCACAGAAATGTGTGATTTACAGGCGTCTAACACAGGCAATATGACCCTGGATTGTGTTTTTGATAGCTGCTTCTGGTATCGTGTAACTGTAAGGATGGCTCAATACCTCCTCTGCATTGGCAATACACATGATGAACAGTTTGGTAGGAAAAGGGAAAGGAAGAGGAAATTTCTTGTCATCCCCACGTTGTTTCAGTGTTTGGAGGGAGTGGCGTAAAGACCCCTTCCCAATACCAAGGGATCCATCAGTAACCAGCACCACCTACAGGACATATGGAAGAAGTACATAAACATAACTCAGTATATGCACATATGGTTCAGATCACTGCAGGAAAGCTATTCGACCAATAATAAGCAATAAATAAATCCAATAAATACAGAGGTGTGGCGATACTGAATAAAGTGTTAGCCAAATACCTGACAGGGGCAGGCACTACCCCACTCCTGCTGTACTACATTACTAACTCCATTTAGAGCTGCTTCAACACAAGTTTTGTCATAGTCTTCCAGGTTGCTCAGAGCCTCCTGTGCAGGAAAAAAAACAACATACGGTAATCCCAAAATCAGACCGCTTTTCAAGTAAACAAAATATACTTTGACTTTTCAGACAGATATGTCACATGAGCACACTTTACCTGCAATGCATTGTAGTCTCTGGTGAAAGGTACCAGGAGTTCCCACAGGGAAGAAAAGGCCATCAGCGACGTGAACTCCAAGCGGTAGTTTGAGGCCATGTGTTCAAACAACATATTGAGTCCGTGGACAGCCAGGTTCTTCCTCTGAAACTCTTCGATGCCATCCAATGACACTGGTCGTGTCATGGACAGAGACACGTCCATTAACACCACAGTAGGCATGGCTCACCGCTTACAGATCCCAAATATGAAAACAGAAGTCCGCTGCAATGCTCCCACTGACGGTTTCCACTGCGTTGTCGTCGCCGAGGCGTATTTAGCTAGAACAACCAAATACACAGGCGCCGTCAGTAAAGATAAAGAAGAAGGGACATATGGTAACATCCGAACTGTTAGCTAATGTTGGCTAGTTTTTCGGCTAATTTACATTAGCATTATGTAACGCTACGGCAAACGAATGAAATGTTCCAGCTGCCATTTAACCAAAATTACATTATAACTATCCAAAACCTAAGATACAAAGTAAAGAAGCGGTATCAGGAAAAAAAATTACTAAAACCTACGCGCCTTTCAGTTTTTACGCTAACTAAACAATGGTTATGGTGTACTGTGCACCAGCACTTCCGTCCGGGCTGACATTAGTGTACACATCAGCGGATAGTTCCCGGGAGATAAAAAAAAAACAAAAAAAAAAAACATAACAACAACAATAATAGTAATAATAATGATAGTGATGATGATAATAATGATCTGGCTGCAGACATAACTTTTTATCATCTAGAGATGCGGTCAGTCTTTTGGCGACTTGTTTTGCACAAAAGACGGGCCGATAAGCAACGCCCACTTTAAAGCCCTGACCAGTAAAGATTTGGTGGACGCGTTTCAAGGTATCTACCCACATTTTCAAAATACATTTTCACAGTTTAAATATTTTTAAATGTATTTTAGGCTTTCTGGACTCTGCTTTGATGATTAGTTTAAGATGAGACGCTACACATAATCCTATTAGCCGGACCTAAAGTAGGTTATAATGTTTACGGTGAAGACTTTTCCAGCGTCATATCCTATAACTTGAACATTCCTTAGATGTCTGCCACTATGATTAAAAATTATAATATTTGTTTTGATTATCTGAATAGAACAGAACCTCTGAAAATATCCTTATCTGGTGCTGTATTTGAGTTGTAATTGCAAAACAGTTCCTAAACTTTTTGAAGAACCTTTTTTTTTTAGGTTTTGAAGTGGAAGTGGGAAGTTGGGACTTTTTTTGATTGATTTTTCAAAGAGAAAAATGAATTGTACAAGAGGGAAACGACTGCGGCTGATAAAGCTTCATTTTTTTCTTTTTGGGACTCTCCTCTGTTCCCTCTGTCAGCTGACTGTCAGTGCCAGACCAGGTATGCCTCAGAACGGAGAGGATTTCAGGGGGAAATTAACAAAGATACTTGAGGTGGAATCTCTCACTGCAAAGCATGATTATGATTTCCAAGATCAGACGCATGTGGTCGATGATGTGGAAACAACCTCAGATTCCAACAGACCCACCACTACCGAGTCTCTATTACTGCCAGTCACAAAAGGGTTTATCTCTGCAGCCTCTAAGCTTCCAAAAAAAATATCTACAGCTGCTCCAGCTCCTCCTGCACCGACCATCCTTCATGCTCATTATCCTCTAAATATCTTTTGGCTGGGTGATCCTTCACCTCATTGGGATCATTTACATGTTTGTGCTGCTGGCGATCTTGTGTGATGAATTCTTTGTTCCTGCTCTCGGGGTAATCAGGGACAAGTTAGCCATCTCCTATGATGTGGTAGGAGCCACCTTCATGGCTGCTGGAATATCCACCCCAAAGCTTTTGGGTTTCTTAATAGGAGTCTTCATCACCCACGACAATAGGGATTTTGGCACAGTTGCGGGCTCAGCAGTTTTCACTGTCTCCTTTGTGATTGGATTGTGTGCTCTGTTTTCTCGGCAGGTTCTCCACCTGTCCTGGTGGCCTCTATTAAGAAATATGTCATTCTACATATTTGACCTCATCGTACTGATCATCTTCTTCCTGGACAATGTCATAATGTGGTGGGAGAGCATGATGCTGGTGGCTTGTTAAACTCTCTATGTCATTTTCATGAAGTTTAACGTGCATATAGAGCACAAACTCAAGACCAAACTCCACAAACACAAGAGCATTTTTAAAGCTATTGCTGCAGAGGAACCTGACAAGGTAAGCTCTCCTTTTCAGAGCTCTTATGTTGAATCAGACAAGAAATGAATCTACTGTTTGGTATTTATGTCATTTTCAAGAGCCTAAAATCTGTATTATCTTGTTTAAAACCCATTAATTTAATGATTTCAACCGTGCCCACAAAAATCCTTAACTGACAATATCATCATAAATGTAGTTTCACACATAAACCTCATTTATTGGTCACTGTTAACTGGTTTGTAATGACTGCTTTGATTTAAAAAACCATTTAACCCCAGATGGTATCTACACCAGTGATGTGATACAATTTTGGTGTATGATTGGGAACAAAACTACAGAGTGTAGTTCATTCAGATGTGTCTGTAAGTATGTTTTGCATCTATTTAAAGAATTAAAAGAATTAACACAAGGATAACATGAATGCCAGGCGTTCACAGAAAACATATTAAAAAGTTACCAGTTAGACACATATGTAGTTGCAACTATGTCAAAAATTGAAATTATACTGTCTGTAAAGTTGCAGCATTGTATAGTCTGTAGCATAAGATGATTAAAAACACGAGGAGAAGGATCAGTCAGTTGATAAGAAGATTGTCTCAAACAGTGGTCTAGTTGTTATTAAAAAAGACAGAAATCATGGTACATATTAGGTACTGTTGCCAGTCATGATTAATGAACTGCTTCCTAGGACGATCTGCCTGAAGGAAATGATGGCAACAAAGCCAGAGCTGATGAAAACAGAGTGGAGGAGGATCAAGACGAAAAAACAGAGGAGCCATTGTCTTTACAGTGGCCTGACTCAGAGTGGGAGCAAGCCATCTACCTGCTCAGGCTGCCCATAGTCCTCCCTCTGTGGCTCACACTTTCCGATGTTCGCAAAAAGGTGATAATCAGATTCTTCTTTTTGATTTATTGTTATTATTCTTATTCTTACAGATACTGTAAGTAATCTAGGTGTTTTCCTGGATAGTTCATTTAAGCTGGATAAACAGGTTTCCTCTGTGGTTAAATCTGGCTTTTGTGCCAATTGTGCCAAATTTCCAAGGTCAAACGTTTAATACCGTACAAAGATCTTGAAAAACGTATACATGCCTTTGCGACCTCCAGATTAGATTAATATAACTCTCTCTACTCTGGACTCCAACTCGCTCACCTCCAACGATTAGAGCTTGTTCAGAATGCTGCGGCTCGTCTCCTAACTGGAACTAGAAAGTTTGCCTCCATTACTCCAGTGCTCTCTGATTTACATTGGCTGCCAATTAAATTGCGTATTGATTTTAAAGTTCTGCTGCTTACTTTTAAATGCCTAAACAACCTTTCACCTGACTATCTCACCGACCTCCTCAGTCTCTATACTCCCAGCCGTTCTTTTTGATCATCTGGTCGGTTACTTCTGGCCCAGCCTAGGCACCGTTTGAAGACTAGGGATGATCGTGCCTTTGCCTCTGTAGCACCAAACATCTGGAATAGTCTTCCTGCTACCGTTCATGCCTCTGACTCCATTCAATCCTTTAAAGCACGCTTGAAAACTTACCAATTCAACCTGGCTTTTCCGACTCTCACCGCTCATTAATTGCTGTATCGTTACTCGTTTCTTTGGATTATCATGAATTCTCCCTATCTCTACTTACTAATGAGTTACAGTGTGTGACCATAGAAATGTTTTATTCATTGGACAAAACTATGCAGTTATCAAGCCTATAGACAGCCGTGTAAATAAAAAAAACTAAATAATCAGACATCCGCTCGGAAAATGTATAAATAGTCTTTTCTGAAAAAAAAAAAAAAACCCCAGTGATGGTGTGACTGTGACGTCAGGGGCCCTATATTACGCCCAACAAAATACAAAGGCCTTCTATCCTGCGCACTGACATCCTGTTTGTAAGCTTGTTTGTAAGTAGGCTTGTTGAAAGGGTTCATATACATTTCATAAAGTCAGTGACTTTAAAGAAACTAGAGAAGAAAGGCTTGATGCATGAAAGATGATTTCCTGAGAAAAATAACCACAAACCTGAAATTTAAAAAAAAGAACATTGAAAGCCAATGCAGTGTCCCCCTGACACTAATTAAAATTGTGAGGGTGTTATAAAAAAAGATCTTGATCTGTTTATTATTTACAATTTACACAAGTTGGGTTACGATAGTTGAGTCTATTTTAAAGGAGCAACAGAATAGCTGTTTTGGTCAGTGTAACTATTGTTTATGTGTATTATTGTGTATGTTTCACATAGATTCATATAGAGTATATAGATTGTGCCCACTTGTCTGTACTGAATATTGTTATGTGGTGTGTATGTTGTAACCTCTGCTGGTCTCTAGGCCATGTCTCTCTTGGAAAAGAGATTAAAATCTCAATTAGCATTTTACGAGGGTAAATAAAAGACTAAGACACAAATCATATAACTCACAGGAACACATGGGACTACACAGTTATTCTGAAAAAGGGTTTCTTTTAAATCCTTAGTGTTTAGGCATAAGCAATAGCTTCACATTGTTAGTTACAGAAACACAGATAATAAATAGTTTAAGCAAACTAAAAAACAGAAGCAAATAATCACAAAAACTGATCAGTACATAAGAAGCTTTTCACCTATGATGTTGATTTTATACCCATTAGTATGTTTTCCAGTTAGTTTAAATTTTGTGATGCATCTCTAACAGTATTTTAACAGAAGTTTATCAATGAAAAATCTGTCACTATAAATAATTAGGGCTACATTTTTGTTGTTGTTTTTTAAATCTCTACTCCAAAGAGCAGTTGTTGTATGATGTATGAGAAAGTATCGCATGGGTGAAGAAGTGGGGACTTTGTAGTTTCTACCCCTGTCTTGGCAGGTTTTCTGTTGCACCAAATTCATAAAATATACAATATGTGCAAAATAAAAGAAATAGAGTGTAACTATTAGTTCATGTAAAATATTTATGGTTTTATGTTGCAGTTAACCTTGTTGTACATCAGGGGTAGGCAACTCCTGGCCTCGAGTGCTGGAGTCCTGCAGGTTTTAGATATCACCCTTGGTCAACACACCTGAATCAAATGATTAGTTCATTACCAGGCCTCTGGAGAACGTCAAGACATGTTGAGGAGGTCATTTAACAATTTGAATTAGCTGTGTTGGATCAAGGACACATCTAAAACCTGCAGGACACCGGCCCTCGAGGCCTGGAGTTGCCTACCCCTGTTGGCAGGTACACAATCATACACCCCACAATAAACTATTTACCAAATTTCAGCACACATTTTAAAATGAAACCTAAAAACCAAAGTTTACTTTTACAAGAACATCTTTCCAAATACATATTTATTTGATCCAAGTGATACCTCCTCTTTTGCTGCAAGATAGATAGCAAGCATATAGTGCATATACGGTTAGAGTGGGACGTAAACAAAGGCTTCAGGTGCATTATATTATCAACCCACGATTAGGAAGCAGGTATGGGAGGAGTCAGTGCTAAAGCTGCGTTCACTCATGGAAATGCATTCACCTACACTAGGGGAGCATTAATCACACATACACGTGACATCACTGATCAAGTCACCACTGAAAGCTGCAAACAGTCTGAGTCTAATGGTTGGCTAGTTTTCAGAATATGGCATTCGCCCTTGCAACAGTGTTTTAAGATGCACTACTATTTCATATTCCTATGCTGGAAACACCGGAACAGCAATCCATCAAGGAACGCGTCACTTTATCAGTTATGCACATTGATATGGTACTTATATGTTTTAATATGAAGTTTAAAGGTAGACATACCAGTATAACACGTTTCACTATGTCATCAAAGTTGTTTTCTCTAAACACCGTGGTGTCAAAATACCATTAGACAAAACAAACACTTATTTTGCATTAAACTGAATATTACTAAGGTATACTCACAAGTGAGAGTGCGGTAACGCACATAATCCTCTTAGAAGACTTCAGGTATTAGGTATTATGCTGATCCATTGTGAAGAGTTGTTCTGTGTCCTACATACATAACACTGGCCACTGCAACAGTTTGTTTGTGCCACAATAGCTGACAGTGGAAACCTGTGTTTGGATATGCTTGCACTTATGATTTTGCAAGATGTTATTCTCTGGTAAGTCTGAACCTTTTTGTTCTCTTTGGATAAAGCAATTAGATTGGCTCCTTGCTTTAAATTTTGCATCACAACTCTAGTCTTTCATGTTGTGCAGAAACCAGCATTATGCAAAGAAAGTAACTGTAACACTTTATAAATGGATCTATGAATACAGTGGGGAAAATAATAATTTGATGATCTGCTGAATTTGTTCGTTTTCTCGTTTTCAAAGAAATAAACAGTCTCTGATATTTATGGTTGTTTTTTTTTTTCAATGGAGAGACACACAATATCAACAAAAACTCCAGAAAAAAATGACATAGAACAAATTAGCCACTCTTTAGTTGCCTTGTATGTTTTGGATCATTGTCATGCTGGAAAACCCATCCACAACCTCTCTTCAGTGTTCTAGCTGAGGCAAGGAAATTCTTGTCCAAGATTTTGTGGTACGCAGCCCCGTCCTTTTGTCCCTCAATGAGAGGATCTCTCCTGTACCCAAAACATAATGTTTCCACCACCGTGTTTGACTGTGGTGATGGTGTTCTTAGGGTCATACTCAAAATTTCTTTTCCTTCAAACAAGGTGAGTCGAGTTGAGGCCAAAGAGCTTGATGTTTATTTCCTCTGACCACAGCAATTTATCCCAAGCCTTCTTTAAATCGTTTAGATCTTTACTGGCAAACTTCACATGAGCCTATACATGTGGCTTCCTTATTAGAGTTACTTTGAAGCTCCACACAGAGGGTGATTGAGGGTCATTTTCTGTGTCTTACATTTCCTAATAGTCACATCAAGTGTTGTCACCTTCCCACCAAGCTTTTTGCTGATGGTCTTGTAGCCCGTCCCTGCCTTGTGCAGGTCTGTAATCTTGCTCCTGACATTCTTTGACAGCACTTTACTCTTTAGCCTGTGGGAATGCAGAGGTTGGAATGGAAGAAACTGATTATGTGGACGATTGTGCTTCATGCACATAACTATTTAAGAACAGAAGTATCAAATCTTTATTTCGCTCAGTGACTTGCAAATGACTTTATAACCTTTATGTAATGTGTTTTGTTTGACATTCTGTCTCTCTTTGTTAAACTAAAACTACCATAAAAAAACAGATTTAATTTTGTTGTAAGTGAGCAAACAAATAATTGTTTTCCCCATGATAATACTATGACACATAATAATGGATACATTTTAGTTATGAATAGTCCAAATGCCTTGAGATACGTGTATACTATTAATATCTTTTCCAAATGCAATTTTATCCCTGTTTTTCCTTTACTGTACTATAGACTGGGTATTCCATGGATTTGAAGATGTGAAATGAGTCACATCGCTGGAGTTTTGAATTCTGCCACCCCATGGTCTTCTGGGGAGAGAACTGGACTCCACCAAATTTTATTTATGCACCTTATTTCAACCTAGCCAAAAGCAACACTGCTGCTGGAGAAAAATGTATTGTACCAGAAGGAAGCGACTGCAGCTGAGCCGAGTTCTTTTTCTCCTCTCTGGGGTTTTCCTCTGTACCCTCTACCAGCTGACCATCAGCACTAGACTGTACGAGCCTTTGGCAATGCCTCAAATTGCACACGATAGTGGGGAAGGTTCAGCAGAGGGGCGTTGAGGAGATTGCAGATCTGGGAAAGGTTCTAACTACAGCATATGATTTAGAGCAAACTGAGCAAAGAAACACAACGTATGATGTCCATAATGGAACTACAACTTCAGTATCCACAACATCTACCACTACTGAATTGCCATTATTGCCAACAACAAATCGGACTCTTGTGCATTGCATCTATGTGGCACCTGAACTTCCGGAGACACCCACGCCAGCTCCTCCTACAACTACCGTCCCACCAGCCTTTCCGGGTGAAGCGCCACATATGAAGGGTGATTACCCAGAGGACATTTTTTCAATCGAAGATCGCAGACGTGGCTGGGTGATCCTTCACATTATTGGGATGATGTACATGTTTGTGTCACTTGCAATTGTGTGTGATGAGTTTTTTGTTCCTGCTCTCGGGGTAATCACAAACAAGTTGGCAATCTCTGATGATGTGGCTGGAGCCACCTTCATGGCCGCCGGAGGTTCTGCCCCTGAGCTTTTTACCTCTTTGATAGGAGTCTTCATTGCCCACAGCAACGTGGGTATTGGCACAATTGTGGGCTCAGCAGTTTTCAACATTTTGTTTGTGATTGGAATGTGTGCTTTGTTTTCTCGGGAGATTCTCCATCTGACCTGGTGGCCTCTATTCAGAGATGTGTCATTCTACATACTTGGCCTCATCTTTCTAATTATCTTCTTCCTGGATAATGTCATAATGTGGTGGGAGAGCATGATGCTGGTGGCTTGTTACACTGTCTATGTCATTTTCATGAAGTTCAATGTGCAAATAGAGCGTGCATTCAAGACCCAACTCCACAAACACAAGAGCATTGTCAAAGTTATTGCTGTAGAGGAACCTGACAAGGTAAGATCTCCTATTAAAGAATTCATCAAAGCTCTTGTCCTCGGTCAGACAACTAATAAGTCTGTTGTTTGATATCTATATTGAAAAGTTTTCTCCATTTTCACCCAAACCCATAAACTACTGGTAACAGAAAACAACCCAATGAAACTTTTGAAGAGCTAGGTATACTAGCTAGGTATTAATGCATTCCTGCTGGAGAGACATAAATCAGCAGATTTTAAGATATTTAACTAGTAGAGGTTTTTGTAGGGATTATTATTAGCAACTAGAAAGCAGTTTCGTCACATGATATATATGTAATTTTTTATAAAAACACCCCAAAGCTAATCAGCTGCAGCAAATGAATGCTTTCCAGAGTTATAGCTCCTTTAGCATCCATGTATAGCGTGTCCAAACCTAAACAGTGTGACTGAGGCTTAACTTACACCAAGTAAAGGGTTTAAGGGTTTGTTCATACTCAGGGTTTTTGAGGGCGGGACTCCCAAAAAGAGAACATTTTATTCTTTGCTGAAAATGCTATTTCATATCATTTAGAATCATTAATAACTATTTTATGGGGATAATGGATACAATAAAAATACTGTCATCCTCTGCATTAAAAAAAAAATTATATCTGACATCATCAAGTCAGGCAGCGTGTGCAATGAGTGAACTAGTAATGCATTAAATTATAGCACTAATATAAAATTCTACCAGAATGAACTTTGTTTTTATCTCTGCCGCTGAATGATCATCACTGAACAAAACATTGTTGCACACAGACTAATGGGAACGGTGAGGATAATGCCCCTCCTGCTCCAGAGGACAAGAATCGTTTAAAGGTAAAAATCAATTCACCAACCAATAAACTGCAAGAAGAAAGTCACAAAAAAATTCTTTATACCCTTCACACTCACAGTCTTATTTTGTAAATAATTAAGACAAGTGCTAGCTCCCTGCACTAGTTAAGAAAAAAAAACAAAAAACAGCCACTATATCCACTATTGCATGTTTAACAGTGAAGTGCTATTATCTGTACAGTGACTAGTTATCATGACCTCAGCCGTCTCTTTCCCCAGTTGAAGCCATCCCTTCAGCGAGGGGGGAGTTCTGCTTCTTTACACAACAGCACAATGAGAAACACCATCTTCCAACTCATGATTCATACATTAGACCCTATAGGTAATGGTGAGTACTATTTGATAGCTGTGAATACTGTTTGATGACTGATAACTGTGTACCAAGTGCTTTTATAATAGCTGTCTGAGTACTATGTCCTTCTCATTCTAAAATGGATTAGCAAAGTGTCCCACATGAAGGCAGCACTAAGTCCAGATTGATACTAAGCAGATAAATACCTACCTCAGTCTGTAGAGGGATCCATTTAGAGGCCTGTAGGAGAACAGGAAGAATATCACCAGGGTATAGCTGCAATACACTCTAGAAAAAGTCAGTAAGTGCATGATGACCAGTGTTGGGTAAGTTACTTTAAATTAGTAACTTAGTTACATTACTAGTTACTTCTATCAAAAGTAACTCAGTTACTTCAAGTTAATCGTTACTTTCAAAGTAACTAGTTACTAGGGAAAGTAACTTTGGTTTTACTCAGAATTCTCTTGTTAATGTGTTGCTTCCATAACTGGATACCCAGCAAGATTGCCAGTCTTCTAGCTTGCTTACTTGCCACAAGTGCACTGTGCCACCTACCAATAGAAAGGAAAAAATAATGTGCATATTTCCACGAGAGAAATCCCACACCTGGACCGTCGTTGACCGCCGCCATGATTCTAGCCTACGTCACAGCGTCATGTGCGCTTTTTACATCCAACACAAAAAACTGCAGTCGTGGTGCTTTCGATTGTACGCAGAACTCAGAAATTCGGCCTTCCAAATAGGAAGATGTAGGTAACACCAGACTGCAGATGAGCTGCATACAGGGCTGGACTGGTTCATCAAGAGTTGGGAGTTCGCCTTGTAATCGGAAGGTTGCCGGTTCGAGCCCCAGCTTGGTCAGTCTCGGTCGTTGTGTCCTTGGGCAAGACACTTCACCCGTTGCCTACTGGTGGTGGTCAGAGGGCCCGGTGGCGCCAGTGTCCGGCAGCCTCGCCTCTGTCAGTGCGCCCCAGGGTGGCTGTGGCTACAACGTAGCTTGACATCACCATTGTGTGAATGTGTGTGTGAATGGGTGGATGACTGGTTGTGTAAAGCGCTTTGGGGTCCTTAGGGACTAGTAAAGCGCTATACAAATACAGGCCATTTACCATTTAAACTCCACCTAAACTTGGTTTATATCTGACCCAGATAGACTGCAGGTCATAACTTCTTACCTGAAGTTCAGTTCACCTGACACTCGGACCGGCGGCCGCCTCGGTTCTCTGCTCCTCCTTTCCCTCATCCACCTGCTGGCCTCCACCACTTGCTAATGTTACTGAATCTGTGGAAGCTGCGATAGCCACCACATGAAGTAACGATTAACGACCCTGTCTAAATCCCAGTAACGATTAATGCGTTCCTGATTTTGGCATAATAACTAGTTACCGTGCTCGTTACCACAATAATACCGTAGTTACTGTAACGCATTACTTAATAACGTTAGTCCCTACACTGATGATGACGGGGTTTTCTTTCTCTTAAATTAGTTAAAATGCAATGATTTAGAAGATGTAAGCTGGGTTGACAGTGTGATGATGGGCTGACCTATCCAGATTTCACATTTGAGAAAATGGTTACAAAGATTATCTATGTTATACGTTTGAGCTGAAAATTCCCTTTAGCCATGAATGCTTTGTAATCTGAAAGCGGAAAGGTACTATAGATGTGCAAGGGTCTGTACGAGCTAGCAACTAGCTATGAAATGAAGATAAATTTCGAATAAAAATAGTCCAGAACACAACACCTTCTTCCTGTTTTTACTGTTGTTATTCCCACCCCAGACACATCTGGGTGAAGCAGGCTGAATATTCTCACGCTCGATCTGATATTGTTTAGTGGTCTTCAACTAGGAGTCTTCAACTCCTAGTGTGAATGTGATCCGACAGTGATTCAAGCCATGGCTTGAATCACTGTCGGATCACATTCACACTATAAACAAACTTCAAGGAGTTCATTTGCACCGAGACCACCTCCTCTAAAGGCTCTTGGTGTGGTTACTGTGTTCACATCTGCACAAACATACTGCATGAAGGGGGGAAATGAACCAGAGTTTGATTTAAATGGGCTAAACACAGCAGGCATGAAAACACCCTGAGATCCATCCAAGAAACATCAGTGACAGAAGTAATTCTGTCAAGCAATAATTTTTAGTCAATCAAACCTTTTCTCATGTCTGGGGAGCACTATCAATAGAAATACTCTACTCTGTTATTATGTACCTTGGGATGAGTGTATTTAGTCCAAAATATGAGAAGTTGAAAAACTGACTGTTGACGCTGTCTTTCTGTGGTTTTTGCTGTACTACTGGTAATATTAATAATTATTTTAGCCTCATTGTGAGGAATGGCTGTGTGGTGGACGCAGATGAACAGTCCAGTCTTTGTTTATCCCCCCTTTTCATCATAGCAATTTATTAGTGTGCCGTATTTGCAATCAAACTAAGGCAAGAAGTTTAGTATAAAACAAAAGAAAAACAAGTAACCCCAACTTAAACACTGATTATCCAAAAAGTAAAATAAACTATTAAGAAAGCAATTCTGTAGTACATCCATTGTGGCCTACTCACCATTATGACCTAACATGCAATGCTTCTGGAAAGTAGCTGACCATATAGTCAGTAGCTCCTCCCACTCCAGGAAATGACAATTAAATATCAGTTAAATACTAAATTAACTTATAGTAGTTCTCAATCTAAAGTGCAGTCTGATGAAAAGATGAGCAATAAGTTAATCAGATACAAATCTTAACCACCAACATTTTCAATCAGGCTCTCTTTAGGGTTTCATGACTAATATAGCAGCAATATACACATAATGAATCTAAATTAAAAGCACTTTGTACTGTGTTTAGGGCCCTCCGTGTGACATCTGTGATTCTAATTTTATTTTGCCACTTTGTGTGTTTGTAGGGAAATTTAAGGAGAAAGCTGAAACTCTGAACAGCGTGGCAAGAAAGAAATCAGACGCCAAAGACAAAAGTGAAGGTAACATTGAAGGATGTGAGCGTCATTCACTGACTAGAGACTGACACCTGCTTAGTATCATTATCAATAGCTGGTCTGCAAAGCATTAAAATGACATGCGCAAAATGACTTAAAAAAAAATAAAATAGGTTTTTTGTTCAACATCAGTAGATGTCGCTATATGCCAACTATCATAATAAAACAACTGTTTCCCCATTGTAGTAATATTTTAGCTTATACCTTGGAAACAGTTAGTACACACTAGTTAAAAAAAAAAAAAAATATATATATATATATATATACTGTATGACGGTGGCGTGACTTTTACACAAAGGCAAGCAGAGATTCCCCAGCCTCCAGAATACACACACAAACATCTTATTCCACTTTTTAACAGTTTAACTAGTTAAACTGGAACAGATTAAAACATACCATTTTTGCTGTCTGTCTGCACTTTACATGGATGTCTTCAGCTTTTGGCACTCTTTCCTGACTGAAGAATTTTAAAATATTATTACTTTTATAACTGAATATCTACTATATTACCAAATATTACTTGCTAACAAACTGAGAATGACAGGAGGTGGAGGAATTTGCCAAATAACCTTTTAGCCAAAAAAGTAATAAAACAACATGGTCAGAGCAGCCCTCTCCACCGTCATCACAGCTTTCCTTGTGAATGTAAGGAAGTATTAACAACTTTTTCACATTTCTCTGCATCACACGTTGGCCAAGGTGGTTAGCAAGACAAAACTCATCTGTTAGGATGCTAAATCACTGAAGCTTGTTTACTTGTTAATGCTAGCTTTATGTTTTTTTTTTATTTGACATATTTGACATGTCAAATTGCATGTACAAACCAAGTGCATATAACTATGCAGAGAACTCAAGGAATATATAGGTATATAGCTAAGAAGACAGTGAGTGAATTCAGCTTATGCATTGACTGCAGTTCTTCCTGTAATCAGTCCTGAAGTCTTAAATGAAATTAAAGTCTTCCAGATAACTGCATAAGGGCCCGCAGTTAATAAGCAAACTCTTTGGGATTCCTTTCACAGATGGTGGGGAAAAAACTGAGCAGAGCAAAGAGCCAGAACCAACCCCAGCTGCAGAAGAAGAAAAGAAGGAGCAGCCAGAGGACAAGAAGGTACTCTCCAACCATGTCCTGGTGGCTTTCAAAAAGCCCAGAAGTCAGTCTTTGATTCCTGTCTATGTAAGAGTCAATGCACAGATCAATGATACAACTTGTGGGCACCTGCTTCCTTAGGATGGTTTGACTTTTGTTTCTTTTTATCATATGTTTTTAATTGCGGTATCTTTCCTACTTCAGGAAGATGTACCAGCAAAAGATGATGGGTCAGGAGAGTCAGACGACTCTGAGAGCGACGAAGAGGACAGCGATGATGAAAGTGACGAGTCCAGTGAAGATGAGGATGATGATGAGGATAAAGACGAAGAAGAAGATGAAAAAGACGATGAACCTCTGTCTTTAGAATGGCCCGATACACGTCGAAAGCAAGCAACCTACCTCTTCCTGTTGCCCATAGTTTTCCCTCTGTGGCTTACCGTCCCAGATGTTCGCAACCCGGTGAGAGATACCATAATATTTCTGATATCAGCTGTGGTAATTTAAATCATGCTGCATTTTGCTTTTCCATAACTCACTTTGTCCTATAGAAATCCAGAAAATTCTTTGTTGTCACCTTCCTGGGCTCTATTCTATGGATTGCTATCTTCTCGTACCTCATGGTGTGGTGGGCCCATCAGGTCAGTTACTTTAGATGCAAATACTCTGCTTTGTTTCCTGTTGATGTGCATTGACACACAGTATCGCTTAAAAGATCTGTGTAAACTAAAAGCTGAGCACCTAAAAATCTTGTTCATCTTCCTAGGTGGGTGAGACTATTGGCATCTCAGAGGAAATTATGGGCCTGACTATCCTGGCTGCGGGGACCTCCATCCCTGACCTCATTACCAGTGTGATTGTGGCTCGTAAAGGCCTGGGAGACATGGCTGTGTCTAGCTCTGTGGGCAGTAACATCTTTGACATCACTGTGGGGTGAGCCTCTATAGCTGGATCGTCATCAATTTCGTTTTTAAAGCTGCTTAACACAAACTTTAATAATTCCTTTCTCTCCCTTTTCTTTATGTTTTTTCACTATCATTTTATTTAAAAGTCTCCCAGTCCCTTGGCTCCTGTACTCAGCCATCCATAGTTTTGGTCCAGTGGCTGTCAGCAGCAATGGGCTCTTTTGTGCCATTGTGCTGCTCTTCCTCATGCTCCTCTTTGTCATCATCTCCATTGCTTCCTGTAAATGGAAGATGAATAAGGTGCTGGGTTTCACCATGTTCCTCCTCTACTTTATCTTCTTGGTGCTCAGTGTTATGTTGGAAGATCGTATCATCATCTGCCCAGTTTCCATCTAATTCTTTCTGCTGAACTGTTAACCTTTTTGGGAAAGGATCTCACGAGCATAGACCTGGATATCTATAGGAAACATTCAGAAAGCTACGTGCTCTGCATTGTTACCAGTGAAGTGTCTGGTATGTCAGCAGCAATAAAGCATTTTCTAGAACCTGATACTCACTTATAGAAATGATGGCAGCTTTTAAATTGATTTTCATAGTACACGGGGAGATGCATGACTACCAGGGGCGGAGCGTGGGGGTGGCTTACTGGGCTTAAGCCCGGGTTGTTTTGTCAGAAGCCCGGGGTCTTTTGGAGTGTAATTTTTTCATAGTTAGATGCCTGGCTGACAACTGTATAAAACAAAAAGTACACACAATATTCGAAGCACATAGTGCACACTGTGGGAATTTACGACTGTGCGTGAATCCCCCCTGATATTGGTATGATCCGAGCTCAGGCACTAAGCGACTGAGCGAGGGGGCGGGGCAGCTGCTGCCTGTGAGTGCGCTGTTGGAGAAACGGAGCCAGCCATACTAAGGAGAGCTTAAGTTTGAGCAGGTACCAAAGCAAATCATTCGTACCGTACAAATAATGTAAATATGACGGTGAATCACGAAAGATTGATATCAAACTGATCACTTGACCAATATTACGTTACTTGCTCTTCAAGTGAATCAACAAATGGCGAAATGAAAAGCCGAACAAATGCTATTGTTTTTAGAGAGTCTTAGCTTACGTGTGTTTATTTCATATTTTCAGTTCTTACCCTCCCCGACTAAATCGGTTTCAGTTATGTACTGAAATATAAGAATGGACATTAGAGGCTTCTTTCAAAGAAAAAACTGTTATTTTATATATTATGCTTTGTATGTTGTTCAGTATATTTCTATGCAAAACAAGAGGGATTTCAGTACACAGCAGGATATTCACATTTGTAACCAGATATTTACATACACTTTAGGAAGAAAACATAAAACATTTTTACTGTACAACATCAATTTAGAGTAAACTTTTGTTTTAGATAAATATTGAAATATATTTTGAATTAGTTAAATGTCAGAATAAAGAGAGACAGAGCTGTCTGTTTTTTATCACTTTCATCAAATGTAGCAGTACATGTACACTAAGTTTATTGTTAATTAATAAGAAACTCCAGACGATTCCATTCTGAGCTGAAGAAGCTTCTGATAGGTTAGTAGAGTCCATGTGAGTAAACTGGTGGCACAGCTGTGGATGCATATAAGGCAAAACACAGAGCCTGTTTCTGTGACATGGGAACATCAAGAGATGTCAACCAAAACACCAGGAAAAGAATTGTGGACCTCCATAAGTGTGGCTCAATTTTGAATACAATTTGGTGCCATTTACAATTAAGGAATACAGATAGTTTCTCTCTTTACTCTTAAAGTTAACAAATATGTTTTTTATATTTATCAATCTAAAAAAAATAAACATTTAGTCTGATTTGATGTTACAATTAAAACATGTGTTTGTGTTTTTATCTGAAGAGTAAATATCTGGTTTCAACTGTATATTTGATGATGTTGGTGTTTGGCTTGATTGTCAGCACAAAGAGGGAGAGAGAGGAGAACGAGGACAGAACAGAGATGGAATAAGAGCAGGTGAGACACACATGTTAGTCAAATGGTTGTTTACCAAAAGTATCACCGTATCACAGGTCCTCATGTATCTCGTACCTAGTGTTTCTTTTTAGGTTTGTTATTTTTCAAATTCTATATTTATTAAGTTATGCAGGCTTGTTTGCACAACAAGGCTGAATAATTATATAAACTTTTCTCAGTCTAAATAGTGGACTTGGGTAGAATTAAAAAATAAGTGTAGTGCAGGTCTATGATGATTTTTAGTGCTACTATCATTTAGTTCTGATTCTGGTTCTGTCTTGGTTACTGTTGTAGTCCTGTTTTAATTCTGGATCAGTTCTGGGTCTGGTTGAATTGGGGTTTAGTCCCTGTGTCTTGATACAGCCCCGACTTTGTTCTGCCTTGCTGCTTAATTAAAAAACTAGTTTAAGGTGTCCTGCACATGTGATATATATTTTTCCCTATATGAAGTCATTCTTTTTTGAACAAAACTCAAAACAGAGCCAATTAATCTTTCAGTCATTTCTACCCCCCCCCCCCCAAAAAAAAATAAAAAATAAAAAATCCCACATGCATACTACCCTTTTGGGCTAAGCCCCGGGTGTTTCAAATGTCTGGCTCCGCCTCTGATGACTACTATCTAATACAGTGTAGATTTTGCGGTGTAAGACCTAACAGAGATGTTAATGGGTTTTTTATGCACTGTCTATGAAATGCAAGTAAAAGTGTTAGTTTGTGGACACATTTTGAAAAATGTAGGCTACTAAATGTGTATTTTGTATCATTGTAAGTAAATGATTTTGTAAGAATCATGATAGAGACCCTGAGCTTGCTTGAACTGTTTTTTTTCAAAAATCATGAAAAATCATTGAAAAAATAAAAAATAAATCAAACACAACATCCATAGAATAAATGTCTTTATTCATAAATGAAGTCAAACTATACATCCACCTAAGGAAGAAATTTCATTTCTTTTTTTTTTTTTTTATGTAAAAATCATACAAATCAGTATCTGTGTTACAAATGATAAATAATACATTGGAAACATTGTTAAAATTGACACTTAGTGTAAACAACACATAGACATAAAATTATGTTTTGGTCATTCACTGTTTTGTTTTTTACCCAGACTTTTTTTTTTTTTACAAGTTGGCTAAAATACTGGTCTACATGCTGTGAGATTGGTGTTTTATTTCAAGCACACAGACTTATATAATCCAGCATTGTATCATCAGTTACTGCGAAGTCCAGCAATAAGCTGTGGAGCTGCATCACTCCAGGTTTTTGTCAGTTGATCGTGAAAGAGTGAACTGTCACACTTGTGTTTTAAAGTGATTTCTGAATGAGGGCAGGTCGGAGCTGTTTTTCATGTCAAAGAAATGCCTTTGACATCTATATATCTTTAAATATTCTCAGTGCAAATAAGCCTGCACTACCGTCTGTTCCAAGACCGGTTAGTATAAGTGGGTAAAACATCCATCAATACTCTGTATGTCACACTAAACAGTGCACTGTTGTCCAAATATCTAAAACATCGACACCATACATTGAAGACAAAAAGAAAATATACAAAATTCTAGAGTCAAATGCTCTGTACATTATTATGAACCCATTAGTGTGACTCAAAGTCTTTATAAAAGAAAATGTTGACAGAAAACATTTATCTCCTTTTGATTGATTGTACTGTTTTTAAGGAAATCCATCCTTGCAAAATCACATTTAACACAAAATTTTAATCATTATTTTAAAAAAAGATATTGCCTAAAAAAAACCCAAACTGTAAATTAATGAATTATATAATATTCCCTTTTGGGATCTTTTGGTACATTGTACAAAAACAAATAAACATTGTGCATATAAATTAACTGGCTCCATTCTTGAATCAGAAACAATTTTGTGGTTTATAATTTTATGAGGTTACAACCTAGTTTAGTGTATTTCAGTATATGAGTTTAACCTGTCCGCTTTATGAGGTGTACATGAAGAGGAAGTGATTTGCCTTTACAAACTTGAACCTGTGGAAATTTCAGACAGAACCATGACTAAGGTGTGCGTGGCAGAGACACAGCCCCATGTAAATGAGAACAAATGGCAAGTGCTCATCTTATCAAAGTGCTTTGTAAAAACATGAACGTCTAAAAGTACACACAGTCAACAACAGTCTTAACAAGGTCACCAGGACCACTGAGGAATTTCAACGAGGTGAACTTACACTTACTTGTACCTACTTATTCACAGCTTCAACAGTAACAGAGGCATAAAGTAGAGACCGTGAAATAACTGTGCAAACATTTATACAGAAAATATCTTCAAAGTATTTACAAATACAAGGCCTGTCACTTCATGCCTCTCAGCTCTGACAGTTTTCAAGAAACTCATGGCAGTTGCATTATGTTAAGTCCCATTGTGCTTACAAGAGCTTAATGCTCCAGTCAGATGAGCTGGTCCTGAGTCTGAAGAGCAGTTTGACAAACAAAGAAACAAACAAAAAAAACAACAACAGCAGCAGTGACTGTTGGAGGGAGGAAAAAAAGCTACAGAAGGGGGACAAGAGGTTCACAAACCAGGCTCTCCAAATGTCCTTCTACACTCCATGACCCCTGCTCCAGGGGGCCGGTCACAGTTGTGTGTCAGTTTAACCAGGTTGGGGGTGAGGCGATCGTATGCCAGCTTGTACTCGCGATCGAAAGCACCTGCAGGAGAGATAATGGTAAGTTAAGAATCTGTCAGCACGCTTTCTTTATATAAAATCTTTTATTTAGGACGGAGAGATTTCGCAGGTCTTTCCTCCCCACTGCTGTCAGACTCCATAATAAAGACTTTAACTGATCAAGCACACACATCCATACGTATGCAATAATACTAAGTCAATAATCCTTTCTGTCATCGTTGTATTTTACTCAGTTGTATATAGTATTTGTATTTGTATTCTATTTTTATCTTATTGTATATTTATTTTATTTTATTCTACTGTATATAGTATTTTATTCTATTCTGTACAGTTGTGTACTGTATTTATTCTTATTGTATTCAAATTTTTGCCTCATAACTTTTGCACTGTCCACTTCCTGCTGTGACAAAACAAATTTCCCACGTGTGGGACTAATAAAGGTTATCTTATCTTATCTTATCTTATATACATTAACTACAAACAGCAGGCATTTGAGAATATCGGCAGAAGAATCTACAGTCTTCTAGCTAGCTGTTCTATTGTAGATGGTCAGAGAAATGCTTTGGGTTATGTAAGGTGGTACTAAAACTGTGTTATGTGGATATATTCAAACACTTTAATCTTATACTTTGTTCAGAGTACAAATAAGGCTAGTGTATTGCATCCAAGATGGCTGTTTACACAAAACTTTGTACAGGATATGTGAAAAAAAGAAGAAAAAAACCCACCTGATGGAGTTACACAAAATGTCAGGGCATCATTAAAGCCATCAAGAGTCATTATTACATATTTGGGCAAAAGCAGTGGACTGACATTTCCAGTCCTGCTAAAATAACTAAAAACTAAAATATCCATGCTCTGAACTTACTGATATTAATGTTGTTCTTCCCCAAAGCCACCAGAGCAAGGAACAATAACTCTCTGTAGAGACTCCTTTTTTGGGAGAGAAAAGAAAAGAAAAGCAATGAGATTTTCCATTCATATGATTTTGCCGGTGTAATTTTACTCATCACACACCTCTTTATTTACTTACCTCTGTCTTTTAAAACCTAACTCAGGCCCCAACAGCTGAATGATCTGGCTCATGGGCTGATGCACATCACTCTTCTTAATGCTCCTCACGAAACCCTGCAGGAGCTCCACAGTGAAGAGTTGGCCTTCTTCACATAACCCGGAGCGAACCAGCGAGTTGGCACCTGCGAAGAGGGAGAGATTAAAATCACTGCGATCAAAGGTTCATTCATCTCATTTCTCTCATTAACAGATGAGAGAAATGAAGAAACGAAGTCTGAAGGTGTGGCTCACTGATAAGATGACTTGATTAATAGGTTTCCTGAGCTGAATTATGCATGATCTACTAGTTGTTAATATGCATTGTTTCATTTGCATGTAAATATCTGACCTTACCGGGAAAATAATTTTCTGAAGGTAGCCTGATATCACCTTTTCTAATTTATTGCACTATAGTCCTGTGAAAGTAAACATTGTATTAACTTACAGTGGGTGTTCCACAGGACGTAGCAGGGTTGAACTTTGTCTTGGTGCAACTTCAAATTGTCCCACATAATCCTCACGAGAACCTGCTTGCTGTCCTCCGATGACAGCATCTGAGGAGTCTGAAGGGGACAAAATACATAAAAAAGATGAATTCATTATTGCATTGTCCTCTGTAGGCACAAGTTGTGTTATGGTTTCATGCATTATATTTTGTTAGTTTTGATTTTTAATAACAACACTAGGAGTCACCAAAGTCCCAAATAATTTTCTGAGCTTTAGAAGTGCCAGTTGGTACAAACTGTTTCTGCTTGCCTTAGAGCTTGGCTAAGCTAATGAGCTACAATATTCACTTTTCTAGTTGCTGATGGCACACGGGATGACATCATTAAAGTATTCTGCTGTCATATTTACCTGGTCTTCGTGGCTACAGTGTTGGGAGCCCAGGATAAGAGCTGGCAGGTTACTCGGCAGGTCGAGCCTTCTGAAGTACCAAACAAGGTTCCAGAAGACAATGGGATGTTGGTCAACAACGCTTGGGGAGGAGATTGCCTGGTCGCCCTCATTCACTAACAGGCTCTCCAGCTCCTTCCACAGAACCAGAGGGCTCAAGTAGGGCACTGTTACAGGAGCAGAAGCAGAGGAGCAGGAGGAGGAGGAGGACGAGGATGAGGCTGGGGCTTGGCCAGCACCCCCACTGCTCTCCCGCTTCTGTGCAGGAGCTGCAGACGCCTCAGCTGCACCGTCTGTTGTGGAGATTTTTTCCTCGGGATTGGGTGGCAGGGATGTATCCTCCTCTTTAACAGGATTGCTTTTCTTAGACGACCTGATGAGAGACAGAGAGTGGATCTGTTTAAATGGGCCACGGGGATAAAAGATGTTTTGTCTGTGTCTGTGTGCCTCAGTGCTCTTTGTAAAAAGAAAAAAAAAATGTTCCAGACAATTAGCAGGATACTATAGAAAAAGACAATCTAGTACAATGTTGTAACTGAAAATAGCCCAAATTGATGGCTTTAATTATTCAAAGTGTTTGAGCTCTCTTTGTAAGCATAGTGTGCTGTGTAAATTTTACCTGCTGTGCGGTCTCAGATCTTTGATTTCCACATTGAGAAAAGGCAAGAAGGCTGTGCCGCAGAAAGGACAAGTGCTGTTGAGGTTTGAGTCATTTGCCGTCCATCCTGCCATTATCTCCTCATCATACACCAGACAGTCACATGTCTTACAAAGTGAACAGCTAGACATCAACACCTATAAAAGAAAGCGTCAGGTTCAGAAAGAAACCATCACACTGCCTGAGCGAGCCTACAGACAAGAGTTGGACTGGGATTGTTATGTGCTGGTGCCTTACCTCTACGGTGTAATTGGGAGTGGGTTGGAAGCGGCCGGTGTCGGGGGAGGAATCTGGAGTGTGAGGAGTTTTGGAGGGAAGTGCCAAACCACCTGGATACAGTGGAGGATTATACAATCAGACACAGAACGCAAAGCCAAGACTGAACACAGCTGTCAAAGCTTTAAATGTCTGGATGAAACTAAGAAAAAGTGTCCAGCTGAAACAAAGCAGCAATTACTTTATTAAAATCTGCAATCAGTGTTTGTATTTGTGCCGCAGGTTTAGTGAGTCTGTGTCTCTGCTTGTGTGCACGTGATTGTGCATGCACGTGTACATGTTGAAGTGTGTTTAGCATAGGGTCTGTGGCTGGGTGCAGAAAAACCTACACACTGCATCATCCCTCACGCCTGCTGGCCTACTTTCCAATAGAACAACACCCAACTCTTTCCATCACTGAGGCCTACTCTTACTCTAAATTTAGACTGCCAAGAAGTGTTTTCATGCAAACCAGCACAATGCTGCAGTTATAATGAGCTTGTAACAACAAAGCTTTAAGCCATGAGTTTTTTAGATTAGAGCTGCTTTTAGCAGGAAAGGGACCTGATTTAATTGACTTTGTTGATCATCCAGTGTAAGTATTAGTAACTTTGTAAAATATCAATGTAACACACGAAAATAAAAGCTTCACTACAACAATATTTATTAAAAGATGTGGAACGAACCAGAAAAGGAGTTGTGTCTGAACACTCTGTTTGGGGTGCCAGGGCTGCCCAGGTTAGTATGATGATGCCCAACGGGGCTTCTCCTGACTCGGGACACGCTACCATGCTGTGGGGATGTAAATCCATCTGGATCTAGACAGGAGTCATTATCAAGCAGCGAGGAGCAATCGGCCTCTCCTGAGGTCAGTGAGGACACACTCATGCGGTCACAGTTTGCGTCCTGCAGGGGGCAAAAAAGAACTGTAACTAGATTTCATCCTAGAGCCAGTAATCCCAAATATGCATGAATTATTTATATGTTAAAAAAATTCTAACCTGTGTTAGTGAAGTTTGAGAGGACAAACGAGAGTAGAGACGACTAGCTTTCTCAGCCACACCCTTTCCTGCTGATATAACGCTGCTCTTGAAGATGTCGAGAGTTGGGGTGAACAGTGTTTCCATGGAGAACGATGAAGTGGAAGGAGTGGGTGATGACGGTGAAACCAAAGAGGGAGGCCTCTCTCTGTCTTTGTTACAAATACCAAGAGGAAGAGATGGTGACTGCCTCAGCCTCTCCTTTGTTTTGGCAGGCAGTGGGAGGTGTGTAGTGGATCGAACTAGGGTTGAGGATTGCGGGGAGGAGTGGGGAGAAGAGGCTGAGCGGAACAAAGGGCTTGAGGGGTTCTGCAGGTCCATACTGGGCGTGCGGCTGCTCAAGGGGCTGTTGCCATTATTCATGTACGTTTCAATCTCCTCGGCCAGGTTGCGCCTAGAGTTGGATGCACTGCTGTTGTCATGGTCACATTCCTGTACGGTCGCTGTTGCCATCAGCGACAGGGGATCAAATCCCATCTCAATACCTGTCCTCCTCACTGTCCCGGCATTGCAGATAACGCCGGCCCTCTCCACTGGGTGTTTCTGTTTATCAGTCTCTGTGACCTCTTCCTCTACTTCATGCAGTCTGTCAGAAGCAAGGTGAAGCTGCTTTGATGTACTTAGAATGGGGACACTGAGCCTCAGAGTTCCCTGTCCACCAGACAAGTCCAGAGAATTTGGCCTCTCTGCCTTTGGCAAAGCTCCACTCAGAAGAGTGTCACTAGATGGACTGGAAGCCAGCCTGTGGCCACTACCTGTGACAAAAACACATTTGAAAGCATTCAGCTGAATGGTACATAGTGGTTATACGCAGTAATAAAACGACTTCTTGAGAGTCTGCTTTATAAATAAAACATTGCTGTGTTAGCATCTTTTGATTTGGAGGCGCTGGGAGAAAGAATGGAACCTCCACATCAAACGCTGCAATTTTGAACAACATTTAGATTGAGAATGAACACTAAAAGGCATTTTTGTGCGTTTTTGGCTAGTCCACTGAAATCTGTGGCAGTATTGTGCTCTTGCATTATTCTAAAATAAAAAATCCTGTTAGATTTGAATGAATTGTTGCTGGTGTTCTACTGTTCATGCCAACATGAAGCTGCTGCAGGGACGAGGAGGAAGGGAAACTGGCAGCTCTGCGGTTCCTTAAGGGATATGTGTTTATCTTACAATACAGCTGTATTGCATTTTAAGCCAAACGTAATAAGTTATTAAGGCTCTGATAAAATGCCACACCAATTACAGAGGACTACTGATTATGAAGACTGAAAAATTAGAAAAACAACACAAAGTCAGACACCGCATGTCATGATTTGCAACAAAATTCAAGGCAAAAGTCATCTGCTTACATAACACGTTTATCCATCAGCAGATTGTTTTTTTTAATGAGAAACGCCTAAATTTAACAGCAAATGGACAAGAAAAAAAAAACAAACACATTACACCCACAGCCAAATGTGATACCACCAGCTTTTAAAGGCAAAGCATCCATTTTGCAGTGAGCTGTGAGTCACTTTTTGCAGAAATAGTCCCCCAGTGTCAAAGATACGACATAAAAGCAATCCATAACTCACTTGACTTGACTCCTTTGTCTTCCACCAGGGCTGTGCCATCACTCTCTCTGCTGCACAATCTCTCTTCCTCCTTAGACAAGGAATCATAGCCTTGGTCTGACTGTTCACCTGAAAAAGATAAGGAGAAATCACTCCGCTGACGCTTACTTTTTAAATGTCCTCTCACTGGTGTTTTGTTTCTTCCTCGAGTGAATTAGAATTTGTTCCCATTAGTCTCCATGGAAGCTTTATATGAGACAACTGATCAGAGAGTTTTTGTTTACAAGCGCTTTGTGACATTCCCTTCAGCATGAAGCACACAAAACACCCAGAATAGAAAAGCAGGGGCACCAGAAAAGGAACAGAATATTTTTTATAAAAACTTCATTAAATTCACAAGGTCAAATAGCAGGAGACAGTACAAACCTTCTCCACTGTGCTTGGAGTATTTTCAAAGAATTTGTTCACTTTCAGTAGTTTGATGAGACAAGTTGTGCCAGATGATATTGTTAGCGCAAAAGCTTTGGTCTTTTCAGCTTTGGTACTTGTCTTAGCTGAGAAGATGTGAGCTTACAAAAGAAACATGCCTACCTAACGCTATCCAACATAATACAATTTTCCCCAACCCCACCCATACCTCCACCACCACATATTACAGAGCAGACTTTATGTAAGTGCTTGTTTCTTGGCTTTTGCATTTGCATTTTCCCCAATCACTTAAAATGCAATTTGAATGCAATTTGCCTTTAATGCATAATTCAAAGATTTATTATATGTATTTATTTATGCTTTTGACTGGGCTGGTTTAAAAGCAGCAGAAAGTTTTAAAAGTTATATTTAAAAGCAAGAGTAAGAAAGCAGCTACACAACAAACTGCCACCACATCTCCATCTACGTTACGCCTTCTTTCTCTTATCCATGCCTGAATGGACCCTACCACCAGCCGAGGGCGGGCAAGCCGAACAAAAAGGATATAAAATGTAAATAAATAACAAAAGGTATCACCTGTTATTTGCTTACATGCTGAAAGGTACCTATAATACGGCACATGCAGCACACATATTGTATATCTATGTATTTAGCAGAGTACCTTTATTCCCTATTGCTTTCACACCATTAAGTAAATAATCAGGGATCAAACTATCCTTGATCCTTGCACCTCACCATCCATAGCATCTAACCATAGAGGAAAAAACAAGACACGACACAACCACTAAAGAGATTTTCGCTCTGATTACCTGGCATAATTCCATAATATCAAAATAAACAACAAAAACGTCTCTCTGATATAAATCAAGTACATCAGGTATGGGAAAAACCAACAGTGAAAACGGTGAACCTTTCATCACACCTTAATACTGGAGTCTTTCATATATTAGTTTGTGTAAAATGACTGAGAGAAAGTCAGTGCAGATGAATAATTAAGGTTTGAGATTCATGATGTTCTGCCACTTTTAAGGCAGTTAATTCAATCACATCCCATAAATCAGAGAGATAGGAGGGAAAGTAAAAGGCTGCACGTAAAATAGATGGAATGAGAACGACATAGGGCAGTAGCTCTCTACCTGTACTAAATCCATCATCGCTGGAGTCCATTTTAGTGAAGTCGGTGTCGATGGAGGTGCGCTCAGCAGAGTCATTAGCGCTGTCCAAACTGCCATGGCTGACTGTGTCTAGATCGCTGCCGTCTAAAGGGAGATAAGAGCAGAGAGAAAGGGGATGAGAGAGGCTTCACAAAAGACAGACTACCAACAGGATTATGAAACCAGAGCTGCACTCACACTATATATGAGCGATGTATAAACCCTCACTGAACTGTGTTGCAATCATTATCATCTGCAGCAAATGCAGGAATGTTCTGAGTGCCACAGCATCAACCAGCGCTATAAGATTTATCTATTTTACCTCAAAGTGAAGAAAAGTGAACGAATCTTGCTCAAGACCGAAGATGCACTTAATATGATCGTGTTTTTATTTTGGGAATTTAAACGTTTAAAACGTTAAGTTAAAATATGTGCAGCTGGGAAAAATGTCATATCAAATGGTGTAAAGCATTACTTTTTCATTAAAGCCTATCACTCAATATGTCATTATGGTAATGAGGGTCTCTGCGGGTTGTTGTGGGAATTTGAGACTGAGATCAAAAGGAATCTGTATACTTTGACTGCCAGGGAGGAAAACCTCTTCACTTTGTGTAAAAGGTTTCAAAAAAAGCAAGGTAGGGAACCAGGATCAGACTATGTCGCATGAATTCATAAAGCAATTACAGTAACTAAGAAGAAAATACACCATTGATGAAGTCAGGAGTAATTTTCTGTAAATTTGATGCAGTCCAAAACATCTTAAAGCCTCACTGGGATCGAGTGTAAAGCAGTCACTACTAGTTCTACTTTTGACTACAGAACTGCCTTAATCGGAGTTCTAAGGAAACATTCCTCAGAGATGTTATTTGACATGATAGTATCACACAGTTTCTGCAGATTTGTTGGCTACACATCCATGATAAGAATCTCCCATTCCACTAGATCCCAATAGTGCTCTGTTGGATGGAGATCTGGTGACTGTGGCTGCCATTTGAATACAGTGAACTCACTGTCATGTTCAAGAAAGCAATTTGAGATGATTTGTGACACAGCGTGTTATCCTGCTGGAAGCATCCATCACAAAATTGTTACACTGTGATCATAAAAGGATGAAGATGGTCAGCACCAATACTCAGGTGAGCTGTGGTGTTTAGGTAACATTTAGATGTTACTAATGGGCTCAGTTTGCCAACATACCCTCCAGCCTGAACCGCTAATACAAGACAAGATTGATCCATGCTTTTTATTTACAAGAAGAAAAAGTAGTTTTCACTAGAGGCAAGAATATGATGTGTGTGATCTATGTAACCGCCCAGGAAAGCATTCACAGAGAATTACTGCTCTATACAAAATGTTTGGCCAGATGTTTGTGGAAGTGCTGTAGTTGAATGAAAAAAATATCTGTATGTTTTGTTTTGTTTTTTCACCAAAATATATGTAATTTGGTTGTTACAGACAGTCACATAATCAGGAATTTAATTTTTCCTAACCTGAAAGATGAGGATCTCTTTGGGAGTTCCGTTGTTTCCTTCCTGCTTGCTTGAACTGGAGCACACCGAGGAGCACGTTCCTCAGCTTTCCCCATAGAAAGTATCCTCCCCTGGTGGTCGATGGCCAGGTGCTCTCCAATACCGCCTGGAGAAGAAATACAACATATTTTAAGATTTAAGCTCCCATCTCAATCCAATATGCAAATTGCTTACATTTTCTTAGTTGTATTGTTAACGACCGATAGCACGCACCTTGTTATAGTACCCATATGTGATAGCATTGGGTTGAACTCCAGCCTTCTTCATCTCAAACAGCACCCTCACAGCCAGGACTGGCTGGCTGTACTGTCCACACAGCTGCAGCAGCACACGGTAACAAACCTTGGAGAAAAAAAACACGTTAACACTGAAAATGTGCAGCGTCGTCTTTTCTGAATCATATCGGCAGATCTGTATTGTTTTCTTATCCAGAGCAGTTTCCTACCTCATCTGGAGCCTGCAGCTTTTTGTCCTGCATTTTCCTCAGCACATCATAAGCCGTACGCAGCGCTCGCACCTTGGAGTGGCAGTTGCCAACAAATCCTGGCAAGCAGATAAACCACAGGCCGTAGCAGTGGCGAAGCAGACACTTGGACCACATCTGAGGCATAGATGAATATGTTTTGGCCATCCTTTGAGCTGATTTGATCTCCTAAGATGAAAAAGATCAGATGTAAATGTGATTCATTGTCTATTAACAACCAGATTTGCATTTTGGATTCACATTCATATCCTTGCACATGATTATGGAGAATAGGTACAGGAGTAAATGTGACATTAATTTGAACATATTTAGGTTTATCTTTGTTCATGAAAGAAACCAAATTGACATGAAGATTCTTAAGGACCTGTTTAGAGCGTCTAAAGATGGCTGTGGGGCTGGCTGGACTGCTGTGGCGTGAGGCTATGCCTGCCGATGAAGGACTTGCTCCCTCCAAAGGCTCCAGAAGCTCAGCATTTAGCACAGGAAATGCAGAGTAGCTGCAGAAAGAAATGTATACTCCCTTATATACAGTTACATGAGCTAAAAATAGACATGGATTGCTCATAAATGCTAGCAAGCTGAGTTATTCCTACAATAGTTTGGTTCTTCCCTGAGGCACCAACATAAGAATCCAAAAGTAATGTGTTACAGCTCAAAATAACCACACAGCCCTGTGGCAGTGACAAAGTCTAACAACAGAAGCAGTTTATGAGTCTGTCCTTTGGAAGCAGCACCCAGTGTCAGTGAAAAGTGCTGCTCAAGCATATAAGACAGAGTTTTAAAAAAGAAACCCCCTGTCTTGCCTCTCTCATTTAGAGATTCATCTGCAGTGTGGTACCTATAGCACAGAGGATGCTCCTCTCCCTGCGATGGCGGAGGCAGCTCTGGAGGGTTGATGTAGACTGTGTGCTCGCTGCGGTGCGATTCATCCAGTTCGATCAGTCTGGCGTCCTCTGGTCGCTCACTGTCCATCTGGTTTGCAAGAGAAACACAAATTCAGCAGCTGTCTTCATCTTTCCTTTTAGCTCTTCTCTAAACACAAATCTACAAGTGCTAAAGCTTTCTGGAAGCATTCAGATCCGACCAGCTATCAGGGTCAGTGAGGACACAAAGATGTCAGTAATGAACCGGCCTGCATCAGAAATATGGCTTTTGCTCCAATTCCAGTTAACTACAGGGCACTACCGAATGCTTGATCCCGTGAATTCCCCAAGACCGAATTAATCTAGACTGCAGTGACCTGGACAAAATTGATGCCATGTTACTCTAGGGACATGAAACCATTTAACTGTACAGCTTTGGCAGCACTACTTGATACTTAACTGCCACATTTGCTTCAGCTCCAAATGGACTTATCTGCTGTCTGGAGAGAAGCTTTCAAAGCCTGCCTGCATGCCTGCATGCCTTTCTGAGAACAACAGCAGGAACAAAGAGAAGCCGAGCAAAAGCATACATGCTCCTTTTTTAAAGAAAATCAGCTCTGAATAGTTTCCTGGGACATTATAAAAAGCCTACTGAGCTGATGTGCACTCACTTGGCTTGTCTGAATCGATTACCAGCTTATCTCGGGCATGAGTTTCACAAAAACGTTAATATTATGGCAGCGGCTGAATAGTTCCCCGGTGTACTGGATTACAGGGTTTGTTCCACTCAGTTGAGTGGATGATTCAGTCACCGGACCCTCACTGACCTGTTTGCCCTCACTTCAATTCTGCTCTGTGTTTCTCTGTTTGTTGCCCTTCCTCTTACACCCGAGAGCTCTTTCTCAATCACGCATTTGTTGTCAACCTCAGCAGCAATGACGCTGTATGAATCAAGGCTTCCACTTCTCAATAATAACCACAATGACCATTAATACAGTTCAAACTCTTCAAGCAGGATGTAAATGTGACTTCCTGATTGCACAAGTGTACTAGCACACACACACACACGTACACACACGCACAGAGGAGGCGGATGTTTTAGTGTTTTTGTGCGAGGGTGTGACAAAACAAGTTGTCAGTTTGTGTTCATAAAATCTGTCAAGTCTACGAAGAATTAGCACAAACTAATAATCAGCACATCCCAGGGGATTTCAACAACAACAACAAAAAGGATAACGCAGATTTCTGACATCTAATACACGTCATCACATTAAAGACATTTTCTTTCTAGCCCTCCGTTACACCACCTTGATTTATTCAAAATAAGTGCACATAAATATAATGTATATAATTAAATCCTTTGATTGGGATCAATGTGGGAAAATGTTAAAAATATTTTATTTAAACAGCAGCATAGGATTGAGTAACTTACCTTTCCTCCACTGGAAAATAACTGATGGGCAGGGACCATAACGACAAGCAAAGGAGAAGAAAGAAATGACAAGAAGGCAGAAAATCAGAACAGCAGAAGAAGCAAAAAGAAGACAGAAAACATCTTTAAAAAGAAGCAGACAATAAAGCTGATGGAAAAGCTTAGAGCTGATCTTACAAAGAGGCCCAAGAGATGTGCTGAAGTGTTAATTACTTTTTGTTTATTGCCTTTACTTCCTGTTAATTGCTTTTTCATTCTTTTTGAAAATTAAATAAAGTCCAAAAAAGGTCTTAATTTAGAGGACAGTGCGTGATTAATTGTTCCTCTAAATGTTTCTGCTTCTTTTTTAGAGAATTTCTGCCAGCAGTCAGAGGCCAGACTAAATATCGCTCAAAGAGTGTTTGTTCCTACGCAGCAGAATGATTTTGATGAATCATCTCTGACACTGAAAATCCATAATAAAGATTAGCTGTAAACCTCACCTTATCAACACACTCATCAAAGAAAGCCAGGCTGGCATCTTTATCACTGACAAAGGAGCACTCTTCTATGAAACGACTGAACATTTGAGTCTTGGTCATGAGGGAGTAAAACCTCTGATGGGAGCGGTCTCTGCTCTTCAAGAAGCCTGTAAAAAAGAAAACGAAATTATTTATTGAAAATCTTAAAAAGTGGGGAATTCATATCCGTCTCATGATTCTAAATCATTGCATTTACTTGTCAAGCCCTTGCAAAATATTTATGGGGTAAAGATGCAGCCGTAACCAACATTTCCGCAAAATAAATGCTGTGTTATGAAACAATTTGTTCTCCACTGCTCCTCTTACATAATAGCACACAGATGTGCAGGGACATTGTGCTATTAATCGCAGTGGCCTCCCTGACTTGTCATCCAACCCTAATTTCCACCGAGGCTTAACATAAATCACAACAGTCATTACAGCTCTGATTTGAGGCCAGCTTAGCAGCATTCAGACCTTAACCCCGCGACTTACTACAGCACTGAATCACAGAGGGAGGGGAGCCATGACCTGTCAGCATGGTTTGCCGTGACTTAGTATGGAGAATATTGCTGGCTGAGAGTGACACATACCTTGGATGTCAAAGAGGGAGCTGGCATCAGTGGTTTTCTCGGACGGGGCTTGGGTGATGGGCAACAGATAGGAACGGTAGCCTCGCAGGATGGCAGCCATGAAGCGCAGGAAGGCCTCCTGGATCTCGAGCTCTAGTGTGTGCAGGCTTTTTCCACTTTCAAGCTCACAGTCGGTCACTGTGTGATCCATCTGCACATCTTCATGGTTTAAATGACCACCTGAGGGCACACAACAGCTGATGTTTTAACAATCCATACGCGCATAAACCACCTGATAGCAAATAACCGGTTATTTAACCAGACACCAGTATTATTATTACCACAGACCACACACTTTTTCCACAAGGAAAGAAGTATTAAGTACAGCACTCAAGACTGGAGTAAAAGTGAGATCAAATTATGTATAATACTCTGATTTTCACAGCAGACCTAGTTAAAAGAAATGCAGAGACCGACTTGCCAACAGGTATAAAGCTAGCAAAAACAGACCACTTGGCATGATGTCGCAAGCAAATTGTTCCTGTCTAGACCAGTATTCATGATGTCATGTTGTTCAAACACCACAGCGAAGATCTAGATTTTATAAGAGGCAGGACATAACAGTTCATTTTTGCATAATTTAATAGATTTTTAAATTAAATAGAAATAGAATAATAAAAACAATAATCTGAATAAATCACTAATGAAAGAATACCATATATGGAATAAGAGGAAGGGTGAGGATCAGTTAAAATACCATAAATGGCAAATGATACATGGTCAACATGCTCTTCTATAAAAGAACTAATCATTGCACTATTTTATTAACGGAACAGTGAGTGCATCCTGTCAGTTTTCCTGTAAAGCTGCCCATAGAGGCTGACTCAACAGACTCATGTAGCCTAAGCAACCAAAATTATTCATGAAACCACTTAGAGGATGACACAGCATCAGACTGGACTCACCCTCAATGAGCTGCTGATAGAGCTTATTCAGACTATTGAGAAGATGCTTGCAGGCTCTCCTGGGCAAGATTTTCCACGTTAGAGCCTTCTTGTCATCTTTTCTGAAAGCACAACAGATGGTTGTTGTTACACGGGAGGACAGTTAGGAAACAAAAAAGATATGAGGGAGGGAGGATTCACTGATATCTTCACAGAATACCTTTTGAATTGATGTGGGAGGCCAGTAGGATTCAAACATGGTTTTTTTCTGTACAGTAAAAATACTTCACATTCCACCTCTTATCATTACATAAGAGTTGAGTTGAAGGTGGCCATCTAGTAGCACAGACTGGCTGCAGTAAGAGGTCACTTACTGGGAGATGGTGTTGGTGTCCAGATCCACACAAGTGATGTCAGCCGGGGGGACGTAAAGATCAAAGTACCGGGAGTCCATGCCCACAATGAAAGGGCATGGTGCACTAAGAACATCTGCCAGAGCCAGCGGGCACAGAGGGATGTATGGACATGGCCAGTGGAAGGGAAAAATCATCTGAAAGGGATCATAAGTAAAATTAATTACTATAAACAATATATACAAAAGACTTTTATGGTCCCATGCAAGACTTTCATTTTAGTGCTACTGCCAGGAAAAAAAGAGGATTAAAAAAGACAATACTTACAGACACAAGGGCCTCGGTTACACTGGTGAGTACAGCGGGGCGCAGGGAATGAACCAGGATCTTGTGCTCTGTGACAGCCAACACGAGCAGAGTGGCAGCATTTTTGGGGCCCAGATTCAGGAGCAACGTGGAGAGGCTTCCCCCACTACCACACAAAAACACACGGCAATTTTAAAAAAACAACAACAACAACACAAGTTTTCAGATTAGGATTGCAAAAAATGCAAGATGTTGTGATTCTGAAATTTATTGTTTTCTTTACCTGAGTGGGAGCGGAGAGGACACAGGTTGGCTCAGCATCAGGCTGTCATGTGGAGACAGCTGTGGAAGACACAAGCAAAATTTAGTGAGTTAGAGCAAATTTAACAAAGAACCCACCCGTACAAAGTTGAAGTGATTTCTCATAAACTCACCTGGACTAGGATGCGCGGTCTCTGAGTGGAGGGAAACGGCACATTTTGCATGAAGTGAGAGATGTGCCTGTGAGTAAAAAATCAATTCAGTTAGTAAAGTTGTAACACTTCTTACTTTTGTATGATTTATCAGGCTGTGAGCTATAGTGTCTGATTTGAAAGGGATAAAATCTGTAAAAGTTGCTAACTTTTCAATAGGCAGGGAATGTGGCCCAGAGATGGAGTATCGGTAGAGGAAGGTGAGAAAGCTCCTGAAGGACTGGAAGAAGGGCCAGTGGGAGAGCAAGCAGATGCTCTTGTTGCTGTAAACATTTCTGGTCTCGTCAGGTCTGAGATCAGAGCTTGGCAGGCCGAGCTGTGAGCGCTGACGCTCAGACAGGTTCTCCTCTGGGTAAGGCTCATAGAACTGGATAGCTGCTCCGTACACCTGCACACAAAGGGCCCCCAAGATAATTGCGTGAAGAATGCACAATGCATCCAAAGGATACGCACGCTTGTTATCCTAATGCAAACCCAACAGTAGCCACAAGTCCCTTGAGAAACACATTCATTGAGCATGTAGTGGCGGCTTCACAAGAGAATTTTCAACATAATAAATCAGCCCTTTGAAGTTCCTTCTTCCAAATAAATACACAAGTCATTCCTAGCCTAAAGTGCCATGAGACTAGCCTGCAGACTAGAGGTTGCAGGCAAGAAGCAGTAAACACTGAAGCATCCAGCATTTAAAACTTGCACATCAGCCCAAGTGGTGCATGAGCCATCCATTATTCAAAAGATGAGCTACACACAGACACACAATACAAAAAAATATTTTATGCTGCAGTGCTTTCAGAGGCTAACAGGCTTTTGGTATTCCAAACACAGCCTTTAGACCATTTTTGATTCCAGTCAGAGTTCAGAAGTTGATTAAGATTGTCTGGTATTCTTAGAAATACAGCTGCACTTCATAAACAGTCTAATCCATAAGGGATCCTAATTCTCAGTGAGAGACAGAGGTGGAGCTAAAGATAGAGATGCTAGCTGAAACGAAGCAATTAAGGGAGATATTTTGTATGTGTGGTATTGTAGGGGAATCATTAATTGGTGATGATCTCACCGAAATGGCCGTAAGCTGAATGGAGAAGTGTTTTTTTGGCCACTTCAGTAGGTGAGTACACAAAATAACAAGTAAAAGAAAAGAATACAAAAAAGCAACTACGTACAAAGGTGATTTTACCTTTTCTCCAGAGGCTCCTGTTAGTACAAATGTGGAAAAAACAGGCAGGGAGTGTTTGGTGTGTGCAGGCCAGCACTCAATCATTGCCCCCATGGGCAGGCAGAACATAGGCACTGACTCTGGCAGTGGAAAGGACTCATAGTCCTCTTCGGGGTACCTACACAAAAGACCTGGACACAAACACATGCAAGAAATGTTAAACATATTCTTTATATGAATACTGATAATGACTGACACAAATCCATGACTAAACTTCCTTTTTCTTTTCACTGCTACAAACTCTGCACAGTTTACCTGCTTTGTATGCGATTGTGTTTGCTTTAGCCAGAGACTTCTTGTAACAAAGGTAGACCGAGGATCCCCACTGAAATACGGAGAAAGATAAAGTCCATCACATAGCAGCAACAATCTGGGCTGTGTGGGCAGACACACTAGGTTTAAGTGATTATTTTTCAGAGCTCTATCCCACCATGCTGCTGTTGAGGTTCTTGTCCACCTTGCAGAAGGTGTGAGGGGGCGTTTCCCCTTTGCCGGGGATGATAACGCAGACATCGGTGACAGCCAATGAGGTGTGTGGCTGGCTCTTTGGTGCACGGCGGTAGGTGATGTAGATGCGTTGGGAGGACGAGCTGCTGATGTTTGCAGGGCGGCCTGAGGGTGTGGTCTGAACGATGTGACATCCGGGTTTGAGTTTCTCTTTCCACTCATACAGAACCCTGAAATATCAGACGGTGTTGGTGACTTTTTATATTTTTGAAAACTGATCAAGACTTCAGACTGGAGCATGTGCATTAAAGCAGATTACAGTGACCGTAAGCGGAGGAGTTATTAGTGCTGCTGGGTGAGTAAAAGGTCAGTAAGTGAGGATTACTTCTTACCCGAGATCTGTCAGTGGAGGCTTATCTCTGCCTCGCTTAAAGCACAAGAAGATCTGTGGGCCCCTTAGACTGGCTCCATTGAGCTCTGCAGAAAGGCCTGAGGGGGTAGTTTCAACACAGGTGAAGCCTGGGGGTACCTCTTCTCCCAGAGAGCGTATCACGACAGCGACATCCGTGATAGGGGCTTTGGGTTTCACAGATTTGGGACCAGCATCATCAAAGTGTAGATCCTCCTCCAGAGGCTTGGATGAGTCGGTGAGGCCAGCAACCACAAAGTAGTCTGCTACACGAGGCCCTTTATCCTCCATCATTTCCCATTCCCACACTGTCGGCTGCAAAATAAAAAAGTGGAAGGTGCATGGGGGGGTCAACAAAGTGCACTCTATACACTGGATAACCCTTAAATGTCCTTACTCTGTATTAGCTGTTGTACTAGATTTGAAAAAAGAGGCAAAATGCAGCATGTAAAATGTACACTTCTCCTGCAGTGCATTAAATTGCATACCATACCAAAGAAATAGCACATAATCAGAGCACATGGAAGCACTTAAAATACATTCCTTGCTGCAAAAACATCATATTTCACCGAGAAATATGGGAGGGCTTGCAACCAGTGACCTTGCTATATGCCATGGCTGGTTATGTAAAACAGAACACATGCCTCTGTAGAGAAAAAAGAAAAAAGGCGCATATGGAAACTAGAATTGAACTGTAAGTGAGCACTCAGAAGTGAAGAGAGGATACGTTGTTGCTCGGCAAGCAGTTTTTTCTGGGCTTTTACAGCTGTAATATTCAGACAGCATTTATTTTGGGCTCAAAAACATCATGAAAATGAAAGGAATAGAGGGCGCGCCAGTGAATTAGCTTGTTATGGCTTTATCACAAAGCATGGAACCCTGGAAGCCCTCTAAGTGCTGGGCCAGCTTATTGTGGTTCAGTTGAAGAGCCTGGTTTATCTCTCTCAGCAGTTCGTCCACACACACTAGCAAACTGATAAACAGCTGCCTATTATTTTCCCCACTGGCGTATGTGGGCGGTAGAATAAAGTTGTCTCACTCCTTTGTGATGGATGTGTCACTGTTAGGAACCTTGGCACACAAGGAGCTATGGCCATATCTCATCTACTGAGGACTTTGGCTTCTACTGGCTTTAAATCTAATAGTCCCGTGTGTTGTTCCTCCCTGTGGCTGCGTGATGGTACAGACAGCTAAGCACTGCTTACAGGCTCAGAGTGCAAAACTAACTCCTAACACAAGAGCATGGAAAAAAGATAATTTGTAGAAGCAAGATACTGCAGCATGTTGAGTGATGAGAGAGATTCAGTTGTTTACTGAACAAGATTTAGAATTTGGTATCTGACTGGCTTTCACTTTCAATCACAAGACCTTTTAAAATAATTTACCAGCAAAGATCAGTCCACTGTTTCATAAGCTTGTTTTTGAAATGATGACTCATCACCACCAGGTTCCTCCATCCTGACAGTCTTCCAGTCGACATTGTTTTTCCATCAGTAGTTGATGTTTTTTCGCAGTTATTTGTGCTGAGCCCTATGGTTACGTGTGATGACTCGGCGTGTAAAGAGCAAAAAGTTTTCTTGTTTTTTCAGATCTCCTTCAATACTCAATTTTATTCTATTGAAAAATATGTATGCATTCATTACACTGCCACTTATGCATTTTACAACGTAGCATTTGTTCCTCTACGGTTTACTCAGGTTCTCAAAAAAGTTTTTTATTCTGAAAAACACTGATGTATATTTATTTTATTGCTTAGCTGGTCTTGTTTTTATGTTGCTTCTGCGGTTCTACTTTTCAATGAACTATTCACATTATCTAATGGCTTTTAGAAACTTAAACTAGTGGACATTATTGTTGTGTTTTAATATTTGTAATTTTATTGTAGTTGTGAACCACTTTGTGGTCCTTAAAGGAGGTGTTATATGAATTAAAGGTTTCATATAAGTAAGTAAATCTTACTTACTTATCTGGCAGAATGTGATGGCTTCTTTTCTTATGTTAGATAATTTACATTGTTAGACATCTATATGATAGTTAATTTTGGTCTTATTTTCTAAATAGGTTCTAACTATTTTAGAAAATAAGTCTTTCCCCATTAATCAAATGAACAATCAAAGTCATGAAATATAATTACAGGTGAAATCTGTTTAAAACCAGGTGAAATGTTTGCAGACTTTGACCCAAAATAATGCTGCTGGAAAAGCTAGAAGCGATTCTTTTACCACTTTCTTTCCTGCCCCAGAATTTCTAAGCAGAAATTTGTGTGTCACATCTTTTATCATATCGCCAGCTGTTCATGTGGCACAAAATCCTTTGTAATCCAGTGCCGAATCCATTTTACCTAATGACCTAACAAGCCGAAGGCCACAATAATTCTGTTCAGCCGATTCACCTGTTCTTTGATCGCGCACAACACTTACACAACATACCTGCTGCCAGTAGGTATTACACAAATGCTGACAGCTAAAAGCTAGACAGATGTGTCATATAATACTCAAAAGGTTCTGGATTAAATATAGATGTAATCTCCTGCTCCAACCACCACGACATTACTGCGTCTATTCCTCCCCCTCGACAGGAAGTAGAGGCCTAAAATTATATCTAATCCTCTCCATAGCAACAACATTAAAACTGAGCAGAGAACAGAAGGTTGAACATTTCTCACTCCTGTGATGATACACAGTCTTTGGTTTCCTTTAATCAGAATGCTGTAGATTAATTGGCTTTGCCTGGACCAATGTGTCTGAGAAACATGTTTTACCAGATGGAGAATCGGCCACAATAATATCTTTTATCTGTTTATGTGAATTGATGTTTTTTTTTTCCATGTGATTGTGGACGAGGAAACAAACACTCTTAGTAAACATGACTGCCCACAGTGTTTCCCTTTTATCTGGAAATGCTTTCTATTTTCTTATCAGTGTGATATCATATTTAATACCACAGAGATGACTATGGTAAAACAGATTGGTTACTGGCCTGTATCATCCACTTTCATGTATGTGATTGTTCATCCCATCAATCATTAAGTGCATGTTCTAGTGACAACCCCCCCCCCCCCAACACAGAAATCAAACTGACTCCATCACAAATATTTTGACTGAAATTTAATTTTGAAATGTTCTCGTATTATCTCACTTATTCTAGGCAGTCTCGAGTTTGCTAAACACTGGAAGTGAGCAAGTCACAGTCGCCACAGAAACTGCAATCGCTTCATTCACTGCATTTCTTAATAACAGGACAAATAAGGACACGGCGGATTTCCTCTTACTGCAAGCAAAGCAACTTCCCTATTCGCATCCACTATTATTTGCACGAGTCACCGTCAACCGTCCGTTTTGCAGTAATTTGTTAACCACTTGTGCCATAATGTTCCTGACATTTCCCTCTTAAGCATCCTCAAACCTATATTTTCTTTTCATGGTATCTGAGAGCATCACACCTTCTGTGTATCTTCTTATGTTCTAAAACATGTTCTAAGATGAGTTTTTAAAACTTGCATCAGTCCTATAAAATTGTTGCATCATTTTAAACATTCCTTTTACAGTTGTAGCATTTGTATGCAGCACACTCTGATTATAGCTCTCAACTAAAATGCACTGCCTCACATTTTAGAAGTCCCAACTGCCAAAGCTCTGCAGATGACAAAACCCCTAAATATCAAACATGATTTTGTTTGCACCAGTGTTTTTTGTTGTTGTTTGAAAAATCGATCCTCCCTCTTTCTGACTTCTGCTTGTGTGTTGTTGTAATTATGGCCCAAAAGACAGAGGCAGTGGCTGCTGGACAGTCCGAGTAGGGCTGTGGAGGGATTAGAGGGCTGTGTTAACAGCAGGGGGGCAGGGAGGATGGGCAGTGTGATCAGGGAGGGAACCACCACAACATTTCACTAAGCATCTGTTCCCCATGAAGCCATGAAGACAACCCTCACCCTCATCAGCCATTTGCACTCCTTATGCTGGACAGGGGGGGAGCCCTGGCCGCTTGATGAGGAAACCACACACGCCCAAGATAAACAGAGCAGAAAGATGAAGGAGATAAGGTGGTGCTGAAAATAGGAGAACGCTGAAGGGCTTTGTACGTTAAGCTTGAACCGCACGTGCAAAAGGACTACTGGGTTAACCATAAAGTAAATGGTTAAAATTAAATAAATAGATTAAAAAAAACCCAAAACAACTGGCTACAGCGACCATAAAAATAAAGGGGGTTTCTCATATGCCCACATCTAAAGAGGCCATCTTATGGAGCACCGACACGGGAGGCAGTGGGATAAGCCTCCATATGACTTCATTGTAACCAATGGGCGCAGTGTATACACAGAAAATCTCACACAGAAACCGATGCTCGCCGCAAAGAATTAATCTGAGCTTGCATTGCATGAAGCTCTTGGACAGTGATATGACATGTTTGCCGTTAATTGTTCCAAGCAGCAATCCAACATTAAAATTAGCCTTCAGTGTATAACACACACAAACATAAAGCTACAAAAATGGGATCTCAGACTTATAATATTAAAAAAAAAAAAAAAAAACACAAAAATTAATATAAGCACAGAAACTACGTGTGCGAGCGTCGCTTGTATTTAAAAAAAAAAAAAAGATATTCGATAAAAGAAGAATCTACTCACATCACGACGAATGAAAGATGATCAGTCGAATATGAGTACACGCTGAAAATAAAACCCAGGTTCCCGTTGATGATAAATGTTTATTTCTTACAGTTCAGATTTAAATAAATTACCTACACATATATTATAATGTATAAAATAATAAAAAATCATTCACAGAGGGTTGGACCGACCAGAATAAATGGTGTATTCCCGAGCAGCGCTTTATCCAGACCTGCGCTGTTCACGTGACCGATTACAACCCTGACTGACGTCACTGATGACAGTGCTGTGACAGAGAAAAACGTCTGTGGTTCTGAAGAAACATTTGGCGATACAGGTTTATACGGAACTGCACAACTTCCGAAAGCGCTACCACACCAAAAAAGTATTATTATTGTCATAAGCTGTACTAGTCGCATTGTGTCTTTTGTGATTTTGTTATATTTATCTCGAAAGGAGCTATATAAATAAAAACGTACTTTACTTTCTTCTTCTTATTTTTTTTGTTATTGAGCTAACATAAAAAACGTCTCTGATAGAAATATTACAGTATAACTTTACTTTTACAACTTATTTATATCACCGCAATAAGCTTAAAACTGTTTTTCTTTTCATTTGATAGCTCTGTGAAACTTCTTGCATACAAACATGAATCATAAATTCTGATGAGCTACACCTAGTTTTATTTAAATCTACTGAGTGACACAGTATTCCAGGATTTAACTGTATTCATCCACACCGCTCAGGCCCACAACCCCCCACCCACCCATCGCCAAAGACAGACAAGACTCTTTTGATTTAATAAGCAAAGTACATTATTTTATTCTTAAAGGGAAAAGGGGCATAGCAACACTTATTCATTTTGGTAGTGCATTCAGTATAATCTGATAATATTACATATATTAATTATATTAATATAATTTTGCAATAAATATAGGAATTACGATGATGGTGGTGATGATGATACTTTATTGCCAGACAACTCTGAACTTCACCACATTATCATTATTATTCATATTATTATTATACAATTTTATATATCACATGAACTCATCTATGACATGATAATCAAAAGGTTGTTGTTGTTTTTTTCCCTCACTCAGCTGTTTAATGTTCAGTTATACCCAATGAAAGTGGGTTTATGCAGAGTAAAAAGTTACAGTATACTGTAACTTTTTACTCTGCATAAACCCTGGCAGTCCTGCCCTCTGCTGCCCTTGTGTGGCGATTACTAAGACACACAGTTTGGTGGAAATTTACAACTGACCACATATTAATACTGGGAAATCCCATATAGTTCCAGTGGTGAGCAATACATGCACCAGTAGTTTTAAAAAGTTGCAGCTTCTCATGGAGCCCCTTGGGAAAATTAATAGTTAATTAATTAATTAATAGAACGCATAGTTCTGATTTGCTCCAGTTTCAGATATGGTATTGTCTCTTTAATGCTTTTTAATGCTTATTATATCTCCAAGATAAGGATGGCAACACTGCAGTTTTATTGTTAAAAGAAAAACAGTTATAGGCTGAAGACAGCTACTAAATCAAAAATGTTCAACATGGTATTGCCGAGATGTGCAGACTATATGAAAAACATGATATAAGATTTGTGGCGTGAATGTGTTTGACAAGCTGCATGCTCAAATTGGATAATGTATTCATTAGCAACAGACAGTAGGTGGCTTTTCATTTGTTTCTGTGAGACTGCAGGCACACACCCCGACTGCACCCGTGAAGAAACATAAAAGCAACAAGATATCTCATATATTCTTAGGCAGTTAGCAGATATGCTGTTGTTGGTATTTCAAAGGTACTGTACAGGTGTTAAAAGTGACCAGGTTTTCTATGTAAAGGCCTAGTTATTGATGTTAAGTCATTTAACTCAACAAATCAAAATGCTCTTCAGAGCTAAATGATCATCATCACACTTTGGTTTAGCATGAAAATATATATATATCAGAAAGGTCCAAACGGTCCAAACGGCTATTTAAGTCGAACTGCCTGAGAATATTACATACCATTTTTCTGTCAGCTTGCACTAAATTCTCTGCTCTGTGCTCTTAACTTCATGGTTATGCTACAGTGTTAACTAAAAACTTACAAAAACAACTGTGGGCCTTGACTAGGCATTTATTTGTATTTTTAGCAGATGGTGCTTCCCACCCACAAACACCTGGAGCTGCCAAAGAGCTATGTAGTGATGCAGGTTCAGGTTTGACTAAACACAGTATTTATTACTGCACTGGTTACCAGCAGCGCCGTCACTTTAGAGAAGACTAAATAATTATTTTGTGACTTCACATAAATTGCTTGCAATCAAAGATCAGATGTGTTGTTACAAACACAGTTAAGTTCAAGTAAGATGAAGTGAGATTCTTCCTGTCAAAGCACAACACAGCTGTCATACTGGGCTTTTTGCAGAAGCGTGAATGTGGAGTACTGACATTACCTGACATTTCTTGATCTCAGCAAATAGCTCAGTATGAGTTGAAGGGCTATAGCAGAAAAACAGAACATTAAGTATCTGTATGTGTTACCCACAATGAAATAACAAGCAAGCTCCAAAGCTGACAATCACTGAGATCGCTGCTGCTGTCAAACAAGAAAACATTGCATCCATGGCAACAGCTGATGAGTTATTACAAAAACCAAAACCCAAAACAACAACATCAAAAAAAAAAAAAAAAAAAAAATGAGGGAAGAAATTAAAACAACTCTTTTAAAAAATGTGTTATTGCAATATCTACACATTGGAAGGAAGGAAGGAAGGAAGGAAGTAAGTAAGGAAGGGTGATTTATCCAACCTAATGTATGAGCCTACCTTGCAAACGACTAACAGACTGAGCAACAAATACATTTTACAGGATTATCATTTTCTGATTTGCTTCAGGATAATAGCTAGGGTAAAAAAAAAAAAGGGGGGGGGGGGGGGGGGGAACCAGCTGTGTTGGGGTTATTGTTGAGCTTTGAAATCAGCCATTAGTGTGAATTGGTCTGCCTTGTTAGCCTTGCATTAAAGGCAATAGACAGAGTTTTATTTAATATCAGATCAGAAAAATCCAGGTGAAATTACCATATAATGATGTCTGGTCTTTGATCGCATGAGACTATTGTTGATGACATCCTCCAGAGGATTAAAAATTGTTTCGAAAATGAACATCATTACAAGGAGGAAATTAGACAAGAAAGTGTTGTTGAAAAATTCTACGTTACACCTCAAGCTTGGAAAGGGGTTATCATCAGCTGATCATGCCAGCAGCACCAGTCTAATCAGCTCCTTGACTCGCTGACACTTTTTCAGAAGTATACAGTTTTTTCGGAACATCAGGGAAAAGTTTGTGTTCTTTAGTTGAAAAATCCCTTGACAAAATTGAGGCGTGAGTCAGTGATTTGACTTAGAATTTTTAAAACTGTGTTTTTTTTTAATGATTTATGTTTTTCTACAAATATATGCACGTCAGACTCTTAAGAAAACTTGCAACATGTGAGTGCATGTAAATGGTGAACGAGTCAAAATATTGCATACCTTCTGCAACTGAAATATAAACGGAGGAGAAAGGATTTATTTCGTACTCTGGAGATTGTTTGTAATTTCCCATTAGTAAGCTGAAACGATAGATATTAGATATATTATAATCCATTTTACAAGTATTGATAGACCTAAAAAGAATCCTGTGTGGTAAACTATAGACATTTTACAATAAAAACGAGAATTAAAGAAAAATAACTTTTCAGGTCCCACCGAGATTTGAACTCGGATCGCTGGATTCAGAGTCCAGAGTGCTAACCATTACACCATGGAACCACGTGTCAGCGACCTACTAAAATCATAGAGTGACTCGTGACACGTCTTGTTTCTGCAAGGTGTATATTTATTGCGGATGTATTGTTTCCCTTGTAGACCGGAATAAAAAGACAAAACTTAGGCACTTACTTGTGACTGGCAGAATTACTTCAATGCCGCTCTCACCAGCACTCGGCTGCCTCCTGGTGGTCAACATGTGTAATTGCAAGAACCGCAGGTATTGATTTTCATTCCGTTTTCTGCTCGTCTTTGAGGCACATGTGAGTATGTAAACCTCAGGGCGATTCCAATGTCTCCAGTCCACACTAGTAATAATGGCCTAACCATGACTAAATTAAGTCTACAGCCACAATTTAGTGATCTTTCATTCCAAATCCTTTCCAGGAGGTGCACTTATGTAATTGTAATACTATGTTAAACTGCTGCTGATGAAACATCTTGCATTAGATCTTTTTGAAATACAATTAATTTAGATCTGAATATACAAATTTAACGATGATCTTTCTGCAAAGAGTACCTAATAACACTTAAATTAAAAAGTGCAACTGCACATCTGTGAGTTCACCACAGTTAGCAGGCCTACCACAAAATCAGTTTATGACTGAGATTGTTCAACTCTAGGGTAAATCTCCTTAGTTCAACCAATACCTGTGAAAAAAAGCATTATAGACCGAGGTGCAACATTACATAGCAGGACTCACTAGCCTTGAGCACTCGCAGGGTTGTAGTAATGTGGTTGCTCTGTCTCCATAAAAATAGTCATTTCTTTAAACCTTGAGCTTTGAACTCATATGGAAACATCTGTTCTCATAGAATTCTCCATTAACAGGTCTCACCAGTTGATTTAGACAAATCTTATGTCATTTCCTTTCCCACCTTTACTTTGTTAACAGGCTTATTTAGTTATTGAGCAGTGTTAGAAGTGTCAAGGTTGGTTTTCATCTGAATTATATACAGACACAGAGGGAGTGAAAATGATCAACCTCACTGGGATGAATAGTGATTGTGCATTAAGTAAAGATCCAGCTCTGGTCTGATGGATAATCACAGTTCCTGTAGCAGGACGTGACCACAATAAAGATCGGCAGCTGAGCTCTGCTATGGATTTAGCCACAGCAGAGTGCAGTCAAATGGTGCATACTTAAATGAGAGCGCTATCACACCACAATTGATCCTGCTATCAGAAGTTCACCAGGAAAAATAGAAACTTTATCAGAAGTTGTTGTGTGTCGCTCTTTTCAAATGCTTCATGCAGACATAAATCTATTCCCTGGCTCTCAACAGCTGATGTCAGACTCAAGTGAAAGTGACAGGTTATTCTGCAGCAGCGTGGTCAGCATCCAGGTGCAGCTTTTCAGAACATGTAGATGTTTTCTTCCCTCCCCACTCTATGACAGCTTCTGTGAAAAACAGCTTTTGCGAGAGATAGAGCTGACAGGCAACTGCACCAGAAAGGTGTACACCTTAGGACTGCATTAGAAAGTGAAAAAAGCCCTGAAGTTCTTCAGCTCAAGATTTATCAACGTTGTAAGATGCAGACCAAAGATATGCACACATATGAATCAAACCAATGACACCGCTCACATTTAACCAGTTGCAATGAGTTTGTGTCGTGTGTAATTTTTGGTAGCGTTTGCATGTCATCTTGTCAGCTTTGCATGAATTTTGATAAAACGTGGTAGGGTTGTAGAGTGGGGTCATGTTAACAATCCATTAAAATTTGGCTTACATCCACCAAGGTCTTCAAGGTCGAATGAATGATTTATCCGTCGGAAAATGATAAAAAAAAAAAAAAAAAAGCTTTAGAACGTAGAAAAAAAATGATCCTTATAAGTGAGATGTGTCAACATATAGAAACTACTGTAAAAATATTTTAATATGTCATATATGACCTCTGACCTCACAGTTGTTAGATTAAACTGCAGGTCAAAGTGATAATAATTCTATACAGTGTTATTTAAACCCATGCTTCGTACTGCTTTTGCTTGCATTGACAACATGTAGGTATACAGGGAATTACATATGGGGATATACAAATATCTCGTTACTCTAGTCAAATAACCTCAAAGTTTCATCAAATACCTCATCATTAAATCTGTGCCGCCTTTGTTTGTACTGGTAACATTTAGGAAATGATTCTGGTATACGTGGATTTTAAATATGGCATTACAGTTTGCATCCAAATATCATGTCACATTTGACCTCTGACCTCACTTTCACATTTCACATCTGCCTTTCTTACATCTCTAAAGAAAGTATTGTCAAGAGAAAGAACGAGCTGGTTATTCCTAAATCAATACCTTGTTTGATTTATTGATCATTACCTACGCCTACATTATCTGTCTAGCTGCCCTTCTCTGATTTTTACTGCACAACAAATTTCTTAAAGTAGTTTGAAAAGAACAAAGAAAAGAAAAATGAATATATACAGAATACAACACTATTCCCCTAAAAGTAAATACTACCCAGAGAATGAGCTGCCATGCCAGAGGTTTGTGCTCTTGGAGTGCTTCTTGTTAACAAAGTGAAAATGTCCAAAAAGTTCTCTGCAAGTTTTAACTGCCCACTGAAAGACTAGCAGTAATAAAGGAGAAGAAATATGTTCAACTGTGAAGATTATTTCAATACTTTGTATAAAATGTAGTTTAAAGGGAAACAAATGACTTCCCGTGAGACAGCTGACACTGTTAAATTAGGATTAATGGAGAACAGATGTGGAGAGAAGCGAATGTGCCACTAATATAGTTGCATATTTGATGGCACACTTTACACTGAGATGTAATATTCATATAGGTGGCAGAACAAGACTCTGGAAATTAGGAACATTTTCTTTTTGTCTGTCACAGTGACTCAGCTGAAAGAGAGCACACGCTCCCCAGCAGCAATAATGATACCTGCATCTGAACGCACAGAACTTTTAAGCATTCAGTATCTGTCCAGCTTTTAGTCAAATGAAGGTTTGTTGCCGTCTGTAACTCTCTACATGGTCTGACCTCTGAGAAATCACATAAAGTATTTCAGTTTGGAAAGGCTATTCAGCAAGCCAAAAAGAAGAAGAAAAAAAATCGACATCTCTCAAGTGCTTACCGTGCTACCGTGTGACCTCTTCCTTTTATGCTTCTTTTCTTCCACTTTAGCTCTCTTTAAAGTCCCCGGCTGTATTTGGTCCATTAGTTCCTTGACTTAGTGACTGCATTTCCTTTCCATGGGGCATCACTCAGGGTTTGTCGGCTGTCAATTGAGTGGAGCTCAAAAAACCCGCTCCTTAATTCTTTGTAACGGTGACCCGACACCCTGCAATTTTTCCACGTTCCGGTAATTATGACAGTTATGACTCTTTTTTTTTAGTAAAGCAAGCACTATGGCCTTTTACACTTGAGAGACACAGAGTTATTTCTATAACTTCATATAGACAGATACCGTAGTCATATTAAATGTATTTGGTGATCCAACAGCGTAAATTATTTAAACACCCCGTGCACTGAGACAAACTTAACAGCTCCAAAAATGTGTATCTTTACTTAACTCCAACAGGTCATCATCTCAGCCTATCGTGTTCATGAAGTAGACTTCTGAGCATCAATTACAACCATCAGCGATCCTGGGCGCAGTCAGAGATGAAAAACAGGCTCCACACTTTCACCCAGAGTAGCAGTAAAAAAACCTGCTTTTCTGTTTTTCACTCGTCTGCACAGTCGATCAGGAAATTACTCAAAAGAAAATGTTTAATTCCTGTGATTTCATTTATATAGCTGTCAAGTAAATCTAATGAAAGTACAATAAATGCGGTAGAATAAAGGATAAAACATTTTCCTCTGTGGTGTAGCGGATAAATTTACATGCTGTGGAGAGCTGAAGTGTACGTATGGTGTAAATCAGCTTGCTTTGCCTGGAGGTCGCTCCTTTAGAATGACAGGAGGCCAGGGGCCAGTTTAAATGATAAAAAAGTAGAATTTATGAGATTAAATGAATAAAACTGACAAGCTGATAGCGCAATCAGTAGGGGCATCTGAAGTTTTGTTAAGTTTAAAAGCCTTCATGCAACACCCCACAACGGTGGAGACCACTCAATCAATTTTATACAGTGAATTTTAAAATAGTCGACGGGTCAGCCGGCGCCCTGCGGTGGCGAGTAAGCCTATCACTGGTCTAAATCATGTAGTTGTCCCCTTTCTGCTTCAGTCTGCGCACAGCATATAACACATTGGAGGATTTAACAGAGTTTCTATTCATGAATTTCACCCAAAGACTCATCATTAAACCACCTGATAAGATTTGTCGTTCACCAGACCAGAACCCTTCATTAAGGGTATTAACCTGACTGAAACGGGTTTCTGATGGCAGAATAGGCATTTAATTTGAAACTTGTACCAAAACAACAACCTGCTTTGATATGACAGCAGCTAGAAAAACCTTCCTCGGAGGTCAAATAGTCACATGGTTTATGATCCACTGGTCACCACACTGGTCAAAGATGGGATAATGTTCAGCACTAATGAAACGCTGTCTGTGCATCGATTGTCAACATGTTATTGCTTCTACATAGGGTGAAATGGAATTCACATAGTGAATGAGCAAATTCATCTCGATAAATAAATAAATAAATAAATAAATATGCTCTTTTAGCCTGATACAAACATAAATTTTAGATTTAGAAATGGATTTGTTTCCCTTTCTTTTTTCTTTTCTTTTTTTTAAACATATAATTCCCTTTTGTAAATACTGCACAGGATATTTGTGGGTCTTAAACTGCTCATGTGAAAGCCTTTTTTTTCTCCCTTTTTTCAATTTACAATTTGACAGAGAGAGTGAGAACATTTTAAGTGACTTCAAAAACAGTTCACAAAATGACACCGATAATTTCACAAGAAGATAAATTGTGTTATCTACATCAGCGGGTATCCATGCTCATCTTTTTTTTTTTATGCTAGAATAACACAGATTTTTTTTTTTTTTTAAAAGGAACACCATCACTAATATAAAACAATCCAAAAAAAAAAACCAATTAGATTTATAAATACAAAAAAAGTCTAAGCAAACTCTTCTTATGACCCACTATTTTTAAAAAAAGATGTAAACCAAAACATTTGCAAGAAAAAAAAAGAAGAAGAAGCTTTCACGTACAAAACAACACAAGATCAGATCACTTCATTAGTGTGGGGAGAAAAATCCAAACTTTAGACTTACTGTTACTTTCAGCAATGCAATAAATGCATGAACACTGATGACCTGAATATATTTCAAGATACACTGGGCCTCATTAACACTAAAACTAAGAGAAGCTCTTTAGTAAGACACAGAGATCACATGAGTATTAACTGTGATTGTTACTGGATAACAGTGAATAAAAAAAAACCCAAATACAATATTTTACTATTTATCCATGCTTCCTCAGACTTGGCTCACTCACAGCAAAGTTTCCTTAATTAACATTTAGTGGAGGTTGCGCTACCTTTGCCTGCGCTTTTCTTCACTTCGGAGTAGATGATCGTAAGCACTTTGTGGCAGCTGTGATATGCAGCTGCTTCACAGAGAAAATTCATAAACACTATACATAGCAGATCTTTGCCTGCTTAGATATGGTGAAGGCTGTTAAACCTTCCTTCCTGTGGAGAAAATCACTTGTGTTTTGCGGGGACTTTATAAACGCTTGGCTGCCCTTGAATGCAAACTTATATGATGGGTTAAAAATCAGAGTGAAGAGAGCTCTCTCCAGGTAAATAAACTGTCCACCCACTCCATGTATACTGTCTTACAGGGTGCTTGGAAAGATATTGTTCCACTTCAGCAGGTCCATAAAGAGGCCAGCCAGCAGTTTGTGTGATCAATTATATAAGAAAATACAATGAGTGAATGATCGCTGGTGTGTGGGACACTCTATCTCCCCCCTTTCCTCTCTCTGGGCGATAGAATGGGCGCCAGTGAGGGAGCTAAAGAGAGCAGGGTCCAGAAGAGCTGTGGCTGTCCTTCCATCTCAGCATGTCAGTATCTAATCGAACACACACAGAGACAAAGGGAGGGCCGTTGGTTGAAAGGTGGCTGGATGTTTCCCAGATGCCGGCACGCAGTCAGAGGCCCGGAGGATAGGGTGCCTTCTAGAGCAGTGAGCTGGGGCTTTCTGGAGGCGGTGGGGGTGTGTGTGTGGGGCTGTGACGCATGGGTAGTATGTCATAGTGGCTGGGGATGTGGCTGCTGCGGGGAAGGTCGTAGGGGCTCTGGGAGAATCCGGTGGCCATTCCATTGGGCCCCTGCAGGACGCTCACTGTCGGCTCTGTCACAGTTTGGGGAAGGAGGAAGGAAAAAAAAGTGGGAGAGATACATAAGACGGTAAAGTGTCAGGCACAGGCTGAGGGAAAAAAAGAGACCAGAGAGGTACATGCAACAGAGAGACCACATATATTTTCTTTTATCAAGGCGTACAAATTCTGTACAGGATCACAGTATGGGACATGACCAGAGAGGCCATAAGCTGCAGGACCCTGCTGAGCTCCACACACAACACTCCAACAACGCACTCACCAACATCATAGACATTCCTGCTTGCACTGCCCAGGAGGGTGGCAGTGCCTCCAAAGGGCACTTCACGGTGGGAGGGGGATTTCATCTCCACATAGCTGCTCTCTGTGTGCTTGCAAGCCAGCCCTGGTGGGTCTCTAATGGTAGCATAAGGATTCTCACTATTGAGGGAGCAGGAGCTGTTGCTGCACATGGAGCTCTTGATGTAATCTGCAGCTGCCGCAAGACAAGGACATATTTAGTATCAACAGAGATGAAGTGCCTGCCACTGACTTTTAACAATGGCGTACATACTGAACTCTGATATTAAAGGACTAAAATTTAAGCTGGTATCAGAGCGTGACCAGAAGAATGGAAGCGAAACCCGTTGCCATTCTCAAGAAGCTGAACTTCTTTTGTCTCGGACAGGTGACTAATGATGGTACGTAGTAATCAGAGTACAAAGGGGAGAGAGTGGAGGACTCGTCTCATCCATAACAGTCTCATCATACTGATAAGAGGGCTCATTAGAGACCGCAGCAAAGCTGCTTCAGACCACTCTCCACACCCTTGGGTTTCTCACATTCACCACCGATTGAACAGTGTGGAAGACAAAATGACGTATCAGGCACGGAGCCATAGAGAGCAATTACTGTTGGAATAAAACCTCAGCCCACCATGATCTTGTCCAAAGTGCAGTGAGTTTTCACATAAATTACAGAGACTATACGGATGTGGGATTTTGGGTCAGAGAAATAGCTGTCTCAGAGGGGAACACGACCCAAATGGGAAAATGGATATATGGGCTGTTAAGCATAAAAGGATTTTGTAATTTAGCTGCTAGTGAAGCTGAACAGGATTCCATATGCAGAATAGGTCTTCACAGACACGCATGCAGCACACAGCAAACTGTCCCTGCTATTCATTTCTTACCTTTCCTGGAGCCTCTTTGTGTCTGCGCCTCACCCTGTTGAACATCTGTAAACATGTCAAAACAACAAAGTCAGACATCACATTAAATTCCCAGAACGTGTGAAGGTTGACAGGCGACGTCTCATTATAGTGAAATATTATTATTTTTTTATTTTTTGAAAGGATAGGAAGAAAATGATGGTGATAAGTTACTGCCAACAACAAAATACCACAAAAAAGAGAAAAACAAGCCAAGTACTGTGACTACAACAGTTCATAGCTCAGTAAATAAAAACCACTTTTTGACTTCCCATTATAATTGATGTGCTTTGTACGTATAAACTAAATGGGGGCTCCGACTTTTAAAGTCAAGCATGACAAAGAATTAATTATAGATATTAGGTTTTTGAATGGACATCCAGCCTATTGTGATTCCCCGAGCGCTGAACACTGTCCTTTTTGTCAAAGCTGCTGGCATCTCACAGATATGCACAAGGTGTCCTCTGGTGTCTGTGCATGACCCACTTGGTTATAACGAGACTAAGGCTGCTTTCTCGCTCCAAACTTGTTACATACAGTATTGAATCTAGCAAAGGACTGTGCACTCTTTTCTAAAGTTAAGCAAGCCTAAGCCTAACCAGGGAGTAGATGCAAAATTGAATTCAGTGATAGAAAATAAAGCAAAACAAAGTCCAAAAGACAAACGCTCCCAAAGGGGACATGGACTGCAATCACTTCCTACTGAGGATTTTATCAGTCTTTAAAAAGGGGCCCAGTTATCTCTTGGCATCTTATATTGCAGCACTTCACGGCAACAAAGCAAAAAGGACACCTTGTGCGTATCTCTAGGACACCGGTGGCATCTGACAGAACAGCAGCAGTTGACGCCTCAGGGTCAGAATGCATTGCAACAGTGTTCAGCGCGCCTAAAGTCAGGACATAAGCAGTAAAGAAAATAATAATATTAATAATACAGTATTTTTACAACAGCTCACACTGTCATTCATTATCTGTGCACCACATCTTATTCTCCACTTACAAATGGTTACCTGACAATTACCATTAATACAAAAAAAACAAAAACGACTTTGATGTGCTTACATCAAACTACCCTTTAATTGATATAAACCATTTATGAAATGCTAATATGCTCCTTTTAAATGCCACACTTAATTTTCTATCGTTCACAGCCTATGTGAGTGTAGTGTTTGACCCAATGTAAGCCTTCATAGAAAAATGTGCCACCAGGGGAAGTGAAAGAGGACTAATGAGATCATAGTGATCCCTATTCATCTTCGCACCACTGCTTTCGCTGCATATCTTATCAAAATCAGAGCAAAGGTTATGTCTAACAAGAGACCCCTGGTTCATCTTCATTCACAGCAGGTTAGCGCCAATAAAGGGTGTGTGAAAACGTGTGTCTTTTGCCCTTGAATTGCTGGTTCTGTAAGGTCCAAATTCCAGATCTACGAACTGAGATGTAATAAGGGAGAGAAGAAAACTGACCCAGGTCATTGAGGTTGCAGTAGGCCCTCCATTCAGACCCATTTCTGCTCTTCAGCGTGTTTGACTGTGAAAAGAAAAAGACAATGTAGTGTTGATTTTGTACTGCAGCGTGTAATTTAGAAATTTTGTGTGAAGACATGGAGGGAGTTCATACTTTGAGGGTCAGAGTGCTGTCCAAGTTGCTGGAAATGGTTGAGACCACGTTACACTGAGCCACGGTGTGGTAGCTAGGGTTGGAGAAGCACTGGCCACTGCTACTGCTGCTGTTCTGGCTCTGACTGATCTCAGGAGCACTGGTTCTCATCGCGACAGTACTGCCACACTCTGAGGATTTACACACAGAAAGCAAAATGATACCTTTTTACATTTTTTTTCCCATTTTAGTGATATTGCATGGGGTGTAAGCAGTTTTAATACATATATTGTAAGTGATGGAAAAATGCACATGCAAGACTCTTACCAGACAGAGAGTAGTCAGTGTTGGTAATGTGCATGGCCTGTGAGTACGATACACTTGGCTGGATCTCATGGCCCTTGTCCCTCTGCCTCTGTCTGTACCACACAAACAGACTAAGCATGGCCATGATGATGAGGAGGAGAAAGATGATGCCCATGACAGCCCCTGCCGACTGGCGCTCGGAGCCTCGTGCTGGACTGATCTTTGTGTATGGGTTCAGCTCTTCCATCATCAGAGCTGCTACAGAGAAAGCAGAAAAAGTGGGTCGTTTAAACAATGCGTACACATCTGTGTTTGAGCGATAATACCCCGTAAAGCCTCGGCCATCTCAATCACCTCTCACCTTGATCGCAGCGGATGCCTTTATAGCCAGGGCTACAGTAGCATGTTCCAGTCACATAGTCACAGGTAGCATTGTTCAGGCACTCGCATAGCTGCTGGCAACCATATCCAAATGTACCAGCGGGACACTCTGCATGACAGAGAGGCACATTATTACACCCATCAAAATTAAAGCACTTACAGAGTGGGAGCCAAACTGTTTATAGAACACACACTCATCTACTGGGTAATTTTGCTCAGAGCTAAAATGTGTTGTGCCTACTCAACTCTGCTCACAGCTCGTCCCAATGAAGCCGGTTCGGCAAGCACACTGGCCAGATATGTGGTCGCAGTCTGCACCGTTTTGGCAGCGGCAGACTTCGGAGCAGTCCCTGCCGTAGAACCCTGAAGGACAGCCTGGGACAGAGATGTATAAAATGTTGGGGTGGGAGGAGTGGTGAAAACAAAGAGAAGGGAAGACAACATGGAGAGTCAAGGTCAAATCGCAAAGGAACGAGGAAATCAATATCACTCAATGTCTCTGCTGCATACTCAATAAGAGACAATGTGAATGAATTGAAATGAAACATTTCCTGCTTCTGCAGAAAATGCTGTTATGCTGTCAACATAACCTAGAGGTGGAAATAAAGAAGAAGACAACTGCAAATAGTAAGAATCTATATGAGAGAAGAGAGGGGAAAACAAATGTAATTTTCATGCACAATAGCAGGAGCTCCACACTGCAAACAATACTGAATAAACCCCTCGAGGTGATGGATAATGGAAATTCAAATTAGTGGACTGATATTGATGATCTGCTCTATCCCTGGGTAAATGACTGGGATGTATTACAAACATTAATGAAATGACCATTAGTTCTGTTCTGCTATTGCTCTCTCTCGCTTTAAAAAAAAAAAAAAAAAAAAAAGATAAAAACATCCAGTTTCCTTGTAATCAGAAAAAAAGTATTGTTTCTCACTTGTCATCTGCTGCAGTTCTATTAGACTGCCAGTAGATGACACTGTGTGTCTACTAACTGGATGGGAGAAACTCACGCTGTGTGCAGTAGAGACCGGTCCAGCCGGGGCTGCACCTGCACTCTCCATCATAGGCACTGCACTGGGCTCCATTGTGACAGTTACACGAGTTGAGACAATCAGGGCCCCAGTGCCCAGAGGGACAGGCTGCAGACGCCAGAGACACAGTCAAACTCATGGTCACGCACTCTCCCTTACATACACTACGTCCTAGACATGCATACATGAATCACATAACACATATGTTTGAGGAAAAGTCCAGACATTCTCCACGCTTTTCATACAATATGTTAAAATGATACATTTGGAAAAAAAAATCCAGTTTTGTCATTACCCTCCACAAGCCCACAAGTTGTAGTGTTGGAAATTGCTGTCAGGTGAATATGTATGGAGTATCACCCGTGTGATCGTTAGTTGTTGTTTTTTTTTTAGTTTAATAGTTAATGCAATTAAAAAACACACACACACACACACATCAATTTTCCATGCCATGGCAGCTCAAAGTTCTGCTAATGATCTTTGGCCTACAGTTCTGTAAATCAAAGAGCATAATGTATTACAACAATCATTTAAGCAAGCTGTGTGTTTTACATCAGCTGGTGCTGAGGGTAGTTCTCTCTGTGTGCCGGGTCATGAAGATGATTAATGTGTATGAAGGTAAGGGTGAGAGAGAAATTAGGAGTGGAGACAGACAATGAGAGTGGGAAAAGTGGACAAATGAGCAAATTACAGAGTGGATGAAGGAAGGAAGGAAGCCATACCCTGAGAGCAGTCCTCTCCTATCCAGCCAGGGAAACACTGGCAGGAGCCATCAATGGGGTTGCAGGTGCCGTTGTTGGTGCAGAGGCAGATCTCGGCACAAGCTCTCCCGTACCTGCCACTTGGACAGACTGCAGAACAGAAAGAAACAACACACCACTTTATGAATAAACAAAAAAACTGCTCTGCCTCTTTTAAGATTAGAAAAACCCATTAACATTATGACACTAAACTTAGGCACATTACTGTGAACACATTTATGCAAACACACTGATTTTTTGAAAGGTTGTGTAAACATGTTCCTCTAATGGATGATATCCTTTTATTTGAGTGGACACGAAATGATCTGCTTAAACAAAAGGAGGAGTCAGTCACTGCCTCCTGTGGCACAACTGCCCCATTTCCACTGCTTAGAGTGGAATGAGTGATGTGCCAAAGAATTAAAATAGACCATGTACACAGACCACTGTATACATTTTTTATGAAATTAATATTTCAATGCATCCAGGCACTCTTCAATAAGAAATATTATTTCCAGTGAAACCTCGTTTGTGTTTCCTTGTTGGACCATGGGACAAATTAAACCAAGGTGTATCTCAGTATCAGGATCAGGGAGCTGCAGTGCCAGCAGATGCAATAAACGTCTCACATAAAAGAATAGCCACCGTTAGGAATATCTGATAAGGTGGCAGGCTGTGAAAGAGATGGGTCTGACTCATTATCATGGGGGGTGATTTTAATGATTATATTTCAACTGGTTTTTCCCTCTTCCTGAGAGCTCTTTCAACCTCTTTCAAGCAGGTTGTCATTAAGCCATGAGGTTGGCTCCCCCATACTGTTGCTTCTGGGGATTCAAGCCTCAGCTCACTGGGAGAGCTTCATTAGGCTGGGACTTTGTGTGCTGGACAGAGGACAAGTGAGGACACAATGGGGCTCAACAAGAGGATAATGTGCATGATGATGGCCACCTCTGTCCCTCGTCGCCTAACGCCCGCTCACCAGTAATTATGGTTCAGACAAATTAGGACTCGTTCTCGCTTTTACTTTTCCCTCTTCCTTCAGCTAAGCTATTAAACTTTTATTTGTAAGACATTGCTTAAAGCCATGAAAGAGAATTCAAAAATTCCTCATCGCCTATCTGTAATTTATTAAAAAAAAGAGGTAAATTATTAGAGGAAAAAAATCTACAGCGCATTTGTGTGAAGGTATCTCTTCTCAGAACGGCGGAGAACATTTTTAATGTGGAACCACTGACACGACAAATACAATACCTTGTCACACAAATGAACTGAAATCAGCACGCTGTTCAATGGATGGACAGTGTGGAGACAAAAACTACTGTGACACACACATAGTATACATTCATTCTCTTTCTCAGTTTCCTACTAAATGTTCTTTTTGACCAGACATATAGCTAAACGTCTTGCAAAAAACAAAACCCTCTTTGTAAAACATTTATCAAGATGTCATCACGCTACAAGAAGTAGTTGCTGAGAAATGTCGCTTATTAGGAATAAAAAGTGCCAAACCAAGTTGTTTTCATATAACATCCTCAGTAACGCCACAAAAGAAAAGTTGCCTTGAAAACAAGTTTAACAATAGAAACAGGTGTGTTTGTGCATTTCTTTGTCTGTATATTAATGAAAGCAATTTACATACAGCTCCTTTTGCAGAATTAGGCAAGGGGACAGCAAAATTTACTTAAAATATTCTTTGTCTAAAAATGTGGCTCTTAGCAATTTTCCATCCTCTGTTGAAGGTTGTTTTTTTTTGTTTACTTTTGTTTTTAGCTTAGGTTGCATCGATAATAGTCATATTTTAAAGTTTCAAGGCTAAGATGCTAGTGCGAGAGGCAGCAGGTCATCTTATTAGGACCAGTGTGCAAAGAGAGGACTTAAATGAAATGTACAGGAACGACATGATCAGTATTATTCCCTTACAGATTTCTGTATTTTATACAAAGGCATTTTCAAAAATAGCCAACAAAAAAAGAAAAAAAAACCACTCAAACTTCACAGTGAATGAATTTCACTGTACGTGAAAGAGCAGGATAAAGGTCAAAAGGACATAGAAGACTACTTGCCTTGGTTGCACAGCGAGCCGGTAAAGCCAGACAGGCACTCACAGTGGCCCGTGACATGATGGCATGGCCCGGTGCTGTGCACACACTGTGGACACGACTGGCTGCAGCGGTGCCCGTAGAACCCCGGAGAGCAGACTGGAGGCAGCAGAGTGTGGCAGGAGAGGACAGAGAATCAGTCACCAGCGTTGGATGAAACAAGAGGTATATAGTAATGAAACAAAGCATGACAAGAGTGATCAAGGGAGTGCAGAAAAATCAAGGCTGCGAGAAGTAAAGCAGAAAAGACAAGGAGCGACAGCAAAGGCAGGGGAAAAGTATAAAAGTCAGTCTCCATTGTAATCACTGCCATTTTATCTGCAGCCAGAGACAGAATAGTAAACGAGTTAAGAGCATAGTGAGTCTGTTTTACGTCAAGTCATGAGAGCAGCCTGATGATCTATATATGTGAGGAGACACACAACTGTGTTAATAATGCAAATTTCATTGAAAGAATGTGAACCGAGAGATATATAAACGGTGGTGCAAAAGTTATTATATAACACTTTATGCAAAGATTGTGCAACCATTATAAAAAGCTGCAATTTATATTAAAAACATATTTTCATTCCAGCGCTACACATCCTAAGAGCGCCTTAGGAATACTTACACTATTTTCACAGCCAGTGATTTGGAGAAAACTGTCAGGGGACAGCTGGGTATTTCTAAAATAGAAACCTTTTAGAAACTGACAAAACAACCTCAGTTGTAGCTTGACAAACTTGCAATGTTAAGTTTACCCAGTGGATTTTATTTTAAGCACCAGGTGTGGTGCATTTTTATCATCCTCTGGAGAAGCATGCAATTCTTCAGTTAACAATATTTCAGTGAGGGAAAAAAAGTGCAAAACTGCAGTTACGAGGTTTCTAGCTGACGAGAAAATTATCTGTGTAAATATTGAGTTTGGAGGAGTAACCATTTCCCCTCTCTGTCTCTCACACACACGGCGTGTTTAAGTCTCTCCACTCAAATTGATGTTTACAGGTTTGAGACAGTGAATTCACTCCCAATCAGTGAGTTCATCACTTGAGAGCACCTTCAGACAGACCCCGTTCGGAAACCAGAGCTGGGACTCCCAGTGAGCATACCCTCTGATGAGCCTCAGGCGAGGACTGTGAGTCTCCCACTGTGAGGTGGTTGTTGAGGACTGTGCCAGAAGGGGGTGAGAAGTGTGTCAGCGTGTGTGTATGTTTATGTGTCTGGGGGAATGCCATTGGGGCAAAGACACTGTGATTACATGATAGCTGTGATGAAGGGTTTACACTCAAGCAGTTATGTCCAACAACAATTCTTCAAAGATCAAACAAGGTCAGTGCTGTGATGGAGTTTGCAAGTATGATGGTCTCAGTGAAACAGATTTATTTCCTAAGGGTTTAGATAAAAAGAAGTTGCTTCGAGAAAGAGGCTCACTTCTTTTGCAGGACGTCCCTCTGTATCCAGGTGCACACACACATGTGCCGTCCTCAGGAGAGCACGATCCTCCGTTCTGACAGGAGCAGCTGACTGAACAGTTGGGTCCCCAGAAGCCTTGTGGGCACACATTATCACAGTGGATTCCTGCAGGCATGTTACCAAATCTTCAGTGAATGCATATTAAGAAGGCAAAAGACTGGTAAGCTGATAAATTCTAAACAGCGTGCCATCTGTAAAAACACATCATTAAGGGGCAGCATTCACAATGCTTGATCATTGCACATCTTTTCAGGGTTATTAAACTAACATGAATCATTGACTTATTTTAGTTTTGAATAAAGAAGCTGCAGTTTGGAGGGTGTTTTTTTTTCAGCCCATCTTTCACACTCTGCTTCTCCTCTCCAAATGTATTTTATTTTTGATCTGACTGGAGCTCCTTGCCAGTGCACTGTGTTGATTAACAGGGTTGGGTCTCAAGAGAGGCCAAGCTTGTCTCCCATTCTCTTTCAGCAGAGCAAGGGTAGTGCATGGAGCTGAAGGGAAGTACTCAGACCACAGTCTGCAAGTGTCACAGTGTCTTTTTTTTTTCTGTGGCTTCAACCAAATGCAAAACACTGCATCCATACAGGGCTCTCACTGTGAATGCATTAGCATGCCCATCAGAGCGCCATGTTTTCCTTCAGAAAAAAAAATTCACGCGTGCCGTTCTACATGTATACAGCCGGGTTTAGAAAGTGTGGCATAGCCCTGCAATTGCACATGCACACGGTCGGTGTCACACAGTCGCACAAATGCATGCAAACTCTGCAACCTTTCAAGCTTCAGCCCTCAGTTCGAAGCCTCATTTGAAATTTCCTTTGAGCGAGAATATCTGAGAATGGTGTGGCAATTAAAGCGGCATTAGTGCAGTACCTTTGAATTAAACCTGGACTAAACTCTGGGGACTAATGTTATACGGTAACCATGGCGCCTTAAGGCTATACAGGATAGGAAATGTTAAGTCTGATGAGTGGGGGACTAGATGGGTGTGGGGGGTACAGTCGCAGTGATTAAGTCAGAAGCTGTGCCATGGACATCAAAAGGAGGGCAAGGCTTGTGCAAGTGTGTTTGAGGTTCTGCTAGGGCAGGCAGGAAAAAAAAAAGAAAAACAGTGGCTGGCTTTACTGTCAGAAAATGAATGCGGACAGAGCATCACATTTTTCAGTCTAATGGTGACAAACAGAGGGGCTTTGGGTGCCTAGTGAGGGAGAAGAAGAAAGAGTGAAAGAAGCCAGAACTGAAGTCTCTTCAAAGGAGGCTTTTCGCTGAGAAGTGCCAGAGGTCCTACTATCCAATTTGTACAGTGAGCACAGCGAAGCAAACCTCTCTCTCCCTTTTTAACTCTCTCTCTCCTAGTGCATGTAAACACACATCACATTACCTGCTTCGTGTCATGGACCAGAATCTCTACAGAAATAAAAGGCAAAGGTCTATTTAACATGGTCTAGCACGATGCCCCCTGCATCAAGTGTCTAGTCAGAGAACTTTTTAAAATCTTTGTTGGCTGATGTCAGGCTCACGACAGTTCAGTAACAATTCTGTGGGTCATAGTCGGCCTAGCCACTTAAGCGCGCACACTCCTAAAGTCAAGCTTCTTGACAATTTAGGCAAGCCTCACAATAGAGCCAACACCAAGTTGACAGCAAAGTAGAATGCAATACCAACCCTGGCACACTCAGTGATATGACAGTGTTTACAAAAATAGCTGTAAACAGACATTTCACTCCATCCCTGACTCAGTCCTGTGACGAATCCCACATAGCCCTCTCTCTAGGTGCTCCTTCCTTCAGAGAGACCGCTGTCAAGCCGCTGCAATTTAAGTATGTATGTGTGTGTTTGTCCGACCCACTGGGCTGCACGCTGCCCCCAGCTCTGCACCCTGGTGACTCAATTAAGGCTGACAGATGGTCCCGACCTGTGCGGGATTCAGAGCATGAGAGGCCCGTTTTGCCGGCTCCATTCTTGCAGATAATAAAACCCACATTGTTTCCCAGAATAAATGCCCGAAGCTCGGGAGGCTGAATGGAGTGGGATGCTGAGAGCTCACAGGCTTGACCTTTCCTGCTGAATCTTTTTCCCTCTCCGACTGCACCTCTCTGCCCAAGCTCAGAGACCAGGTCCTTTGCTAGCCCCCTGTATTTGACATTCAGATGCGACGCTTCATTTTTGAGCATAATGACTCTCACCCTTGCTGTGACATTCATACTTTCCAACCTCCAAGCTTTTTCCCTGTAAGCAAATGGTTTAAATGACAAGAAACAGAGAGCGAACATATGGACGTGCAAACCCCCCAAAAAACGAAAAACTATCTGCATCTAGAGGGGATCAGATTCCAGTGGAGAGCTTGTGATAGCAAAGAACGATTGATACTCTGGTGAATAAACGCGGCAGCTGGTTTAATCAAATTTCCCAATAAAATGCAAACTCTAATAAACAGAACCAAAAATAACAATATCACAAGACATATCTAAAAATCTTGAGAGCAATGTGGGCCAATTATTTAGCTGATGATTCAGTTCAGTCCTTGTGTGTAGCCGGCATCATATAATATAAGCATGATTGCATAGCAGCTTCCAGCGTGCCAGCCAAGAGAATTAATTTAGAGCTCAATTCTCAACATCTCTCATTCGGCTATGCCACCGGCGCAGTGGCAAAACAAATTGAACATTTAATTAACAAAACACTGTGTAGACATTCTGTAAACATACTGTACTGCACAAGCCATGAATGCTGCAGCATATTTTCCTGTTATGGTAAATCAGTGTGTCTGACTGGCATCTAATGTCTTTGATTTTCAGCTAATGAAGATAACTACTAAAGACGGGCCGCTTCTGCTCCTAAAGACAGACTACTGTGATTTTGTTGTGAAAAAAGGAGTACAAACCTGTCCAGCCAGGGTAGCAGCGACAATAACCGCTCACTGGGTCACAGCCATCAGCGTGGCTGCAGTCGCAGCGCTCACGGCACTCCAACCCATACGTACCCTCCTGACAACGACGATAATAATAAGAAAACTTGATCTAACTCTTCTAAAATACAGCACAATGATGCAAAAGATTTAGCTGGGTCTTCACATCAATCTCTCAGTTAAAAAGAAAGAAAGACAGACTTACAGGGCAGGGCTCGTCACAGTGCTCTCCTCTCCAACCAGGAGAACATGTGCAAGTGCCATCTATAGGATCGCATGCAGCTCTGTTGCTACATAAGCATGTCTGATTACAGCCCAGACCCCAGGCACCACTGGAACAGAGGATGGAGCAGTCCACACCCTGCCAACCTCGAGTAACAGAGAGAGAAAAATCTAACTATAAACATTTATACAAGAAAAACGACATGAAGGCAGTTGCTTTATATTAAAATTACCAGACAACTGAACAGTCTAAATCAGGGATGTCAGGTCATTTTATATCATTGGCCTCATACAGTCCACTTTGATCTTGAGTGGGCTGGACGAGTGAAACACTCCTTTCTATGAGTGCAAAGAAGTTTAACTACCCACTTGGTCCATGAGATATCTTAATAATAGAAAAAGAAATGCAATGTCAACTGTGCATCTCAGTTTTTCTGCACACCAAAGGAATTCTGCTCTGTCATCACGACTCTTTCAGCATAAATTGCAAGAAATGTGTAAAACTTCAGAAAAAGTTCTGCAAGGTCATTCACAGAAAATGTTGTATTTTATAATTACTGTGGACCCATTGTAATAAACTGTCATTTCTATAATAGTGAAAAGAACAAAGCTTACTCAAAATTAATTGTTTATCTATAACTTTGTTGTAACATCAGTGATCATGAGGAAGGTCTTCATCAGAAGAAAAGATGGAAAACTTAAGAAACAACTGTTTAAATCCTGAAAATTAGGTCCTCCATCACATTTTTAAAATCATCCCAGTAGGCTGGGCCGATTTTTGCCCTCAGGCCTTATGTTTGACTTTCTTGGTTTAAATAATGGTCAGCTACAATGGTTTTTGCCCTTGTGCTTGAACCCTAAAGATTAATTTAAATAAACGTGATATGATTCAGCTGCAAAGAGAAAACACACCTCTAAGAATGGCGATGTATGAATGAGCACAATAACTATGGATGGACTTGTATAAATTTATTCAGTCCTACTGACTTTGGAGAGTTCTTAAGTTTCTCTTTAGTGCGTCCAGTACAATGGGTAAAAGATTTTAAAAAATGCGGTATATTGATAGCATCTGGACTTTGGTAACCTCTTCAGTTGTTCTATTGTGTTCAAATATAATAAAGTTTTCACTTCCAGAGAAATATATCTATATGTCCTGGATATATTGCCCCCAAAACACTGAATAGACTTAACTGTTGGCAGTCAAAATTTAGCGCACGATTCCTCTATTAACCCACGAGTTAACATCTGTGTGCATGAGTGAAATCTCTCAGGAATAATTGATCTGGGCGGTACTATTGACTGCGTATACTGTATATTTGGTGCACACTCTTTATATGGGACATTTGGTTATTTTTCATCTTTTATCTGATGGAAAACAATACAATCTGAGAAAGGAAAATGTTTTTATAGGCAATGACAGGTTAGAAGGTAAGAAGGATTTGATATCAGTGAGACATTTATGCAGTGCTGTGTAAAAATCTTGAGCCACCCCTCATTTCTTTATAGTTTGCTTCCAATGAGCCAGACTTTCTTGTAATTTTTAAAGTGGCCTGCAGCAATAGTTTTCCAAGCTTTCTGAAGGTCCTTGAAAGTTATTCTTTTAACTTTGGCTACCTTTTCAGTCATTTTTCAGTGTAGTCTTTGCTGTCTTTCACAGAAATATATCGTTAGGCACCTTGTTATTAGCTGTCTGTCACAAAACCAATAATTTGTTCCCATTTCTTTAGTTGAATCGATGAAAAACGTCAAAGATAACACAGTTTGATGGCCATAACATAATATTTTTGCACCAGCAAGGTGATTCCCAAAGTGCTATTGGCCAAAAACGTGGCATATCTTGGCATTGTGTGCAGTGTGTCCTTAAACACTCTGAGGAAACTGGACAAGTGGAGGACAAAAAAAAAAGTGGCAGATCTGAGTTTAAAAAAGAAAAAGTTGGACTTAAAATCAGTTGCAACAGGTTTTTATTAAGGGGTGAATCCAGATTTGAAGGTTTTAGTTTAGATTGTTGAGGAGGAGTTTAGGACAGAGGTACGATAGTGACCATCTACAGCCACGTGTAAGGCATAGTGGAGGCTCCGCCATGATTTGGAGTTTGAGGTCAGTGGTGTTGTGAATTGTGTCAAAATGTATCACATTGTCAACAGAAAACAGCGCCATACATTGATCCATCATGTAAAACCATCTGGAAATTGTCTGATTGACAGTGGCTTCATTTATCAGCACGACAATGATTCTACACACACAATTGCATACTATCAGTCATAGATTGGCCTCCCCACACCATGCTCGTTATTATTAAGTGCTCTTCAAGAATCCTGGAGAACTATTCCTGAAACCTACATGAAGAAATGATGAAAAAAGCTTGCCTAAGAGAGTTCATGGTCTGCTGAAGAATAAAGGCGGTCATACCAAATTTCATTAGAATTGTATGAACAGTTTTTACCTTGCATGTTGCATTCTCATTCATGTTTGCACATTTCAATGAATCAATGCACCTATTTCACATTTTCCTTGAGAAACACATGGAAATGAGGGGTGGCTTAATGAAGGGTGCATTGTACTGACACCATAAAATTTTGTCTTAAGAAATTAAGAATAGCTTATGTCATGTATTATTCATTAGACTGGAAAATTGAACAGATTAAATAAAGTTTGTACAGGAAAACAACCCAATGCACAGAATGCAACTGAATTTAGTCCATAAGAATTTATGTGTACAAATGTTCATCCATCTGTTCATCTGCACAGCCAGTACACCTTATCTCATGATATAGAAGACTTGTTCTCAGCCTCATGATTCTTTACCTTCCTTGCAGAAGCAGGAGCCATCAACAGGAGAGCAGGATGCATGATTATGGCAAGAGCAGGTGGACAGGCAACTACGTCCAAACAGACCAGGTGGACACACTGTAGAGCAGTCCTCACTCTGTGGGAGAAATAACGCAAAGTTATGCAGCACACAGCCAACATAGCAATAAATGCTGACACTGGCAGACTGAAAAAGGAATAAAATAGTCTGAAAGGATGTGGACTAAAACACTGGGAAGGTTGACTCTACTTCTCTGTATAGCTTACTAAGCTGTTTACTTAAACAAGTCACATTGTGTCTGTATGGAGACTGAAATTGAATGGATTTAAGAAAGTAACTGAAGTTCAAAGGAAGGACCACACTTGATCAGCTCAAGCTATCTCTTCTTAACTTCCAATTATGCACTCTATATATTCTGACAGCACCTGCTCTGAGCCATGGTTTGCAACCCCATTTCACCCCATCTCTCAACTTCTCTCTTCATCTCCATCTCCCGTTAGATTTCCTTTTCAGCTGAGACGCAGGCAGGACTCCAAAGTTGGAGAATCCAGACTTTTCACCGCTTTCTCCAATCAAGCAATGACTAACTTTGCACTCTTATCTAATCATCTTCACTCTATTAATGCAATCTTTTGAGTTCTTAATAAACTAAAGTCACATTAAGTTACTGCCCTTGCCTTGTGAAATGACTTGCGGAAGATGTATTTTGTAAGGGTGTTCAAAATCTGACACTGTGGACCCCACTCAAGCAGTCAAGACAATATTGGCATGCAAATAGAACTGGCACACTGAAATGAAATAAAAATATGGCTCATAAGCATAACAAGTTGCTGTTTGCAAGCTTCCCATGGACTGGATTACACTACACTGCATTACATTACATTGGAAGGTAAAGAAGAACATCCTGGAGTTTGTCTGAGATCTGATTTATGGATGCTTATTGCGATGGACATTGGAGATGATGAAACCATCATGAATTGTGAGCCAAACTAAATCACAAAAATATGTAAAACATCTGTGTGTTCAAACAGACAAAGAAACTGGATTTTTGAGTTCGAACCACTTCTGTGGCTTCAACTTTACCGGTTTGCTGAGTGAGCCAAATTAGCATGCCAAACGGCAGCAACAAAAAATGGCAACTTTTAAGATACTCATAATGTGTCCTTTGGCACCGGTGTCCTTGACACACTGTCAGCAGCAGTCTTGGACACAGAGAGATAATGGTCCTCTTTTAATGAGCAAATAAGTCAGCATCAGGAGATTGAGGCTTGGGTTAAAACATGCACCTTCCCCACATTAACCCTGCCCATAAATGTGATGCCAAGGGGTCCTTTACAAGTTTGCCTGTGATCATTTGGGAGCAAAACCCATCTCATTGTTGCCATTACCCCGTGCGTCACAGCACTGATGGCAAAAAAACACATTGTGCTCGTCTGTGAGACATTAGCAGCTTTCCATGGATTTGACAGCATGGGAATGAAATAGGGCTGAATCTTGTGGTGAGAACATTGTATCTACATTTTAGCACGTGGGCCCTCATCAGGCTAGATATTCAGCCAAAGCCACACTAGGCAAAAACAGCGATAAAATCCAAGTAAATGAGTTCCACAGTGAAATGGATGGACAGGATCTCACAGGTATCACTTATAGACCAACTCTCTAACCTCTCACTCTAATATACCATAGAAAAGATTGGCAGCCACATTGGCACAGCCTTTTAGTGTTGTTGCATTAAAATTAAGTATCTGGTAAAGGACATGAAGTACTCCATCTCTGTCCTCTGCATCCTGCTGTCATTAGAATTTCTCTGCTTTAAAGGCTGAGCACAACCCACCTCCACCGCTCTTGTCCCTCCCTCAGCTAGAGATCACAGCTAGTCTATGGATGCCCACACCCTTTGTTTCAAACCCTGACTTGAGTGACAGGTGACACAATGATTTAGAGTTCCAATTAGAGGCCCAGAGGAGTCCTGAGTGGCTCTTGCTTCGCTCACCAGAGATCTGGGGGACTGCTGGCTGCTCACTGCTCTCATTATCATTTTGAACTCAGTTTAAACATGAGGCAGGAGGAGATGTGCCAGTGGACGCCAGGGGCAGAACACACATCTTAAAACATCTCTCCTCCCCGTACACCACATAAAAGCGCCTGTCTGCGAATGAAATTTTTATCAATCGGTTGCAATAACCTTTGTTCTGCCGCAAACGACAGCTTCAAGACTGCTAACAATAGCAGTTCAGTTACAGTTGTTAAGTGCGGCAAGAAGTTCGACCGGCTGGGGGGTGGGGGATGGGGGAGGGCTGGACAAAGGGGGACTGGCAGGGAGGTGCAGTCTTTCTTCAGAGCTCAGGCAATTTACTGGTGACTGGACTCATGGATAAAACGTCATACAGCCACAAATGACCACATGGATTTTGCTGCCTCCATGACTGCGTCGAATTCCACTTGGTTTCCCCCCTCACAGTGCGGACTCCAGTGGTTGGTCTGTTCTCAAGTGGGGAAAGGCAGCTCTCTCATTAGTCGACTGATTCATATTCCTTCTGAGCTGGGAAGGATAGAAGTCTGGATGTGGAGAATCATTATTAATACACGGGCTGTCAGTCCATTGCATAGGAGCAGCAGGACCTTACATAACTACACAGCCGATAGAAGCAGTAACCAGACCAGACCAGGTCGTCCTTGGCCAAAGCACTAAATTCATACCTATTAGTATCTTAATGTAATTGGAGTGCATTTTTTCCAGAAAGCCACTAGCTGACACAACATTGATCAGGCTGGTACCCTTCGAGACTAGATGCAAATGGCACCACTAATTACCAATCATTCTCACTCCTTAACAGTTCATCTAACTGCTGGGTGAGTGAGTGCAGTTTAAAATTCATGCAGCATGGTTGAAAATGAACCTCTGAACCTTCTGATGAGGAGAGAAATCCCTGAGAGATAGGAAAATTGTTTTCACCACCTACAAAGGCAGACCGGAATCCATTCCTAATGCATTCATATTTCACATAAAGTGGTACCAACAGAATCTGTAGAAAAAAAGAAAAAAAAAAGAAAGACACCTTACAGAGTCCACATGCTGCAGATTGCAAGGGACAATGCCTGAATAGGTAACATGTAATCACTTTGTCCCAGTCAAAAAGAGCATGTCCAATTACTAGAGCTAAATCAAGCGTGGAGGTGCTCAGTCTGCTCAGACACTTTGCTTGGTTTGCCCCCCGATGGGACTCCAGAACAAAGATGCAGTGGGGAGGCTTAGTCTTATCAGCTGTCCCCCGGGGAAGTGACTTCGCTTGCAATCATAGCCGCAACACCATCATCAACCACATTTTAAAAGCTCCATGTGATAATAACCATGTGTGATGCATGTCACACAATTACAGGTAGCAGCTACACAGCTCTACCTCTGTAACAAAGTGTTTGCACAGCAGCAGCTTTGTTCAAAGTCCAAAAAAAAAACCCCAAAAAACCCCTCCACACACACTCAAACACACCAATCCTCCATATGAGGTGTGTCTGGTCCCATCTGACTGCCTTCTTTTCTTTCCAGCTCCTGCCCTCTAGGTCTATTTAATGGATCTGGCAGTCCTTCCCAGCAGCCGCCAAAGAGAACAGGTGGAGCAAATTAAGACACAGTCTGCGGCCCTGCTCGGTAGCTCAATTCACCACAGTGGCCTGCTGTAAGACACAGGCAATTTCCACCAAAATGTAATGTTGGCAGGAATGTACCCTTGCAGTCGCTGTTGCTCTCTAACTTCAGATTGCAAGACAAGAAATACAATAGGGAAACTGATTGAAGTTACCCAACTAATTTGACAGTTGTAAGAGGGAACAATGTGGCTGCAACAAAAACCGACTAAAACGAAAACATATATAGGTCAAGGATTCAATTTTCTCCCAACTGGTCCAGGAGTACAGATCACTGATGCTACAAGTCAAGACATATCGACTGTATTTGTAAAATACACACGACCCATTATTAATGTCTGCACTGGGAGGTACCAGAGGATTTATTGTGATGCGGTAGAGCACATTTATAATAAGGCGATAATAAAATGTCTCACCTTGCTCTTGACTGTCTGTGTACAAAAAGCTTCTAAAGTGAAACTGGGACAACTTCCAAAAAAATTATGACCACACTGACACAAACATTTTACAACAGCCACAAAAAAACATGAAACATAAGTCAAAGCTGCAACCTTCACAACTTAGGCTCACGGCGGAGAGTTTCGCAGCATATGGTATGAGACATGCGAGTACAATTATTGGTTAGTGGAGATAGAGATATTCTTCAGTATATTAAAGATCACGAGGAGCGAGGTTACAAATACAATTAACCCTTGAGCATTTCATGAGAAATTAATGTAACCAATAGCATAATTACAAGTTGACATGGTAATTATAGCTGCGAATAAATTAAAATGGACATGCGAGTGTCAACGTGGTTTAGAACACAAAGTCATGGATGTTCAAGGACTGCTCTTTCTAAGTGTTTTAAATGCCATTTAAGCTTATGCTTGTTTTTAATGCATTTTGAGTGCTCTTTTCTCTGTTTTTCCACCAACTTCTTTTTTCCTCCTTTTCCTTGAGTACACATTGGCTGTGTTTCGGTTTGCATAGCGTAACTGTGGCCCCACCTTGGCATTTTGGCTCTGGGAAAAGAGATCTAGATCTCATGAGATCAGGTAAAGGTCAAATTTGAAAGAAAATCTTTAATAAAACATTATCCTGAAAGTGGCCACAGATATGAGTACAATAAAATAGCAGTGAATGTACATGATACTCACCATGAACCCAGGGGCACATGTACAGGTACCCGTGACAGGATGACAGTCAGCTCCGTTGGCACAGCTACAAGTCAGCATGCAACCCTCTCCATAGAATCCAGGCGGACAGGACTCATTACAGTAAAGCCCTGTCCATCCCGCAGAGCAGGTGCATTCACCAGAAAGCGGGTGGCAGCTACAATATAATGAGAAAGAAATATGGGACAATGACAGGAAGAAAAAGGGTGAGGTGAAGTTTGAGCTCTAAAAGTATCAACACTTCATTCTTGAGCAGGATCAAAGTGTGAAGTCCGCGCCAAAAGCCATTCATCCATCTACGCGTCTACGTGCTCGTTTCTGATAGATGAGGTGTCCCTTTTCTCCTTCGTTCTGTAATGACTTCCATGGCCAATGCCCAACTCTTGCCGGAATCAGAGCATTAACATTGCATTAACTATGAATGCTGCTGAGAAATTATGAATGAAGCAAAGGTCGCGATTAAAAGCTAACTGGATGACATGGCTAAGAGGTGTCCAGACTTCAGAATGAGTGCTGGCATAGAGCTAAGATGAGACAAAATTGAGTTGCAGAAATCTTTATTCATATGGAGAGTCTTTGCTTCAGGGCTTGGTCAGAGCAAAGCTGTGTGTGGCCTTGCACTGATGTCTCACTTACCTGACGGTGTTGGTGGTGTTACAGGGGCAGTACTTGTCACAAATGAGGCCGTATAGACCTGGGGGACAGAATCTCTCCTGGCAATTAGGCCCTTTAAACCCTGTTTCACATAGACAGGCTCCATTGATATGGTGACACTTGGCTCCATTCTGACACTCGCACTTCTGGTTACATTGCGGTCCATAGGTGCCCACAGGGCAGTCATCCTGACATCTGGAGGAAAATTACAGAGCAATGACGGTCTTTTAAATTGCTGCTCTAAAAAATGTCAGGTACATGGGGGGAAAAATGAGTCAAGACTTGTAACATGAAAATCTGATGTTGGAAATGTTAAAGATTCTTTTTGTGCATGTATGATATATATATACAGATATATACAATGTTAATTTCAACAATTGAATAAACTGAATTGAATAAAGAATAATCTGCAAAATCTCAAACTCTCCTTGGTTCCATCTTTTAAAATGTGCTCATTTTTCTGTCCTTTCTCTAGTTCATGTTTTTGGGTTTCAAACACAGACAAATCCCACCTTTCAGCTCTGTGAGTGCAGTTCAGTTAATAAATGACGGTATTTTTCAACAATGTCAATGCTTAATCACTACAGCATTAAAAAGCCTTTACAAATTGCACATGGTCACAACTACATGAAGGAAATTGAGTCAATTTTATATTTATTATGAGCCATTTTAGTAAAACTGAAACATTTCATTTTGGATACATATTTCATAGACCCTGAACCTTCTAAACTCAAAGGAAAATAAATGCGGGCAAATATTTTACTCTAACCACTCTGTTCACATTTTAAAAGCATGAGATAAATATATAATAGGTTGCTTGTAAAGTTTTATTTGTATTATTATTTTATTGTTTTACGTTGGTGCCAGTCACCATCTGATTTTATAGCAGACTACATTTTTGTGTGTCTTCAGAAGGTTAGCTGTTAAATAACCCCCACTCACATCTTGCATCAGGCGATCTTAATAGTTCACATGACAGTGTGAGGCAAGGTCTCACGATGGTTTCACCTGAAACCTCTGCTGATAATGACACTCACCTTTTTCACGCCTTGGCTCGTGTGATGAGGCACATGATCAATAGCGGGTCAACGACCCTCTTAAGGGAGAACTCCCACTAGGGTTTAAATACCTGGGACTCTCAGACATTTGGTTTAAGAACTGAAGAACCTTCTCGGATGAAAGAAGAAACATCTTCGAAAAACTTAAGGAAGTCCAGTTGGTTTCAAGAACCACATTATTTGTTATAGTCATTAATTACACTCAATGGCCATTGTGTTAGGTATACCTTTCCACTGCCTCTTAATGTAAATATCTAATCAGTGAGTCACATGGCAGTTAGATTCATTTAGACATTGTCAAGACGACCTGCTTCAAATCGAGCATAAGAACAGAGAAGAAAAGTGATTTTAGTGACTCTGAATGTGGCGTGGTTGCTGGTGTCAGATGGGCTTGTCTGAGTACTTGAGAAACTGCTGATCTACTGATCTCTTTTCTCACACAACCATCTAAAGGGTTTATAGAGAATGGGAACAAAAAAATCCCCCCCTGCCTTGGATCAATAGTTCCAACTGGTGGTTGTGTAATGGTGTGGGGGATATTTTCTTGGCACACTTTGGACCGATTAGTACCAACTGAGCATTGTTTAAACAGCCTACCTGAGTTTTGTTGCATGACATACCTTTATTACAGCAGTCATCATCTAATGACTGTTTCCAGCAAGACAGCACACAATGTCACAAAGCTCAAATCATCTCAAAGTGGTTTGTTGAAGATGACAGTGAGCTCACTGTACTCCAACGGCCTCAACAGTCACACGTTCTCAATCCACAACAGAGTACCCCTGGGATGCGGTGGAATGGGAGATTCACATCAATACACGCAGCTGAAAAATCTGCAGCAACTGTGTGATGCTATCATGTCAATATGAACCAAAATCTCAGAGGAATGTTTCCAGCACTTTGTTGAATCTCTGCCACGAGGAAATGCAGCAGATCTGAATGCAACAGGGTGTTTTTGGAAAGTGCATGTAAATATAATACTAAAAAACAATAATGTTTTATCATATTTTACGCAATGCAAAGATTGTTTAAGAATTGGAAATTGAAATAAAACTCCAGCCCCAGCTTCAATACATTAAATAATATGGATATATTATTAACAGTGTTGCCACAGTTACTTTGAAAAAGTAATATATTACGGACTACTGATTACTCCTTCCAAAAGTAACTTAGTTACTTTAATGATTACTTTATTTTTAAAGTAACTAAGTTAGATTACTAGTTACTTTATTAGTTACTTTCAGAAGCTGCCAATAACACTCCCCACTGCCTCAACATAAAAACATCAACCGGTTTTGCCAATACTCACTTTATTGGAAGTGTATTTTAACAGTAATGTCAACAATATATCTCCTGACATTTGAGGCTGAACTTAAAACTTTTTTCCTGATAGAAATACTTGTTTGTATGAAAATAAAGACAGTCTTGTTACTTCACTTAACATAAATACTTTTTATATAAAAAAGGAGTCTTTCTTGACTTTATTTAACATAAATGCTTTTTATAAAAAACAAACAAACAAAGAGTTTTTCTTGACTTCCCTTAAGATACTTTTTATACCATCCACATGTAAGCACTATTGTCCGCTTTTGTAACTTTGGACTAATCTTATGAAAAAAAAGAGACTGCAGGTCCAACTTAAATTGCCTTACTTTCTTGCAAGTAATTGATTTAAGTTAATCAACTTGAAAAATTTAATAAGTTTATTAAGTGACTTTGATAAACTTAATTCAATTACTTGTAAATAGTTATTTAAATTGGATTCCCCATTCTCTTTTTTTCATAATATGTTGTCATTGCATGTTATGGGGGAAACAGTAGAGTGGAGCAAGTAAACCAGTGGTTGTACCTCATTAACAGAAGCTTCTCAAACCCTTTGTCAGAAAGTCGATTTCTTTTAGGCGTGAGCACCAAACCTCCCAGACTAAAAAGTCGCTCCATAGGAGCACTTGATGGGGTTGGAGTGTTATACTTTAAAAAAAATTGTCTTTATGCTTGAAAACTTATGCAGAATCTGAAGGTCGTAGCCTGACATCAGGTAGTCCATGACTTCTTTTTCTGCAGAATAGGTCTCCTCCTCTGGCTCTGCCATCTCACCTTGGCTGCTAGATGTAGTAGCACTGGGCACACTGGCAGGTTTTTTTGCCAGAGGAGCAATGGTGCAACACTCTGCTGTCAGAAGCTGTTTTACTCGCTCCCTCCTTCCTGTATCTCTCAGCCATCGAAGTTTGAATTTTGGACAACTGGCAGCTACGAGAAGGGCATCTTTGTCGTCCAGCACACCGGTGAAACGAGTCTGAATAGCCTAAAAAACATAATCGATATTTTTATGCCTACAATTTATTATGTTATTGAATTATTTGCAAACCATGCCTAATATGAGATCAGTATTATGGATTTATTTTGTTTTAGGTTACTTGTAAACATTTTAATTGTTTTAATCTTATTTTTCAATGATAATTAATATTCTGTTCCATGTTTGTGAATTGTATGAAGCAAAAAATTTGACAAATTTAAAGATAGAGCGTACCTGTACAATGGCATCTGGAAGGCCTGCAGTCATCCTGGAGAGGTCATCTTTCACAGCCTGGGTCTTCTGCATCAGAACTTCAAGTGTTGGTAGTAAAGTTCCATATGGACAGTCGCCTTGTAAAATGTCCAGTGCTGCAGTCAGAGGTTTCATGGCCATGCAGTACTCATGCAGGAACTGGTATTCTTGATCTTTGAAGCACTTCAGTCCTAGCTTTGTGCACAGAGTATTCAGCTCACCCATGGGGATGTCTGCAATTCTCTTTACAGCATCAAAAAAGGAATTCCACCTTGTGGATGTTGGTATTAGGAGCCTTCTTTTACTGATTTCTTCCACTGTTTCTGATGCAACTGTACATCTACTCGATTTGGTCCAAAGAGCTGTGCATTTTGCTGTGCTGCTCCTATACACAGCCCTGCTCTCTGCATTGGTTGTTAAATGTTTCTCCACATCACGTGAGCAAATTATGTTGATGGTGTGCGAAGCACACCTGCGGTGCGGGGGAAGAGACAGCTGACCATCACTTTCATTCTCAGCCGAGAGGATTTCTGACAGATCAGAAAAAGTGACATCATCGTCTTTGGGGGTGGACTCTTCCTCCGCCCTCTCATCATCGGACTCCGTGACAGGATGATAAACTTGAAACGCCTTAACAAAGTTGGATCCATTATCAGTAACTGTTGCAACTACTTTGTTGAGTAATCCATAAGAGGAGTGAATGTTTTCGATTTCTGTACCAGTGACATCATACGTGTGTCTACCACGAATTCGCCTACATGCTAATGCAACCTTGTGGCGCTCTAATGTGGTTCTACTGATCCAGTGGAGTGTTACTCCCATATACCTTCTGTTGTTAGCAGTCCAAATATCCGCAGTAGTTGAAACAAAGTCAATCTCATTCAGTGCGGCCTTCAAATTTCTCTCCATTTCTGTAAACTCCTTCAAGTAAGAAGTAAAAGTCGTTCGGTGAGGCAGCTCGGCATTAACAGAAGTAGGGATCTTTTTTATTACGGCATGAAACGAGGGTGAGTCAACAGTGTTTATAGGTAGCATTTCTTCTACAATATACTGCGCGACCAACTTCTTCAATTCTTCATCACTTACTGGTTTTGCACCAAAGTCCAACTTTTGTTGTTTGGGGGGTGTAGGACCTTCTGCGGAAGTCACGGCTCTCTGCTTCGGACCACTTGGTGGGACTCTCTCTGTGAGTTTGACTGTGCCGTGCTGCGACTCCAAATGTTTCTTTAAGTTTGACGTAGTGTTTTTGAAGGTAGATAACACTTTTTCGCCAACACAGAGTGTATAACGAACCTTAATATTGAAATCTTTAGTTGACAGAAACTCAAAATAGTGACCATATTTCCAGCTAAAGAACGAACATCTCTCTCCCTCCATTGTTGTTTACACTTTTTTACGTCGCTGGCTGCTTGTGAGCGGGAAATGTGACCTGTCGCTTATGTGACGTTTCACGACACGTATGCGTTTGTCATCCACTGAGACGAAAAGAAGAAACCAAATCTTTTTGCTTAAAAAATAGTAACGCACAGTGGTTTGGACAAGTAACTTTAATCTGACTACTGTTATGGAAATAGTAACGCGTTAGATTAGTCGTTAATGAAAAAGTGGTCATATTCAGAGTCACTGATTATTAACACTCTTCTTACATTTCAAAGTTTTAATAATGAATGTTTACTTTAAAAAATACTTTCATAAATCCATGGTCAAATTTTAACGAGGACAGCGGGCCTCTGCTGTCAGTACTTCAGCATCTCTGCAGGGGTTGGACAAGACTCAGTAATCGTCATCAGCTAAACAGAAACTGCTTCAGTTTTCTGCACATAAACTAGTGTAGATCAGAAAATGGATTTCTTCATTCACTTCAATATACTGACTTAAGTATACAGTCCTGGTGGAGTTTCAGTCTCAAGAGTGTAACAAAGCTTTTACAAATAGCTCAATTACAACATAAAATGGCCAAGTTATGTTTCATGTTTAAATTACCCTAGCTTTAGTTTTATCAGAGGACAATGGTATTATTATACTAGACACACGTGGGTGGGGGATAACACAATCTTAGATTATTCCTGGCAGTTTAATTCACCTGCCACTGACAAAATGAATGAGGGCAATTTTGCAAAATAATAAAGTAAAGGAAAAGGTCTTGTAAAGGAAGTGTTTCCATCCAAGAGACAATTGCTTTAGCTGAACTAATAAACCCAGGCTGCTCTGGGCTGCTCTGGCAGGCACGAGGAACTAAAAAGATCTGTGGATTTCAATGAGACCTTAATATAAGCCCATTACTTATAATTAATGAGCAGACTCCAAACAGCATGTAGCTCATGGTGAGATCAATGGATAGGCTGGGAGTGGATGAGGATGAAGGCTGAAGACATGAAACCTTGCTGGCCAGCATGAAGTACAAGATTAATTAAACATACAACGCCCCTATTAAAAGCTTCCAATCTACCTTCAAATGGACTAATGGGCATTTATAAATGCTTATTTCTCTCGAGTATGAGAATATGCTAGGATTTCCTTTATCTTTTTAAAGAACAGCCAGGTTTGTGCCTCATTTAGAAGTCAACAAAGAGAATGGGTCAATGAGTGACTGTTAAATGCGGAACTGCATGAAACCATTCTTTTGCATTAAATACTAATATCAATAAATCATGCCTTTGTATGACCTATTTTAAGTAGGAGCACAAAAGTTTGCTGATAGAACTTCAGAAAAAGCCTTTTTGAATAATAACTGAGCGGTCTGTTTGTCAGCCGGAGGTGTCACCTGCATACCTGCGTCCACTGAAGCCGGCTGCACATTGGCACTGCCCCGTGATGTGGTCGCACATTCCACCGTTACGACAGGAACAGTCTTTGCTGCAGTTGATGCCGTACTTGCCAAGAGGGCAGGGCTGGGCACACACTGAACCCTGTGAAAACAAGCCAACACACTTGATTGATGTTTGGACAGTTCAGACCTATCGTTAATGTCCTCCTATGTGTCTGCAGATGTGTTTACTTTTTCTTCTTTCTTTTTTTTAGAAGGCAACTGAAAGCATTACATTCAAGAAGTAAGTTCAAAACTGTACACTTTACTGTGGAAGATATTTTCACATATTATCTTCAGAAAGGTCAATGTAGAGTTAATTTTCACATGGAAAGTTCACAGTAGTCAGACTCCACACTACAAATTCTATTTTTTTTCTCCTTCCAGGGAGCAGAGAGACAGCATTCTCATTTATTGTACTTTTCCCCCCCCCTAAACTTACAACAGCGTTCAAGTATTTTCTCCCCTCGGGCCTTTGCTTTTGCTTCTGTGACCTACCGTCCACCCAGCAGGGCAGGAACAATCTCCTGTGATGTGGTGGCACGTTCCTCCGTTCTGACAGGGGCAACGCTGTTCACACTGAGGCCCATGACTACCGGAGGGGCAGCGCTCCCCACAGCTGTCAGCACACAAGTCAAAAGTATCAGATAAGTAACCTGTCTTTGCCTGCAGTTCTTTGCATCAGCAAGAAATTGGATATACACACTCACATTGCTACATAAAATGTGCCAAAAGAGTAAATATGATAGTGGTACTCACAAAGCCCCTGTGTAGCCCGGTGCACAGATGCACTCTCCTGTCTCGTGGTTGCAGGTGGCACCATTGAGACATTGGCATGGTAACTGGCACGCCTTGCCATAATAACCATGCTCACAGGGCTCCTCACAACGCCATCCCTGGTACCCATCAGTGCAGACACAGGCACCTGTGATGGGGTTACACTTAGCCCCATTTTGGCACTGGCACCGATTGCTGCAGTGAGGTCCCCAGAAGTCACTCTCGCAGCCTGCAGGCACAGAGACAAGTGGCATCAAGCACACCAGAAAAAAGAGGAGACTATGCATCAGAATACACTCGTGGACACTGAAAATCATAACGGTCACATAAAAGCACAATAAATAATAAAGTGACTCATTAATGATTGTTTGGAATAACCATAAAAGTTCATCATTAATAATAAATGATCAGGGGAAATCTTCCTCCCAATGAATTACTCTTTATTATAATGGTATGATTTGGAAGCGCTGTCTCAGACTGCTTGCAAATCTATCTCTATGCCTCCGATATTAATTTTCATCAGTTCAACAAATTCAAAATCTAAAGCTTTAATCTGTGTATTTTTTTTAATCTTTTGAACATGTAACAGCAAACAAATTGCTGGATTTAATCTATTCACTCAATTAATTGAACATATTATTAAAATACTATCTGTGTACCAAAAGGCTGATAGTCTTCCTGTGGGCCACAGACCTCGATTAAAAACATATCAATAAAGCACACTGGTACCCGTGGTCAATGTTCCCTCTAATTTTTCATGTGTCTGAGCAAACACACAAACTCCCTGAGCGGTCCCTTGGACCTCTGTGAGCAACAGCAGACGTGTGCACTGTGGTCACGGCAGCATCGAATCCATCCAAGTTACATGGTTTGTTAAAATAATCAAATTTCAGCATTTACATTTATGTTAGACTACTTTGAAATAACTGCTTTAGCCCACTTATAATGAAAATTTAAAAAAAAAAATCTTGTTCATGACCTGTGCAGTACGTTAACACTATTGGAAGTAAAAATAACTTGAACTCCAATTTTGAAAACACAACTTTCTTTCTTTAATTTTTTTTTTTAAAATAAAGCTCTGACTTGTATTATGAGTATGAGTCTGTGGTCTGGGAGAGAGTCCTGTCTGCAAAATACAGTATATAATGACCAATGTTGGGCAATTAATTATATAGTTACTTCTTCAAAAAAGTAACTGAGTTATGCAAACAACAAAGTTTCTTGCAGCTGTTTACCTAAAAATGCAGCCAAGGCATTTTTTAAATAAACATTTCAAACTATTTACAGAACAATCAGCTGTTCTGCATCAAATTTGATGCCACACAAATTATTTGTGCCGCTCCAACAAATAATTTCTGTCCACTATGAGATAAAGGAGAACAAGAGCCTGATACCTGCAGGCCTGACAACAGGAGATGTATCACTCCTGTAACACCTGTAACATTCAGTTGTCGCCTCATTGTTCTGACACACACACAACAACACTATTGACTACACTACACACTAACTACACAAGATTTGCGCTAAACAACGCAAATCTCTCACGTCTCAAAACACCGCCATCATGCCTAAAACTCCCCCCTTCCTAAACAACTAAATGCCATGTTGCCATATCATTTTTTGATTGGTCGACATGGTACATTTTTCCACCAATAGGAAAGGCGGCGGGGGTCGGGATGGGGGCTGTTTTTGCTCACAGGCGGAGAGCGCTTTCGACCGTTTCCGCAGTAAATATAAACAACGATAGGAAAAAAACCAAACCTTGCATATATATATATATTTTTTTTTTATCATAACACTGGTTTTACGTGGCCTATCAACACAACTTAAAAACTGGTATAAAGTCCACACTTTTTCCGTCAATTGTTCCGTCTATCCTGCTCACATCTCCAATGGTTGTACACGTTGTCATTAACATGGCTTCACTCCACATCAGCCATGCCGCTTTGCTATCTAAAACACCGGTGTCGGCGCATAAGGATGCTGTCATAGCCTGTCAACGACGTGGATTAGCTGCGTATATATACGAATGTGAATCTCATCATTGGCTGGACTATGGGATAAGGTGACATCGTTCTAATCCCATACTGGAGCAGCCAGTCACTTACTGACTAACACTGCAAAACAGAATTGTTAACATATTTATTTTAATTTCAATTCAGGTTAGATTTTTTTTTTTTTTTTTTTTCACAACACAGATTTTCTGTGCGCAGAGACCGTGCAGCAGTGCGCAATTGCACACGCGCAGCTTAGAGGGAACATTGCCCGTGGTGTTCCTTCGTTACCAAAACCAGTACACTGGCACTGCGGTTTATGGACTGATCCAATATGTTTACCATCTTCCTGTTGCAGCCAGCAACAACAACACAGAATTTTCCTGCTTGGTAAGATGTTTGCTTTAAAAAAAAACTAAATTATAAAATCATGGCACTGTTTAGATCTTCAGTGGGAATAAATTACCTTGTGGCTCAATACCACAGAGTTGAGAGGTATAACAACAAATTGCTGGTTTTGGTCTTTCCAATGATTTTTTTTCACTCCTGCTCAGGATTATATGAGAGCAGGTACTTATATGAGGATGCCTTGAGCAAAAAACAGACAAAAGGCCCTCCACAGAGCTAACGCTGTCAAGCAATTGCTAAGAAAAATGGACACAGAGAGACAGGAAGAACGTGTGGACTCCCCAATGAAAAGACCTGATTAGAAATCAAAATGAGACAATTCACTGATCTCCTGTTTCATACTCTCAAAAACTACCCATATATGCTTGTGCTTGTCCTATTATAAGGTAGCAACAATGCACAACAACATTTATATCTCGTGTCTGTATGAGTCAATACAAAAGAAAACAAGTGAAAGAAAGCTTCATTATTGTTAACTACTTCCCCAAAAGACATCCTGACCAACCATCTCTCTAAAAGTAAGTAAGTATATTAAGGTCTTTACCCAGGATACCTCACATTTTAATATGATTTTTTTTCTATTTGATATTTCCTATGTTGCTACCCTAGCATTCAGAAAACCTTTCAACCTTTATTAATTATGAACATTTCATAACTTTATGTTTAATACTGAATACGGCTGAAACTTCAGCTTTTTAACATTTTCTATCATTCTAAAAAATACCAAAATCCAACTTTACAGCTCTGCGGATGAACATTTTAAAGGTTTTCTAACATCATCTTCATCATACAGTAATGGTGCCAAGGATGTGGGCATAATTTATATGTTGCAGTTTCTACTTTTAAAGCTGCATGCAAGGGGAAGAGCGACATCATAAAACAAACAGTCAGCACAATATCTTCTTCTTTGTGTGTGTCAGGGCACCTTAACCTACCGGTTCGAAACACGGACCCTTCACACAAGTGCATTAAACCTGTATTCTTCAAAATGGCCAGCAGGGGGTGATCCCGGTGGTTGAGAAAATTGCCTATGACCTCACTACTGGCTCCACTTATTATCCCTCTAAGCATTTTCAGAGGTGGTTAGCAGTGTTGCCTCTCAACAAGGAGGTCCTGGGTTTTAATCCAACAAATGTAGCTGGGGCCTTTGAGTGGGTTCTCTCTGATTACTCTGGTTTTCTCCCACAGTCTGAAAGCATGCATGTCAGTTTAATTGGTAGGTGTGAGTATGAATGTGTGAATGTGTTAGCCCTGCAAGAGACTGATGAACTGTGCAAGGTGTATCCTGCATCTCCCGCTATAACAGCTGGGACCGGCTTCAACACCAACATTTTCCTATTCAGTTTATGGTCTCAGCAGTTTAATCTGTCCTGTAATACAATACTTAAGATCTCGTTTAGCATGGGAACCTGGCAACCTCATGTAGTCAGGACCTGTCTCATCTGATCTCATGACAACCTGTGACTGAAGATGAAGTTGCTGCAAATTTCTGCATGCAGTTACAAAGGCATGAATTTGGTGGTGCTGATCCTTCCAGCAACACCACATGTAAAAGCAGATCATTTCACCACATCTAAAAGCAGTCATTAGACTCAGTGTTGATATAAAAATGTAAATTTGCAGGTTTTAAATGTTTTGGTTCAAATTCCTTGTAGTGGACAGATGACAGCTCTGCGTTACCAACAAGCAAATAAAACGATTAAAAAGGTGCGAATACAGTTCTGTTACGATGAAATGGCGGTAAAATGTATAGCGGGAGACTGAATATATGTGATGTTGACATATCACAACCATCACAGAGAAAAATCTTAATAACACCCTGAAATTAATCTGCAAAAAAAAAAGAAAAAAAAGAGAAGCACGTGTGCAAGCTGTTCACACCTTTCAGTGACTATACGAAAGAGCGAAGGAGGACTCAGAGACTAACACGAGGAACAAATCATTTTTCATATATAACAGTTTGATACTTTAATGGTTTTAACGCCTCTTTTCAGGTGGAACTTCAGCAGCCAGCTGTCAGAATGAAAAAAAAATAAGGTACTTGAGACAGTCGAATTATCAAACTGTTGTAAACGTTTGCGAGCACTCATTTTTCACATTTTGCTAAATGCACAAGCTGACTAATTGTGCTGAACTTGGAGTAATATAACAGAAAAGTTTAATTTGGATCCACACCTGTATGAGACAATGGCGGCTCAGTGTTAAATTCAGTGGCATTACTAAGAAGTACCTGAGGGTATGATGTAAAACAAGTAATTCACACATTCCTGGGAATTGTTCTGTTTAAAACCCCCCCCACAAAACTCAATTGGACCTGTAATCAAGGAAACAACTAGTGATCAACAATCACAATTTGAATGAAGAACGATCAGCACTGAGGTGGGATAGTAAGCTGCCTTCAGTCCCAGCCAGGTAATTGTTCATTTGAGGTCCTAGTAATGATTTAAGTGACTGATATGGCACTATATCTCTCCATCAGCAGCTGTATTGCCTCACAGAAAAGCCCAGCTTGAGATCCAGGACAGCACAGCAGCCAGGATGGTGAATATTCCCCTATTGATTCGCACACCAACACAGCCTGAGCTGAAAATGTAAAGATGCCGAGCCCCCCCTCCCCCACGCCCCCCCTTCTATGCTCACTTTGCCAGAGCTGTGATCAACCGAAATTGGAGCTTAATGAACTCTGTTTCATGGTCGGCACTGAAGCCTGCTTTTCCAGGTACACAGCAGGAAGATGATCAGCCCTTCACTGATACGGACAGGTCTGCCCTGAAGGGGGTCCCGAAACACTGGGCTAGTGCAGTATTGCTTTTGCGTTTGGACAGACTAGCGACTACATTACAGGGCTCTCACTGATTTGATCTAATCTGCTCCTGGCCTCCAGTCTGCCATGAATGAGCTCCCTGAAGGTTGAGCTGCTGCCACGCAAACGACCCTGGCACATTAAACTTGAGGGGTGTGCGGGCGGTGGTGGTAATGGATGAGCAGTTTAACTGCAACTTGGTTTAGCAGTCTATAAGCACTCATCAGAGCTTCCTCTGCTCAACAGTGCTCCCTCGACACAGCAGAAAAATGGGCAGTGTCTCTACAACTTAGAGGCATCATCACCTCTGGCTTCAGCTCAAACCTTGGCCACATTAGTAGAGATGGCATTTTACATTCTTACATGCACAACTAAAAATATAATATCAATTAAAAAAAAAATCAATGCATAAATACCAGAGAGGCAGAGAGAAACAGAATAAACCAAAATCTATCCCGTGCTTAATTTGCAGACTTTTCTGGTGCTTAGGAGCTCAACAAATGTTACTATTTGAAGTTTTAAACCTCCTTTAGCTTCCAGTTAGAGGCACATTGAGAGCAAAGCCCATTATCTTGCTGTCTCTCTCCTACATGGAGGTTCGGAAACTTTACCCAGTAGTCTTTCACTCCCCAGCTCTGCCAGCATTTAACTGTGATTAAGGAGTCAGAGTTCATGATGAGCTGCGGGCAAAAACAGAGAGAAATAGCAGAAGAAAGTAGCATGTAGCATGAAGGCTTCAGCTTCCAGAGAGAACAGCTAAATTGTGTGTGGTGGTGAGGACTCCTGTGGGTTTTGGTCTGTAGGCAACAAATCCCACAGACTGAAACCAGAGAAGATGCAGTCCAAACCATTAGCTGGTCTGGCCTGGGTCACTGTGTCTAACCAGAGGACACATACACCATCCAGCCTGAGCTCTCAGAGCTCATAATGTATAACAGTTAGAATGTGGATAACCTCACACACAGGGAAAGGTCCAATCCCAGGATGCTGAGTAAAATCCCCTCTGCTGGAACAAAACAGATCATGAAGGGCTACCAGCAGGTAGTAAACTTCTGAAGGTGATGTCCAAAGAATAGGCTGAGAGAGCCATCATGGTGGTGCTGAGCTTTGAAGTATGCTCAAGAGCCTGCATAATCAGAGGCTGGCTGAAACAGGATTAAAACCAAACAGCTTTCAGCAGCCGACTTCATTCAGGAGCTCTCCTGAACTTGGCAACTTACAACAAAATGTTTGTCACTGTTCTCGACGAGGAGAAGTCTGCGCCGCTGAAAGCTGCCATAAGCTTCTCCAAGCTAAATTCGAAATGAAGGCCTCAGTCAAATTCTTTAAACACAGAATATCTTTCACCATTCAAATGGCGCCCAAGTTTTAGACATCATTTATTCAGCTCGACGGAGGGGAAAAGCAAACTTCAATTACAATTATAGTATAAATGCTGGCTAGTGGTGGTGGATGGTGCAGACGGTTGCTTTCTCCTTTGCCCACTCAAACTGTAAAAGCCACATTATTGCTACTGGAATATTTGGCAGGCAGCCTGACTTCACTCCCCACTGCCTGAGTCACTCACTGTCACATAACTATTATTAACACACACTGTTGACACTTGAGGAATAACTTAACTAAAGACATTAGAAGGGAAAACGCTCTGGCGCCTGAGAGCCTTTTACTCCACGCTTACTTTTGAGCAGAGCTTGTAGCAAAGCAAAGCAGTGTGACTCATTGTCTTGATGAGTCGCCTGCATTGCCTCATGAGCAGAATGCACCTCTGAGTTTCATATTGTCTGGATCGCACTTTGTTCCACTAGCTTTGTTCTTTTTTTCCCCTTCTTTCCTTGACAGATCTGAATTTTCAAATTATACTCATGGACAGAATTAATGCAGACAAGCCACCACTTACAAATGGCATAAAGAGACAGACTTTCTTTAGACATTTTAAATGTTAAAATTATATATTTTTTTAAAAAAAAAAAAAGAACAATGAAACAATTGTTCCTACAATTTAGCTGACACGAGAATATGTAATACTCGGCTCTTCAATCAATATGAGCTATTTGCAAAAGGAGTTATTCAAAAAAAAGCCACACTCAACTATTCATCACAGCTCCCTGATTCATTGATGCAGACTAACTGAGTGAGAAGCAGACAGGGCTGGGACAGGGTCTACAGGGAAAGTGATGATTGTTGTGTAAAGTGGTAAATTTGCACTGAGTGATAAATGTCTCTGAGCTTTGTTAAACCTGGGGCTGTAAAAGCAGCCAATACGCTACAAGACAGGTCCTACTGGCACCTCCGTGCTCTGCTGACACCCATTATGCTGTTATTTATTAGTCCCCAGAAAACCCAGGCACGACAAGTAAAAAGTTTAGATACATCCATGAGAGCTTGACAAATGAACTTCTAAATATACAGAGGAAACTGCCAATAGTTATGGGCGCCGTTTTGCTGAACTGGAATAACAGCATGCTGCGGCTTCTGCTGTTGGGCGTGTCTTTTGTCCTGCCCTAATTCATCTTAGCTGAGACCCTGTGTGCTCGCATTTCCCTTAGGGGAAAAGCAGCACACAATCAAGCTAACAACACAAGGTCTATGAGCAGAGTTTGCTGCTCAAACATTTCACTATAATGCACCATACACTTCCTCCTGATACCACCTTGCAGCTGGAGAAGAACTAACAAGACCTGACTGTTGCCTACTTGGAGCCACAAAACTAATGAGTGAATAGCTTAATTCTTTTAGGACTATGCATTACTGATTAAAAAGTCTGGCCTTGTTCTTTATCTTGAGGAGGATCTGATCATTTGTCTGAGTTCTACTCTATAGGATGCTAACATGGATCAATAGAAGTACTGCAGCCAGCTCCCCTGCAGCACAGCTGTAACTAGGTTAACAGGACCAGTGGCTGACTGAAACCGACAAGGCCAGGTCATCTCACGTGTTATTCCAAACGAGCACTTAAAAGTAACGTTACTAAAAAGAGTGCCCCTCAGTTTCTAATAAAGCTGCCCATGTTGAGCAGTAATGCAAGCGCCCTGCGAGAGATGCTCTGCCTCATTGCAGTAAACCAGTCACTTGTTCAACACAACCTGACATGGCTCATGAAAGCCTCTGGATCAGCAAATTGTTACACAGCCCACTGCTCCTTCCAATTAATAATTTACCCTTCACCCTGTCCTGCAGAAAACAAACCCTTTGCACTCTTGCCACAGGACAACAACAACAAAAAAAAGCAATCAGAGCAAAGGCGGGCATTTATCTACAGTGCACAACAATACACAGTGACCCGGGTATAAATAAAGCCACGACTGTAGCACTTCAAAGACATAACACACAGCAGTAAATCAGTCACCTGGAATGGCATGGTCCCTCCAAAAAACAATGTCAACCTGACAATACCAACTGTTACCAGACTTAATTTGCACATATTGATTTCCTATTTTCAATTATTAATTCTAATTAGGATGAAGTAGAATCTGCCATAGGGCAACGGCAGTCGATGTGAAGGGGTGCGCAATCAAGAGAGTGGAGACTGATGTATATTCATATAATGCCAATACAGCCACCCCTACCATTTTACCTATATATTTCCCACGTGAAGTTACTACTTTCTAAACCAGATTTACAGTTATTTTCCAGATTAAGCCTGTACACATAAAACTACAGGAAGATGAAAGCATTTACTTAATGCGCCTATAATTAGGATCCAGTAGGTTCATACAGTGGCAGGATTCTGCATTTACCCTAAAATTTGTGTAATTTAAGTTCAATAAAAATATAGCTCAGTCTTTGCTTGTAATAGAATATCGGAGTTACTAACTCACCCCCACTGCAAATTGGTAACTTTGTTTGCACAAAAGAAACATTAGTAATCCACTAAAGAGAACACCTTAAAAGGATCTTCCAAACTGCTGACCTTCAAAAGTCAAAAAACCTGCTTGGTGGAAAAACTTGGATTACCACGTTGTTGCTGTGTGGCTCTATCGACCAGTCATGCTGCAGTTTACATCCACGTCTGTCGAGACTCATGTGTGGAGGAGACCCTGAAGACATTTAATACGTGGGCACCAAATAGTAGTGTTAACAATTCAATATCTGACCAAATGTGAAATATCACAACCTTCCATTCAGTTCTCTGCTATGGCAGGCTCAAGCAACAAAACATATTACCTCCGGCTACTTCAGCAGTCAGCATGAAATCATTTTAAAGAAAAAATCTCAAGATAAGACAACGTTTGACTACATGGCACTCCTTCTTGTTGTTGCCTCTGGTGTAATTGGCTATATTGGTAAAATCATATTATGTTTTGTTATCTTTTCAACCATATTGTGCACTTTCACTGCAGCTCTGCACTCATTTTAAAACACATGGCTTCAGTGTAAGGGGTTGTTGTGTGCCTGGTATCACAATTAGAGATTTGTGACTGGCTTTATTTGCATAAGTAGTCTTAATAAATGGAGTCCTAAAGAGGAAAAGCTGCAGCTGTTGAATTTATGTACATGGCACTAATTAGTTGAAGTCCTGTGTTTACGGTATGAGTTCTGTGGGTTTTATGTGGATTAACAGATTATCACTTTCTGTAGATATCAGTGTATAGAGTCTGCTTTGTTATTACTGTACATATAGAAGCTCAGAGGAGGCACGGCCAATCACAGGTGGATTTAGCAATCAGAGGTGCACGCTTGAAAGAGATTCTTTTTTTTTTGCAAGGTTGTTTTAAAATCTACATGACATGAATTATCTATGTCTACACCAGACTGCTCTACTGAAAATAGCAGGTTATAAAAGCAGGTTCTGTTTTTTGCATTGTCAAACAAAAAATTAGCACAAGCACAGCATATCATAATATATAAACAACACAGCATCCTGCAGGCTGCTGCTCTAATGGCAATCCCCTTGGAGCCCCACTACACTGTATATTCAATATCACACACCAGAAAAGCTTTAATTGCACAGTGTATCTGCATTTTTATGTATCATTATATGCCAGTGGGACTGGTATATAACAATATTTTTTAAGTAAATACGTACTTTTATTTCATTATCATTTTAGATTTTAAAGATTTTCTTTAAAGTTACCCTTAAGTAGATACAATGAAATTGCCGGTATTACTTTTGTAAACTAGCACACAGACATTAGTAATAACAAAATAAGCAATTTAAGAAAAAATAAAGCTTAAGAAAAAAAACACATTTTGGTTTTACCTTTCAAGGTTATACTAATGATTGTTTTCATTATTGATTAATCTGCTCATTTCTGTGCATTACTAATCTGCCACTGCTCAGGCCAGAAAAAACATGAACCACACATATCCATCACAGCTTCTCAAGAGCGTAGCCATCAAACGGCTTGTTTTGCATGACTTCTTCCTTATAACTCACTACAATCATGACAGGGTTACTTTAGGCAACAATTATGTAGTTATTCTAATATCAAGATTGTTGCCAGTTATTTATCAGCAGCAATCAATGACTATGTCCAGTATCAATCTGAGATGGTATCATAGTTTAATTCTCAACTAAGTGGTTCATTCATAAACTAATGTACTACTTAAGCATACTTGGTGGATAAAAAATACATAAAAGATGAAAGAAAAAATATCTTACTTTTGCTATTTTTTGAAAAATGACAGCAGCGGTTGTGTTTTTATCTCTTAAAAACACCAAAGAATAAGAGAGTAACATTAGTAACATTGGTTACTTAAAGCCACTGAAAAATTCGCTTTAAGACTTAACAAAACCTGCAATCTTAAACATAAATAACCAAAAACTGCAATAGAAATTGAGTTTAATCTTCCTCATCTGGACAGTGAGCACATCTTTAGATCTGATTTGATTGACGGCAAGTTGACAGCATAAGGGAAACCTCAGACTTCCGTCTCACTACACACGGGTTAAAAAATGCTCAGTAGATCCCGACTCATAGACGGTGCTTACAGGATAGACCTTATGGAGCTGAATCTCCTAATACTGGGTATTTAGTTCATCTTGCATGTTTTTAATAAAAGGGGTTAAGATAATATTTATGGGTAATATGAGTCACTTTTTATAGATCAACTGAGCTGCAGCTGAGCGTTTCCTAGCAGCAGACACCTCAGGGCAACCAATAATAAAGCACCTGCAGATGGCATAGGCAGCTTTTAATATGCACATTTAAGTTTGCTTTTTTTTTAAGTGTATACACAGGAGCGTACTTGATTTGCTGAAGTGTTTTGAAAACAGGTCTCATTATTGGAGAGTGTCCTGACAAAGTGATTGGGGAAATCTCAGCTGACCAATCAGCACTAGCAGAATATTATATTCCATGTATGCAAAACAAAAAATATTAGTAAAGTTTAATTTTAATCCTGATATAAAATTAAAACTACATTAGTAAAAGCTGAAATCAAAATGTAACAGTTTGGTCTAGACATGGGAGTATATTTATTTTATAGTCCAGCCCCATTCATTCACATTCACTACGGACCGTCTTATGAGTCTCTAGCCAAATAGTATCCGGTGTCACTTAAGTAAAGGAAGGAACAGACTCTGTTTTTTTCAACTAACTCCACTGAACCTTAAATTAAAATGTAGAGGGGGAAAAAAGCTTTGTGTTAAATTGGAAAGATTTGAAGACAGCCAGCCTACTGACAAAATAATTTTTCTGCAGTTTTATTGTCTCGTTCACATTGTTGTGAAGTAAAAACAAGAAACATTAAATACTTGGAAGTCCTGCTAATACTTTTTATTTAGACACGTATATGACTTTGTGGTGCTGTGTGGAAAGGAACCCAGAAATGAATATTGTGCAGAAAACTTAAGAAACTGGAACCATGCAGTTTGAGCAGATTAAAGCTAAACTGGAAATAAAATAAAAATGCAACGAGTTTCATCCTGAGCGGAGAAAACAGGTGTTAAGCCTTGACAGCATTAGCATCTAGGTTTACATGTATCCAAGCTAATACTGTCAAGAAAACACCAGGCATAAAAAAAAAATAAAAAAAAAGTCAAAGTGTGAATGTCCATCTGTCAATCTGATTATTGAATTCCCTAAAGCTTGAGACACGCGGCAATAACAGCACCGGAACTCATCGACTATCACAGAGAGGTGCGTAAATGCAAATTTTCTGTTGTCTCTGCATTTTTAACCACTCCTCTCCACACAGTGTGAGCAAACAAAACTTGCTAGTTGTTCTCTCAAAGCCGTGATTTTATGTGTCTCAGGTGTCACGGCATATGAATATCCCCCCACCGCCCCACCCCACTGTAAACACTTAATATGATTCATCTAAAAGGCGGTCAATCAGTGCGCCTATCCACCTACCAAATGAATCCCAACAATACAGAAACACGTTCGCACATTGAAACACAAGGATAATTGCTTTTTAATGATCTCACATTATGCAAATGCTCATCATGTAGCCATCAATCTTGGAGGGAGTTTCTACCTGCCTGACCACCAGTTAATCCAACACACTGACATATATTATATGAGGAAAGTTATGAGGCAAAGACTTTTATGTACAACTTTGTCAATTTTTTTTAATTAAATGAAATAAATAGCCAAGAGAGAAGCCCAGAAAAGTGTTTTTTTTTTTTTCATTGCTATTCATCTAAAATGGGCAAAATGTGGCACAGTCATGCATTTAAAACTATGTTAGCACTGCATCTTGGGAAATATTTGAATATGCGGAAAACAGGAGGTTGAAAAACCAGAGCAGTGCATTATGCTCAATGAGGTACAAAGAGTAGCTGCACAGGGTAGATGGATACCTGAAATATGAAAGGACAGAAACAGGAAAACATCTTGAGCCTTTGATTAACACAGAAAAACTGTAGATTAAGAGTTTTTCCTTTCTATTTCCCTCCCCTATTTCTCTCCAGGATAATATGGACCCTTTGGAGATTTGTCAGGGGAAAAAAAGGAAAATCCAGAATTTCAACTCAAATGAACTGCTGGCTCTGAAAGCAGCGTTGTTATCCCAGTCTCTGAAACTTGCTGGCCCATGAATTATTCTCCCCGATTCTCAAAGTCAAAGTGAAGAGAAAAGTATACAACAGCAACTTAGGGAGTACTGTGTGCGAGTGGCAGAGAGAGAGAGCAGGAGAGAAATACTGTAGTACATTAAAGAAGCAGCAAAGAAATGAATTAAGCCATCTGGGAAGAGCAGGGTCAGCATGGGGCATAAAACCACCCGCATGACATTTATTATAAGAGAAGAAACATAGTTTAAAAATATCTAAAACTAGACAGATTTGCTCATCGGTCAGGTTTTGATTAAAAGTTTTAAGGAATAAACAAATGACACAAGAGAAGGGAAAAAATCCGCCCAAAAGCTTTAAGAGTCAGCAGAAGGAACAGTGATATTGATCCATGGACCTTAACCCTCTTTTTGTTCTGTGGCAGAGGGCGAATTTGTCATTCATACTACAGTATGCCTGTGCCTGAAATGGAAGTGAGTCCCAGAATTATAATACAAGGGAATGTTTAAAGTGTGAAAGCTGAGAGAATCACATGGTGTCAAGTTTCTTTGCTAATCTAATTTCTCAGGAGGGACTCATCACTTTGAGGATGCGGGTGCCTGAACCAGTAAGTCAGCATTTTCTGTCTTTTATCCATCTAAACTCAATTGAAAGGTCTTAATGAAGTGCGCAGTACAGGACATGATGGACTCCTATAGGTAGGCGTGCTTTTTTTTTCTAAACATTGTACTGGTTGGTGATGTGTGCTCACCCAATCAGGGCAAAAAGACAATTTTAGTGGCACTGACGACTAATTTTAGATGAGCGTCTGCAGAACACAGATTGGATCGTCATGAATACATCCTTGTGTGGGGTAACGATTACATTTCCTCTAAAATTTCCTTTGATCCTTATCATCCAGATGCCCTTTTGTCAATGGTTAAATCCCAAGCTACATCTCTTTGTTCCAGTTAGTATGCCCTAGCTATGTGATAGCATATCTTTGCGTTTTGTCTGTTTCCTTTTTTCTTTGTGGCAACAGCCACCAATTTAATTGAATTTCTTGGCTTTTAATGTCTGCATTACTCTAATCAGAGAAGAGTAGAGTTGTTTATCTCGACCTTGGTAGAATTAGCAGAGGGTATTTGTGGAGATGTAGAATTAGCAGAGGGTATTTGTGGAGATGTTAATGCACAAACAATTCTGCAAGATCGTAACCTCAGCTTTTATTGATCAACTAGTCCAAGGTGCTTATAGACTTTCCTGACACTGCCATGCACTCAGGAACTCTCTCTCACACACACACACACAAAAAAAACCAATTCTTGCGACAAGCTGCAGTAAACTCACACCAAATATAAACAATAGTTTTATTCTTTTGTCAGCCTTGTTTGCAGGTGGATAATTTTAAGATGCTACCACTGGCTAATTCATCAATCACAGACAGTAGAAAGATAGGGCTTGTACCAAAGAAGGGTCCAGGGAAATTTGCTATCTCACACAAACAACATGCAATATAACCTTCTGAGAGGGTAGCACGGCTGCAGGCGAGGCAGAACACAGCGGAATGCAAAATACAACCCCAAATACCCTAGGGCCCGGAGGCAAATTTGATTAAAAGTTTGTTTTTCTTCACTCTCAACAAACGGAGGAGCTCGTCGATGCGGCACTGACAGTTAATTGGACTTGGCAGGGCCACGAGTTCATTCGTCAGCATTGTGTGGGGCTGGCCTAGGAGGAGCAGGACAATCGATGTCCCTCAGGACGGCCTGTAATCACTGCAACACTCCAATGAAGTCCAGGGTTAAACATCAGGAGATTGCAGGTGCACCAAAGCATCTGAGAAAGACTGCTAATATGTTCCCTCTCCCAAAGCAAGGCAAGGACACAGCAACGCAGCACCCAAAGGACTGTGGCGATCCTCAAGCTATTATTCTTATCATAATGATCATGAGTCCAAGGTCCTGAGAGGTGATTGGGGCATCTATTACTAATACTTTGCTAATAAAATGTAATATCTGTATATGCGGTACAAGGTAGAAGATATATGTGGATGTGTGTGGATATGATAATTTACCCTTTATTTGTGCTTTCAACTTAATAACACTGAAGTATATATGTTTATAAACCCCATTAAATCTTGTGAAATTTAGCATATGTACTAAGAATAACTATCTGGGTACTGGGACTGACACAAGAGCTCAGTCTGAGGCGTCACAAAATGAAGCATGGGATATTAAAGCAGAAAGCACATTTCTACTACACAGATGGGAAAGATGAACACAAATAAATCATGGCAAAAAAATAAATATTCATTCCATGATTCTAGCTGCTTTATTGGGTAAATACTGAGAATTCTCAGATTACTAACGCAAAAACATAAGCAATCATACTAACAATAATCATACTTGAGCTACATTCACAACAGCTGACAGACATATTCAAACAATAATACGACATCATGACTTTTAGAAGTCAAATCATCATGGCTGATGATACTACTACATACTTACTGGGGGGCAAATGACTACAAACATTTTTTAAGACCATGAGGAGTCTGGCCTTCTCAGGTTTTTGAAGCCACTGGTCAGAATAGAAAAATAATGACACTCATGGATGGGAGGAGTTTTGTCAATTCTGTAGAGACCTAACAACACAGATCCACGGAGCATTTTGACACCATGTGCAAATGTGTCCAATACTCAAATGACTGAAACAAACAACGCGTTAGGCCACAAAACTAAGTGTGACTTATAGGCTGTAACATGATCCTAAAGCTGCTTTGTTCTGCATTAGTATTCAGGAGATATCTTATCTCTCTAAACTGTTATCATAGCATTTCAGCTATTTTAGACACACTGACCTTCTCTTAAGGACAGGAGATAAGGCTTTTTAATGTCCTTATTAAATCAAGCCATCTATACAGGCTCTCAGAGCTGGGTGGTGTGTTCCAGGAGCCCTTAACTCTCTCTCTCTCTTTCTCTCTTACTGACTAATGACAAGCATGAGGGTGATAATGACCCTCAGAACTTCATGTTATACCATCCTAACCATCACCATGCACGCATGAGTATGACATCCACCAGCTTTTTATATGTGAAATACTAAGAATTCATACATGCATCTCTCTCTCTCCTCTCATATATATATATATATATATATATATATATATATATATATATATATATAATCACAGTATGCAGCAGACATATGGATGCACAACACATCAAACCTTGAAGCAGATGGGTTACAGCAACTGGGTGTCACTCCTGTCAGCTAGGAAAAAAAATTAAGTTGCCTATAAATGTCCTTTATCAATGTCTCATTCAGATGTTAGGGAGAGAATTTGGTGTAAACAACATGACATTATGGATCCATCCTGCCTTGTTTTAAAACTTCAGGCTGGTTATAATGGTGTGGGGAATATGTTCCTGGCACGCTTTGGGTCTCTTAGTACCAACTGAGTATTATTTAAACATCACAGCCAGCCTGAGTATTGTTGCTGTATTTTTTCTGACCATATCCATTCCTTTATGACCACAGTGTACCCATCTTTAGATGGCTGCTTCCAGCCTGCTGATGTGCAATGTCACAAATTTCAGATCATCTGAACAATGTTGAGTTCACTGTTCTCAATTGGCCTCCACACTCATCAGATCTAGACAGATAAGATAAATAGATTCTATCTATCTATCACACGCATACATACAAAGATACATACCTAACCCCCACCACACACACACACACACACCTACACACACACACACACACACACACACGTCAGGCATTCTCCCAAAAGTAATGGAGCAGTGAGCTCTTGGGGAATAATAAATCCTGCTTAATGGGATGGTACAAAAAAATCTTCAGAGGCTGGCAAAGTCAATCTGCATGCTTGGCCAATGAGGCTTGTATGTACAGAAAGTATAAGAGACATGTAAGTGTGTGTGTGTGTGCGCGCGCGTGTGTGTGTGTGTGTGTGTGTGTGTAAAAGATTATGATTATTGTACTCAGTGAGAACATTTTTCAGTAATGAATATTTAATTCATTTTGGATGTGTGCACGTGTGTGTGTGTGTGTGTGTGCTTGTCAGCTTGTAGCCAAGAATGCTGTCAGCTGTGGTGTGTGCGCCACATTTCATTTGATGGACTCAATATCAGTCAGTTGAAGTCTCTGCACAGTGATTTACACTACACATAAGTCACACGAGTCAGTGTGAGGCATGCAGGGAAAGATCTGAGAGGCGTGCTGTCTGAAGCACGTCCTGAAACATCTCTTTCAGAGCCCGAGCAGTGGCATCCACATGGTTTAATCTTTTCTGTTTAACAGTCACCACTGGGTTTTAAAATTGCACACAACCAACTCGAATTACTAAAGTTAGCATGCAAAGTCCTTCTTAAGTTCTAAATAGCAAGTAATGGACTATTAGTGAAATAAAAAGTTTAACAATTTGTGCTCACTATTTCAACTGTCCAAGACTATAGTTATATATTAAGTTGTTAGAGTTTTGCTTTTGAATGCAAGGCACTACAAATTTTTCCTAACTGCACCCAAGTAGAAAACAGAATGACAAGATATATATATCAAAGTTAAGATCATGTGGACCTTTATTGTTAACAGCACAAATTAAATAGGAAGTCGCCCACATTACCTGTTCCACATATTTTCACAATGCCCCCAAGTGGCAGTGTGAAGCTACAACATGTATATGCAGGCCTACAAAGCTGTGTGTGGAACATATATGGATAGAGACTACCAGCACGCTACCATGTCGGGACCTTAAGCACAGCTTTTGCATACTTGGCAGTACACAAAATGGCTCCACCATCCACAGGGAACCCGGAGTCATTCACAAAAACAAACCTCTGCGAGCACAGTAGGCCTCAACTGCACTGATGCAAGCAAACACTTGCACAGCGGCACGAGGCTCTATAGATCGGTCCGTCTTCTGTCCCCTTGAGAAAAACTGTTGCCTGGGCGCTTTGATCTATCAAAATGAATGAGGCAGTTGGCATCGACTGAAATAAGCAGCAAGGAACCCACTTCAGAATGATAGAGTTAGAATATTTATAGTTCTCCAAAAATGCCTCTTTACATGCTTGTATAATGAGGAATTCAATCGATGTGGACGTTTTTTTAAAAACACGATTCACTTTTTTGCTTGCTGTTGTTGACGTGCAGGCGTCATCTCAAAGAAAAGTGACTTGTTGAAACACACACGCTCACAAACAAACGTTCAACACTGTGTCTCTAAGATTAATGAAGGGAGAAGTTTCGGGAGCAAAGTAAGGTGACATTTGGAGTGATGTGTCAAGTGAGAGTGAATCTCTGTGTACTATGCCGATGTTCAATGTAATTCAGTCCCTTGGTCTTTGACAGCAATGCATATCAATGTCCTGCTGCTGTGGGATTGGAGAGAAACCATCTGGCTTAGATGCTCTTCTGAGAATAATGTGTAAATACTGTCGACGTGTGCCAGAGGGAGTCCTCGTGAGAGTGTTTTTCAAGTCAAAATGAAGTTTAACAGCTTCTGGTCTGTTGGTCTTGGTCGGGCTACTCTTTCATTTTACATCTACAGTTGTTGGGGCAAAACAAGCTAACAAAGCTAAAAGCACAAATCATTTAATTCTGTTTGAGCCACATTACTGTGATTGCAATCCCAAATTCCTAAATCCAATAAAAACAAATCATTGATTTAAATCCATAAAAATGGACAGTTTTAGTGGTCAATTAGCATTTGTAACATCTGATCTGGTGCAGCATAGCATAAAAAAGCCATTCATCAGCCACATTTATCAATTAACCACGTGTATAGCACACACAGCAATAGCTGCTTTGCCATCTGAATACATGAGGGAGGAATATGTTACCTCATGGGCCACGGCTGACCAAACACATTAGATTTGGCTGTTAAGTGTGATAGATTTCTTTTTAGAATGCAAGGGAAGCTTTGCGGTTAACAAACCTGAACTACTTCTTGGACTTTCCAGATACTTATATCGGTGGCATTGATTCTTAGAATTTCTGCACAAGTGGGCGTACATTTTCCACCACGATAGGGGAAAGAAATCTCCAAGAAGGCTGAGGAAAGAAACATTAAAAGCTTCATATGCACATTTCTTCTCCCCGAGCACCAGGAACATATCATTATCTGCCTGAATCACATGAAATCAATGATAGTGCTTCATTGCACCTAATATTTTACAAGCGATGGCAGTCACGGCTAAATATACCTTACGACATCTATCTTGATCATTCTTTTTATTTGAAAGCTGTTATTACTGTAGCAAACAGTGACCCGGTGTGACAGACTCATCAAGAGGGATTAAATCACAAGAGCTGAAAAATACACGGAAATAAAGGAGGGGAGAAAAAAAAAGGACCAGGTCATTTCTCTGCAACTTCACGAAGAGTCTACTGCTAAACCCAAGAAACTCATAAGAGTCTCTAAAAAACTTTATATAGATTTTATTCAATAAACTGATAATACTCTACAAAGATTTGATTTCCCGTTTTATCTCATACTGTGTGCTTCTTTTTTTACGCTAACATCTAGTATATTTGCTGCAAACTACAACCAATAACAGCAGTAGCATACATCAGAAAACTTAAATGACTAAAGACATACTGTTCGGTCCCATGAGCAGAGCTCCATCTATCTGAATTGCCATTGCAAAAATAAATAAATAAATAAATCTGCTGCTGTCCCTGCTTTATTGAACCTAATATTTTTTGTCCATTTTTTTATTTACATGGTGGAATTCCTATTGTGAACATTGTTATTTCTCCAAGACAAACCCTACTGACAAAACAAAGTATACATAGTGGCACAGAGAGGACAAATAGATGCATTTCAATATGAAAAGAAGAGAAAGCAAAAGAACAGACAAAACAAGCACAACATTGGGGGGGGGGACAGACAAAAGCAAACATTAACAGGTACAGGGCACTCTTTCAATGCCCTAAACTGTTAAATTAAAAAATAAACAACTGATTCATGACAAGTGATTAGGAGAACATTTTCAAGACCACGTTCCACAAACACAATGTGCAGGCATTAGAGCAATCACACTAACCAACAGCGGCAATTAATCATTCATCACTCTGGGAAAACAAAGCCTCCCCTCAAAATACTCAAAATCCACACATGACAGAAAGCAAGCATCACTCATTTGCTTTTTCTGTTTTATGTGTGGTCCACATCTACCAGTGTGTCCTTGAGATGAGTCTGAGACACCCCGGGACTCGAGGCAGGTCACAGGGCAGGTCTGGTCTCAGTGGGAATATAGCTTCAGGCCGAGAAAAAGGATGAAATGTTTTCTGGCTACAGCAGGTGGACAACAGCAGGCGAAAACAAAAAAACAAACCAAAAAAAACAAACAAAAGAAACCAGGCTAGATCTCTCTTCAGCCTTCGCCACCACTCCCAGCACAATTTACTGACTTTCTCCCACCTTATCGCCTTCCCTTTTCTGGCAACAAACAGTGCAACTCTTTATTTCCACCACCTGACCCATATACAAAACTGTTTCCTGGTGGGTGCTGCTCCAGAAACAAAGTCCAAGCCTTTGATCCAGCTCCAGATCATTGGCTGAAAGGCTGTCACTTCAGCTTTAGACCGCACAGCATCCCACGGCAGCTCTTCATCTCCAAGCCTGGACGGCACACTTTTTCTTTTTTTTATTTTAATCACATTCACAAATCCTTTGTCATATGATGAGCTCATTTTGCCTTCTCACCAGCTATGGAATTGGCTTTTATGTGAACACAAACACCTCAAGTCAAACATAATAGTGGTAAAATAAACAGCAAATAAAGCATGACATTGATTGTGTTGGAGCTGATTTGGTGTTAATGTGTGTATTTCAGCCCACTTGTGCCATAATATGAAGCCTGCACCCATTTGCATAAAGACTTTTACCTAACCGCCTCATCTGTCTGTGCTGAGCGAATGCAGAATTTACAGTGAAAGACAAAAAAAAAAACCATGCTGCACCATTTACACGAAGGAAAAAGAGGGCAGATTTAATTTAAAAATTGGCACACATTCCTTATTTCGACAGATGAAAGCTCGTAAATGAAAAAACCTGGAATCATGCCTGGTATGGAAATCTAAAGTTATGAATAATGCCTCTGTCTCAATCATCAAGTCTGTTTTAACAAGGTGGATTAGCCAAGCGCCTGCAGGCTCAAACGCACACACGACTGCACTCCTAACCAACTAAGAGTGGGACAAGAGTCCCCGAGGGCCCTGAACCTCACACATCCTCCCTGTTGGACCCTCACCAGTCTGTAGGAGTGAGCAGCAGCAGCAGCAAACAGCTCAGGCTTGTCATTTATGCCCATGAATCCACCTCCGATAGGCCACTGCTGCTGCGCAGGCAGCTGATTTACACACAGTTGCTAATCAGCGAATGGCTCTCCTGCTAATGAAAACTCATAGATCTATACAATAGCACTACTGATTTGATTTTATCTGCCATAACTCATTCCTAAATATGCAACGGTTAAATGCAACTGGGAGTGGAGAGTTGAAGTTAAGAATTAGAGGTCAGAAATGTTGATTCAGGAAATGGTGATATGTTGCCATGGCTATTGCTATATTTGCCCTGACCCAAGTATAAAAGGCCTTCTGTATCTACATTTCTCTGCTGGCATACATTTCACAAAGGAGAAAATAGACTCTTCCCTCCTGCCTGGCCTCAGTGACACTCCAGCATTTAGTTGATTGCAGGATGAATATGTCTAACTCCACCCTCCCATCCAGCTCTGGGTGCTGAGGAAACCCCAGTAAATAGAAGACCAATACAATGGCTTGTTTCAGCTTGGCACTGATTCATCATCGCACTGAACAAGCCACAGACATCAGTCTAATCATGATTAAGACCATAACAGAGAGTTTTGTAGACGGGGGGGGGGGGGGGGGGGGGTGGAATGCAACCATCCATCCATCCGCTATATTCATCAGGCAAATCACTTCCACTTCCAGCAAATGAAAATGAATTCATTGTAACTTACCTGTTCCATTGGCTGTGCTTGCTAAGAAGAGAGGATACAAAGCTGAGCAGCTTTGAGGTAGATGGGCATTGTGGCAAAACACACTGAGAGCAAAGTCTTATGGACTAACTGGCTGTGAAGCCATTTAGAAATAAATGGGTCTAAATGGTTAACTGGAAAATTAAAAGAAAAGTGCCCTCACCACTGGAGCAGTCCAGTCCTCCCCATCCGGGCTCACACTGGCATGTATCGGGAGACACGCAGCGACCGTGGACACACTCCTCTGTGCACAGAGCTAAAATAGACAAAGACATTTCCTCATCAGCACAGTTTATAATTGCATTGGAACACACACACACACACACACACACACACACACACACACACACACACACACACGCAGAGTGTAAACCGTCATTAAAGCACTAATAAACAGCATAATGAAAAGCACCAAGATAACAGCTGAAAGAAAATGGCCCATAAAACTGAACACTCAATATCTCCTGAATACCATCAAAGGACTGAATCTTAGCTCTGGCGCTCATATTTAACATCCATCTCAGCTACTTGACAATAGGCTAAACGATTCGTTAGCAGCCAAAGTCCTTGGTCAACACTTGGTTTATCATGTAGTTTTACTTTTCACAATGACTCGCTATCGGCAGGTCGAGGCATGACGGAACAAGCTGTAAATCCTCCCTAATTTGATCAGCCAGTGCTTTGTCATATAGTGATGTTTTAATGTAGCAGGTCCAGGCACTGCAGTGTTTACTAAGTATGCAGTTTTCTTGATCATTCATATTGAACAACACAGCGCCCAATTGATTGGGCTGGCATTAGTATTCTTGCAAGTGTGTTCACAAAAGTTGGATTTGTTTTTTTCTTTGAGCTGGAAAATAAAGTGACCCATGTGGATTTATTTTTTCCACAGTGTTTCAAAGTAAGAAGGAAAAGGATGACAAAAATAGGTACTTAGCATTAATAACTATATGGCAGCCAAGGTCATCTGGCCAACAGGGTTAAGACAGACAGGCTCTTATCTGAGGAAGGAAACACGACGAGAGAGAAACTCCGCCTGATGGGAATCAGCAGTCCTCTAACATGGCCTGTGGAGGGATAATACGCAATCCAAGGGCGGCAGAGCAGACAGTCCATCCCCTTAACTGATCAGAGCTCATCCAACACTCCAAGTTCTGCTTCCTTTGTTCCTTATTTTTTTGTGATGTGGTCAAAAGTGAAAAAGGGACAGGGGATAGCATCTAGCAGTTTTTTTTCTTAACAATATAAGTCCTGTGTTCAACACTATGGCACCCATCCTGCAGGCACAGAGGTCAGGAGGAGCTGGCTGCAGGCCTGAACAGTGCCGCTATAGATTATCACTCAGTCAGGCTTCGATTAAGCTCCACCACCAACTCAAAAGATGCAGCAGGAAAGGAGAAATAGGAACGCCAGACAGCAACAAGCTGGCGCTAATCGCAGAAATGCTCCCACGGCAAAAATGGTAAACCAGAGATTGAAAGATAATTCAGGGCAGATTTTCTGAACATCACTCTGGCAGAGAACTGTCTAATTACAGTAAGCCAGCAAAAAGAAAAGGGGGAAGAGCTTCAACATTTGTGCTGACGAAGGTAGTGAGATCGACTACCTGTAATCAATGAGCCCACAGTATGCAGAGTATTCAAAGAGAAGAGGAGACGAATTCAATGTCACCACGATGAGTTGATTTCGTTTAGTTTCAATCAGCAAATTCTGATCAGCGAGAACAGGGAAATGCAAATGTGTCACATCCTTTAGAAAAAAAAGAAATATGGAAATGAAGTTTTGAATATGGGAGAAAGGATAAAGCGCACCCTTCTCCTGAGATCTGAACCGGTGTACTGAAGGGATGGCATAATAAAGTAGGAGGTAGGTCTTTCATTTTAATTGAAATTCATGAATCACTCTGCCTAACTCATGTCTAAGGAATCTGTTGGAAAATTGAGTCTTTCATCTAGATAAAAGGCTAATCTAACTCATTATGCAGAGGTGTTATCAGGACGGGGAACAATGGAGCTAATTGGTGATTGTCATGCAGTGTTAATAAATTTAATATTTTTACCCAGGAAAACCACAATCTTTTAAAACGTTGGATATTATAAATCTTTACTGTCCCTTCCTGTTGTGGAAAGCTTTCCTGCAGTAACCAAAAGAAAAAAAAGGGTCTACCAGTGCCATTGTTTTGCCAGTGTTTATGATTCTTGTAGTCGTAGTGCTTTGTAGTGGAAAACGCTTGAAACAAGGTGATGCAGCTGATGGTTGAATCATTCTAAGACAGATGCCAGCAGAACCTATCAAACAACTTCCTGCATAACTTCTTTTCCGGGCCTCTGTCTAGCACAGAGACGATTTATTTTAAAACTGTGTCTTTGAAGCATTAAAAAAATGCAACAAAGCCAAAAATGAAAAAGAAATCAAAGGCGTACGATCCCTTTCTGGAGCCAAATCTCATCATCTTACTGATGGTGAAAGCTCAACTGTGAAACTTATCAAAACCCGACTAATTCTGCAGCGAAGGTCTTTTTTAAAATGGACAGGCAAGAGTCACGCAGGAGTCATCTGGCCTAAATGTTTTGCGAAAAGAGAGACTCAGAGCCCCGCAGAGCCTGTCAGCCTCAGAAGATATTACGAGCTGTTGTCATTAGTGAGCTCATCTTGCTTCCTTTGCACAACTGTAATAATCATGCTTATTAGGTGGGAAATGAGTTCCTCACATCCTCTACATAGACTAGTTACATATTAAGCTAATGACTTACGACAGATCAAAGGTCACAGAAATAATCAACACCTCTCATTGGAAACTTCAAGCACTAATTAGAAAAAGCAGATCAAAGTTCAGCGTATCACGGAGCGCCTTGACAAAATGTTAAAAAAAATAAAAATCACTTCTTACAGACAAAGCGAAACACAACAACAAACAAAGAAAAGGCATCTTTTAAGAGCGTCGGAAGCATTAGCATTTTGTGTGTTTCTGTAATGCTTGCTCCACATCCCCAAATTCATTAACTGCCTCTCACTGGAGCTAATGTGAGTGCTGATGTGGTGCCATATGACAAAAAAAGAAAGGAGGCAGGATTAAAAGGCAAACCCTCTTGAAGCTTTTCTGACTCTTAATGAAACAGACTTCATGGGGAAAAGCTACACTAAACTAACAATACACAAGGGAGGGATATTTTACATTCAGTAAACAATAAAATGTCTCGAAATAGATGACTTGAGTTAATTTTGGTTCGATTTCCTCTATAATGCCCCCTTTTGTCACTGCATGCAAAACAGCTTGGGGAGTACAAATCTCTTAATCCTAGTAGTGAGAGTGCTAGGATTAAAAGAGAGCAGTCTGCAAAGCCAGCAAAAAGCAAAAACTGCCCTCTTGGCCCCTATCAACTCAATCTCCTCTATTCACCTGACACAGGCCGCAATGGCCTGATACTGTATTATACAAAAAAATAAAGCACGCTTATTGATAAAGACGAGCCAAATTCAAGAGGCGGCATCGCAGTTAGCAGATTCACCTTGTTAACACCCTGAAAAGACTATTAATGAACAAATGTCTCTGTTGTCAGTTAAATGGTTAATGAATACATTATTGATCAGTCTGCTCCTCACTTCTCCAGACCCCCATATAATCACACGGGCTCTCACTCTTTGTTGGCTGACTTCCTGGGGAGCTGTTACCCCGAGGCTAGGAAAGCTTAGACAAGGACAAGCTCAGCTGTGGTCAAAGAGCACACGGTGGGGTTACTATATCAGAAGCTAGCTTATGTTGCAAAAGATGATGAAAACTATTATTGAAGACCAATTTTAATTAAATTCTTTTTTAAGGCAAATGAAATATTCAGTGAGGTCAGTGTAACAAATACTGTGAACAGCTTGCAAAAGTGTTCAGTTGAATGCGTGCGAGTGAAATTAGACATTGAAGCTACGGAATTGACAGTGAATGACTGTTTTAAGCGCACTGTTACAACCTAATTTTCAAGGCCCTTGCTCTTTTAAGTTATTGAAGTCTGTTGTGGTTTTATGGTGGGTGCTATACATCCTTGGTCTGTAACCAGTATGCTCTCAGCTCGTTAATTTTTCTCATTGTTATACAACTTCAATTAAGCTACTCTAACAGAAAGAGCAACGCAGGGAGCAGACCATGTTGTAAAACAGTGAGTGACCTTATTAAATCATGCTCAGTCATTTTAAATTGACTTAATGCATATTATACATGGTGGCACGCTAGCAAAGAAGGCAGGAGTGGACTGCTATTGAGGGATCAGACAGGAGACTTGGGCAGCAGCGGCCTGTACGGAAGTTGCGTCTTTACTTGCAAGCCACTCAGACTAAAAATCAATCCTAATATTTTATTTTCTTAAAATCTCCTGCAGATACAACCTGAAATGTCGTGAGCAAAGACTTAGGAATTAAAAAAAGGTGCACTCACGAACACACAAGTCTCCGCTTTCAAAGTAACCAGGGCAACACTGCGAGCGGCGCCTATACATGGTCCTCACTCCCCGCCGGTAAGCTGTCTTATAGCTGATCCTGAAAAAGCAGACACACAGGGACAGCTACGTGAGGTAAAGAGTGATCCTTTCTGAAGGGCAGGAAACAAACAAACTCGAAACAGTAACTTAATGTTTTGTTATTATTTGTCATTTTATCAAAGTACGCACAGAAAAATCATTCTTAAGTGGAATTTTACCCCAAATAAAAATCCGCTTGTAGGAGGTCTCTGTTTACTCATTTAGTTGATGGAGCTATCAACCTTGATGAAGCAATTAAAACATAACGTCTTCAAAACAACACAATTACAGTCACTGGCATCCTCTGGGGGTACAGTAAAGGTCGTGCTACTTAAAACAAAAAACAAAAAACAAGTAAACTATAATAAGGAAACAAATTCTGAGACCTACAAACTCACCTGTGCTTTGTGCATTTAAACCAGTTGAGGATGTCTGTGCATCTAGTGTAATAGATCTGGTCGAATGGGTGAGCGTAGGATTCCTGGACAGTCACCGCATAGCTGAAAGACAAATGTTTAAGGACACCAGTTGCAGAAAAAAGGACTGTACCATACTTGCTTGTACTCTGGCTTATTATTTCTACCCCTTTAAATTGTGGTAGAGATTTAAAATGTATTCTCTTCAAAATTTTAGATTCGGATGCTGTGCTCTTTACTTTTTACATCTATTTGACTCCTAGAATTTTCAGCATGGTTTCTGTTTAAGATCTTAAATGTAAACAAGCGCCTGTTAAAATCTTGAAATGCCGGTCCTACAGTCTCCAATAATTTTGGCTTTCAGTCCCACCGCAGGCACAAAGAAAAGCAGCCATTAGTCTGGGCTTCTTGTCATCTATTAAATGTCTGAGTGTTGTAATAAGCTCTACCTAGGAGACATTTACCCTTTGAATTTTTTACATGGTTTGACTTAAATAACAATTTTAGAAAAAAATGGTGAAAGGTGGCATTATTTAAAAAATATTACAGGGAAGTCAAACATTTTAAATATTTGAGCAGCCAAACTTTGTTTGTTTTTCTTTTTTGTGAATAATCACAAAAAAATCATTTTTTAAATCACTTAGACCTAACCCTACCCTAACCCTAACCCTATTAAACTGGGTCAGGTTTTACCAGCTATAGCAATAAAATGCTAATTATTAAGAATCAGAAAGTCACTGATGCCATTTTCAACACAACATGTCGTTTTCCTGCATAGTGAAGCTTTGACTTTAAAATAAAGGGTATGAAAACGCTAAAAAATAGTTGATATTTATGATATATGGTCTGCGGATATTGGAGGACCTAAAAGCCATAACCATACTGCCCACTTAGGGAATCCATTTCGATGCCAACAAGGTGGAACCACAAAGTATCCTCACCTTGGTCAGGCAATAAACCAGATAATATATCTTCACAGCTTTCTTTCCTCCCCTTTGCGCCACAGACAGAAATTATTCCTGCTTATTTCTCATAAGTGACACTGCCCAGCAAAGCTAATAATTATTCAGGCTCTGTGGCATTCGCGATTGATTGGGATGAGAGTACACTGATCAATCTGCCTGTGTATTTCATTTGAAGCAGCAGCACCTCCCATCTCTCCGAGCTTGGCAACTTGAGCCGCTGTGAGATCAATACTGCTGTATGGACTTTGACAATAGATCAGAACTTTGGTTAAGAGAAGATATACTGAAAAAGTTTCAGAAGTGACAACGTCACTCATACGAATCAGCGTTTTCAGACGATTAAATACAAGGGAATGTGCTTACCTCTCCCAGTGGCTGCAGACATTGGGGTCATCTGGGTTGAGACTCAACGCACTGGTGGTGAGCGCAAGGAGCAAGGCCAGCAGAGGAACTGATGACCCCATCCTTCACTCTGAGAAGGAAACAGGGAGGAAATGTAGACAGTTGGGTGGTAGATGATAATTTCATTACATTTAAAGGAATAGTTTGACCTTTTAAAAACTGGCTTATTTTATTCCTGAGAGGTTTACCACATTAAGCTTCATTTGCTTGTTTGTATGTTAATGTGTTTCGTGTATAACAAGCTGCTTGAAGCTAATTGCCCCTAGTGGGATTAATAAACTTGTTTGTATTATATTGTGCCAGTTTGTTCGGTAAGGCTGATGTAATTGCAATTTCCAGGTTCAAATGCTTTTGATGACAAACACAAGCGTAAACTCTCCAATTGATTCATCAATACTCTGAATACTCCAGTATTGTGATTGTCTAGCAGTTATCTCAGGTGGAATAATGAAGGGTACAATATAAGCATCAAAAAATAACAGTATTTAGAGGTTGGGAATCACAAGGTTAGCAATAGGCTGCGCAGTTGGTCTGTAGGTTTTTGGACAATGACACCAGGTTTAATGTTGAGCTCGATCACAGCTGTTCAGACCTTTCTATTTGTAAGTGTCCTCACTTTTTGTGACTCTTGTTTTATAATGGTAGACATTAGAGATGCATGAGTGGCGACACCAAGTTCCCCAAAGTAAACCATGGGGGATAACTGTGAAAAAGTTTTTATATCAAACAATCTAATCAGACACTTAAATCACCCTCACCCAGATTAACATGGACATAGCTAACAAAGGGAAAGAGCTCAGAGGCAGCTGCAAGTCAGCAGCCTCAGTATTAGCAAAATGATCAAAGAAGTTATGAGGAAAATGATGGATGAAAAAAAAGAAAAAAGGGTTGGTGTCTGGTGAATTTAAACAAATTGGAAAAATATGTAAGTGCAATTTGTTTTGTTATACAAGCTTGTTGCACCTGCTTTTGTTTGAGGTAAAAATATATCAGGTGAATATTCGTGTACAACAACTCACATTGACTTAATTATTTATACCTTTTTTCAGTAGCAGAGAATTGTTTTGAAAATTGTTTAAAGGAGAGAAGATTCTGTTTCTTTCTGTAGTTTTGGGGAAAATGTAAAGTTTAATAATTTATTTTATTATGTGAATAATATTTTACACTGAAGAAAAGTCGTTTTTTTGTTTGTATATGCTCTCATTTGTCATTCTTAGAAAAAAAATTGCAATTGGCAAAAAGTCAGTATAAGCATGTTAAAAAAGAAATAAATCAGAAATTTCAATCAAAAACGTACAACTGGTGAATCTCTACTGCATATGGATGGTTACCATGGATATGGCTATTGACTAAATATACAATATATCTGGGATACTATTGATTTGTGGGACTTGAAGTTTGACTTAAGTGGACTATTTAACTCTCAAATACACCATAGCACTTTGTCCTCTGAGGTACTTAAAAGGACACGAAACCTAAATTTTTAAATTTCATTATTTTTTCAAACCCTTTAGTGGTAACTCTGCCATAGAGTAAGACTCAACTGTGCTAAGCTAAGCTGACCAGCCGTTAGCTATAGTCCCATATAGTGGTGCATTTTCTTAGTTTATTGCCCATAAAAAACACACCAAACTATTTTATTTAAGTAGTTTTCACCTTGAAAACATTGTGTGTTCAATGGACACCTACTGTAGCAGCAACCTTTGGACCTTCTGTATAGACGTAAAGTGTCTCACTTGTGTTTTCTAGGAGGCAGCTTGCATGCCATTCAGAAACAAAAACAGAAAAAAAAAACTTTTTATTCCACACATAAAAAAATGGAATCCTGGTTATATAGCTTTGTTGGTAAACTGTGACAGTCAGAAAACTATTGCTCCATGTCCTTGATGACCTTCTAAGATGCATATGCTGGCCCACCAATCTACTACATCTGCCTAGACTACAACAGAACAGATTCACAACAGCCAGACGAATTAATGGAGTATAATATCCTAAATCACAAAATAAATTTACATAATCAAGATCAACCATTACAATTGGTGCAAATAGAAGATCATAATAAAATATTTAAATGTGTCTCAAGCAGAATATTGGGCTAAGTTATCTATGGCTCTAATATCTACAGAAATGAAACCACCCAGTGACAGAGACAGACAGGCTGTTTACCCAATCAGGATTTTTCATTAGGCAGAGAAGAGCACATATCATCAACAAAAGTGACAATGACAGATTAGGTATAGTAGTCCAGGTATAACACGTGCATGACTAACACAGCAAATTTCAGTTTTGCACAGTAGTAATAAAATACACAAGTATGAAGTACACAGAAATGTTACAGCGTGGCATTTTGAGCAAAAATAATGAATTGTAATAGATTCAACATGATGTGTTTGTACAACTCAACATGTAGTGATACATCCATGTGTGGGCTGCGCGTGCTCTGCATGTGGTTTGCCGTGTTATGGGATGTGTTCAATATTTCAGAGTGACTGTATCCAATAACGCACAAATTCACATGTTCAGCTAATCTTCTGCATTGATAGATGCATGTAGTTCACTCACATGTGAAAGAAAATCAATCAGAGCTCCACTTCCTCTGAGCAGCAGTTCATCTGAACAGGCAGAGGTTAAAGCCATGTTCATTTCCTTAACAGGATGATTAATCAAGATACACATGTGTTATGGGCTACAGCTGCTCTCATATTCAAGCGCTGCTCTGAAACAGTCGGGTTATACGCTACTACAGGGACACTGCTTGATGAACCAGAAAGCTTTTACTGTTTCTTTGATTAGACCATCTTCCTCTGCCATTTAATCTGAATGACTGTGGACAAGCTCAATATTTTTTTTATTTTTTTTTTATTGTTCTCAATCACTAGTCTGAAAGGGGTTAAGAGGTAATAAAATTGGGATTATCCTAAATATGTGGCAAGATTAAACAAATCAATGACTATTAGTAAGCTTTAGAGTGTGGTCTGCAAGCAAATTAAGTGCCACAGTGCCCTCAAATGAGGAGACAGTGACAGATCTAATAGCCAGAGGCGTGTGGCCTAAAGCTCACCTAATCTTGCAGCCTGTGGTCTCTGGGTGTTTTTGGTGGCTGCTGAGGGGGCTCTGGAAGCAGAAAAAACACAGAAGTGCCAGTGCGCACACATACACTTGCTGGGTGAGGTGATGACAGGTCGCAGATCTGTGGGAGAGAAGAAAAATAATGAGCTTATGATGACACACAGAAGACACATGCTTCCTTGCTCGCTCTCACATGGACGCACGCACACAAACTCATAAATTTCTTATGGGATCAAGAGTCTCAACAGGCATATAGTTCAACAAAAGCTGCTCTTGAAAGGCCAGTTTACGCTGCGCAGCCTCCACATTCGAGCACACGGTTCCCATTTCCACCTACCTGGTATCCACATCCACACTAACTTACCCACAGGAATAAAAGCCTGCATTAACTCAAGAGGGGCTAATACAATGAACTCTCTTCACGTTTCAAACTCTGTGAGTGGTTTGTCCACAATGTGACAAGATCACATTAACTGTGATCATTAACAAAGCCTACACAAGGTTTATTGCAATAATTTGGAGAACATTCATGTGTTTATCATTTTTCTCATTACATGGCTTTCGCTGGGAGGTCAGAGTGTAGGTTTGAGATTTTTCCGTCCTTCATTTGCTATGAATTCTAAATTAAGATGCAAACACAGCCACAACAAAATAAAGGCTTAATAAATACTTTAACATCATTTCTTATTCATGTAAATAGTTTCCAAGGCCCGGCGATGAGAGGGAAGACTAAAGAATTACTGTAGGTCCACTTATTACGTCTGCTGAACATTAAGTCAGACTATGCTAGTCTGAAGCAATTTTAAATTTGCAGCACAATTATACAGCCGGTCAACAAATACAAAACAATGCACTCCCACTGTTATTACAACAAGCATCAAGAGAATGCTTGATTTGATTGGGTTAAAATTATCACCGTAATTATTTGGTTTGTGGGGAAAAATAATCAATACAGCATAGTATTGCAATATTTTGTCTATGATACAGAGACACCAAATATTGATATTTTATTAAATAAATTAAAATACTGTGGGAATGTTATGAACAAGCCGGCTTGAGTAAGCTTTCATTAAATTAGCTGGGTGCACTTAGCTTGACAAAGCTATGCCTATATTCAGAGCAAGCTAATGGGTCAGTCACACAAGCAAAAAATAGGATGGAAATCTTGCATCTACAATAAAAGGAACAAAAAAGAAAACTCCGTGGCTACTTTGTGATTGTTTTGAATTTTTTCACCAAACTGTTGATGGTGTTGCACACTATTGATCACAAGGTCGGCTAAGAGGAGGCAAACTTTCTCCAAACAGTCACAGTCTCACTTGGGATGACTGCAGTCACTCTCAGAGACGTTGTTGAAGGTTTGCAAATAATCACTAATCTCTAATTTAAAAAAGGTGACAGATAGCCAACATGTTGCCATCAGTTTGAATGAGTCTTTGTCAATTAGCCAACTTGAGGGGACTCGGCTCAACTGGCTGCCAGCTGGTTGTAGTCCGGTTATATTTCTATAGGACAGGAAGGCTGCTGTGCACAAATGTAACAGTTAAATGTACATTTCTGTTGATTGTGAGTTTCCATCTATGTAAACAACAGATGTGTGATTTTCGATGATTTATCACAATTACATGCTGTATTATCAAAAACAGATTGGATGTAATAGCCAATTTGATCCCATTTGGTTGCTGTCAGACTGATATCAGGCTGACTGTCTCTTATGGCAACATTTAAAATAACAGTCTCATTTTGCAGCAAAAAAAAAAAATGACTGAAGTGAGATCGTTTTTTTTTTTTTTTTAAACCATCAAAGGCAGAACAAAATGCAGTGGCCAATTTTGATTGGAAATCAAACCCTACGTGGAGATTTAATTCCAAATCCTAGCAAATCCTGTTAGATCTGGACAAAATCTACCTCCAGTGAGATATATGTGTGCAGCGCAGCATGCGTCAGGAACAGCTTAGTGACATTAAAAATGTGAATGTCAAGGACAAAGACCTAGTTAACATTTTGCAATGCCTAATCACATGTTTGCTATTTCCCTTAACATGGATTTTAACATTAGAATGCATTGTTGGGGGCAAGCAACACGCCCTTTAATTAATGTTGAAATAACTTCTCTTCATTGCTGATTCTCCGTACAGAGAGCACTGCATAAAAGACAAGCTGGATGAATATGACGGTTATCACTCGGGGCTCTCCTGTATGACTTCGCACTGTATCTGCTCAAATCCCTGAAAATAGATTCCCTCTTTTTTGACGAGAAAAGTGTTTACACCAACAAAATGCTCTCCAGAGACCTCACTCAACCTAAATGTATTTCACTTCTGCTCGTCACCACTTTGATTACTGTGACAATGAAACCTTCTCACCGCTGTGCTGCTCCCAGTGAAAAAACAGCTGAAATAGCAACATCATTTAGGTACCGAGGTTAGACGAGTGCAAAGAACAAGCGGCAGAGTATAGTGAAGGTGTGTGTACGTGATTATATGGACTTCTGAATCTTGACAGGAACACCCGCAGTTTACATCGGACACCTGCCTGCAGAAACATTAAGTCCGATGAGACGGAGCCACCTTTGTCCCTTGCACTGCCTATCGGCGGGGACGTCTGCGTGATTAAAGCCATGTGTCTTCAGTGTGTGACTTATTAAAGTGCAGTGCAATTAACCACCCTGTCCCCTGGCTGACCAACTCCTGCACTCTTCCATGAATGATGCTCAGCAGGCATGACTGACTAGCACAAGTTAGCTCACCTCCACTCTGTGGACCCCCTGCCACTTTCAGGACCCTCTTAGTGCTAAATTTATCACAATGCTCTGTTTCCGCTAGCTTGTGTGAATTTACATAATCAAAAGCAGTCAACAAAAACAATGGCATCGCAGCCTTATCTGAGGCAGCGTTAGAGAACGCCGATCAGTCACGAGCTTCAGCCTGTAACATGTCTTTGCACAATCAGCCTATTATCACAACTTCAAGCAGAGGGCTCGTATACAACTTTTATGAGAATTCTTCCAGCCACTCAATCTGTTTTGTAATAACTACTGAAGGATTCCCGCAGCAGCCTAATCTGAAGTGATCTAAAGGTTACAGCAGTAACCACGCAGCATAGAGTGCCAATGAGATAAGCCCCACTGCTGGCCACCTCTATCTCTTGCTGGGGGCTGTGAGTCATTAGGAGTCAGGCCTCATTACAGAGGCCACAGTGTGGCACACTGTACGCTCTGGTTCCCCTGGTTTCAGCCAAATACCTGAGTGTTAAGAGGCCAGAAAGAGATGGTTTCTCTGCAGGTACAACAAAACTACAAAAACTAGGTTCTAAAATCTGCTTATGAGTTGTATATTTGTATGTATATTTCAAAGCTTTATGATAGTGTTCTAATGAGAACCAATAGTAACTATAATCTGAGGGTACTGGTGCTTTATTTTTGAGCATTTGCTACTTTATAATCAATTATATTCAAAGTTAAATTATTATAAATACTTTTGGTAGCACGTTATAATAATGTCACACTATTAAGCATTATTAAGGTATTAGTAAGTGCTTAATTCATCATTTATATAGCATTACTCCTCCTTAGTGTGCTATTTATAAATACAGATATATTATTAAGACTATGATTGGCATCAGAGTGTGACATTATTAATATATAAAGTGCTACAGGTAGTAGTTACTTTGCTGACTAAAACTTGTGACATCTTTATGTTTTCTACATATTTTTTGTCTGTGACCTAAATTGCTATAGATTTAACAGTTTTTTTATTTCAAACTTGCCTCCGCCTCAAATCATGAGACTAAAATACTGTTTCCCTGTATCATATACCTATTAATAATATCAAATAATATTAGTATAATAACAGTTTGCTTCCAACAGGACCAACATAATGAGAGCTTATGTTTAAGAATAGTTTCCTAATGACAGGAGTGACTTGATTGCACGTTTGAATGCTGGTGATTTTTACATTTTTGTATTTTTACTTACGTATTTTTTTGGTTTTTTGGTTTTTTTGTTGCTTCACATTACTTGTTCTGTTCCTCTCTATACACAAATCACTTTAAAGAGACTAAGTGCATGCACTAGCATGGCAAGAGTACTGAAGTCATAAAGCCCGAGAGAGTGTTTGTCGCCGCATTTATGGGAATCTCAGTAATGCTGACAGGATGAAGTGGAGCCAAGGCAGCAATGCCTTATACCTGATCTCTCTCTCTAGGGTACTTCTCTATTTATTACACTTCAGTGATTAGGAATGCCAGCTTGACATGATCCAGCCAAGGATTAATTTCACAATCTCTCAATCTCAGGCTGGATACTCGCCATAATACTGCTTAGTTATGGTTATGGACATTAGCAGTTCAACTCATTTCTGAGGACAGAGGGCATACTGTGTTCAGATTATTTTATACAGGCCAGAAAAGAAAAGTTCCCCCTGCTTTAGCTATAGGCATTTGAATAAGATTTTTCAATCAGTGAGTGAAGATGGACAGGAAGACAGACGCGCAATATTCCTATTATTAATATGCATTAATATGTATGTAGTTTCCCACGAAAAACTGCTGCTTCTTGCTGCCACAGCACCTCACTGTACATTGTGCCTCTGGCGAAGTAGTGTATTTAAAAAACAAAAAACTGACAAAAGCAGCCATTTTATTTTCAGTGGACTTTATCTTAAAAATTGGCACAATCAGTCTTATTGAGATTAGCCTGATTCGCGTCCTCAAATGAGTTTTTTGTTTCTCACTTTATTTCAGACTTTTTTTATTATTTCAAATCCACACGTAGATAAGGAAAATAACAAATTATCTGTCCAAACATTATTTCAGCATAAGTTTAAAGAGGTACTGCAGTATATTTGTGCTTCCACAAAGCACAACAGGTTGGGAGAAAGAGCGATAAGTGAGGATAACTATACATATACTCCTTAGTATGGATCAAAAGCCCTTCCCTTTACTGCTGGCATTTACTACTACCCCTCCCACATCTTGCAGACTTGACATCCTGGGTTTGCAGTGCAGTCCTTCTCTTAAATATGTGACTTTCAACCCCAACGTGATGTTGCTTGTGTTATTGTTTTAGTTTTAAAAAAAATGATTAACAATTGTTATGTGCAAAGTAGCTTCTCCAGTTTAACGATTTTCAGTAATTACATTAATTGCTATTAATTATTTCATTGGACTGTTAAACTTTCATTTTCAACTTTTTAGTGTTTGTTATGGTTGAAACTTGTTTTTGTTCCAGATTTTTGATCAGAAAAGTCCAATCAAGTGATTTGAATTCAGAATTTGAATGCAGTTATTCAAGCTAAGAAAGTCAAATGTATGCCAGCAAATATTTTTAGCCTATAGAAAACACACAATCTGAAGAGCTCATCTTGGGGTGAGTATCTGATCCGCTAAATGACTGTAATGAAAGAACCATTAGCTGCAGGAGGACAGTTTAAATATATCAATATATGCATTTATTGTGGTATTGAATAGATAATGAGAGCTTAGTTACGTTGCCTTACGTCAAGCCTTCATGCCAAGGGGCTCTACAAACTATTAATAAGCTCAAAACAATTACCTGGCAGTGTTGCCGAAGCCATGGGAATTACTGGGAAAGAGAGAGGAAAAATTAAAACATCCTCTGCTTTTAAAGTCTCATGTAGCAACGACAACATCCACGAATGTGATTTCACTTTGGCTGGTGAAGCACCTGGGAAAATGCTGTGCGTCGTTTAACAGAAGCTTAATTCTGCCCACATGGTTTATTCATGTGGCGACTGCTGATATCATGGTTCTCATAAATCACGCAGTGCGGAATGCTGGACGTCCATGCGCTCAGGCAGGGCTCACTAATCTCAACACCATCTTTCATCTGAATAACCTTGCCTTACCGCAGGGCATGCCAACACCAGACTCAGCCCGTTGGAGGGAGCCTGTCCTCATACTTTTATTTCTTTCACTCTGGGCACAAAGACTTTTCGCAGCCTGTCGGAGCAGACAAACACTGTCCTGTGTACTCCCATCCCACTTTCAACCACAGGCAATAATGAGAAATTGCTTTATAGACATCAGAGAAACTAATCTAGTCTAACGTTGGCTTTATGAATCTAAAATCAGACTCACAAGGGAGGAGAGCAGCACAGTCACTCCAGCCATCTGTTCAGAAGTGGTTCAAAGAAAGAGCAGAAAATGTGAAACTAATGTGAGTAAACATAATCATCACATCTCACTAATAAATCAAGAAACCCCTGTCTGTCTGTCCTTCACATATTTCACCAAATGATCTACATCATACTTAGCGGGTGTACTGCTGGGAGCAGGAGTAAGAGCATTGCAAGAGCTTGAGGTCATGTAGATGAGCAGTGTTCTGACCTTAGGGTTTAGCCACCTCTGACCTGACGCATGATGTCACAGGTGACACAAGTTTAAACTATTCACAAACATGCTCCTGAAAGTGGACCCCACTTCCATAGAGGATGAATGCAGGGTGGGTCTCGCTGGCTCCAGCAGGTTTAAATTTGCCCATAATTTTATGTGACAAATGATGCGTTCAGTGGGAATAGGCCATTATGGTTGATATGTGACCTCACAGATTATGCCACACTCCTCTGTGGCCTCATAACAATGTCACAGTTCAGATAACATGGTTAGTTGGAATAAACTTCCAATGAGTGTGATATCTAACTTTGCTGATGCAAAGATACCTGAAGGCTGTAGAAGGCTGACACTGCACAACCCAGTGCGCAGGTTTTTGCCCAAAACCTTCTTAGCTATGAGACAGTGCTAACCACTGCACCACTGAGCAAAGCACTAGTGACTATCAGATCGAGGACTCTCTATTCATCGATTTGCTGGCTGTATTGCTAGAAACCAAAGCAAGTACATTGTTGAGTTTAGGGACCGTTTTTTGATAAGTGCTTTGATTTTGGCTATGTGCTCCTGTTCTCCGGATTTTTAGGCAGACGTAGCACTTAAAGGACCGTGAATAAGAAATCTATGGGACACAGCAGCTTTCCACTGCTCCCTACAAAGAGCCAATCACCTGCTTTATAACGAAAACACACACAGATGAGGTTGAGGATCGTTTTAGCTGTGTGGTGGCAGGTGTGTCTATTTATTATAGTAAAGATATGGGTAAATGAACTATTTTTTTCTAGGCTTAATGCTTTGCTCTGCTTGGATGATCATGTTGGCACTCTATGTTGGGCTGTAAATGAGGCAGTAATGCCGTGAAACTCTGCATGCATAGTAATAATAGAACCTGCTGAAAAAAAATTTGACTGGTGATTGTATATGAGGTTTTTTTTATATCTCATTGACCCATCTATTGCAGTTATGGGTCTAGCCTCACTAAATTGGGAGACTTGGGTGGCTTAGTCTTGTAAAAGATTGCTTGAAGGCATTACGAGGATAGCTGCTGAGCGGCAGGGACAGCTTCTAGAAGGTTAGAGTCATCACGTCGCCTCTGATACTAAGCATAATTGTCACATGCAAATGTATGGCATGATGTGACAATGTGATTGCATCGTAGGGTCTTTTGCTTGATTTGTGACCGCACAGATGATGTGACATTCTTCATAATGATGTCCTCAATTCGGATAACACAGTTTCTAAATAAATCTCCACTGATTATGACATCTGCCTCTGCTGACGCTAAAATGTCTCTGACAGCAGGCACTGCACTAATATAGATAATGGAGTACAGCATATAGCAATTACAACGTCGTTTTTCTTGTGCTTATTCTAATGTCAAACTTTTTTTTTTTTTTGGTAATTAATCATGTTTGGGTTCCTCACATAACAGGCATGGCACATACAGTCATAAACATGTCACCAATTACCAGCTTTAGGCAAGAAAACTAATTAGTGAAACAACATCACTTAATGAAGCAAAATAACAATGTGCCTGATGTCACATAGCTCTGCCTGCTGCTCAGAATAGTTTCTGTGTTTCGCCCTATGCTTTTAATAACAAACCCTAGGCATCATACTGACAGCCAAATGTTTTGCAGTGCCCTCTGCACCACGTCTGTTCTCTCTTCACAGCCTGGGCATGGCCTCCTGCTGCCACCAGGAGGAAGCACCAGTCATTCCTATATGCACCAGTAAAGCTTTCCTACACCACACAGACAATTAGCCAGCCTGTGACTGATTGCACGTAATGAGATCTATTGGAGAACAGTTGGACATCTTTGGGCAAATTAATGTGTGAATATTAGCCTGTTGAACCGTCTGCTCTCTCACCAGGATCATTCTCCAGTGGAGAACAAAACTGAACCACTGTAATATTCAGCTGCTCTCTGCCTGGCGGCCCAGCCAAGCCATGTGTTCATTTCTGTATTTTAGTTGTACAGCTACAGTGCTGTGGACAAATTAAGCAAAGGTATAGTGTGGACAGAAACACAAATAAAAGGAGGTGGATAGAAGGAGGCAGAAAAGTCAAGTAAAGTCTAGCTGAGCAGCTCACCATGAAATGCTGAAACAACAGTGCGGCTGCCAGGGCAATTTTACACCCCAATAGTTTCACACCTCAGCCACCAACCCCTTCCAACTCTGAACCTTGTGTCTTCTTTGTGTCTTCATTTATTTTGTGTCAGTGTCCAAGATGTGAGAAGCCAAGCAGTGAGAAACTCGTCCCAAATGTCGCAGGGTAAGTGGTGTGTGAAGCAGACGCGGGGAGCAAGGAAGAGAAAAGCCACTGCGCGTGGATGCACTTTGCTTTCTGTGCAGACAATCCTCTGAGATATCAGAGGACTTCACATTACACTTGGGAAAACATATCATTTTATACTGATGCATGCAATGCAGTAGAGGGACTACTCAAACCCTTTACTTACAAGCAAGCAAAAGTTCAGAATACAAATGGCTACTTCAATGAAGTAATGTACTGTCAAACAATTGACTCAGAGTTCAAGTGAATTAAAAAGAAGCAGCTCTGCAGTGACTTTATCTTATGGTACGAACAAATTATTAATGCTGAATTATCAAACATCACTTTACCACTGTAACACCTCATAGTCCAGTTAATTACTTCTCAACTTAGTGGCTGTAACAGCTACAAAGGATAAAAAAAAACTGAGATGAGTGGCAGGATATGTTCAAAATTGTTATCGAACAATCATTCATCAAAGCACTCTTGATGACTTTAGAAGGATGGCATCTGGGCAAAAAATTACCTTCCTCTTTTTTGCAAAAATATTTTTTAAAACTGTGTAGTTGTGCTCTTTTCTCTGTGCGTTTTATTGGACTATTTTTTGTTTGAGTGGGTAAATCGGTTGCTTTTTTCTGTTTCGTAACTGAAATAATCCTGTAACTTACTTACGCTTTACCAATACCTGACATTTTGAGTAAAAGCATCTTAAAAAATAAGTAATAATGCATAAATGTGTTTTATTTCTTTTTTTGCAATTCTATTATCTTTGATTTGCTGTGAAATGTGAAACAGCTATGAACAGCCACTGAAATGAAGTGATGAATTTCGAGGGGGAATGTCCCTTAAGTGGATGTGCTAATAATTTAGGCATTTGAAATTTTGATAATCGAGCACTAGTTTCTAAATGGTAGCTCATCAAAAAAAATGGCAGAATTATTAAAGTTGCTGTCAGAATAATGTACCTGAAAACTGACTTACATGCGTGTACTTGAGTGACTTGAGTGACTTGAGTGAATCACCAGCTTACTTAGAAGCATTAGTTAGCCTACTCTAACTAATGCTTCTTTCCCAAAAAATAAAAAATCAGAATAAAACATCAACTCTTTCTGTTAAAAGCTACACCTCCTACTTCCCTCTCAGTGGTGTGCTCTCTCTGATAGTGCAGCACGTTGACCTTCTGGATCACTAGTCAATGACTGAATGAAGAATGACTTACCATCATGATTATTAAATCTGAAAATGCGCTACCGGTGCACAAAGGATCCAAACCAGGTGATCTCCATTTGGTGAAATGAGAGCTCCATCAACTCGATTTGCACGATGTACGCCCAATTTTTGCCGTCATGACCTTTTAAATGTCCTTGAAACCACTTGAGCAAAATGTGCCTACTTAGACTGAATACATTAAAAAAAATGAACAAAAGAGAGGCGTTTGTGTAGCTGTGTTCAGCCTGCATAATGAACACATGAGGACGCCTGTTTTCATCATATGACAGAGTTAAATAAAGCCAAAATGCAACAAATCCATAAAATCCAATGCATACACAAAGCCAATGAAAGTCATTAGAAATTTGTTTGAATAATAACTGGGAAACAGAATATAACCACTAGGCTGAGAAAACAATGCACTAAAATGTATTCAGTGTAAATCATCTGATTCATGAGATGCTCGCACTGTTAAAGCTCATCCTGCGGTGTAGAACTCGACAATATAATTGTGTCGTATATTACAGCTGTGGTCAACCAACATGAGCTTTTCTGCCTGCAATGCAGATGTGTCCGCATTCATAGGCCAACCAATTAATCGGTCTGTCACTAAAGTCTGTAAATATCATAGTGCAGTGAAATGTAGAAATAGTGCACAGGTTGCAAAACAATATAGCAACATATACTTACTGTTTTATGAACTGCAAACCTGTTCATTTTTAATTTATGACATCTGTCAAGAAAAAATAGCCTGTCTCCATGACCTGAGTGAAATAAAAACAACATAAGGTTGTTAAATTGCAGTTTTCCGTGCCATCTCAACCCAGACCGCTTTGTGTTGTATATAAAAATGCTCCTAAAATCTATAAAAACCTAATAAAAAATGATCATTGTTGTAAATGGAAGCCACATCTCCCTTACGTGCTTCTTTCAGCCTCTATTCCATTATGCTTTCCATTATAACATGGTTGCGGTGGGCAGGGATGCCTGATGCTGGTGCTAGGGGTGCCAAGTGTTTGTGCACTGACCTTCTGCTCCCTGGACAGGTCTGAGTGCAAAAGCATCACCAGTAAGGGGCCAAAGGAGATGGGACACTCAGCTGGCTGGTGCATTATTCATGAGTCACCCCTGTTGAGTGGGCTGTTATTCAGCATCCAAATCCCAGATGTGGTTCAATCTGTGCTCCATTCAGTGTCCTGACTGCTGGCCATTGATCACAGGCAAGGTACGCGGTGCTGAATAAGCGCTGGGGCTTTATGTTACAGGGCTCAAAGCGTCTCACTGATAACACAAAGATCCATCACTAGACATTGGAAAGGCTCCAAAGTATTCTCACTGGAACTGATCAGACAAGCCGAGAGGAGATGCAGCTAAAACATTTGCTACGACGGTGCACAGCATGTGGCAGTGATGTGACAGCAATATGTTGTATGTCAGGTGTCATACATTTACATATTTTTTGGTTTTTAAATAGAAAATAAGCTTATATTTACTCATTCAGAAACATACACTCTGACGCACATCCCTGTCAACAGACAGAGAAAAAAAAATAGTGTGACGAGGTCCCTGTGTGAAAGGTGCCAGAGGCAAAATATCACCCTCTAATAGGCATCATACTACTAATGGACAGTTGAGCACAGTGAATCATTTGTCTGCTTTAATCATCAATCACATAAGGGCAGCTAAATGTGGCACGACCACAACTCTGTCTGCATTTGTCAGGATGATGATCATAAGCCATTGATCATGTTGCTGAATTACTGCACAATATAAAACGTGAATAATAATTTCCATTTCACTCTGCCTACTGAGACACAACACTACAATTCTTTGATGTGAGTGATAAATTGTGGTTGTTTGTCAAATTTGTGACTCAGACCCGATTTGTTTGGTTGAGGAAACAATGCAAAAATCACAACATTAAATATGCTGGGGAACATTTAAGTTTTTAAAGCCCTTTTTAAGATGAATGGCTGTTGTTAGGATTTTCTGTTTAGAAGGCGTTACAAACTGCCTTAGTCTTTGACCACAGTTATGAATCATCTTCTCCTTAAGATTTCTGGGGACTTCTGTGAAATCTATCACATCTATTCTAACTCATTTTAAAACATTCTTAGTGCCTATCGGTACCTTTTTGATGCTGTCAAATTAAATATTAAATTTCATCATGTTTCTGACAAGCCAATATTTCACTTTTCTACTTCTGCTCAACAGCCTGAGCTCTCAGAAGGAAAGATTAGCTTAGTGAATATCTGTGGCTTCTTTACAGTCCACATAAGCGATTAAATCATTTTTAACTCCAAAGTAATTAGTAAGCAGTAAGTAAACTATGTGTGAAAAGCATATGCCTGAGATGGAGAGTGGATTTCTGCTGTCTAAGGCATAATAATGAATAATAGCCTTATCAGCAAAGCACAACACATCCCAACATGCTGAGATATTATCACTGTTCATTTCCTCAGCTCATGTATCCTGTATCTCTGGTAGAAAATATGTCATGTGGTCTCTTGCACTGTAACTGACAGCCTAGTCACGTCAAAAAACTTGGGCGTTCTACCAGGGCTCTCTACACAATACGGGGAAGGGAAAAGCAGCAGCTCCAAGCAGATGCATCAGCAGTATTTGCAAAAAGTCACCAAATTCCCGCAAGGGACATACTTGTCATTAAAACCAACAAGAAAAGAACTGATGAGTGCATTAATCAGAGCTTGGCCAACTATCTGTGGTGAGCTGTAGTCCACGGCGTTCCTCCCCAAGCCTGCACCTGAGGGAGGAAGGATTAACGCAGCTCCGCACGAGCTCGTGTATCTGAAATCTGCCTGAGCTCATCGTTTCCTTGTTCCTCGCTAAGAGGCTGTGGCTGGATATCAAGCAGAGCCAATCTATTCCCCTGCAGAATGCTGGCTGACCGGCATCAATGCCGTGCATTGTCGAATTATTAATTAAATGTATGCAAGGATAATCAGATGCAGACATGGCCAGACCCTTGGGAAACCTAATGTGGAATTGTAGCTCAATCTAAATTGCAGATGTCTTCTTATTTTTTAATGCCAGCTAGCGACGACGTTTTATTGGCCTTTAAAATTTTGCATCACTTTGCACTTATGTAACTTTTTTGTGATGCACAACATGCACAACTGTGACTTTTCCTTATAATCACCACTTACAAGAAAAGCCAAATGCTCATGAACAAAAAATAAATAAATAAATAAATAAATAAAATCACCTGTAACAAATGTGTCTATTTTTACTGGTAACGCTACAATATTGGCTACTGCAAATTTATGTCTACAGACGAGGTAGGTTGTGGGTGTACGCTGAGGGATAAACTGTTTTCGCTCCCTCTACTCAGTGCAAAATGTAAATGCCACAGCTTTCAAAAGTAAAGCAAAGTCTAGGTCCTGCCTCCATATATTTCATTAACTTTTGTTAATGCAGTTGCTATGGCTCCAGGGTATTTGCTCAATGCTCAATGCACTTTTGCTGAAATAATAAGATCTATCAGTCATTGCAAAGCAAAAACGGCTTAATTTGCAGAATAAAGGTCATACTAGCTGTTACTTCTGAGGGACTGACAGAAAACAGTGTTCATTACAGCAAATTCGAAAAGAAACTAAGCCCTGAAACACAGCACTATGCTGAGGTGTCCACATGCAGTTTTCAAAATCAGTGTCAGATTTATAAGGCTGAGACGACTTTTTAGGATTTGCCCTTTTGAACCAGACCCAACCCCCAAACAGTACACAGCAGTTGTAGTTCTGCAAATCCCAATACACTAATGGAGAGATTTCACACTGCCAACAGTCTATGTCTACGCCTGCGGGGAAAACTATTTCTAAACATATGCACGAAGCAGTGTTTTCAAATCCCTTAATTCACATGTGTTTTAAGAGATTATATTGAGCCTGTGTGAGTTTCAACCCCCAGCTGGTCAAATCTTAAATGTAGTTACTGAAAAAAATTGTTAGGTCATCTATAGAAACGGAAATGTAAACTATACATGTATACTTAATCCCTACAGTTTCGGTTTAATGAATACTGTGAGTTGCTACATAAAAATCACATTACCACCATGGAATGATTTTTTTCTTTTTTCTTGAGATGAGAGAAATTGGTCAGCCTTCCACAGCTATCTGCTTTCATTAATCAGCCCTAATTAAACATATTGATTGAGCCAAACATCGGGATTTCCAGTTGAAAGGGTTTACTAGACTGTAAAATGCCTGCAAAAAAATGACCTCCACCGAATGCACGAGGCACTTAGGTGCCCCGGACACAGTGATCCTTTAAGTGAGCCCCCAAAATAAGACAAATATGCATCTGTTCAGTAAACAACATCAGAATTTACGGTGTCTGAGCGGCAAATGTCGTCCTTGGCTCCACTGAGAGCTGACACCACTGAAGCTGAACAGAGTATTACTTTGGTTTCTGGCTCCATGACCCCTCATTAGAGGAAAGTGTTGCTTAAAATCACAGCTTTAACCAGCCCTAACTCTGGATCAATGTTTTAACATATATATATATATATATATATATATATATATATATATATATATATATATATATATATATATATACACACATATATATAGACTATATATATAGACTATATTTAAATAGACTATATATATACCCCTTTTCTCCCATTTTCCAAGCACTTGCTATGCCCTGACAGATTGAGTGAACTACTAAAAGACAATGACTGTTTTTCTTTTACTAATTATCTACAAAAGACTAAAAAAAAATATTACAGTTAGGTATTGTTATTCACAGTAATATTAGCAAGAAAAATGTAAATGTGATTGTTAGATGAAATGATTCCCTAACCTGTCAGACAAAGTGAAGGATTCTTTAACTAAATAAACACTTAAAAAGCTATTATCCATTCAGTGTTTACATGATTTATTGACACAAAGCCGAACACAAGGTCATTTTTTATATTTGTGAAAGGCCTGACATTTGAAGATACTCCATTTTCACGGGACAATAGGCAGGTATGAAAAAGGAATATGGTGATTTTGTCAACTTGTTTGACAGCCTAAAGCTGAACTGTGGGCATAAAGAAAGGAAAATGGGAGCAATATTTGCCCACGCTTTCTAATATTTTGACAGGTCATGGTGGTCCAGAATAACAGCTGATTTGACAAAGGAACAGATGATCTAAATATAAAGGCAGTATTTGTTAAACATGAGTTAGGACACTGTGAATTATTGATGTGCTCCAGTTAACTGGAGAACAAAAAAACTAAATGAACACAGAACATTAAAATTGCGGTGTGATTTAACTAATTGTGTAGCCCTTGAATACTCAGAAATGAAGCTGTGAATATCAAGTGGAGTCTTGAAAGGGGTTACAATGAACAAGCCAGAGTTTCTGGAAACACAACAGCACACACCAAGTGTCCAAGTCTCACTCAAAAACTAAACCTTCACTGCTGTAGTGTCACGGTGCATCCCTGATAAATGACTTTATGACAAATTGCTATAATGCAGAGAACCCATGCTGAGTATGTGGAACAATGTATGCAGCGCCAGCAGGGCAAAGCAACAGTAGCTACAGTGTGCGTATTTCTCTGTGTGTGTGTCTGTGCGTTGTGTAACTGATAGTGATATCATCAAAACTGTATGTTTTAGAGACGGGTTTCTTGGTTTTGTTTATTCTCCCACAAAGGAAATCAGCAGCAGTAATGATTTCATGATTAAACCATGGTGCAGATCTGCTCATTGACTAACAGGCTAATGCAAGTTTAATCAGGTGCTTTACGTTGCACTTTGTTGTCATCTAGTGGTTAAAAAACGACATAACATGCCGCATGTCATTTCTATTCTGTGCATCCAAAATGTTCATCAGTCCTAATCCTTGAGTTTGAAGGACAGACCATTATCTCAAATCCTGGTTCTATGAATGTCTCTTAAGCTTAAAAAACGACGTCGTGACATCGCAGTTACACAGGGGCCACTTACACTAGTGTTCATATTAAATGTGTAACATTTATAAGGAACCAGGGAATGAAAGATCACATTCAGCACACAACCAACCAAACTAACTCCAGGCAAGGCAAAAAAGCATTACAACAATGCATAAACTGCAGCAGTTCAAATAAAAGGAAAGAAAATCTAAATCATTAGCATTCAAAGCTTTACAGCTTTTAAAAATGACAATCTTCAAAAGTAATAGACTAGTTTGAAAAGGCAGAGCACATTGGCATACAAAAATATATATGGGATAAAAGAAAAACACTCGGCTTCGCGACTGCAGCAGATTAGAAAACTCTCCGGGATGATACAGCCCTTTTCTTTGGCACAGCGCGCACATTTCCTTGGGATATACTCGCCAATAGCCTAATTAAATGGAAAGCACAATTTGTCACAGCAACCAACAGCAGCGCGCTCAGACTGCAAGTTACTGCGGAGCCACTCCAGCAGTTAAAACAAAAATACACAATAATGTATTTTTCTCTGTCTCTCTCTCTCTCTCTCTTAAAATAAAAATAAAAATAAATTCTGCTTTAACAAACATCTGGAAACATATTTATCGCCACACATGCTGCGCGTGCCGATGACACGCCTGCTGCAGCATCATTTACAAATCGAGCCCGATTTGTCGGGGGGGGAAGCATTTGACTTACCGTTCGGGGAAAGCTGAATTGGAAAGTTATCGACCTCAAGGCGAAAGAATTGACAGGGTCCACCGTGCAACGAGCTCTTCCATATTTAGTTAAAGCAGAAAGTCAACATTCAGGCAGGATCGGTGAGAGCAGGTACTTTGTGGAGTTGTGTCAGCGCAGGGCTTTTTCACACTCGGCGACGCGCACGAGACAGGTGCGAGGAACCGCCGCCGCTTCCTCCCTCTCCTCTCTCCCCTCCACGGGGTGAAGCGCGGCCCACTTTAAACTCTGGTGACGTCATGGGCGCTGATGCTGATGCTGCCCTCCTCCCTAGTACCACCTAGTCCCCATCACCCTGTCGTACACCTCTCCGCACATAAACACACACTTGCTTGTTCTTACAGAGAGGATGATCCCACAATATTATTAGAGCAACCTGGGAAACATCTCCCCTGTAACCTCAGCAGTTACAGCCTACAACCTGTAGGATCTCTTTCAGATTTCTTAAAAGTCTTTTTTTTCTCATTCTGCAAAGCATCTTTCATCTAAGCCACTTCTATACATGGATGCAACATTTAAAATTGTATGTGGTGAAAGAAGCAAATTGCCTGGAACAGCATAATTATTATAATTAGATCCTATTTCTGAAAGGATGCACACTTTAGTTCTCCTGTGAACCAGAGAGGGAAAAAAGAGGAAAAAAAATCAAGTTACTTAAGACTGAATTTTTTTTCCCTTCTCTTTAAATATTCAAATGATTGTTCATAATCCACCTTTACTAACAAATCCTCATCTGCGTGTGACAGATTTAAGGAAGTTTGCTAAGTTTTTACAGCGACTTCTCGCTTTGCAGTCCTGATGTTTCCAAGGATTTTTTTCACATGGAAGATTTGCAAACCAAACCCTGGATCTGGTTCTTAGTTTGACGTTTAAAGAGATGTGCTGCTTAGTGGGAAATTAGAAGGTGCTAAGAGGAGGGAGACTGTTTAAAGAAGCTGTGCATTTTTTTTAAACTGAAAAATAATTATTAGCAACAAAGTATAAAAAAGACTTCTAAAAACACATAAATGTGCCAAAGTTTGTCATAATGTGACTTATAGCACTTTATTGAGTCCATCTAACTTAAACACTCACATGCCTGACATGAATACTCATGAGATGAACAAATGTACATTAGTCACAGTGCAATCATTGTGTTGTTTTTGTTGGTTTTCTTAAAGAAAAATGCTAAAATATATTTTTTCAGCCGGAACAAGTGGGTTGGCAGAGACATTACATTGTGAGGATGTGGGAAAGAATTGATAGATGAAGAAACATTTTGTCAGTTTTGGTCTTTTCTTGGGACTTATTGATGAAAAATGTATGACAGACATATTGTGGAGCAACAGCTTTATCCTTCAGGTGAAAGTCAGTGCAGAATGTGTTGAAGAAATGTGACAAGACTGAAAAGCAAAACATGACATGTCCTGTCACTCACTTTTGTTGCAGATTCTTGTTTTGTTTCCATTGCCTAGCACACGTGTGTTTGCCTGCATGCCAACCAGCCAGTAAGAGTACACTCTGGATTGTAAGATAGAACGTTGGAGGCGTTTTTTGCCTTGGCTTTGACTGTCCATCAGAGTCCTACTGCATGCTCCCCAGCACAACTGCAACAGATGTGTAAAAAGAAAAGTGTCCAAATGTACCAATGCCACAGCATAAATTACTTTAAGTATGCATTATGCAGCTGTTGTATAATCTGATTTCTTTTTGTAATGCATTCATGAGAAAACATCATCTCACTGTCCTATTTAATTGAGGCAAGGCTAACTGCTGCTGTTGTCTTAACTGCTGATTATATGAATGTGATTATTTTCAAATTGCTCAAATTTAAAGTTGAAATAACTGCTGTTGCCAAGTAGAGGTACAACCTCACAAATCCTTATACTTTTTATTATATTATAGTTATAATTTAGGACAGAAAATCCACAAATTATCACATTTGAGAAGCTGTGTAAATAATGAACTTTACAGCTTGTCTGTACTTCTATGGTTTCTTATTGTTTTTAGCAATATTGGTATTTTAAATCTTTTTCTGGTTTTGGTTGTTAGTTGATACAAAAAGATTTCTTTTGTGTCTTCATATTTGTAGTGAAGTAGAAATGGTGTATAGCCCAGCATGTGTTCCATGCAGCTGCACTAAACTCAAGCCCCAGCAGAGCACCGTGTGGTGTGTGTGTGTGTGTGTGTGTGTGTGTGTGTGTGTGTGTGTGTGTGTGTGTGTGTGTGTGTGTAGCCTTTTACTTATTCTTGCTGAGTTAAGCTGAGTGCTGGACTTTTGTTTTCATATTTTTATGTTCTCAGTCACATAGCATATGCAGTCCTCTGTGTTTTGCCGTTGGCTTTACTCCAGATGAACCACATCTGCCCAATGTTAGAACTGCTTTTGCCTCTGTATTATTGCTTGCTGACTTATCATAATCAAACAGAAGGGCACTGCTCCACCTTCCCACTGCCACTGGCTAAGGGGTAAAACTTTCTTTATATAACATGATAATCTATCACTCTACTTAAGGCTCTTAAAGTTAATTATTCTTTGGAAGAAGTTGATCGTGAATTGAATCGCTTTATTCTTCTTTTATTTCTTGTTTGCTTCTTCTTGCCACATTCATAGAAAGCTTCTTATAAAACATTTTGAGATTAAGAAAATTGGCCTCCTCGCATTGATACTCGAGTCAAGAAATCATACACTACGTTTATAAAATTTAAATTAAGGAACACTGCTTCCTGTCCAGAGGGAGACACTCAAGGTGAAGGAAACAAAGAAAAAAGACAAAAAAACTAAAAGGCTCGGCACTTGAAAGTCTGTGCGATGTAAGCAATTACATTAAGTGTACTGAAGTGGGAATTTCAAACCTTCTCCATGCGATTCAACCATCAAATAAATTATCCTTATTTATGTTAATCCAGAAATAGAAAACAGTGCATGAGTACCCACTTGTCCTGCCACAGCTGTCCCATCCTGTCATTGTTTTTCTGTATTAGTCATTGGACAGATTTGCATGTTTGGGACTCAAACTTTTGGCCTTTTTTCTCAGCAGGAGCAACTGGCGGCTGTTATCGGCTGCTTCAGAAGCTGCCTTTGTGGCCTGCTGCAATCCCAGACCACAAATCCCCAACTCCCTGACCAAAGTACTGGTGGATGAGGCAACAAATCCACAGCATCAAACAAGACATAGTGTATTCTGGTTTTCCAACACTACTGCCCGTCTGAGCTTGTTTCTTTTATGTCTCATCTGTTGTCTCCTGATGGCACAGCAGTGTCTGGAAAGTGGAGTAAAGAGCAGACTTGTTTTGACCATATCAGGGCGGTAGGCTGGCTTTGTGATAGACTGTATATACAGATCCATCTATCTATCTATTTTCTTAACTGCTTATCCAATTCAGGGTCGCGGGGGGCTGGAGCCAGTCCCAGCTGTCATAGTGGCTAGAAGACTGTATATATATCTTTTTATCTTTTTTTATTACCCACACTGTTTGCTCAGAAGTGATTCCTGACTTCCTTTAGGTACAACATGCCCAATGACATTTTTTGTTTTTCAGCCTCTCAGTAAAACAAACCTGCTCATTAAAAATACTAAAACTAACAACAACAGACGAATAAATTTCAGGTAAATTTGACCACCATCTTTCTTGTTTCATGGTTTTTCTCAATGTATCAAGCAACACAGTTCATTTAATATTTACGAGGTTGGATAACCCCCCAGTTCCTCCAGAATTAACGTCCCCATTATTCAGGATTATCCACAGATCACATTTTCAACACTTTTCATTTTAAGTACTTCCTGCCCTCTGGACATTTGAAGATATATATACATATTCTCTGCTTTGAATGATAATTTTTCTCCTATGTGTTTTTTGACAAAAAGTTCAATTATTTAGTTGATTTTCTCTATCTTCAGTACGTGTCTTCGAAAATATAGAATCTATGAATATTCAGATGTTCAAATTCTGCTTTTCCTGTCACAGGTAAGATGCGTCCCGCCTTAGAAAATCCCATTTTAATGCAGGTGCACTGGAGATTTCATGTTTGCACATCACACGTACATGTCTTAACCTCTGAATGAAGGTGAGAAACTTTCAGTAGATCAAGATGAAAAGAACTTCTGTGTCAAACTGCACACATACTCCATTCAGAACAGTGAAAGTCAAACATCCATGACATGTAAAAAAGAACAAAACCAAAAAACAGGTGAAATAACTTTTTGAGAGGAGGCATTAAATGCAATCCAGCACAAATAAAAAAATAAGTTACCAGCACTGCAAAAGATTGGAGTGTTAGATAACTCGGCACCTACTACAGTCATGTATTTGAATGTCTTTGAGCACCTGCAGATAAAGGTAATACAGACAAACAAAAAACACTTTCAAATTAAAAAGAAAAGAAAAGACAAGAAAAACAAAAAATTGAAATGTTATCTTTTGGGATTGCTTGATGTTTGCTATCTTGAGTCAGAAGTGGACCTTTCAATTGATTATTGATTCGGAGCACATTCGAAATTCCACGAAGGAATGCCTTATAAACAAATAAAGAGCGAGTTATTGAATGGTCTTGTCAAAGCTCACATTTGAATCCTATTGAAATGTTGTGGGGAACATTTCAAACAGTCCATACAAGCAAGAAAACACTCACCCTGGCATCTGAAGGATTTTTACATGGAGAATAGTCAAAAACCTTGGCAGCCCAATATCTGAGACTTTGGAGAAATTATGCAAAGTGCCCACAAGAAATTAAATATACAAAAAGTGTTTGATGCAAGTCTACTTACTTTTTCCATTACATGTACTGATATTTTTATTGAATAGCAATGTTTCACTTTAAGTGTTCTTCCATCTTTATTTGTAAGCAGCGTATTGAAGAAGCTTAGGGTTAGTGTCTGCTTTCAAAGAGAGGCAACAATTTAGTAGTGATGTAGTTACTTTTTCCACATGATTTTATGTACAATTAGTATTAGAAATAATTATATTTTTTTCTTTCATTTTATGAAATATGATCCCCTTCGATCTCACTGGCACAGTGTGCAAAAACAACGGTCTTTCTTCAGATCGGAGGTTCCCCAAACAGCCCCAAAATAAGCATAATGTTGTTCTTGTCATCCTAATTATGGTTCTGTGACTATATGTGAGGTTTTCCAACCCCTCAGAATGGAAAAACACTTCTGTAGATGTTTTATGGTCCACATTAGATACCAACACTCTAGAAAGGTCTGTTATGCTCAAGTGCCCACAGCGCAGTTTGTCAAATGAAACTTACAATTCTCAGGTTTCCTGTCTATGGGCCAATCTTTCCTCTCTGTCAGTCCTGGTTTATGAAGAAAAAGCTGATTATGGCAGCAAGATGCTTTTGGTAAAATAGGCACGGCTCACTGGCCTTGTGTCCGTCAGGACGATGTGTAGAGACTTCAGGGTAAATTGTAAAAATGGGAGTCGATTTAAAGTTCTGCTTGATGTCTAATCTACACGCTACATTTAGGCTGACAGCTAATACATCATTAGGGTAGAGAATGTCAGGTGAATCTACTCTTTTGTAGACCTCGTATATTTTTTTCACAGAGATCAAACAGTTTGAGCTGAGCAGTTTTCCCCAACAAAACAAAAAATTTTAGTCGAATGACTCCTTTTAGGGATGAAAATTATTCAAAGCGTCCCATCTCCAGCTGGGAAGAGTAGTTTAGTCAGTGATTTTAATTGAGGAAGCAAGCCTTTTTTGACTTAATGGCGGTCATCATTGTCTTCTCCATCCTCCTCCTTCCATCGCTGCTGTGGACTCTCTGGTGGTTAGGAGCACCACCCTCAAAGTATTTAAGAAAGAATTTTAAATATGTACTGGCTGTATGTTTCATGTCCTTCTCTGCAACTTTTGTGATGATGTTTTTCTCCTTTTTCTTACTGTTTTTATCTCCATTGCTTTATGTTAAAAAAAAAAATGAACAAAACTTGGGAGTGCGTAAAAAGTAGACAGAGGATTAAATCTCTGCTTTTTTATAGTCTGCTCTTGTTTAACAGTTGTTTGACAAAATGCTTGTAGGCTACTGGGTCCTTTACTAGAGGACACAGTTTGCTGCAAATATGATAACAAAAAAAAACAACCCACACATACACACACACAAAACCCCATCATTAATGCAACATGAGTCTGTCCTCTGAAATGTTAATGTGTTTATACGATCATTGTGAAGATCAGCCTTCTTTATGAAGAGAAAATGCAAATGCCATTTTTTGCAGCTTATATCACTTTAAGGTAAATACTTAAAGGATAGAGGGAGGTAAGTACAGATTACATTTTGGGAAAGAGTAGTTCTCTGCCCTGCAGAGGGGGAATAAGAGAGAGGAGAAAGCGCTGCAGAAAGAATAACCAAAACTGGGTGTTCAGTACTGTTATTAGTCAGAAGCATGCTCCAAATGAGTTTAACTTTATAACCGTCTCCACAACCCTCAGGCCCCCTTCCAGGTTAAAAACCACATTTATACAAATAGACTAAATTTCAAAATTTTAATAATTGATGAATAAATAAGTATGTTTTTTGAAATTATAATTTTACCATTCTTTTTTCCCCTCTCAAATACTACAACATGTTATGGTTAATAAATGAGTTTCGTCTTATTTAAAATCCACCGGACACAGATTTATTTTACAACATAGGGGCAAAAGAACATTCAGATGGTGGCAGCGTTAGTGGAAAAAGAAAAGACATGAGTCTGAGCCTCTGTAAAAATCCACCCTCTTGTACAGTATGAAAAGAATCAGCAGCTTCTAAACAGCCACAGCGGGTGTCAACAATAATAAAAGATAGCAAATGTACAAAGGGAAGTATTAAAGAGGGGAGGGTATTGCTGTGGATGAAATCAGAAACAGAATCCTTGGCGATTTTGGTCTGAAATAAATAAAACAGAAGCAGAGCACGAACAGAAAATTTCACAGCCTTTCTGAGAGGCTATGACCTAAAATAGTAAAATGATTTTAAAACACTATCTTCAAATGAGATGACTGGGTTATTTACAAGTCAACTCATCTGAAGATGTTGCAGTTTTAAAGTAATGTGGGAGGAAGAGAAAAAAGAGGAAAAACACTATAAATAAGCCTTGTCATTGCTTTGTTTGCCAGGTTTAACTTAACTGGTATATGTTTAATTACCACTGTATATAAATACTACATTATATCAAAACTATAGTTTGACAGCGAATTAATCACAAATGGCTTTTGAGATTGTTCCTATGAGCTTCCTATATTAAAATATCAATAACAAGCAACCGGCAGAATGGTAATTTTATCAGATTCTCTTGCTTTATTCTTCAGGTTATATATATATATATATATACTGAGCTGGAATCTAATGTAAATACCTAACACCTATAGAATAAAAGAATAGAAACCATTTAAGCATGATGAAGGTCATGTGTATCATTGGTATTTTGAAATATTTTTAAATTAATAGTATTTTAAAATAACTTAAAATAATGATAACAACATAAGGGATAAAATATCTTGAAGTAAAGAGGGCTGGGTAGTTTTCATTTCTTTTGCACCGCTTTATTTTGTCGTCGCTATGTTTTTAGTCAACTTCAGTCAAATCTTGTTTATTTGCAGTACAACATGCAGTTTCTGGCTTTTTCCTTATTGATCCTAAAAAAAAATCCTTTGCTATTATTTTATAATGAGGAAACGTATTTAACACAACTTTTTGTAGATCAATCACGATTCATGTTAATTAGATATAGACTTGGTGGCGACTGTTTCTTTCATCACTGACTCTGTGACAGAGATGTTAATTGCATCGAATGATTTCGAGTTATGGCGCCGTTAAAATGGGCTGCATTATACTCAGAGGAGCTTCTAATATACACTGTTCAAAAAAATTAAGGGAACTGCTGGAGGTCATTTTGTAGGGGTCTGATCGTGATCCTTCAGTTTCTCCTTGCACAAAGGAGTGGATACTTGCCCTGCTATTGGCCGTGTTCGATGGCCGTGTCCAGCTGGCCTTGCCTTTCCTCCACATTCTTCAAACTGTAAAAGTGAAACTTCATAACTGGACAGACTGATGTCTGTTAACCAACTTTGCATTATACTGATGATTGAGTGTCATTATTGTTGGTATTATTTTTAGTAGTGTCTATATTAATGCCTACATTTCTGTTTAAATAAAAATATCTCTTTATAAATATGTTAATGGCACAAATGATATCTTGCAAAGTAAGATCACAGCGATGTATTTATCACAGAAATTTCTGATGATGCCATCAAAACCTGTAAGCAGAGCTGCTGTGTTATATTGTAATAGATGTACCTGTCATTAAATCCAGGTGCACCCAGCTGAGTGCAAATTAAATACGTCTTCCCTAATTATATTGTCTGTTAAAAATGCAAACTCCGAACAAATAAGTCACCGTGTTATTAGATTTCCCCATAAAATGGAAACTCGCTATTACTTAGAAAAGCAACTACTTGCTCTAACACAATTCATGAGGTGTCCCTTACACATGGGCCCACAAAATTCTGACAAACATCAAGTCTCCTCAAACAATTATACAAGATGTTTCAAAGATGTCCTTGAATTGCCGGAATAACCTTGTGGTGGAAAATTACTGAATCCTTTTATTTTCTTATAGCTACTTTTGTGGCCTCAACCTAATCCTGTTTGAGTTTAAAAAACAGCTGATATAAAACCTGTAATTTGCAGTGGTAGAAAGTGGCTACATACATTTATCCACTTGAGTCTTTCCAATTTCAGATGCTCCTTTTAACTCATCTATGTTTATTTAACAACATACTTTTTACTTATAATAATAATAAACCAGTTTGTTTGTTTGTTTTTTTACCATTTTTGCTTGGGATCTATGTTGGGGCAATTACTTCCTGATTTCACGTGTCAGATTTTTCTCGGTTAACCTCTCAAATGATTAGTTCAAGAATGTTAGACTCACTGATATTTAATATGAAAATTAAAAACTGGTCAAGCAGCCAAATGAAAAACACACATTTGTCTGGCAGAACTTTATTTTTTCCAAATTCCTGCTCATTCATTCAGTTTGTGACTTCTTTACCTTATGAACTTGCCTGCGACCAAGGACTAAACTGCATAAAGTAACATATACTTTTCCACCCAAAATGGAGTAAGGTCCTAACTCAGTTAGAGCCTCACTTGTTTCACATTTTGTCATGTCATCACTTGATTAATTCATTTTTCACTCAAAATAGCCTTTTCTCAGTATTTTCTTGAATCGTCTTTGGCAGCAATTAGAGCCTCGAGTATTTTTGTGTAGGATTCTACAAGCTTGGCACACCTATATTTGGGTGGTTTCTCCCAATCTTCTTTGCAAAGCTTCACAGGCTGCAGCAGGTTGGATGGGGAGCAATGGTGCACTGACATTTTCAGATCTCTCCAGAGATTATCATTCTTAAAGTCCTGCTCTGTTCACGCATGAGGCCAAGCTTATTCCTTGAACAGAACTACCAATGCCATCTAAATGGATAAAGTCCTCATTATGTGAGCACTGCCAAGGGGCCAACCTCCAATAGAACCAGTCTCAGGGTGGGGCAGTTATCTGTTGTGAGGGGATGATGATGAGGAGACAACTAACTAACTAATTAACTAAGTCATGTTGGTCTTGATTTGTTTATCAGGTTTTTTTTGACAGATCTAAGATAGAAAGATATAAAAGTCTATTTATTCTGTTTGAGTTCATTCAGAGCAGCCAGACACTAGATGTTCTATTGTCTCTTCTTATTGGCCACATATTCAGTGTTTGTTAATTTCCACTTTTTAAAAGTTGTCACATTTGTCAAGGCCATTGAATTGGTGTCATGTTTCAAGAGCTTGTTTCAGTTCAATTCAGTTCAGCCTCATCTTTTCAGTAGCAGTTGGTCTTAGTGCATTGATCTTGAGCAGCAATAATGAGCCCTTCAGTTTCTGACTGTAGGCCTGCCGTTTTAAGCCAGCAGCTTGTTTGGTCCACATCTCTGCCATTTATTCATTTCAAATACTGTCCGGAGCATTTTCTTCCCATTTTCTCTTTCATTGTTATAGGGTTTGATGTTTGCCTGCCATTTCCGCTTAGCTGGTGGTTGGCTCATTTTCCATTAGCTGTATCTTTGGCATATTGAGCTCTCTTTTGAATATAACGGCTTCATTAGTGCAGTGATAATGATTTTTGTTGGGGTTTTTTTAGTTCTTTCGCTATCTTTAGCTTTGGTAAGGAGATTGTCTTCTTTATGTTTGAGGTATGTGTCCAATGTTTTTGTTTTGTTATTTTGTATGTGCTCACAAACTGAGTAAGGCCTCTTCCATCTAATGTCTTTCGAGAGTACAGAACATCTTTTCTATCCTTCGATCCATCTCATCATATTCAGGGTCACAGGGAGACTGGAGCTGAATACAGCTGTCAGTGGGAGTAAGTTGTGGTACACCCTAAACAGGTTGCCAATCTATTGCAATGGTAACACATAGACACAGATTCACTGTGACTCGAACAGCCAATTAAGGAAGAATCACCAAATAAACTTCCCATTGTATTTTATTTTTCCCTGAAATGTTCTTTTTTTGAACAGAGTTGAATACTTCCTTTTGGTCAACCAAAAGGAGTAAGATTATTTCTTTTCCCAGTCTTAATCGCCTTCATTATGGCTTTATTCGTAAGTAGTTGATCTACATAACTCCTACATAACTACAGTATTTTTGTTTTAGTGCTAGCAAGTTGTTGTCCACCAGATTCTTGTAGGATCTGGCTATTGGTATTCATTTTAAAGTCTTACACAGTGTAGGATTAAGTAGTACCACTTGTTAGTTGACTGCATTAGTTGGGCACTAACAATAAGGAGGCCATTCTTCATGGTTTTCTATGATCGTGTCAGGTTTTCATGTAGTGCTGTTGTTTTAGCCAGAAGCTTGTTACGCCATCATTCCCCAGGGTCTCCCAGTTTCTGGATTTTTTGGATAGTTGTTGTTGTTGCCTCCACTGTTGTTGCCTAAGATGTCACTGACTGCAGAGGCAGTGGCATAAAATAATTTGTTCACTTCAGCAAGGGATAGCTTATCATTAAGCCTATTCTTAATAGCCATGATTGCTCTATTAGTTATTTTTAACCCTCTAAAGGCAGGCGTTGCAGATTTGCAACAGTTAAAAGCTAACAACCTGATTACCCCACATACATATTTTATGAGGTTTTTTTACTCAGAAGTACCACTGCAGGTATTCTTTTGTGCATTAGCAACAAAAACTTAATTTGAGCCTGAGAGGGTTAATGCTGATTTTACATGCTTGTCACATTTAATTTTTAGCATTAGTGGTCTTTCATCAATGTTTCTTTTACAGCCTTCCATTTTCTCAGGATGTTGTTTACCATTTCCTCTACTTTTTCATCAGCACTGTGTTGCATTTGGGTGGTCTGATTCATTTGGTTGGTTTACTTCATCGCTGTGCTCATTTTCCTCAGCACTTAATGCTGCAACATTGTTTTCGTGGTGATTCACATCTCTTCCCCGCTCTTGAGATGTTTTTATCTTTTATCCTTTGAATTTCAGTCTCTGTCAGCCTCGTTTTTAATAACGTCCCTTCTGTTGTTCGCAAGGTCATTAGTGGTCATATGAGGTCTTGAAATACACTTCGATCACATATTTTTACTTTTTCTGTCACCATTCTAGTTCTAGCTGGTTTTTGATGGTTTTCAGAGAGTCCATTTTATGGGCCCTCATAAGCATCATACTTATTGCTTAGTGGGGTGATTGTCATTTGCTTGCTTGTTAGAGTTTGTTCTAGTAGCAGACTGTGTGGTTCCCTGTGGAGGAAAGCAGTCCTTGTTTATGTTATGGTAATCTATTAGGTTTTTATGCCATTTTGGACAATGATAGTCAGAGCCTCTGTATCCAGAGGCTACATTTCCCAGTAAAAATCACTGGGTATTATTATTATTATTATTATTATTATTATTATTATTATTATTAAAAGGATGTGAGCTAATGGTCCTAAAAGTGGACCTATTATCTTTTTACTTATTTTCTTTCATTATTATGTCATATTTTTCCACATTTAAGATTGGCCATGTTAAATGTGGTTGAAGTTTCGAATAAAGAGGTCGGTTTATGTATGAGTAATCCCTGTGAGCCAAAAGCTCAGATTTCAGACTTCTTTAAGTGCTCAGTTTCAGATAATTTATGTCAGTGAGAGTGGAAAGCCCTTAAAGCACTCAGCTCTGGGCCCACCCAATTGTTGTGCAAACTTTCAGTTTAGGAGGGGCAGCCAATCCGAAGAAAGAGGCTAAAGTGATTTGTTTTAGGATGAAGTCAGTGACGGCATTTCTTATAAATGAAGATCTTTTTTTTTTTTTTAATGCAAAGCTACTCTAGTTTTGGCTAATAGGCTTCTTTTAGTGACCGCCTTCCCGTTCGTTTAATAAACGAAACTTTAGGTAACAGCATGGTAATACCGCCTATCACCAGCAGAGGGAGAGCTGCAACAAGCCCAGCCGCGCTTTCCGGAAGACCAATGAAAATATTTTGTGACGTTTCATTCACCTCCACCCATTAAGAAGAAATCAGCTGCTCAGCCTTGCAGTGCATTACATCCCTTGCCTAATTCTTCCCCTGTCAGTCAGTGCCGATAAACAGTGTCTTCTTAATATCAGAGACCCCTTCTGTATCGGGCTTCCGTCTACACTGCTGCAGCTCGTGTGTTGATTTGTTGTTGTTGTTGTTGTTTTTTTGTACACCAGCTTGTTTCTTGCACGTAACATGCAGAAGAGAAGGAAGCCTGAGCCGATCCAACTCAACCCCATCCCTGATGGAAACACTATCAACGGCAGCGGAGCCACAGAGTGAGTGTCAATATTAATCTGCTTCTAATATTCTGATAGGGGAATGTAGTACACAGATACCTGCTTTCTGATATATAACCTAATATATGTTGGATTCAGTATGACAGCAGCCAATACCGTGTGTGTGTGCTCGAGTACTCTGCACCAAGTATTTGTGTGGGTTCCTGAAACCTTGTCCTCTACTGCAACTATTGATCATTTGCATCAGTTGCTGTACTGAGAAAATGAAATATTTTTTTTAAATCTGAAAAGTTACTGACACGTTAACCATTGACCATTCCTCAAAATAGCTTATGTGGTTTGGGTTGCATGTAGCATTTTTATAGGCTACAGCATTGATTGAATAATTCTTTAGATTTACTCTTGAGCACAATCCAAGACGCAGAGATACTCCGTTCACACTGAAATAAAACAGGGAATAAACAGAGGTTGCTCACATTGATAATGTTTGACTCTAAAAAAATGCTTGAACAGTTATTAAAACAGCCACTAAATCATAATTCAGTAGACTACATGATAACTGGACTATTTGTTGCACACTAATCAGCTATCAAACAGTTAAAGAAGTTTAACTTTTAATGATGTAAAATGGAGAAAACTGGAAACTCATTTCACTTTATCATTTCAAGCGCTAAATAGCTGTCAAAGTCCTCGTGATTTCATTCATTTTCCCGTTTTACTCATGCCACAGGTCATTTTCACAAATTATCATTGTTACTGTGTTTCTCATTATAATATTTATGTAACTTTTAGCTGTCAAGTCCTCTTTGTGGTGTCATAGATGGACAGGTCTCCGTGTTACTCTCACAGCCCACTTGGTGTGATTAGTCAGAGATAGAGCTTTCCAGCGAGGCAGCACACAGAATTATATTTCTGTCTGCTGAAGAAGTTCTGCAAAGGCCTGCTCCCACCATTGTTTGACAAAACACAGTAATGGAGACATAAAATTGTTTTGACAGCCTCCTCTAGCCCTCAGTTTGCAGAGACAAGCCCAGTGAGTCCTGCAACAAGCTGGATCGGTTGAGATGAGAATTACGTAACGTGTCATCGGTTATGATGGCTGCTTTTCTGATGCGTTGTAGAGTCTGAATATATTATTGTTTCGTTGTTAGAGCGCACATCTGAAGGCCATCTGTGTCTTTGGCAATGAATTAAAGACTAAAAAAAATGACACTGAGTCATGTTTGAATACCATTTTGCGTTAAGTAATGGTAATTTTAAAGAAACAAGAAAGATTTTTTTAATGTGTCCACTAGTCCACCACATTAAGATTTACATAATACAAAAAATTAAAAACAAAAACAGGAAGAAATATACTTTAGGAAGCTTTTAGTAAGATACAAATTAGAGTAGTAGAAATGTAAAAGTGAGGCCAAAAGTCAATGACATGATATTTGGATACAAACTATAATGTGGTATTTAAAATCCCCATAAACCAGTATCATTTCTTAACTGTTCCCAGTACAAATTAATTTGTAGCATAGCTTGAAAGGTGAAATATATTTTATAAAAGTTTGACCAGTAAGAAACATAGTTTTAAAAATAGCTCTACAGATCACTAGTATCACTTTGACCTTCGGATTAATCTATTGACCTTGGAGAGGTCAAAGGTTATAAGTGACCTATTTAAAATCTTTACACAGGGGTTGTGTTCATAACCTGGTTAGTGGCTCTGGTCGCTCTTAGAGGTTGTTCTCCTCGTGACTGCGTGCAGCGGGGCTGGAGGATGGTCTGTACTGGTGGACGTAGGTTACTGGCCTGGTGGCCTGGCTGCCCCTGAGTGGATCCGGGGCAGGCGTGGGGGTTGGGGTTCGGGGGGGCTTCGCGTCCGTGCTGGGGCTCTGGCTGGGCCTTGGGGGCTTCGGTCCTCGTCGGTGTGTCGCCAAGGTTCTGGGCGGGTGGGTGCACGGGGGCTCAGCCCTGGCGCAGGGGGCCTCTTGTGCATCGGCCTAACTGGGGGGCTTTTCAACTGGCGGGGAGGTTGTTCCATCCTTGCAGGAGTCCACTCTGCAGGTGGGGGAGAGACATAGGAGAGGTGGAGAATAAACTTAACCTGGGTGTCTGTTGTCTTGTGTAGTCTGGGAGATGATTGAATGTTGGGGTGGGTACAGTTTCCTCTGCGGTGGGGTAGGGTGGGCTGCCCCAGGTCCTGTGGGGCTTGGCAGTGCTGCTGCCGTAGGCCCCGGTCTGGACGGACCTGGGCTCCCTTGCCTTGGTGGGTGTTAAGTCTAATTGTTGAATGTTGCCATTGTGTTTCTTAAATTTGTACAGTCTTAGTTCAAGCAGTAGGATCAAAGCCATTCCTTTGATCCTGACCACCTCTCCAACCACTCTGTGCTGGGGGAGGTTTTATTGTAGATACATCCTATCGGAAAGATCGGTTTCTTTTGATGTAAGCTTCCTGGGTTTATGACCCTTTGGTCAGCAGGAGGTCTGACACACACACACACACACACACACACACACACACACACACACACACACACACACACACTCTTACTTAAATACAGAAGTTCACACATCTTAGGACCATGTGGGCATGGTTTTGTTCTGACGTGTTTTGTGTGAACTGTCTCCCAATAAAAGGTAGCAGGAGGAGGTCAGATCTGGGGGTCATTTTCGTGGTGGACACAGACGAGGCCTCCCTTGCGCAAATAATCGATCAATCGACTGTCTTGTTTTCTTCATGATGAATAAGTCTCTAGAATTAGCGGGGCTTGTGGAAACACAGACCCAACAGTGGGTACCAGAGGACGGGGGTGCCTACTGGGGTCAGCGGGGGAGCTGGCCCTAGGGAGGGGCATCCTCCCCTCCCTCCTTTTCCTCCCCATCCCCAGCTACCTCCCTCTTCCCGCTCCACCACACTCACCCACACAGGTAGGGCCTTGGGGTGCGGGTGTGTCACCAGGGTGCAGGGGAGACATCCCCCACCCCCACCCCCGTCCCCTTCTGGCCACCTGTGCCTCAATTTTATCTCACAACTTAGACATCCACATTACTTACACTCTCATAACACACACATATATATAGGGCCTTGATGGTGGGCACGTTAACGGCGTCCAGTGGACGGTCTGTGTACTCAAACCTACCTCTGGCGCCGGTGCCCACCTCTCAATTTTAAATCCATGTAGACATTGAGGGTTCTCGGGAGGGGCCGTGCTAACACCTGCTGCTCTCTGGCAGCAGCACCATGCTCTCCCTTGTTTTAAATGCACTTTAGAGCAACACGTAGCAACACTACACATGAGCGGGAGGAGGGAGGTATGGGGTCTTCACACACCCCCGTTCTCTACTAGCCATCGGGGCGGGGGGGCTGGGAGGAGATGTTGGCTGTCCGATTGGCCTCCCTGCTGCTGCGGAGCCTGGGACGGTCTGCTTGCCTCCACCCTGGGGGGAAGGGTAACATCTCCTGGGTCTGGGTTCTGTTTCCCCCTCTGGGGGCGAGGGTACCTGGACCCGGGGTATAGAGTATGTTTGGGGAGTGTGATTGTGTATACATGTCCATTTATGTCAATCCTTACGTTGGGTGAGTGCTGAGTGTTTGTATATGTGCATGAGGGTGGGAATGCATGTTTGTGTCTGTGTGTGCCTGTTTGTCTGTGTCTATATGTCAGGTCGGGTCTTAGACTCTACCTCTCTGGGAACTCCCAGGCCCTCCAAAGTGTGGAGGCCTATCTCCCCTCACCACACTCCCTGTCGGTGACTGATGCCCTCAGGGGTCGGTGCATTGGTGGTTCTTGGTGTCCGGGGCTGGGCGCTCGGGTATGTACCAGCTCACTCCCGGTGGCTACTTGGCGGGGCCTGGCGCCTGTTGCTCGGTCAGGCCTCCTCCGGGGTGCGGGGGGCCCTCCGGCCTCCGGCCTCTGGGCCTGTGGCTCAGTTCACTCTGACACAGCTGGCTGCCGGCAGAGCCGGCGGGCACGCCGGTGCAGCCCCCTCTAGCTTCTGTTCGGTGGCTACTGGGTGACGCCTCGTCTGGGGATCCTCAGCCCTTCCCATGAGGGTGGCACGGATGCCCCTCCGGTGGTCCTCCTTGGGCTCTCGCACTCCGGGGCCTCTGGATGTCTGGGGCCTGGATCTCCTCCATGCCTGCTTCATGCCCTGGGGGACAGGGCTATGGCTCTCTACATCCTCTTGCAGACCATTACATGTGGAAACCATTTGAATACAAGCGCACTGATCCACGAAGATGTGCACAAGCGTGTTCACTGTTCGTAGACTTAAATCACACCTTTCTTGGCTGCTACTTCAAAGCACATTGTGCGCTGTCTGTCCTGGGTGCTGCACAACAACATTGAATATTTAGTATTTACTGCTGTTTACACTTAGCTAGATTAATGCGATGGTGTTGTGTTTAGTATGTTGCTTTGGTTTTTTTTGCTTGTTTTCTATTCTTCTTCTCTCAACAGGTGATCCAGGAGATTCCCCCCCCCCCCCCCTTTCTCACTGTCCCTCTCCCCTTCTGTTTTTCTTTTCCTTCCTCTTTCTTTCTCCCTTTCCTATCCCTCACTCATGTCTGTCCCGTCTGTAACAACTGAAAATAAAATAAATAATAAAAACAAAGGTCGATCAAATGGACCAATACGGCAATGCCACGATGATCCATTTGGCAAAATAAATCCATTGGGTATCCTTGTTGGTCTTCAGACAACAATTCTGATGGCTAAAGAACCAAATGGGATAGGCAAAAAAAATAAAAAATATATAAAGTATATACAATACACTCTATATGTTGACAATACATGTCACACATGCCACAAGTGTAAAACCTGTAGGACTTTTTGTCAGTTTTTGCCCAACAAATCATTTGGTTGACCTTGAAGACCTTGGTGGATGTAAGCCAAACTTGAATGGATTGTTAACATGACCCCACTCTACACCCCTACAAAGTTTGATCAGAATTCATTCAAAACCTTTTGAGTTCTCGTTTTTATTGATACAAGAAATGATCCATGTAAATGCTACCAAAAATAGAACCGCCTCCTCTGATTTTTAAAGATTCAGTTTAGTTTTAGCCAAGGGCAGATGTTTGACTTTAGCTTGCATTAGATGGAAAGTCTACTTCTCAGCTTCTCACCATTAAAATATATATCAGCTGATAATCATGTACATGTAATTCCTGTGAACCTAAAGCTAAGGCTGCTGCAGACATTTTGTTTTACATTCCTTTCGCCTGGTTGATGTCAGTAAGGCAGGAATGTCCTTATATGGGCACAGAAAGGGCCCAAGAATCACCAGATTCTGAACCATTGGACTTGGAAATTTTTCTTCAGTGTTCTACTTAAGAGTTATCTGCAAGTTCTAGAGCTTGATCAAATACTTTCTCAGTTGCGAAGGAGTGCTAAAAGAGAAAGAAAGAAGGAAAACTGTTTATTCATTTATACTCTCTTGTGACATCAAAATGAGCCCAATGCTTATTGAGTAACTCTGTTGAAATCTGTTTTGCTGTGGATGTTGTCGCTGTCTGCTCTGTTCTGGATCAGATTTTGAGCTCCAACGTGTATGCAAGAATGTGAAAAGTGGACATTTTGTAGGTTTTGAATGTTGGTTTCAGAATTTCTACATGACTGATCAAGCAGGAGAAGAACAGCCAATCAAAACAAAGTGGGCTTTTAGAAAGAGGGGCTTTAAAGGGACCGGAGCTAAAATGGCTTTTTCTAGACTGTGAATGAAGTGAGGAGATGCATGAAGGGCTGGTATACGATGAAAGGGGATTATATTGAATAGTGAATTGTGCAAAGCTGTAGTAGAGTTAAAGTATGACCTTAGGTACAGGGGTCAGCACTGTTGCCTCGCAGCACATGAATCTTGCAATTGGCTTGCGCCTTCCTTTTTAGAGTTTGAATGTTTTCCCTGTGCTTGCTTGGATTTCTTTTGGGTCCTCTTCCCAAAGATCAATTGGTGATTCTAAATTGGCCATGGATGTGCATGAAGTGCTGTATGAATATGTGGCTAATGTGTGACTTGGATGGTCTGTAAGACAGGAAAAGCACAAAAAATACTGAATGCATAAAAACATGGAGCTTGAAGTGAGCACAACAGATCAACTTTCAGGACTTAAAGTAATCCGTGTTGGATTGGGGTGCTGACAATGTTAAACAGATGAGCTGTGCCTCTACTTTGTTCATTAGGAGCTATTGATGATGACATAATGTTTGGCGAGAGCCGAGCACATTCCTGCTGCTGCTGGCCGGGATCTAATGGACTAAAGAGCAACATGTTGGGATGAGGCAACAATCAGGAATTCTGAATCACTGTGGTTTTTTTGTTTGTTTGTTTTTGAATGAGGGTCCCTGTGTCCTCTGTCATGTAAGAAGGTGTTATACTGTGGCACTGCTGACATATAGTGACTGCTGTTACTCAAGTCCTCTTTTCCATAAAAACACCGTTCTGTTTGAGTTCAGCTGGCTGAGGGTTTAAGGAAAAGCTAAACCAGTTTCAATCCAGTGATGGTAGATGGTGGGTTTGTGGTAACAAATGTTGTACATGTTACCGATATCACAACTTTGTCACACTTAAATGTTTCAGATCATCAAATAAATATAAATACTAGACAAATGTAACACAAGTAAAGTTTCTAAAATGAGGGTGTTTATCTATTCAGATATGCTAGGAAATAATTGCAGTGTGCATTAGATACACCATTTCAGCTGCTTGTTAACACAAACATCTAATAAGCCAATCCTCATTGCATTTAGGCATGCAGACATGAGCAAGAGTACAAGCTGAAGTTCAAACTGAGCATCAGAAAGTGGACAGTGATTTAAGTGACTTTGAACGTTGCATGGTTGCATGGTTGTTGATGCCAGATGGGTTGGCAACAACCATATCCATAGAGTTTACAGAGAATGGTTTTGAAGAAATATCAAAAACACTCCCTTGTTAATATTAGATATCAGAAGAAAATAACTCAACCAGTCTTTACAACCCAGGTATGCAGAAGAGCATCTCTGAGCACACAACACATCAAACCCTGCGACAGCAGAAGACCACACTGGGTGGTAACACCTCTCAGCTAAGAACAGGAAATTAAAGCTACACTCGGCATGGACAAAAGAAGATTGGAAAAATGTTTCCTGATCCTGATGAGTCACGATTTGTGCTGCAACATTCGGATGGCAGAATTTTGTGTAAACAACATGAAAGGATGGATCGGCTCTGCGTTGTAGCAACAGTTCAGACTTCTGTTGCTATAATGTTGTGAGAGATATTTGCTTGGCACACCTTGGGCCGCTCTGTACCAAAATGAGCATAATAATATCATGGCCCTGAAATCAAACAGCCAAATGAATTTCAACCGTCATTGATTTCAATATTTACATTTATGATTTAGTTACTGTGTATCATAATGAAAATAGATGGTATAAAAATGTCAGAAAGAGACATTTCCAGAAATCTTTTCTCGTAATGTATCAGCGTTATAGCCGTAAGTAAGAAAACCCACCAGCTGTTTTGAACAGAAGGGGAAGAAAAGGCTCATGTTTCAAAGCGCTCATTTAAATTAGCACATTATTCTGGGTAATTTGCAACACGACACAAGATGATTGGATGCTGACACTGGAGAGCAAATATGTTGCATAATGGTTGTGGATGAGCTTAATCCAATCGATGAGCCTCTTACTGAAACCAGACCGTTGCACTCTTGTGAAAAAGGACAGCCATTTCAGCACGCCAAATGCTTTTTCAGCATGAAATGGCCGCAAGCCATTGGAGAACTGCAATGAGTGGCCCATAAGGATGGAATATTATCAGGGGAGAGCTGAGAACAAATACAAACAGCTTGTTTTGGATATACCCTTATACTTCATCTTGGATAAGCTACTGCCATCACATAGGTGAAAACCTCTCTAAGGTTCTGGGAAACTAAATTATTGATAAATATTGACAGCAGCCATAGTTTGTGGCTCTTTTTTATTATTTATTTATTTAACATATTGCTTACTATATGCTTTTTATTAGAGAGCAACAGGTACTCAGTTTTTAATTACAGTAAAAAAAAATTTAAAAAAGGTTTTCTGAGGAACTCATCCTGGTTTTAATTCCTCCAACAGTAAGTGATTGACACTCACTAAAAATGCTATGATTCTCCCATTTGTTACATTTACTGTGCACCAGGTTCAGCTATCCATGCTACAGGTTTCTTGAATTGTAATCTTCACAGGGCACCTATGTGTACACATCCGGTAATTTTGCATAGTCTCTTAACGTACCTGCACACAATGCAATGCTTAGAAAAGAGAAACACTCAGGGGAGATACAGAATGTAAACAGATGGAAACAGCTGTAGCTTCAACAGCAACCATTTTTCAAATAATAGTTTAAAAGAGACTGTTCAATCGCATATCAATTTTTAATAAAATTTTGGTTCTGCAGAGCTGTGTTGAACTATTCTTTGAAGAAAAAAATCTAAGCAACACATGTTGAAATAATAAGTAGCTGAATACCTCTTTGGCTGAAGCCATAAACCAAAACCTGATAGATAAATGTGTGTCTCACAGACTCTCATTTATTAAAAATGCATTTTCTTTAACTTGCTTGATGTCAAGGTGTAGAGTTATTGTGCTTCTCACATTCGAGTTCTGCTGGATGTCCTTGTTCTTTAGTGCGGATGGAGCTCAAAAGGCCAGCGTCGTGCTCACTTCTTCCTGCACCTGGAAGGGAGGGGGCCTGCAGTGTGGCGCTACTGTAGTCCCTCCCTCGTACATTGTGTAGAGTGTTTCAGGCTTCTCCTCCTCTCATCCTCCTCCACCTCCAGCTCTTGTCGACAAAACGCCCACGCCACCCACAGCCAGCTCAAACTCGGCACCTCGTCTCCATGGATATGCAGGCCTACTGTCAAAAATAAAACCACTTAACCCTCTCTTTGCTGTGCGGAGCTGTGCAGGGAGAAGAGCTGCTCTCCAGTGAGTCGTTATTAAGTTTAAAAAAAGATGAGGAATAAAAAGCGTAATTACCACTAAGACTGATGAAGATCTTCTCATCACCACATAGTCGTATTGTCAGGAAAATCTGGTAGGCTGGCAATTAAATAATTCATTTAAATGATTTTCTCTTAGCTGAATGAAGACAGCAGCACATATGAATCATACATGCTTTTGTTTGATACTTTAATCATTTACAGCGTAAACAATTAAATTGCAAATTTTTAACATTCACAGGCCAAATGTTTGACACTAATAACAGGACATCTCTGTGGTCTTCACAGCAGCTTCCAGCTAATACTTTTTAAAGTCTTAGACTGGCTGTGCGTGGCGGTGTGGACAGTGTTTTGAGGCAGTTGAGTGGGAGGTCAAAGGGCAGCAGATCAGCAGAGTTCACTAGACAATTAGTTTCTCAAGGAAAGATCGTTTAAAGCTTTCTCACACTGGGATCAGAAAAGGGATAATAAAGCACACCCTGCTCTCTCTGCTGGCTCCCTCTTTGTTTAACATTATTCCTGAGGAATGTGCAGGAGTACTACACATAGCTCAGTCTTATCTCGGAGGATGACATAATAGATGCAGTAGGTCTGGATGTGGAGTATGTGGATTATCTGTGGTGAGCAGATCCCAGCAAGCTGAATGTGGGGGAGTGAGTGTGACAAGGAGAAAAACCTTACTAATGTTGAACGGTAGTTTGAAATCTAGATATATCTAACTTGAAGAAACACAATCTATGGAGCAACCATACTGTATTTATAATATTTATGGATATTAAAGTTTATTTTTATGGCCTTGTGTTTTTGTACACTGCTCTGCTGCCTCTTTTCTGTTGCACTAACTATTAAAAGTTTGGACTGGTAATCAAACTTGATTTGCCATAAGTCGTTATCCATGGATTGGAAACACCTTTTTTTAGTCACACATTTCTTGGGAGACTCACAAATTCAGACTTTTGGAACTCAAACCAATCATGTGAGATGAAAGCATGAGGAATGAAAATAGTGGGCCCACCGGGTCATTGATATCTAATGAGAGGAGATCTGACAGTTTAGTCTCTGAACTGAATACAATAATAATTCACGTTTCTCATCGTCTTCTGTCTTTCTTTACCTTACTCTTAACAAGAACAAACTTGGAGGCACTGCAGAAAAAACTAGAGGAGCTCGAGTTGGATGAGCAGCAGCGGAAACGCTTGGAGGCCTTTCTGACACAGAAGCAGAAGGTGGGAGAGCTGAAGGACGATGACTTTGAGAAGATCTGCGAGCTCGGTGCCGGCAACGGAGGAGTTGTCTTTAAGGTTTCCCACCGACCCTCGGGTCTGATTATGGCAAGGAAGGTAAGCTGCAGCACAGCTGTCTGAAAGCTATTTTTTTTTACTCCAGTATGTCCAAGAGGCATCATTACTCCAGTGTTTGTGCACAGCCTTAAATGTGGGTTAATGGGACAGCAGACCGTCCGAAAACCCAAGTGCTGCTGTTAAAAATCGTCCCCTAGCTGAAACAAGATGTGCTTCAATATTAAATCTTTTTCCTTAATGATCATTTTTGGTCATAAAGCATGTTCTTGTCTGTGCTTGTATTGTCTAGCATTTGTCTTCTCTGTGTTACGGAAGCATAATTAAAAACATGAGCCCTGCTGTGTTCCAGCTGATCCACCTTGAGATTAAACCAGCCATCAGGAACCAGATCATTAGGGAGCTGCAGGTCCTACATGAGTGCAACTCCCCATATATTGTGGGCTTCTACGGGGCTTTCTACAGCGATGGGGAAATCAGCATCTGCATGGAGCATATGGTATAGTTTATTAATGTTATGCTTGCCAGTGTTTTCCCAGTAGTGTTTTTGCTTTCTTTTGAAGAGACTATACTGAAAGTTGTTAGGTATTTCTTGCCCTCCATTTACAGCCTGGTCGGCATGGTAACAAGCTATTTTTGATGAAATGTGTTGTTTTTCACAAATTTTTATTTTGAATCCTCTCCATTTGTCCCCGTCTGTTGTTCATAGGATGGTGGCTCCCTGGACCAATCACTGAAGAAAGCAGGCAAGATCCCAGAGCAGATCCTTGGCAAAGTCAGCATTGCTGTGGGTAGCTTTAACACCTCTCCCACTTATTTCATGCTCTGGCCGTCACACTAGAGCTAAGTTTCTTATACTTCTTTGGCAGTACCAAATTATCTGTGCCTTTGCTGTGCTGTTATGCAATGTTTGTCTTTGCAGGTAATTAAAGGTCTTTCCTACCTGAGGGAGAAGCACAAGATCATGCACAGAGGTCGCTATTTCAATTAAATATAATTTAATTTTCTTGACCTGGCCTTTAAACGCATAAATACCTTTCCTTAGTTTTGCTATACATAAAGCCTAGATCAAATCATATGTCTGGCACTAGCAGAGAGGTGAAGATATGATTACATGGAAGTCTGATTTGGTTTTTGTTATGTCTGAGGGGGAAGTTTAAAGCTCTTGTTTTTTCTGATAGTTACATTTGAACAGATTTTTTTTTCACTTTAACATTTATTTCTGTCATATTGTGGTCATACTGGGTGTAAAAGCTTGTTTTCTAACGTAGAAGTGGAGGCGTGACCTGACAGCAACAGGTCACGCCTAAAATAAGAGGTGATCACCTACCTCTTGTTTTAATACAAACTTAGAATACAGTCAATCCCAATTTAAAGGCTCAGTTAAATCTTTGTTGTAGGGATGAAACTGTAAAACAAGTCAGCACAAGCAGCACAAAATGCCTGCAGCAGTTTGTTCTATGCTGATGCTGCCTGTTGAAACACTTGCCCACTGTGTTCTCCTAAACACTGCGTGTCCCTCTTTCAGATGTCAAGCCTTCTAACATCCTAGTGAATTCCCGTGGTGAGATCAAGCTGTGTGACTTTGGAGTGAGCGGACAGCTTATAGACTCCATGGCCAACTCCTTTGTGGGCACTCGGTCGTACATGTCGGTCAGTTAAAAATGGAAAAACTCGTCAGTAATCTGGCTGCAAGTTTACGTGTGCCACTTGACATAGCTGTCATTTACCTGCCGGTTTATTATTGTAATAAAATAAGTAAAAGCTATACTACTGATAACTGACACTACCTCTGTTATTTGTTGTTTAGCCCGAGCGCTTACAAGGCACTCACTATTCTGTTCAGTCGGACATCTGGAGCATGGGTCTGTCACTGGTTGAAATGGCCATTGGACGCTTTCCTATTCCACCACCTGATGCTAAGGAGCTCGAACAGATTTTCGGCTTCCCAGTGGAAGGGGAGGCAGCCTCCAGTGATTCCTCCCCAAAGCCGCAGCCCCCTGGGCGACCCGGCAGCTGTAAGTCTGAGAAGGCTCTGGTTCTTGCTGTAACTCTGAAGTGTAGCTTCTGAAGTTACAGCAGCTTTATATCATTTCGAAAAGCTCTGATGAAACAGCTTAAATAAGTTACAGCATAGTCATTGAAGTAATTACACAATGTCTAACCTACAAGGGGCTGATTATTTTGGTTGCACCCCCTTAACAGCATACGGCCCAGACAGCAGACCTCCGATGGCCATTTTTGAGCTTCTTGATTACATCGTTAACGAGGTGAGTTTACTGGATTTATCTACACATGCTGGTATGATGCAGATAGATGCTAGGCTACAGTGTATTAATGCCTTTAGGAGCAATTTAACGCGATATTTGACTTACAAAAACCTCTAAATTTCAGCCTCCACCAAAACTGCCTGCTGTATTTAGTTCTGAATTCCAGGACTTCGTTAATAAATGGTAGGTAGAAGACATCGTTTTCCCCTCACCTACACTGCACATAATCTTATGCCACCTAGTGGTGTTTCACGGAACTACACTAAAATGTTTTGTTTCCACTCCAGCTTGATTAAAAACCCAGCAGAGAGAGCAGACTTGAAACAGTTGATGGTAAGATTTGCACTCTTAATATTCACTTATTACACTCCTTATCTCTATGCATCTAAAAGCTCTCCTTTTCTTCAGGTGCATCCTTTCATTAAAAACTCCGAAGCAGAGGAAGTTGACTTTGCTGGCTGGCTGTGCACCACTATTGGACTCAGTCAGCCTTTGACACCAACACATGGTACCATAATGTGAGGCCTATTCTGCCTACAACACCCACATCAAAGTCTTCTAATGACTAATTTCTATTATTGGTATATAAAACTGTTTATACTGATTAAAGTGTACAAACCTAAATGCCAAGTGAAACTATGTATTGAACAAGTCTTTGGGCTACCTTGCAGGCCTTCCTGAAAAGCCATCTTTTTTCTAAAGATTTAATTTAATCTTGACAAATGCTGCTCTACCTGTGCTTGATATTCCTTTGTAACCCCAAGTCTTCACAGTGCAAAACCTTTGCTAGCTTATGTGGAATAAATAAGTCCTGTGAATAAAAAGTTTGAATGACAGGTCTGACTCATGCATTTGAAACAACTGATTTATTCATCACTGAACTCCAGTCTGTATGTATTGGTTTATGCCTTGGGCTTGGCAGGTGCACCCTTCTTTCCAGGCCTCTTCTTGGGTTTCAGCATCTTGGCCTTGATCTATGGTGAGAACAAAGAGGGGCTCTAAGTTATCAACAAATAGACATACAGTTTTTACTTTCATCTTTAACTGATCAGGCTCTTACCGCAGGGTCATGCTTGAGGATGGCATGACGTCTTGCTGTCTTGGCGTAAGGATTCAGTTTGAGCATTATGTTCAAATTCTTCAGAGGATTCTTCTTCAGAATTCTGCGGTTGAGCTTCTTGCTGTAATGACAATACAATCCACCCTTGAATATGTGCGCTTCTGCTTAACAACTTCAATGAAACTTTCTGCATCACTCAGGACTTCCATATAATCAGGGTTCAGAAACACGGACCTGAAGTGGAAAATCATCATAGCTGGCAAATAAGACCTCGGGGAAAAACTACACTGAAAAATGCTTACTTGGGTGCACGAAGTGCTTTCTGGATCTCCTCACTCTTCAGAATCCTGGTCAGATCTGTATTGGTCATCTTGTGCATTGGCAGGCTGAAGGAAGAAGAGTCAAGAATTAAAGTCCCTCGTGCATGAAGGCAAAAAAATGATAAGTGATAAGTTTTATGTTGCTCAAACTCAGAACTTCGTTAAATATCACATAGTTCAAAAACACGGACCATGAAGTGGAAGCTCATCACTGTTGTACACCAGCATGATACACTGCACTTGTACTTTTAGAGTGCATGCTCTCAAAATACTCAAATACTCACTTGTAGTCAACCTTCAGGGAGGCAGCCTTGCGCCATGTGCCGTACAGGTCATCCAGCTTGCGGAAAGCACTCTCGGTCCAGATGCAGAACCGTCCAACGTGACCACCGGGAGCGAGCCTCAAAAGGTTCAGTTTGTTCACGTTCAGCAGAGTGATGCCTGCAAAATGCAGCACAATAATCAAACATCTGCATGTTGATGAACCAATTATCTTGAAGCTATAGTGAGTTTTTAAAGGGCAATTGACTTATTTAAGACTCAACTATACTATAAACACTACAATTACAACTCATCAGTATTCAGGCAAACTTGAAGTTACGCATGCATAAATAAAGAAAACAATTAGAGTTTAATTGAACGCAAAGTAAGCTAGTTTTAGTATCTTGATCATTTATTCCATTTCATCCAATAGAATCATCCATTTTAACTATACCTTAATTAAATGTAAGAATCATAATATCCATTTTCTAACACCGTAATAAATTCTAAATTTTAACCGGGACATTTACCGGGGATATTTCTGAAGGCTTTGGTTAAGCCAGCATCTTGGTTGTAGATAATGCACGGCCCTCTGCGCTGGATACGTCTGCGATTCCTCATCTTACCCTTACCGGCACGCATACGCTGAGAGGCATAGACCTGAGAAGAGCAAATAAAACTCCATTATTAATAATTAAATGCTCCCAGTGCCAACTCAAGAAAAAGAAGAATGATTTGACTTCGGGAAAACTACTGATGAAACTCAGTGTTCCTCAGTGTTTTGAGGTTACTGTACCTTCTTAATGTCATTCCAGGCTTTGAGCTTCTTCAGCAGCAGTACTGCCTCCTTGGTCTTCTTGTAGCCCTCAACTTTGTCTTCAACCACCAGTGGGACTTCAGGGATTTCCTCAATGCGGTGTCCTAAAAGGGAAGATTGTTAAGAATCAGTCAAAGACAATGACAGAGAAAACTGCTAGGACTATCAAAGTTACAGCATTAACTACACTTGCTCAGATTTAAAAAGACATCAATACTCTGTGACAGCTTAGAGACGGCAGGCAACCGTCACTGTTCACAGGCTCAGACGCAAATTACACCATCACAGCAAGTCAAATTTTAGGCTGAATCAAAAAGGGTTCATTTTTGGTCAAAATATATTTCCATGCTGGTTTCTACCAATTCATGTCCCATTCGAACATCTTTTGACTCTTACCTTTGGACATCACAAGTGCAGGAATGGCAGAGGCGGCCAGGGCAGAGCAGATAGCATAGCGCTTCTGGGGTACGTTGATCCTGCGGTGCCAGCGGCGCCAGGTTTTAGTGGGGGCAAACATACGACCACCACGACACATCTAGACCAAAGTCAAGGACCACTGACTTAAAAAACTTAAGTAAATAACTATTTTATACCTGCTCAGACTCAATGTTCATCAGCCATCTGTGCCAGCATATGACAGCAGGCATTCTGTCACTGGTCACAGAGTCAGACGCAAATTACACCATCACAGCAAGCCCACAGAATTAAGTTTGCCTCAGTATACATATTACAAAGTGGGAAAAACTCTTGTAATCATCAAGAGGATACGTTTCCAAAAGCACCCTGGCCAGAACGGTGAGTACCACCACCTCTCACACGAGGGATACGGGCCACAGCTCTTCCTGTACCCCAGGACTCTGCACTGGTCTGGTGGCCTAAAACACACATAACACATAATCTATATTGTGTACATAACACCTTAATGAAACGTTTACTATATGCCAAGTACATTTATGCACTCACCTGCCAGTTCGCTGACTGCATAAGGCTGGCGGTTGTTCTTGCGCATGTTGGTGTGCACAAAATTCACCACATCAGGGCGAATAGGGGCCTTGAACACTGCAGGCATGACAACATTTTTGCCTGAGGATTCTCCTTTCTCGGAATACACCGAGATGAGGGGTCGGGCACAAGCCTGAGAAAGAAATAAACAATCGTTAGATGTATTCTGTAAGAGAAAGTTCTGTAGGCGATTCAAGAGTCTGTAAACCTGCGTAGCATGTGTCTTTAAGACATCCAGGCATGTGACAGGAGAAAAACTACTCATAATTCAGATTTAAAAGGCAGATTAATCTTGACGTAATTGCAGTTTCAATAAAATATCCCTGCTTTAACCGACACAATCAAAGTAAGGTTTCATTTAGCCAACATGAAATCTGCCTCGGTTAGCCTCAGTTTAGCTCGTTTCTGCTAAGACGACTTGGCCAGGTTGTTTAAACGTAACATTAATTGTAAATGATAACGGCCGAATATAACGCATAGATAAATTCAAATGGCAGAAACAACCATCTAACTTTAGATGCCATCAAAATACACAAGATCAGCCTTCAGTGATCTACCCCTGAAAGGACAGCCACACGTGTAACTTGTAGCCGCTCACTCAAAATGGCTCCTCGTGTTAGCTTTGCTAGCTGGGAGCGTTTCAATTTGCTGCTATATTACATCGAAACCTATGATTTCCAAATTCACAAAACACGCGCTTGCTTGTTCAACACGAACCACAATATGAAGACTCGTGTATTATTTCACGTTAGCCTTGAAAAACATGGAAATTCTCACCATTTTCGGTAGTTATTTTCGGCTCGCCGGGAACCACGCTCCTCACGGTATGGCGGCCACAGTAAAAAAGGAAGTTGGCGATTCACCCTACATGGTTTATGCCTCCGCTTTAAATCACCACTTCCGGTATCAACATCATCGTGACAAGTCCTTTGTATAACTTCATAAAACGAGCACAGGAAAATGAAAAAGAATACACAGCATAAATAATATAGCATGTTTAATTTGTCAGTGCTTAGCATGTTTAGCCAAGCAATTTTAAAACCGTTCTTAAACATGGGACTATTTCTTTACTCCATGTTGGCGCAGGAAAGATTGAACCATTTCTTTCCTCGTTATTTTTAATCTAATATTTTTTTTATTTTATTATAAAATTTCTTGTATATTCGTATTTCTGATACATTTTCAATCTATTTTATATCTCATTATTTTATTTATTTTATGAGGGAAGTGTGTGTTCACCTATGACCCCATGTCGTCACCCTCTGCTTTTCGAGCGCGCGACTGTCAAAATATCAACAACGGATTTGTTAACTTTAAACTCGTTTAGCCACTTTCGTATGTTTTATGTACATCCTTCCTTCTGTAACAGGATACACAGACCATAATTTGGCGATGTGCTCGAAGATTATATCTAGGGCTAAAGAGTTTTTCACGATTCTTCGGTGAGTTTTGGATGCATAGCGATTCTAACAAAAAGTTAACCCTCAGAATGATGGGTGAAACAAAGTTAATTTCTGTCGTGTTGATTGCAGCTCTCTTCAGGATGCGGAAAGCAGTGATCCGTATATATATGAGGTAAATTCATGCATTCTTAAGTAAGCTGTCGTGAGTCAATGCATCCGTCGCTGTTACAGTAATGTTGATATCTTTTGGGCTTCAGGAGGAGGTCCAACTAGTGAAGATGAACGGAGACGGAATCCCTGCGGTGAATATGTATTGTGGGAACCAGACAGTCTTCGTCTGTGAAAAAGCTGTGAGTAATGTCAGTCCTTGGACTCATTTACCATATCGAAAATATGTAGACCCAATAATAAAATTTTACTTTGTAAGATTCTACTTTTTTACTTTACTCTTTTAGGAATATTTTTACCTAGTTGTGTTTATAGCGACACAACATACAGGAATAACTGTTGACTGGCTCTGACTTTTGTTGTAAAACAATTTACTTTGTTTGTCTCTAGCATCCAAACTACTAATACATCTCAAGGCCTTTTAGGCCTTTTGTAAAAGCTGTGGACCTGCTTTTAATTTGAAATCTCCAAAGGCCTGTACTGCAAAGAATGATTTGTGCTTATTCATATAACTTCAGGGCATGAGAAAGATGGTTCACGTCTTCACAGGGTGCATTACCATGGCAACTTATCCTGCAGACCTCATGGCGATTTCTATCAGAAAACAAGCGTGAGACTAATTGGACTCTTTTATAGGAATTTCTTTATTACTCTCCAGGGGGAACGTAAGCACCCCACACCTTCACCTCACATATCTCAAGATGCCCCTCGCTCCACACCTTGCCGCCTGTTGAACAATACTGTCTTCACTTGCAGTCTAAACTTATTACTTTCCATTTTCTTACATTAACCCATTTCTCTTCTTTCTAAAGAACAAAGCGTAGACTGGTTTTGTCTCGCCAGACTTTACAGGATTGTTCTGCCAAAAGATCTGTCCCTATCTACATCCTGTAACTTTCCCTGGAGCAGATTACGTTTGAGATTAAAGATCACCACATAGTGACCAGTGGTAAATGGACTGATCCTTATATCCACTTTTCTGCTCTGAGTGTTCATCGCACTTTGTACTACAAGTTTCATTCACCCAATCACGCACACATTCATAAAAGTGCCTTGACTAACATTCTTAGATTAGATTAGATTAGATTAGATGAAACTTTATTAATCCCTCATGTGGGTTCTTTCAGGAAATTCAGTTTCCAGTAGTACAGCACCAACAGAAGTTACATGTTACAGAGTTACAGAGATGAATGGGGGCACCTCGAGGTTCAATAGTTGGAGAAACCGGGAACTACCGACCTTCTAAATAGTTGACAACCTACTGTACCTCCTGAGCCACAGCTGCCCCGTGCTAATCAGTTCTCTGGGAAAAGGTGTCAGGATTCCTGCAAGTTCCCTTGGACCTTTGTGTGTGGATAGTAGAAGTTATTTACATTTTTTTTAATAGTGTCTAAAGTATTTGTCTTTTCCTGATGAGCATCAGACAGAAATATGTATTCATAGGTAAAACCTTACTTCTTGATTTTATTTATTTTGTTCCCTTGTTTGCTGCAACCAGTTTAAAAAGAAAATTATTGTTCAGTAAGGATTAATATACGATTTCAAAACTGGGCACCTCTTTGTATTTGTTACATTTGAATTCTGTTTTTTTTATGTATTCCTACTCTCAGATTGTAAAACACCACGTGGGCTGCAGCTAAAAAGAATCTCTTACACCCTTCGAAAAATTCATTTCATGAAATAACATTTGCAATCCACCACATTTAGAGAACAAAAGAACGAGGTTTCTTATACAAATGGCAGAAATGAATTTCCTTTGAAGGGTGGCTGGCCTCTTCCTTAAAGATGGAGTGAAGAGCTCAGTCAATTGAGAGGGGCTCAAAGTAGAGCGGCTGCTCCTCCATATCGAAATGAGCCAGTTGAGGTGGTTCAGGCATCTGACTGCGATACCTTCTCGATGGTTCCCAGCTGAAGTATTTTAGGCATGTCCTATTGAGAAGAGCCCCCAGGGCAGACCTAGAGATTATATCTCTCAGATGGCTTGGGAACAACTTGGTGTCACCCCTGGATGACTTGGAAGAGGTGGCCAGTGTAAGGGAACTCTTGGCTTCCCTGGTGAGACTTCTGCCCCGGTGACCAAATCCCAGATAAGCAGTAGAAAATGAATGGCTGTGTCCACCAGATTCTCCCTTGTCTTAATGATAGAGCACTGATACTGAGAAGTCTCTTAACGTACATAGTTCCTTTCTTCTTCTTTTTTACCGGCTTTCCTGGTTTTGTTTTCCTTTGTAAAATTTACTCACTCCGCTGACAGTAGACTTATCAATGTTTCTAATTGGTCAGATGCTGTCAATGCTGCCCTTAGATAATGGAAAGATAACTGGGCATGTAGAGCTTGCTTCACTGTTACAGGGTTCAGGACTGTGTTTTAGTCTAGATGGGCAGAGACTTTTGGAAAAAAGGATGCAGACACACATTCACTCCATGATCTCAAAAAGTCTTTCCGTCCAGAATAAAACCTGAGTTCCAGAGTTTTCAAGCTGAAACTGGGCCAGTAGTGTTTCCAAAATTCCCAATTTTAGGAATATTAAAACACTGAATGTATGCTTAGATGACTAACCAGTCTCCTCCTCTTCGCTCACCATTGAATTGTGCTCTGATTTCACTAAGGTTTCAAAAATAAGCGATCCAGGCGACGAACAAATGACCGAGGCTTCAAACCTTTCTGATGGTGATGCTGATGATGCTAACGACAGTGCCCACGTACTTCAAACTGAAATGGGACCGCAGCCACTTTCAGTCATGAAAGCAAGGTGATTAGTGCTAAGACATTTAAAATTGAATTGCAAAAGAAATATGCGCTGGTAAGATGTGCATATTTAATCAACCACATCTGACAAAGTTTTTTTATTCTTCTTTGTACAGACAGTTTCTCTCTTGGTATACATTATCTCAAAATGCCAGCATGTCAGCTGAGGACACGAACCTTCCTTTATACCCTCTGTGGGTGCGATGCGACATGTCTGATCCTGCTGGAACGACCTGGTTTGGGGCTGAAACAGTCTGCGTGGGCACTAAAGTTACTGGTGTCAAACTGTATTCCATCACTTCCAAAGGTATTGCTTAGAAACATCACTCCTCTTTGAATAACCCATTTTTAAACATTATCAGTGCATTTACTGATGATTTTTATGTATTTGTATCACTTGTTTTTATTTTCCTGATGTTAATGTTTTTAGGTTCAACTGCAGACAAACAATCCCTCACAACCTTAGAAGAACTGAAGCAAGAGCATAAGAAACGGCATCATCCATCCTCGGTATTTCAGTTTTCATCCTCTTTTGCAAGTCTGTCTGTGTGAACGAATGCCCGTGTTCTTACACTGATAAATACTTCTAGGTGGGGATTAAAGGCAGTGCCAGGTTCAGCCTGTTTGGTTCCACTGTTGTTGAAAACACCACCATTGAGTCTCAGAGCAGCGTGACTGTGGATTTCAAATGGAGCCATGTGGAGAGTATTCTTGAGACCCCACCCCTGTCCTCTACAGCAACATTAGTGAGCAGAAATAATGACCTCTTATAATAATCCCTTCTTTCCCTTAAAAAGCTTACTTTTTATATTTCTATTTAATTAATATGCTATTATGAATAGAAAAGGGAAACATGTATCTGGAAGTAGTACCAGCAGATGAAGCTGAACAGACAGACTGAATTTTTAATGTGTTTATCTTTTTTTATGCAGAATATCAAAATTGCCAGTGGAGACATGAGAAGTCCCATGTTTGAGATGTATAGGGAGCTGGAGTTTCTACTGGTTTGTCTTCCACTGTAATCTAAAATGACAGCAACTACCAGCATCCACATAAATAACTAAATATATCTGAATCCTGTTATTTCAGACTCTCGCTGATGGTTTGAGAACTGGTGAGACTGAATGGATGGAACCGCTGGAAAGCACATCGCCTGTAAATCTGACCAAGGCTTACCTAGAAGGCATGAAGCACTGCTGAATCAGTACATTGTAAATCTGATGTAATGCTACCTGCTACTTATGATTATTTTTTCATTTTTAATTCTTCTTTCAGAGCTACAGAACACTGCAAAAACACTGCAGGATCAGGCTGCAAGAACGCCCGAGGTAGGATGGAGCCATTATCACTAAAACATTAATTTCACAATATATCTGCTAGAGTCTTGGGGTTTTTTCCTCTCCATCTTTTTCAGAAGACCTCGAAGCTGAAATCTGAGACAGAAACTCCCATTTTCAACTCGTTCCTGGAAAGAGGAGATTTGGATTTTGTGGAGCAGCTTTGGGTTCGGATGAGAAAAAGTGAGTTAGGCCTTCCATTCAGGAAACTGGGATGGATTTTAGCATTTTACAAACAGACAGAAAAAAACTTTGTATTGCAGGTGTGACTTCATATCAGGACATTGGAGACTGCCTGAAGTTGGTCATTGACGCTCTAAGATATGGTGACATCAAACCCTGGGTAACAACATAAAACATTTCCGCTTTTGAAAACTTGGAGATAGATGAGTTTGGATGTTGCGGTTGTTATTTTATTAATTCATTGATTAATTTTTTTTTTGTTTTTTGTTTCACATCATCCAGATTCACAGAGACAGCAGCAGTTCCCTCAGCAAGCTCATTCTGCAGTCGTACCACCAGCAGATCGAACATGTGTCTCTTACAGGCTTCACGCCTGTCAACATGCTGCTGGAGATGGGTCTGGATAAGATAAGAAAAGACTATATTAACTACCTGATTGGTAACCTTTAATTATTCATTTGGAGCTCTTTCTTTGACTCTGTGTTTGTGTTACACTCTCTGGATGATAGGCCATTTGCAATTTGTGTTTGTTTCTTAGGTGAAGAGCTGACGACTTTAAACCACTTGGTAAGCTTTACACTGTTTCTCAGTTCTTTTCAAGTGTCTGTCAGCATAGTACTGACTCTGAGTAATTTCCTCCACAGTGTTTTTACCTCAGCACGGAGGTTGATCTGCAGGAACAAGTGATCCGACTCAGGAAACTGCACCATCTGCTGGAAATAATTGTGACCTGCAGCACATTCCTTGGTTTGCCCTACGATCGTCTCTTTCTTCTCACACAGTAAATCTTTTGACTTTTTTTCCGCCCCAGTGATATGTGACTGTGCAGAAGTATTTCTTCTTTTAAACTGGTATTTAAATAAACAATTCCCTCTCCTGTTTTTCCCCCTTTCCTGTCACATAGATTGTGTTTGCAGCACTACAGAACGTCACCTTATGATGAAGAGCACGAGTTCAAACTCCAAATCAAACCTGCCCTGATCAGTCATTTCTACCAAAAGTAAGGAATGCAAGCCTTTTTTACTGCCTGCTTTATTGTGAAACTGGGATATTTGACCTTATTGTTTGTGAATATGACATTTTTATAGTGGACATAATCATATTGATAATGAAAATATGCAACAATTATTTATTGTAGATTTCAGTTCTTTAATCCGTCTTTGTTGTTGGGGTTTTTAATCATCTAATAGTATATAATGCTAGCAGACTGCAAAGTGCAATCAATCTTTTGGCAACTCAGTGATGACACTAAACATGCTTCGGTTATATTATCGATCTAAATCTCTCACCTCAAGCTGAGGTGCAAACATGACAGATTTAAAGGAGCTGTCACAAATGCCAAGAGAGCCAATTATTCCTTTGTGCCAAAAGACAACGGTTCAACTGAAGATTTCCAAGACACTTCAAATTGAATGAGACACTGTTGGGATGTTAGTTCAAAAGTCAATGTATTATTGCAAACCTTTACATGCAGGAAGGACCTGACGAAGGCGGGGGGAAAACACTTAACAAGCAAAAATGTCAGGCCTGTAAACCTCACCACAGTCCAATCTCGACTGAACGGCACATAAAAGTCGACCTGAATGTGACGCCCTGCAGAATTCTGGCAGTCTATTATGTGGAGTGTTGAAAACAGAGATCTCAACGGCTTGCGAGAAACCACATAAAACATTTATTGAAAGTCAAAGGATATATTGGTAGATGTTAGGCTTTTTTTCTTTCTTTTTTTTTTACACAGAATTGAGTTTTTCTGTGTTCATCTTTGTGCTCTACAGGGAGCACCCAATACTGTGGGGGGTTGAGGTGTCCAGTGGTCATGGTCCTCGTGAGGTCAGGACCTCCTTACATCTTAGTGACAGACCACTGGTTGATCATGTCATCTTTGAAACAGGTGATTTTTATTTACTGAATATATAAGTGACTACCCCAGTAAAGTATCGATAACAATATTCTTCTTTAACTATTCTTTTGTTTTTAGACTATCCAAATGAAACCGTGAATGGGGACAGTGAGGATCCTGCTTTCTTCTCCACTATGGCGTACTGCAGCCTTGTCAACTTTGCATGAATTTATAAAACATGCTACTAACCCCTCAACAGCAAATTTCAGTCCTTTGTGTGTGTGTGTATATGTTTTTTGTGTGTATATGTTTTTTCCAGTCACATCTTTATTTTCACATTTTGCTGCTCAAGGAAAGACAGGAAATATTCTGCCAAACAACTTAGCTGTATCCAAATGAAAGTAGATCAGTAGATCACCTGGCGTCTTTGCAATACCAGTATCCTATAGTAGCAGTTTAATTAGAAACTCTGACTCCTTTTTCCTTCTACGCAAAACCAGTCATTTTAGAGCAAAACGCTTTACACACATCAAATCGATAAAAATCACCAGTTCTTTCAGTTCAGCTCAAATGATGTATTTATATTCACACGTTATCCAATAAAGAAGTGATGCACTTACATTTTAAATGTGTGCATATGTGTGTGTGTGCCAATGCTTGTGATGTATAAACACGAAAGCCTTCCTAGTTACGCCTCCGCAGCAGGAACATGAGGAAGATGGCACTGAGCAAAATGGAGAGTGTGCACACAGTGGGAACAACGATCTCGGTCACCATCTCCATGTGGCTGGTCAAAGGGTCTGCAAAGCACATACACACACACACACACACTCATTAAAAACTTATGGGCATTGTTATATCGTCCAAACACTGCCAGTGAAGCGAAAGCTCAAGCACAGCACTCAAAGGGTTAATACTTGTCCTGGAATCACAATTTTGGTCTAATTCATAGAGAGCATAGGGATTCCTTACCATGTATAAGTCTTAGAATATTGGCAGCAGTACTCCGCTGTTCCTCTAATAAAAGAAGAGAAAGTACTCAGAGTTGATTAATGGCACTTTAACCCTTTGAGAACTGCATGCAGCTACAGGGGAATATTTCAGAAAGCAGTGTTTTTACCAGATGACTATTAAAAGCAGTATTCTGAAAATGACTTAATATTACAAGCCATCAGCAAGCAGGTGAGGCTTATGTTTGAAATTTTGATTTCAGCTCAGATATATCACTGACTTTATTGGTGCTATTACATTACCCAGTTACATTTTTAATCTCTGCTTTGTGAAATACCTCGTGGGCTGAGGTGCACCGCTTCGCTTTATGCCTGTTTGCGAGTTTTTGTTAAAAAAAGCTAATTGAATTCTTTTAAAAGGAGCAAAAGCTTGTGTTTAATGGCAGGCGTTAAACGCAGGAGCTTGTTAGTCAGAATTGTAAACGCACAATTGCAAAGCGACAAAAGAGAAAAAAGAAATCAGATTGTTAGAAATAGGAAGCATGTACCCTCAAGTTCTAAACTTCATCATGCACTGGCCAAACCTTTGGCATTTCTGCATGTTCCTGGGATTTTCTTCTAGCTGGAGGGGCAAACAAAGAAGATATCTCAGATCGCCTGTAACAGATTCTACTAATCAATTTTTAAATTTCAACTATTCTTCTTAACACTATTTGTCCGTGCATGTTCTGAGATGGCTGAAGAAAAGAAACAGATTTATTATTTTCATTGTTATAGTGTTCAAATTTTTAGGACATTTTTTTGTTTGTTTGTTTGCTGTTTTTTCCATATTTTGGCAAGAATCTTTATTTGTTTACCCCTGCTAGTTGTTCAACCCTATATAGTGAGGAACATGGTCAATGATGTTACAGACGAACTGACCTGCAGCTAGAAGCTGATTGCTGGAAGAGCACGTCTCAACTGCCTTTCGCCTCCAGTTTTCAACCTGTGGAGGTTCACAAGACAGTCAAATATAATCAGAGACTTGTTGCATTTTGGGGCACAGTACAGAATAAACCATGTAATGAAAACCCCCTCAGACTGGCAGGGCTTTGTAGTCCTTTCTGCTCACCTCTCTTTGATTGGGAAATCCATTGGAGCTGATAATGCGTTTGTAAAACTGAACAGAAGCTTTGGGATAGCGAGGCTTGTTTTTGTTCCTGAAGTCCACATAGTACAAGCCAAATCTCTCAGAGAAACCTTCATCCCACTCAAATTTGTCCAGCAGCGACCATGCAGTGTAGCCCTTCACATTGACTCCGTCTTTGATAGCTGGGTGACAAAGAGATCAAAAAGCTTGATAACTACAAAAAAGTAATTTCAATTTAAGACAGTGGGCACATTTTTGCATTTTTTTGTTCAATACATGTGAGCTCATTCACCTTTAAGCATCTCATTGATGTAGTCTTTATAGTACACTATCCTCCATTCATCACAAAGCTCTGTGCATAACATCTTCTCAGAGACTCCATTTGCAGTCACATAAATCATTGGGTTCCCATACTGAGTCTAGATGAGGATGAAATCAATATGAGTTGTTTTTTTGTTTTTTTTTTTAAGTAAAGAGTATGTAGCACAAATATCAATGAGTAACCTTGACAAAATTGAGCAGACGTCTAAAACCCCAGGGCACGGCATAGAGCCACTCTGAACCAGGGTCAGGCCATCTTGGGTCAACCAGCTCAGCCAGGTCACGGTCACTAAAGTAGTTGCTGCTGCTACGGCCCGATGGGTTGTTTTTTTGGGTGATGTAGCGGGTGGTGAAATGACCAATGCCAAGGAAGTCACAGGTCCCCTTTATGTAGCTCTTCTCTTGAGGGGAAAATGTGGGCAGTCGAGACGTCCCGAGGCCCTGCTGGACACTCTTTCTCCCTGCACATTGCCACAAATAGCAATTATTTAATTCCTGTTATATAAATAACACTAATTTAGGAGCATTTACAGTTTAACATACCTATGAAGTCTTTCATCACTTGAGGGTAGTCGCCATGAAAGATCGGTGTGGCAAACCATCCCAGGTGGAACTGGACATATCTCTCAGCTGCTTCAATGTCTTTCTGGTTGCTGATATCCACCGGTTCTCCCCATTCCCCCGACAGAGAGATGCCAACCAGACCTATGGATTTAAACAGGAGCTCTCAGCACTTAGAAAATGTAATCTTTTTAGTGGTAAACGCTGACTTTCATTTTCTTTACCTTTTTGCTTCCCCCTCCACTGTGTGTCATACGTGTGCCAAACTTTAGCATGTGCCTATGAAAAAAGTATTTTTTCACATTTCACTTTAAAGTCTTTATTAATTACTGTGTAGTTTTTATACTGTAATTGAATAAAAGTGACGTCTTATACCTTAATGATATGATGTGCAGCTCTGTATGCTCCCGTTCCCCTCAGCCTCAGTCCAGGAGCGTGTTCCCCCGTCTCATAACCTTCAACAGCTACAGACTGGTACATGTGCATAAATGTGCATAAATACAATACTTTTAATGCTGACGTGAGTTAAACTTGTGCATGTATTTGTTGTATAAATATTTCTTGTAAATGTACCCATGGATTGTTGAAAGTGATCCAGTACTTGACTCGGTCGCCAAATCTCTCAAAGCACAGGTTAGCAAATTCATTGAAATAATTGACCATGCTTATATTTTGCCATCCACCATATTTCTCTTGCAAGACCTATAAAAAAAATTTAAAAAAAGAAACATATTGTTTAAATATGTTATTAAGAACAAAGTTGAGGGTTCTCTATATTTTGCTTACAAACCTGTGGAAGATCCCAGTGATACAAAGTAACAATCGGAGTGATTTTGTTCTCCAGTAGGTGGTTGATCAGGTGATCGTAGTACTGTATTCCCTTTTCATTTACATGGTCAGCTGGAAAGAGTGTTTTAGCATGGATTACTTTGAAATAAAACCACATTCTGCCAGTTTATTTCATCAAAAGGCTTAACATCAGTTACCCACATTTTATGCCAGTGGGAAGGAGTCGAGGCCATGAGATAGAGAAACGATAGTGGTTAAGCCTCAGCTCCTTCATCAGAGAAATATCATCCTGCACAAAAGGCATACACTGGATTACTTGGTGTCCTAACTACAAACCTTCCCCTCCTTACACCTCAGACACACCACACCTGATCACCCTACCTTGACTTTGTAGTAGCCCTCACAGGAGAAATCCCCAGTGTCATTTTGTTGGATCTTGCCTTTCTTATGACTGAACACGTCCCAGATGCTCAGTCCTTTTCCATCTTTGTCCCAGGCTCCTTCTGTTTGATAGGCTGAACCTCCGGCACCCCACGAAAATCCTGAAAAACAAAATGTTAGCAGATCTGGGTTACACGATCACAGTTTAGGAGGACTAATGGCACTAAATACAAAATGAATAAAATGTAACCCCACTGAACAAAACGAACTGTGTGTACCAGCTGGAAAAGTGCCATAATAGAAGGAGCCGTGGTGGTTCTTTGTCCAGTCGAAGTCCTCAGCCGCAGACACACACAACACCAACATAAGCACATGGCACACACCGACTGCACAGTGGGGCAGCATGGTACTTTTGAGCCTGCAGCACAGTTCGTGTCTCACTCTGCTTCAGTCGCTCACTACCACCTAAATACAGATGAGAAGCATTCAGCACCAACGCTTAATGACAAAAAGAAGCGTGGTCTGGAGTAAACATGTCATATTCAAGCCAAAATGCACACATGCTTGCAAACCTTTCTAATAAAACCTGTGTAAAATTGGTATAATAACAATAAACTATCACCAAGTTGTCTGGAAGCATCCAATGTGCTGGACTGTGGGGGGTCCCACGTCCATAATGCAAAGCCAAATGGAGCTTTTCAGACTCAATGGTCTGTGAGCTCATCTTGCTGAGGCAGACAGATCCCATTCAAACTACGGTTTCACCTCTGTAAGCAAAGCTAATGTTGGAGAGGTTGATATATTTACAGTGCACAATCACACAACAATGGATGAACTTTTCCTCACAAACAGGCAAATGTAAGAGGACCTTACAATTGCTGCTATTTCTTTTGTTTGCAAATTTAACTCAAAAGTAAACCCAGTTATCTTTGCAAATAATTTCCAGGTGTCCAAGAGCATCATAGCAAAACAGAAGATACTGCACTGTAAGCACGAAAAATTGAAAACAGAAATATGGCAAAGCATAAATACAGCCTAAAAATGTAATGTGCCTGCATACTAATTCTACACACTTCTGCCTATGTTCACATCTCTGCTGCCCCCCCCCCTTTTTGTTTAAAAAAAATATTATCCTTGCAGTATTTTTCCCCATTTGTTACCTGTTAACCTTACGAACAAGGCATTTGCAGGTCTGCGCAGTGACTTTGGGGTGAATGGCAGCTCTCTCCTGGACTAGCAGACCCTGTAGACAGCTGTTATTTGTGCAATCTCTATTATACATTCCCTGTTGTAGCACCACCCTTCTCCAGAGCTGTCCCTGCTGTCAGGATGAAAGCTGGCCTTATTGTGAGGCTCGCTGTATTGTTTTAACTGTTTAGAAAATGCTGAATGGTTTTCTCGTGGAAAGTGTTTGCACTGCACTACCCATTTGCCCGGGTCAGGTTAGGACACGAAGTGAACACAGATATTATCTTGAAGTGTACAGTGTAAAAAACAGGCTGGTGAAAATGTATGCAAAACATTTATTTTGTGCTTACATAATACAGACATACTATCTCCTTATATGGCCCAGCCATACATTTTCATCAACAGACACATCTCAACATCAGACCTTCTAATTCTCAAAGTGGGTTGATGCTTTCATTCTCCGAAAATACACAATATGTTTAGAAAGCCAAGAGTTTCTCATAACACTGCCTCAAAGCATTTCAGCAGCAGATTTCCCACAAAGTTTGACATATGACTAACATGGTGTGAAATCCTGGTGACGTGCCTTAAATCCAGCAAAGGAGGAGATATTGCTAGCACCGGACATTGTTACACTGCTACTTACTCCACCCAAATAAATAAAACATCTTCAGTGATAATACAAAACAGGTGAACAAATAACAGGCATCTGTTCATGTTCTTCTTCAGTGGTGTAAATACTAACACTGATGGATCTCAGTAATCTTCTTCCTCCTCATCCTCCTCAGGCAAAAATCCGAGTTCGTTGTCATCCTCATCCCCCTCCTCATCTTCCTCCTCCTCCTCATCCTCCTCCTCCTCTTCTTCTTCTTCCATATCATAATCTGCCGCAGCATTCAAGAGGAGTTTGGTTCGATTAATCTCACTTTCATCATCCAGATTAACCTCAACCTGAAACATTCAACAACAAAAAAGAAAAGAATTGATGTTGAAAGGTGAAAACTTTACAACCAGTTGTCATAACCAGACACAGACATCATACAACACTTTTGTGCAAAAGTGTGGGGGTGGGGGAAAAAATAAGCAAAGAAGTGATTGGGTCAGTGTGAGTGTCTGGCTGATGGTGCAATCTCTTGAGACAATATCATCAATTGCTCACTTTAACCATGAAATCAATCATAATCACGTGCAGAAGCAACAAGTTTATGTTTCAGGGAATCCCACTCTGCAGCCTCTGAATTACTGAATTAAAACAAAAAGGACAAATATCCCAAGACACATATAGTACCTCTCTAAATATAAACTACTGATAAAAAAAATTAGATGCACTCTGACTAAATGACTGTGCTCCCCTTAAGCAAATTACTGCTAGAGAAACACAGTTATTTGATCTTGTATATGAATGCAAATGACCGATTGTAATAGTCTCCAGTGTTGTGTCCTTTCCTGGTGCAGAGATCTACCTCAGGTTCGGGCGATAAGCGTTGAGAGGTTCCTTCTTCTGTTTGAGCATTAATAATAGACTTCAGGGCCCCCTCTTCAAACTGAAATGCAGAAGAAGCACACAGGACATAAACTACAGGTATGTACACATATTCCAGCATGCTTGTATTTTGCAGCCTGCACTGACCTTTAACCTGTTCAGTTGGTCCTGTAGCATGACTTTGATTTTGAGAAGAGTCTCCTCTTCCTTCTTTAACTCCTGCAGACGGCTAAGCATATTTGCTGCTGCAGTCAGACCATTCCTCAATACTGAGAGAGAAACCAGACAGCACAAGGATGCTTCACAAAGCTTTTTTTATTTAATTATTCGCTCTCCGGTACCTTGAGTTTACTGTACTAATTCTATTGCGGATCTCCAACACGTTTGGCATTTTCTGTCTCATCTTTTAACATTTAATACCACTATATTCAATATACTTAACAACTCAGCAGGTAGTATTAGCTGGTCAAAATATCAATCTTATAGTAGACTACAACAATGCATTAATCGCAGCCAGTTATTAACAGATCGGTATTTAATGTCCGCAACAACACACTGTTTCTGGAAATTTTGTAACATGATTTTGTTATTTCTAGCTAGCCGCTACAAAGACCACTTTGGAGGCAAAGCGTGTATCCCACATAATAAACAGTTTATGTCCCCAGGTGAGTAACAAAAACAATTTTAAGACAATTACCTCCGTTTATAAATTCAGCCTACAACTCCATACCAACGCCAAAATTATTGAAACACAGGATAAAGTGCCTCCTGAAGCTTCTTATTTAGGATAGGAAAAGCAGCAGAGATGTTGTGCTACAGCTACGGCTACCGCTACTAGCCAAACTTTGGTTCCTGTGCTGTCATGTCCGGGTTTAATGTGCCTTCACGTCCTGTCGGACAAAACAGTTGTTAAATAAGACTGTCACGGCTTTACTAGATGCAGCAATACCCATCTATAATTTCACGCTTTTCTTGTTTTTGCTAATTAACTAGATTCAGTTTGATGTTGTTATTTTTGATACTCTATTTGTATTTCTTCCCCCTTAAAAGCCAGTAATACAATTTCACATAGGCATTGAAAGGCAGCATTAGCGAAGTGTTGCACATGGTGACATCTTGCGGTAAAGTGGCAGCAACTGCAGCCTTGTCCTTTTTGCTTCCAGAAACCCCAGTGACCAATCTGCTTAGAAGCAAATGAAGGTTTAAGACGGTAAGAAAACCTAGCTGTTTTTGTAACAGCGACTGTATAAACTCCTGTTAACAAACCGCAGCAGTGGTTACAGCACCTGGTTATCAGCTGACTTAGTTAATTAAACAGTATCAATGAAATTCTTTGGTACACCAGTTGAAGTGGTCGGTGTCAACTTTACAGCGCCAGGAAGCCTAATATGTAACAAATGTAGCCCACGGTGTTAGTTCCCCTTATAAAACACAAAGGTCATGCTAGTGGGAGACAAACAAGCCTTTAAGGGGAAGAAGTGAGGCCTATTGCTGCTTGCTGTAAATTTGTCTGTAATGTCACCTTAAGTAAGGTGAGTGACGTTTTAATAACAAAGAGTTTGCTAACATGCTGTAAGAAATTTTGCATGAAGCCAGAAGCTGGGCACTTAAAATCCCTGCTATGCCACAGGGTACATAGGATCACCATGTATGCTGAGGTTGACAGAGATGGAGCACTGCCACTATATGGCAGTTTATCTAAAACTGCCATATAAGAAAATATTCAGCGATGCAGCACATTATCTGCAAACAAACAAACAAACAAACAAACAAACAAACAAACAAACAAAACAAACTCCAGTACACTGAAAGGGAACAAGAAAAGTAGATGATGAATTCAGTGAAAACACAATAAATTGCAGATGGAGCTCACTGATGTGAACAAGATCTGAAACGGCTCTTAATCAGTCTTCAGAAATGTTTGAAGAGCCCATTAAGGTCTTTATAGGATTTCTTTCTAATTCCATCCAGATGTGTGTGTTGATAATCACAGCACAGGCACCAATATGGAGCTCAGCCAAAAGCAGAAGACATACAGTACCTCTCTGTTCACACACGTGAAAACAGGAAAATTAAGAATTTCCTAATTATCCTTCATATATTAAAACTTTGCTAGTTTTTGCCATTAGTTCAACAGTTTTTTCTTCTTAGCAACATAGAGATCAGGAATCAGGGTTGTAGCTGGATAACATCACCATGGTAAGAAAGGATGGGTGAACTCACTGTGTAGTCACACACAATATATATAATATACACGGAGTGACACATTAAAGGAAAAACCTGAACCGTCGACTCCTACGGTGAGAGGGTCATTTGGCTCTGGAAGCTTCTCTCTAGCAATATATACCCAATTGCCCCTTTATTAGGTACACCTTGCAAGTACCAGAATGGACTTCCTTTTGCCTGAAGAACCAGCTTAAATCTTTGTGGCTTAGATATAACAAGGTGCTGGAAACATTTCAGTACATTGTTACACCTTGTTGTTTTCATGTTAATATGCACCAAAATGCTGCAGCGTTATCGTATGCACATCCATGATGTGCTCTATTGGACTGAGATAGTGAGTTTGGAGACCATTTGAATACAGTGAACTTCCTGTGATGTTGGTCATAAAGCGATAGATGTGGTCAGCAACAACAAATAATCCCCACACTTGCTTGCCACACGTGCTTTTATGTTCTTTGCGTCAAATTCTGATTATGGTTCAACATGTTGTTCATATGGAGATGCTCTTTTCCATAACTTAGATGAGTTAGTCTTGCCTTCCTATTAGCTACAAGCAGTCTTCCCCATTCTGATGCTTGATTTGTAGTTAAGCAGGTTGTTTTGACCATGTCTACAAGCCTAAAGTTGCAGCCATTTGCTGAATCGATATTTATATTAACAAGCAGTTGAACAGGCGTGTCTAACAAAGTGACTGACGAGTACAGATCTGTACTGTGCTTTTCTAAAAACATAAACAAGATCTGTGGAATTATTTTACCATTGCAACTAAAATGCAATGATGGCATCCTGCAGCTTCATTGCATTCAATATTTCCAAAAGTAAAATAAAACACTAATATCTCATCTCTTTTTCTTTTTTTTTAAAGAAATGTATTAAAAACACTATATAACCAGAATCTTCAAAGACATGAAAGCTCTCAGGTCTTTGCACTGAAATAAGTTAAAAGGTTCTGTTTCATTAATCTTGTGTTGGCCAGCTAACGGATTAATTGACAGTACTGTACATGTGCTGTGTTTGTATGAGGCCATGTACGAGAACATTATTGTTTTATGAGCCAAGCACATGGGAAGCTTTGGGAGGCAGAAATTGGAGCTCCATGTCAGCACAGTTGTGACCTCGGGGATTTGGGGGTCATATGAATAGGTGCTCTGAGGTGTGTGCCCCAATATTGCAGCTGCCAGCCTCCCAGCACACGCACAAGACGCCTGCTGTGGCATGAGAATTTTACTTGGAGCAGGTTTCATCAACTCTGAGGTGGCTAATGCTGGACAGTTATCACTCTGCTCCCTGAGAGAGACAGTTGTTTTCTCCTTGTCATCACACAGACCGTATTCCAGCTACATTGCAATTTCTCCCCAGTCAAAGCGCTTCTTGGCAGGGCTTGGGTCCTAGTGCTGAGGCGTTGGTGGCAGCTGAGGCTGGGGCTCAGACTCCATGCATGCCGCTGCCAGTGGTGGTCTGCTATGCCTATGCAGCGTTTGAAGGTGCTCCCACTGTCTGTGGAATGCAGCGCTGGGCATTTTGGAAGAGGGGCCCTTGAAAAGGGAGAGGAGGAAAAGGGGCGGGAAACTTAGAAAGAAAGACGAGGGGAGGTGACCTTTGAACAGTGCCACCAGGAAATTATGACTCAATTTTCAACTGGGGGAGTGAAATAGAGAAGGTATATGCCAGTTCCCTGAAATGAGCACTTCTTACTGGTCCTCTATCATGTGGGCCATTTCAGGGTTTTGTTTTTTGGAATCAGGAGTGAAGATCAAGAAATGTTGAGCTGGGAGATCAAGGTTTATAAGGCTTTTAGCTTTTAGCAAGCAGGGACACTCCATTATTTGAAATCTGTTGGTGGTTTTTTTTCTTCTTTTATTGTCAGATTCAAGGCCTTATTAATAGTCTGGGAAACAGTGCGGATTGATTAATCTGGGCTGGGAATGAATAGAACTTGATGTAGTTAGTTCAAAAAACACCACCCTTTTCTCAGGTTTTTAATGGCAGAAGCTAACATGCAATGCAGGAACAGAACTGGTGGTGGTGGTGTGTGTGTGTGTGTGTGTGTGTGTGTGGGGGGGGGGGGGGTCTTACTTACTTATTTACTGATTGTAAGAGAGCAGTGAAAGGTATGGGAAGCTGATGGGGTTGGTGAGTCACTGTAGAATCACAGCTAAGCAGCACCAGCCCCACGTTCCAAATCATAAAATTTTGTTTTTTACTTTTTATCTGTACCTCCTCTCGCAATATATGCACTGCTGTGCTACTTTGTCTAAACATTGTGCCACGACATGGCTAAAAAGATGTAAGTATGGCATTATGGTGTTTTTGACCTAATATGTACAGGGAGTGCAGAATTATTAGGCAAATGAGTATTTTGTCCACATCATCCTCTTCATGCATGTTGTCTTACTCCAAGCTGTATAGGCTCAAAAGCCTACTACCAATTAAGCATATTAGGTGATGTGCATCTCTGTAATGAGAAGGGGTGTGGTCTAATGACATCAACACCCTATATCAGGTGTGCATAATTATTAGGCAACGTCCTTTCCTTTGGCAAAATGGGTCAAAAGAAGGACTTGACAGGCTCAGAAAAGTCAAAAATAGTGAGATATCTTGCAGAGGGATGCCGCAGTCTCAAAATTGCAAAGCTTCTGAAGCGTGATCATCGAACAATCAAGCGTTTCATTCAAAATAGTCAACAGGGTCGCAAGAAGCGTGTGGAAAAACCAAGGCGCAAAATAACTACCCATGAACTGAGAAAAGTCAAGCGTGCAGCTGCCAAGATGCCACTTGCCACCAGTTTGGCCATATTTCAGAGCTGCAACATCACTGGAGTGCCCAAAAGCACAAGGTGTGCAATACTCAGAGACATGGCCAAGGTAAGAAAGGCTGAAAGACGACCACCACTGAACAAGACACACAAGCTGAAACGTCAAGACTGGGCCAAGAAATATCTTAAGACTGGTTTTTCTAAGGTTTTATGGACTGATGAAATGAGAGTGAGTCTTGATGGGCCAGATGGATGGGCCCGTGGCTGGATTGGTAAAGGGCAGAGAGCTCCAGTCCGACTCAGACGCCAGCAAGGTGGAGGTGGAGTACTGGTTTGGGCTGGTATCATCAAAGATGAGCTTGTGGGGCCTTTTCGGGTTGAGGATGGAGTCAAGCTCAACTCCCAGTCCTACTGCCAGTTTCTGGAAGACACCTTCTTCAAGCAGTGGTACAGGAAGAAGTCTGCATCCTTCAAGTAAAACATGATTTTCATGCAGGACAATGCTCCATCACACGCGTCCAAGTACTCCACAGCGTGGCTGGTAAGAAAGGGTATAAAAGAAGAAAAACTAATGACATGGCCTCCTTGTTCACCTGATCTGAACCCCATTGAGAACCTGTGGTCCATCATCAAATGTGAGATTTACAAGGAGGGAAAACAGTACACCTCTCTGAACAGTGTCTGGGAGGCTGTGGTTGCTGCTGCACGCAATGTTGATGGTGAACATATCAAAACACTGACAGAATCCATGGATGGCAGGCTTTTGAGTGTCCTTGCAAAGAAAGGTGGCTATATTGGTCGCTGATTTGTTTTTCTTTTGTTTTTGAATGTCAGAAATGTATATTTGTGAATGTGGAGATGTTATATTGGTCTCACTGGTAAAAATAAATGATTGAAATGGTATATATTTGTTTTTTGTTAAGTTGCCTAATAATTATGCACAGTAATAGTCACCTGCACACACAGATATCCCCCTAAAATAGCTACAACTAAAAACAAACTAAAAACTACTTCCAAAAACATTCAGCTTTGATATTAATGAGTTTTTTGGGTTCATTGAGAACATGGTTGTTGTTCAATAATAAAATTATTCCTCAAAAATACAACTTGCCTAATAATTCTGCACTCCCTGTATTGGGGACACATTTTTCTTGCATACTAGCATGGCAGTGTGAATACGCCCAAGAGTGTGGATTGCATTGTCTGTCATTTGGTACTGGTCCAGGAACAAGTCTATCAAAGCTTTACTCTTAATTGCTTTTATGTAATAAAGTTGCTTGACTGTAATGTATTGCAGGTCGGGCCATCTATAGAAGATGGAGGGAAAGGTGGGGGTTGTAGCTCTGAGACGTTTCCTCTTCAGCCCAACGGCGACTCAGACATGAGCCCAGCGTGCCTATAAAAAGAAAGGGCTTGTGTATCTGCTGGAGCCTTTGTTTCCAAGGAACTAGCTAAACCTTAACATTTCCTGTTCTGAACTCCCACACACATATTCATGCAAAGTGGCATGCACAAACAGTGGGACAAATCTATTAAAGTGCTTTCGCTGTAATCTGCACAATCTTGTGCACATAAGCAGAGTCTGAAAGACATGGATGCATGCTTTGATGGTGAATAACTGTACTGATAGAGATCCATGTTTCACAAATACACATTACTAAGCTTGAAAAAACAAAACAAAATGCCTACAGAGGTGTAGTCTGTGCATTCAGAAGAAAATATTTCTTCATATTTTATGTAATATCATCACTGTAATAAGCAGCAGCATGTTAGTGAGCGTGTAGAATAAAATGGAGATTTGCCCAAGTTCTTTATGAAACCTTTCAGACTGTGTCAACTACCTCCCAGTGGGCATGCCTGTCACTGAATCAGAGAGAATGATTGATAATACTGTTAATCTCTAGATTAACCGCAACAGTGCGGTATGAGCCACTGTGTGTTTTTTGTCTATCAACACTCGCATGTGTACGTGTAAGTGTATATTTGGGTGCCCTCTGCAGCTATAATGCTGTCTTCATTTGTCATGCAAGTGTAGTAAAGGCCAAGCTCTATTCCCTTGTCCTGCTGGGAAACTTGATCGTTGTTGCAGTCAGCGTTTTATTATCCGAACCACTGAAGTTCCAGGAGATAGTCAGTCCTCTATTCTCGACAGTCTTTCTACTCTCGACAGAAAGCATATTTGCTCCATAATCAGGATTGATGTGAGGTGTTTGTTGTGCTTTCATGGTTAATCTCATCTTTCCAGAAAAGTGGAACGGCAGCCAATCAAATTGGAAAAGATGTGCAACACACTGTGACACCAGGGAAGTGAAAAAGCAGTTCTGGAGGTCTGGTTCTCAGAGTTTTGCTGGACGTGTGGAACTGAAAAGAAGTTGAAAGTGCTGCCAGATCCTGGACATAAGGCAGTCCAAAATAACCACAGTAAAAGGCTGTTGATTTAGGTTGGGACTAAATGGATTGCGCCTCTTTATGCTGCAGCCCAGGGAATTCCTCAGATCAGGACATGAGGTTTAGGCCCTGATGATGTGGTTTTGTTCGGGGATGGTGGGAGGGAGCTTGGGACCAGGGCTTAGGAGAATGCTTCTGTCACAGCTGAAAATTTTAAACTAATTGACCACCCGTACACAGCATTCCTGTTCCACTAGCCTTTCTCTTGAGACCGACAAAAAACCCCAGAACTCAAGAACACCTCCACCAGACCCACAGACTGTAGTATGATTAATTACATTTTCCCTTCCCAGCCCACCCCTTTCTTTCTTGCTCACTCTCTTGTCTCCTGAGCTTTGTGTATTGGTCTGAGTAGTTAACCTCCCTTGATACTTTAAGTTAAACATCCTTGTAATGTCAGACCAGCCAGAAGGAAATCCATTGTGTTTCTTTTTTCTTTTCTGCTGTCGCTTTTTATTTTCGTAGTGATTCATTATTTGTAAGTCTAAAGGCTCATTTTTCTCTTTTTAGTGAGCCTTTTCAATCTAAAATATCCCATTGCCTGGCTACAGATGTGGTGAACGATGTTTTGGAGTAGGGTAAAAATAAACAAATCCTTTTGACCTCACTTGCCACAAACCCGGAGAGAAAAATGACAAGCTTATAAAATAAGACTTACTACTGCACTGGGCAATGGGATGGCTGACACGCTGACGCCAAGGACAAAGGTCAAATGACAACACAAGTTTAGATTACTGCCCTAAGACTGATTGTGCAATCATTACATAGCACCCGCTAGGTAACAGTTTAATAATATTTGCCTGTGTTGGGCTTGTGTCATATTCAAGTTAAATGTTTGGCTGGTTTCTTTTGGGGTCATAGTGTGTTCCCCAGGGTTCATTCTTTTTGTACTAATGAGAAACCAAGCTGTTTTTATCATTGCATATAAAGCAAATATTAACTAGGCATTCTTCACATTCTTCATGGAAATATCACGTGACAGGTAAAAGACTTCTGATTTCTGGAATCCTGATTTCCTCCTCACACTCTCCACTTTAGTCTTGTTTTACTAGATTTTTTAGGCATCACTCTGGGTCTACACACCTGAATCAAATGATTCGTTCATTACCAGGCCTCTGGAGAACTTCAAGACACGTTGAGGAGGTCATTTATCCATTTAAATCAGCTGTGTTAGATCAAGGTCTAAAACCTGCAGGACACCGGCCCTTGAGGCCTGGGGTTCCCCCACCTCTGGTCTAAAGACTTGTGATTGATAAGCCATTAGCCAATGGGCATGTAGGCTTATACTCAGACCCTCCCCTTTTCATCACAAAGCAAGCGTTCTTCTCGAGGCTTCAAAATGGCACTTCATCAATAAGTGGGTGATGTCACTGTAGCTATGTCCATCTTTTATACCATCGATTTTTAAAATGCCTAACTTTATAACCTGGTTAAAAAAAAATTGGATAATTTCCTCGTTCATAACACCTGTACAGGGGTAAAATTGTTTATTCCCTTTTAACTTTTGTATAACTTTTCTATATTTCTATATTCTAAATACTGCAATTAGGAACATGGCTACATTAGATTGACAGGTGTCTCAAAACAGGCAGCTGTAGCCGATCAGTCTTCCAGGCCTAACCTCTTCTAATTGGAGTCACTGAACTGGAGCTCTCAACTGTGTTTGTACAGTTGGTGCCTTTTGGAGCTTTTTAATAAACCAAAAAGGCACTGAGTGGGTGAAACTGGTGAGTGAAATTGCTACACCACTTATCAGGTGTCAGTGAGTAACCCATACAGTTCAATGCATTTTACTAACCAAGATTTCAAGTGCTCACTAATTACTTAGCGCTGCGATGTCTCATCTGCATATGGTCACATCTGGCTTGCAAAAACTAAAATGGGGCGGCAGCCAAAATGCTAATGTTGAGGCCTCAAAATAGATGACCTCATGGTGGCTGTCTTTTACTAAGTATATGGTAAATCCCCGTACACTTCCATGTTAAAATGATGAACGTTTCTACAGAAATATACTGAAAAAAAACCCTGATTTAGTCATGATAATTTTTCATTTTGTGTGCCAAGTCCAAAAAAGGCAATAATTAAAAGCTGACTGTAACCCAACACCCAAAACAAACTCAGATCCAATCACTGGGAGTAATTACTCTGGGAGAGAGGAGAGCGGGGTAAGTCCAGGTAAGTCCTTTAACAAAGATTCCAAAAAGACGCTCCCAAGTTTTCTTGATAATGCAGATGAGATTGCTTACTTGTTGACACCGCAGTGAATACCCTGAAAGGGACAACTGGTTTGTTCTGGAGAAGAAGCTGAGATCATAGGCAGGTGGGCAGGCAGGTGAGGCGAGTATTCTGAAGGAGAATTCAAGAAGGAACGGGCCGGCTTAACGGAAGCAGGTAAGTGACTCTGGTAAGTGAATTGCTCGTCAACCAAACAGGAGACACTGGAGAATTGGGAAACAAGAAAACAGGAGAGCCATGAAGGAGCTTGATTACAACAGACAATCTGGCAAAGACTGGGTGCTGAGCTGCTCTTAAATACAGACTTTTGATGAGACTGATAACAAACACAGGTGAGTTGGACAAAGAGCGGGAGCCCAAGACTCCATCCTGATCAACCCAATCTAGACCCAGACATGTTAAAGGACTAAAACAAAAACAAACCAGTGCATTGTGACACTGTGCCATGTGCACTTTTATTTGTAATTCACCTTTTTAAACTTTACCAACACTTAAAGTTAGGGGTGTGACTGCTTTGAGTGACAGGTATCAATCAATATAGGCATCTGTAGTTTGCAGATCCTCCACTTTTTCAGGTCTAAGAAATATTTCCTTTGTTTGTAGTTTTGGTGCCTTTTGAAGCATTATTATTATTAATTGATTTACCTGACAAATCATATGGTTTGTGGTGCGGTCCATTGGTCCAACAATAAATTTAAGAAGCCTGTGTTCTCTGCTAATCTGGCATGTGACTATATCCCTCTTTTATATACAGTCTATGACCTGGTATGAAGAACAGGGGCATGGCTAGTGCACCACCTGTACAAAAGCTGAATGATAATGATCTTCATCTTGTCTAATATACGCTTATAGATAAGCAAATATCTATAAGTGTCTGTGAATGTCAACCAATAATAAATAACAAGAAATTTAAGTACAAAAGTTTAAAAGACAGAACTTGAGTCCCTTTGTATAACACCTAAATGATGGTGTTGGCGAGTATGCTTTAATTTCCTTCTGTGAAGTCTCAGTGCTTCTAATGAGCAGACAAGCAACCCATACAAATGGAGGTATAAGGCTGAGCAGGCCCAACACTTACAGGAATGTGTGAACAGTGAAAAAACCATGTATTTGCAGGTACTTCCGCAAAGAGGTCTAGCACCCTCAGCCCAAGAGCAACCCCAAGAAGGCCACAGCTGTGTGTGAACGTTGTGGGGACAGCTCCGTTCACTTTGATCGTTCGACATTTGAGCGTCCCTGATCTCCACAAGCACTGCACGTGTTGTTTGATATTTTGAGTGCACAAACTGAGACATTCCAGACATGTGAACTGCCCATGACAAATGATCACCCTTTGGGTTTTTCAGCTTTCGCATGCTGCGGGTTTTTTGGCATGGTAAAGTTCACCTTGGCCTGAGAGTTCTCCCTTTTCTCCGGCTTCAATGACTGGAGCATCACCCCATAATGTGGATAAGTATTGGTGTGGATTGTTATTTTAGAGAAGATATAATTTTATATTAACTTTTCTTTTTTACACCGGACAGCCTGCATTTAGAACATTGACAGGTCTGTGTGTCATTAGTGGGCTGTTGACTGGATTAAATCAGCTTCAATAACACAGATCCTATGCACAGCACAAAAAACCTTGGAAGTTGGTTTCATTTTAGTTTGAAGCCATAACCCTCTGAGAAGCGAGAAGTGAAAATAACATTTATTACTGCCAGATTAGTCACTGCATATTAGGGGGTGATGTTAGTTTTGATTGGCTTCCAACTCTGCTCCAGTTTCTTCAGTGGTTGCATGAAATATGTCCCGTTTTTCAGTTCACAACTGGAGCCTCGAGGTGTGCTACATCTTTTAAAAGGCGTTATAGAAGCCCATTGATTTCTCCATTTCATTAAACAGGCCTTGCACTGTGCCACAGCTGATGTCATTCTAGTGTTTCCTGTCATTTTCCAAGCAGCCGGTGTTTCACATGCCCTTCTCCAAAGTCTGTCCAGTCAAATCCTCACATGATTGATTCTTATACGCTTCATTTATAGCATTCATCAAATTTCCATTGAATCATGAAACTTTGCCTGACTACTGTCCAAAGTATTCTAGCCGCAGAGAGAGAAATGTTAGGTTCTCTTGGGGCATATTGTAGGTCCCCCATAAACTGATGGCATTTTGCAAAAGAAAGAGAACAAAAATGTTGGACTAAAGAACGTTTTCCCCCACCAAATGAAAAATTTGTAAATCTTTACATACTAACGACTTTAACATTCAAATGACTCTTTGGGTGAAGATTGTCTGTTTGCAGAGGGTGGATTTTTGTTATTGCTGCATTTGTCTCTCCAGACTTGGGTAAGGCTGTTGGATTGTAATGTTTGCATAAAGTTTACTGCCCCCCCCCCCCCCCCCCCCCCGCCCGCCCGCCCGCCCTTACTCCTACTTTGGCTACGCTCTTTTGCAAATGAATATTACTGCCAGAAAACATGGCAGCAGCAGCGCAAGAATGCTTCCCAGATCTGTGTGGAGGTTTGCATATGTTAATGGCTACATTTGTGTGCTTGTGTGAGTCAAGTATTGTTAGGACAAAGATTGTAATTGCAAATATCCTGTATAACCACGTCTGACTGAAACTCAGAAACATACAGTACTATGGAAAAGTCTTGAGCTACCCCTCATTTCTTTATACTTTGCTTCCAAGGAGTCAAACTTTCTTGCAGTGTTTTAAAGTGGTCTTGAGCAATAGTTCTCTAATCTTCATGAAGATCTTTCAGTTTTTTTCCTTTATTGGCTGCTTTTTCACTTCTAAGAGCTTAACTCAAAAAAATTAACCCACTGTTATGCCTAGAAACAGGCAAATTAGCAAAGAACCAGTGCCAATTTGTGTTCTTAGTTACTTTGTTACTCGTAGTCTTTTGCAAAAACATTTGTTGCCATTTCTTTACCCGGATCTATGAAGAATTCTAAGGATAACACAGTTTTACAGGCAGAAACACTATTTTTTTAAACCAAAAAATTGATTCCCAAAGAAATATCTTCCCAAAACTTGGTAAATCTCACCAGGGTGTGCAGTGCATGCTCTAAGAAAATTGAGGAAACTAGGACAGGTGCAGGACAGAAGAAGAAGTGGCAGGCCTAAGAAAATATATCTACAGCAGATGAACAGTATCGGAAAGTTTTGTTTTTATGAAACAGGAAAAAATCCAGAAAAGACCTGACAAAGTACCTGAGAGAGCCATCCTGCCCTTCAGCTGATCCCTCTACTGTCCACTCCAGAAATGCTCTCAGCTGAAGGGTGGCTGTCAATGAGCCATTCTTCAGGAAGGAAACAGGGAGAAAAGAGCTGGACTGAAAATCAGTGGCCATGGGTCTTATCCAAATCCAAATCATATTTTATTTTTTTGTCAAATCATCATCTATCACCATTTGTAAAACACAGTGGAGGGGCCAGTGGTGTTGGGGATCTTATCTAAATTAGTGGAATTATGAACTCAGAAAAGTACCATCACAATTTGATCCAAAATGCCCTGGAAAAGTGTCAGACTGGCAAGGGCTTTATTTTGACAATGACAACCTAACACGCTGCCAATGCCGTAAAAGTATACCTGGATTGAAAAACACACAATGGAATACTTTTTTTTTTTTTTTTTTTTTTTGTGTCCCGTTTGGATCTTTAGCCATCAGAATTGTTGTCTTAAGGCCAAGAAAGATGCCAAGCGGATTTATTTTACCAAGTGGATCATCATGGCCTTGCCATATTGGTCCATTTGATTGACCTTTATTATAATTATGAATTTATTTTATTTTCAGTTGCTACAAACGGGACAGACATGACTGGGGGATAGGACAGGGAGAAAGAATGAAAGAAAGAGAGGGAGAGAAAGAAAACCAAAGGGGAGAAGAGACGGTGAGAAGGGGGGGAAGAAAGAAAAAAAAACAAACAAACAAAAAAAAAAAAACACCTGGGTCACCTGTATGGAGAAAAAAAACAGAAGAGAAAGCAAACAACAAAGAGCAACATAATAAAAAAAAACGGCACCATCACAACATGGAATACTGTTAGTCATCAACTGGGCTCCTCAGATCCCAGACAGACAGATCATGTTGACAGACAGAGCTTTGAATGTCCTTCAAGAAGCCTCGAGAACGATTCTTGAAGACTAAAAGAAATGACGAGAAAGCTGCCTAAGAGAGTTCAGACTGTGTTGAAAAATAAAGCTGGTCATACGTAATGACTTTCGAGCTCTTTAGAATTGTACAAACTCCAATTTTTGCCATCTATACTATATTTCACACATATGTATGTGTGTAAGTGCAGTACCTTTGTGTGAAAGAAACTCTAAATTTGTTATTACAAATTCAAAGTTTTTTGCACTGCATCAACTATTGTAATAAGGGCAATAATAGTTCAAAATACATACAATGTGATAAACAGCACAGTTTTTGTGAGGCAGTGAGAGACCAGAATTCTTTCACAGCTTATATAGTCTAGCGCTGACACAGTACCATTGGACATTAGTTGTTGCAGCAGGAAAAGACAATTTACTGTAATGGCGAATTCATCTTTTCTATAGCTGGACAGTGAGGAAGTAGTTCTCTGCCACTGCGGGTTACACTGTGGGGCCAGGGAGGTGTTGTGGAGGGGCTGTGACGGTGTTGCTAAGCAACGAGCAGGGCAACTTGGCGTAATGAGCGTGGGGCTCAGGAGCTGTCTGCTCAGTGTTCCAGGTCCTGACAAGAACAGACAGGCTGGCCTGGGACGGCCTGCATGGAGCTGCCACCATGGCCACCTGCTCACAGCAATCATCACCAGCGATCCAGCCAGCCACCGATACAGCATACAGACCCAATTAAGAGCTCTGCATGTCCCCCTCCAGCCAGCCATCACTAACACTCCTGCAAGTCTGACAAGGCTGCCTTTTTTCCCCTTAGCAAATCTCTAATTAACAACATTGGCAGTGTTGAGACCGGGCACTACAGAACTGCTGAAAGGGGCTGGGACTCTGCTCGGGTAATCAGCTTAAATACAGGTTTATTTCCTGCCCCCTGTGCCTTGCTACGTCCAGCAGAGATTGCATTCTTTTATCTGTTTATCTCCAATTTCCTCTGACTTGTAACGTGTCTCTCAGACACACTGTCACCTCCACTTAAGGCCAGACTTGGTGCTCCTGCAATCAGATGGTTTCAAAGCCGTGATCAGAGTTAGTTTTGGCAGGGCATAGTTCTTCGAAAAATCTCTGTCTGTTAGATTGCTTACCACCTCCTTTCTTAGCACTCCCATTTCAAGAGTAGTGAACAAGGATCAAAGAGTCCTAGCTAAAAAAAAAACAACCCAAAACAACCTCTTTCTTCAATCAGTCAAACATAACAATTTACCTTATTCTTTTGTAAAGACAGATAGAGATCAATATTTTTTGTTATTCCTGTAGCAAAGCAATGCCAAATTTGAAAGTGGAAAATGAAGAGATAATATTGTGAAATGACCTCATTATCAAAGTGGGATTAAGAGAGCTGTGTGTTCAGCCGAGAACAGAGGAGGCAGAGGAATTTCCTTTCAGTGTGGACATGTTATTGTTTGTGGCCTGTGCACAGCAGATAGATGAAATATCCTCCACTGTTTAAAGTTAACTCTTAATATAGGACGGTCGCTTTTGAGCTCAGGCAATCATTTGTCTTTAGCAAAGTGATACAGATACATTTATATGTAGCATAGCGTAGAGATCGTCTGTTCTTTCACTGAATTTACTTGCCATTGAAGATTATTTTTCTACTGCGAGGAGACAAAAAAGAGGCTGTCATAAAGCTCTCCAGTGGTTAGTTTTCCACTCTCTCTTTGGCTGGACTTGGACGCCGATGATTAATGAGAAATGAAACAGTATGGCTTGTTGGGTGCTTTAATAGGCTTTTTGATCCTTAAAGAAACAGGCTGACTGTATTCTCCGGATATTTTGTTGTTGACGTTTCTGTTCTGTTCCTGGAATTGTAATTATTTTGTACATATTTACTATTTTTGACAAACCCTCACAGTGTTTTGGGTATGAGATGTAAAGCCTCGATGTTCATTAGATTAGGATTATAGTTAATGTTTTCAAAAAATCTGTTAATATTTGAAGAAATGCATTTCCATACTGCTGTGCATTGACCTACACTAAGGCATTTTTTTGTGTATACATGTAAATGGGTAGTTTGCTTACTATCTGTGTGTTTTGGCATAGTGAAAAACTGGATTGTTTGTTGTTTAGAATTTTCACCCAATGCATTATGGGACACACTTCTCAGCCTCCTTGATCTTGAACAGACGCAGCTTTTATAGGAAGAAATTCAGGGATAATTCAGAAGCTAAGCAGCAGAGGACACTGTTTATCAGACAGGGTGAAGTCTTAATATGGCAGTCGAAACAAATAGCATGTGGCAGTGTTTTGATGATCAGCTATTTTGTTTCTCTGTCATTTGTAGTAATCATATCTGGTTTGTTGGATAAAAATGTGCTGCTGTGTGGTATTTTACAACTGCCACAGCCTGAATTTCTTTAACAGTGCTGCCTTTCACTGTGAATGCAATTTTTTAAAAAAAGAAAAAAAAAGAAAAGAAAAATCAAGGGACGTCGTCAAGTTAGTGTGCCTAACATTCGCTGTGGTTTATTTGAACTGGAAAAAGGTTACAACAGTTTAGGTGCTGGCGGAAAGACTTTAGTGGGCTAATCGGAGGAAACCACTTGAGCAACACCTAGGAACACCTCTGTGATGAGACATCATGCAGGCTTATGATTTCCTGTGCTTCTGAGACACAGGCAGGCTTGTGCATCCCCTAGAATATAACTCTCTGTCATGTAATTTCAATTATCATTTGTTGATTTATGAAAAACACAGCGATGTTTTGTATCCGCTGAGTTATGTAACCTAGTGTTGTGCTGACGCTTCTGTCCTCAGTAATAGATGTGGAAAAGGTTAAAGGCTTATAGAGCTCTCCTTTGACTGTCTACCATACGTGGAAACTTGTGGGCCGTCCAGTTCTTGTACAGGCAGTGGTTTCAGTGCAGGGGGTTACACAAATACCCAAATGGTGAGATTTGAGAGTGGGGCTCAAAAGAGGGGGGCAGTCTAGTACCAAGCCTCACTCTTTACCTGCATTAGGTCATAGGCTGAAAAAGGGGAGGGCATCAGCCACCATTTACAACCCTCTGGGCTCTCGTGCCCCTCCATGACCGATCATTTTGAGTATGCAGTTTTGTTTTGTTTTTTCTTTTATGAACTGTGAATTTTTAGTATGCAGCTTCCTGGCCCTGACTGTAAAGAGAGGAGGGAGAGAGAGGGGAATGATGAAAGGGGGCTGTCATTTCTCCCGCTGCCCCTGGACTGGCAGGGTCTACTCCAGTGAGCCTGGTCTCCAGGGCCCACGTCTCACTTAGCCCTCAATATCCCTCTTTCTCTCTGTGGGGCCAGGTCTGCTCTGGATGAAATTTCAGCAGGGGTATGAGGGAACGGTTCATGGAGTTTAGCACCTTCTTCAACATAGGCAAAATAAATGACTTCTCCTAATGCTCTAATTGGTGGCAGTTTGATGATCAAGTATCACTGGCCTTTGGGGCTGAAACGCCTCCTTGTTATGCTACAGCTCGGTGAAAGAGCTGGTCTGTGTCTGTTTTTAAAGTAAAGAGGGTAAAATGCTTGCTAGTATGTGGTCTGTTTTTTTTCTTCCATTAAGTCAAAGTGAAACATTTGACATTTTAAGTTAAGCCTAGCCACTGATCTCTCCGCCTGGAAATCCCTCCCTCTGGCTGGGATCTCCGTGTGGACTGTGAATCAAATGAAAAATGGTTCAGCCTCTGTTTTGAGCTCATCATCTTTGGCTTCTGCCTCTGTCTTTGCATGTTTTGATAGGTGACTGTTAATCATGGTCGCAGTATGTCTCTGTGTGTCATACATTTTGAGAACAACATCAACCAGAACTGCCTCCTCAGTTTTCAAAAACACTGTCACTCTTCCTTCCTCAGAAATTAGTCACAGTCAGACCCCTGCTGCTCTGCTGCACCAACAACAACAGCTCACACAGACTAGATGTGTGTTTCAAGCCTTGTTGATCCGCTGTCCTGCCTATGAAACTGCATCAAGTAACATGTGTCACTCTGTAAATATCTGAACTGGCTGAATGTAATGTCATCCAGCTTTTGACATCATCGAATGGAACATTTTTCTTCACTAAATAGCCCTTTAATTTTTCACAAAATGTTTTTTTGCCTCCCATGGAAGACATAATTTCTATTCCAAATCTGTTAATCCATTGCATATTTGGTTTGTTATGCCGTGTTGTGTATAAAATCGAGTAAGTAAGCTGAATTAATGATCAGTGAATAAGGAAGCTCACATTCAGGGTGACAGACAGACACAGGCTGATTTACTTATCTGTATGTATATGTATATATGTGCATTAATACACATACATACATACATACACACACACATATATATATGTATGTATGTATGTATGTATGTATATATATGTGTGTATGTATGTATGTATGTATGTATGTATGTATATGTATATATATGTGTATATATATGTATATGTATATATGTATATATATATATATATGTGTATATATGTATATATGAAGGGTTTTAGTTTTAAATTAGTTTAATTTAATTTAGTTTTAAATTATTCTAAACCACATTATTTGTTGCTTAACCCAACAAATGCTCATAATTTGGTGTTTGCAAGTTGCTTTTTTTGTGCCATCAAACACTGAGATTAAAGGTTTGCATGTGAAGTGAAGGACAGTGACACAGTGATGTCAGTTTGTTATTGTACTGCATGCCTTCTGGCTGCAGCATGTCATTTTCCATCACTTTCCCAGGTTAGACCTAAGGCTTTAGGCTGGCCCACTGTTTACAATACCTCCCCTTCAGCCTGCTGGTCCTCAATGAAATTTCTATTTATAGAAGCCACTGGCGTGCAGAGAGTCATCTGCTTGTTCTGAATGAGGTCTGGTGGTTTTGACAAGGTTAGCTGGATTAAAGCATTGGGGTGGGGGTGGAGGGGGCTGAAGGACAGGTCACAGGGGCTGGTCAGGGTGAGAAGGCCACCAAGAGAAGACTGGCTCCCTTTAATGTACGCGATGGTCAATGTCAGCTCTCTGTTTAGTTAAATGCCGGACATGTGATGAAGCTGAGTTAGCCAAACATTTACTGAAAACCCAAACTCCAATTTTATACCTTTTAATGTGGCGTTCATGCCTGCCCTTCACCCAAACACTGACGCCAAGCGTGCATTTGTTCTAATGACGGGAAGTGAGCATAAAGTAAGAACTGTTACAGCCAGTCAGCGGTGTCATGCACAGTGATGCAATGATTTTTACAACCCTGCCCTTTAGATGGCTTATGGTACCACCTACTGACCTGGCCAATAGCTCTCTAAGAAAACTGGCATTTTCATTCATTACTAAAGAACTTAATGTCTGAGGTAAGTTTTCTGTTATTGCGCCAGCGGGTCATTTTGGCTGGTGTCTCTGTTACGACAAGGAAGTGTTTACTGCTGATTTCATGTAGCAAAATAGATGAGGAAAAGGTTACAGTTTCCTTAATACTTGAACAGTCTTTCTTCTGATTCCTTGATGTGTGATGATGTTTACCGCAGAGGGAAACATCTGCTAGGCCCTTTTTGACCCTGTACATCTAAACATGGGTAAGTGCTCTTTATCAGAAGCAGACTTTCTGAAGAATAATACTGTGATAGTACTTTATTGTACACTGTCCCCTGCCACAGAGCAGAGGGGGCGAGACAAGAGGCACTTGAACATAGCACATTTACTACATATTCTTTCTCTCTCTCTCTCGCTCACACACACACACACACACACACACACACACACACACACACACACACACACACACACACCCACACACACACATACATGCCAGGACTCTAGACTGTGACTAATTGGTCTCATTTTGCAACCACTTTTATTTAAGGTGTGAGTGTTACAGCGGTCAAGGTCGCAGTAGCATGGACGCAAGCTCTAGAGGCATTTAGAAATAAGAACCAATGAAAAGCTCACGGTAGCATTGGTTTGTGAATGGTTAGCACAGTTTCCTGCATGCACCATGTAAATTGTACATAATGTTGTGTTGGCAGGACACGCATTACGAAGGATATGGCAGGAAAGTGCAAAACAACAGTACGGAGCACAAGTTGTGGACTCTTTGAGTGCAAAAGTTAAGGCATCAAGAGAATGCTAGGCTAGTGAGCAAAAAAACTGATCTATGTGTCAAATTTAACAATAAGTGTCACATCGTCTTTTATAAGAAGTCCTTTTACAAACGTTATATTATAAGTTGTTCTCCAGGAGAAAAAGAAAACAAACTTTTCCCCAGGTGTAATGTGTGACCTGAGTTTTTCCACAGTGCTCTACGTCAAACTGTGGAGGTAGGCAGCATCACCTCTACAAATTATTAGGACACTTCCAGTGATATTAGTGGCTTTTTTAATATACATGCACAATCTGTGTTTTTATAGCATACAGGTATTCTGTATTGTGCAATAAAAAGAAATCAGTGTCTTTGGACCTGAAGTAACGTTTTCATTCACATGAACACTTTTAATGATGATGAGGTTTATTTTTCTTGTGTATTGTATCAGGCCGTTTACCCCTGAGAGTAACTTTTTTTATGCCTCTGTTTTTACTTTTTCCCCTTGTTCAGTTCGATGATTTGGAGACTACAGATGTTTTCATTGCTTGTTATTTCAGGAAATCAAAATTTACTTAGCGTAAATACTGCAGGCCTTTGCATTTCCTATCAAATGTTTATTTTGTATTAACAAATAGCTGTGTAATGGACTGCTTGTTTCTGAAGAGTCTCCAGCTCACATGTCTGTAATATTCTGCTATTATCCTTTTTCTTGGATTTGAAGTTAGCAAATTGTGTAACATAGTTGTGTTTAACCCTGTGATGGACTGGAAACTTGTCGAGGGTACAGCCTGCCTTTCACTGTGATAGCTGGAAGAGTCTTCACAGGCTCCACAACCTTAAGACAATTTAGCAGTTTAAAAAAACCCAAACAACAGATGATATTGATAAATGGATGGTTTTATTTAAGATGTTAAAATAAATCATTCATTTGCACGTGGCTATGTCTGGTTTGTATTGTGTTGATTGAAGCCAAACAGATCCTACAAAACTGATACGTAGCAGCACTTCTTTCTCTGTACCCTTGAATCCTTCTCTTACTCCAAACCTGGAATGATACTTGCTGTTTTTGTCCCTCATAATTCAGTCTACATCAGTCGAAAGTGCTCGCTGTTTTCTAAAAGTGAGCATGCCAGCTACAACTTGGTGTGGGTGTGTGCGCGTGAGCACAAAGCGTGCGAGCAACTGCCCGTTTAGGATATGGTTGTTTAGGCTGACTGCCCACTGCTAAAGAATTCGCATGAGTAAATATGGAAAGTCATAAAGTTTGTCGCTATATTTGATCAACCAGCCAGCCGTTTTAAACTGTATTGTTGTTTTCTCTCTTAGCGTTCGTTCACTCTAATTTTCCAAATGAAAGTAAAAGTATCTCTAGGATCCATTTCTCGGCACATTTTCTTTTGTTACACCACAGAACAGAAGTGTGCTGTGAAATCTGCCACAGATTTTATCCTCTGAAAGTTTTGAGCTCTGCGTGCACACACACACACACATACACACACCATCTTGGTCATCGTCTGCCCTCAGGCTAGTCTCCAAAAAGAGTTCTGCCAAAACTAAACAGAGATCTGATCTTTCTCTCTTTTAATATCGGAATGGAACCTCCCGCAAATCTCTGTAAGCTGCTGATTTGGTTTCAGAGATTTGGCCAGCTATCTCCTCAGTATCTCCCAGAAAAAACATTGTCAATGTGTGGTCGGGATAAGCGTTGTTGGGATGAAGTGCAAATGAATGCCAGTGTGGTCGTGTTTGGACAATTTAGCAAGGCTGCAGAGGAAAAACCCTCCAAGTCATCTAAACACAAGGACTCGTAAACCTCCCAGTCTCTCACGGTCTTGACTTAGGGCTAGATGATAGACAGTCTCCCTGAGATGACTTAACAGGGATACTACACCAGAGTGGACAGGCACCAACGCTTTATACCATGCAACGTTTTTATTCCCGCTCGAAACTCTTTAAGTGAAGCTTTGTTTTTTTAACTACACCATGTGTTTATTTCTTAGAAGTGTATTTTTGTCTTAGTTCCTGCTCTAGGCTTCTTCTCCAGGAACAGCTCCACCTGAGCAGAAACCATATCACCCACCCACCTCAGTTCCCACGTAGTGCATAAAGGCACATTGTTAAGAAACACAAAAAGGGTCTCTAATCAAATATAGATATGAACAGATTCGGCTGCAGGACATTGCAAGCATTACCTGGTGTACATTATAGAAATACTTTCAGGTCTACATAAAACGCCGCTGTGGGTTCAGAACTTCTAGTCAGCACAGGGCTCACCCAGATCAGAGACAGTCTCGTTCAAGACTTCAATTAAGGTCTCCACAGCCCTTGACTCATTTTCCACTCTTTAATTTTTCTAATGGCTGGGACAGGAGGCTGGGAGCAGCACAGTCAGCTCTGCACTGCTCATTAGCTCTAGCACCGCCGCCCGTGCTGCATTTAACTTAATAATGAGGCCAAATTAACAGCAGCCCTGGCCTTGCTCCAGGTGCATTGTAGGTGAGAGTGAGGGTTAGGAGGAGTAGGGGGAGTACCTGGCGGGCTTTTAACAAAGCAAGGCGGTAATGACTTGAAACTCAACACATTAGGGCTGCCTCAGTAGGGATGGGCGATATGGCCAAGAAATGAAATTAGAATTTCATTTTCTTTCTTTTGTTTTTAAATGAACAGTTTTTGTTGTCTTTAGTTTTTGTCTCTATATCATTTCATTGATTAAAAATTGCTTTCTTTATTGAATTGGAATAAAGCTGTAACTAGGAGTGTGTGTTCAAGACAAAATTAATGCTACTATCGTTTTACATTTGCCAAACATTGTAAAGAAACAAGAAAAACATGAATACAAATATTTTTACAACCTTTAGTCAGGTTGCATTTTGAGTACAAAGGGTCTCTACAGTGCTGCACTACATGGGCCACACCTCTTTACCTTTATTTTCAGGTGTTTTTAGTTTTATTGCCACAGGTGTATGAAGTCAGTCACTGAGACACACAGTCTGTCTTTACATTTCTTAAAAAAATCATTCCAAAGAGGTACTTTTGGTAATATATTTGATGTGCATCAGTCCAGTTAAATACATCAATAATCATCATTTTTTAAAGAGTGTTTTATTATGGATTGTAGTCTTTCTTGTTACTCTTCCAGCAACTATTTTCAGATCTTTTTAGCGCTAAAGCTATTTAAAGCTAATTATTCCTCAGAACGTTCCGGTAACTTAGTTAAAAGCTAGTTAAAGCATTTTAAGACAGGAAACAGCATATTTAAAGACTTTCCATCTGGACAAAGAAAAATAAATATTTAGACAGAGAGAAAGGAGCACAGTCCTAACAACTGAGGCATTGCACTACACAACACATTCAATGATTGGATGTTCTGCAAGCATACAAGGAGTAAACAAAAAGTATGACATCTTCTAAAATAAAAATGCTAGAGAGCTCTTGATATAAAATGGATGTGAGTTTAAAGCATCTGCATGTTATGGAGGGTTAGTACAAATATTAAAAGGACTGAACTTAATAAATTCATGTTTTGAAAAAAAAAAAGCCTCTTTTTTTCTAGTTTTTAAGGAAGAAAACATACAAAATAGCCGTAATTGTTGGACTTAAGGTTAGAATCTTACTAGTAAACACATATTAAAGCCATCTGGAACAGATACAGTGTGAACAGTCTCAATCAGTCTGCACGTTTAAATTTCTTTCTTGTGTCAGCCCAGATTTACAAGCAGGTGGTTTCTGGGAGAAATAAATTCATGACAATTAAAACTACTTTTATTTATACTTCACCAGTGTTGTGATGACTGTTCTTCACTGCTTTAAAGAGAGAAGGGGAAGTTCATATCTGGATTTGGTAATTATCAGGTTGTTTAAAAATATTTGTTGGGAGCAGAGTGCAAAAAGGTTGAGTTGGATGTTTATGTTTACGGTCATTCTCCTGCTCAGACTTTGCCGAGGTGACTGCAGTAAAGGAATAAGTGCTCGTGAATTCAGGCAGCTCAGGAAAAAGTACAAACCAACCAAGGCCGTGGATGAGGGATGCTTTTTTTTAGTTAATGCACACCCTTGTTTTTCCTGTTTGTTTATTTTATTTAGTGCTGAATGTTTGGTCACCCTTTGTTTGCTGCATTTAGAGGAAATATTTGGCAATGTTGGAAGTGCCTTATGTAAGTGTTGTTAAACAGTCTTATGCATCTTTTACTGACAGTTTTGTTTGTTTTGTTTTAAATAAAATGGAACCAAACCACATTCAATGGCCCTAAACAGGACTGTGCAAAAATTTTGACACACCCTTTATTTCTCTTTTGCTTCCAAGGAGCGAGACTTTGTTGTATTTTTTTTAGTAGTTTTGAGTAATAGTGCTCCAGGCTTTTTGAAGGTCTTTCAAAGTTTTGCTTTTTTGCTCATTTTCAGTCCAGTTCTTGTACCTGACCTGAGGAATGTTTGTTTGTTTGTTTGTTTAACTACTCAACACTGACATAGGAATCGTTCAAGCATAAAAAAGGCACTGTCAAGAATCCAGGGAATGGAAACAAGGAGAAAAAGCTGATTTATGCCAAATTACACAAGAACTGGACTGAAAGTCAGTGGCAATAGTTGTTATTGAGCGATGGATCCAAATGTAAAATACTTTTTTCAAATCATTTTCATTATGTATGGAAGAGATCAGGAGAGAGGCACAACAGTGAGTGCTTACGGCCATTTGTAAAACACGGTGGAGGCTCTGTTATAGTTTGGGGCTGCATTTCCTCAAGTAGTGTTCTCGTCAAAATTGATGGAATTAGCAGACGGAATAGTACTGTCATGTATTTTGATCCCCCATGCAATACCATCTGGAGAGCATCTAATTGGCAAAGGCTCATTTCTTATGATACCGCATGACTCCAAAAGAGCACTTTGCTCTCAGACTGCAGGCTTACTTGTGGTTCCTAGAATATTTCAAAATAGAATGGAAGGCAGCACCTTCAGGTTTTACAACCCTCTTCTGTGGAACCAGTTCCCAGTTTGGATTCAGGAGACAGACACCCTTTTTACTTTTTAGGCTGAATCTTTCCAGTTTGATAAGGTATATAGTTAGGCCTGGTTCAGGTGACCCTGAACTCTCCCTTAGTAATGCTGCAAGACTCCAATCACCTTTTTTCACTCTGTGCATTTAATCATTAATCGTTAATATTAACCTCTGGCTCTCTTTCATAGTGTGTCTTTGTCCCGTCTTTCTCTCCTCACCCCCAAACGGTCGCAGCAGACTGATTGTTAGGGTTCATCTGTTTTCTCTGTGTTATTGTACGGTCCTTACCTTAAAATATAAAGCGCCGCGAGGTAGAGATGGACCGATCCGATATTACGTATCGGTATCGGTCCGATACTGACCTAAATTACTGGATCGGATATCGGAGAAAAATAAAAAATGTAATCCGATCCATTAAATATCACGAAAGCACCTCACAAAACTTGCAACACGCCGTAACTCGCCTCAGAACGTTAGCACGTCGGAGCAGTATGCATCACGTGATAGAGCGGCTGTGGCATGCGGGACCTGTCTGTGGGCTGGATAGCATTTGGAGCTTCGCTAGCAACCCGGCATTTCATCTCCGACAAAGTTATCCCGAGAGAAGTAAAGCAAGTGTGTAAGTCCATCTCTGAATGTTTGTAAAGCATTCCTGCGTTAAGCTTAACGAGCGACTGCCTCTCGCTCTCCTGCTGCTACTTCAATCATGAAACTGCTTAACGATCAGCTGATCGGCTTTTCTGTCGCGAGTCCGTGTCTCTAGTTTGCTTTTGGCCCACTTTGCACCAGAAAGAGGAAACCAGCGGCTGAACAACAGCAGCACGTTTAAGCTTGATCAGCTGTTGTTAGAATGTATTTAATATTACTTTCTACACCAGGATCTTTTTCTACGTAGCTGACGCTGGTAACTGTGCAGGGGCGGATCTAGCAAAGTTTAGCCAGGGGGGCCGATAGGGCATTAACAGGGAAAGGGGGGCACAAAGACATACTTTTCTTTCTTATTCTCATTTAAAATGTCTAGCTTTTAATAAATAATTATCTGACACCCAAAGTTTTAATTTGATGTAAAATGAATAGAAGTCAATTACTGTATATAGTAACTATTAAGTCTAATATATATACCCTAGTAAGCTATAGTACTTTTTCCTTTGGGAAGGTACCATCTGTGCAGTCTGCAATTTTGTTGAAGAAAGATGTTGAATCTATTTAATATTTCTTGAAAAATAATTGATTTCTGTGCATTTTTTTTCACACTGCATCAAATTAAGGTTGATTACGTCGATTAAGCATCACGAGGTGGAGCGTGAGGGGTGGTTCCCTATTTTTTATTTATTTATTTTTGTTGTTGCTGGGAGTTGGAACCCTATTAGTTAGGTTGCTTAATATTTATGCTAAGTACTCTTTAAAATACCAGAATAGGGAGGATGGTGTAGGTTTAAGTTTATTAGATTGATCAGTATTGCTGAACTATGAAATTTTTTTTTTTGCATACAGGTATAACAGAATAGCTTTAGTGTAGTTGTTGTTTTAAACTTGAGTATGAACTTATACAAAATGCAGCAAGATATTTAAAAAACAGTTTTGTTGATTAAAAAACACTATATCGGATTCATATCGGTATCGGCAGATATCCAAATTTATGATATCGGTATCGGTATCGGACATAAAAAAGTGGTATCGTGCCATCTCTACCGCGAGGCAACTGTTGTTGTGATTTGGTGCCATATAAATACAACTGAATTACATTGAGGCGTGAAAATGATCCCCAACACATTGCAAATGCAGTAAAAGCATACATGGATAGAAAAAAACTGGATCACTGAGTCATGGATTGGCCTTCCCAGAGCCCAGACCTCAATGTTATTGAAGCAGTGTGGGATCATCTTGACAGACAATGGAACAAAAAGCAGCCAACATCCAAAGAAGAGCTTTGAATGTCTATTAAGAAACCCGGAGAACTATTTTTCTTCTGACTGTTTACAGAAATTATAATGAAACTTGCCTAAGGGAGTTCTAATTATACAAACTCTGTGTACTATACTGTATTTCCATGTATGTTTGGAAATTTTAAATAAAGCAAAACAAAGAAATTAGGGGGTGGCTCAAGACTTTTGCACAGTAGTGTGCTTGCAGTGTACAGACTTTACTCAGTATCACTGTAAGAATCACTGTAAGAATGGTTTGTGGTGCAGGGTTAGAAATCTTAATTGGACACAGACACTCTAAGATGGCGTTGGATCTGTGAAAACACTATTCTGAAAACAGCACAGCTTCCAGCTCCTTGCCAGGTAATGACAGCATCAGTTCCCCAGAAGTCACTGCATGTTGTTCAGAACACAGAGTGAAATGTTTGTTCACCTGCTGAGGCCCTGGTAGCTAATAACCGGAAACATCAGTTGCGAGTGATGCGGTCACGTGGCTTCTCTTCTGCTGCAATAGCCCCGATACGAACCCTGACCTTGTGACTAATACTAATTCCCTCTGTGGAGCTTTCAGGAAACAAGTTCCCATTTTCTCCTTGACACTGACTCTGTGTTGTGACAGGATGCTCCATAGAAAGCCATATAATGTGTCTTGGCACACTGCAGCGTGCGGTGTGTGCGCAGCAGAGGTGACAACAGTGATGCATATATCCGGATTTGATTTCGTGTCTTTATTTGTGTTGCTGTAATGTATTCTGACTCACTTCAGTCAACAGTGAGGAAGTGACTGTGCATTCATTGAAGTTTGTATGTGTGTGCTCTCACTCAAGTGCTTAAATACACACTGACCGCCTGCAGAATTTTTTGGTTTGGTAAACAAAGTTGTTTTGGCTCACGAATGACAATGGCATTGAACCGCTTATGTAACTGCGGTTTTGCCTATTCTCCGTTGGATGTGTACATTTTCCATGACCTTGTTTTCAACTGGCACACAGCTTGGCAGGTTGCTGTACAATTTTCCCCTGTGCATAGATGTTTTTTTTGTTTTGTTTTGTTTTTTTAACCAAAGCCTTTGATATTTAAATGTATTTTAACTTGGGCTTTTAATGTCTTCCAGCAAAATTACTCAGGAGTATGTTGTCACTGAATCACAAGCTTTTGCATCCTTGGAACACGTAACTTACGGGTGTTTCTCATTACTGAAAATACATCGAGCCACTTGACGACTTGTAAGAAAACACAACCCAAGTTTCACTGCCAACAGCTGGCTACAGTGTGGCTACAATGTTGTGAACATTGATTTTACTGAGTTTGAATACTTAACCAGAAGGAGACTCTATTCCCTGTAATTTAAAAAAAAAAAAATCATCATCCTGTCTGTGCCCTGTGTGTGTCTACCTAAGTGTATGTGTACGTTTCTGTGTATCTAGAACAGAGCCCCTGGTGTTTGAACAACGCAAACACGCTGTCATTACTGACATGATTGCGGGGCATTGAAAGTTTAAGCAAATATTCTAAAGGCTTTGTCTGTTTTGGGGATTTTTGGATAGCCGGGTGACCGCTGAAATGGCTAAAGGGCTGAAAAGCCAAAGCCAGGCCCTGTTTTGTTCCCAGACCTGATCCATCCTTCAGACGCATATTTAGGTAACCAAGCAAGCATGCAATCTGACATCTCCCTTGACCACCGTGGAGCCTCAGAAGGAGTAAACTTTGACCGGTATTAACAGAATTTCTCTGCTTTTAGGCAAAGCTGGGAATAATTTCCACATTAAATAATCATCTGCATTGCAAATTAGTTTATTACATTTGGACTAGTGTTGCGTGACTTTTGGCAGGCTCTCAGAGATGCAGGATGAATTTTGTAAGTGAGGCTGACACCAGCCTTGGCCTTTGTTGTGCATAAGTGACTGAAAAGCAACACGTGTGGAATACTTTTCCTCAAGTTAGCAGCGCCCATTCATCATGTGTTGAAATGCTGATATCACATTGTTCTCGGCCATTTGCCATGAATTTAGAGAAAATTAAACTGTAACACAGTGAAAACAGTTGGCAACTCTTTGCTGTGGGTACAAATAATAAGTCAAGAGGAATTTATGCAGCATTAAAGGACCCCCTCCCCTCCCTCACTCCAAGTTAAAATAATGTTGTTCTGGATATAATCATCCAATTAGGGTGAGGGAGGCAGGACTTGGCTGGGACAGGGATTGCATTTCAAAGACTCCTGCCAGCCTCCACACTGATGGCAAGATACCCAGTATTCGCTCCACAAATTATATAGAAGACATTGTGCACATTACACAGTGAAAAGACATTTATGAAACAATCTTTGTGCAACTCTTTTGTTTTAATAGAAAGTCGATTAGTTGGAGAACTCTCTCTCATTTGTAGTATTGTAGTAAATAGCGAGGAGATACCCAGGAGCCTCACTTGTCACTACAAACCTGACACTGTTGCACGTCATAGAGTTTTCCAACATTTTGATAAAGGAGTCACACTAACACATACAACTGGGTTTTGCTGTTTAAGGTTCAAGAGCATCATTAGGTCATTTACCATCCATCAGCACAAACAGGCAAACCCTGCAGGTCACTTCTCTACTTTGTATTCTTTGAGAGAGTGTATCCGATTTTGCTTTTGTGTGAAAGATAGTGCATAGGAAGGAGGAGGAGAGACATCCTGCCACTGACACGTTTACAGATCGTTGGGCCTGCAGTGTGCAGGAGGCGTGGCTTGATGGCAGCAGCGCTGTCTGAGTAATTACAGCTTTCTGGTGAATATTACTAAGATCCCAGAAATCCTGTCTCCACCACTCTCCCGCTATAGTTAGTTAGGGTAGTGGGTGGGGGGGGGAGCAGATGTCTTTGAGCAAAGAAAATCAGGGAATGAATAAAATAAACTTCTCACCTCTTTTGGGTCTAATTCAACAAGTACAGCTCTGTTTTCTGTTCATGTTTGATTTTGGCCTGAAATATGTACCCTAGTGGGGGCACACTTTTATTATCCAGGAGGGCTTCTGGTATTTTGAAAATGAGGTAAGCTCAATTATCAACACAGGGCTCCTCTCATGGGTCTGTCATCACACAGGGTCAGATGGGAGGGAGAGGGAGGAAAGGGAGACCCCTGTGCCTGTGCTTTGATACTACAGGATTATGGTCACAGTGGCATGGAATTGTAAGCATATTTTAGCCTGCACTGTGTGGAGGCCAGATGTGGTAGTCTGTGATATAGTGAACTATTTTGTAAACTTCAAACAGGGAAGCACTGTCATCACAACAGACAGTTGGCTCCAGAGTATTTCTCTGTGCTGGTTGAAGCCTTAAGCGGAGATGGAACTGGGACCATTTATCCAGCAGGGATGTTGGTTGTTACAGTGGATACTGCAGTCTTGTAAAATTAACGTACTTATAAACTTCATGTTTCACCTGAAAAAGCAAATCATTGTCTAAGCGTGCATTTATTACCAGTCATAGCGTTAGTATCAGGATAGACAGCCCTGTGGTACACTGGTTTAAGTTCTCAACACATGTCTGCACTGAGAAACCTCTGGACCACTGGCGTTTATTCTTTTATTTACACACAGTTGTAATGAATTGAGTGTAAGTTAATATTATGGAAATTAAAAGGAGATCATAATCAGATTGTGGTCAGTTATATACTGGAAGACTGTATACCTCTCTTAGTTGTTCTAAAAACAATTTGTATGACCAGGCAGTGTGGCAGGAATATATAATTTAGTAAAGCTATAAATAAAATCTACTGACAAACTATGAATATAAATCTACTGGTTCATTTGCTCATATGATCATATGTAGCTCCTGTTATTTATTTAATCTTGGTTAGCTTAAGGTTCAACCACTTTCGCTCTAAATTTTTTAAAAATTCTCTTCGTTTAGCTTGACAGTGATTTACAGTGATCTATAGTGGTGTTTCCCATAAACATCAATACAATCAGACTTTTTTGTGCAACAGGTCGCATTCCTCTGGTGATTAAAAAGAATGTAAGCTCAGGGAACTACCACATTTTTCATGGTTTATGTGTACAACAGTGGAGTCAAACATAAGGCCTGAGGGCCAGAATCCGCATGGCAAAAACGCCAATCCCACCAAACAACTTTGACAATCTAATGGAGGACATAGATATTAGAGTTTAACCTTATTTTACAGCTATTTATTGCTTTTCTTACAGATAAAAAAAAACCCTTCATGCTTATTTATAGTATACCAAAGGAAATAAATATTAGATAAATGACAGAAAAATGCCAGTTTTTCAGTGTCCTCTATAAAAATGTCTGTTTTTTAGTCTATAGGTTAAAAAAAGAATTTCTGGGAATGAACAAAACCTTTCTGTTGAAAATTTATAGGATAGTCTAATTTAGTTTTACACATTATTTTTTCTTTGAATTTAAGCCCAAAGAGTCATGCTAACAGTTTTTGTTTTTTTTACTACAGTAGAATTTCTTTGTCATGTAGAAAAACTCAAACTTACTGTTGAAATTTCCCTTTTTTTCTTAGATTAAATTATCTTTACATAGACAGAAAGGGGGGGGGGGGGTTTCACTGGTCCAAATGACTTAAGATCTAAGTGGGCTGTATGTGGCCCACAATATAAAATGAGCTTACATCCCTGGTCTACACTTTTGCTGCTCTGGCATTTTAGGTCACTCAAAATAGAGGCTTCTGAAAATTCTGCTGAACCCATTTTTTGTTTAAAAACTCTGAGGATGTGTTTTCGTGTGGACGCTTTTAAAAATGATGATACAGACACACAGCTTCTCAGTTGTGTCTCATCAGACAGAATGTCTGCGTGTATTTCCCTTATTTAACTTTCCCGTGAAATGACCCTTTTTGGGTAGAAAACAAGACATCACCATTGACTACCAGTGATAACTTCAACACATATAAGAAAACATTTCCAGACATCGCCAACCTTTTTGTCTTTACTAGCGACAGTTAAATTGTGCATTTTACCACTTTAACTAATGCCTATATGTGTAAATGAATTTCATAATAGTATGGACCGGCGTTATTTTTGGAGCTGGTTTAACTTGCCGTTTGTTTGAAAATGGAATAAAGTTGAAAATAAAATAATTCCTAATGAAGTACTGATAGGAGTGGAAATATTGAAAAAAAAAAGTATTAAAATAAACTGGGATAAAATATTGACACACTTATCAAAATTCTTAAACCGATGTGTGGGTTTATGGTAAATGCATGGGTGTTGACGCGAGGGTGGACAGGGGGGCAGAGGACCCCTTGCCATGGTGACGCAGTAGGCACCAGAGCTGTTTGGGTTCCAGTCTGTCCTAGGAGCCGCCTGCCGTCTCCTTGCTTCCTTATCTTAATGAGCATTAACCATTTCTGCTCTGTGTCAGCTTTGCAGCTTCAAGGAAGGGACAGGAAGAGAGAAAAAATAGCAAGGGAGTCTGAATAAGAGAGCAAAAGAGATAGCGAGGGAGAGAGAGAGAAAGAGGGCCTCTGATAGAAAATTCCTGACAGCTGATAAGAAGAAGAAGGAGATCCAGTTTACTGCACAGATAGGGCAGGAATGTGCGGCCAGATGATGATGACTGGGTCCATGACTACACTGCCCCTATCTGTGCCTGCCAGGACACATCACCACTGACTGCCTGCTAGTTAAACTATTTTTTCCAAGGAAAACACTGGATTTGGTGTACTCCTTCATGACTGTGCCTTTACTGTCTCTCTGACTTTTGCACTATGATATTACAGACATATAATTATGCTATTGCCGTTTTGCTGCGCAGTTTGTCCAAAATTGCTATTTTAACTGTGTCGTACACTTCGTAGCCAAGACTGTATGTACAGCTACACTATATTGCGGTGCATAAAATATCCATACATGGCAGTTGTCTAATTTTAGTACGATCACAATTCACCACAAACGCCAGGGCTAAATGAACCTCTACTTAGAAACACACAATTTCATGTGAGTTATTGGTCTGCTACAATAGCAACAAATGGACATAAGAGGAAATGAAATCCAGCTCAGACAGTGTGGAGCATGGCCAGGCAGCCAGAGAGGGCATTTTAACTGTGCTACTGAGCTCCCAGCTTTTTAATTTACAATAAATCAAAGTGCATAGATGTACCCAAAAAGGCCTGCTTAGATGCTGTCTCTGAGTCAGAGACGGAGAGAAAGAGCGTGCTGAAGCAGATTGTGTTAGTGGGAGCCAGGGTTGTATGTGGATCAGACTCCCGCTCAGCTGTCTCCAGAGGAAATCAAACAAGCCTGTGCGGTTCATTATTTCGTCAGTCGACTCAGCGGCAGAGAGCACTGGCGACACAGCCATTTACTGGGAGTCTCCACTGACCCCGCTTAGCGTGGCTACAATCACAGTAGCCAGTCAGCTGGAAGAACTAAGGATTCACTGACTTAAAGTATCGCCGTTGATTTATTTCAAAAGCAAATCCATGCTGTGTTGTGTTCTCTCACTAAGACAGGTTTTTCAAGCTTTTGGTGTTTACACTTAACTTGGAAATAGAGTGAGACTCTTTCTCCAGTCACTGCCCACATACATCCCTGATGTGAGCATTAAAAACTGCGTCTTTAGACGCCTATATTTGGAAAGAAAATGTGAAGTGGGGGAGGGTCTGGAGGGTCAGGTTGCCGCTGTTTTGTTCTCCTGTTTGAATACAAAGTCCTGTGTTGTGACCCCATTGCCAGACTATCAGTAGACTTAGAGTCGACAGGAAGCAGAAGCACACATACACAACGGACCAGTACTCAACATGTGAACTTCAATCGCCTCACCTTTCCACTGAAGAGAAAAGTTGAGAACAAGGAAACATGTAATGAGGCACGTTCTCCTGCATTTTTTTTTTTTTTTTTAAAGATAAAATCCAACAGGATATATATTGTACCTCCCCTTCTAATGAAAAAAACTAAGGGTTGTCTGTAAGTCAGACCAGGACTTGTTGTATGTGCTAATATATTAATGTGGCAACACAAGTATTTCAAAGAATAGCGGGATTCTGGATATTTTTCCATCCTTGCATATCTCCTTTTGTGAACAGAGAGCTCCTGACAGCTATCTACCAGCTCAGACGCCAGTCTGCACAGTGCTATCTTCTTCATCACACTGAGTGTGATGAAGGAGATAGCACTGGAAGCGCCTACTGCCTCATCGTGTGCAGTCACGCCTGACGGTATGGGTGGGGTTGAGGGTTGAGGGGGAGGGGGGTAAAAGGGGTGCAGAGGGGTGGAGGGGAGGATTCAAAGATGGCTAGACAGTTTGCAATCTGCTGTGAGAAACCCACAAGAAACATTCAATCAGCTGGTGTGCTAAAGACATGATGGCACCAGGACAGCGCCAGCCAGGCACAGAGCTCGCCAGAAGCATAGGTCAGAAATGTTATCACCCGGCCTCCAGTGACATGCTAACTCTGTCTCCATTGTCAGGGTCAGGTCATTTGTTTTGTCTGGGAATGAATTATGACCAGCGCGTCAACTTGATGGTGGTGGACAAGCAGGTTTGGGTGGATCGTGAAACACATTATCAGCTTTAGACAAGAAACATATTTTCAAGTGACAGTCGTGTTTGGAGCCAAAGCATCGACCATTAATTAGTGACCAATTAGATAAATTAGTACCAAGACAGGGTTTCAAAAGAGCAGAGGGGCTTTGAGAAGCAATAATGGAAAGGGTGTAAGCACTCCCAAATAAATAGTTTAGAAACCATCATCTTTGATATATCAGTAAGAACACTGAAGGAAATAGAGAATTCTCTGTACACCAATAAACCAATACTTATTATCCCCAAACCATTATCAGTGAACATAATCCACGATTTCATCCACAGACAACTTAAAGCTCTACCAGGACATGGATAAAAAAAAAATCATATATAAACAAAATTGAAAAAGGTCTTTAAATTCTCTCATTGTGAGCTGTGTTCAGATCAGCCAGACAGCATGTGTGTAATCTGTGAGAGTGAGGTAGTTCATCAAGAGCTGCGGGAAGTACAGTTAACTGTGTATCTGCTAACAAATAAATGGCTTTATCACAGCGACGGTGGTATTTGAAAGTCAGCCAGACCTGTAGAGCCAAAACTGTCATATTAATTATTAACAGTTTTAAATGTATTATTGCTTTGGTAATTTGTACTTTGACAGAAAACACTGAACCTGGATGTCCCGGATAAAAACATCAGTTTTCGTGGTTCATGCAGCAGCATTATAATGATGTATATTTCTATGACAAAACATTTTCTCTCAGCATAGTTATTGATTTCACAACACCCCTGGGGGCAAATTCATGCATTCCAGCTACATGTTATTAAACCTATCCAGCAAGCTCACAGATCACAGCGACATCTTGTTCTTCATTCCTTTGGTGTGCCATAAAAGGGTGTATGTTTGTGTTGGTATTGGCATGAGTCCTTGTCTGTATTTGTGAGTGTTTCTGCCTTTCAGAAAGCACACTTGATCATGATTGTGTAACTCTGCAGTACGGAGGCAAGGAAATTAAAAGCAGATGTGGCCTCTTCAGTCAGGAATATGGGGAGGGGGTGGGGGGTTATTGATTGCTGATCCTTTGGTATGTTCGGGCTATCAGCAGGGTTCTAAGGGCTAAGATGATAAAATTAAATGGTAGGGGGAAAGCTGAGGTCAGACAGAGGAGTTGTTTTAACTTTCCTATTTCTTTAGGACATTTGACATAAAAAAAAAACAATTTCAAATGAAGGCTGAGGCTACTAGCAAAATGTCCAAACACAAAGACACATTTTAAATACTACAGTAATACCTCTGTGACTGTTCTCTTTTAATCCTAGTGACGCACAACCATACCTATGCCATCCAAAGCCACACACACGCGCGCACACACTAGCTCATCCACCTGTCAGTACACTGTACACAGGAATTTGATATTGCAGGAGGATAATCTGATACTCCCTGATACTCCTCACACATGGCACATAGATGATCTCAGAGCAAAAGGAGAAACAGCAATGCTTTGAGACACGTTTTATCTATGGCAGGTTGCAATGTGAGAGAGAGAAAGTTTCCTTGTGAACGTAGGAATGCAAAGTATTCTCCACAATGCCACACTGCTGCAATTACTCCAGCGCCTGGTGATGGGCCAAGACAATGAGACGACAGCTTGTGGCGTTGAGGGGGAGAGCAGTTCAACTCCCATCTCTTTTCTCTGTAATGTGGGCCCTTAGTAGACTTATCTACACGGCAACTTTGGCTTCAGCCTTCTAAGTTAAGCTCTGAAGTTAATCTGATATTCATATCTGTTGGTTTAAAATAATAATAAACCTAACACTGATTCTTTGAGGCTTTGTATAAGCAGAGATTTGTATTTAGACACTGGATGTTCTTCTCTCTCATGCCGACAGCTAGTTTTGACTTTCTTGGCAATTAGCTGGTGCAGTTCTGCTCTGTGAAAAGCGACAAAAATGAAAGAGGCGAGATTAGCCAGACTCGGGGAGAATGAGGGATGTGGGAAGGGAGCTTGCTGTTGCCAGAGTGTCTGCCTCTCCGGGCCTTGTCTAATGCCGCCAAGGGCCGTCTGCCCTCCCGCCGCTGTTATCAGCTGGCTCAGCAGCGGCAAAGAAACAGCTAAACAAGGCACTGTTTATCTGTGCTGACTGTATTCACTGCACATCCCAGCCGCTGGGCTGCGGCACCACTCAAATCTGCCCAGCTCTGCAAAGAAAAGGTCGACAGACCTGTTCTCACCAACAGTCTGCATACAGGAGCCAGGGAAGCAGATCAATAGGCGATAGTATTCCAGCTCTGGCGGCTCAGCACACCCAACAACCCCAACTCTTTATCCCAGCTCCTTTCAACCATTCATGTCAACATAGCAGATGTAAACTCCCCTGTGACTTAAAAGTTTTGAGCCATGTGTATCCGGTGCTGCACTGCTGAAGGAAGTGCTCGCCCCTCAATCAAAATTAATGTGGTTAATTCATTTCTACTGACTCATTCAGCAACTTGACGTGGCCATCAGACCGCTGCTACAGAGATGAGCACTGTGTGTTACAACCTTTACACTCATGTCAGCCTAAGTGGTCATCATGTTAGTGTACAATTATCCTACAGAGTAGCTTTTCTAACACTGAACTTTGGTTAAGAGAATGAAAAGAGTTGTTTACTCCTTACCTTTTTTACTAGACCTGGATTGAATTCACATCGCTTCGGTTTCATTTTTATGATTTGTTTTGAAAATGATATCCTAGACTTAAATGAATTTTGTATGTTTCTTGAGGCGCATTTCCTAATGAATACCTCAGGCATAAACATTATTTGCTATACTGAAAAGATGCTGACTGAATCGTCTGCGTGTAGCAGAGCGCTCATCCTGTACTCGACTCCCAAACACACAATCTAATGCAGCATGCTAGATGTCGTTGCCAGTCATACTGGAATGCTAGCAGTGTTTTCAATAGATTTCGAATTTATTTGTGGCGTCTGGGTGTGTCACAAAAGGCACATTCTCTTAAATGAATTTTTAAATGATACCATGTAGAAGTTTCTCCTCTGCAAATATATTTTATTTGCCAAGTGCTTTGTGACAAATAAATAACTTAGTAATATAATCATCTGCCTTTCTACTGAGTCTCATTTTAAGGATGAATTCCAACTCCATAATTTTAGACTGTGGCTGGGAACAGGAGTCCTTAATATGCTCCGCAGCCTCAGTGAGGAAGATGTAGTGCTTCTGGTTATAGTGGCCCTAAAGCTCACAACAGATCTCCAGAGCTGAAGAAGGACTACCAGTTCATTCAATTCAAGGCAATGATACTCGAGGTCCTCTTTGGAAAGGGAGCTGAATGATATCAAGAACCTCAAAAGCAACCTGGCCAGCAAACCGCCAAGGAGAATAAATATGAGATGGGAAGTGCTGGGGGTAGCTGGTTAGCTTCGACTGAAGTTTGTAAGAACTAGGAGACTGTCCAGTTGTGTGTAAATATATATGTGTATGTATATATATATATATATATATATATATATATATATATATATATATATATATATATATATAACATCCCCCTATTGTGTATATTTATTAATATATTTATTGCCTGTCTGTCTTTCAAATACTGGTTTTAAGCTGAGAACTACCACGCAAAACTTTCATTATGTGAGTGCATAATGATAATAAAGATTCTCAATGGTTATGTCAGTTATGTCTATCCATGGGCAACACTTTAGAGTCCAGGGCCTGCTCAAAGAGCTGCTGAGATATGCTGAATCTGTAAGCACTCTCTCGCTCTTGTCAAATGCACAAACATGCACAAACAAAACCATCACTCTCTTATCTGTGGACTGAGGAGCACTGACTCTGTGCAGACATTGCTTTATAACTGGGCTGTGTCTCTGTATACAAAAGGAAATCACCCACTCGTCATGAAAAAATGAAATCTCTGTCAGACATCCTGGCTCTGAGATGAGAAAAAAAATGAGAAAAGTAACAAATTTAAAAAGAATAAATCAGATTTAGACTAGTCTCACACACTAGCTGATGTTGAAAAAAAACCTCAATTTTTTGTCCTTCAGTATTTAGACAAATCTTTCTCATTTTCTTGTATTATGTACTTTTAATTAGATGGACTGGATCAGCTATTCTTTAGTAATTCTTTATCCGAGCAAGGATTTACTCATTGTTTCCTAATTGTTTTTAAAGATCGTACTGAGGATAGACTGACAGATAGTAGTGATGTCGGGGGTCAGCAGCCATAGGGAAGTTAGGACGGCTGACCCCTCAACAGGACAAAGTGTTCAGAGGTGTTGACTTAAAACTGCCCAGCCTCTAGAGTGGCTTTAGCCCTGTCTTTTGGCTGACCTATCCCAAGTGCTCACCGCAGGAAAGATCAGCAAGACAGTAAAAACTCAATGCGAGACCCAACACAGTGGGAGTTCTTGGATCCTGATACTCCCGGGATCCTTGGTGGCAGAATATGCTGACTTATCAACACCACTTGAAACACACATTTGAAATTCTTGGAGACTGTTTGGTGTTTCCATGTCAATCAGTTTCTTGACTGCAGGAGGCGTCAGCATAGATCTAAAGTAGCTGTATGTCTGTGCAACGGAGGAAGTAGAAGTCTTGTCCAGTACTGTTTAGTGGGTCTTTCTGTCTTTTCTTTAATGTATTGCTACAATAAAGAAAGCAATATGTAGTGTTTATCAGATGAGTTAGTTATTGTGGTTCATATGTATGAAAAAGCTAAAAATTGTAAAATAAAAACTTAGGTTTCCCAACAGTGAAGAAATATTCTGATATCCTGATTAGATATTATATTTATATAATATCTAATCAGGTAATTGCATAGCAGCAACTCAGTACATTTAGGCATGTAAACATGGTCAAACTGTTTACACTTTGGGACCCTTTGTACCAACTGATCATCACTGTTGATGGTGATTCTTAATTTTTCATTAATTTGACACTCTTTACAAACCCCTTCTTCATCTTGTAATTTTTAGAAAATGTAAATAAGGGCACAGCCATTCTGCAGGTCCAGAGACGATACATTTGGGTGAGGAAACTCTAGGCTGTGGTATTTGTGGCTTTACAGTTTTATAGCGTTAGTAGCCAGGTCATGGTATACATATCACACCAGTCTCTAATTCAGACCTGAACACAAGAATAACGACACTCGAACTCAGTTCAGCACTACTTTGTTCCCAGTCTTTTCACGTGTTTTTAGCAATTGTTTTTCTAGTGAGCCTAATTTGTCTGACTGATTTGAATGTCTATGTTAGACTCCATGAGTAAACACAGAGCAGAGCAGAGTTAGTTAGGGGGAAGTTACTTAGTTTGTGTTTACAAAGCAGACAAAACAGTCCGGGCGCTTTATTTATGAATACTTGATCATTTATTTAAAAAATGACTCACATTAGCGGTTTCTATGGTAATGCATCATTTTGTCTTCGAGAAATTTGTTCAATATTAGGGCCATGCCTGGAAGTTACTAGCAGCGTGTCTTAGGCAAAAGTTTGAAGGACCATACTAGAGTGGATGAGCTTACTGACAGTCAGATAAAATGCAGTAATTTTATGTAGTTTACTGGAATCATGGTGCCCAAGCTAATGTGGTACAATCACCTTGTCCTTGGACAATTATACACACTGACCATGATGCATAATGTCTGCACAAAATGACTAGTTACTGTTACTATTTGTGTTTTTAAGGGTTGCTAGGTTACAAGAAGTACATGTCTACATGATTTACAACCATTTCAATTATTACTAATTACCCAGTTTTACTGCAGCAGCAAAATCATGCAAAGTACAGCTGCCAAAAACGACAAACCCACCTCCACATTGTATCTTTTTAATCCCAAAACCTCAAATAGCGTCAGCAAATAAAGGTTAGCGCTCATCTTTTGGAAGCTACAAATTCCTCCACTTACTTTGAGCGAGAGACTTATGATTGCATTAGAGTGCTTAACCCTTTGTTGTTGTTATCGTTGCTGTCATTTTATGTTCTCGACAGTGGGTGTCTAAATTGTTTCCAACTTACCAAGAACCGGCACATACCAAATCCTCCTCTTAGCATGCAGATTGTGAAATTATTAGACTAAATGTTGCTGTTTCCTACTTTGCAAACTTTCTTTTCCCTTTTCAAAATCATCAGTAACTCAATATGTGAGAGGATATATGTTGTTCATGAACAATAGGTTGCATGTTGAAGATGGATGTAGTTTCAGGGTTTAAAAAGAGATGTGGAAGTGTCTTAAACCTGAATTCTTTCTCTTGGACAGCAGAGGATGGCTTATCTGCTGGAAAAACATAGTCAAACTGTATGGAAGTCAATCAGAAAACCCCCCTCGGCTTCATTGCTCCATGATCTGAGTAAATATTGATGAATTGATGGTCTCAGTCGCTAGTTTCAAGTCTTAGTGATACAACATGATGTTTGTTTTGTAAATTATGGTCCCTGCTAAACTCAAAAGGCATAATAAAGCAGGTATTGCTTTTGGACAGGCCTACCATATAACGTATTAGTCATTATGCTACAAACATGCAGCGTTTCTTGGTTTCTCAGTCACGTCCATCCCTTGCTAAACCATATCTGGTTTCAACGCATCAAGATGGCAACTGGACTTCAAAGTGGACTTCACAAACCAATGCTTTATGTCACGCTGGATACGTCTTTTATATAAGTATACATACTCCATACACCTAAACTGAACTCCACACTTTATCAGTCCAGTCTGCTAGTATTTCTCCAGCACCATGCTGTGCTGTCTTCTCCAAATTGTGCCGACTCATATCTGTTTTTTGGGGGTTTTCTGAAGTTTTTTTCACAGAAGTTTAATATTGCCAGTGCTCTCAATCATCTCTGTGTGGATGTTGCCTGAGTGACACAGTGGGTGTCTCTGGATCGGGCTAAAGAGAGGAGGAGGGCTTATTTTTACCGCTGCTTTAGGAAACATTGGGTTGCAATCACTGGGAGAAAAGATGGTTCTAATTACAGTCTCTTTTATTCCCTCTCCCCCTCTGTCTCTGCATCTCTCTCTTTCTTCCCCTCTCAGTCTACCATTCTGCTTTCTGTATTTTCATCCACCCCCCTAATCAATAAGCTGGAATGTTCTCCGTTTAAAATTGCACATGGCATATTTTTAAGTATAGAGCAAAATGGACACTTTTAAAGGGTGTTGTGCCTGACATTAATGCTTGGAAAACTGAATAACAGAAGTAAAGAGGGTGGCGGGTCCTGTGCAGCTCTCATGAAACAACATCTGCAGCAGCACACCAGGCCAATAATAATGTTGTGTTTAAGCGATAATGCCTGTTTTTATACGTGTCAATCTGTGATTGCGATGTACCGTTGTTAACTGTGATAGCTGAGTGTATGTTATGAAAAATAAGTTGCTGTTGTTCAAGCGATGGTCAGCATTGTGTGGACCACCAGATATGTCAAAGTGCCTCCAGCGGCATATACCCACACATGTCTGGCAGCTGTAACTGTATGGTAAAAAAGTTACATTCATGCCAAACTAAACCCACAGACAAAGATGGCGGATTAGAGGCTTCCAGGTCCTACAAGGATCTGGTTAAAAGCTCTCCTGCATGGAGGATGACTGGGGGGAAAAGGGTGGAAAGGGAAAAATCAGAGAACCAGCGGTGAAGGAGGAAAACGAGTGGGGTGGCGAGGGGGAGAGGTAAAAGGATTGAGGTGGAAGGATTTCTCTGGAGAAGAAAGAGAGGGGGAGTGCAGGATTAGAGGCTAAGAGCAGTGTGAAGAAAGGGATCAGAGGCGGGGGAGTGAAAAGAGAAAAAGAGACATAGCAGAAGGGAAGGAGTCTGCATCTGCCAGCAGTCCGTGGCTGTCAGTGGCAGGGCCTCTCTCCCAGCACCGGGGGCTCCAGGGCTGTGGCCACATAATGAAGGCTTGTTTGAGTTCACATTCAAACATCACAGAGAGCGCCTGGAAAAACAGTGCCCCACGGGCTACTTTTATTAACCCAGCTAGTGTTCCCAGCCTTTAACCCTGTTCCTAAAGTCTTCGTCATATCGAGTCTGGAACCTTTACCAGTTTGAGCGTAGCTCTGTAGGCACTGGAGACTCTCCCCTGTCTCCTGACTGTGAGAAAATTAGCAAAGAGCTTTTCACAAGCACAGTTAATTGAGAACGATACTGTTGCACAAGATCGGGTTTTAGCGCTACACTCCTGGCACTTTCTGTCTCATGCAGAAGCTCCGTCGGCTGCTCTTGCTGTTTGTCTTTTCTCTCTCTACCTCTCTGTCATAACACGCACAAGCCCGCTGAATGATGGCCCTGCGAGATTCACAGGGGAGGATATTTGACTCAGGATTTTCCGATAATAGGATTTGAAGCATGCTTGCAACAGATAGTGGTTTTGTGGTGAAGGAAAGGAATACGTGATCCTGCTTCTGTATGTAAATACAGCAGTCGTTTATGACAGCAGTGTTAAACTGTATTCCTGTCGCTGCTATTAAGATGATTTCATTCTTTTTTTATGGTTTGAACAGCAAACCAAGCTGGAATTAACTTGTTTGAGTTTGGACTCCTTCATGAAGAAAGGAGAAGTTTCACAAAACAACCTGGACTTGTAATCATTAAAAAAAAAAAAAAGAAATCCTCCGTCAGCTTGATACAGTAGGAGAACATAATGAAAGACATAGAAAATCAAGGGGGCTTTCTGAAATCCAGCATGGGATCTGAGTCTCCTCGGTTTTTTTGTTTTTGTTTTTGCTAGGGTTGCCTGTTTGAAGGGCCCGTCAGTCACAAATCCCCTTAAAACCCCCTGGAGTCACTGAGGATGTATCAGGCCCCTGGATCTGTTCTGTGCAGGGCTGGTGACGGGCTCTAGTCCGGAGCCAGCCAGGGGGAAGAGGACAGCTACTGTGAGGGCGCCCGGAGAGCCGGGAGTCACTCAGCCACAGAAACCCTGTGTTTGTGTATGGAGCGCAGTGCTCTTATCTCCCGCCTGTACTGACGCCACACTCTTCCTGTTTCAAATCTTTACTGCTGATTTTCTCTTCACTCTTGCCTCAGCCCCAGCCAGTCCTGTTGTTTTTTGGTGTTCTTGTTCTTTTCAGTGGAGATTAGATAGAGCTGCTCTGGCGACATAAGAGACAGAAGCATAGCTGGTTTGGATGTGAGCTAATATTTTGTGCTTATCACGAAATAATAGCCTGTTCGGGGCTTTTAAAGAATGTCCTAATTGTGCTTAATCCTAAAATGTCTGTGATTAAATTACATGTTAAAATTTGAACCAAAAAAAAGTGTGTGTTCTGCTTTAGAGATGCCTGCTCCGTTGCATAAGACTCCACAGTGGAAAAAAGAAGTCTTAGGAAACAAGTTACATGCAATTTCCTGCTTTTTTCTGAAGGTGCTTGAAGTGAAGTTGTAACAATGACACAAATGCAACCGACATACAGTAAAACCTCCAGATTATGGGTTTATTGTACAGGTGCAAATGGATTTCAGTACAACATCGGCAATTCCACTGACTAAGAAATTATTTTCTCAACCCGTTAAAACTGACATAAATTCTTCTATGGTAACTATTTCTATAAATCCAGGAACAAGGGACGGCATATTTAAAATCTTTTTACTAGTTCTGTTCTGACTCTTCGGACATATATTTGTGAAATATTGTGAGAGTAAAGGCCCTCAATACCAGTTATGATTTTTACACAAGCATGTGCAGAGATAAGAAAATCAGAGATCCATCTGTCCACGCCATTTCTAAAACCTATAATCCAATATCAGTACACAGATACTCAGCATTAATAATTAAAATTATCCATTTGTTTTTAAACAACCAATCAATTTCTTAAAGGCTTTTTTATAATTTTAGTCATGAACCTGCTGTTTACTTATTTTGACTCCTTAAGAACGGTCCGTGGTGTATCACATTCGAGGGGTTAAACATCTTCAGTTTGACTCTGTTATTTTTGGAAATGGTAATAAATGTTAATTACAGTTTTCTGTTACACTGTAAACCTGTTTTACACACCTGACTAAAACACATAAAGTTGGTCTCGATTCATCATGAAAAATCTTTCCAGCATATAGAATAAAAGGCAATTATAATGGATAGTTTAGTCCATAATATTTACACAAATCACTTTTGGGGGGTTGTGTCAGGAAAGGCATCCAGAGTGAAAAATCTGCCAAATCAAACATGTGGAGCTACCCGCTGTGGTGACCTCTTGTGAGTAAGGGAGCAGCAACTCCAAGTAGCCAAGTTTACTTTGTAATATTAGCACTCACCTTTAAACAGACCTGTTCAGAATCTGATTTGTTAATTGATCCCTTCTTATTTTTTGCCTCTTTTAAATGCATACCTTATAAACAGCTTTGGTAAAGCTTCATATATGCTTCTTTGGTTTGGTGCATCAACACAAAACCAAGATGGTTTGTGATACCGTCTTGGTTTTGTGGTTCTTCTCTTTCAATGTAGTATTAGCTGCCATGTTTCATTGTTAGTGCTGTAATTAGTTACTTTCAATACAGACAATACTCAGACAAATTGCATAATTTTAGGGGTTTACAGGACACAGCAGAGTAGAAAAACGAAAGTGAATGCGAACATGAATGCACACGCACATACACAAATACATGACTGGAATAAAGGATTTTATGTGTTTTAGGCCACTTTACATCCTCACATTACAGCTCCTCTCAGGCTTTGAGTGTTGTGCTAAACCTGAAGTCTTGTGCAAATTATGTAGCTATCAGTGACCTATAAATTAAAACCAGTCTGAGAAAATTGTGAATGGTCTCTGGATCTCTGGACTTAAATAATAAAAATTGTTTAGTTGACACTTACTGCATCCTCTAAGAGGAGATCTGAAAAGTATGCAGGATGCAGCTGACAGTTCTGGCTGTATACATGTATGAGTTATATAGTGTCCATTAGTGAATGTGCACCTTGGGTATAAACCAGGCTGGCATGCTACACGTGTTAGTTTCACAAACTGAAAATTGTATTGATACAATTAATGTTTGCAGTTGGCAATGTTACCTTACCTAACAGAAGTGTAAGCTGGATAAATAAATAATAATCTTGACAATTAAAACTGTAATTTAGACTTAAGCTGGTAAAAAAAAAATACTACTTAATAAAAGTGGTTAAAGATGTTCTTATTATAATCCTGGATATTTGACAGGAAGGCAAAAGTCTCTTTGGTGGAGCCGCAAAACATGTTCATATCCTGGAAAAACACTGGTATGTGGAGCAACCTCTTGCTTGGTGTGACTCTTTAAACTAAAACATTGTATACATTAAGAAAATATATTTTAAATCCATGCATTACACAAAAAATGATATTGCACAAATTGTGCACAAACTGGTTTAGTAAGTGTGGGAAGTGTCTATTTTTCATCTCCTGCTTTACAAAATCAAAAACAGCCATCTAAAATACATAAACACTGAAAGAGCTGCCTAACAGTCCTCTGCTTGGTATTTTCAAGCGTCACTACCAGTCTTCCTCTCCCTTGTCTGGCCTACCCGGCTGCCTGGATGGCTGATTCTGATGGCGCCAAGCACTCTGCAACTCTGCCGTAATCAGGAACAGTGAGGGGCAGTCTCTATCACAGAGAGTTTCTTTCCCTTTCCTTTGTTTTCCACAGATTTCCTTCCTCGTTTTCTTAGATATTCTCTCCCCCTGATGTAAGTCCAAACAGAGGCCTATTTAGAAAGTAAACAGATGAATGAGGGGAGGTTCTGAGCCTGGCGTCCGTGGAGTCAGGCACTGAGTGGAGACGTCTCGCTCCACCCGCCCTGTGCTGACACAGCCTGTAAATATACAGCATGACAAATGGCATGGCTCTGCAGCAGTCCCCCGACCAATCTCTGGCAAGCAGGCCTGATGCCGGAGAGGCTAGCCGACAGGCCGTGTCTGATTCACTGTCACAAGAGACACATTGTTTATAGGACAGAGAGACACTGTAACACAAATACTAATACCCCTAGAGTGGGTGACACATTGGGAAATCCCTTGGTTTGTGGCTCCAGCATTGGCCTCAAGGAGAACATTGCAAGGAGAAGTTTGTTGCTTCTCCTTGCTGAAAAGTGTCTTACACTGCGTGTCCTGCCTTGCATGTATATCCTGATGATAATGCACCATGCCTAATTTTTTGCCCTGGCCTTTTCGCCTTGCTCTAGTTACACCAGCTTGGCTTCCGATCCTTGGCTTTCCACAAAATATTCCTTTGCCCGACTGTGACTGGAAACATATATTTTCACCATAGCAAATTTATTTTCATGCTTCTCTCAAAGGACATCCTCTCAGGGAATATTCATCTTGGGAGAGCTCAAACAACAGTTTTTCTTCCTGTTTGTCTCAGTTTTTGGCAAAAACACTGGCTATCATGCATATCCTAGCTCCGTGATAACTCAATAACTAAGTAAAAGGCCACACATAGAGATGTTGATGGATTTGATGGATCATTGTGGAGGAAAAGTTTAGAGAAAGGAATTTCTTTGGGGGTGTGTGGGGGGTGCAGGGGGTGGAGGCCCATGGAGGGAAAAGGCTCTGTTTGACCTCTAAGGATAGACCTGCAAACTGAAACGACCACCCTATTTCCGGCCATACTCTCTACCAGGATTTCCTTCCCATGTCTAGGCCCAAATCTACTGAAGCACCAGGGACATGGGCCACAGTGGGCCACCTATTGTGAGCTGGCTCACTAGCTGAGGTCACACAGGGAGCCTGTGAGCGCCAGACTGGCAGGCGATCCATGGTTTCCTCCAAGATAGGAGATCAAGTAAATCAGAGTTAGGAGCCGTTACCCTTTAAGAGTCCTAATGACCACTGCTCCTTCCCCCCACCACGCGGCTATGTCTGCGATGTGGAGCATTATGAGGATGGTATTTTGTGCTATCATCCATTTTTCATCGACTGGCTCTCCTTTCAGCAAACATGATATCATCCTGGTATCATGGCTAACTTAATGCAGCCAGTATTAGTGTTGTGTTATGTAGCATTAGCATATAGACTGGAGCTCCATTAGTCATGCCCTGGACTTTTGCCCCACATGGATACTGTGTTACCTCTTAAGAGGATCCATTTTTCACAGGCTGCCGTGGGCTATAAAGACAAGAGACAAACCAATTGATTTTAATTCGTTGGCAGCGTCAGGGGAGCCTGTTTGAATGGACACATGGAGATTCATCTCCCTAAGCACTAGTAATGACAAGACTATAATGACAACTATCTGATCGAGACCGATTTGCTGTTGCTCGAACAACAGAAACATCTTTGATGTTGTGCAAGTTGTTGAGCATTACACCTACTAGGTCACCTTTAAAAACCCACCTGACATTTATTATTCTCATTTGCACATTGTAGCCATCTCCTTATAGATCCATGCCACTGATCAGCACAAACTACAGAGTCACCCTCAGATCTGCAGATCTAAATTTCTTAAGATGGATAATCTCAAATATTTGATCACAACAACTTATTTTACTTACAGGCTGCATCATATGCTGAGCAGATTCCTCATACTCTTAAAAATCAATTGTCATGGTTCAGTCAGGGTAACAAAAAGGAATTTGCCTTTCTTCCAAGTAACCACTTAAGAGCAAGCGTGCTGGAACTCAGGTGTCACTCACTGAACCCATTAAGTCCAGATTCCAGTGGTGTGCTATTACCAAACAAACTATCCTTGTTGCATAATTACATGCATTTCATTGCACTCGTTTGAAAATGTGATCAAAATCTGTGCAGTGCATCATCACTTACAAGAATTTTAGCCTTATTTACCACAGGATTTGTGCACGTATGATGTTACCTGACTGTCAGCGACAGGTGCAAGACCAAGTTTCTGATCAAGCTGAACTCAAAAATACAGGCTAACTTCCTCTGTTGTGTACATTTCATCAAATGAGACAGAGTTTAGGTATAAATCTTTTCTCTTTCATCAGAGGACCACAGCTGAAAGAATGAATTCCATATGTTATGTTGCTGGATTTAATATGTTGGAATAAGTCCTCAGTATAATCTTAGTAAATCTGCAGAGTTACTCATTTGTTATGGAACATTAAATATAACATATCTGTAATGTGTAGCTGAGCTCTCGGTAAGTCAGGATTTTTACATTTTTGTTGCTATTCATTGTACTTCTCCTCAGGCTTAAAGGAGTCAAAAAATGTTCACTGACCTCCTCTCTCCCTGCTTTACTCTGACACCTGCACAGGTTCAACAAAGATACAACAGAGGCACTTTACTTTTACAACCCCAGTCCCAAAAGTATTACAACACTATGTAAAATAATAAAAACAGAATGTAATGATTTTCCCAGAAACCCATAGTTTAAGTAGATCACACAAAACATGTCTAATATTAAAATGAAAAAATGCATAATTTTAATAGAAAATATTAGCTTAGAATGGCTGCTGTATGCAATTTAGTGTTGTCTTGCTGAAATATGTAAAGCCTCCGGTCAAAAAGTCATCATCTGACTGGGAGCATATGCTGCACTAAAACCTGTATATACTTTTCAGCATTGATAGTGTCTTTCCAGATTTGTAAGCTGCCAATTTTATCGGCACTAATGCACCCCCATACCACCAAAGATGCAGGCTTTTGAACTCAGTGCTGATAACAAGTTGGATCTGTAGTTCAGAGGGCGCACCCTCCATGTTTTCCAAAGATAATTTTAAATTTGTAATCATCTGAACACAGAACAGTTTTCCACTTTGTCTCATTCCATTTGAAATGACAGCATCATGTCTGTTTTTAATGCAGTGCTGTCTAAAGGCCAAATGATCATGCACATCCAGTACTGATGTTCAGCCTTGTCACTTGCGCACAGAGATTTCTCTAGATTCTCTGAATCTTTTAATAAAATACTGTAGATGAGAGATTCAAAGTCTTTGCAATTCTATCTTAATAATTTGTAGACGTAGGTTGTTGTTTTTTTTGCACATTCATGAATGTCTGTCAATCTTAACTTTTGATAAACTCTGTCTCCAAGATGCTCTTTTTATACCCAGTCATGTTACCGGCCTGTTGCCAGCGGTATCTTTTTACCACTTTGCTATTAAATATGTTGCACATATGTTGCTGAGATCTATTTCAACATGAACATACATATTTGTGTGCATTTAATGTTTCCATGTTCTAAGGTGAATAAAATATTGGTTCAATCTTGATGAGGCCAGGACACAATCGGTGGCCTTTCTGCGGTTTACGTCCAAACAAGTAAATCTTGAATGTGATTTTACAGGGAGACTGTGAGTTGGAGTAACGGATGGATTGAGCAGAAAGAGTGCCCTCTGTGCACCAGCAGGAAAAGACAGGGTCACAGAGCTGACCGCTGTACCAGCAGGCCTTAAATCAAACTATCCCTGAGTAAAGAGAGACAATACAGGCTTCCTAAAAAAAACTTTGTCTCTTTGAACATGGCTGTTGCTTTAATATTGCCTGTTTTTCTTTAACAAGCCCACCAAACTTCAGTTCCATGTGGATAACCTAATGCCTTTGGAACTGTGAAGATATAAGGCCAAGGTTTTCCAATTAAGTCTACATGGTATGCTAGTCCTCCGACCACCCTCGGAGAGACAGAGCAGGCCTTACACTGTTTCATGATAGTGAAATGGTTATAATCATTATCAGCTCTGTGGTAGTGAGTGGCTCCCACTCTGTACAGGCGGCTCCGTGTCTGACCTGTCTGTGATGTGACAAGGCTCTACTCAGAGGGTAGGGGTCAGGCAGTGTCTGCCGCCTCCGCTGAATATCTGCATGCCATTAACAGCCATGGCTCTGATGACATGTTCTTCCTGAACTGGCCCTGTCTGAGCTCCTTTGCTTCAGCTGGAGATGCCCATGGCCCATGGTCTTGAGGCACTTGTCTATTTTGGGAGGTCATTTGGAGCCGGACACTTTGTCTCCCCAAAGCAGCCTGTCTCCTGATACTGCTATCAACTGCCGGCTTTTAACAGGGAGTCACGGCAATTTACTAGAGTGACGCCATGCGAGGCAGTTATCAGGACCCCGGCACGAGATTAGCTGGTTGGTCTTCTAATGAGCATCCTTGAACAGGGAAATGGAGGGGGAACACAATAATAACACTATTATCCATGGTCCTGACAGAACAGGAAATACTATGTAAAGTGCACAATCTAGAAGAAAATGTCATTCATTTGTCAAGTTCAAAGATGAACAGGGGCCTTTGGGATTCAAACAAGTTTCCTCACAGTCTGTGAACTACCACAGAAGAACTTGCAGTACTTTTCAGATTCAGGGAATAGTTCTTTATAATTCTGTAAAGACCTGGACTGAATGTATTTGAAATATGCGGACATTTGCATTTATGAAACTCAATTAATCGATCAGTATATTGACTTAACATTAATTTAAAAAACAAATTAAACTCAATTATTAGGTGTGAACGGAAAACATTTTTTGAGCTTTCCAGATCTTGTTTGTGTGTGTGTGTGTGTGTCATCGTGGACTGAATGAATTATCTTTCTGCGTTAGCCTTATGATAGAGTGGCGTCCCTTGCAGGGTGTACCCCGCCTCTCGCCCAGATTGATGTGATCGGCTCAAACACCCCAGCGACCCCAAGCTGGATAAGGAAAATGGATGGATGGTTTGAGCAAAACACAGATATGATATAAGGGTTTTGTTACATTCTTTGATTAAATTAATGACAGTAATCAACAAACTACATTGCGAAAAAACGGCAGAGCTGTTCCCTCCCACATCTGGGGTTCTCTGAGTTTTCCACATAGATCTGAAGTAAATGACTCAACTCACTAAACTAGTCTCTGCCGTTCAGTGTGGCAGCTGAAGTTTAAACTGGACTTTGTGGCCTGCCCAGCCCTTTTCTGGTTAAAAATAATAAAATGTGTCTGTAGCCGGGTGATGTCATACTTGGCATAATGTTTTATCATGGATTTTAGAAGGGTTAGATTTACCAGCATTCGGGAAACATTAAAAAGTACAGTGGTTCGCACTAACTGCCTGTGCTCTCTGTAGTGTTTCCCATCTCACCCCCTCCCGACTTCATGCTGTAAACTCCTACTGTTGGTGTGCAGCACTGAAAAGAGATAAAAGAAAACCTTAAAGAGAATATAAACTCAAACCATTAAACAGTGCATTTAGCAGGACTGGAGTTTGTTGTTCTCGAAGCAGTGCGCTTACTTTTTTCATGTTTAAACATGGAATACTGAATTATAAGTAAGGTGGACAGAGACCATTTGCATGTGAATGCTATGCTAGTGTGAGTTTATGATTTCTTCCTGAAGTGTGAAAATCCACTTACTGCCAGTAGTTTTTGGCTCGAATCCTCATCCTGTGGAACAGTGTTTTCATTTTTACGCTGCTCGTATGGATGGCCACGGGCAGTCCGGTGCAAAATTTATGAAGAAACATTTAAATGTTTCAAATTAGCCGAGTGCAAATATGCAGATAATTATGCGTCTGTAGTAGTTTAATTTTGTAATTGCAGTCAACTTATACTGTAGGCAAACTATAGAAACTTATTAAAAATACATAGCATCTTTTTTTTTTTTTTTTTTTTTTTTTAGATACATGGCATCAGTTATGCTTTAATACATTTCAATGAGCGTGCTGTTAAGTGTGGGCTTGATGGAGGCAGTTTGCAACAGGAAAGTCCCCTGTGGATAGCTTGGGGCCCTGGGGCAAGATGGCGCCCACACAAGAAAACCTGTGGTACCATGTGGATATGACAGTCAATAATTATGTTGCATGTTGATGTTTAAAAAAGTGCAATCAAACAGAGAAGGGGAAGAAGAGAGGGGGTGTGTTGAGCCATGAAAGGCTACAGCTTCAACACCAAAGGGCTTGTTACCTTTGCTCTGAAAGAAGCTTTTTATTACCAACCGTGAGGAATCTGGCATTTAAAAGAAAATCTCACTAGAAGATTTAATCTGGTGTATAAAATGTGGTCTTTCTGCGCAGAAATCATTAGAAAAGAGTCATAAAAATGAAAGATCTCACTGTCAAAAATATTCTTCATGTTTGTCTCCTGGCGTGTTTTAAAGATCTGCTGGATTTTTCCTTTTGGTTTCCTTTAAATGAGGTAACTATCCACACCATACATATTATTTTATGTCTGTTCCATGACTATTAAGACCACGCCAAAAAGAAGATACTCCCAACTCGCAACTTCCTGGCTGTAAACAGCTGAAGCCTTTGTTTATTTATTTTATTTTTGATAGTGCATGTGTATGTGTGTGTTTGTGTGTGGGCAGGGATGACGGAGTTGTGCGCCGATCATGTTTTATGGTTGTACTCTTTTCCCAGACTTTAAGTTTGGGTTTGTAGCCTTTGAGGTGTGGATTAGTTTGACTGTTGAGTCAGGCCCATGTGAGGGCCCAGAAGGTCAACCCGGAGAGAGGCCCACGTAAGCAGGCTCCAGTGCTGCTGAATGGGCCGATAATGGCCTGGATCAGAAGGAATGTGTTCATGGAGCCTTGCTACTGACAGCCGGACCCTGGGGACAAGAATTACTGAGACTGATACAAAAAGAAGATGACAAAAACAAAACCTCCGGCACTGTCTCCCCGGACTCCTTGTCTCCACTACAGCTAAATGAATCAAATTGCCTCAAATTAAAGATTTAACTATACTTCTTTGCCCTCGGCTGTTTTGTTTTTTCTCCCTCCAGTTTCATGAAACAAAAGCACTTTTCAAGGCATTGCTGAATTAAAAAAACAGACTCTAGGTAAGCTTTGTGATGTTTGGAACTGTTTACCTGATTTTTGTGCAAAGAAATGGTTGTATAACTTGGATAATTATATGAGGAAAGGGGAACAAAATCTTTGTGTGTTTTAAAAATGCAGCCTTGTTCTGTAACAAATAGGCAAAAGAATTACGTAAGTATAAGCTCATAACCCACCAGTTTTTCTGGTTTCTATGTACAATATGAAGCAAGATAGCTATTTTTTCACTGTACCTTTCCTAACTGTCTTCAATTCTTGTAAATTATGATGGTGTTGCAATCACGGCCATGATCCCTAACTGCTGTTTGTCAGGATTCACACTTTTCATTTTTCTGTAATGATTTATATCCATAAATAATCTCTACTTGTGACCTTCTTTCTGAAGGAAGATTTACTATTTATTTCAATGATGACTTAAAATCAATACATACAAATTATAGATCACACTCACGTGCATAAAAAAACATAAACACATTATTTTAATTAGAATCTGTAGTTTTACTGTCCATTTATTCTGACACAGTGTCATACATGCCTTGCTACTGACATTTGAAATAACATGAAAGATATTTAAATATTCAGTTGACAGTTTCCTGTGCTAAACTGGTTTTGAGCACCATATTTGATAATGTCACATTATTATTGCGATTTTTCCCATTTCAGGTAAACTGTGTTGCAGTAAGATCCACCTAATGTTGTCAGGCAGTCTAACACTGGTGTGTTCTCCAAAGCATACATTAACACATTTGATCAATTAAGAAACCACTGAGCTGAGCTCACCTTCAAGTAAAACTCCAAATGAATCAGGCCCATATTTGAAACAACTCTCCAACCACATCAAGGAGATACTCTGTGTGGTTGTTATAAAGCTTCTTAAGCATCACCTGAATTATCAGTGACATATGGAGTCATTGTGAGCATGCTTCAGTTGACAAATTTGTCTTGCATCAGATGCATCACTTGTATAATCTGCCGTGTATAATATGAGTCACTTGCCCACTTTGTCTGAAATGCAGTCAGAGTTGAGCTGGTGTGACCACTGCAGTATTACCCAGGGGTCTCCAGGGGTGCATGGGACTGGGCCTTCACAGGGAGAGGGGAAGGCCAGGGGACAGGCCTGTGTGAACAGCTGTGCCCTGTTTTAGATCCTCGTACTCAGTTACCTCTTACTCTTTGAAGAAGTCTTCCCTTACACGCTTTCACACATGCAGCATGCATTAGTGGAGCAGGGCTCAGACACAACTGCACAATGAAAAGTTCAAATGCCAGAACTTTGATTTCTCAATTAAAGTAAGGTCCATGTTTGCTTGGGGTTTTTTGTTGTTGTTTTGTTTGTTTGTTTTTGTAGCTTTAAAATAGCACTTTAAATAATCTGTTGTTTCAATAAAAATCAATGAATAAGACGTATTGCCTGTGAATGTTTAAAAACGTGAACAGCCACAGGTTGTTTCAGGCAGCATGTATCATATAGTCATTGTTCTACTGTAGCACATTGCCATTATAAGAGGACATGCATATTGCAACAAGTCCTATTTTTAACAGCTGTTGTCTTGACATTTCTGTGTCTGTTGTTGAAACCTTGAAATAATCAAATGCACAATAAAAGTCACTTAAAAGAAAAAACATCCGCTCTGCCTTATAATCACAGTTTCCCATGTAGGAACCTCTTACAGTCCATCATGGAGCTGTAAATACCATTTTTGCATTGGCCTACTCTTGTTGGGTTGCCTTTACCGGTCACATTGGCATGATATGTGCTGCTATGAGTTTTTTCATTCTTAATACATGTTTAAGAAGAACTTCTCTTCGTTCCTTTTGAAATTAAATATGTCCTCCATACCTGAAATGAATTAAGTGTGCAGTTTGCAAACTGATTTTATTGGCATTGAAGTGTAAAACTACAAAGTTCAGGGGCATTTCAACCGACCAGTGTTTAAACAGATGGGCAGTCTAATTTATTAATGAAGAGTCACTGTTGGTAGCTTCAGATGTCTGCCATTGATCCAGAATTATCCATTGACAAATGCATGATGATACTCAATGACTGCAAGAGTAAATGTTGGTACATAAATAGAATAAAATAACAGCATTGATATATAATACTTGACTAAAATAGATTGTCAAGTTTTGAATTTATTAGTGGCATTTCTTATTCCAGAAGTGTTCACTGTCGTCTTTGGTGAACAAAGTGAACAATTGTTTGAAAAAAATGCATGCCGTCATATAAACAGATCATACAAATATACAAAAAACTGAAATCCACAAACCGGTTGCTTTGGTAGGCATTTTTTTAACACAAATACAAAAAAATATTTCAGCGTGAAAATCCAACCTCTGCCTTGATGATATCCCAGTGTCCTGTTGATTTAAAGATATTCACACAGGTTCATTAATTAACTCGCTGTAACAGTGACCGAGTCAAGACCCTCTCCCAGGGTCACTGGATCATCGGTATGTAACTTACGCTGTACCAAATTTAAAGCATCTAATATGTCTGCATGCTCCTGATGCTTTCAGAGGTTTGCTTCACATGAATCTGTTCCAGCAGCGAGCATGGCAGAGCAGACAGCCTCACTGACTTATGAGCCAGCTGGGTTTTCTTTTGTCTTGATTGAAAATTGCATGATTCAAATGAAGCAGTGCTCTGTAATAACAGTTTTCTTTTCCTTGTCTGACATGTGATTGAGTTACAAAAGGGAATGCATTTGCAACAGGTGCCTCTAACACAGTGCAGGCATGAGGGCCTCCACGTCTACCCTCAGTAACCTCCCTCTGCCCCAAAGCCCTGATCCTGCCAGGGAAATCTGATTCCAGTTCAGACACTGGCACAGTATGCTGCTGCAGCCAAAGCTTGGAGTCTCCACTGGAGCAACCCGGAGAGGTTCAGAGGTGTTCAAGTGAAAGCTGCATGTGTTTATTATGAAGTTTTTTAAAAAGTCAATGTGTCCATAGTTCCTGTTATAATACTGAAATAAAGAAACCCTTTATATAAGAGATACAGTTTTATATTTAAAGCCTTAGATTACATATGTTCCATTCAAACATAAGTAAGATAGCTATCAGGTTAAAGTACACTTAATATGAGTTAAAAATTTGAAAAGTCTTATTTAACATTTTAGCACACTACCAATGGTTGACTTGAGCATGGTATAATTTCATTTTACTGACAAGTTTAATATTGGGTTTAACTTTAGTTACTAAGCTTTCTATTGCCAATCAGAAGTTTTTACTACTAAACTTTTAAGTCTTTAATTATGTTTTTTTTATTCTTACAAAGCCAAATCAAAGTAATAACTCACTTAAATTAAACTTGCGCCAGTAATTGATGATGGATGGTTAAGCGCAATTAGGGAATACTGGGTATATTAGTGTAACATTATGTCTGACTTCAGTCAAAATGGGTAGTAGGGTAAGTAGTTGGTACAACTCTACATTGAAACAGGAAATCCATGTCATCTGCAGCCTGTCTTGACAAGACAAGAAACTTGAGATTAGGAGGTGCCAGAACCGTGGAGAGGTCAGTGCGTAAGGGTTCACCTGTTGTGTCTCCAGCCAATGTGAAGGCCACTGCCTCTACACGTGTAATTTCTGTTTACTAAAACAAGCTGCTATAGGAGCTTTGCAAGTTCTAAAAAGCAGGAAGGGTTTTCTAAAATAACTACGAAAACATATTAGTACGTGTTGCTTCACTAGTACATAAATAGCAGGGGTTTCTGAAACTGACATCCAAGCACCCACAGTATGGTATTGCAGTCCCATTTCCCATACTAATACCAGTGTAGAGTTCAAATGCTTAGTTAAAATATTGCAAAAGTGTTGCTATACTGTTTAGGAATTACACCATTTTACACAGTTTCAGAAGACCATCAAAAGGAGCTGGACAATTTACCTACAAGCAGTTTCATAGACAGGTGAGGCCTGCACCCTCATTCTATGACACATTAAGCAGATAAAAAGATCTGCAGTTGATTCCAAGGGCTGAAACTGGATTTGGTAGCTTTTCACTGGAATTCTCAATATGAGGCCCAAAGAGATGCCAATGCAAGATAATGAGCCCTGAAAACTGAAATAAGATTATCAGCGACTCAGAAAAAACTCTAGGAGTATCCAAATCAACAAGGTGGGTAAGGTATTCAAAAGAAAGTATGCAGTGCCCATCTCGGCTACACCGAAACCCTGTTGCTGTGTCCATGTTCTTGATTAAGGAAAACAACTTCATAACATCTAACACATCTAAGGTGAGAACACTCTTGAGGAGGTGAGAGTATCACTGTCAAAGTCTACAATCAAGAAACAACTTCATAAATGGATATCCAGAGTTTTTACACCAAGGTGTAAACCACTGGTTACACTAAAGATCAAGAAGACTGGGTCAGACTTAATTAGAAAACATCTAAAGGAGCTTGTACAGCTCTAAAAGAAATCTTTGGACAGATGAAATCAAGATTAACTTGTACCAGAAAGATGGTAAGGGAAAAGCGTGGAAAAGGAGATAAACAGATTGTGATATGAAGCGTACCACATCATCTGTCAAACATGGTGGACCCATGTGAATTTGTGGCTGTTAGCGGAAGTGGGTCACTAGTGTTTATGGATGATGAGACTGTTGATAGAAGTAGCAGAATGAATACTAACATTTCCAGGGCTATACTCTCTGCTCAGATTCAGTCAAAACTGATTGGACTACATTCCACAGACCAAGTAGATAATAACCCAAACCATACTGCAAATGCAACCCAAGAGTTTCTTGAGGCAAAGAAATGGGATACTCTTCAATGGCCAATTCAGTCACCTGGTCTTTGTCATTTACTGGGGACAAAACTGAATGCATAAAGACCCACAATCAAGTCCTGGCAGAGCATCTCAAGACATGACACACAGTGTTTGGTGAGGTCCGTGGGTTCTAGACTTCAGGCATACTTAAAGACCAAAAATATCCTAAAGTTGTGTTGATCTGAACACAACGCAGCCAGAAAACCAGCTACATGGCCCTGAGCCCAATATAATGTGTAATTTCTATATGTAATAATGTTTCTAACTTAACACAATTCTTACATATTTAAATACTTAAACTACTAGTTTAAATTTGGAGCGTTTTGGTGCTTTGAATCAAAGCTAAAACTTCATCATGTGTGAATTTACTGTGATCAGCACTGCATTTATTCCCACCCAGCAAGGCAATGCATGTGATGTCATCACAAAACTGCAGAAAAACCGTATTCTCAGTAAGAAAAAATTCCTAATGAGGTCAATGGGTCAAAGATTAGGTCTAATGCAAAATCGTCCTATCTGTCATCCTATGTAAATGCAATTGCAGGCTTTCCATGTTCTTGTAGTTTTATTATTTACTCATGTCTGTTTAGGTGAGGACAGACTGAAAGATGAGTGTCAGCATCATTATTTTTGTCTTATTTCTTTTATGCTATGTTGATGCTTTGTCTTCACTCTTCATAATCTCATAAACTTTATTAGATTATTGTCTAAAAATTTCTAGTTAAATTCCATGTTTGTGGCTCAGTAAAAAAATGAAGTAGAAAACAAAATAAACAATGAAAATAATCAGACTTTTCAGCGGAGAAATAAAAAGCACATATTGGTGCATATGAGTTTCTCAATTGTTTGTTTTTGCTTTCTGTAAAAACTTTACATACTAAGTGCAGTGGGTGTGAATAAGTTTTTGTAACTTTAACTTAAAAAGAGAGATGGGTGTTTCGCCTTTAAGAGTTAAGAAACTTGAAACCTTGTTTGCGCAACAATCAGTGCAGCTCAGCCGCCAAAGTGTCTAGACTAGCACATGATGGTAGTCAGCCAATGGCTCCACCGCTCTCCTCGGGGGCCCCGTGTATGTGTGTGTGTGAGTGTGTGTGTGTGAGGAAGAGAGAGGAGGGGGGCAGAAAGAAAAAGAGCGAGAAACGGAGAAAGAACGGGACCTGGGCTGCAGTTTGGTTTAGATCTGAGCAGAGAAGCAGGAGCTCTACTCAGCCCCGGATCGATCGGCTTCGTAAAGCTCATTTCAGCACGCATGGACGTTTTGTTTGGATTTTAAAAAGAGAAGAAGTGCACTGACATCTCGAGAAGAGGGCAAGGATCCTGACTTTGCGCTGCATTTTCTTTGGATTAAAACGCATCGAAGTACCTCATGCTCTACGTGCCGGTGTAGAAAGTAGAACTGGGGTCGCTAAAAGTCGGGAACTGTTTGAGGCAGCGAGTTGTCGTCTTGCTTTGGAGGCTGTTGGCTTTGGATTATATTATAGAGTATATTACTATATGTTTTCATGTGTTCAGATTATTTTTTTATTTGCTTGTAAGAAAAAAAAGGCTGTAAACAGTCCATTCCACAGCGATCCAGGAGAATAAGTCACAGTTTCATAGCTTGTTTATTTACAGTATAATCGGCTGAATTCATGCCTTTTGATCGGAATGCTGCAGTGCATTTGTTGCTCGGTTTTGCTGTTGTAGATGCAACAAAATCTCCTTAATTCTAATGTTGCGGTTTTGCCACCAATGCTCATCACTTGGCTGTGCATGCACTGCACGGCATTTCACCGTCATTAATGTTTTGCAACGACCGGAGAAGTGTCTTTAATATTAGGATATCCGTACAAGAGTAATAATAAAAAAATCCTTATAGATTTTCAAGTTGTCGTATGTTCAGGACGAAACGCTCAGGTCTTGTGCGGCGACTGTGGAGAAGCCGTTTGATCCCAGATAAAGAAGGGGAAGATGGAATTGGCAAAACTGGTGAGGGCTGTAGGGACGATCTGTTCAGCTACAACCCAGAGAAAATTCCCAAAACGGAGTTCAGACCGATGACCCCTAGCGGGTCTCTTGTCTTGGACATAGGGGGTGTGTGCCCCGTGGAGAGCAGCGACTTGAGGGTCACGTCGGACCAGGATGGGGGTGCCGCGTGTGCCCAGGAGCAGGGCAGCCCCCGCTCGCTACAGGACAGCGAATGCAGGACGGTGACGTGCTGCTTATTTAAAGACCGGGACCACTCCGAGCTTAGGGGTGCAGAGACGGCTCAGGGCACCAGGGGTCCGGGGTCGTGTCACTTCGGGCTGAGGAACCTTGGACCAGGAGAGAGCGACTCTCCGGAGGCGCAGGAGGCGATGCCACGCACGGTATTAGAGCAAGAACTGAAATCAGCCACATACGCTCTTTTAAAACGGCTCAAGGAAAAAGCGCTGGATACCTTACTAGAAGCGGTGGAGTCCAGAGGAGGGATGCCGAGCGACTGTGTTATGGTTTCACGGACAGAGCTGAGATTCGGCGGCCATGTGGCATCCCCTCAGCTGCTTGTGTGTAAACTGTACCGCTGGTCTGACCTCCAGCACTCTGCCCAGCTCAAACCGCTCTGTGAGTGTAGGAGCTTTGGGGCCCCTGACAGTCCAACAGTATGCTGCAACCCCTATCACTACAGTCGACTCTGTGGGCCAGGTAAAAGACTCTGCCACACAAACTGCATGCATGTTGTACCACAAAGGCCTGCAATAGCTTAAATGACAACAAAGCACTAAGCATTTGGGCATCTGCACTTGTTTTGCATGAAAACGTTCCTCAAAGTTGTCTCTGTATTTTCACTTTGACACACCTTTACTGCACAATAATGCGTCTTTTCTTTAAATGCAACAATTTCATTTAACTTTCAAACATTTTCCATTTGATTTAAAGGCAGATTGTGTTAGAGTTACAAGCAGAAACCAGCATTATTTAGGGGTGGGCATTAAAGGGCCTTGGAAATTTTTCTGTCACACTGCCTTATTTGTCCTGTTGTTTGGCTTGGTTTCATACCCTGTGATAGAGAAAGGTTGGCCATTTGATTAAACAGTTAATGATTACCAAAGCCATCTTTACTGCAAGGTGAGCAATAATAATAAGTGTGAGCAAAGGGACATGCACGAAGATTTGACAAAGCATAAATGTGGGGCAGATTACTTAGATGATACCTTGGGTAATTTTATTATATTTGTTCAGAGCGTGTGTTGAAAACAAACCAGGATCTGCACAAATTTTTCAGCGGTTTATTGTGCCTGTCAGTTTTGACCCAGAATTTCAAATTTGAACAGCTCTGTTGTTGCAGAGCTCACTTCAGTGGCCTGTGACATCAAGTTTCCAATAAAGGGGAGTTTGTTTGTTTGTTCCGCTGTCCATGTATACAGTACTGTGTGTACTGTGTAGTGTGTCTGAGCAAGTCGGTGCCTTCAGAGTGACTGCCACTACCTCTGTTTTGACTTTTTGTATATGACATGCATGTGGCTGTTTAGAGTTACTCAGAGGTACAGCCTCGCTGCTGTATGTCACTTTAAGTGGCGTGTGCTGGAGATTAAGCTTTATTTCCACAATCAATCAGCTATCTATGGCAGAACCTCCCTGACCTCTATTAAACGCATTAGATTTTGGCAGTGGACAGGGTCTACGATTTGAAAAACCTTAAACGCAGGGCCACTCGACCCCGCTGACCCAGTGACAACGCCTGGTATCATGTGTAAAGATGCAAGCGTTAGTATTTCTGTCCCTTCACTGGCACAGGAGGAGGATTTTCCATAACATCCATGTTTACTAGAGCCAGCTGGCTGTGACAAGCACTTCAAAGTCACAAGTTTAACAATATCAGAATTCATATTGAGCAAATGGGGGAAACTGATGTGGATTTTGGCTCTGGTGTCCTAACACGCTGTCCAAATCAATCAGAACCGATTATATGTAACCTCAAGTTTGCTGACAAACCTTGCTGTTTATTGGTTTGAAAAAGATCAGTTTGATAGACAAGAGTGTGATATTTGTTCCATCTGCTGAACAGTGAGCCTGTGATGTGGGGTTTTTCTTCTTTCTTTTTTTTTGCCCCCACTGAAACTACCAAGATGAATTATAAGAAGAGGGAAAGAGGCACATACCCCAAATTGGGACTAAGGCTTGTAGTAGACATAGCTCACATGCGCTCATGCGTGGCCCAATAGAGCTGGTATTTCTTTCACACTATTCACAAGGGGGGGGGGGGCTTTGAATCAAGACCTTAATCACCGGGTTTTGACAGTGTTTGTAGACGGGAATGTAAAAAACAGGATTTTTACAGGAATGAAACTCAGTAAAACAAACAGGTTTTAGTGTAAAAGCAGTCAGCCCTTTTGTAAAAACTAAACTAAAAACATAACTGTAGCTCAGCCTACTTAAGATTTATCTAAAACTATAATACTGTTCAAAGTTTTACACACAGGATTTTAAGGAATAAAACTTTATAAAATGTGAAGCAGTGAGCTGAGATTGAAGTGGACAAAAAACTTTTCCCTTTTATTTCGCCAGGCATTATACTTTTCGAATGAGATCAGTTTCAAGTTGCGCTTTAAAAGCCCTTTTGTCCTGAGGAGGTCCCCTCATGCTATTTAGGTGAAGGAGTGGTGATAATATACAGTTTGCATACTACTGGCGCCAGACTGACTAGCTGTGTATCTGAGTGACTGAGTTCAGATCCTGGCAATTACTGCCGCCACTCTTAAAGGACCCACTGCTATTATGCTTTTCTCCTTCCCATTTTCCCTGTAGGCGAGGTCACTGTGTGCTCGCAAAGTTTTCTTTCCTTTGTGCTTTCCTTCTTCTTGTGCAAGTTACTTTCTTCGTTTCTCCTTTTTATTGGAAAAAAAAAAAGTCAAGGCTTTGAACAGAATTAAGTTAAAAAGAGATTTACTCGTATTTATTAAAACACTAACTAAAAGTTAGGGTTAGTCTGTGGTCATATTAAAGACTGCTCAGCTTTAATGATATCTCCTTAAGTAACAGAGACAAATGAAGGGAGTGTTTCGCATTGGTTTATTAGCTTTTTAACTAGCGTTTGAAGAAAATGAATTTATTTCGTAGCGCAGACACAGAGCTGTAAGAGTCAAGGTGCAATCTGCCGTTTCCTCTGAAATGTTGTGTGTTGAAGCTTCTCTTGTGGCTTGACTTGAGCTGTGTATGTGAGCTATGTTTCTTGCTTTTACTGAAAACAAAAAGCGCAGCATGACTTCACACAGAATATAACGTCTGGATAGATCTTTGATACTAGAACATTATCTAAATACTAGATCATTATATGTGTATGCCTGTGTAAAGTATAGTGTACGCAAAACCTTACAGTTACCAGCCTCTAAACATTTTCACCAGCGTCAGAGGTTTTCACCCCCTAAAACATCTTTCTTACATCAAATTAGTGCTTAAAATACAAATGCTGTGTCGCAAATGTTAGATCTTCTGAAACCTAGCTCCATAAGTCCATATTTTCTCACGACTGACTTAACCTTGTGTTTTACCTTCCTTTTTTTCCCTTTATAAGGTTATTGACATTACTGTTTTGTGTTACAGAGTCACCCCCACCTCCTTATTCAAGGCTTTCCCCTAATGAAGAACACAAGCCACTGGGTGAGTGACAAACACAGTTGAACTCTGTTGCGCCTCAGTTCCTCATCTTCATCTGAATCCTGCTATTAGCACTTGCACTTTTTCTGTTTGGGAGTGCTGAAGAATCGTTATGACTGATGTCTAATGATTCTTGTATTAATAAAAATAATACTAATTAAAGACCATCGGAGCATGTAAATTGGAAATAGCACGGTCAGTCGCTGTTTTAACAGGAAGAAGCACAAATAGAGTAATGCGGAGAATTGTAATGGCTGTAACAGGGCACCATGACTGGCAATTTACATGGTAGCTTTGAGATGAGACCTGTGCCAGCTTGTGGCATAATGTCAGCATACCAGCTAGAGCCAGGCAAGATAGTATGGTGTAGAAGATAGAGGTGTGGCCGGCCCATATAATTCGACCCTGCTCAGTGTGTATTTGCATGGGTTTTTTTGTTTGTTTGTTTTTATTGATGATCAAGAATTGCTTCAAATTCCTTTGAATGAGTTGATTGAATTGAATGATATAATCGCATTGGCCTTATTTATTACGGTCATGTCAAAATGATTCAACCCATCTCTAATATTGCTGTTTTTGAATCACTTAACAAATCTTTAACGTCACTGAATTGGTTCAAAATGCAGTTAATCTTTTGGTAATTCAATTTTAACGCGCTCATAGTGTTTCATTAGCAGACACAAATATATCTATGTAGGTGCTTTAGCTCTCTTCCCTGCGAAGAGAAAGAATAAATTATTTCATTTTATTAAAGCAAGCAGTGGTTTAACAGAAGACTAACCTGGGGCTGTACGATGTTCGGTGTATGAAGGGCAACACATAGAAAATACAACATGGAGATGAGTCCCTCACTCAGTGCAGTGGACTTCCAAGGAATTAAAGCTTGAGTGTTTTTTAAGTGTCTTTAAGTTTAAATCTGATTCGCAGTTTTAAATTTCATTTATAATACTGCATTCAGTGTCATAAGACCCTACGCCACGGCCTACCACAGAAATAACTATGTGTCATGGTGATGCAGGCCCCGTAGTAGTAATGCGCCATGTAAACACAGTGTATTGATTAGCACATGGTTAATAACTGTTACACAAAGTGTACTAGGCTGTAATTGTATCCAGCTCACAATACTAATGCAACAGCTAGTACTCTTCCAGTGTTTACATGTGCTGTTTCGCCATTTTCATAGCTCGGACAAACTGTGTATAAACTTGATCAGTTTTAATGTCTTCTCTCTTACCTTCATTTCAGTTAAAGTAATTGTTGTTAAATATTTATTATCTCTGAGTGGCAGAACAGTGCAGACATACCAGCACACGAGTACAAATGCAAACAATGACATCGCCCACCGTGTCTTAGACTCCACGCTGGCCTATAAATCAAGCTTTGTGCGGGATTTAAAGAAAGCGGTGGCAGCATGAAAAACAAATATTAGTGAGCTGGAAGCATTTGCACATGAGATGCAGGATAAAATTCATAAAGAGAGTTGTCAGGAGATTGTGAGACTACCTTTAATGCTTATTGGAGGTCACAAAGGCCAAAGGATAATGTTACTAATCACTGACTTTGGGGTCTGACTAATTTCGGTCCTGAGCTCTTTACTGTTAATCTCAGCGCTGTCCTCAAAATCAGTCAAATATGCTGTAATACAGAGAAACTGACTGTCTACAAATGCAGGGTTTCTGCTGTTGTATTAGCTTATTAGCTAATTGTGAACAAGATTTAAAAAGAAAGACTTCTCAGAATTCTTTTTTGTATTACTAAATGAATGTTTGAGCAATGCTGTTTGCAGCTGTACTGTATGTACTACTCAGAGACTACACCACTGAGTGTCTCTGGCTGATGATAAGTAAGAATATGGATTACTTGCCTGCGTTGTTAGTAGATCAGGGGTTGATTTCTGCCTTATTCCCCACAGATCTGTCAGACTCCACATTGTCTTACACTGAAACCGAGGCAGCCAGCTCACCAAACATCACACCAGGGGAATTTTCAGGTACGTGTTTTTGTTTTACCTACAGTGGACAAATGAGCAGTTTTGACATGTTTTTTTTGTTTTTGTTTTTTTTCACCAGTTTCACAAATTGATTAGTAGAGGGTTAAAATGCATGAAGGGCCAGTGTGTAAATACTGGTGTGATGTTAAATACGGTTGCTGATTATGGGCGGTCAGAAGTTGTCTGGATGTTTGTGCATACATGGATTTAGGTTGTGATTTCAGCTATATTGCCTTCCTGACTTACCTCTTAATATATGTGTGAACAGCTGTTTGAAGTAGTGGCACATCAGCTCTCACTAGCACTTATTACTCTGATTGATTCTAACACTTTCTGTTAGATGAAGTGATACGTGTGGTAAAGATCAATTATAAATAGATTAGGCGCTTTGCTTTCTTCCCCGAACTATATTTGAAATTGGTAGTTTGGGTAATAAAGATCATCATTTAGTTGTAAACAAGAGCGTCTTTCATGCTGATGTGTTTGCCTGTGGTTGCCCATGTTTTTTGCACAGTTGTCTGCGTCTGAATATATGAAGCTAAATGCATACACTTGCATTGGTAAACTGTAATATTTCCACTGTAATAAATCAGGGGAGCTTTGAGTGTGGCATCATCCTGTTTTTATGGCTTTGAAATGGTTAAATTGAGTCTAGCTGGAAAAAATGTGTCTGGAGTGTACTTTAACGACAATTCAGTGCTGTTCTCTGCACAAAATTGAGTGTGTGAGGGGGAGGTTTCATTTTGATGGTGTATTTTATTCTTTCTCATTAAGGACCATTTCAAACAGTCCAAGCTTTAAAGATAAAGGTTTCATTGTGAGCAGTGCAGCGGTTCAGTGGGGCGTGTGCATTGGCTTCAGAGCTGGCCTCCCCTCCTCTGTTTTTCTTTCAGAAATATTTGAGTGGGATCAAACTGTAATAAGATCCAAGCTTGCTCAGAAACACACACAAGCACACGTAGTTGTCCACATGCATGTGCACAGACACACATACAACCCTATCCAACCTCCAGCCTGGCTGTAAATGGGCTGCAGGGAGGGGTGGGTTCACGGAAATGGAGTTGCTCCTGTGAATGGGGCCACACCAAAGGAGGCGAGCAGAAACTGCCCTGTCCTCTGATGTGAAATGAAACTCTCCGTTCTCATGGCCCACAGTGAGCATGCCTCCCCCTTTCGTACTAGGGTCCTAGCCAGCATGCGCAGTGTCATGTGGACAGGGAGTCAGACCTCTGATTTTGGGGGCTTGCAGGGAATTGCATTTCCTGTTAAGGGGTCTGCCATGGCTCAGAGGCCAGGACACTGAGAAGTTGACATGGCTACCTGGCACTGAAGCATTCAGTCAGCGAAGGCCCCCTCCTCCCCAGCGCACAGGCTGTCACCACCTCAGCATGGCCTGGCGACACTCCCTGAGTCAACAAATGAGGGGCTTGTCAGAGCGCGCACCACAATTCCTCAGAGACTCTGGTGAGGGAGGATCTAGACATGCTAGGCTTTGGTTTCTTCCAACTGTTTTTGCAGGCCAGGCCAGATCATTCTGCAATGACTGTGATAAACTTTGCAAAATGAACTCAGGAAAGAGAATGACCAGGGCCCTGCAGAGAGTTTTTCTATACTAAGAGGTTTCAGATACAAAAGCATTTCCATTCCATGTAGAATAAACATCAGCATCTTGTCAACGATATAGAAACTCCATCGTGTATCAACTCTATTTCATCGTAACACCACAAGCTTGAAGGCCTCCATATAAAGCCTGCATACAGTAGGTCTGATTTAACATAAAACCTGCAATGCATGTTGTCATGTTATCCTCTCTGTAACATGCTGCTGACCTGGAGATGACTTTCCTTGTGAATCCCCCGCCAGCTTAGGTAGAGAGAGTGTCTGTGTGTAACCAGAGTTGTGTGGGATCCAGACTCCACCCCTCACGCAGGAACAAGTAAACCTCTTAAAAGCAAGTCTGGGGGGCACTGGCTGGGTGGGGTGCAGTCAAATAGTCGACTAGAGTTTGCAGCCCTGGGCTACAGAAATACCCGCCGAGCATTCTTTTGCGTCACACAATGGCACAGAAACAGATCGGAACTGGTTGGTGTGGTAGATAAGCTTGTTCTGCCACTTTACAGAACATATTCAGATCAATTTGAATAGGTATACTCCTTCTACTTCAGATTATTTAGTGCCTTGTAAATATTCCATTAAACCAGTACGATCTATATCGTAAAGTTCCTGTTGCAGAGTTACAGTTACAGTTCAGATACATTCACCTGATCTCTTTGGTTAGTGTGTGCAGTTGTGCACTATGCTAAAATGTTTTTCAAAAGCTTCTCCATGTGCACAATGTTGTATTCAAGGTCAGTTTTATTCATATAGCACCAAATCACAACAACAGTTGCCTCAAGGCACTTTATATTGTAAGGTAAAGACACTACAATGATACAGAAACAGGGAAAAGCCCAACAATCGTACGAACCCCCATATGAGCAAGCACTTTGGCGACAGCGGGAAGGAAAAACTCCCTTTCATCGGGAAGAAACCACCAGCAGAACTAGGCTCAGGAAGGGGCAGCCATCTGCAACGATCGGTTGGGAGTGAGGGGAGGAAGAATGTGTGTAATATTCATACCTCCTGATCCTATATGTGCACAGACATTTGTACTGTTTGCAGGATTTATTTAAAAGTGGCGGTGATGTCAGTTCACATCCTGACTGGGTCCAGCTTTTTAGTAGATAATGTAGCTTAATGCTTTGTGAGTGTGTAGTGCTGCCCTCACATTCTGCCTGCACATGCTTCCTCACTGCCTGGGCCTCGTTGTGTGGACATCGGTACACAGCCCTTTGATGCAGATCTCATTGCTTCCTGTATGACTGTCTGAGGGGGGGTTTCTACGCATCGACTTTATTATGTCAGTCACATTGTCTCTGACATTGGGGGCTCTTTATGCTTGTCACTGCTTCATTATATTGCTGTTCTGAGCAGCCATAAATGTGAGATATTTTTGCACTGGTACTTATTTCAGTCACCAAGGATACATTTTTTTTATTTTGGCTGTTGGCTTTTTTTCTGAGTAATTGTGACTGCGTGTAGTTATAACAGTATTTGTACTATTTATGTACAAGGAGTGATGCAGAACTTTCCTTTGTTTGAGCCTGTTTTAAGACAATGGCTCCAGTCTGCCTATATTCATCAGCCACTGGAGGGGTGTCCTCAATTAAGCCACCGGGATTTATCCATGTAAGACAATTTATAAAGGGTCATGTTGCTCTGAGTCGACATCACTGGTGTGACTGGTTGGGCTCTCTCAGATTATAGTGGTTAAGTGACCAGAAGACATGTGTTGTGAGAAGGGTCCTTTTTAAAAAATGATTTTTCTCTTTTCTTCCCCTTTGAATGAAGGGAAGTAGGAGGAGGGAAGCAATGACTGAAAGTTGCTGCTGAAGGAAAGAGGGCATAAGCAAGTAGTCACGGTTCCCACACAATAATCATAGATTGCTCCTCTGTGTCTGCCAGCCTGTCTCTGGTGGAAAGACCAGTGCTGTCTAGATGTCTTGTCTGCAGACAATCGCTGTCTCAGGTCCACTCTGCTATTTCTTTCTGGCGGAACGAAGCAGTTGGTAGATAGATATCTTTTGTCTCACTGATATGAGGCAACAGATATCTATTTTGCGTTCACATGTATAAGCTAAGCGCATTAAATTGTTCTTATCGGAGCTGGTTTCACAAGAAGGCGAGCGCTAAACATCAAACCAGTCACTCTGTCTGCGTCAGACAGTGGAAATGCGTGGAATAATTAGACAGTCTAATCAAGGCATGTGATGCATCTCTTGATTAGAGCAGATTAGACTGGACACATTCCTGTTGATCTGACTTCGAAGGCATGTGATTCCCCTTGTGCTAGGATCTAATTAAACAGAAATTAAATAAATTAAAAGGCATGTCTACTGTACCAGCCCGCTCTTATCAGAGGGTGTCGGAAACTGCCATTTTGTCAAAGCCGCTGGCATCCTTTGGTGTCTGTCTTGTGACACTCTGGGCTTATGGCAGTATTTAGACAAGTTTATTACTCCAATCTCATCATCGTATAAAATTCGCCAACTATGCAAAAAACCTAACCAAGTAGATTTGGTGCGTAAAGCGAGCCGGCGAGTGAAAGGAAAAAATAAAAACAAAGGGCAAACAAAGTAGAAAGAGGTAATTAACAGGACACAAACCATTTTGTCCCCACTGTTAACTTTGAATTGGCTTTTTTTCTCTCTCTAGCCTAATTGTAACCCCTAGTGCCATCATATAGGCTTATTATTTTTGAATATAAATAACTGTCCTCTTGCATCTCTATCATTTGCACACGCTGTATATAAGACATCTGGCCTTCTCGGTGTAGCAGCAGGACCCTGACAGAGGTATGGTCTGGCATATGGTCTGCTGCATCAGCATGTTAGCGATGTCCCCCTCCCTCATCGAGGCATGAGCCCCTTCCTCCATCCTAAAGACCCCAGACTGATACAGCTCCGGCTCATCTCCCCTTGCAGCCTGGCTCATGGCCTCAGGTTTCCACCGCAGCCCAGAGCCTTCCCAGCGCCTGGCCGCCCACACTCCCTCAGGAGCCCAAATACTCCAGGATACGGGATGTGGAAATAATGTGACTCGAGTGCTTCCACCCTGCCTCCCGAAATCAGGTTTTGCGGATTGTTTATTTGAGGGGAAGGAGGCCTCATACAAACATCCTGTTTTAAAAAGCTGCCTGGGTTTTGTAGCACTGCAGGGCGGTGAATTGCCCCTTTGACAGTGGGGAGAGACTGAGGAATGTTGAAGAGAAGGCCAGCATCTCAGGGGACATGAGGGGGCTCTCCTCACCCGTTTGTCTTGTCCAGTTTGCAGAGTCCCATTTTAGGCTTGGGGGAGGTGGAGCAGGGTTATAGCTATACATCCTGAAGGGTCTGGTGCTCTATTCTCTGTGCAGCGGTGTAGGGCCTGTACCCACAGTCCTCGTCTCAAGTATCCGTTCCTGTCCTGGGAAGCTGGCTTCCGTTTCCCCTTACGTAACACTCATACACACAGAAAAAAAAGAGCCATTGATAAGAGCGATAAGGCCATTTTTCATTTTCCCTTTCTCAGCATTGTTAGACCGTGGTGTGTCAGAAATTTGCTTTCAACTTTTTCTGGCTTGAGTCATGACAGCGAGGATTCTCAGTAGAGTCCAACAGACGTTTTTTGCATTTCCAGAGGGGTCATTGTGCATATGATATTATTGTTTCTCTTATGTGCAAAAGAAACTGTTTTGGCAATTGTATACTAATGTTTCTACCTTTTCGTTTACAGCTTTTTGACCTTTTTGACCTTATTTGAGGCATTTAAAGGAAGACTTCAGTTTATAGGGAAGAAATCTTTCATGTGTAGGCTTACTGTGTTCTGCAGCAGAAATAGGAGTTTGAAGTAAGCACCTTTTTATTTTCTTCAGTTATCGCAGCAATTCAGAAATTAGTTTACTCTTTGTTGAGCTTTTGTTCAAATACTCATTTGTTTTGAGAGCTGATTTTCAGTTAGTATTACTAACACAGGCCCTAGATGCGGTGAGGTAATGTGACCTCTACGTGCAAAGTGAAAGCCCTGCTAATCTAAACCAGTCCTTGGAGAGGCCTGAAACCTCTTACATGTCAACAGAAACTAGCCTGCTGAGCTTAGTATTTAACTGTCTCGGTTTGGCAAGCCAGTATGGTGCCATTGCTGCTGGGTGTTTGATTAACTTAACTAAAGGACTCCCAGATAAATCTATATCCTCGTACCTGACCGAGCCTCTAGGCTCACAGTGCTGTACTTGTCATTTGATTTACAGAGTGGACTGTGTTTCTTTTTAGGCCTTACCACACAGAAAGTACAGTCAGTAGAAATAACAGGAGGTTTGCTCGGTGTGCTATAATTTTTTTTTTTGCCCCATATTCTACCTTAGCAAATAAAGTGAGTGAGCTAATCTTGACATGTGCACAGGGAGGCCTGCCGTTGCCATCCTCACTCCCTTCACACTGCAGCGCAGCACCACTCTCCACCAATAGGGCCATTCATTCAGCTCGGGGCAAAGGGTTAGAGCAACAAATAAAGAGTGTGCAATGCCATTAAAAATGTATGGAATGCCCAACTGTTAGTTTAGCATTTTAGTGTGCCTCCCCTCAAAGCTGAGAGGGGGAACAATACTCCCATTCGAGCTGGGCTCCGTAAATGACCTAGTCTTGCATCCACAACTGGCATAGAGTAGCGAAGGAGGTGCCAGTTGTGGATGCTGTTTTTATTTTCTGACCATTTCACCCACAATTATAAATCCAGACACAGGCCAAGGCCGGCTATGATTTAGGCCAGCCTGTGGCCTGATTGCAAGAAAAAATAGATTTAACCCCCCCCCAATCCTCCCCAGAGGAGCATTGACAGTTGTGCCTAAACCTATAGCGGTCAGTATTTTTAAAACTCAGAATAGCCAGCACATTCTTTGAGCTTTGAGAATGCTCTGTGGATTAACTGTAGGGGCCCATGTCAGTTGACATCTCTACACGAGACTCTTGCTGTTGGAGGGAAAAGATAGCTTATTGTGTATTGCTAAACAGTAAACTCCTAGTGCTTCAAGGAACTGGTTAATTTTCTCTCTGCATGTAAACTGAGATAGAGCGCTTGGATTTTTTCTTTTATTTGGCCTCTTTCCTTATCTTGAACATGGTCTACTGGAGTCTACTGGAGCTATATCTTCATTCCATTACCTTGTCTTAACATACGGCCAAGTATGATAGACGTAATTTGGAGCCTTTCATCTTGTTCCTGAAAACTGATGCCGTTTTATATCTGACAAGAAAACCTTTATTGTTGAGTACAACTTGACAAAGTAGATTGTATTGTGAGATCAAGTTTTGCAAGTAGTAGTTGTTACAAGTTGTAAACAGGCTTATGTGAAAACTCTCATTTATTATGTTCCCCGGGGAAAACTGTATTTACTTTTGTCGTGTGTTTAACTTATCTTTTATTTGTGTGCATTTCTAAAGCCTTGGCGGTGTGGCTCAGTACGTGCAGTCAGCCTGTCGCATTTCAGGGTACGGTTTAGATTAGAAGTCTGGCTGTAGCTTCCCCCTCTTCCCCTCTCTGTGACTGCCAACACATAATTTACTTAATGAAATCCTGCCATTCCCTTTAGCTTCAAGATTTTTTGCAGATGTTGACAGGGAAGGACTTTGTGAATTATTGGAAATGTTCACTCCTGCATTTTTAATGAATGTCTTGCTTGTTGTGAACGGGCTGACTTATCGGAGATGAGGTTGGGTGGGGGGGGGCAGTTGTCTTTGTTTGGGGAGCCGGTGTCTGGATGCCCGCGGTGGAGCAGTGTGGGTTACACCCAAGCAAGTGTTGTGATTGAAACAGAAACTCTGGTGCCACATTATCCTGACAGAACACATTCTCCTCACAGACTCTGATCCACTGGGTCAATCAATAGAAAACCATTGTTTGAACGGCAAGCGTGTCCATCATAGCTGCTCCACCACCCGGCCCGGTGGAAACCAAATACCTACCTTTCGACTTAAATTAGTCAGACTAACATAACTCGAAATAATAGAGCTCCTTGTTACTGCTCATTTGAAACCAGGCCTTCATCATAGCTTGATTCCATAGCCTAGCTAAAGTCGCTTTTCTCCCTCCGATATGGAATCTCGGTTTTCCCAGAAGAAAGTTTGTGCACGTTTCAAGCCACGCACCCGAAACTTTTTGACTTCACACGTGATGTCACTGCTGAGGATTAACCAAATGAAAGTCACCTTCTCACTGCTCCTCACCCGCCTCACTCCTAACCAGAGTAGGAAGTTAGGAGGCACAACGAGGGGAGGGGTTCAGGAATGTGCAGGGTCTTCTCCACTCAGTCGCTCCAGCCTACTTGGCTCGAACCTCCCTCGCACACTAGCAAACAAACACATTCATACTTGTGCACACACAAACAAGACACACACGCAAAAAGATAGGTTGTATGGGGAGGTGAAAGAGCGCAGCCACCCAGCAGGATGTTGGCTGAGCGCTTTGCTTTCGATGCTCACTCGGACTCGGCTGGCCTTTGAGGCTGCCTGTAGATATGACATATTCGCAAATATCCCCCACAGTTTTTACAGAGCTTTTACGAACCCTGAAAGGCTCTTGAAGGCCTCACTTGGATCACCACCATCGCTTGTGCTCTATGTCTCTGACACATTGCAGAGCTTTGGAGGAAACTTGGAGGAAATGAGCAGCACATTTTCTTCCCTTGAAAAAAAAAAATGGAGCCTTTTTCTCTCAAACCAGCAGCCTCACTGACGCGCCCAGATGGCTCCTTCGTATTAGCCTCCTTAGCTTCCTACACCCACTGTTGTTTATCGATTTAATTTATGGATTCTGTTAGTTATCTGCTATCAAGGGTGCAGCACTTTTCCTCCCTCGTGGGGTCATCCCAAAACAGAAACAGAGGGAAAGTGAGGAGGAAGCGGATGACAATGTAAAGCATTCCCGTTGTGACCAGAAAGGTTTGGTGATTGGATTCAGTTTCCTGGGCTCCCACAGCATGTGTGTGTGTGTGTGTGTGTGTGTCCCCAGCATATATATCTCTGTGTCTATATCACTTGTTCTCTCTCAGCAGAGAAAGGCCAGACCTCAGGGAGAAAAATCCATAGACATGTAGGAGCAGCTCCAGTTAGCATATCTGTCTGATAAAGCCGACTTTGATGGCAGTGATAGCCCAGACGCCAGCCTAAATGTGGCCTGCTCTGGGGTTATAGTCAGCCTGTGGAAGCTATTGCCCACAGAATTAAAGCCATGAATTTGTTGTTTAGTTATAAAAGAAATCAGACAAATGTGTGGGGTGATGGGGCAGGAATGCACAATAAGAAAGAATTGTAAATTTTCACACATGCACACACAGTCCTCAGTCCTTGCTTTCCACCACAAGTCTAGAGTCTATCAGTTCACCACTAGAGTCTAATAGCTGGAGGGGAATCTAATCCTTGGAACAGAATGAGAGCTTGCTCCTCTCCTCCCTTCAACTGTGCTGCATAAAAAGTCTGGCAACAGTGTTTTTCTTTTCCTGTTCAGCAAAGTTGCAGAGGAATGAGTGCATCTCTGCTAGCCGCTCCGGATTAGGACAGATAAAGTATAATGGGGGTGGCCCTGGAGCTTGGTGGGGAGATGTTAGCGCGGAGGGGAAGCTGTTGTTTGTCTGCCTGTCCCTGACACTCGGCCTCCCATTCATCTCACTCCAAGGCTGCGGAGCAGTGTTTACCCCAGGGCAGCTCTTTTCTGCTGCTCCCTCTGCCCTTTTTTTTCTCCCTTCCCTTTTCATGCTGTCTTTAAAAGCATTACTGGATGATCATCAAGGATTGCCATTGAAACTTTCAAGCCCTCATTTTTGTGTACTTAACAGTAATTATCCAGACTCGCCCTGGAGTGCAGGGAACTCGTAGCAAGCAGGGTGATCTGCTTCCCCCCCCCCCCTGTTTTTTTTCCAGATGTAAATCTGTGGAAGAGGCTTGGGCAAATTATGTTTAACACAGGTGTACTTAAGGGCTTTTTCAATGGCATGTTTGTCTTCTGTTATAACATAATAAATATGTCATCCATTTTTGCTGTGTTTGCTTATCACCATCATAGTCACCTGCATTGTTACAACCACAGCGGCAGGTTTGGTTGCCTTTTAGCACATTTTGCTAATACTTTTGTATTTTTTTCAGTTTGACTACTTCTCCCATTCTTTTCTCCATCGCAAAGAAATAAAAACACATTTTGCTTGGACAACATGTAGCTGACACTTCACTTCTTTTTGCGTTCAAATGAGCATGCGTAACTTTTAGCCTCCTAACTTCAAAAGAACTGATATAAGTCCGTGTTTATTGACAGATCTGATGCCCTGCATTTGACACTCGGAATTTGTCCAATCGGAGAGGCCACAGGGAAACAGAAAAATCAACATTTTCCTCATCGTCTCCATGGAGATCACATCTTGTTATGGAAATCAAACACACTGAATTCTGGCTGTGGGAGTAGCAGTTCTTAGATAGCGCTGTTTACTGTGTGTCACTGTACCTCTAAGTGAAGTATATGTGGATACAGGTGTCCTCAGCTACACTTAATTCCCTAAAATGTGATAGTTGGTTTGCTACATTTCAAATCTGTTTGCCTAAAGGAAAACCAAACACAGCCTGTTCTTATCATATTTCTACAACACCAGACTAGATGCTTTATTCCACATACTGTGTTTCCTGTTGGCCATGGAAATGTTTAGGGATCAAATACCACAGATTTATGGATCTCTACTTTTTTTTTGATGTGAGCCTGGTTATGTAAGACTTTAAAATTGATCAGCTCCATCATATGCTTAGCTCATTGCCTCTGGCTGCAGGAACAGGAAGTGTGGCGTCCATGCTGTTTCGGCATCTATTGACTCTGAGACTGACACTAAGAGGAGAGGCTTTTGAGAATAAAATAACAATAATAACATGAGCTACTATTCTAATGGGTAAACGGAGCTGTTAAAAGGTGGCAGGGTTAAATGGATGCAGAGCACTTGTAATTGCTCCCAGCCATCATGGCTCCACCCAGAGCAGAACCTCATGCAGGCCAACATGGAGCCTAAGAGAGTTGGGTGTCCATGCTGTGGCTAAAAGGGAGGGAGGCACAACCATTCATTTCACCTCCACTGAACTGCCTCTCTGATGTCTGAATTTTTAAGGTTTGGTCTGAGTCTTGGTCTGGCATGTATCTACATAATTTTATGACCAGATACTACTAATTAAATCCTCCTTCTTACTCTTATATCAGTTTTGTAGAAAAACATTTGCAGAACATCCAAACATGTAAATCTGAAAATGCCGTCTTGACATTGTAGCATGTTTTGAGGAAAATGGAGCTTTGTAAAAATGTCATGACACTCAATAAATCGCACGGGTGTGATAGAACAGGCTAGTAGTGTTTCTGCACAAGAAAAGCACCATAAAATTTAATCAGGTTATGGCAGACGTGCTCGTTTATCCGTAACAAGCAAATTTAGGACAAAAACATAAGCATGTATGCTGTTTTTTCTCCCCTAGTCCAAACAGGCACGTGTGCAAAAGCACACGTAGACACTAAACACAACAGAGCAACAGGAAAAAGCACAGCTCTTTCTGTGCTTGCTGTCTTCCGTCAGGCTCAAGCTTAGCATTAAATACATTTTTAACCTTTGTCCTGCTTATTCCTCTTCCTGGTCCTCATAGTCCAACTGACTATCTTTGCACCACGCTATGTGTGAAAACTAGATATCATTGACCAGATTGTTTTTGCTTTGTTCTTTCCATCCAAAGAGAAGGAGACAGTAGCCATTTGGTCTTTCGTGTTTCTGTGCACAGTTTCAAAGTGAGTTTACCTTGATGTCTGGGTTCCATTTGATTTGAGACAATGGACGGCCGTAAACTAGTTGGAGCTGAGTTCTTTGTGTGGCCGAGCGGTGCTGCAGTAAAAGTTGAGCTCAGAGTGGAGGAGCTGGAGTGTGGAATTTACTAATGGCACATGCATGTTGGGGCCCCTGAAGAGAGGGGGTCATTTAAGCCATCAGTGTGTGCGCAAACACACAGAGAGCCTGTCTGCAGCTTCCCCCCACCTCCACACTTCCCCACTCACTCGCTCTTTTCTTCCCCCTCCATAACGCAGAGAGCCTCGAACCAGCAGGCGTTTTCTCTGTGCAAGTCTGGTCAACGTTTTTGCTAATCTTTGTATAAACTTTACTAGTATGGGTCACTCAGCAGAAAGATTTAGTTGGGTGGGAGGTGAACAAGGCATTTTGTTGCGGTGTGGATCTGTGATGCTCCACCTTAAAGGCGTTTGTTAATGGGGCGGGCGGTCATTAAGCCCTGAGAGCAGAGAGACTGAAAGGAATGGGGCCACAGGCCCAGGCTTTAAATCCTCTGTGCCAATAGACTCTCTGAAGCAAAATAATGGCATCACTCTGTGTGTGAGTTAATGGGAGCTGATAGCATGAAGGCTGGGGGGTCAGCGGGTCACGGGCTTGTGCTAAGTTGTCAGGGAGCTGAATGCCGTCCCTGGGCCCACAGCAGGGGAAGAGCTGGCTGGAGGGGGAGGGGGACCCCCTGCCTGGCCCTCTACCGTCACCCCCACTCTTGTGGAATGTGAGGAAGATGAGGGAAGAGGAGAAAGAGGCTCCTTAAAACCACGGTTATGGTTGACACATTGGTCATTGCTTGCACGTACTGTGACGTCAGGACAGATGTAGAAATGTTCATACATGTGCTTGAGGCGCACTTGGCTCGCTGCAATCTTGTCCTACACTTCAGACGCACTGCTGCTTTATGAAAATAGAAATGAGTATGTCAACACTGATCAGAGAGGTTAGCTTTCTGCAGAAAGTCTTATCTTCTCCAGCTGTTGCAGCAGTCTAAAACCACATTGATTATGTTGCATGACAACTATGATGCCACCCTGTCACTGTTTTAACTGCAGCTTGAGGTGCACAAGACTTGATTCAGTCTAGATTTTTTTCCCCGAGTCTCATCTTTTTCAAGCTGTTGCAGCATCTTGTTCTCTGTAATCTGGAAATCTCTAAACTCCTCGACTGATATATCATTGAAATGGAAGTAAAGCACAGTGGGGTGTTCAACCCAGCTGCATCCGCCAGGTTACAAAAATCTCGTGGGCAGGACAAGCCAAAACAGCACCAAAGACCAGCATCTGCGCTGTTGTTTGTGAGGGCAACAACTGCAACCATAAACCAGGTGTTACTCTCTGCCGTCACGTAACGGCTGTATATATGTAGAGAGGGACCTGCACACAGATTGATGCCTCAAGCTCAGCCACAGCTTGTGACAAAAATGCTTACAACAAAAAATAAAGTTATAATCAGAATGAAACCAAAGTGCATGGCACTAATAACGTCACCTTTGACTCGTTTTAGCTATGACAAAGAGAACAGTAAGTCTCCAGGATGTGAAAAACTGGAACTGTTTGTCTTCCATTCTTTTTCTTTCTCATCCATCGAGCCCTGTCCTCTCCTTGTACCACAGATTTTATGAGTAATATAAATGTAAGACAGCTTTGAGCAGCTTCTGAAAGTAGTCAGCAGTCTGTGTGTGTGTGTGTGCGTGTGTGTGTGTGTGTGTGTGTGTGTGTGTGTGTGTGTGTGTCTTCGGTATGGTGAAGATCGAAGTCTACCTTGGGAGCAGTAATTCACTTTGGAGTGCTGAGGTCTGTCACTGAAAAGATTTCACAGACTGCAGCCATGAAAACTGAATTAAGAAGCTGATTTAGTGGACGGAGATGTTTAGTCTTAAGATGCCAGGTTTGCTTCCATTGCTAAAAAGAAATTTTAAAAAGTTATTAAAATGTGCAAAACATTTTTTCTACATTATAACCGTGTCCTCTATTCCACTCTCTAGATATTATAGTTTTAAGGCGTTCAGAGGGGAACACTTGAGTGTAATCTGGATTTCATTTAAGTAAACAGAATTTGTTTTGGAAGTTCATGTGTGACCAGCAGCTCTGTAGTGTGGTCAGTGTTTAATCCCTACAGTGCCCTCTTGAGGTAGAGGGTGGAAGTGCAGGTCTTTGGCTGCACTGACCTCGCTACACCCTCCACCCCCAGGATATGTATAGTTGCGGTGGTGTGTGTGTGTTTGTGTGTATGTGTGTGTGTGTTGGACAGAAGTCCAAGCAGCGGTATTTATACAAGGCTTAAATTTCAATACAGTGCCTGCTTCAGTATTTTTAGTGTGGCCATCTGCTCTGAACAATAAAAAGGGATAGTTAATCCCTTAAAACTCAACCCATCCTTTTTATTAGCCCTGTTTACATTTGTTTATGTTTTGTGTAATGGACATTTCTCTGTCTCTTCTAGATGCCAGTATGTCACCTGATGCCCCTAAGCAGAGCCACTGGTGTAATGTGGCATACTGGGAGCACCGGACACGTGTGGGTCGCCTCTACACAGTGTATGAGCACTCCGTCAGCATCTTCTATGATCTACCTCAGGGCACCGGCTTCTGCCTGGGCCAGCTCAACCTGGAACATCGCAGCAGCACTGTTCAGCGTACAAGAGGCAAAATTGGCTACGGCATACTCCTCAGCAAAGAGCCTGATGGCGTTTGGGCGTATAACCGCAGCGAGCACCCTATATTTGTCAACTCCCCAACTCTGGATGTGCCCAACAGCAGAACTCTGGTGGTGCGGAAGGTGATGCCAGGCTACTCCATCAAGGTGTTTGACTATGAGCGCTCGTTCCTTCTGAGGCACACGACAGAGGCTGACCTCCTGGATGGACCCTATGACCCTAACAGTGTGCGCATCAGCTTTGCTAAGGGCTGGGGCCCCTGCTACTCAAGACAGTTCATCACCTCCTGCCCCTGCTGGCTGGAGATCCTCCTCAACAACCACAGATAACACAGATGGACCCCACAAACTATCCCAAATATCATCTACCTAGATTTAATATAAAGTTTTATATATTATATGAAATATATATTATACTTGTAAATACGGAGTCATTTTTACAATGTAACTATTTATGTATGGTGCAATGTGTATATGGACAAGAGGAAAAAAACGGAAAATGCACTTTGGCATATATATATATATATATATATATATATGTATGTATATATATATATATATATATATATATATATATATATATATATATATATATATATATATATATATATATATATAAAAGAATCTTTCAATACCAACTTGAGAAATTATACAGCAAAATTAGGATCAGCAGCCTGGATTTGGTGTATAGTTTTCATATACTATTAATATCCAGACAAAAAGCTAACACCATTCACACATTGATAATAAAGTATTCGCATAATAATTCTCTGTGCTTGGTCTGTTAGATCTTTATAATCACTAATTCTCTATAATGTATTTTTTACTGTATCCTAAAGAGGACCTATCCGGGCACACACAGATACACACATATATTTAAGTAAGTAAGTAAGTAAAATTTATTTATATAGCGCTTTTCACAGATAAAAATCACAAAGTGCTTTACAACACAGGAAATGGGAATATAAAAACAATATAACAGTAAATAAAACAATGTAAAACAATGAAACTATAAAAACAGCATAAGAAGAAATTAATCAAATGCTTTTCTAAATAAAAATGTCTTCAGCTGTTTCTTAAAAGAATCAATGGAGTCCGTGCAGCGAAGAGACAGAGGGAGAGAATTCCACAACCGTGGTGCCACACTCTGAAAGGCCTGATCACCACGAGTTTTAAAACGAGTGCGCGGTACCACCAGCAATCTCTGATCTAATGACCTTAAAGCCCGAGAAGATGTATGTGGTTTAAGCAGGTCAGATAAATATTGAGGAGCCTGACCATGTAGGGCCCTAAAGGTTAGAACTAAAATTTTAAAATGAAACCTAAAATTTACAGGCAACCAGTGAAGGGAGGCTAAGACTGGAGTGATATGCGATCTTCTCTTGGTGCCTGTTAAGAGACGTGCTGCAGCATTCTGCACAGCCTGAAGACGATTTAAGGCTGATTTGTTAAACCAAGTAAAAAGGCCATTACAATAGTCTAAACGAGAAGAAATAAAAGCATGAATAATCATCTCAAGTTCAAGCTTTGATACCATTAGTCTGAGTTTAGAAACATTCCGTAAACGATAAAAACAGTTTTGGACCAGCTGCTTAGAATGCTGCTCGAGCGACATCGAGCTGTCAAATATGACACCGAGGTTTCTAAGGCTTGATTTGTATATATAATATATACATATATACATATACACATATATAGTTAAACTGGTTGATACTCATATTAAGCATGGCTTATATTTCAAAAAAAGACACCAGCATGTGCACAAGCTTGTTTCAGAGAGAAGAAGTAAGGGGCTGGACCAAAGACGAATATAAGGAAAAGTTATTTTTATGAACTGTGAATCAAGCAAAGCTACTCTAGCAGAGTTCAAGACTGAAACTGGAGCTGGGAATGGGAATAATAGGTCCTCTTTAAAAAGCACACTGATACCAATACCACTTGAGATTTCTCAGTCTTATTTTTTTTTTAGAAAATAGAAATCATAATAAGGTAATGGATAATATTATATGTTATACCAAGATGTAGTGTAAGGTTTTGATTGGCTTTAGCCTTATGGGCCGAAGGAGGAGAAGGAAAAACACATTTCGCAGTCAGTCTGGGAGCACTTAATATAAAAGAAGAAACATCTCTGCTGTGCTCAGCTTTTAGAAGCAGAAAATAAGCTGTCAATTCACTGTTTATTCTGACTGTGGGTTATTTAAATATCTCAGCAGATAAATGATGTTTATATTTCAGTAGCGTCTCCAGTACCACGTACATCACTGGATTTTTAGACAAGCCAGCTCAAGTGAACCAGATGTCCTTGAGGTCCTAAGGAGCCCCGGTAATGAGAACTGGGAGGAGATGGTTTCATAGAGGACAGTGTAGGAGGAAATGAGGAAACTGCTCGGTAGCAGCTAGGTCGTCCTTTCAGAGGTGTTTCTACTGCAGCACATCATCGTTGGCTGATGGTCTCACATCTCCGCAGCCAGCTTGTCTCACAATGGCCGTTGTTATAAGTGACCAGGGATGGAGCACGCTGAAAACCACCACAGTGATACTGGAATGTATGCAGAGAAACCAAGAAGTTTTACAAGCCTGCTGGAATCTTAAAAACTGCAGCCAAGCTGGATGTGGTTTAGCTGGCTTCCTTCATAATTGCTGGTATTGGGTTGTCAGGTTGGCGGTGATGGTAGCGAGGGGGGTGGGGGGGCTGCAGAGGTCTCTGCCAGCATTCAGCAATAGAGACATTCACTGACACTGATTCTGGTTTAATGAGCACTGAAATGTGCAGTTACAAGGATATGTGTGTTTTCCAGACCTCCGAATTTTTGAAGTTTGTGAACAACATGCTTTAAACAGTGACAACCAGAGAAAATGATATTTTTTATGAAGGGTTATCATTTTTTTTCTTAAAAATACTTGTGCAGTGTACGTGTGCAGCATCTCTGTCCTTCACACTCCTCCATAAAGGCTCAGACAGCCTCCTCCAGGATTGCTGTCTGTCTGGAGCCAAGACTGTGTAGAGTTCAAACAGCGGAGAGGAGTGGCTCCACTCCGCCTCTGTCTCTGCCTCTTCCCTACTACTGGGGGCCATTATCCCGCTCCTTTGTGTCTCTGTTATGGGAAAAGGGCCCACATCACCACTGGAGAGGAACTGGCAGACAATTATATGGGGTGGCGAGGAGCTAAGACTCATAGTGAGCAGATTACACAAGCCGCCACAGAGCGTATGAGAGGGGGCCTAATTAGACAGGGCTGGGGAGAGGCCAAGCGACAATACACATCTACTGTGACTGCATCTCTGGGAAGGCGCCTGCTCTACTCTACTCCAGAGCTTGAATAGTTGTGGCAGGAGGACTGTAACTCTGGGCAAGATGGAGGAGAGAACGGGAAAAGCCATGTAAGCAGCTTTGTGTGCTCTATGGGCTCAGGAATGGTATTGATTAGCAGGCCGCAGCCCTCAATCGCTCTGCCCCCCCCCCAAAAAAAGGGCAGCCATTTTGTTCCACTGGTTATGATACACTGAGCCATAGTTGCAGCTCTGCATTGATTATAAACGGCTGTTTGAACGAAGGCAACCTGGTAGCTACCTTTCACGTCAGCCCAAAGATAGAATTGTGTATTCGATGTAGAAGTGCTACATATGTGTGCATTCGTGTTTCTGCACAAGCTGCTTTTTAAAGCCCTGAATTTTGAAACCCTGTTATTATGGCTTCTATGCTGCCAAAGCCTCAGTACATTCCTTGAACTGTAGATTTTTGTCTGTAAGACTCCTAAGGTTGCTTTCTCCCTGTTCGCAAAAGGAATTGCAATCGACTCACTAAAGTTTTGAAGCTCACCTTCCAAAAACTGAGAAAACTGAGTCGGAGTTAAAGAGGATTAATCTCTAGCTGTTCTCAAAATAGATTAGAGACTTAGAAAAGACATAAAAGTCAGTTTTAAGAAGTTAGGTCATTTGAACCAGGAAGAGCTAAAGCAGTTTGCTACTAGTGATGACCCTGTTCAGCACATCTGGCCCCAGTAAAAAGCTCAGTGAGGTAATAGCACCTTTTGAAACAAAGAGAGATTACACAGAGTGCCTGAAACACTTCCTGCTCTCTGTCTCTCATGAACGGCGGCCCACGGAAAGCCTTCTCACCTTGGCTGAGGGTGTTAATTACGGCTCCTCGCAGCTGCCATGCTCGCCACTTCCTGGGCGTGCTGATACATGCAAACGCACAGGGGATCCACGCTCTCAGAGGGGATTATGGGCTAGCACGCAGAGCAAGATGCAAAAGGAAGTATTTTTTATTCTTTTGGTACCTTTCCACCTGAATATATCTGCACTATCTGGCTGATGCTTGCATTCCTGCCCCACCACCATCACAAGAATATTTTTTTAATACTTCCTATATGCTCTGTTGTTAAATCTCACATCCAAAGTGGCATTTATGGTTTACATCCCCTGAATGACAAACCATGATTCTGCTACTGTGCTGCGGGCCCCTAGCTGAGCCTGGAATAGACCATTGAGTAAGCATTTAGGCGGGTTTTTTTTCAGAAGCCAAAGGCAGCTCGGTCCTGATGCTATTCTGCTGAACCCACCCTCCCTTCAGTAATTACAGGGTGCACAGGGGCCTCTCTGACGTACGAAAAAGGATTTATTTTAGTGAGTTTCCACAGAGGTTAAAAGAATGCCACAGTGTGAGCGCACACACACACGGACATGCACATGAACACACACAACCCTGGACTCAATATCGACAGCATTTATTAACCGCCTGTCCTACTCAGATCATAAAAGCTATGGCCCTCATTGTGGCATTTAGGTATATTAAATATGTTTTTAAGATATATTTTAATGTTTTAAGCAGGAATTAGTATGTTTAACACCTAAGCATATAACTTCATGATATCTGCAAATCCTTTTGTCACTTGTTTAAATTCAAACTGAATGATGTCACACTGGATCTTTACTGCAACACAGTCAACCTGAGTGGATACAGGCGCTTCTTTCTTACTTGCGCTCAGCTGTGACACTGCTGGGCTTTCTCCACTGCAAACTGCTATTTCTTTCCCCCTTTAAATCAGAAATCCTCTTTCATTTAACCCCCCTAACACTACAGAAACTACAGGGTTTACCTTCTTTAATATTTCACTTTTCTTCAAACGTTTTGTCTCTGTCTGTACAGGAAGTTTCACTGATGAGCAGAGAAAAAAATGTTTGCTGTGTTTTGTGTGACATAATGTCAGAAACCTCTATAATTTAGGCAATAACAGCCTTTAATAGAGTTACTTTATGGGCTATAATCAAATCTCTCCAGACCCCTCTACCTAAATTGTGAGGCAATAACACATGAGTGCGCTGGGGCAGTGCTAAGATACATATTTTTATGCCTGCATGGTTGTGGTTGTGCCTGCCTGTGGGCTTTTTTGGAAATGTGACTCTTTGAGAGAAGCAGTCACAAAGCACTTTGCACTTTTTTTCTAAGAATTGCAAAATATATTCACTTAACTCTGAGTCTCACTTGTTTGGAGGAGTAATCCTATATATTACAGTATGTCATGCTCATTGATCTCACCAAGAGCTCAACAACTTTTTCCATAGGCCCATTTTGTCCTTTTAGAAGTCTGACTGAGGGCAGTTTTTTTTTTTCCAAGGGGCTGTAAAAGAGAAGATCTAGGAACGCAGCCCCCCCCCCCCCCCCCTTTTTTTTTTTTTCTTTCTCCAGGCCTCCTAATATGTTCCATATTGTGAGTTTAAATGGGGTGGACTCAGGAAATGCAGTCACACTGCTTTACCTTCCAAGCTTCCAGTCTGAGGTTTGGCCTGCAGTGGTGGTGGTTGTGTGGACCAGGGCTGATTGGGTGGCTGGAGCTGCCGAAGTGGTTAGGCTCAGCCATGTGGGCTTTCTTCCTCCTCTCCTCAGGAGCCAAGGTCCACGTTGCTGATTCTGTTTTGTTATGTTGCTCTGTCTGCAGAGAAACCCCACTTCATGTACACACTGAACACTAATGACTAACACTTGCGTTCTGTTTACCAACTGCAACTTTCTCCAAGCTTAATCATCGTAGTTTATCGTGCAGAAATGCTCAAAGGAATAGTTTTGAGGCGTGAGAGTTAGCTATAAAAAAAGGCTGATATCACTGCAAGGTAAAGCTACAGTCAGCAGCTGTTTAGCTAAGCATAGGTTGAAAGTTGGAAACAAGAAAAACAACTGGTTTGGATATCTCTCCTACATACTGTAAGGTAATGATGGAAGTAACCCTGGATCTGAAAAGTAAAACCCCTGTGGAAGGACCTTAATAGACCAGCAACTTTGTGCTTTGTCTACATGCTGAAGATGTATACCAACATCAGAGACCTGTGTCAAAAATATGTGGAACAACTGGTCTGTGGGCTTCTTTTGTTTGGGTGTTTGCTGTTGTTGGTCCCTTAACTTATAATGAATTTAGGTTACCTTAGAAATTGGATGCCATTAATTGGATTTCAAGTCAGAAAAGCAAGGAAAACAGGATAATAGTGAAGTGAAACGGAGTGTTAGCAGTGTTCTGTCTGCGCTTTCCTGCAGCTTACTTCCACTGTCACTCCTTTTCCTGTTTAAGCCCACTTTCCCACCAATTAGCATTCTAACGACACATCACCATCAGGCTGTTGGACTTTGGAGGGCTTCGCACAAGGACATTTTCTTAGGTTGCTTACCACAGATCCTTCACTCTGCATAGACGCAAATGTACTAGCATGAGTTTCACTTTAAACCGACTATGACTACGACTCTCTAATGAGTAGCAGGTGACGACTCATCTGGTTGCTAAAAAGCATTGTCCAGGAATGTTTTTTAAAATGACAGCAGTTGCCACTCAATTTAACACCTCAATAAGATTTTCTTAATAGGTTTATGCTCTCAAATGCTAGCTTCAAGTCTTGCTTGATGCAGCATGAAATCTATTCTGTAAATTATGGTCCTCTTGACATTAAAACTGACAATAAAGTGGGTTTAAGGTGTGGCTATAATTGTGATTGACAAGCTGCACCCATATGGGCGTGTAGCGTCCCTCGGTTTTTCAGTCAGATCCACACCTTGCCTGGTTTCCTGGACAAAATGTCAAAGCCGAGTTTCCCGAATGGTAGATCAAAAACAACTAGAGGATCTCACAGTCTTTGTTTTCATCTTTCATATATAGTGTCCTCTCACCAAACAAGGGAAAAGTACCCTGAAACCACTTAATTTAACCTGTTATATCTTTTTTGTTTAATTTATACAGAATATATGTGTAAAAATAACTTTTTTTTTTAGCAGCAGTAACACAGCATGCGATCACTGAAGACTTCTTTATCGGCATTTGCCCTCAAGGTATTGTGAGATTTCTATTAAAGCCACTGCTAAAGTCTCAAAGAACCCTTTAGCTGTTTGACTTTCTGTAACTGCTCAAGTCCTCTGCTGGGCAGTGTGGGGCCAGCTCCAAGAGCGTATCTCTGAGAAGAGTGAAGATGAGTGAGGAGGTTCAAATTCCAGCCCAGAGGTCAGATTTCGCATTCCTGGGGCACACACCACCGCCTGTCTCCATACTGACATACCTGCTGAGTGTTTGAGTACCAGCAAGGGGCCAGGAATGTGTGTGCATGTGTATCTGTGTATGTGTGTGAGTGTGCGTACATGTGATAGTTTTTTCGAACATGTGTTGAATTGGACATATTACATTCTAATAAACATCATCCAACATGAACACAGAAAGTCATCAAAACACACAGCCGCTTTATTCTCTCTCTCATCTTTCATACGGGGTAAAAACACACAGATGTCGAGAGGATTTGGCCCACCCATTCAAAGCCGAGCACTCATTACTCCACACACGCCATTCACAATCAGCTCAGCTCAAGGGTGGGTAGGAGTCTCGTCTCATTTCAGCAGAGCTGTGCACTTGAAGCACAGGGGAATCCAGAGAGGAGAAACCACTGGAGCTTTTAACTGCCTGTGGTGCCTACTGGGCTGCTGCGCTGCAGCATTTTATTTTAACGTAAAAGCCTCGCTAAACAAAACTGACTCGTCTTTGTAATTGTTCAGTCATTCTGTTGTGATTTTCATGGGAGGAGGGATATGAATACCAGCCCAGCCGCACACAATGGTTTTCATTATTTTAACAATAGTGTTTATTTCACTGTCTTTGAACTGGGCCAGTATGAGTAACATGAGGGGGAAGTAAATCACTAATTAGATTTAAGCGATGCCTTCTTTGTTGCAAATATAGTTGCAAGACAAATTCAGTATTCACTGGATGATGTTGTTTCTGGATTCCTGGACACTTTTTTCTACAATAAAACTGCTAAAGTGTCCTAAACTTTTCCTCCTTGTGTAAAGGTTTTATGGACTATGACATTGTCTTGGATGTTAAAAGCAGTACTCATGATGACTGTACTGCTTTAAATTTATGTCAGACTTGGCAACCCCACTAGAGTACACCTCAATACTACATTCAATATTCTCCTCGTTGCCAATCCAGCTACAGTAGACGGGGATGCCTCTGGCTGGGAATTGTTGGCTCATCTGCTCAATACTATAGATTAGCAACACCCCCCCTCCAAGTAGTGATTTATCTCTCTTTTCATGGTTAGCTTGCATTAATCTTCCCCAAAAGATAAATACCTAAACCAGAAGATGGGTGTCCAGTCCTTAAGCTCTCTGCTTTGTGGGGTCCCTTGAGAGCATAAGTGTCCCCATCCCCTGAGGACAGCCAGCGAGAGCAGGCCCTGTTAATAACATGTCTTATTCCTCGAGGGCTGTGCAACATGATCTCCATCTGACATTCCTGGGCTTTTGTTTGCCTCCATTTCCAGCCCCAACTGCTTCACTCGTCCCGTGCCATCCCATATGAGGCTGTTTAACATCTTAATCTGCTGCTGTCTTTCATCTGGCTCCTGTTAAAGCCTTAACAGAAAGATTGTGAATGCTAACTTCTGTCAGCACCTTGCTGTAAGAGAGAGGGGGGCAGAGGTGGAGAGAGGCAGAGGAGCAGACAGAAGAGAGACGGGGAAGATTTAGGAAAGAAGAGCGGAGTGCAGAAAATATTTGCTCAGTGGTGGAGCAAGTATTCAGACACAATTTCTATTTTCTTACTTACTCGCTTCTTAAAAGCACGACATCCTACGATAATGTGCTTCCTCTGAGTTTAATTCTGTGATTACAGTCTCAGTACAGATGCTGAATACTGTTGTATGAAGGTAATTTGGCTGCTATTTTCCAAAACAGGAGTTTAAAAATGAATCTAAAAAGAATGCCAAATAATTAAATTAAATGAGTTTAAATGAAATCTTAGTCTGAAATATAACTACTACTTGCTCTTGCAGCAAATGATGTAAGCCCATGTATTTTTCTTCTGAGGTGATCTTAACATGACTATGTGAATGGATCTTAACTTATGAATGAAATATGTATAAATCTCTGTGTTCTGTATGTGTTTTCAATACAGTATAGAGCAGAGAAGCTTCTAATTACCAAATGTCCATCAGCACAACCCTCAACCTCTTGCTATTCAGGCCAAGGTTTTACTACCATGAGACTTTTTCACACACATTTGTGTTCTTGGTGTCTGGTAGCTTGAGTTACATGGTAAGAGGGATCAGGAATTTCCTATTTCTGAGGAAAAACAAAATAAATAACTAAATAGAATAAGGCACTTATAGGGAGAGAATTGTGGGCTGTATGGCAGGTTAAATCAATTTTTAGCTTTCCCCTGCAGTTTTCTTTCATGCAAAGACTTGAGTAGGTCTTTTTTTCATATTGAGATTGAGATTTAGGATTAAATATGTCCAGTCCATCTTATTTAGCACCTCCCATCTGCATTTAGACTAAATAGCAGATGAGGGTTAAATGTAAAAACAAATGAAGAAAGAAATAATTAAAAGCAAATGTAACAAACTGAAGTCTTGGCCTTTTTCCAAACAGTGCATCTTTTTCTGTAGTCATCGCTGCAGTAGCTACCCCTCCATCTCCCCTTTTTTGGATATTTTTTCTCTTTCTTCGCACTTGGTCGTATATATCAAATACCTGAGTGTACGGCATGCGCTCATTTTCTGATAACTCTTCCCTCTGTGCCGTCATCTCCCTGACTTGTGCCTGTTAAGGCAAAGCGAGTTAGGTACAATTACTCTATCTGTGCCGCTCTTGTCAGCTTGTTGCTGTGCAAGATGGTGTAGTTCTCACAGATTCCATGGCAGATTTATGTGAACGCCCATCCCCTCACCTGTGGCAGCAGGTACAAGTGGCGGCAGCCTGTCAGAGCCTAGGGGCCTGATGATGTTCTTACAGCTATTAACACAGCAAGCAATTGCTAACAGGAATGAGCCTCCAGCTACGCAGGCAGGGTCATCTTCAGTACATTGGAATCTCATGCATCAGAGAACCCGCGACTGTCGCTAGGAGGATAACAATGCTTAGCATAAGGCAGCACACAGATCAGTGCAGTCCCTGCGCCATCACTCAGCCCATCTCATCTGCATTCCTCTAATTGCTTGAGTCTTTTTCTCTTTGGCCTGTATGAACAAAATGAAGCAATCCAGGGGAATTAATATAAATGCTATAATAACTGCCCTCGGGGCTACTCAAAATCATGATAATAGCAGGCGCCTCGCAAGCAGAAAGAAAAAGAAAATCCTCATTACACTTGCTCCTGCATTCTTCCTGAACGGACGACATGCTGCGGCTTGCCATTTCAGCTCGCAAAGTGTACAGACTCATCTATATCACTGCCCCTCATTCCTGAATGGGCTCTAAATCGAAAGAGGAGGCTTGAATCTGGCTACGTTATGTGCGTGAGATTGATGTAATGAAATGTCCCACGGCGCTGTGGTGTGAAAGTTCAGTTCTTCTCCAGGAATCCAAGCTTCGGTCATGAGCTCTTCTGCCAAGCGTTCAGTCCAGAGTGTAGGTTTAAACTGAGAGCAAGGTAACTTTGGTCCACGGCGTTGGTTTATTTTTGCTGGCACGTGCTCATTTTTGGGCACAACCAGGCAACTGCTAGTACTGCACTTCAGGTCCCTGGCACAGCCTCAGTCAGTGAGGTACAGTATCAGGGGATTTCTTCCCTCTGGCGATGGCTCCACTCCAACCTAAGAGGCCTGTTCAGATCTAAAGAGAGGCCTCCCTGTGTCAGTGTGATCACTGTGTGAGAATAGACCAGAATAGGCAGTCGGTTGTTACAGCTAGAGACACGCTGGTGGAGGCTGATCAGGCTTACTACACGAAGAGTCAAAGAGCCGTTTTATTTTGTTTTGACTGGACAAATATTTGTGAGTCCATTATGAGGTTACACCTACAGACACGGGCTGAGGAGGCAGTAGGAGTTTGTTTTCATCCTTTTCATCTTCCCTTCACAGCCCCCCCCCAGCAGAGTTTTTAATATCAAAGTGTGCAGTCTGACAGGGGTAAGTCTCAAACAAGGGCTCTTTTGTTGGGGGCTCCCTCCAACCGGCCAGGAACGACAAGAACTTGTCAACCCTTGTTCAGTACGAAAGGAAGATGAAGAGACGGGGGGAAAGGGGCCGGGACAGAATTGGCTCTTCTGCAACATACAAAAGAGATTATTTAGGTGTCTGGCAGTGGGTATGAAACTAAATAACTTAATTTCAGTTTATGAAGGCACAGACATACTGTAGATATGAAAACACTATTCATTTTTCAGATTCCCCATATATTCAATATCATCATAGAACAGGGACAACAGTGTCTCTGTTTCTGTCTGTGGGAGAATGGGAAGACTGTTATGACTTTGCCAGAAAATAGAAACACGACCACAGCCAGGGGAAAAAATAACACACGTACAGTTTGCCTTTTATCTACACTCATTCCATTAAATACATACTGTTACAATGATAGTTGCACATATTAAACGTGGCTAAAATGTAAGACAATGAGGTCAGTGTTTTTCTGCTCTTTAATCTTTGTGATGTCAGTGGGAGCTGGTATGCAAATATTATCATTTCATGTGCACAGTGTAGCACAAAAGCTAAATCTGACTGTTCAAACTATCTGTTTGCAAAGGACAGCTAATCAGGAGAAAGCTGAGCTAGAACAACTTATTTTCATATACGGGCTGAATGATAATAAGTATAATATAAGTAAAGGGTAAAATAATTAAGTAATAAGTAATTTTAAATTTTGAATCATGCAAAGCTACTCTACTACAGTCCAATATAATCACAAAATAGTAATCTTCACCGTATCCCTACAGATGTAATGTTGACGTGATAAACTCAGCCACTATCATCATAAATGTTAGGAATTCACTTGAAAACGTCACTGGAAAAAAGAAAACACGTCATGCCCTCATCTCTCGTGACAAACCAAAGTATTTGCCTGCTTACAATTGTACCGTTGATGAGATCTGAAATCAGAAAGATTGTCATGCTGATTGGAGACACAATATTCAGTTTGTTTCACAGTTTTAAATGGCAGAGACGAAAGGGCAAGCATTAGATCTGGAACTTTAAGAAAAATATCAGTGATGCATTTATGCATCACTGACCTGGAAAATGCCAGGTCAGCCCTGAATTGACTTTTTGTGTTCATGTAAGCAGCATGGTAGCTGTGACAGCAGAGACGTGCTGGATATTTTTGCTTTTCTTGCTTAAAGCACACTCCCCCCAAAAAAGACAAACAAAAAAACCCGGCATTTGCCCCGAAGAAAAATGCTCCAACATGCTAAACTTTGTTTGACACCAGTCTACAAAGAATGTCCTTATAAGCAGCATTTCAGGCTGCTAGAATGAAAATGTTCGTTTACAGCGAGCTGTAATATACACATGGGGGAGAGGGAGAAAAGAGAACTCGTGGCTGGCAGCCAGCTCGGGCCCCAGATGTGCAGTTGTTTGGGCCTTGTTCTGTGGTGTAATTGTGTAGTGAGGAGCCGGCTACCGGACACACACACACTGAGATCTGGGCAGCAGATGACTGCTCGCTGTTTCCAGTGCAGATAAGCTGTAGGGTGTTTAGGGTTTAAAACGAAAACAATATGAAAGAGAAATCTTCAGTTAGTGACACAGAAAGAAGTAACACAGCAACAAGAGTTGAGGAAATTTGTGACAGTCAATACTGCAAATTTTGGCATCAATCCCATACCAAGTAACTACAGGGTCAGTACTGCCAATGCCAATACTGACATCCATAGTTTTAACCTACAAAGGTAGCTCATCTACGGGAGAGAAGTGTGTTTTGATTTATGAGATGAATCATCATCAATTTGCAAGATCTGGACCCATTTTAATGACAGCTAAATTACAGTGATTAGTTAAGACAGCAAAGCACTTGTGTTTCTGGAGACCTGGAAGGTAAATGTGTCTGTCTGTAAAGCACTTTGGGGTCAGTTTCTGTTGTTTAAACATAATAGGCTTTAAATAAAATAAACGCAACAGTGAACACAAAAAGGTTCATACAAGAACAAACAAGAAAAATATGTAACACAATTCAGTGAGCTACATAATGACCTTTAAGGATATCAATCCTATCGCGTATATTAGTATTGATTTGATACCAGTACCAGCATTATTTGGTTAGCAATATTTGGATCTGCCTATTTTGCATTTACATTTAAACATGTTTACATTACCTAATTGTAAAATATGTAGATACTAGTAGAATTTCCTCCAAAAATAACCAGCAACAAGCTTGTTATTCTCCTGGAGTGATAGCTTTAGCAAAAAGCTGGTGACTGCTGCTTTAGAGCTGCAGCATCAAGGTCATTCTCCTCTTCGATGGGCCTCAGTGTGGTGGAGCTTGCCGCGCTTATCTCGCAGGTGTTTGCTTAACATCTGAAGCAGAGCTCACGGACATTTATTATCACCCTGAAAAAACAATAGCTCAACAATGTAACAACTTTCCATTTTTTATGTGGGCACAGACACTGTAATATTATTGGATAATGTTCCACCGTGCTGTAAGGAGTTGGGCGATGGGGAAATGCTCTAAAAATGTCAGGGGTTTAAAAACATTTTGTTACAACAAACGGACCAGGAGAATGAGGAAATATTTCCCATTTGAAAACATAACCAAGTGAAAGTAAATCCAGCGACTTAAAAAAAAAGTATGCACTACTTTGCAGAACATATTTCCTGATATTGTGTTTGCATCAGTTTGTGTAGGTCTTAGCTATTCAGAGTGAAGGATTTTGAGTATGCAACCAACACAGACATGCTTGTCTGCAGTTTTCCAAATAACCAACAGCGTGTAGACCTTTCACATTCTGTTCTCATCAAAAAGAAATTAATCTCTAATTGTGTAATACGTTTGTAGTCATTGTTATGCTTGTTCTTTTTCTGTATATCCACCCAACTCATTAAGAACGCATTATTATAAAAATCCTCACTGCATCAACTGTGATTGTGGGTGTATAGGTGATATATATATCACACTGAGCCAAAGCCTTTCTGCTTTATATATCTCCTCCTTCATTATTTTCAGGTTGGCGTTTCCCACCACACGGATCTGTGCTCTGGAAGAGTATGTCCTCCTCTTGCCTCAGTTTTCCATGGAGTCACTGAGCTGGCTGCCTGTTCCCACGCTGACTTATGAACAGAAAGTTGAAGCAGCAGAGGTAACATTCGTCTACCCTTCCACCAAAATGTTTGCTTTTGACCGTGCCGCGCACACGGAGAATGACATCTTACTATTTTGAGACGCTTAAGAGGGGAAAATACTCCACCCAGAAGTTATGCAATCTATAAACATTAAAAATGTTCCATATTTATTTCATGGGCTTTTCAAGAACAGCCAGCGCTCCTCAAAGTCCACGTGGGGAGTCCGTTAAAAAGTTTTGCTGGACGGGCACTGCGAATACGCAGCTCAGGAGGAGTGGAAGTGTTCTGTCATGGTTGGACATGGGCGTCTGGAGGTGATTAGAGACCATTTGTTTCTGTCAGGGAGCAAGGCTCCAGCCTTCTCTGTGTGTGATTGATGAATTAATGGAAGTGAATTGGACAGGATAAAAGGGGACACACACATACACACACTCTCATCAGTTAAATACTTTGACACTGAGACTTAATGTGATTGCCTGTGTTGGAAACTTTTTTCTACAAAAGGCCAAATCAAGTTGAAGAAAATTCAGCTCGTTTTTCTGACTATGTGTGTATGCGTGCTATTCTCATGGACACAATTTTCCATTCCATGTATCCCAACTTCTCCTCCTTTCACTCTACATCCCTTACTGTTTTCTTTTTCCTGCACACACATGCACGCACACTCACGCACATGCATAATAAACATACTAGTTGAGGACCTGGCTAATGCTTGTTCCTTGTCTAAAGAGCAAAGATAAAGACAGAGAGGGAAGTGGCGAGTGGTGCAGTAGACCCCCCCACCTCCACCACCACCTCCTCCTCCTCTCCCTCCTCCCCTCCTGTCCTCCCCAAGGGGATCGGATGTTCTCAGCCGTTATAAGCAAGCAAAGCTGGTGGCCGGCAGACCGTCTGGCTCCAGCGCAGCCCGGGCACACAGACAATGCCAGACCTTCTGTCATGAGGTTTGCTTTCACTGAGGTCAGCTAAACAAGCCTTAAGGCCCTAAACACAGCCATGTGCACACATACTCCTCCACCCTCAGAAACAAAGCGCATCTGAACACACTCAGACTTACTTTCCCCCCCTACCTTAGGCAAAACTGTCAGTCTCCTGTTTATGTTTTCTGTGTCTGTGTTTGCAGTGTCACTCTGTCCTGCAGCTAGTTGACCTCACTCTCCTTCTCAAACTCAGAAGACGGGTAGCCAGCTGACCTACGCTCCATGCCAACTTCAGCATACTTTGGATTCCATAACTCTTTAACAACAGCATGACTATACATTATTACTCTTGTGTAGTTAACACTGTGTCACCAGAAAGTTGGAATATTTACCAGTTAATCTGTGATGATGTGATACTGTGCTGCAGCTTTAACTAAACTTGTACACAGGAATGTATCTGTAATAATTCTCCACCGTGTATAGAATATTATATAAAATTATAGAAACTCACCTCTCTAAAATCCCTGTGCAAATTTCATCCTCTGTCTCCTGTTCTTAACCTCATGTGCCGAATGTGAGTTTATGAGGAACAGAGTGTATCTTGAAATATTTCTTTTTCTGGAAGATTAGTTAGGATGAATTTAAATAAAGTAACCAGATCTGTGTTTTAGGAATGTGTGTCTAATCATGTAAATTAAATAGCTGGCATTATGAAGGGCCTTTAAAAGACTGACGCAAAAATATATTTAACCACAAAGAAATCAGCTGTTTCCATTAGATAATCCTATTCAGAGCCACAATTTGCTCAATGCACACTGAAATATTAAAATGTCAGCTACTAATCCTTTATGTTTTATCCTACTGTCATATTTCCTAACATAGTTACGTTCCTTTGTTTCCTTTACATGTAACTGTTATTTTTAATTAGTTTTCTGCAGCTCTTTATTGACATTATACAGTGATTTCATTTTGAGCCACGTATTTGAACCCAGGACTCCACAATTTTTATTGGATTTTATCAAACTGACACAATCTACGTGCTTTAGACAACAATTTTAACATTCATGTTCTGCAATTCTTGGCTATTGTCTTCATTTTGCTGAAAAAAAAAGTTGTGTGTGTTTGTGGCATTTATGCAAGCTGAGTTTTTGTCAGTGCCAGTTAAAAGGGGACAAAAAGGCAAATCTGTTGCAGCTATTTTATGGCAGTCTTAGTCTCCTTTGTGAAGGGATAGACAGAGGTTAGAGGAGGCCCGGTGAGCGACTCTGGTCTCCTGCGTTGGGGATGCACCAACCTGTCTGCGCTCAGGAGAGTAACTTTTTGTGAGTGACTCATTCCAGCTGAGGCTTCCTTGGTAGCCTGCTGCTTTTGATTTCACAGTCTGTTCCGGCTCCTCTCTCCCAGTGAGAATCTCAAAACACCTCCTCCTTCCCCTATTGCCACCCCTATACTATACACCTCTACTCACTCATCTCATGGGAAAACAGCAACAAGCACCACAACAGGTGTTTACACTTGCCTGTCTGTCTGCACAGGTTTCACGTTGATTTATGAGGGACAAGAAGAAAATAGGTGTGAAGGATTATATTGTGTTTAAGACACCGGCAAGACCTGCGTGTGTGGTGTTCCTCCCAAGAGACTGTCGGTCTGCAAATGTGGCGTCTCTGATAGACAGCTTTAACAACTATGAAGCATTTTTCACAGATGTATGAACACAGAGAGGCATTCATAAAAAGGAAGTGCAAAATAACACAGAGATATACTTTACCAGCATGTTTTGTTAATTTTTAATATCAAGATTCACACACTGAAAAAAAGGGCTGCGTTTAATTGAGTGGTCTGGATTTGTCAAACTCATTTAGATTTTTTTGGGCTGCCCGTCCCTTATCCTTCATTTTCCTCAAAGCAAAAACAGCTGGGGATAATACATGAAGCAACACAGGAGTCTAATAATGTCAATATTAAATACACAAAATACTGCGTAGACTGGATGAAGTTAACTCAAAGGATTTGGCTCAGAAGGAAAAAAACACAAGCCTGCCATTTTAAATTGAGAAGCCTACAATGCCGCCTCTAGAGAAGCCAAATAACCGCTACGTACTCAAACGTTTCCTTTCATCCTCCCTCCCCTTTGGCCTGCTCCCACTTTGCTTTTTGGTCCATCTTTCCCTCTTATATCTCCTACTCTTCTCCTCACCCCCCCCCCCCCCCTTTTTTTTTTTTTTTTTATCACTCCCTCTTTCTCTGAATGAGCTGCCCTCAGATTACTGGGGTTTGTGGAGGTCTATCAGAAACATGTGTGGAGGTTTGGAGGCGGCTGATGGGAAGTCCTTCGTCAAGCTGCTCACCCTCATTCCTCCCAAAGAGCCCGAGCCAGTGGGGAAGAAAAACTCTTAGTGAGTTCAAAGACAGAATCTTATTGGGGTTTTTTGCAGGATATTATTTTCCACTGAACGGATAAACAGGAAAAACTTCCCACCCTAAAGCACTCTCTGTAAAATGCAGGAGCCAGTTGGAAGACTGAAAGCATCACCCCCCACGCCCCACCCCATCACAGTGTTCAGCCACTACTCTTCAAGATTTTAGTCTATGTGTGATTCTCCTGCCTTCTCGGGCTAAATGACGCATCCCGTATGTGTTTGGCTTATTATACAATGAGAAAAATGACATTAATTCAATTTATTAAATTGTATATATTTATTTTAGATGATCAGGGATAATTGCAGATACATACAAATGCATAAAATGAAATGCAACAACTTGAACTTGCCTCATCATATCAGTGTTTATATGTGACAAAGGTGAAGGCATGACATTATTACTTTAAATGTCCTGTTTGGACAGGCACTTTATCAGTAGCTACATTGCCCCCTTGTGGACTCTCTTTTTATTGTTTAGAAGGCATTAGATTGTACTTTCAAAATAAAACATTTATAACACTAAAACTTTGGAACAAGCAAACACACAGTGAAAGGCAAGAGTGCTCTGTGTGTGTACGGCCCTTGTGTGTCTTCTTTATACATGTGTGGACTCGGAGGTAGCCTGTAAAAGTCTCACAGTGAAAATCCTACATAAAACACAGATGTGGTTTTAGCAAAGTGCATCAGAGTAAATGAAAAATGGTGTCTGTAATGACTAGAATCACATATTTTCGTATTAGATTGCTCATGGGTATGCATTAGTGTGCATAAGCAGTATTTTTATGTTGTCTTTAGTATAACAATTACCTCTACTGTTGAGGGAATTGGAAGAAGAGAACGTATTAGGCACCTTGAAATACTTACTAAAGTTGTACCTCAACAGGGTACTTAAGTAAATGGATTTTCTGTCACTTAAGAATGTTCTTGATGGGAGGGAAAAGTAGCTCTGTGGTGTAACAGGAGTACTGGAAGCTATTTGTCTCTTCACTGTTTTCATAATCTTTCAACAAGTTTGCTGTTAAGGTATTTCAAATTGAACATGTATCTACAGTACTTGTATTCTGGCGTTTCCATGATAACTGATTGTGTGTGAACTTTGAGGCTCATTTACAACAAAGATCAAAGGTCTATGGCATGTACCATAGCTAAATCACTCTGCTGTGGTGTGTGTGTGTGTGTGTGTGTGTGTGTGTGTGTGTGTGTGTGTGTGTGTGTGTGTGTGTGTGTGTGTGTGTGTGTGTGTGTGTTAATGAAGAAGCTATCTCTGCAGAGAAATGCTGCTGAAGCGGCCACCGACCTGAGTGTGAGCATGAGAACGGGTGAGAAAAAGACTGGAAAAATCCACGGCATTTAGGTAAAGCTATGTCATAAAGGCAACACTAATGAGCCGGAGGTTTTAAGAGGGAGGAAAGGAGGAGGGAAATGGTTTACATATGGATTTGAAAGAGCACAGGCATCACAGCTATGTTGTGTATTCAATGAAGCAAAGTAATCCTGGTGCACACATCTCTCCCCTGCTGCTCTACAGCTCCTCCTCCTCCTCTCAAACTCATGTCAGTTTTATCTAGCATGTTATTTACACAAACAACATTCATCTATTGGGTATTTTACAGTATGAAAATGCACTTTAAAAATGCCTACAAGAAGTAGAAAATTAACACTATTCTTTCTATTTGATGTTTTATTGATATGTTCTCTTTTTTTAACCCTCTTATGTTTAACTGTGGTCTAACATCTCACTTCTCCTCTGCTACCAGCACTAAAACTAATAATTTGAGATCTACTCGGTCGCTCTCCTCAAGTTCAACAAACACACGAGCTGGCCACAGGCTATGCATAATGATAATGCATAATAGATAAATGCAGACTGTCGCTGAACACTACAACATGCTTGATTGCTTTCTTTTCCTTAAGTCACATTAAATCATCTTCTAAGCCACATTAAACTCTGTTCCCATTACAAACCTAATAGGATTGTCATTTTAATGAGTGATGGGTAGTTCCTGACAGAGGACTTTTCAGGTTCATTCAGCTGCTTCATCTACATGTAAAACAGAGGAAGATTAGGAAAAACAGTATTTATATGGAAGTCAAAGTACTGCTATAATAACAATAGATACAAATATTATTGTAATTAAAAGATTTAAAACAAAAGAAACTGACAGAGAAAATGGGCCGCAAAACAACTTCATCTCCTGATGTTGCAAATAATGCTGTAAAGATGCCTCTCAGGTTTGTAGACATCTTCACTGTGTGCTATAAATTAAAACAGCAAAAGGTGATGTAAAACTTATTTTTATGTGACACAAAATTAAGGAAAAATTAACCTCAGATTTAATCTCCTTCCATCCCAACATATGTGACCTTCATTAAGCATCTACTTTGAAATGGAAGAAGCAGTTCACACACAGATCTAACAAAGAAACAAAAAAAGACAAGGTTAAACATTTAAACACCGACTTAGCTGCAGCTTTTAAACCCTATCACATATTCAGTAAAAGCTGTGTTTATTTAGTTAGAGTCTGTCGCCACATATAACGCTAAAAGACAATGCTGTGGCCCTTTCCACTCATGAAACACCGTCCCTTAATGTTAAGTTTTAAAATAAAACTGCCCCAAGATTTGCACTACACCAGCCTGTTGTCAGTCCCTAGTTAAAACAGAAAGAAATGACAAACACTGAACTGAAAGAAATTCAGGCTTCCCACACTGAGCAAAAAGCCACTGAAAAAGTCTTGTCTCATATAGGGGGGGGGGGGGGGGTATTTCTCTAGATGAAAACAATTAACCTTGGGAAAGCTCTCTGGATCAGGAAGCAACACAAGGCTTTCCACTGGGAAAACAGCCAACATATCAGAAGACCAACATCACCATACTGGAGAAAGGGAAATACCAACTGAACATGAGTCCACGCTTCCTGATATGATGCACAAAAATTCTTATCTGATATAAGAAACAAATGCAGAATCTGTAGATGAGAAATACTGACAGCGGGAAAGAAACCCAAATACACCCAGTCCTCCCAGAACAAGGGCAGTGCTGTTGTTGTTGTTGTTGTTGTTTGAAATGTACAAAATGATTTCCCAAATATTTTATCTTGTATCTCAGAATAAACTCCCTTTTCGCCTTCAGCACTACAACCCAAAAGTGTTCTATTGGAATGAGATCTGGTTACTGTGGAGGCCATTCGAGAATGATGAACTCAGGGCTGGACATGGTCAGCAGCAACACTTAGGTAGGCTGCGGCATTCATATGATGCTCAGTTAGTACTAAGGAGTGAAAATATTAAAGAGAAAACATCCCTCACGTCATTATATCAGCAGCAGCTGCCTGAACTTTTAATGCAAGGCAGGATGGATAAATGCTTTCATGTTGTTTACACCAAATCCTGACCCTAGTTGCAGCAGAAACTGAGAAACTTTCGACCAGGCAACATTTTCCAATCATCTGTTGTCTAATTTTAGTGAGTTCATATCAATAGTAGCTAGTACCAGGTACCACTTCGTGTTTTAAGCCAGAGGTTCCCAAAGTGTGGGGCTAGCCCCCTAGGGGGCAGAGCCATTGCAGGGGGGGCGCGGTACGAAAAGAAAAAAAAAAAAGAACGCTTGGACACTGCTAGCATAATGGACAGGATTTTCGTGGGGCTCCCACACAAACGCAAAGCAGGAGATGAAGCATCGCCAAATATGTTTCCAAACCAACTTCCTTCCAAGCCAAAGACTAGAAAATATGGTGAAGCATATCTTCCCTTTGGTTTCACCTGCACAAGTGCCAAGGTAGGTCTCCCCGACAGAATTAGTTTCCCCTGCGTCGGGAGCACGCGCTGGGCTCTCCAAATCACGGACAAAGAGTATCCCGCATTTTTGATTTTTAGTTCACGAACACTTCTTGTAATGACTAACTACTCCTGACATTTTGGAGATGTTGGCTCTTTCTACAGTAAAGGTACAGTGGGATACAAATAATATCAGGCTGACCACAATTTGTTCCCCCGGTTCAAATCACAGACAAACGGTTGCACGGTGGTTAGCACTGTTGCCCCACAGCAAGCAGGTCCTGAGTTCAATTCCACCATCAGGCTGGGGTCTTTCTGTGTGGAGTTTGCATGTTCTCCCCGTGTTTGCGTGAGGTTTGAAATAAACCGCAATTGTGTTTGTGTTAAGCTGACAGAAATGGTGTCTGGTGTGGTCTTCTGCTGCTGTAGCCCATCTGCTTCAAGGTATGACGTGTTATGCATTCAGACATGCTTTTCTACATCCACTTGATTCTAATAAGTTATTATTTGAGTCAGTGTTGCCTTTCAATCAGCTCGACGGAGTCTGGCCATTCTCGTCTGACCCCTGACATCAAGAAAGTATTTTCACCCAGAGAAGTGACGCTTACTGGATATTTTAGACCATTCTCTGCAAACCCGAGAGATGACTGTGAGGGAAAATCCCTGTAGATCAGCAGTTTCTGAAATATTGAGATGAGACTATCTGGCACAAATGACCATGCCACATTCAAAGTCACATAAATCACTTTTCTTCTCCACAGGTGTACCTAACAAAGTGGTCCGTGAGTATATATAGTGTTACATTGGGGGAGAATGCTCATAAACATGCTAAAGTTTCTAATAAAAGGCCACTACATGTACAAATTATCCCTGCGAACCAAAATCTCAAACTTCACACTGAGTTTCACACTGATGTCAGTGAGACTAGAACGGTCATGTCATGCACACTGCTGTTTAAATCTTGCTTGCCAGGGGGAGCCAATCAAAAGAAAACTGAATTAAAGGGAGAGAAACTAAAACGGCTCATTTCAGAAAGTGGACAAAGTGAGGCGCTACACCGAGGCCCAGCATAACCTTTCTAAGGATTAATTTATCATTAAAACGGTGAATCATGCAAAGCTACTCTAGCAGGGTCCAAGAATACAACTACGGATTCAGAAATGAGCATAATAGCTCCCCTTTTAAAAGACATGTATGTTTAAATATTTTTTTTACTCACTGTAAGATAAAATAGATTTTTTAAAAAGACAACATATTAAGCTATAAGTCTTACACACCAGAGCATTTTTCACACAGATTTACATATCACTTCACAAACAGGCAGGTTTCCCAGAACTACAACTAGAAAGTGCATTTTTAAAAATGTTTTACAAAGCCAACATTTGGTCATATACCGACACTAATGAAAGCCATTTTCAGGATACAGTAAAAAGGGATCCAAAAGTTCACATTTGCTTGCATACTAATACTAATGAGAACACATTACAAGGAAACACCAAAAATAGTGATGAGTCCAATAAGAGCTCTTCACTGCCTGCAGCTCTCTGAAATAAGCAAGTTTTAATGTTCAAGAGTAATGCTTAATTATCCATACATGGCCATTTACAAGCATATTGCCACAGGGCTCCAGCTTCACAACAGTCCCCAGTCTAATAGAAGATGGCATTATTGCATGCAGTCAGAATTATTCACTGCATTACCCACGATTCATAGCATGTATTAACACAAGCAATTTCATGCATATGGATACAGTGGGTCTTAGCAGGGGAGCTCCTGATTGCTCTGAAACTAATTTCACAATCATTAGTTTTGGTGGTGCTGTGAGTGACAGAGTGTATTTACTAGATTTTGGAAAATGACAATTTCCACAAGCTTTGTGTAGGAATCTATAAAGATGAAAGGCTGAGCTACAAGAAGCTCTAAGCTGTTCGGAGACAACAGTGACACTGGACTTGTTGGTTAGAGGAAATTTTCCTTTGCAAATGCAAAAAAGGACAAACAAAATAACAGTATTAATTATCTAGCTTTGTCACGTAATGTAATATTTATGAAAGTGTTGTTTTTGCCATCGAGTGAGAGGCCCGTCATAAATATAGGGTATAGAGCTTGAGATTCAGGCCAAACCAAAAGCCTTTTTGCCCTGAAGGTGAAGTTAATGAATCATGGCCAAGTGCTGCATTCCTTCCATATGTAGGATGAGGAGATATTTTGCAAAGCCTCTGAAACAACCTAATGCTGTTATGGGCCATTGTTCACAATAAACATGTAAATTGTGTTTATGGAATACTGTATAAGTCAATGAGTTAATGGCACTGATTCACAAATAAATTATAATCACAGTGTGTCAAAAAAGAAAGAAAAAGGAAAGAAAAAACGACTTCACAAAAGCAGGCATTTTTACTTGTTAGCCAGAAAAAACAGAGGTGTTTTCCAGTATCATTCACAGAAACTGTTCAGTTACTAATGTCAGAAATCAGCCATCATTCCCCTACCGAAGCGGGGAATGCTGTTTGATCTCGCAGAACAAGAGATACATAAATTAACAGGCCAATTTTCATGAAACTTTTGGGAGCGGTTGAGCAAATCCAAAAGGAAAACTCGGTAAAATTTGGTTAAAATCCACACCGCTTCCTTTTAAATTGCAGGATGGGGCACTTGCCTTTCAAAGTATCTATACAACACAATATATTCACCTTAAATCCGCAGAAAGCAGCAGTGCTTGGTGGCTTGGGGTGGAAAAGTGTGTTCAACATTAAGTGTTGTAGCACCAAATGTAAGCCACTAGGTGGGGATATGTTATCTGTTTTCTTTGCAGTAAATTTTATTGCAGTTAGCGTCCCAATTTTTCAGTGGATATAAGCTATTTGCCTCAGATGTACTAAGAACTTCAGAAAATTCCATAGAAAATTCTATGACAAGGTATCAATGAATGTAAACAGGTGCAGAACTGTTTTATACTTTGTGTGTCATATTAAATGTACAAAATAACATTGTTTTAAATATAAAGACTGACTTTTAATATTTGGATGAAAATCTCTGACAGTCAATGAATGCCCAAAGTCTAGAGGCCATGGACATCACCAAATGTGGTGTTTTCTCACGTGAGATCCTCTGCCAAACCTTTACTGTAGCTTTCAGTTGCTGCTTGTTTGTGGCTCTCTCTCTCACTTCAGTTTTGTCTTCAGTAACTAAAAAGCATGCTCTGTTGGGCTGAGATCAGAAAACTGACATGGTCATTGCCTCCTCAAGAGTTTTCTTGACTCAGATATTGTGAAGACTTACTCTTAACCAAGGAAAGAACTCATCATCCACTTTAGCTGTTATTGTTTGTGGTCTTTCGGGTCTTTCTGTCTTACTGAGGTGGCCGGTATATTCTTTAATTTTAAGAATGTACCAGACCGCTGATATAGGCTTTTCTAATGTTTTGGTAATCTCTGTGATATTTTGGTTTTCCAGCCAATAAAAAAACCTAAATCCCTCACTTGACTTGTCCTGACATCTCCTTGGAGCTCATACTGGACCTGTTTATAAGTTAAACATTTGTCCAGATATTTTATCTCCTTATTCTGTCATCGAATAATGAGAAAACAGTCCTCACCTGTCTGTGAAAATGCACTTCAGTAAATTGTCCAGGATTTGAGCTTGTGAAAATGTGAAAATGGGGGAATGTGTATAAAAATGGCTGTTGTTCCTAAACAGTTAATGTCATACTTTTGTAAACCCCCTTAAATTAAAGCTGGAACTCTGCACTTTGGTCACATCTTGATTACATTGCGGTGGTGTACAGACACAAAATTACAAAAAAAAGTATAAATCTTCAAAATTTTATGGACTAAACTGTATCTGCATGTCAGAAGCATAAGTGATCCCACATGCACCATCTATGACCGTCTATCATTTTAAAGCATTTGAAGCCAGAGGAGGAGGATCTGAGGGTGCATTGGTTCAGGCCAGAGGGAGGGAGAATAGAGGGAGGTCACTCCTGCCCCAGATTTGTAGTTGTCACTGGGGAGAGAATGATGGCTGCGAGCAACAGATAACAGCTTACAGTGTGAAGAGAGATTATAAAAGGAGGCAGAAATTGTAGGGGGAACTGAACCCCACCCATATGGGACTGCGCTGAACAGCCACATCCAGCTCTAACACACTGCAATTAGCTGCCGAGGCAATTACAGGTTTGTGGAGGGTAAATGTGACATGCTCTTATTTTTTTAATCATACAATAAGCATGATGTTCATCGCTCGAGCCACAGAATTTGTGTTTACAGCAGAACTGCGATCACAAGAAAAATGTTAGTCATTTTAAAGTCTTAGTGGTATTTTTAAAACTTTAAATGTCTCTGCAGTTGCCCCTCCACACAGACGCGCGCACACACACACAGACATTACTCTAATTGCTTTCCTTCTGTATAAGTAATGTTATGCCAGCAGCCCAGCTGATTGGGCCCCTCCAACACATGCTGCTTATTTCCCACATAGCCATGAGTGGCCCATCAGAGTGCCATTGTTATCTATCAGATTGTCAGCAGTCATTACTTATTCAACCAGCTGTCATGTCTTTTGTCCAAAATCATTCTTTACTTTGTCCAGAAGACCTTCTAATGCCAGCTGTGGCCCGTTGACCCCCCATCTGACACATTTTGCCCAAATGCTCTAGTTCTCTCTCTCTCTCTCTCTCTCTCTCTCTCTACCACACACACACACACACTGACAAAAACTCTCCACGCTGGCTGTCCAGCTTATGCTCCTGTGGCAGTAAAGGGAGGTGGCCCTGCAACAAACAATCCAAGTAGACAAAAAAGCAGCACTCATCACTCTCCTGTTGTGCTTATCAGTGGCAGAAATATTTTAAAACACAGAGTAAGACTTTTCCAAATTTCATTTTACTTAAATTGAGTCTTTTAAAGTCAGATCTGTCTGAACCTAGATATCTGTATGGAACAGCCGGGATGCTACACTGTAGACACACTTATAAACATTGTTAAGCCACTTCAGCTGCTTCTTAATTCACCAAGGGATCACCAAACTAAGATCAAATTGTTATTATGAATAAATTATTATTATTAAATTATTTTCTGTCATTCTATAAATGATGTCATTGTTTATAGACAACATGACTTGCAGCTTTTTTCCCCTATAGACTCTACTACTTAAATGTCAAAACCAATTCCTCAGTTATCTTATAATGCATCTTGATGCAGCACTCTAGTTCATCTTTTGTCTGAAACAAGCCCTTTTAGCTCCATTCCCCCTCCCTTTATGGCATCTTTCTTCTGATTGGCTCACCCCTGCAAGTAGAAGGTTTGAATTGCAACTGGATGGGCAGTGTCTGCTCAGGGCCAGAGCTGTGTGCCTGAGATGAGCATGTATGCGTTGCTCTAAAACGAGTGTGTGCAGCAGTTTGAAGCCTGAGCCTTTGGCTCGTAGGGATAACCTGCACACAGCGTCACCATTATTTCAACCCAGTATTGGAACAATATATAAGATAAAATAATGAGGAAGCACGCAATAGGTCCCCCTTTAATGAGTGACATCTGAAGAAAATCTGTAATAATATATAATTGTAATCATACTTCCATTATAAGCCCTTGGGTGTATTTGAGATAAATGCACTGAACACTGGAATACTTTCAGATACATGCAGCACTCAGCTGGCTGGTGAACAGAGAGTCATGAAGGTGTCCTTGTGACATTGCCAAGACAGCTATAATATTTATTTAGGATTTAGGAAGTAAGGAGCTATGCCAAATACTTACTTAAAAATAGACAGGAGTCATTGATAGAAGCTATAAATAAAGAGAGGGAAGAGGGGCTTGTCCTGGATGGGGGTATTTATAGCGCAGGCACACAGCTGTTTATGGGAGGCAGTGCACTTATCAATAAAACCATAAACCCTGAAATACCACTGAATGCACAGTGACCTCCCTCATACATTTCTGGAAAGATGCATCTGAAGTGAAATTAAATCACTTTTATGAGGGGATCAAAGGGATTACTCCCAAGGGTCTTCTATTCTCGGACACAGTAAATGCAAAAGTTGGATCACTTTTCAGTGCTCATATACTTTTTTGTCCTCCTCCCCCTCCCCCGTTTCTCGTGCAGGTTTTTAGTCGCCAATACACCTCCTTCACCGATTACTAAATAAACACTGAGAAATTATATATTAAAGTTTCATACGTTTAAGATTGAACATCACATACATTTAAGAAGATTTTTATTTTAATTAATTTGTTTAGCTTTATATTTTTAATCGTCTAAGAAAGAAGCGTGTATTTTATGTCACTGTTTTTTTTTTTTTTGGCCGTGTAATGTGTAAGAAAGTTGTGTGATACAGGTGCAGTAGGGCAGACCAGCTGACTGAGGAGCAGGAGGAGGGGCAGGCAGGCTGGCCGAGGTCCTGCTGCACGCCGACACTGAGCACACTTGAACGGAGGGAAGCTGCGACGCGCACCGCTGCTGCTGGTTCTGAGCCCCCGGCAGCCATCAGACATTCACCTGTCTAGGAGTTTAGCTAGCAAGCTAAATAGTTGAAAGTCTGAAAAAACAAAGTGTCTACAGTAATAAATTAAAGATAGGAGCTGTAACTAGTTGTTGCAGTTGCAGGTTAAAAATGTCTATCTTACCGTTCACCCCTCCAGTTGTGAAGAGGCTTCTTGGCTGGAAGAAAGGAGAGCAGAACGGACAGGAGGAAAAATGGTGTGAAAAAGCTGTCAAAAGTCTGGTGAAGAAGTTAAAACGGACGGGACAGCTGGACGAGCTGGAGAAGGCCATCACAACACAGAATATCAACACAAAATGCCTAACTATACCCAGGTAAAGACAAAGACAGAGCGCTGACTGACTGCCTCTGAATAAGTGAGCTAGCAAGCTAATGCTGGTGACAGCTAGCGTTAGCCCAAGCAGCTAGGTAGTTAGCTTGAGTTGATATTAGCAGATGTTTGTATTTAAAGCAGCTCTATTTTATAGAGAGCAAAGTCAAACTGGCGAATTGCCACATCAAAGACAACATAAAGCGTTTGATGTTATGACATGGATTTTGATTGGACCTGCCGCCAGAATAAAACCAATCGTGCATTGTATTTAGAGCTAACATTAGCTCTATCATCTTATCATCTTAACCTGTGTTAAATAGATACAATTTTGTTCTGCAGATAGGGAGCACACAATTGGTACTCATCGGTCTTAAATATATATATATATATATATATATATATATATATATATATATATATATAATTGCCTGGTAGCGTTAAAGGAATAATATGGTGTGTTTCAACCCATATATTAGAGTCTGTTATGTTATTTTCCAGCATTAGTTTGCGCAACGATATGATCTGTAGTAAGACCAGCTGTGCAGCATGTAATTGTGAGGCAATGCTGTAGTAGTGAGTGTTTGTCACATCTCCGAGCTAGCTTCACCTGCTGACATGGTAACTAGTGCTGCATAAATATGTCCACAGTTCACACATGTGATAAACGGAGAGGGAGTGGTTTGGCTAAGCTGGAGCTTGACTCATAGAGGATGTTTAGACTGTGTGTGTCTGTGCTCTGGGAAAGTTATAATAAGAGTCCAGTTTGGGATTCCCCATATGGGATACCCATCTGTATTAGACCTGCACAATTTGTCAGACATATGAGGTGGACTCACTGGGTGTGACACATCACATTGGAGCCACATAGTTGTATTACCGGTGCTTTGAATCAGTGCACAGAAGTAGACTGATTAGGCACAACATAAAAATCCTTAGTGAAATACTTAACTCTGATCATTTTGTCAGACTGCAGTGTTTTGGTGGTTGCTGGGATTCATGCGGACAGCACTTTGACATGTAACACCATCTTAAACATGATTACTTACCTCACTCATCTGGTGGCAGTGGAATCCCTAAGCAGGGACACACTCCAAAACATAAAAAAGCAGTTCACAAATGTCTCAACCTGGCATCACACTCCCTGGATTCTTTACAATCTAATCAAGCATCAGCGGGCAAGAACAGGCCTGATGAAGGAAGACTTTATTCCAGCCTAAAGGGTCTCCTGTCAGTGTCCTGGTGCCAGACAGTCCTGGACATCCCCAGAGGTTTCCCAAAACTGTTTTGTCTGTATGCTGGGTCCTACCCAATATTAGGAAGGTGTTTTTAAGTGTTAAGACAACTCAGTGCATGTGTGCAGTTAAATATGTTTACTCATAAGTAAATGTGTTTACTTATTGTATACAGTCTTCAATCAAAGGACACAAAAAGTAGCCCCTTTCCCTTATAAAGATCTCCCCTTAATGACTAGGTTTGACACCTCAGCATATCCAAACAGACCTGGTTTTGTGACTATTGGGTTCCAAGTGTAGCTGCATAGGCAGAGACCATTCCCATTAACCTCTGATGCACGCCCAATCATTTTGTTCTATAAGCAGGCCTGAAATATGAAAGAACCACTCAGTTCATAAAAGAGATTAAAGGGTTACTCCTTGTCAGCTTTCTATGGGTAAGGAGTTAACATAATGAATGTTGTTACCATGACCTTGAGACCTGTGACAGTCACAGAAAAAATTTGGACCTTAAGCCCCTACTTATTTTATGGTGGCGTTTTGCTGGCATGCTTTGGGTCACCTTATCCCTTTAAAGTGAAATGTTATACAAGTCAATACAAAGTTGGTTTTAATGATCACTTTATCTTATGATAAAACATTTCAAAATGGCAGTATTCAATTCCAGAATGAGTGTTTCCCTGTTGGCATGAGTGATCAGTAAACGGTTTGATGAGTGTCAGAGTGGTGTAACTCATAAGCTATGTCTTTCAAATCAATTCAGGTCTCCAGTGCCACAATCAAAACAAGATGTAGCATTTTAAGAATGGTGTCCCGTCCGTCCAGTAGAGGCCCAGGGACTTAAGGGGTGTCCTCACAGGAAGAGACTGGCATAAAGTTAGTGGGGGTCTCTGTGGAATGTCAGTAAAATTCAGACAAATGTAAGAGTGAAAGTTGATTCTAAAGGTTAGCAGTACAAAGTGGTTGGTCAGAGTTGAACCTTTTTCAAGTTAGAGGTGAGCCCATTGAAGCAGCTACCAGTAAGAACAAAGGATAATGCTGATTGACAAATTGGGGAGTTGGTAAATACATAAGCGTGTTGTCTAACTGGAACATGGAATGTCTCTGTCGACCAACCATAAGCTATGGAGTGATGAACACTGAGTGAAAAACTGCTATATTATGCCAGGTTGTTGCTACAGGTATAGCAATGACAGTAAAGACATTGGTATAACACAAAGCCTGCTATTTAAAAAGATCAAATCAAATCAAATCACTTTTATTGTCACATCACATGTGCAGGTACATTGGTACAGCACATGTGAATGAAATTCTTGTGTGTTTCTTCTTGTGTTTCTTTAGCTTTTGTTCCCACATAAAACAAATAGGGCTGTTCCACACCTTTTTTTCCTCTTAATAATTAGTACAAAAGGAGCTTCAGTGACCTTAACAAGCCTCCAGAAATTTTTTCCAAGCCCTAAAAGGCAGCTTGTAGGCCTGATTGCTAACAAAACTGGGAGTCTCCCATCACAGTAAGTGTGGATGTCAAAGCATGGGTGGTAACCTACATTAAAACCTTTTTCTCAGTTGTTGGGAATGTGCTCTGGGCTCTAGGGAGGGCGTGGGCCACTGTTTGGATTGTGGTTCAAGTTGTCAGTGGGTTCATAGACAGTAGACTTTACAGAATAACAGCTGTGTTGCTATCTGTTGGGGATAGAGTGACTCAGTGATTCTGTATTGCAGCCAGCCTGCATTGTGCTGTACTTTCATCACCTCCTCTAATGTGGCGTGGAGAGAAAGGGGTTGTGAGCATTTAGAGTGGTCAAGTGCTTGCCTGAGGTGCTTGCACCTAGAATGAACTTAACCAGCAGGAAATTATTATGTACCAAAATGTCAAAACTGTGAAACTAAGCGCACCACAATTTTCTGGCATCCATGACTGATTTTACAGCACCCACAGTAAGTAGAGTAAAAAGTATGAGCTTACTGCAAAGGTTTGCCTTTTAACTGGTCATGTTAAAAAAGTTAAGTTCATTGGTATTATAATGTAAACCTCTCTTGTTTACTGTAGATTTCAAATATATTGGTAATGGGTTGTGTTTCTTGCCCTTAGGTAAGCATTTAATTAATGCCACTGTTAAAATAATTCAGTTACAATTGATGGAGTTTTGTTAATGTATAAAAAAATGTTTTTGGCATCCAAAAACATTTTGGCCTATTATGAAATTATACTAATACTTACTTTTAACCTTGATAGCATTCACTCAAGCAGAAAATACATTTCTCTTTATCAAATGACCACAAATAAGAGGAAATTGCAAAAACTTAGGTTAAATAAGGCAAAACATCTGGGTTAGCTTAACTACATGTGGCAAAGCCATGCTTGCGAGCATAATGGGAAGCCAGAAACAACCCTGATTTTTTTTAAGATGGTGTGAAACCCGACATTGATAAAAGATATCTTATAAAACCGGACATAGACAGTATGTCTGTTCATATTCTTGCATTTGTTAGATTAATATTATTGTTTATTACACTATATTGGCTATAGGATCATTTTGAATTATTGACCCTCAAGTTCCATACTGGTGCATTGTTGTATAAAACTGCATAAATGCAATGAAGGGACTTGCGTTTTGGTTAAAATGAACAGATGTAAATAAAAACTGAGCAGCTGGTGATACTGAAATCCTAGGTCCATATAGTGTGTGTCTTAACTAGTAGGCCACCAGATGTCCTTTAACAAAGACAAACGTTGTTAACATTTTTTTAATGCGCTTCTGCAGATGCAGGCACTTTGCGCCGCACTTGCATTTATTTATGTAGTATAATCAGCTGGTTGTGGTTGCTTCTGGAGTTGGAGTCTTTGACAGAAAGTGGTTTGTCTTCTACTCGGGGGGGGTGATTTGGTTGGTAGTGTGATGCTCTAACTTTCTGGCTGGTGGATGTACTGTTGTTGTATATTCAGCTAAACAGGAAGGTTGCCTCAACTGGCTGTGTGACAGTGGTCATCATGTCAGAGTGGCAAACCAGGGAGACAGAAACTAGCCCAGGCCAGCCTCTCAGCTGAGGCTTGCAAATGCTGACCTAAGCTGACCCAGGAAATAATGCTGGAGGTCATCATAAGGAGGACTGGAGTTCCTTCTATTTTTTTTAAATACCTGATTGTATTAGGCTAATGAAAAGTAAGCTCTGTTACTTACTGATTATAGTAACAATATTGGCAACTGGACCTTGTTTTCACTCATCTTAAAATGAGATTTTGTCACTCATTGCTTTATTTGAAATCTTTAACAATGGGGCTCTTGTTTTTTCATTTTAGCCTTTCCGCAGTTCTTCCAGTCGTTCCACCATTTGTCATTTTAGCTACTGGAAAAAACAGAAGTGCCATCCTCTGTTCTGGTTGCACATTTTCCTTGAAGATTTTGCCCCCATTGTGAGGCAAAATTGCATAGTGAACACAAGGCTTATAGAGAACAAAATTAAATGTGGATATTGTCATTATACTAAACCATTAAAATTCTGTGGTCTGTTTTGTATGACTGAAAAATAAAACCACCCTTTTAGGTATTGCATTGCTAACTGGGCCTCACTGGGTCCTTGTGTGTCAGTCTCACTGAGCATCTCTATATGAAGCTACAAAAATGACAAGAATCTACAGTCCTCATTAAAATAGAGGACATTTTTGAGACTCTTGTATAGCTGTTACAAAAACAGTCTTGCAGAATGTGTCCTGCAGATGGTATTGCTTTCAAGGAGCTCTGGTTTTAACATGGAGGGGGTCTGGAATTACATGAACAGACTGAAGATATTGTGGCAGTTTCTTGAAGATGCCAGTTTCTCACCAGGTGGCTTTAAAAAAAATTATTGTTATTTATTAGTGTTATGTCTTAGTTCAGCTTGGGTGGAGAATCAGGATAGAACCTGAGTTTGGTTCTATCCTGGTTTTGGTTTTGGTTGGTTTTGGTTCAAAATAAGATGTATGAGCCACATTGTGTTGTGATTCAAGAGGGACGAGCTGGAGGGACAGTAGGTCATGTGAGTGTTGAAAATGAAAAAGAAAATACCACCTTTTTCCATAATGTGAATAACAAAAGAACAAGTAATGTGTGCACAATGTGAGCAGAGTGTCTGTTATTACGTCTCTAAAACAGTGTTATTAGTGCCTGTTATCCCAGGTAGTAAAGAGTACCTTAAAGACACATGCGTCTTCTTAGTGTCTTGCAACATCAACAACTAAATCAGTGTTCAAGAGACCCAGAAGGTTGGTGGGTTACATTAAATCACAGTGCAAAGGAACATACATGCTGGCCTTAAAAAGGGCAACGCCCAAGTAGATTCACCGATAAACTTTGTGTGCTGGATCACTCCAATCAGCAGTGAGTGTAGACAGGAAGCAGAGTGATTGGCACTTAGGTCGTTAGGCCATTCACAGTTGAGGGAGGGACAGCACAGCAGAATCTACGTTGGGTCAAAAAACTCATCATTGAGAAAAAAAAAGTTTTTCCAGTTCATTTTAAGAAGTTAATGCATAAAAAGATTATTTGTGCACCTAAAACTTGGCCAAAGAATGAAAACCACTTTTCATGTTGCACAGCTCCACAATAAACTGAAATGTTGTTAAGTCATCAAAATGCTACCCCACACTGAGATTCCAAGACAATCCTTCCTTTGCATATTTTTTAAATTTCAGTTACATGAGGGTATACATAGGTTTACACTACAAAGGTACCATAACCTCCTAGGACCTGGCGTCCACATATGTGGACATCACATTTTTGGTTATTTAGACCCAAATACTCAATTTTGCTCTACAAGGGCCTGATATCCACTTACGAGGACATACTGCTACTGTTCTATTGAAATTTTAAACAAATATCCTAATTTGTGGCTCTCATTTTTCTTAGAAACGAAAATTTGGTAAAAAAAAAAAAAAAAATCTGGTAATTCTTTGTTTTTACATTCATCGGGGCCCAATATGCCCAAATATCAAAGATAAATTAAAAATGCATGCTGTGGAAGAGTTCGGGTCTTAGGAGGTTAAGTACTTAAATATTATTATTAGTTTTAACGAAAGCTGCTTCATGGTTGGCCTTTTCCACTTCAAATGTAAAAATAGACATTTACATTCTGTTATTATTAACCCAGGTGTCAGTAGAATTGGGGCCCTGTTTTGTTCTTGGACATATTTTGTGAGCTGTATTGAAGATGAAAAATATTTTAGTGAAACAATTGAGGGTAAACCAGCACAGAGTGACTAAATTTAATCTGAATGTTTTATATTTCGACCGTGATGTCTTTCAGGTCTTTGGATGGACGTCTGCAGGTTTCCCACAGAAAAGGTCTTCCTCATGTGATCTACTGCCGCTTGTGGCGCTGGCCGGATCTGCAGTCCCACCATGAACTCAGAGCTGCCGACCACTGTGAATTTGCCTTTCACACCAAGAAGGATGAAGTATGTGTCAACCCCTATCACTACCAGAGGGTGGAGACACCAAGTGAGTGTTCTTAATTGCTACGTGTTCCACATGATTGTAGTTAAATTAAAGCTTTCTCCAAACTGGGTACAGAACTGATCTGATCCACTGTCTCCAGTTTTGCCTCCCGTTCTAGTGCCACGACATACAGACATCCCTGCCGAGTTCCCACCACTGGATGACTACAGCCCATCCATCCCTGAAAACACCAATTTTCCCGCTGGCATTGAGCCCCAGAACAACTATATTCCTGGTGAGGGAAAAAAAGCAAAAAACACATCCCACTCATTCTTGACTCGGTCTCTAAATTATTTTTCTCAGGGATGATTTAGTTTCTGGCTCATGCCCCAAAAATGTTGTTCCTGAGTGCGGTTTTTATATTATATTAAAATATTGTATTTGTGTAGTTGTATCATAGAAGCAGTTTAAACACGCAAAAGAACAACGTGTGTGCTTAACCCATGTGTTACAGAAACTCCCCCACCAGGGTACCTGAGTGAGGATGGTGAGACAAATGATCACCAGCTTAACCACAGCATGGACACAAGTGAGTCACCTGACTGTACACACACCTGAAGCTTATACTACTCTAATTACAGCTTATAATGGTCATGAACCCACCTTCTATTACCACTCTGTTTCAGGTTCACCCAGCCTGTCACCCAATCCTGTATCCCCTGCAAACAATAATCCTGGTAAGTAACATCAGTCAGTCAAGTTTACTCAGCTTTAGCTCCTGGACATATTTTAAGTTATGTGTGCCAATAGAAATATCAGCCATTCGTTTAAAATCCAGTGTTTAATCTGGATTTGAAGTTTTTTGCTTGTTAGGAAAAAGCTTATTACACCCTCCAAGATATATGTATATATAACAAAATTGAGCAGTAACAGAACTGCCCAATAGTGAATGGGAAAAAAAATTGATAATAACATATTTATAAAGAAACTTTATAAATGGTTCTCCAGTTATTACGAAAGTCAAACCTGTAGTAATGATATCATTAAAAGTACAAGTGCTGTAATAGAATATTTGCACTTAATTCATGTGTTAGAGCCTGTCATCGCTAAAGTGTGTGTCATGCAACAGAGCCTATAAAACAAATTGAATGGTCAAAGCTATCATAATGATTTTGAGGTGTGTTGCTTGATTCAAATTTGAGTAGCGCAAGGGATTTAACTGTTTTTTTTTCTCCATATGTTTGTCCGTATTTGGAATAGTAGAGATGAGAAGTTGGCAAAAGAGCCATTTAGTTTTCAAACCGTTAAAACGGTCAAAGTTCCTTAACTAGCATGGATGACAATAATTTAATTAGTCTTGCTTTTTTCTCTTGAATTCACATGAAAACTGAATTTTTTCAAACACTAAGTGGTCTTTATTTATTTCTACAAGGTAACTACCCTTTTCTGATTTTCTTTATTTGGTTAGTGTAATTGGTCATAAATCAATATTTTTAGTCTGATCTCAACCTCTAAATGTAAAATGAACACTTATTGAATTTACTTCAAGAGGGCAATCGCCCCACATGAAAAAACACGGATGTATAATGACTTTATATAGTCTGAAATGGTCACTGTTGTATGAAAACTTGCCACAACTCTACTGTACACATGCTTGTGCTCAGTCTTTAATACCTAAATAAATGCTGAAAGACACTGGCTGATAGACACTATCATCATGTACACCTGAACTACAGATTATTAATTTATAATGGTAAAGAAGCATTTGCATCAGCGGTATGTAGTTATGCTCTATTGGCTGCTCCATTAATGGATGTAAATGGACACTGGGGCTGGGATCCTGGTGGCTCAGTTGGCTAACACACACAACAGCTTTTGGGGGTTTTTTTGGTCACAAATGACCATATTTAGACAGCAACACCAACAAATGTGGCTAACAGGATGCTTCAATAAACTGTATGGGTGCAATACAATTCCAGTCACCACAACTGAAGCACAAACTTTGTGGACAGTCTGTACTACCGTGCAGGCCTCTTTATCTGTCAGACAGTTCCATTGTCATCTTTCAAAAACTACACACACTACAATTACAGTCAAAAGGCACATTTCAGTAACTTAAATTAGAAGAGGTAAACCCTAGCAGTCAGCTATAGTGGCTGTAATTGCTTTTATTGCCCTAGCTCTCACTCAAAGTGGCTAAACACCTAATTTTAAAGTCTCCAAAAAAATTCACTATATAAGATATATTAAGAAAAAACATGTATACAAAATTTCGTCATTAGTACAGTTGTTAAGAAGGTGCAAATTAGCTGTTAAGTGAAACATTTTCACATGGGAGTCCATCTCTCTTGTTGCAGCCATTGAAGCAACTGTATTTTATGACACTTCTGCATTGGATCAATGCATCACTTGCATTACTATCCTTGATTTTCTTGTTGGTTTGTTTATTTATTTGTGGAGAACATTATGTTATTTATTTATTTATTTTGGGGGGGTTGGTGTGTTTGAATGTCTGTTTATGAGACTGATGAGCAATGTACGCACACACTTGAGTGAGTGGATCGTGTCTGGCTTAGCTTCAGGGCAGTAAGTATGGTATGAATGGAGTCTTTGTGTTTGCTCTGTTCTTATGTGTGGAAAAACCAGCTACATGCAGCTTTAAGATAATGCAGTAAATGTCTGCGTGGCGGGTTATTCTATGTGGAGACAAACTAGGAGGTCCTTGTTGTGTTTTGCTTTTTAAGAAAGGTATTTCATGTCTGGCTGAGGTTATGAAGGTCATGGGTAAGAGCTTTTTGAGAGGAACCAAAAGAAACATTGTCAGGACTTGGTCATGATGCTGCACCTTCAGCATCAATTTGATGACAGAGCTGTTCAACTATTTAATTCTTTCATCGTGGAAATAGATTAAACCTGTAAATGTCTCTTTGTCTTACCAGACTTTCAACCTGTGACATATTGTGAATCTGCCTTCTGGTGCTCCATCTCCTATTATGAGTTGAACCAGCGTGTTGGAGAGACCTTCCACGCTTCACAACCCTCCCTTACAGTAGATGGATTCACAGATCCCTCCAACTCTGAACGCTTCTGTCTGGGCTTGCTGTCAAACGTCAACCGCAACTCAGGAGTAGAACTCACACGCAGACACATAGGTATTAACTGTATTTCGAAGGGACGGCATAAATTTGTTCTGATTATATGTGAAGGTTGTTTTATGCTGAGCTATCTTTTTTTTTTTCTCCTCTTTTTCCAGGTCGGGGTGTGAGGTTATACTACATCGGGGGTGAGGTGTTTGCAGAATGTCTCAGTGATAGCGCCATCTTTGTCCAAAGTCCTAACTGCAACCAGCGCTATGGGTGGCATCCTGCCACTGTGTGCAAAATACCTCCAGGTCAGCACAACGTGCATACAAACACAGCTCATTAAAGGCAATATGACCAGAGTATGACTGTATAACTGTGTTCTTCTGCTCCTGACATTTATTTTATTCTCTGTGCTAGTAAACCTGACAATAAATATTTTGTTGCTAGGCTGCAACCTGAAGATCTTCAACAACCAGGAGTTTGCTGCGCTGCTCTCTCAGTCAGTCAACCAGGGATTTGAGGCAGTCTACCAACTCACCAGGATGTGTACTATTCGGATGAGTTTTGTTAAGGGTTGGGGAGCTGAGTACAGGTAAATATTTTACTATTTTTCTTATGTTACTTACAAAGTATAAGATATTGTTACATTTGCTTATTATTTGACTGACAGTAAAGTAATACGTGAGAAGGACTGATGTCATGTTGTAGTGGCGTAAATGTGTAATATGGTGTTCTGAAATGGTAGAGGTTGTGTAGTGATTAAAATAAATGTCATTTTCTGGTTAGGTCATTTACAGGTAGTTAATAAATGTCAGTGTACTAAATATTTTGGCTGGTAGATGGCCTGCTTAGAGGTCAGAAGACAAGTTAACATTTAACTGACCCAGCTAGTGAGTGGCTCGTATTACTCGTGTTTTTCAAGTCTCTGACGTGCATTTTTTTTTTCCTAAACGTGATGTGGAAACTTAAATTGTACACTGCATATACAATCAAATTGAGGTTCAGTGAGTCAACATTTTGTTTATTAGGCAGTAAAATGCTGGAAGAAAAGAATTTGTAAGTTTCCCTCTGTTTGGGAAACATGCGGACAATTGAATCTATTGTAGAACTTATTACACAAATGAATGCACATTATTCCAAAGAGGTTGTTAAACATCTTCATTCATAATTGGAGAAGTGAGGAATAAAAGAAGAAAAACATGACTTTGGGTTGTTGACTGAAGCTGACTTTTAACAGGAAAAGAAGGTGATGGGGGATGGTGTAACTGTGACTCTGTAAGAGAGGAGGAAGAATGCAGCAGGCATGCAGTAGTGAGGGGGGTATGAAGTGGGGTGTGGACATATTTCTAACTGCCTCTGGAAGGGGGATTCCCACTGGACTATGAATGGTGCGTGTTGTATTTCTGGCACCAAACACCTTGGAGAAAAACATCCTCAGAGATACTTGAATGGCTTCAGAAATAGCCCAGAGCTAGCATCACTGTTCGGGAAATTCTTCCAAAAATATGGACTGCATAAGCTATAAGACAACAACTGTTATAATATAGTACAGAAGAAAAGGTTCAACAATGACAGAAATGTGTGCTTTCCTTCTTTGTGTTCTGCAGACGTCAGACAGTGACCAGCACCCCCTGCTGGATAGAGCTACATCTTAATGGTCCCCTTCAGTGGTTGGACAAGGTCCTCACACAGATGGGCTCCCCCAGCATCCACTGCTCTAGTGTGTCCTAGGAGCAGCCCTCCTTCCCATCCACACTCAAACCCCCCCCATAGGAATCAATCCACAGAAACAGCATTTCCCCTGCTGTGTTTGACATTTCTCATCACATGTACAGCACTGTCTTTAGTGTCATTTAGTGTCTCAATTTCATGGTCATTGTAGGACATTTTTATGGGTTTTATTATTTTCAGAAGACAGAAATGCATCTTCATGATTATTCTTTTACATATTATGTCCATCCTTCCTGTTAATTAACTTTACATTTCACAAAGGAGACTGAAATGTTTGTTTTCCAAGTTGGAAGATATGCAGTTTCAACTTGGCCATCGACATGTTTTAAAACATTTTTGATTCTATGAATTAATCAATATTATGAATAAGCCTTTAGTGTCCCAGCAATCACTGAATTGGGAAGCTTATTTATTAAACAAACGATAAATTAACATGAGAAATGTTATTTATAGAGACAGAATATATTTCATTAATATTTTAAGTAGAAGGTACTTTCCTTTATTGATTTATGATCAATAAAGAAACCAATTATCTGATCAGTGAATTGGTATTTTGTCTAGTTTAAAAAAAAAAAAAAAAAACAGTATCAGTGTTTCTGATATAGAGCCCTTGTATTAAAAGTATTTTGCTCAATGAAAGAGACATTTTCTAAGTTATTTTTGCATATTGTCCTGCATGAGAATATATTTTTCTTATTGCCTAAATATGATTGTACATAAATATTTATAGCTTGTGTAATCTGCTAGTCATCCATTGCTTGAAAGAGTGGATCAAAGTGAACTCTGGCATGGGTGGATTCACAGTAAGACTACTTTTCAGGTGAGTTGGTTCTGAAGTGTGGCACAGGAACACTGTACCAACCATTAGTGTTATTTGATAACAGGCTCGATGAGTCATTATAGTAGACTGACTGAATCTGGACACCATGTGACTTGAAGTATGAAGTGTACAGTGACCAAGGTTGTGTTCATCTGTTGTTGGCAGTGTGGAGTGAAAACAACAATGCAGGTCTTCTTATGTATTATCAATTGTTAACCAATGGTACACTATGCTCCTTATGGGTAAATGATGCATTTCAAGTTTATTGTGTCACTTTAATGGTTGTGGTAATTTGCTTGTCCACTAAATACTGTATATTACATGTACATTACAATATAAGGCATGTGTAATATGCTCACTGTCCTTGGTCGTTGTCTAAGACGTCACCATGTTAATCCTGCACTCACTCACAGTACATAAGACTGAGTCACCAAGTAATCTATTTAAAGGAGTTACATGGTGCTGAACGGAAACACTGTACTACACAGTACATTAGGTATGTGGTAGGTCTGTATCAGTACTTGAGTTCCTTGATATTCTTTTAGTGGTTTTAGGATCCAAGTCTTATGTTTTTGTTTTTTAATGTAGACTAATATTTGTTCTCAAATGTCTAGAATTATCTGTGAAATTTTAATAAATTGCAAAACAGTAAAAAGAGGGCTGCTTCTCTGTAAAAGGAATTATGTATGAAATATAAATGTAAAAAGAACAGTTTCCTCACAGCAGCTGGTGCATTCATTGTACCACTAAATTGACCATTTCTGTGTTAGGGTGGCGACCTGTCTGGGGTACACTCTGCTTCTCATACGTGACCCTGCACCAAGGAGTAAAGTTGCTTGTTGAAACATTATTATACACCGTGACAAAAATTTGAAATTGATATACAGAAAGCGGATAAGTGTCCTGTAATAAATGATATCATCAGGAAACCTGTAGAGGTGACGCGACACTCTTTTGCTAAACGGCATAGTTTGTGATGGTATGTATGTACAGTATAATATTTTTAAATGTGCTTCTCTACTCATTAAGGCTTGATAAAATATTAGAAACTCCCCACTGCACTACATCTAAATTACTTATTTACTGCAGAGTTAATCGCAAAGCACAATACACATATCCTTTTATTTAAGTTGAATAGAGATTGTGAACCCATGTGAGTGTTCACAACAAATAAACCATACTCACTAAATATTAAAAATCACAAGGTTTTGTGTTAATTTATTCCAGTGTGCATTATATGTCTTTTTAGGATAAGGCACATCATTTACCTTTAAAATATATGTATCAATGTACCTAATAACAAATACACAAACCACATACATTTCATGTCTTTCCCCACCTTCAACACCATCACGTGCTGAGGTTCACTTAGGGCTAAAGTATAGTGAGGAACCCAGGGGAGTAGATTGAGGATCAGGGCCACTCATTTGCTTTTCTTGCAATCAGGAAATTCCAGCTGTTTTTTCAATACATCATTTCATGTTAAGAATCCACAGTTTCTAAATATACCAATGCCTACAGTGCCATCTGTAAGCATCTCCACTTTCCAAGTGCAAGCAGGATGTCACGGGATGCTGAATCTTGTGGAAGCCCCAAGAAAAACAGGAGGATCAGGTGAAAGGAGTCCAAGTTACAGCCAGCTACTTTTAGCTTTCTTCTCCCGATGATAACCCATCTATCTCATCTTCATCACCACCGATGGCCATCCAAAATGCTTTTGCCACCTAGAAAGCAGATTGTGGGTAAACAGTTCATGTATTGAACTAATTAAGGGTTAAATTAAAACACTAAAGAAAAAAAAAAAAGTTACCTTTTCTGCATGAACTTTTCTCTGCTCGTGGGGTAATGAAGAAGCTTTGTCTGTAGGTTTAAAATAGAGAAGACCAAAATCATCAGTCAGCCACAATGACATCAGGTCCACTGGCATCCAAATATTTGAGCACTCCTGATGAAAAGTTGATTTGTTGTTTTTTGTTTGTTTGTTTCTGAAACCTTGAATGCAAGACTAGAGTTTTTGTGCAATGTAAGTATTCCAAAATCTTAGTAATCTCAGAAATCCTGAAGGTAACTAGCTTGTCTGTACTTTGGCTTGTTCATAGTTATTGTTCTGGAAACTTGGGCAATGCACATTTCAAGACTTACATACATATTCTGACTCCTAAAACATTATTCCTACAATAATCAGCCATTGGGTCCTCTACTAAGTAAGAGCGCCTTGTCTTTTGAAGATTAAAAATTTCATGCCCACAATTCAGGATATGGCTTTAAGAAGGCCTTTACTCAGCTGGAACTGGAATTAATGGAACTGATTTACTGTACTTAAAAAGAAAGGAGGGACATCAAAGTGATGTCTGGAAAACAAAGCAAAAAAAACCTTTTAAGAGATCTACTCGTAGGATTGCTAGAATCCAAACCCTGTGATGAAAACAAAGGAACTTCAGGAAAATTGAGCAGACTGTGCTTTAATCTACTTGTACAACCATGACCTTCGTGGAAGAGATAATTAAAAGCATCAGAAGTTTTCAAATGAACATCTAAATAAACCTAATGATCTCTTTAACTGTTAAGCATATGGGTGGATGGCTTGTGTTACAGCCACTGGCACAAGATAGAGGAAGGATGGATTCAATTATACACCACAAATTCTGCACTGCAGTATCTGCAAACAAAAAGCTCAAGATAAAAAAAAAAAGATGATGTTGTTTAACAACATTTTAACAATCCGAAAAACACCTCAAAATCCAACAACAACTACTGAGTGACGAACACTGAAGATTTGTCAGTGGTTCTTGAAATTTCCTGAGCTAAACATCTTCAACAGTTGATGGAGTTTAAAGAAGCTGTGCAGGACAGAACAAAGACCTGACAAAAACTGAAAGATGTTTGCAAAGAAAGGGTGAAAATCCAACAAACAAGAATGGTAAGATGTGTTGCTTACAAAGTAATGACCATGGGGGCTTAAACTTTTTATCATAATCACTTTTTTTTTATTAGTTAAAGTAATCATCTGAAATGCATCAAACTATTTTGAAAATATAATGAAAAACAAAAGCCAAATACATCAAAGATGCTCACTTAGCTATTCAAAGTGAACTCTATAGAAAATACTTAACCTCCACAGGGACAACATACCTTTAAATAAAAAAAAAAAAGAAAGAAAGAAAGAAAGAAAGAAAAAACAAGATTTGCATGTCTTTTTTAAAATTCCCCCATTTACCTTTCATCTCCTTTAATTTGGTAAAAAGCCGTTCAAAGTTATCAACATCTACATCTCCAGTTGTGAGGTTAGCGAGCTCCTGAATGTCCAAATCAGTCATTGCATCTGAGGGAGATCAAAAAAATGTGCTGTATGTTTATACACATAACTAACAGTGCCAGCAGCAGTATTTTGAGGAATCTGAGAAAAATTGATTCACGACTTAGTAAAGAAAATTCTATCACAAGGCAATCGCTTACCAACTACTGCCTCTTCCTGTGTGTCTGTATTTGTAGTACTTTCTGTATGGTTAGGCTCCTCATTGTTAACGGTGCCCTCTACTGGTAAGCTGGAAGACTACCAAAAAAACAAAACAGCTTGGATCAGCATGCCTCCACAAAAACGACTTTAAAAAAAAACATAAATTGAAATTGTATTGATTCAAGCAAGCAAGAAAATGCATGGAAAAAAAAGACTATTAAAACCTAAATAAATCGATCATTATCAAAAAAGGAAAACTCCACTGACTGGTGGATCTTGGCAGGTGCGTGGGTTGTTATGTCTGGAAGCCACCAAACTGCTCATTAGACCAAAGCCCTGATTGTGCCCTGTTAGAGATGTAAACTGTCACATGCCATACATGCATACACAGAGTATGTAGTAGTTAAATAAAAGGTTATGTCATCTTACCATCCTTCATTTCCACGCTGGACCACACATTTGCATTGAGAGCCTGAACAATTCTCTTTACACCTGTGGATTCTGGAAAGTCGTCTGATAGAGAAAACAGAATAGTGTGAATGCGGGTGAAAATATTATCAAAACACAAAGAATTGAGATATAAATCTGGGTGATGTCACTGCTCATTTCTCCCATTTGAGAAACTCACCATCCTCATCTGGGAGCTCCTGAGGATTGAGTTCTACGAGCTCAAATGCATGAGCCAAACACCACTGCTGCGCTTCATGTCTGGTGACTCCTACAACATAAATTAGAAGTTGTATCCCCCACAACTTGTATGTAAGACAGTGTTTTCTGCAAGCCACGTGCAGAGCAGAAAAAACTGACCATTTTCACAGACTCTGTCACAGACCAGGATGAGCACCTCTGGCGCAAGATCTTCCACTACCGGGATCCAAGGTTGTAGCTTTTGCAGCCCATCTTTCTGCAAACATAATGGATGATATAAAGGCATGAAGAAACGTGCAGTTTAGACTTATAAATATAACTTCTTATGTCACATACCGCTTTGCTGTCAAAATAAGCGATGAAAGCTTGCATGGACTGGGCAATCTCTGACGACATGTGAAAAGTGCTTGATACAACACAGAGACTGACATCTGCCGTATAATACTTGTTGTTGATGGTCCAAGGGTACCAGACCACTGTTTCCTCTCGCTTTGTCGGCTCGGGTAAAGTCTTCGTACTGAGGATTTCTGAGACAAAAACAAATCTGTTGATCTACACGAACAAAGACGTCAAGCTAAGCTTCTCACGGTGAAAGCTCAAGCAACAGGAATAGCATTAACCTTAATTAGCATTACCATATCGCTTGTATATCAGCCTGGCGAAAGTAAAGGACATAAAATGGCTTAGACGCCTTGAAGAAATTCGCTATTAACCCGAGAAAAAGACATAAAAGGGCTTCCAGATGCTATCGCTTAGTTAGCTCTGTTTAACGTTAGCTTCCTTACTATTATGTTATTTTCACCTTAACTTACGTTTGATTAGTTCTTCTTCTTTAAACTCGCCGTCACAGCTAGTGACAAGCACACACGGGGTGGCTATTTCTGTGTTTTCTTCTGAAGCTGACATTTTAATTATAAATTGGAGAGAAAGCTTCTTCAGCTATTAGCTTAGCGTTACGATGGAAAACTTGGGAGACCTTTCAACTCTGACCGGCCTCTTCCGGTGCACGTTAAACAGTCTTGTGACGTTTAATTGTAAAAATATTTTTCGATCCATCATTGAAACTAAGTAATAATAATAATAACAATAATAATAAGGATGATGATAATGATAATTATTTAAAAAGCAAAATCAAAAAATTGCAGTCTGCGTTTATGTGAAGTGGAGGGACACTGTGAACAAATCTAACATCAGCTGATATGTTTTAGAAGGTGATTAAAGTAAAGGCCATGGTTATGTGGCAATGGGATAGGAGCATTGGGATAAACAATTATTTACTTAGACGTGACCCTTATATGCCTGACTGTCAAACTCCAGGAAGAAATGAGCTGCACGGTGTCTCGTCGTCAAGGTTACGTGTACCGAATCAGAAACTTTCACTGGTGACAAGCTAATTGTTTCGCTAACAGTGGTTAACTCAATGACTGTAGAAAAGTCATTGGGGTAACTAGTACAGTTCGCCATTGTGCTATATATATTTCAGTTACAAACCCATAAATAATGATGAAAAAAAATGTCCAAAGTGGTTAAAAAGGAAGACAAGTCGGGAGCTGTTTCGGTTCGGGTAAAGTTTCCTTGACTTATCTTGCCTTTCGCTAAATCATCAAACTCGTGTATGCTGTTTTTAGGTCATTTTCTGGAGTATTTACATTTTATGACTGTATTGCAGGTGGAAGACGATTTAAGACAAGTCAAACCTAGTCTTGAGAAAGTGACTGTCAGTGAGGGGAGGACAACACTGAACACTCAGGCCCTGAACATCAGGGTGAGAAATCTTCACGCACAGTAGCATTTATATTAAATAAAGAGACTTAAGTGAAACATAGTACACGTAAGAACCGACAGTTAATAAGTTCTTGACTGTCTGTAGAAACATGCAGAGGATTGTTTGAAAACAGTGAATAAGCAGCAGCTGGTTCTTCCTCCCATTGAAGATTTACAAAAAAAGACTATTTCTAAATGGTAAGTAGTATTTTTAGTGGGAATATTTTGCTCAACCATTACCTTTTTGCAAATTTGATTAAATATGTTTAGAATTGTTGTGAATTCTGGTTAATTGGGATTGTGAGTCTGAAAGAAAGTCTTTACACAGGACTCCTTGTCTGGAGAAAATCTCAGATGTGAAGAAACAGAGAGAAAACCTTCCAGGAGCTCCAGCAGGGGAACAGGTAGATTATTATGTGCATTCAGAAACTTTAAAAAAGGATAATAAATGACCTTTTTTCAATTAATGAGGGTGTGTACAAGCTAAACACGTGCAATACGATAGGGAAGGTAAAAGCGGGCAAGGATTGATACCTTTTTTGTTTAGCAAAAATCCTAACTATTTACACGCTCATTGGAAAAATTATTAGGTACACCTGTTTGCATTAACAGCATGTAATGCAAATATCAATAGCCCAATCACACGGCAGCAACTTGGTGCATTTAGGAATGTACAAAATCACCTGCTGAAATTCAAACTGAGCGTCAGAATGGGCAAGATGATCTCTGGACGTAGCATTGTTGGTGCCAGGCGGTCTGTTCTGAGTATTTCACAAATTGCTAGTTTACTGGGATTTTCCTGCACAACCATCTCTATAAGGTATACAGAGGATTGTCTGAAAGAGAGAAAATATACAGTGAGCGACAGTTCTCTGGATCAGAGGAGAATAGCCAGACTCCTTTAGGTTGATCCATCGCTTTACGGTTACAGTGTAACCATCTTCAGATGGCTGCTTCCAGCAGGATTATGCACCATGTCACGAAGATTGTTCACCTCAAAGTGATTTCTTGAACATGACAATGAGTTCACTGTACTCAAATGGTCTCAACAGTCACATGATCTTAAACAGAGCACCTCTGGGATGCAACAGATCTGTATTAGTGGCGTGATACTGTCATGTCAATGTGTACCAAAGTCTCTGAGGAATGTTTGCAGCCCCTTGATGAAACTTGTGCCATGATGAATTAAGGCAGCTATGATTCAAAAGGGGGGTTCAACCTGGTACTGATGAGGTATACCTAATGAATAGACTAATGAGAGTGCATCTTCTATTACAATTTCTGATTTTTTTTTTCCTTTCTCTGTTTCAGGACAAGTTAGCATTGAACATGTGTTTGCCAAACAAAAGATCCATTAGGCATCAGAAATCTGGGAAATTGCTTACTGATACTCACAGGAAGAGAGCAAATGAGGTAAGTAATATTCCATAAATGTAGAATAACCTGTAGTTGTAGTTTGCTATCATGCATGATTTCTGTAGAAACTACACCTTACAGAAAGCCATAGGGTCTTTCAAATGAAGTATAAACATGGTATTACATTTACTGATCATATACATAATGTTATAACATAAACAACTCTTAATCCAGTTATTCTTATTGTGATGTATTATTTATCACAGGTGGGTCTAAAATAAACCCTGTGAACTTGCCACTTTAGTCAGCTTTTCTCTGGAGCCTTTGAATCTGCTTATGATGTCGATAGTTGTTTTTTTCTCCAAAAATTATGTGCTACAGTTTGTCGGATTGAATACTCTACACAAAGTAGCTGACAGATAATTTGCAGTGGCTTTGTAAAACGGAACCACAAAAGAGAATTTAGACTTTTCATTTGTTGCAGACATCAGGCTCAATGTTTTCTAATTATATTTTAAACGTTTTCATGGGGCATTTCAGTCTTACTGCTGGAAAGGACACCATTCACTGCATGAAGTCTCGGCTATAATCATAGTTTTGTCAGAGTTTAATCATGAAATAATAATTATTTCCTCCGGGTATTTGCTTTGTACAGTGAGAAAAGTTTCTGCTGCACCTGTGGTGAATTAGATATCATTGTTCTTTTCCCCGATACTTACTCTCTAATCCTTCCAATAGACAGTGTGTGCTGGAGTGAAGAGTGATGGTAGTGTTCTGTATTAATAGATGCCTCAAGTCTCATGTTCAGACAGTCTGTGACGTAAAGGTCACTTGGCTTAGGGATGACATCCAGCACTTGTCACAGCAAACAAATTAATCTTTGCAAAGGTCGGCATTAGTTTTAGATCTCTTTTACACACTTTTCTGATATGTTTTTGGGAATCTCTACCTGACATGAGAAACATAGGCCAAGACTGTCACTCTGATATAGGAGAGATGGAATTGCTGGCTGCAGAAAGCGGAAAGCAGCAGATTGCAGCACATCAGCATTCTTCTAAAGTAACAGGCGCCTGATTGCTGTGCTATGGGCTACTGGTTTACAGCTGTCTCAAGACAGAAGTGGATACCTGGTCCAGCATGCCAATAAGACAGCCGTAGCTTCCCCAACTGCTAACCACTGGCTCTCTGCCTGCTACCATCTCCTGCAACTCAGGCCAGCTCTTCTTCTCTCCATACCCATGCCAGGCAATGAGCGTTTGCATTTTAGCAATTTTACAAAGGGTGCCACCTTTTTCCCCAACCTCATCTGAAACAGATGTGTGCCTTTGAGGGGAGAATCTCACTGCACCTGGCTGCTACCTGTGGTCTGTCAAAGAGCTCAGTGGTCTGAGAAGAACAAAAGAAAGGACATTAGGTGACAAATCTGGAGGAGCACAAACTTTCTGTTTTATGAGTTGTGAAATGTTTAAATGTAGTCACAACAAATTCATACTGAAATTAGGCCAATAAATCTTGTTTTATTTTTATTGTGATCCAGTGTTATGAATTAAAATGTTTAAGGTTAACAGATTTGAATAACTATGATTGACAGTGAGTTACAGCGAAGGTCCTATTGCCAGTGGCACTTTTCTAAATTCTTAATGAATGCAGCAAACCTGTTGTTTCTGATAAAGCATGCTATCCTGAACCGCTTGTTTATACTTGTTCCCCTAGAAAATGTTTTCATGTCTAATGGGACAGATGGGTTTTAATGTGGACAGTAGCAGGTAATGTCAGGCAGCGTTTTGTTGGTTGTGTTTACATCTGATGTGCAGTCACTGATGTTGCGAAAATCTTCTGTTCAGGCAAAAGGTGACAGGATAATCTCTGGCTCTGTGGTGAATCTTCAAGGAGCTGAATCAAAGGGCCATCACATCCTGGTAGTTCCCAAAGAAGACTTTGGGACAGGTTAGAAGCATTTCACCACCCCTACACCATCTCCTCATCTTTTATACTCCAGACAAACATCTTTTGACATTCTGTGTTTGCTTAATGTTTGTGGAAACTTTGATCAAGTCAGTAATTCCACAATATTCTATAGTGTCAAACTCCAAATCATATAAATTGTTATATTAAGTTAGTAGTATTAAGTTTAGATACTATTATATCTTTTTTTTTTAATCCGGGGAGAGGATGAACGAGGACAGTGCCACATCCAAATTTGTGTTCTGTGTCGATCGAGTACAAGGATGCATCTCTTTATCCCAGAGAAGATTGATATTTTTCAAAGATGGGACAGCACTCTACAGAGTCTGTAGCAGTTTTTCCTGTTTCTGTCTGCTTTTTACATGAACCTTGAATTTATTATTTAGGGAATATTAAAAAAATGTCTTTTATGGAAAATGTCATTTATCTTTGCTAAAAGTTCTACTTTTTAGAATACCAAACTTTTAAGAATCTGGATAAAAGTCCATCAGCTTTGCCAAAGCTATTATGTTTTTTGTCTCATCCTTCTAGCTGTTTTAGTTTTTCTTTCATGGTTTTAGGTTAAATATCTCAATGACTCTGTTCTTGAAGAGATAGCTGATGCTTGATTTGACTTCTGATCACTTATCTGGGTCTTTCTGTGAATTTTGCCCTGATAGATTCAAAGTCCAGGTGCCACGAACAGCCAGTATGTAAAACAAAAGCTGAATCCACTTATTTAAGAGCAGACAAAGACTGCACACCCACTAAGACACCAGCTTTCGCCACAACTTCCAAGAGCATGGTTCCTAGAAGTCCTCAGGTACACTAATTCAAAAATAGTAGGTGCTAAAAACCAACATTTTCATGAATTGTAACACTGTTATTAATAACTAAGCTGGGTGTCTCTCACTTGTTTCCTCTTTAGAGCCTGCCTGTAGATATCCCCAGGTACCTTTTTACAATCAGAAGTGGACAGGTCGACCCAATGGCTGCAGACTTCTGTCATTTCAAGCAGTGTTTTGTCTTGTGCTGGAGCAGTGTGGTTGATGTTCTAGAGGCCCTGCAAAAACTGCTCAGGGAGTTTGCTGTGCCTTTAGCCAAAGTGGGTGGAGAGCGCCTGGTGGAGCTGAGCCATGTTTGGGATAGTGGTTGGAGTAAAGCTCCTTCAGCAATGCCTGTCCTCTCAGTGCTAGAAAACTGGGAGGAGGTTTCAGAACTCATCTCGCACCCAGGTCAGCGCTACAAGGGAGAGGGAGGCATCGAGGCCGCTGCCATCCACATCCAGTCCTCCTGGAGGCGCTACTTAGCCCGGACAGCCTACTTGTGCCACTGTCGCCGCAAGTGGGCGGCGGGCACCATTGCCATCTCATGGTTGATGCACGCTCAGCTGTGCCGTGTCAGGAAGGCCCTGCAGGCTCGGCGTTTTAGTCAGCTGGAAAACAGCCGCAGCCGAGCACAGGTGATGCTACTTTCTCGCTTCCATCTCTCTTTTACCTGATAATGCTCTGGTACCTGTTTTCTTGACTATTCTCTCAATTTCTCCAAATCCAATGAATCCATTGATATTTGTCCTTTGACTGTAAATGGATTCCTTTTCATTAAAATAAGGTTGCACATTGTGATTCTGTTTAGTATAAATGTTCTGTATTTTACAAGCATTTTTTAAGGCACATGGTCATTTCTAGAACACCAAGACAATTTTAGAAATTAGGACAGAAGCCATGTAATGCTATGCCAAGATGCAGTGTTATAGACAATTGTTTACAGTGGTAAAAAATGCATTTCTCTAGTACTTACAGTGTGAGATTTAAAGAAACAAACCCAGATATACACATTTTAGTAAAGTTTAAGGAGAAAACAAAAAGACAATGGAAAAGTGGACGGGATGAAGACAATAAATATAAGTATAGCCACACTGTAAAAGAAGACAGAAGCAGAAACTGTGGTAATGAAGGCTACAAAGCCTAGGGACAATCAGCTGATTGTCTGTTACAGTTCAAGTAATAATTACTACACATATGATGAAATCTTATAAAAATGAAATACATGTTTTGGCATTTGTTAGTTATTTGATCTCTAAAAGGGAAAGGTTTCCCCTCTCTCTCTTCTGATACTCAACATCTGATTTAATGAAAAAAATTGATTATGTATTTTCTCAGTGCCACATCATCATTTGTGTTCTTTGTCGATCAAGCACAAGGCTACTTCTCTTTACCCTAGAGAGAATTGATATTCTTATAAGATAGGACAGAGCTCTACAGTGTCTGTAGCACTTTTACCTCTTTACCAGTTTTTTACAACCTTAGATTAATTTAGGAAATATTAAAAAATATATCTTTCTGCTTTTAAAAATGCCACACTTTTTAGCAAGTGAGCATGATTTGTGCTATTAAGTATCAATCCTGATCTAATGAACAACTAATGAATCTTATTCCACTAATATGAAATAAAATATATTTACATAGTCATGGCTTCTGCGTTTTTCAGTAAGCTACAAGGCAGATTTAGGTGAAGAAAATCAAATATTGTTCAGAGAATGTGTTTTATATATTGCCCACATACTGGGAAGGGATTTTTTCTTCATTCAAAAATAATATGTTACTGTGAATTTTAACGTGTAAATAAACAGTAAAGGGAAAACATGTTCTAATCGCACTGGCATAATTTAAGAGATGCAAAAGAGTGACGGTACATATAATCTCCACCAGAACTGCAGTTAAAAACAAGCTCGTTTTTTGATTTGTTAGGCTGAAAAGACTGATTTTCTTCATTGAAGACTTCCAGGCTTCCCAAGGTTTATGCTCAGTATCTCCAAATATTTTAACATCTCCTTAACATGGCAGAATGCACAAAGTATACTTAACTACGTTAACTTGTAATCTTAGACATGGGAAATAAAACAGTGTTTCTATTTAAAAGACTGCTGTGACAGTTCAATTGCTCTACATACGTAATATTCTGTAATCCTTTTCCCTTTTCTTGTAGATGTCATGTCTCTGTGTCATCTGGCTGAACATCTTCTAGAGCGCTGACATAATATTAATTAGTGCCTACAACTTCATTTAGTTTTACCATTACTGTGTGTGTATACATGCACTAAATGTATGTTCTCACTCTTAAAGCATTCATACCCTGGTAATTAAGCCTGCTAATCTTCCCCTGGCAGTAGCATCATGTACCTTGCTGATTGAATTAATTGTGAGAAGATGTTCCTAAAGTAAACGCTTAATTTAATTATGGTGGTATTTTATGCTTGGTTTGCTTCTGTGAGCCCAGAGAGAGATTGGCTTGATGTGTTTTAGCTATGCAGTGATATGATGATTTGTGTGTGTATGTGTGTGTGCATACGCTCTGGCGATCCCATCTCTGATCGCTCTTTTTTTCCGTCCCCAGCATCTGGCAGCCAACTGGAAACGCATCCAGTCCTTCAAGAGGACCATTATCCACATCCCTTCATTAGGTAGCTTTCTTTGCCTGCTGCACACACACACACAAGCACATCTGATCTAGCAGCAGTCACCCCCGGTCTCACCACTCTGCTGCCCCAGTCTGTGGCCCTGGTGCAGGCACTCTGTCTCGTTCAAATGACTCTCTGCAGGAAAGCACTCACAGGATGATGACAGTCCCCATGCCAGGGAACTGAACAATTTAGTCTCAATCGCCATTTAATTTGTAGATTAAGCAAATGAAAAGCCATTATGGTGAATATTTACAAGCGGCACAAAGGTCTTATTTTATTGCTGCGCAAAAAAAAGGCAGGAAAAAAAAGACACAAAAGAGGAATCGCTGCTGTGTTTTTTACGCTAAACACAGAGTGCAATCTAGGATCGGTTCTTGTTCTAATTTCACCACAGCATCCACATTTAGACTGTAATCAGGCATGTGCATTGTAAATCATTGAGCGATTGTCTAAAATTATTAAGCCTAATTACTAGCAGATGGAATGCTTTATTTGCACTTGGGGTGACTACAGAGAGTGCTGTGTGAGCAAGGATAATTAGAAAGTTGAACCCCATTGTTGTTAATTAGCATGAATCCAATCATTTAATTACCTTGATTCAGTTGAGGATTCTCTCTCAGGCAGAAATCCAGACATACATGGGCTAAAATCCTGGCGGTATCACTGAATGTAGTTCAGTGGTGGCTGGACATGGTGCAGCAGGACTCCCAGCACGCGACAGGCACAGCACCTGCTAGTTATTAAGCTAAATTAATCATCGGATTGCACTACAGTGTGATTAGACTTAAGTCCCTCACCCCCAAGTCTAGTAACACGTGCATTATCAGTAGTTGTACAGAGCTACAGATTTTTAAACTGTTAGATAACATATAACATTTTTCTGACAGGATACTCTCAGAGGAAACGACTGAACTTGAGAGGCTTTGACATCCTACAGAACATCCAAATGAGCAGGTTGTGTGATATTAGAGGTAAGCTGCACAGCTTACGTTTTTTTATTGTTCATATCTGTAAACATGCCATTTGTAAAACACTCTTTGTGTAATTGTAGATGAAAATGTGGAGGTGATCTACATATGTCCCCAGCATCTGGGAAACGACATCTTGGACTATTACACCAGCCTCCTGAAGTGTGATGGAGCCACAGATGGGGCTGATACCACGACCGCTCGAGCCTCATCCTCCCGTGAGACGCTACATCATCCTCACACCTGAGGCTGTAGATTATTTCCCAGTAAGGATGACAGTATTCACCAATTTATTTGCAACTTTTAAGTATTAACATGATAACAATGTGCCTTTTGAGCACAGAAATCTGCTTACTATATATTTATAGATGCCACAAGCATTTGTAGTTTAGAAATTATCCTCTAGAGGGTACCAAAGGAGGTTGTTGTTATAGCGCTACACTCTGTGTAACATTTTTTCATCTTTCTTTCTACTTGTCAAACCAAAACTCTACATATTTTGTAAGTTTTACTGAATTTAACTGAGGGTGTTTTCAGATGTTGTTCAGCAGATGATTAAATTCCATAGTGGGTGGTTTAATTAACTCATCATTACATTTAAAGGCTGTATTTTTAATAGTTCTGAGTATCTCACTGCTATAAAAGTGAAGCTGTTGCTATATTTATCTTTGCACATCCAGCCATTCTATCCATCTTATTCCATCGTTTTGCGCTAGATTGAATGTGCAACATGACATGGTCTTCTTCATTCTTTTTATTGATTTTCCTGCTGTTTTGTTGTTAAACTGTGCCAGACGTGTTGCTGAGATGAATCACTGCTACCCATGGCTGGCAGCGCATTCTGCCAGTGACAGAAGGGATAATTCCATGTGGATCAAATAAATACAGATGTGAAGTAATTAGTTGTATTCCCAAGGAGCTCATTGGGAGCACACATTAAAGATGTGAAGGATAGGGGAGGCCTCCCACAGGCAGCTTTTATCAATTCAACCTGCTAGAATACAGGAGAGGTCAAAACCCTGCTGGCTATTTCAATAATAGATCTGTTTTGTGTACACAGTGATAAATCAGGTCAAGAAACAACCCTTGGAAGAGACAGTGAAAACGCTCCGCTTCAGGAATAATCGTCCTCCTCTCTTCTCTTCCAGACCCATAACATGTGCCTGTCTACACTTCTGAAGTACAGTCCACAAACCCTTAAGCACATCAGAAACCTGATCCAGGGGAAGCATGCCTATATTGTGGGTGGAATTGCCCACGTGGATGACCTGGCGGTAGCTGATGAGTTAGGGCTACCAATCCTGGGTCCAGAACCTGCTATTGCTCAACACTACAGCACCAAATCTGGAGGGAGGAGAATTTTTGTGGGGGCAGAGATCGATGTGCCACCTGGTCAAGGAGACATCTACTCGCTAAACCAGGTCAGACACCAAATACTGCATTACACAAAGTCCTTCATCACTGCTCAGTAACAGATGAAAACATAATACATTTTCCCTCCTAATGTTTGTGTTAATTTAGTTTGCACTTCACATTTTTCAATCTTGGTCAAGCTTCATGAAACACTGGCAGAGCTTATGACTCAAAACACTGATGTGCAGCGCTGGCTCTTCAAGATTGACTCAGAGGATGGCGGCCGCGGTACAGCATATTGTGATACATGCCATCTTAGTTGCTATAAGTGGGCTCTGCAGGAGTATCATCGTTACGGTCCGGAGCTGTGGAACCCAAAATGCATTCAGGTAAAGATGTGACTCAGAGCATTATGTCAATCTTCCTGTGACTTAAAATTTTTGAGCATAATTTTACACTCAATTTTATGCAATGTTTTATTAAATGATTTTGAATTTGGAGTTTCTGTTTTTCTTTTTTGATTAGTTTTCCTTATTACATCTCACCAAATTGATGTTTTTTTACAATTATATCCTATTTTTATGGCTCTCTCCAAAGCAGTGGTTTTGCAAAAACACAATACAAATAAAGTTTATTGCAATTATTATTACAGCACCCATGAGGAATCTCCCTACTTTAAGTTAACATGGTAACAACTAAATAGTTAACAGATAACACTACAGTAGCGACTGGATATTAAAGTCCAGACTGTGCCCAGGTGTTCAGAAGAAGAGAGAGCCCCAAAAGAGGGTTAGATTCACTTCTGTCACTGAAGGAACAAAAGGTATGTCACATTAGGGTCAAAGAGATGTCATTTTTCACCTTGGGGTCAAGCTGATTCCCTTAGTACAGTATTTTAAACGTCATCCCAGGAGCCTCAGAACAGTAAATCAATAGATGACATTTTTTAATTTTATGCATATTTTATACATATAGATATATCCTGAAACACACACATAACCTAGAGTGCTTTAACTCATCCAACAGTAACAAATCACAGTACACATAGTGTATTTAACATAGTGTTGCCTATCCGTATAGTACTGTGCAAAACTCTTGAGTCACCCCCTCATTTTTATATTTTGCTAAGAAAACAAGTGCAGTGACTTATTGAAATGTCTACATACATACAAATAAATACAATATATAAAGGCATAAACAGAGTTTATACCATTCTAACAACATTGAAAGTCAACATTTGCTATCACCACCTTTAGGAAGACTTTGTTGCAATAGGCTTCTTGAAACTCTTCTTTGGATGTTGCAAATCAGCTTTTACAGATGGTGGATCCTGACCTCCTCCGTCCATACTAACAGCGATTTAAACCAAAATCTTCAAATTTGGTTCACTGCTTTTTAAGACCTGTTGCCACTGATTTTCAGTCTAGTACTTGTGTAATTTTTCTTTCTTAAGAATCGCTTCTTGGCAGCAACCTTTCCACTGGGATCATTTCTAATGGGACAGCAAATAGATCAACTAAAGTGTCAAATGTATCTCTCAGTCCCTGGCTCAGGTCTTTATTGGATTTTCTCATATTTCTTAAGGACTTTCATCTGCTGTTCATGTGCTGCAGATAGTTTTTTTTAATTTTATGTCATTTTTTGTAGATTCGGTTAAAGAATTGGAAGCAAATTGTGTTTATGTGACAGCAGCTAGTAACAAAGTTCCTAAAGATACAATTTACAATTGATTCTTTGCTGAGTTGCTTGTTATGTGGCTCAACAAAAAAAAGAAAGAAAAAAATATTCTTCTGAAGATGGCCAGTTGCAAGGACTGGACTGAAAATAAGGGAAGAAGCAACCAAAGAAAAACTTCAAAAAGTCTAGAGAAATATTGCTCAAGATCACTTAGGAAATTAGGAGAAAATACATCCTTTAAAACGAAATTAAAAGAAATGGGGGGAGATTCAAGACTTTCGCAAAGTAATGTGTATTTTGATACTTTTACTCTGCAGCTTGAGTGAGGTTTTCGCCTTAGTTGTTACCTTAGCATGTAAAGTTCTTTGTGATGGCTGCTGTGAATTGTTACTGTATCAGTAACTTTGTATAGAACAGAACTGAATAGTTTAAATACAAATTACATTAATAGTAGCTAATGTTTGCTATACTGAGCTTTTTACATCTGTTACACTCATTAGATGGATCTGAGTCTCTGTAAAATAAAGTCCAAATTGCAAATACGATGTTGCAAGAATTAATTTGTTTTTCCTGAAAATATAATTCCCGGTTTCATCTTGGATCTATTTAGAACAAATAAAATGTATTTAATCAATGGTAAACCATTCATTTACAACAAATGCAATCTGTACACAGCGCCTGAGCCCCTGGCTCTTATTTCTCATATGCTTACAAAGTAGCCTTTGATTTTCTGTCATGTGTTAATTACCGTATTTTGCCATTTAACTGGGAGCACTGTGTAAACTAATTACAGGCTAATGATTGTGGGCTTGGAGCACAACAATTTTACTTTTTATTCCATTCGGAAGAATAGCAGTCATCTCAAGGTTCTTGTGGCTCCCTCTGTTTTTGTTCCTATTAGCTCATTCTTTAATTCAGAGTGTATGTGTGGTGCGGGGCTGTAATTGTTGTGGCTTTGGTGCTGTTAATTATGGCAGAGAGTGGCTGAGCCACAGCCAAGGTCCATAATGGTGGCTGAAGCAGCACAGGGAAGTAAATGGGGTTTCTTTCACCAGCTGGGGTCCCATGGAGAGGGAAGAGTGCCGAGGCCCCCAGTGTAGGCCGACAGCCTCGGGGCTTCTGGGCCATATGGACACAACACTTTAACTGGCCTTTATTCTACACCTTGCTCTTTTAATCAAAGCAAAGCCCACATCCTGTGCTCTTCATTGCATGATGTTTTTCTTACGATATTGTTTTCTCCTAAAATCTGTTAACCACTTGGATGTGAATCATACTGACCTTCTGTTGAAATGCTTTATACAGAAGAGTGCAATCTGGCTCTTTGTGCTGAAAGATCATAAAACAGTATTGTTGAGTCGATCCGAGCATATTAATATGTTATATTAATGTATCTAATCATTATCTTCTTCTCACAGCAAAAACTATCATGAATGTTTAACCTTCTTCATACATTTTGAGAAATGACGCTCATTAATAGAGCACTTTGCTGAAAAACAATAGATCTAACTGCACTCGTAATGACAGCTAGTGAATACACTCCAGAATATTTTGCAAGCTTTACAAAAACAGTCGATTTAATAAATTATTAATCAAATACAAATGATCAAATTAAGCATTATAATACTAATCCATAATTTATCAGCTTTCACCAATAATTGTTTACCAATAAATATCAAAGGGATTATTAAAGTGTATATTATCATATGTGTCATAGTTTAGTTAAAGTCCCATTATATTCACTATAAAAGTAGATGGGGGATAAATGAGTGTGACTGGCCCTTTTTTCTTAATTATTGCTTGCTCTGATGGGCTCCATATGAGAAAGCTTGAGTCAGATAATACCATGTGCTCGTTCAAAATAATATTAACATTCAGAACCCTTCTGGCTATGCAAAAGGATAGCCTAAAAGGATACAAAAAGGAGAATGGATGGGTGGTGGTGGTGTGTGTGTGTGGGGGGGGGGGGGTTCATCCTTACTATAGGAGCTTTTGCACAGGTCTTAGAAAACGTGTGTTTCTCAAAATATTGTGAGGCCCACAGCTTCCAGCACAATGTTTTAGCCTGCAGAAAGCCCCCAGGCCTCTTTTAGCATTTACACAGAGAGAGGTTAAAGACATGTAGATCTGCAGCCTTGCAATGCCCGAAGGGGGCCATACACACACTTAAGCGCTCACACAGCTTGCATATGGATCATTAGGCACAAGAGGGTAAAAATTACACCTAATAGCGTCAACAGATGGAGTATTTCTTTTTGTCATGCTGTGTACAAACAGATCTTGAGCAACACCTTATTTAGGTTAAGTTTGTCAGCGAAATGGGTCATTTGATAATCACTACCACTGAAGAGGTAGAGGGACATTTAATACAGATGTTCTATGTCTAAATATTGTGCAGTCTGTGCTTGCATGGAGGAGTTTAAATATGTAATGTTTTGCCTTAATATAATTAACCTGAATTTAGGAATTTAAAATATTTCCTTTAGTCAATAAATATGTGTATATATATATATATATATATATATATATATATATATATATATATATATATATATATATATATATACATATTAGTTTGGTTTTTTTCATTGCAAAGACAATCATAAGTATTTATTTGCAATGTTTATGCAAAGAAAATTTGCCTCAGTTTGTACAAGAAATTCAAGGATGAGGTTGAAGTAAAGCAAATATTCATGCGAAATATATGAGTAGCCTGATTATATCTTCCTGTTCCCGAGACCTGTTCACTGTAGTATCTCAGTTGTTGTGCTATGTAGTGGAGAGATGAAATGGCAATCAAAGAGCCAGGGCAACATCTATTTTATTTATGACCAGATTGCTTGGCTTTATGTGGACACCAACCAAAGGCTGAATCCTATCACAGGGTACTATACGCAGTTTAAGTCCAAATAATTTATTGCAAAATACCTCTCTTTCTTTTCTTACTGTCCTGCTGTTTCTGTGAACTGCATAGGCAAAGTCCCGGGGTGAGTTTGCTCTTCCGTTGAGAATGACAACCGTTCCCTTACACTTTTTGCCGCACCATTGTGTGCTTTATGGTTTGTATAGGGGGAATCACTGTGTAGCATTTGACCTCGCCTCTTACAGTACTTGAATATGATGATGGCTGTTACATGACTGGAATATCAACAGTATAATCTCTGGTCCTGTCTCCAGTGAAGCCCAACAGCGTGCACTCAAAACAAAGTAATGATCTTGATTGTATGAGGACAGAAGAAAGATATTATTTCTACTTATAATTTAGTCATCTCTTAAAAAGATTTTTCATGTTTTATTGTGTATGAAAAAAAAATTTAATTCTTCTCTGTTGGCGCCACACGTACAGCATTGTTGTTGTTGTCATACTGGCTACAGAGGGTTTAGTCAGGGCATTGTATTTTAAATATAGCCATCATAGCCTTATAAGAAGAGAGTTGTACTTGTTGTTGTCAAACTGTTTCAGGGAAACCTAAAACAAAAGTTAGAAATTAACAGCATAATTAAGTGGTGTAACCATTATGGCATTTCCTAGTTACAGAAACAAGAGTGATATCGATCTCAGTCAAGCCCTGATTGATCCCCAGATAGATGGGGTTAGCTTACGTATTCATCAACTGCCCAGCGGAGAGAGTTGTTATTGAGGGCAGCTGCTTGGAGGCTGTGAGTTAAAGCCATTAGACTCCTGAGGCCTTCTGATAATAGGCTGTCACTCACAGATGGACCCTCCCGCAATATCCATCAGACACTTGCACAGAAATTGAAGCAGCCACCCAAGGTCTGGAGGACAACAAGCAGTCACTGGAGTCATCCGGATAACACAATGTGCTTCCAATAATATGGTCCACACATACAAAGCTTTAATAATAATGAAGTAACTGAAACTTATTATTTTGCATTGAATTGATACAAAAACTCCTAAAATTTGCATAATATTCAGTAGATGCTTAATGTATGCACTTTCTTTCTGTAGGAGACTGTGCTGCTCAGATATTTAGATGAGATCCCAGAATGGCTGACCCATTATGCCCAGCCTGCTAAAACCTCCTGCTATCCCAACTGGGCCTGCTTCCTGAAGACCTTCCTCAGGCAAGGTTAGATATCTATTGTCAGGCACTGAATGCTTTTCACTTGCAAATATAGCAGCATGTAATATGGATTTCCTATGTCGTTCCTGCTTCACAGGTGTTGCCTTTGTGAAATGCGAAATTCAATAATTTTCATGTAACTTTCTGTGATTGCTAAACAGCTGCTAGGAGAGTTCAGGTCCTGTATTACTGTTAGGCTGTGTTTTGTTGAGGGTACTAGAGCCATTTATCTGCTCTGCTATGTTCCCAGGAGGTGTGGTGGAGGCCTACCCCCCTTCAAACAGTGTCACCTGTCTGACAGTAGATCTGCTGCTGGAGCCAGGGGGTGAAGTGACCATGTTCTCTTGTGGAGACCAACTCCATGGTGGTTGTAAACTTGAAGCTATAGGCTCCATTGTTCCTCAGAGCTCTGTACACCCAGAAACTTTGCACTCCATCTGCACCCGTGTAGGCCGGGCCTGCCTGCAGCGGCGTATCGTAGGTTATGTCTCTGTGGATCTCGTTACCTTTCTGGACCATAACACCATGGAGAAGAAGGTGAGACACAAACAGAGAAGATCTTAGCTTATCTATCATAATAGATATGATCTAAGGTGTTACAACACATTCTGCAAATGCTTTTATTTCAACGTATTGGTGGAAAAGATCAATTTTTAGGCTGGATCCATAGGAGCAGTTAGGTGCTGCCCATATTAGTCCCCTGGGATCTAAAAAAAAAAGATAAGGCAAACTGTGGGCACTGGGAGCAAATGTGTCACGAGGCCATCTAATAAACTGTCAAGTCTTATTGTGTCGATACACTGATTCCACCATTTAAGGCTTGCCCTTTAACCTTACAATACTGAGAATTTCAGAGGCACCTATCTTTCAGACAATAGGTCATTCCAAAGTGATTTGGCAGCTTCGGGGGGGGGGATACCCTGTCAGTGTTTAACCCCTACCTGCAGCAGTCGGCTGAAATGTATCTCGCTATTATAGCCAGGCAGCATGGAAGTCTTATTTCATTTGTCAGGATTAAGTTTTGCTGAAAGCACTTTGATTTATGATATTTGAAATGGACTGGTTTATGATGCTTTAACCTCTGCTCCTAACATGTGGCTTGACTGACTGCCTATTGATTTGGAGCTGTATGATGAAATGCTTTGTATGTAATGTAGTCTATAAAATACTGTGGAATTTTACAGGTTTTACAAAAGCACAAAGAAGAAAGAAGGACACTATCTTCTTTCCCCTTCTTTCATTAAAAAACATGAAAGAACACCAGTAGCAGAATACAATTTGTCCTCTAGTTATTTATGATGGATTTTTATTCAGAACATTTCAAAAAATATCGTCACTGCACTCTTCCGACTTTCCTTCTTTTGTTTATATTCATAATAGACATGCCGGAGTTGGAGAAAGAGCACACTTGCCACTAGAGGGTAGTATCTTCTGGATTAGATGTAATGTACAATGTAAGCAAAGCAGTGATGCAATTTGCATCCTATAACCTCAAATGTCCGATTTTGTTTTAGATTATCAGCATTTTTTCTTTCTTTGAAGATTTAGAAATCCAGCCAGGAATGTTTTTGTCAGTAGTCTTTGCACAGACTGTGGACTCTACCATGCTGTATTTATTTTAGGGTAAAAAACCAACTTGCAGTACTTTCTTACATCCTGTGATTTTATTTAGTCAAATTAAACTGTCATTTCAGTGACAAAATGGTGACACTAAAAGCAGAAATTTCTTAAATGTATTCGGGACAGAATCAGGCCCTTTTTCCTTTACCTGTTTAGAATGAAATAATGACAGGCTTAAAATTAATTTTCATCTTCAATGTTGACCTGAAATTGAAAGGGACTCACTGACAGCATAATTAAGAATAGACTATAAAACAGCGTGTGCTTCAATAGAGGCAGGAACATTAATGACAGATTCTTAACCATCTCCCCACACACACAAAGCTTAGATGGAAGAGAGCCACATGGGCAAACCTGTCTGGGTTTAAACATCAATTTAGATTCAAACCTGTTGCTAAAAGCTGCCTACTTTATTTGATGGGAAGAAGTGGGTCACATATGTTTGCCCTTGCAGTCTTTCCTCACATTGTGGAACGGTGGGGCCCCAGCTGCAGCATCGGGGCTTTTAATGAAAATGCAAGGCAATAGAAAACAGGTACAATCCAGGCTTACATTTCCCACAGCTTTGTTAAGAGCAACAATGGGACAGGGGTGTATGAGTTTTAGTGAGTTGAGTGAATGGCTTGGTGAAGTGTGTCCATCACTCAGGCCCAGGTATCAACCTGATATATAGAGACGTGAATCTGCCCACAGGTAGCTAAAGTAGCACCTACAGAAAAGCTCACTCAGTTCTGCTAAAGTGTTTCCCACCTTGAATTTTTTTTAACTTTGTATCCACATACTGTACTTTTTCTTTTTGACGTTTTTATGTACCTCGTGAAATTTTCATACTTGTTTCTGCAGTTTATAAATCATAAGTTTGGGCATTTTCTTATTGGGAAGAAAAGGTTACTAACCAAAACTGCGTAACTTCTGCCCTATAAATCAGATTATGTCAAATCAGGAAAAAGCTATTTTTGTCTCTATAACATTTTAAAAACATTTTTTTCAGATAAACATGTCACACATTTTCCAGTTTTCCCTGCTTGTGCCAATCTTTTCAAGTTTTCCAAACATCTCACATTTTCAGGTATTTCTCCGAAATAGTTTTTTACACGCTGTCGCACTAATCGGTCCCAAAAACAATTGTTATAGAAGCAGACTCTGCAATATGCTTTACAATATATTCAAATTTCATATAAAACACAGTGAAGCATTTAAGATAATTACTGCGTATGGTCAGATGTCCATGTGCTGGTGGAGATAAAGTACACGGGTTACCGAGACTGCGGGTTCAGACAGGCAGCAATTTGCATTCGGTGGCAGGAGCGTTTACTTTGACAAATAGGAACGGCTAAAGGAGGCAGCCAACTGCCACTTAGTTATTAACAACTCCTTCACTGGTGATTTATTTGTCACTTTTGAAGAAAGGGCAGAGCTATTAGGTTATTATTGGGAAAATTAGCCCTGTTTAAGCGGAGGGCTACGACCATACCTGACCCCTTAATATACTTATAATGATGCCATTTACCATACATAACTGAACTTTACTTCTCATCAGACCTGAGCCAAACATGCCCAGGGCTGCCCGAATTCAAATACACAGGGAAGGATCTACTTTGTGCACATGTCAGAACTGAATTACCTAAATCAGTCAAACACACACCATGCCTGTGTTTTCCTTATGTTTGCCTCTTAACATGAGTAACACTGTAAGGATTAAGAGGTGCTAACTCTTCGCTTTGTAAGGTCCCGGGGGTGAAATACTTTGATGTTCCATTTTTTTTTTGTGATTAAATTGAAATTATTAAGTCTATAGAGTTTTGCCTTCTCTCCGTGACACAGAGTTCACGACGTCTTGTTTGCAGGTGTGGGCTGTTGATCTGGACATCACATACAGTAACCAGCTGGCCATGACCCAGATGCTTCTGATGATGACTGGAGGAACGCTGAATTGCCGCACAGGCTGTTTAGAAGCGCCAATGCCAATCAGAGAGAAATGCTGTGAACACCAGATCGTGCCCAAAGTACCGTCTTATATTTGCTTATATTTGCAGTTTAAATTATGTCTTTACTCACCTATCAGTGTATTGAGTTTAGATGCTATAATTTAAATTCACACTTTCTTCTTTCTTCTTAAATCAAATGATGCCGTCACGTAGTTTCTGCAACAAAAAAGCAGCCTGAGACTATGGAGGCTATTCATAGCCTTTCAGTAATCACAAAGATAGATCAACGTTTTGCTCTTCATTATTGTTAAATACAACTAAATACTGTAATTATGCACCGAGCTCAATTGGTGTTTAGGTGCTGAATTCATTATCATTTTGATAGATGAGCCTAAATAATCAACACATTAATAATTCATACCATTTTCATTATGCATGTGTATGCATGCTTGAACACCTCATCAACCTGGTGCCAGGCCTTAAACAATAGAGTTCTTTTATTAGCAGTATGCCCGAGTTTACGCTTGTTGATCTGCGACTTGTATTATTTTATCAAACATTCATTTAGTTGGTGGCCTGGTGCTTCAGTACAGCAGTTGAGCCACTGCAGTGGTTAATGGCTTCGGCGCTGGCCGTCATTAAGGCCCTGCATATTACAAACACAATTAAATCCCAGTTGGACGCTTTTATTGTTGTGTGAGGGCCCTGCATCTGACAACTGCAAACACACACCCTTCACAGCAAGTTATGGGCTATCTCCTGAGCTCGCGGGGGCTTAGGCCTACTCTTTAAGTCTCCCAAAGGTGGCTGAGAAGCAGGAACATTTTTATCCTCTTAAGCCCTGCCACTTTTAAGTAATCAACCTCTCTGGTGTTACTTATGACACATGCAAACAGAATCCCTCTATTACGGTGATACAGAATGTTGTGTGCAGTGAGTATTCCTTTTGTGGATTCACTAATGCTTTGATCTTAGATTGAATGAAAAAAATCTGCAGTCCCCAACCTGTAGTTTCTTTGATTGGTGTCGTACAATTAAGCTCATCTTGTGTTTGGCATGTCTTCTAAGCATTAATTGTTCCTCCCTGCAGTTAATTAAGAAAGGCCCAACAGTTTACCACATGTGCCCCGTACTCATCACGTTCACTAATCACACACACAAATTCAGCAGTGACCCTAAGGACATGTCTGGGGTTTAGCCATTTCTGCTCTATCTATTTCACACACTACCACCATACTTAGCTGCCAAATATAATCAAACTTTAAATTATTGGATTCAATGAATTAATTGACAAACAGTCATCACTCACATCTTCTGCTGTTTTCTTTTTTCTTTCTTTCTCTCTGTCTATTTTTTTTTGTCCAGGCTCCAGTTGGAAATCTTTGTGCAGTTATTGGGAACTACTTATTTCACTCTGACCTTTCCATGTTATACAATAAGGTGTTCCTTATGATGTGCAAGGCCCATGGCATAAGATTTAACAAAAAGGTAACAATTCAGAATTGATCTGCACGCTTTTCTATCATCATTTCCACTGTTCCTGTTATATGGTTAATACAAAGGGAAACTGCACAGATTTTACACATCAGAGTCTGTTTTCAGGTTTTAATGAGTACAACAGCATATGGAGGGAGGGCAACATACAGAAAAGGTGTGAATTTAAAGAGCTTAGATTTAAAGCAGGGTTGAAATGCACTATTAGTGAGTACTCTTTGCTATACAATGATGAAGCTTTATTTTTCTCTGTTTTTTGTTGCTTGCGTTTCAGACAAAGCAAGGCACGGTTTTCGCTTTTTTTGACAGCAGTAAGCGAAGCAGTATTGGAATGATGTAAGTATGTCTTACTACACCAGATCCATACAAGAAAACATGAGTTATGAACTTTCTTTCTTTATAGACAAACCATAAGCTGATCTGTTATTATTTTAAGTCAGAAATATAGACAAACACAATGTGGAAGAGAATAAGATTTTTGGTTTTTTGTTGCATATATGTGTATAAAATTTGAGGCTCATCCCCGGGAGATGGAGCTTTACTCTCCTCTGTTCAAAAAGGCGATCACTTTCCAAAGAAGACAATAGGCGATTAGGTGAAAGACTTCACATGGCTAAGAGTAAAATCAATTCTTTCAGAGGATTAAGATGCCACCTCTAGCTTTGGTAATGCTACAAACTCTAAAAGTTGTTAAGCAGAGGGTTATTTAACATATTTATCACACAAATCCTTTCGTTTCCACAATGCTGTAACAGTTAAATCAAGCTGTGCTCATCCCCCTAAAGAGCGAAGATGTTGTCTGCTGAAAGTTTCATTTAACCACCACTATCAGATGAACAAGGTGATTGTTTCTTAGCTGGCGACTTGGGGATCATTAGTAAACTCGTTTGTTTGTGGTGTCGTTAATAGAACAGTCTCAGAGGATCTCCAGAGAGCTCTCGCGACCTTTGCTCGGCATCTGTCAGTCATTCATCAGGAAATATCAGTTCCTAAAAGCCAAGGAGAAACCAATTTCATGGTACCATGTTAATGAGTTAATGATCTCTCCTCATCTATTTGTCATGAAACTTGTGTATCAGTGAAACTGAAAGCATGATCACTACTCATAAATATCCTAATAAGAATATATTTTCAAGTTAATGTTGATGATTTTATGGAATAATAATAGGTAATACTCTAAGTTTGCTTCCTTTTCTGTCTGCTTTACTTGAAGGAGGTGATTAAGGAAATAGAAGATATACTGCAGATGACTCAGAACAAGCTTCAACGGGAGGCTAAACCTGCATCTTAGATAGTTCCATTATCAGTGTTGCTGACTTGCTTTTCCAAAATCACTAAATATAACTAAATATGTCTACTCTGAAGATGATTGAAGGACTTTCCAAATAAATTCCTGAAAAAAAAGCCTAAATATATCATAAATCTGTAAAATCACTGGCTTTGTAAAAAGTTTCAAAAGTCTGAATATACTTTACTATAAACAAAGATTACACCGCCAGAAACCTATGCAGAAGGAATTTGCATGTGTAAATCAAAAAGTGTGTACATAAAAAGAAGTCAAATGTGTGTATATAGCAATGTATGCTTCTTTTGCCAAGTCAAATGCTTCTGGTACAGATATATATATATATATATATATATATATATATATATATATATATATATATATATTCTGTTACAGAAGTCTATTTGCGTTTGGTGTCACAATACACACTAGGATCTCCCAGAATACCTTTCTTCTGTACAAATTGGGCCATGCACTACTGTGGTTGATTTTTATTAAATTAGATTAGGGTCAACTAGTTTGATTGTTAAAGTCCTCATCTGGAAGCTGACAATTTCAAACAACTCGCCTCATATGGTGACATGACAGTGTTTCAGTCTGGTCTGGTATTCGTGGATTTGAGATTGCAAAAAAACATTTAAATCGTACTTAATTTTTATTTTGTAATTTGTATCAAGGATTTATATATGTTAATTTTATCCAAGAGCCTTACTTGATGTACATTTTTTAAAGCACATAAAATTTTAGATTTCCAGGAAAAAGCACTCATAGTCATGCTTTACCCCCCTCTGTTCAAATAGACAGTTGTATTGCAAAAAAGACAACATGTGATAATGGAAAAACTTCACAGGACTAATTCTTATGGAGGATTGAGCACCCCAGTGGCTCTGTTACACCTTTAAATCCAGAGACTAGAATTACATTTGAATGTGTGCATTATTTTCACATATCGTTAGCTTCATAGCATAAGTGCCTAAGTCATTTTTTGGTCAAATTGAGATTATTGCCTAACTTTACTCCCCTACCACTGCTGATTAGTTTTTTCTTGTTTTCCGAAAACACAAAAAAATGACTTAGGCACTTATGCTATGAAGCTAACGATATATTTGACTTCAGAAATAATATTTTAAGACACTGAAAACATCTGGGACAAATACATCTGTAATTTATTTTCACATCACTTAATTATTATCTATTTGCATTTCACACAGAATTGGACCCAAATTATTTAGCAAATCATTTATAAATCATGCAGATGGGATTTCTGTTGGTTTGTGAAGTTGTTAAGGCATTACCAATCACAATGACAAATTACGGTCAATCAATGAATCAATCAAGCTTTATTATATGGCCCCTTTCCTGCAGGTAAGTGCTGCACAAATGACTGAAATGCTAAAAGGAAGACAGGCAAAGATATATTCAAATAACATGAACTAAAACGCAAATTTAAAAAAAAAAACATGTTTATTTTTTTTGTGGGGGGGTGGTATTTTATTACATGTAACAAAAATCACATCACATACGACAAAATTTATAGCCAACGATAAATTAAAATGCCTGTTCTTAAAGAGGTTTTTTAAAAAAAAAAACATTTTCAAAAAATGAGTAAATAATAAAAGAAACAAAAATGATGAGCGCATGTATTAAATATAGCATATGTATATATTATGGCTTATTTGCGGTGTTTAATTACCACGTAGTTTATAGACTGCTGTCCATGGTCCTGATCTACAGCAGTTCACTGAACCGTGGAAATGCTTCAGCAGTTGCTGTGGTGGTTTTAAGTAGATTTTAAAGGAGTAGGTGGTGTGGTCATGGAACCAACAAAAACACTTATTAGCCTATTGGCACTGGGGTCAGTGGTGGTTAATTTTGAAGAGGTCTTTTGGTAGCTAGAACATACATTTGTCGTTTTCATGCTTATTTTTTTGTGGTAAATAACGGTAGAAGTATAAAGAACAAAAAAACTTTATGTTTAGTTGTTTTACAGGGTTGTTGAACACGTGGCAGTCTATAAATTCTTATAAAGGATATAAGTCCTATATTGAATGAACCGGGGATATAAATAAATACCAGACTGAAGTTAATTCTGTTAAAGAGGAACGGGTTCGGAGAGACGCGTTTCCAGCCGGATGAGTTAAGCCGCGGTACGAGGTCAGACGCAAGAAGCACAACAGAAACAGAAAACCAACCAGAGGAAAGCTGCTCTTCTTCTCACAGGTGGTTTAGATACATGTGTGCGAATTCAGCATTTCTACAGAGACACGTCAGGTGTATAGGTCAGTGTTGGAACATCTCAGACATGGTCTGAGGATTTAAGCTCGCAAATCGTACGGGAGTTTGCTTGCTAGCTTTAGCATATCTCATGTCAGCTGCTGCTTTGATGTGTTACAACTTGGTATTTTCACTCTTAAAACGTTGGTATATTCCAAGTGTGGCTAGTTATAGGTGTGTCCTTCTGCAGTCCGAATGCTAAAATACGAATCTTTAAAACCATGAAGGAGTTTTTGAAGAAGACCCACAGCCTCTTTCTGAAGATCGCTCTGTTTCCTAGCACGTTAGGCAGGACAGGTTCGCGGCCAGCTGCTTCGGAGGTGTTAACCTGTCACCTGCAGCAGCGCAGACTTCCTCCGTGGACTTCATACTGTGTCCGCTACAGCTCCGTCCGCAATGACCAGTTTGGAATGTCAAACTTTAATTGGAGAGTTCAGGGATCCAACTACCACATTCTGAGAACGGGATGTTTCCCCTTTATTAAATATCACTGCACTAAAGCGCCTCCTCAGAATCTGGATTTTGAAGACAGATTTTTCACCATGTTAAAAGTTATTAATCTGGGTCAGTATTTCTTCCACGTTGCTGTCATTGTTACATACTTGTATTTTATTTCCAATACAACAGAGTCCATATTCAGTGTCCCTTTAAACTGCAGGTATCCCTTGTTTGGCTTATGGCATTGGCTGCTGGATGGTGGTGGGAGCATCAGAAACAGTACAGACGAGTGTCGGACCTGTCACAGTCTATTTTGCCTACAAAGAGGAGGAAGGTGCACAGTACTGAAGTGAAGAGGAAACAAAGTAACTTGAATGTGTTTTCGGGAGGATATTATCTACCAAGCTGCTGTATTTTTGAAACTATTAAAGAGGAGCCTTTGTGTTTTGTTTTTTTTTCTTTGCTTTTGGTCCTATATGCTATTTTAATGATGGACGCTCCTGTTATACAGAGTTTAATAGTGAGGTCATCTTACATTCAAGCAATCCCTGTGAATGAATGCTTTGAAGTCAGACTGCTCTGAACACTAAGTTGCATTTTTGCTACTGTTGGCTTAGTTTGATCTCAAGCACATACCTGTGAGTGTGAGCAAAGAAGCCCTACCCACTGATCAGATCTGAGCAGCCAATCAGAAGGGGAACCAGAGAGAAAACTGCTTATTTCAGATAGTAAAAAAAAAAGTGTCCCAAGGCAGAGCATAAGAAAAATATGGATTTTTTAAAATCAATTTTTCAAAATCCTGTTCTGTCAGGGAGCTTTGCAATCAGATTGTGATATGGATTATTTTTAAGCATGAGTCAAGCAAGAATAAAAACATGGAGCTGGAAGTGAACATAACAGGTCCCCATTACCGTCATGTCAGTAGTGCTCTAGCTGAGTGGCACATCATATTGACTGGACGAGCAACCAACTTTGACATGGGGTCATTCTGCTCAAGTTTGCTTTTTTTTTCCAAGGAAAAAAAGCTATGCACAATTATAACCAGACAAACATGGTACACTAACAGAGAAATGTAGCTGCACTTATAAATGTGCAAAAATATCTGTCAAAGATTGCAGAAGCAAAACAGGAGACAATCAGTTACAGAAGTGGATCAGCAATCTCACCGCGGTCTAGAACAGTTGACTGTGGGCACACAAGATCTTCAACATTTTCCCATTTGTTTTGTCATTTCCAAGTAGACTCATGCTTTAAAACTATCTGGTTTGGGTACTTCCCAAAGTCTGACCTGCATAGGCTCACCTGTTCGGTGTCGTCCTCAGTCATGCTGGGTACCACAAATGCTGCAGAAAGACTAAACTACCATGAACGAATGATTATACTGAGTTTGCACTGCTATAACTTATCAGTGAGAGACAGGTGTTTACCAAATTGTATGACCTAGTTCAACTTATGGTTGAAGAGTAAGTGTATCGCTAGAATTCAACTTAAGGGACACTGAGTTTCCAGGGTAGGCCTGGACCCCTGAGATGCTCTTCTTGGACTGCATAGATTCAGTTGTATTTAAATACTATTAAATATTTAAAGTTGAAGTTCAGTTCTTGTACTATATTATTCTTTAGCAGAAAGCTTAAGAATACCTCAAGAATAGACTGAAGTATGGAGCGATGGAGGTTTTTCATCTTGGTTTTATTGTGAAAGGAGAGGAGACATTTTTGAATCAAATTATTGAGAATGGCAGAAAGGAGATGATAGAATGTTTGGTTTTTATGGCACTTGTACTTACACGCGTTGGAAACGAGAAGCTTCTCAATGTCGCCTGTTGAAAAAACATAGCTTAAGTTTGGCAGATGTTTCCTTCAAAACTTGATGTAAGCGATGTGAAGTGACATAATTTATTTGATGTCTTTTGCTTAATTTTGTGTGACAGGTACAGGAATCTAAATGGCCACAGCTCATTTATTTAAAGTTAAATTAGTGATCACCCTCCACTCAACAGATAGTCAATAGTGTTAGAGAAAAACCAGTGACACAACAGGTCTGAGAAAATAGGTTTTAATTACCAAAGTGTGGCCTTTGTAGAGAGACATCTACATCCCTTCCTTCGGGCCTTCTCTGGCCTTTGATTTCTGGTAATGTGCTTTGCTGACAGGGCACACTTACCCCCAGCTGCAGAGTTCTCCTCCCTCTGAGAGGCAGGTTGACAAACTGCCATATTGATTTCTCCTCTCAGCATCTCCTACTAATAGCGTTTATCAGCGACCTCAATTTTCAGGCCTTGGCCTCTTCAATTTTTAGCAACAATGAAACTCTAGGAATAATTTCTTGTCGTACACGGGAATCAATGCACCTTGTGACCTTCGCTGCAGTTGAAGGCTACAATTACTTGCCTGCGTGTTGTTACAAATGTTCTGCATCCTCATGATCATCTTATGCGAGAAGATTTAACTAGACATTTACATGCCGCCTGACCACATTTTTACTTTAACACCCACGTCACAAAAAAAGTAATAAATGATCATTTCTGTTGCTGAATCTGTCTTGAAATGTACAGTAATTTAGACGGTGCCTCGGCAACACTTTAAAAATACGACTAGCTTAAAGGTTTTTATTGTAAGCAATGCAGCATTTGCTTTGTTGAAAACCTCATGCAGAATTCATGTGCAAAATCCTCTTAAACAGCGTGATGACCCCTCGCTATCTCTTTAATCATACTAATTGCCTTGAACAAGGAACATTTAGACACACTTATGGAAATCTGATCCTTCGTATCAGGCTGCACTTAAATCCCCCTCCTTTCATTGCCAACCTTTCATCAGGACTGAAAGTGTGCATGGGGAATGCTCAGGCAACCATGTCTTAATTACTCATTGACCCTTTGACCCACGAGCTGCATTGATACTGCCGTACAGCCAGACACAATTGCACGGGGTTGGAAGTGACTGCAGCTTTGTGCACTGCTAATACGGGCCGATGTGCGTCAGTGAAATGTAAACTGCGGAGCATCTGAGTACGATGTATTTGTTTTCAGGGCTTCACCTTTGAGTCACTCTAAACTGCAGGGGAGCGACCCCTTCCAGCTCGGGCTGAGGATTAGCATTACATATCAAACTTTAGTCACCACCACAGTGGGTGCAGGATGCCGGGACTGCAGATGGACTTGTGTAAATTAACAAAATGCGCCTGCCTTTGGTACGAAAGTGATGCCTTTTAATAGCCGTAATCGTGCAGTCTTGTATTGAAGTGTCAAATTACCCTACATGCATTTAATGTGGTAATGAACAAAGAATTAATGCCTGTTCGGCAAGTTTAATTGCACGCTGGAGCTGGTAATAAGTTTTGCCAAGGTGAAATCTTTAAATACTTATACTATTTAGAATTTAGGTAAGTAAGGCAAAACAAGTGCTGAAATTGAGTGCGGTCTTTCTGTAAGTTGTTAATGTTCAGCAGTGAAATTGCTAATCAACTTGCAGAGACTTGTAATTATCTTCTAATTAGCTAATAAGTTCACAGTTTCTTCAGAGGAAAAAGGAAAAAAAGAACAAACGATCTCTGAAATAGTTGACGCAGCCGCTCCGTAAATCAGTTATTTAGCAGGAGAGTCACACCAGCTTTTCCTCTGTCATATAGATATATGGCTTGGCAGAAACAATTATTGTGTGAACAACCCCTGCAGCTAATACTGGCGAGGTTATCATTATTAAGCCTCCGGATCGGCCACCAGCACCGTCTCCATGCTTGCTCCATGAACAGCGGGGTACCTGAGCCATCACTCAGATCACTTTAAGGATCATGCTGGAATTACATGTTTATGCAGCAGAGTCAAGACAACATTGTCACAGTGTTTACTGTCAAACGGCACTTTCTGAATTATAATGTGACGTGAGAATCATTGCGTTTCATCTGGAGACATCTCATGTTGTAAACATGCGCACGCTTTGATCAACTTTGAAAAAGAAATGCTACGGGAAAGTTTGCTTTATTTTTTACCTGCACTTTGTAATTGCTGACCTCCCGTCACTGACATTCAAAACACAACCTTTCCTTTTTCTTTCGGTGAGCAGATAGCCATTAAAAATCTATTATGGTGTTTTTCTTACCCAGGGGATGACAAGGGGCACCATAATTCTTTTTTTTTCTTCACTTCCCCCACTTGTGTATCTGTGCATGTGTTTGTGTGCATGTGTTTGTGTGTGTGTGTGTAGGGGGGAGGAAGAGGAGCCACTGAAAGAGTATGCCTGCTGTGCCAGTGTTGCCAAAGCTACTGTCAGTGGGTGGCTGAAACGTCAGTCATCTATTCTTTCTTTTTCTGCTTCCAGCTGACATTAAGACTAAGCTGCAACTTATAAATAAATAAGACAATTTCATCAAGATCAATTGCACTTCACATTTTAAACACAATAAAAAAAGAAAAAACGGCGATGCTTTGTCTTCATAGAGTGAATCTGAATTTCTAGTTATAGTTGAATACATCATTGTCTTTGCGTACACTGTGTTTAGCTGATGCCCTTAAGCTCGTGCACTTATCTTCGTGCCCAAACCTCTTGTTTCTTCCAGTTCAAGTTGATTATTATTTTGCGTTTTCTTTCTTGTCGATGACAGCGGTATGACATTCACTTCATTCATACTTAATGCTTACTCTGTTGACATTAAGAGAGAAATGGTTTTTAATAGTTTTTTCCGCGACTTATCTGGAGAGTGAAATGAACTATCCATTTTTAGGAGTATTATATATTATGCAGTATTTAAAGTTTCAGCTCATTAAAAAACAGACGCCCTCCACACCCCCCCCAGGCTGTCTTTTACCCCCCACCAGCATGCAGTCAGGCTCCTCTAGCCACAGGCTCTGCTTGATCTGTTTTTCCTAAGTCAAAATTGAAATACTCAGAAATATTTATTTATTTGTTTATGCGTTTTTATCTCGCTAAGGAATAGCGTAATGTCTTTGTAGCTTAAACAAGCAGCATCAGTGGATTGGAAAAAGGAAACGATGAATGAATGCTTTTTGTTTGATTGATATAATCTGCTACATCGCATATGTGCTTTTATCATTTACTCCCAGACAAAATCATATACTGTGTAAAGACATACCGTGTGCACCTTTATCTTACAGCAGAACAGGTGCCCGTGTGTTGTATGATCACCCTGCTTCTTATTTGCACAATAAGCAGCAACCTGCACAGCAACTCGGTGCTAGATTGGGGGGATTTACATTAAATACACTGATACAGATGCTGCATACAAACACAGAAATGGAATAAATCAATTTTGCTCCCAGAAATGTTTCACATACTTTTCGAGGCAGCGTGATCTCCAATCTTTCTGCAAATGAGCTGCAGTGCCTTGTAATGGTTTCTGCTCCTCGTGGGAGGCCGCCGTCTCAGAAAAAATGCTGATTGAGGGAGAAATGTAATACAGGTGTAAAGCAGACTTGATAGGGGTCTTACATGAGGGTTATGCATTTTAACAGTGATATACATACTGTTACATATTTATCAAAGAATATGGATTTTGCTGGGTTGACTCTTTCTGGCCCGTAGAGATTTGAAGGTTTCTGCTGGAGTGTTGTTAATTCCTGTTGGAGAGGGTGGCTATTATGTTGAATTAATAGGAATTAAGGGTTTAAATTGGTTAAGTAAGCACTTCATTAATCGTGAGTGGATTGCTGTGTGAGAGGTTTATAGGTGGTGTAGACTGCTAGCGCATAGATGAGAGAAAATGAGGCCGTTCTGTCTTTAAAAAGCAGGTTCGTGCTCAATAGATGTAGATAAGGAAAGCACAATAAAAAGCATAATGTAGAACTGAAATGATTAGTACTGTTTTTAGTTGTGTTGATTATAGAACAATAGCTTCAGGTATTTTTTTTTAACAAAAAAAAAAAGTATAAATAAGCACAGAGACTCTCAGGCTGCAGCTTCTGCTTCGTACCTGAGAGTTTTTGTGCACTTAAACTGTCTTAGATCAAGACTTTATTGAATTTAGGGATTTATTTTATTCAAAGTCTCCCTTTCAGTGTGTGTAACTGTTTGATAATGTAATCTTTGGCCTTTACTTTGGACGTGATGTGAGCTGCTGTAATCAATGCATGGGTCAGTTGGAGCAGCCCGCCTTACTAGACGTGCCTCCCGCAGCAGAGGTGGACTAATTGTTGAGGTGTGTTTTTATCTGAGCTTGCTAATAATGATGAGGGTGCAGGAGAAGTAGTCTGTCCCCCAAGGCTGAAGAATAGCTTGACTTAGCCAACCTTCTGTACTTATTGTCCAACAAAGGGGGAATTCACTTAATGCAGTGCTTCAGAAAAGTGGATAATTGTGGCCACGATCAATAAAGTAACAGAGCAGAAAATGAACGTTTGGGTGCAGTGTAGATGTGTGGATGTTTGAAGGAATCCAAAAGAAACTAGATTCTTGCTTTTGTGTTTGTTTCGGAGAAGTCATCGAACACGGAGGCAATTTTTGGTATACAAGCAGGTATTTTACTTTGCGTATGAAAGGCTGTGACCATCAGCGGGTGTGTGTTTGCATGCGTTTGTGTGTGTGATAGAGGGGGTAGGCTTGGTTGGATGAGCCACATTGTTCCTGTGCGGCCCACTGACATCGCTGGAGGGCAGAGAGGGATGGAACCTGAGAGGGGTGACAGTGATAAATAGCCCTTTTAATAACAGCTGCCCCACTTGGCCAGCTAGTCCCAGTCAGTGTCCTCTGTGTATTTATGCCTATGTTTATTTATGCATCCATAGCATGCAGGAAATCACCACCGCAGGGGTACAATTATTCTTTTTTTGTGTGGTGGGGGGGATTGCATTGGTTTTTACTTTGGGAGGAGGTAAGCAAGCTGATCTTAAACCAGGCATATATTCATTTAAACCTGAGTTGGGTCTGTAGCTGTGTCTGTGCTGGAATATAACTACACGTGCATCACAGAGAGGTCACGCTTTGATACACAAGCACAAACAAAAGTTGTTTACAAAAACAAAGCCAAGATTTCGTTATTGGAAATGTCAGCTCGCATATAGTTAGCAATGACATTGAATGCCACAGAGAAGAAGATAAAACTGCACATTAGCAAATACTGAAAAGATTTTTGCAGTTTCTGAGGACAGATTCAATACTCTAAACGGCACATTTTCCTCAAGAAAACTAGCTTAACAATGACTCCGCTGATGCTTCACGAACCCTTCAATCTGCATGGCTTTTAATTTTTTGGTTCATTGTTGCTTTATGACTGAAGTCAAAAACCTTTTGTCTGCTGAAATATGACCTCAGGCCCAGGTCTGTGAGCAGGGAGAGGGGAGGCTGTAGATCAGAGGTGTCAAAGCTTCTTCCCGCAGGGTGATGCCGGCTCTGTTCTCACTCAAACCAGTTCCCTCCCTTTAATTGGTTCAATTAGTTAAGTATCTGTATACATTATCGCGTATGCATTTTTCATGACTCCTCTTAACGCTCTGTTTAAACAGAACAACTTCCGGCTATGATTTGCCATTTGGATGAATGTCAAGGAGACTAAATGATTGCGCTAATTGAGTAATTAAAAGCAGATGTTGGAGCAAGAGCCAACAACATACACTTTAAACACTTTGCCCTCCAGAAAACCTACAGTGTTTTTGACACCCCAGTTATGTATGGTTATCCCAGAGGTGCCTCTGTAATAGTTACAGTTTCACCCTTGTGATTATTCAGTTGAAGTCTTTGCTATTGAACCAAAATAGTGTTTTTATGCTATTTTGACCATGGGAAATGGCCTGGAAAAGAAAAGCCCATCACGCTGCCTAATGGCCAGACTCAGTGATGCACAGATTCAACGTGAGCTCTAGACAGCCAAAGCACGATATCTCCGCGCTCACCCAATCAGTCTCACCCCCCCACTGTCCTCTGGTGGGACACTAGTGGCCTGTACAAGACTCTTTTCAGGGAGATGATGTTATGTTGAAGGTAATTAACATTGGAAATGTGCCAGTAATGGGAATCAGTGTGCCATCAAATCACAAAGGAGCAGAGTGTATTTCCATGGTTTTGACAGCTGTGGTGATTGGAGCATTGCTGGAAGGCTTTACAGAGTGCAGATCAATAAGTAACAATTTTCCTATTAAAGAAAAATTACTTGCACATTGTACTAAGATAGCTTGTGGCTCTTTCACTTCCGAGCAGTTATGGAGGAAAGGTGTAGTTGAATGAAGGTTTGTGTAATTTTTGCCTTGATGATATTTGCTTTCTTTCTTTCATTCTAGTTTTCAGCACTTGCTCATTCTTTTTGTAAATGTGTTTGAAAAGAAGTCAGACTTAATTCTCACTGTACTCTGGCCCTAATCTGAGAATTACACTGCGTATATTTTTATTTAAAGATGATGTTTTGCCTTAATGTTCTGAAAATCTGCAGCTTTTACAAACCATTTTACAAAATTTGAAGCTAAATGTTATTTGAATTACTTTGTAGACCCATCCTACAATAGTTTTTAACGGGCTGTTATTCACCGACAAGAAAAGCAAATTCAAACTGCTGATTTTATCTTTCTTTTATCTTTTTGACCTCTTCTGTGTTTCATATCATTATAAGATGAAAGCCCACGACTGTAGGACTGCTGGTCAGATACAGTTTGAAGGCTTCACTTTGGGCCCTCAGAACTTAGAGACTCAAATTTTCAATAATTACATGAATAATTGAAAAGATACCAAGAAACTAGCTCATGGTTCAGTCAGACTGCTTATTAAGGTTAAAATCTTTTTTTTTTATGTTGATGTATATATCATTTTATAGGGAAGTGTTTTTTTAGGAAACATTACATTTTATTTCTTGTATGACAAGAAATAAATTCATGTGACATTTTTTCTTTAAAGGGCACTAAGGATCATCCCAAACTCCTCCTAGTAAACACTGTATTACATAATGTTTGTTAGCTTAAGCCTTTTTTCTCCAATTGGCTAGCTACGAGTGCCACCTGTAAAGCAATTTGCGCACAGTGATAACCCTCTTAAGCCTGCATTAAGATGTTCAAAAGCAGTGGCAAGATTTGATGACAAATTTTGTTTTAATAAATCTCTAGGCCACTACCGTGGCTAATGAACTTAGTAATTACTCATCACTGGTTGGAAGAGTTTAGCCCGGGTGAGATGAAAGCATTGGCTGCTGGGAGCCACAGGAATGGCACAACAGGCAACAATCAACACAGTGTCTGCACAACAATCAATCAAATCTGTCAGGCCCTCAACAGTCAGAGTAATTTGCTGGTGTTTCTCAGAAATGAGTACACCTTGTAAAATGTAGCTAAGATCACTTTCACAAACACCTTGCAGCACAATATGTTTAAACCAATGAGATTTGTGTTGTATGATTTATCACACAGCTCTAAGAAAAATTATTATTTTTAGCTAAGAAAGTGTTTTATGGGCTCCACTCAACCCTGAAGTCACTTCCTCCTACAATGTACTGCTCAGTGTTACAGCTCAGGGGTTTTTATTATTTGTTTTGCTTTGTTTTTCACTTTAATGTCTAGTCAGTCACACATTTCATGTCAGCATAAGGCTACATTACAAGGAGCTAGAGAAAATATAATGAACATAGCATGAGAATCTATCTATCTATCTATCTATCTATCTATCTATCTATCTATCTATCTATCTATCATTTAGAGATCAGATTTTACTGAACATCTGTTAAAGTACAGTAATATTTAAATACGAGTCAGAGCAGGGTGGTGAGTAACACTGGACTATTCACAGATGCTTCTTTCTGCAGAGCTCTAAATCATGTTCCTTAATTCCCAGAGCCACATCTCAATCATACTCCTTGCTAATTTGAGAGTCACCCTCATTTCATTTTAAACGATTCATTTTTGGCAAATTTGTAAATGGCCCCGATGTGTTCCACAATTTAGTCAATTACTGTTTCAGCCAGCAGGACTCCAGGGACCAGGAGCATACATCGCCTGGAGGTACCATCTCAATAATTGTTTCAGAAAAGTTGGGAATGGATTGCTAACGCTCTGTTCCACTTATTGAAATGTCAATTGGAGCCAAAACCCTTTTTCTGTTCTCTTTTTCTCATTCTTTCTCAGTACAGTATGACTGCTTTGCCTTTCCTGAGTTCGAATCATTGCTGAGTGATGAACCGAGTTTGATATGTCCTAATATTTAATGCAAAACCAACTGTGTTCTTGGGATGACTCTTCCAACACAGATTGTATCACAAATTGCTTCTCTGAATTAATCCATGGCCTGCACTTTCCCTGTCATGTGTCAAATAAAATGTAGCACATAATTTGAACTATACTGTAAACTGAAATTGTAATTAATTATTAATTAGATGGATAAAATTAAGAGATGATAACAATCCAAATTAGGTCTTAATGGATACTAATTAAGAGGAGAATCCTTCTTTATGGAATCAAACAGCATGACCTCAAGACCCCAATTAATTAAGCTATTATTAGCCTTTTCCTGTCTAGATCTCATTCAACTGAAGGCAAAATAGATTACAGAACCTTGGAAAATGTGTTTTTGGTTTGTTTTACCACGAGGTCCCTAACCCATCCTTCAAGCCAATTAACCTGTGATCAAATGTTGGCGAATGCTTTTTAATCGGAGCCCAAGGAGATCTACACATGATGCAGTGATATACATTAGCATTTAGCTGTTTTTCTTTGTCCCGGCATATGTGCAAGAACCTACGCAGGAAACTGTCTGTGTAGAGTCATCTGTGCCATTCAGGTCAAAAGCGTTTGCTGCCATACTCATTCACTGTTCAGTAAATCTTTACAATAATGCACCACAAACACAAACGAAGTACTAAGTTTATTTCTGCAGCACATTTAAAACAACTTCAGATGACAAATGTGCTTTAGCAATTACACAAAATATACAGCATACATAACGGTCCCTAAATTAAAAAGAAAAAATGATCAAATTACACCTTTTTTTTTTTTTTTTTAGACTTTAGGTTGTTGTAAATGTGTGACGTAATTTCCATCAACATTTTTGATGTGCCAGTAGTCCAATACTGTCACCTGTTTGGTTGCCCCAATACTGTAACTTCAGCATTTCTGCGGTAACATCATAAAAGGGTTATTACTGTAAATTATAGCTACATGTCTTTCGCCATGTGGACTGAATTAAGTTTATTTTCTTTCTTGAACAATGACAAGATACCAGCTCTGCTGTAATTCCCCGTTTCTTTAACACACATGGCTACAGGTACCAAGACTTTTTTACAGTAAGAAACCGTTGTTGCAGATCACAATAGGAACACTTTTAAGCTGACAAATCTAGCTGCCAGTTATACTGTACTATAATTGACTGGAAAAAATCTTATGCTGTCTGTATGTGCCATTATAGGACATTTTTAACGGGTGACTAGGGCACAATGAGTCCTAGGATGTCACTAGGCTTCATTGTAAGCTAAAATACCCTCAGGAGATGGATCCATGGTTTGACTCTCTAACCGTTGCTGCATATCATTTTCCTGTTCTCTTCCCTATTTTTCCCATCTATATCTGTTTCAATGAAGGCAAAACGCCAAACGAAAACATTTAAAAAAGACCTGTGTGTGTGTGTGTGTGTGTGTGTGTGTGTGTGTGTGTGTGTGTGTGTGTGTGTGTGTGTGTGTGTGTGTGTCTACCAGCTTTAGTTTCCATTTTTGATTTTGAAGCAAATTAAAGTTGTGTTAGAATTTTTAAAACTCAGTAATAAGTTAAAATCATGTAAAATGTTTTCTGTATTTTAACGTGAAGTTAAAAAGTAAGTTTGCTTAGGAAAATGCTTTAAATTGCTGTCTTCAGTTAATTATTCACGTTGTAAGAAGATTTTTTTTTAAAACTATAGAATAGCCGCTTAGTAGCATCTCTCAGTCCAACAACTGCTTAACAAACTTTCCTCCACGGTGTGTATTACAGTGTATTACAGTCATGGTTAATGATGAGTAAATGTGTGTGGTATGTTCGTCTGTACCGCGGGTCAGCTGCATCTGTCTGTTCTGATTACTGGATGGGTAATTTTGTAGTTCTGTGTGTAAGACCTTCAGCTCTATTCTATAATTAACTTTTGCCTGCGCCCATCAGGTTCCATTCCACACTTGATGTGTCCATAGTGACTGTTACATGCAGCCAGCTTGCCATTCAGTATGTATTAAGCTGTCAGAGTGGGCTGCTCTCCCAAGCCGCCTGTCTTCACTGAACAACCCAGCCTATTAACTCCTATTGACTGTGACACACATGTCCCTCCAAAATGAGCGGTTCCGTATTGATTTTTCCTGAGCGCTGCTCACTTCCCCCTTTCATGCCGCCAAGGGTGAGATCTTTATCCTGACTGATTGTATATGTTCATCGTATCAGAGTACTGTTGTGCAATTGCCATTTCAGGCCCGTGAACCCTCTTCTGCCGTCCCCCTCCTGTGTATCATGGCTACTTGTGTGCAGCCAGGTCTCAGTGAGACAATTAAAAGGCTTGAATCCCCTGTGTCCTCAGTAACAATGCGGTCAAATGGAGCTGCAGACCTTCCACGCAACCCATAGTCTCCCCGCAGCTTAATGCAACACACAGCATAAGACATAAGACATGACAGCCAGCTCCTCTCCCCCCGTTAACATGCAGTCGGGAATCGATGGAGCTGAATAGAAGGGTGCCATATCCTCTCATTGATGCTCTTTCTAACTGCTACAGCCAAAATGAACCCTGACAGCATGTATCGATGTCATATCAAGCTCCACCATTGAGAGAAAAATGATTATCTGCTGCTGAAATCAGTTATCGACATACTGTGGAATAGCTTCCCCTGCCCAGAGGATTTATTGATACAGTTTATTGCATATAAATATTTATCTAATATGTGTCTGAAATAGATTTGTCTGGTGTTTGTGCGTGGTCTAGTCCACAGAGGGCTATCAGTGCCTCGCTCGCGCTCCCCGCCACTCAACCATGACTCTGCCTTTCGCTCTTGTTGGATACTGTTTTTACAGACAGCATGAAATTGCTTTGGCTGTTGTGACTCGGTCTTGAAGTTAATAGTAAAACATGTTGTAATTACATTTTATTGCCTCTCACTCTAGAAAATCAAAATGCCTTTATTGCGGCCATCATATTGTAAATGCATGTAGAAGTGCTACATGCCACACCATCAGTGGGAAAGGTGCTCAAACCCTGTAACGGGAGAAAAACTAGAACAAGCCCTTTATTACTACTTTTTACTCAAAGCTCTACTGGCTAATTTTTTATAGCAAAATACTGGTTATGAATTTCTACAGTCAGTGTAATTTATTTCTACAGGATATCAAAAAAAGATGTTGCTTTTTTATATATCTATATAAAGCTACAACAAATGCAATTAGCTATTCAAATACAGCCCAATCTTATATTAAATACATTTCACTTTTTAGCCTATACAATAAAGGCTCCAACCATCTTTATCTGATGGAACCTCGCTACCATCACTAAACAATGCAGCATCTGTGGCTTTGCATAACTACAAACATAAGATTTTGCTGTTACATGGCTTTTAGGTGCCTAGGTTATCTCGATGAGTGCTTAGTCATCCAGGTAAGGTGGATCAGACTTTCCTTCATCATCTTTTTTCATCAACATCAGGCAATATAACATAATTATACATACACTTTTACTCCTAATACACCTCTATTCTTCCAGTTATTTTACATTAAGATGCAAACTACCCTATTAAAATTTTTTTTTAAACAATCCTAAATGGGTAAGTTGATGGCTAAATTAAATGGCTGTGACAGGTCTTGTTCTCTTTTTCACTCTTACGCACTCTGTTTTTCAGGGTACTTGGTTGGCAGGTTCTTCTAGCATCTTGGAAATCCTGCTGCAGTTCTGTGAATTTTGCCTCTTTCCGTCTTCTGTTTCACGTAATCAGATCTGGCAGGGCCCTGTGAGCCGCCAGCGTGCAGCAGAACTCAAGCCTTAGTTCATCTTGTCTCTAAGGATATGTCTCTAGATGTATGTGTGGGGAAATAGGTAGGATTCCCCCACACATCTTCGTAGTATTGTGTGGGATTCTAATATCTAAAGTGTCCCAAACTTTTAAAGGATTGCAGATAACTATTGTTTTCATGGTTAGCAGTGAGATAATTGTGTCTCTATGTCCTGGAAGACTGACACACCCCTGTTACTCCTCTTAAAGTTTCTTAAATTTTACATTTACTGATCCAAATCACTTTATGTAGAGATATTATGTACTGAACTAACACACCACTTCAAGCAGATGTGTAATTTGTGATATTTGGATATATACTGCACACACAATCAGCTTGACTTTAGCAGCATAAATGAGCAGCTTAGAAAGCTAGGAGATTTTCTGCCAGATTTCTGTATCTCCTCAGGGTGTTGCAGTAAAGTCCCCCCCCAAAATAACTAAAATAGTTTCATTAATATTAGAAAGATGTAACTATATTTACTAACCGTTCCTGTTCTGTAGTGTTTAGACGCCGTTTTCCAGAGTCTGTTCTTACAAATTAGTAAAAATGACGAAGCAGTTCAAACCAAACAAATCTGACATTACAGTGTCCATCGGCTTCATGTCACTTGCAGCAAGTCTTGTATCGATCTTCCTCCTCACACAGCACCTGAACTTGACGTGACCTGCTTCGCTGCTCAAATGTTTGGAGGAGGGAAAATGCATTTGTGGCATTTGACTTTTGCAGTATTTTTCTCACCCACCGACATGCAGTTGTCTTGCCAAGAGGTCTTTTGCTGATCGTGATATTGCAGGAAATTCACAGATGGCAGTCATGTTGCATGATATTGATTTTTACAGACAAGCATGTGGCACACTGACTTTTTCTCCTGGATGATGCACAACCGCAGCTTCATGAACACGACAGGCGCTCTCAGGTCAAATACATCTGTTTCCCATCCTCCGCTGTGTCTCTATTACAGCCTTTTGACTCTCTGGCTGACTTATTGACCACCTCTCATGCTCGTTACTCAACAGAGGAGTAGTTTGCTGTGATTGATACCAAGACTGCGCTAAGAGTCTCTCTTCGCCCCCACCTCGTCTTTACTCTCCAAATCCTATCTGCGGTTTTAAAGCCATGAGTGGTTTTCATTAATGGTCTCTCCTGTTTATGACACCATAATTAGAGTTGAGGAAAGGCACCTAACTACCACGGTTCCACCATACTGAGAAAGTCAATAATGCAAGCCCAACAACTTCTCACACAATTGAGCCCTGTGGAAAATCTATATGCTCTGCTGCTCTATGTCTTTATGGTGCCGTTTTAGAAAGAGGCCACCTGATTTGTTAGAGTTTTGTCCTCCACTTTTAACTAATCCCACAGAATTGATTATTAGCACCGACAGCATCGCTTAGCTTCCAGCAGCAGCCTCCACAGAGTAGATGTAGCGTGGGATGTTTCCTGTGTGTTCAGTATAGGAACTAAGTGCAAGCCTCGTGGCCATTTACCTGCTTTGTAATTTGTTTTGTGCTCTACCTCATGAACATGTAGGGACTCCTGTAAGAGCCCAACCAGGCTGACCGCTATGCATGGGCTGTTTGTGTGGAGCAGGTCATGTGGGATATTATACTAGATTGCCTTCCCAGAAAATAATTCTGCCAGGTGCTCTATTGGGCTTTTTTTCTTCTTCTGTGTCAGACAGAATCGTGTAGAGTTACACAGAGAAAGAGAGCTATTTGAATACACACAAGTACATTCGTCCATCTCTCTTTTTAATTAAAGTAACAACAAAAAATAGCACAGGTACTCCCTTTGCTATTATTGTTGCACTTCCAGAAGAACATGCACTGTTGCCGGATTCATCTTTGATAACGAAATATATATGTTCACTTATTTACAAGCTATTTTCAAAAGAACGCTTTTTTTCTCAGTGTTAGCATAAATGTCATCGTATACTGCTACTTAAAAAAATGTTTCTCTGCTTGACACAATGGGGAAATGTTGAACAGAACAGTTTTCCTTTTGAGTAAAGAGTAGTGCGATTTTAGTTTTTTAACAGTCGAGTATTGCAGAGACCTCAAAGGGCTAAAAAAATGTTTTTTTAAAGAGTCCACATAAAGTTTAAATTAGAATTAGCTTCTTTTCTTAGAGCCGTTCACCTAGAGTGCCGGTATTTGTAACAGAACTCCTTGTTTCAGCTGAGGCTTTGTAAAACACCATGAATTGTTGATGTCGGAGTGTTCGCTGCAGCCCAGGCTGGAATGTAAATAAGAAGCTGGTGGCTGGGGCAGCGTTTCAAGGGTCAGGCTCACTTCAGTTTCACATGGATGCACTGTTTGCACATCTCCTGTACACCTTAGAGAGAAGGCTAAGGTTTTAAATTCTGACCAAAAGAAGAAGAAAGACACAGTGCAGCCAGTTTTAAGTTCTCAATACTACAGTGAGTGTGGTGACAATTAGCGTGTAAAATTGACCATCAAAGGTTAACATGGCATCAAACTAAGATCTGTTAGTTAGCACCAAACAAAAATTCAGCTCAGTTTCATTCATTTTTGTTTATATAGCACCAGTCCACAATGATCATGTCATCTCAAGGCAGTAACTTTAAAAAAAATAAAAATAATTTAAAGTCTTTAATTTAAACTTCACCACAAACTAAACTCACCGTCACTGACAAATTCAGCTGTTGTCAAGAAACAGCAATCTCAACACTGATTAATAACCACTTTCCTAAACAGCGCTTAACTAATTTATTAGCCCACCTGTCATAAAAACATGAAAATACAAATATTTTAGAGATCTTTGACTTTAGAAATGATTTAAGTCTATTTAAAACAAAGAAATTGTATTTTTATTTCCAGGTAAATAGCAGCAGAATTCACGTTAACAATTAATCGCACATAACATTCAACCACTAAAACTATTTTTTTCAGTCAGGAAAAGTAAATGGCTAAAAATATTGAGCTTTACTATTTTACTATTATTTTATTTTACTATTTTTCCTGCAATTTTGTAGAACAGTACATTTGAAAATTAACAGATAACTGAAATAATCATATTTTAGCATTGAAAATATCATGTTGATTAAAGAGCTTTCACATACTGGTGGATTAAAAATGACAGAAACATAAAACATTTTTTGGTAATTATAATGTAATTATTGGTACCCTAACCCAATGTCAACATCTGGACACAATGCATGTGAACTCCGAACAATGTTTCTATTGCAATTCTTCTAATAGTTGTTAAATTATTATATTGTGTAAATTTTCAGTTTTAAGTAAATTTTGTAGTTCATACGTAGCAGTGTGAACACTGCCGTATGAAAGCAGTGTTAATGAGGCCGGGAAAACATGTTGAGATGACAGCAGTTTAATGACTTCCATGACAATATACAGGCACTGGTGTAATCACAACTAAATGTCAGACAACATAAGGCCTGGTGCATAATGGCTTCAAATTGATATCTCTCTCTTGCTTTAATTATGAAATGCAAATTTTGCTTAAAAGGTATTGATTGTAGTTTAAAGGAAGAGCAAGCCGTCAGCCTGAAAAGTGAAGAGAGGACCCTGGAGTCACAGCAGACTGAACATGTGCATGGGGAGGGGTTTGCTTTGTGAAATAAAAGCCAGGGAGGATCTTTCTGGTTAGCTGCCTTACTTTGTCTTACATAAAATGAGATTAGGGGTTAAGTAACTACAAGGTTGGGATGATTATCAGTTATGATTGCTACTATTTAGATGCAGACTTTGGTCATTAATCAAAGCAGTTAGTCCGGGACCTGTGAAGCAGATTTCCAAGTAACTGAATCCCCAGAGTCAGGTGCGTCACTCAGTTTGGGAAGCAGGAGATGAACCGGTGCAGGGAGCCGGACTGTGGATAGCTATCTATCATGAACAAACTAGGCTTCCGAGAGCAGAGTGACAGGTCTTGCACACAGAGCTAAGCGGCATGCCAGGCTGGGACGTTTTAACCCTGGAGACACTGCACCCTCTGGCTGGCCTTCCCAGGAGAATGAATGTTATTGCTTGGGATTCAACATGTGCTCCGGTAAACATAAACCAAACCTAGCTCATATTGCTTCACCCTCGACTGGAAACCTAACCTCAGTGACTGAATGAACCAGTATCATAATTAAATCATCAGTGCTTCGCTTTTACTGTGCCTGCAACCCTAACCACAGCAGGAGATGGGTGAAAGGAACACGGCTCTGCCAGCCGGTGATCATAGTGTAACCAAAAGCTGAATAGTGGAGCATGGCAGGAGCCAGTAGGGCAACAGACACCCACCTAACACCCACTTAGACCTTATCTGGATATCTGTGCTATCATTCTTTTAGTTACTCCTACATTATCCTTACTTACCGCAGCCCTTTTGAACATTGTTCATTACAATTGAGAAGGAAGGTGCAGATTTACTTATTAGCCTGCACATTTTTAAACCTTTTCTGTGTTTTTTACCCAGTTGTTTCTGGTTTTACGTTTGAATTTCCAATCCTCAAGCTCCTGTCAAAGCTCAGCTCGCACACCCCACATATCTAGATTTATGTGACGATCGTATGGTGTGATTTGTTGTTTTTTTAGTGGCATATGGCATGAAGTTATGATTAAAACTGTGCAATGGACAACTTTCCCCTCCCCTGTAACCCAGATGGCAGCTGAATATCATCAAGAGCTCCCACTCTGTGGACTTCTGGTTTCACGGTAGCTGCTTACAAGATAGTCTAATATGAATGGGGCCCTATGGAGCTGTAGCCAAAAATGCTCATTATTGTTTCAATAGGAGTCAATACAATGGATATAGTTTTTAGGTTTGAAATAAATGTGCCTTTCTGTTAGTATTATGCGTGCCACAGCACCTCAACCACTTCACAGCATGCAGCATTTTGATTTTATACACAAAGCAGCGGTCGCTGTTGGATTATGTTGTGATTTAATTCAGCTCCTAACATTTCCTGTAGCTGCTGTTTGCAAACAGGTGCCATCAAAGAATTATGTCATCTCAAATCCTTAATATAACTGCTAATCAGCATTTGGAGAATGCTAAAGTTTAGTCAGTACTGGCATGTTAGAGAAAAAAATGAACTTTTCTTTTCAACTGTGTGCTGCAGCAGCACAATAGCTTATTCTTTATGTGGTGAAAGAACGCAATATCACTAAAGCAATGTATCATTAATATTATACAGGTTACAGCTGACTAAATAGAATTCAAATTAGATAACAAAACATTGTAACTTTCAGTACCAACATTTTCTTTTGTCTCTCAAACACAACAATCAGCTGGAGCCATCAGACAGTGAATGATCTGAAATCCACAACCTTCAGCAAACTCTGCTGCAGGTAGGAGGTTTGCTCGCTCTTACTTCAGTAGCTAATGGCATGTTGCACTGCATGTCTAATGACTGAGACCCTATCAGAGCTCATCCTGTCGAACAGAGGATATTAAGGAAGGTAGTTACAAAAGCCAGACTTTAATTTGACCTCTGCCTGCCCTTTTCTCTAGTGAGGTGGCTCCGAGAAGCAGGCCGGGAGTTTGGGCAGTTGGTGATGAATGACTGTATTTGGTGGGCAGATTGTTACAGTTCCACACTAATTGAGGGGGTCAACACAAAGAGCAAATGTGGTAATTGAGTCACTTGACTGTGGCTATTGAGCTTACCGCAGTTCTTTTGACCCTGTAGCCTGGCCTGGAGTCTCCCACTGAGCCCTGTCTGTTTTTGTTCTCAAAGATATTATTGTCTCTTTTATTAGTTCTTTTTATGCACATCTTCAGTTGTCTGAGGGAGGTTTATTGGACTCTAAGTGCTGCACAGTTTTTATTAGAATGATTAAAAGCAGTCAACAGTATATAGAGCTGTCCTGTGGTCGGGAAAAGTCTAAGCTTCAGGTGACCGTTATGTTGTATTTTCTCACCAAAAATATGCTTCATCCCCATCATTTATACTGGAATCATGTAAAGAGATTTCTTTTATTAAGCTACAAGTGCAGGGAGAAAGGCCTTTCTGATGAACCCATGACCATGTGAGTGTTGCATTGAGAAACACTGGAAGAAATGTCAGCATACCTTTTAAATTTATCTGTGTGAGTTTTATTAAAGTTTTCATATTTTCAGAATATGAGTTTGATCAATTAAATGATAAAGGTCTGAAGATTATTGGACTGTCTATGCCAAGCATGCTAAACTACACATGTGCTGCAATATCCTTTTACCAACTCTATTGCTATATCGCTACACATGTTATAGTTTTACTTCACTGGAAGTCTGATGGTCTTATTTAGTGTTTTCATGAATAACTCCCGAGTCCATGTACATTAGTCGCTTCTACTTATCCTGTTTTGGCAGTGTTAAAAAAAGCAGCTGCACAATGAAACAGGACTTTACATTATCTGTTTTTCTTCTGATTATATATTTTATTATTTCTTTCTATAAAACTTTAGAAAATTTGAAAATGACATGATCTTCTCACGTCATTTTTTTCTAATCTACACTTGAAGATCAAGAAGATTTTTTAGGATTTACATATACATATATTTTAAAAAAATGCTAATATTTATAACATAAGAGGCTTCAACTAGATAATAATTGCCACTAAAACATGTTTATTATAAAAAGTAATTGCTGGTTGACTCTGTTTTAGGTCATATATTTAAATTAAAACAAATAATAATAATTTTCTCTGCTGATTGTATCATCTACTCCCTTTTCCTTCTCTTTGGTAGATCGCCTTAAATAACATCTGTGTGTTTGTCTGTTTTTATCATTTTCTAACTTCTTCTTTTGAGATATTTTGGCTGAGCCACCCTCCCGTTTTCATTTTGCCAGAGGAGTCATCTTTGTGGTGTAAGACAGGTTCCCGTGTTATTGGATGGAGTTTAATGGATCTGTTGGCCTTTGCATTTGCTTTGCTCCTGAAACATGTGCTCAGCTGAGACTTGGGCAGAACACCATCCATTTACACCTAATGGCCAATGCCTTTGGATGTGTTGAGTTGTGAACAAACCTCTCACTGTGCACGCGTGTGTGTGTGTGCGTGTGTGAAAAGCTACAAGGACAAATGCATTCTGCATTTAATGAGTGTGGGCCAAAGGGAACCTGGGTAGTTAAAACTGAGAGTTGGCGAGACTATTTTGTCCCTTGTTACCTGACTCTTCTGTTGCACCTTTAAACTGCAACATGCCACTAAACTACTCTGATGGTCTCGCAGGACAGATGTAGAGGCTGCAATCCTGTGCGAATGGGATTGATGGACCACATTAAACTCTGAGCTTCATCCTGCTTAAATGCTTTTGCACTCTAAATCTTTTCTGCTATATCGCACTGTGGTAAGAGCACAGACTGTAAAAGGTTTATCCGAGAGATTGCTGGACTGTCATTTGAACTGTATATGTGGTTGATATGTGTGCCTATTTATTTTCTTAAATGCATGGGTAGAAACAAAGATGAGATTTCTTTGTTTATCTTGGCACATCTCCCAAAAGCCTTTTAAATGTCCGCCCTTCTCCTCAAATCCTCCTTACTCCTAAGATGTGATTGTTTGAACGCACAGAAATATGGATGTTGTAATTACTATTTGCGCAAACAAGACAGCAGCTTCATTGATATGCTGCCACTGATAAGACAAGAGCTTGGCAGTGAGACAATGGTTGAGGCCACCAGGGGCTCGCGAGCACCAGGGACGTAGGACCGTCCTGCCTCCTTCGTCAATGCAGACAACCAACAAAAGCGGCCTGTCATTCACGGCACACGAGCGTTTTTAATTAATTTTCACTCAGCTCTCCTCGGAGTGCTTATGTGGTGATGTTGACCCCCAGATCTGAATGTAGATCTGAATGTAGCTTTCTCTTCGTCTCTGCCCGTCAGAAGGTCAGCAGTGCAGTCATCCTAAACAGAAGCCCCATTTTCTATAGTCCTGGACTCATGAGGTTGTTAACATTGTCCTAACCAGGGACGTGTTAGAGGTCAGTCGGGAAAATCGCAAGAAGGCTTGTGTAAGAGCATGCAAAACATGATAAACAGTACGGACCCGCATCGACGATCTGTGTAGAATTCAGCAATGTTGCGACCTGTAAAAAACTGCCAGCACAATCTACCTATTAGCCTTTACAACGACGTAATGCACACATCCTTATGTGGCATTAAGACTATACAGAGAAGGGTTTTAATGATGTTCTCGCCATGCATAAGTGCAAATCTGGGTGGCCTGTGGATAAGCCGGATCAGGGTTGATCAAATTGCTATTGTCTTAAAGCCATTCTGATTCGGATTAGTTCACAGGAGTGGTCACACCCGCTTGGTCTGTAAATCTATAGGTCCTTATGTTTCCACCTTGCACTCCCACTAGGCTTTGTGATCTGCCAGGGCTTTGGAGGATGAAAGGAAGTGGGATCTTGTTATTCTTTTTTGAATGTACCAACTGTGTTCAAGGGAGCTTTTGAAATAAGTGCCCTTGACCTATCCTTAGGTTTATCTCTCCGTGTCTTTGCCGTCCCTCTTTTGTCTCTGCAGGGGGCTGAATTTAGTCTGATTAACTAATGACGGCAATGCTGTTAGAAATTAAGGTTTTGGGGTGACCGCAGGGTTTTCTTCAAAGTCCCGTCATCCTGCAGGTGGCTCTTCACCTTGGCTTTCCATGAGGAGATTAAACTTGCAGTTCACCTGATCTGCTTACTTACATCTCACCCATGGCTGTAAAAGCAGTGTTTTGATCATACCCTCTAGACCTTCATCATTTTTATTCCATGGTCTTGCCCACTCCCTCCCCTGCATCCCTATGCAATAAAACCAAATTCAAAGGAAGAAGCTACTGAAAATATCTTTAGAGTAGCTTTAATGCCATTCTTTGAAAAATATTTAACCATTTTCTGATGAGTGTTTTTTGGGGGGCTAATCAAGGGTGGCATTATTTTAGCCAGCTTTTCAGTCTGGCCCGGGTGGCTGGGTAAGATGTCCTCTGGTCTCTGAAAGGTTTAGAACTAATAGTGGACCATTTTGCTCACAATTAATAGAGCTCCCCATGAGACCAGAAGCCTATAGACTTGTGGAAATACTGTAGCAGCCTTCAGGCAGCTAGCTAGATGTGGCTTTCTTCCCCGTCACTCACATTTGTCGTAATGGCACGAGAGCCTCACTGGCTATTCCCCAATGCTGTGTGTATGCATGAGTGTGTGTGGAGCCCACTGCCCCAAGCATGTCTCATTTCAAAGTGCTGTCACTCCCTGCTTCCTGGCATCTATTAACACCCACCATTATCATGCTAATCTACATTGTATGATTACATAAAGTAATTTATGCACAGCTCTATCCCATGTCTGCACAGAGAGGCATGCTGCTATTGTTGAATGTTTTAAAAAGAACATTTCATGATCGTCGCATTCACTTTATTTCCTCGCTCTTTGAATCTTCTCACACTTTTCACTCTAGTCGTCTTACTTTATCAACAAAATCCTTAAAAGCTCTTACGAAGGTTTGAAGGCCTCTACCTACTGGGAAAATAATAGCTAAAACCACTAAGTGAACCACGCTGCTTTGTTCATGAAGAGGGGATGAGTTTAGATCAGTTTCCTCGCAGTCCTCTTTAGCTCCATATCGGAAATGGCAAGAATGTGTTTTGTGTTGAAAGCAGAGGGCAAGAGATGAGCTCTCTTCCTCATTTATTCACAGCTAGTGGAGTAATTAGGAATGCAGAAGGCTGTTAAATTAAAACTGAATTGCACTTATTAACATTTTAACTACCAACCCCACCCTCTTTAGACACTAAACAAGGACAGTTTCAGCTCTAATATGCCTGAAGAATCCCGCTGAGGGGACTTTTTATGTATCTCTAAAACAAAGACGTTCTTTAAAGTAAGATCTCCCTTTTGTTTAAACAACCAAGCATTTAACATTCAGTGTAATATGCCCAGGCTTCCTCCATGCTGTCAGGAGACACACCACCAGAGCTTCTCAAACTCTCTGCTTAATGGAACACTATTTGTGGTCAGATTGGATAGCTAATGGTGCTCCCTTTGAGGGTAACTCTCCAAATTAAATAGCATGGATTCACATCTGTCAGACAAAACCAGGAGGCTCTTTGTAATCAATGACCCAAACCAAGAGAGGCTCCACAGGGGGCACCTCCGCTATGATGGCAGAAAGCATAAGGAGCCACCAGGGAAGGAGGCAGCTCACCTGCTCTAACAACCACTGTGCTGGGCTTGTGGAGAGCACGCTAGAACCTGGAAGGGAGCATCGGCAGGGTTAATGTACATTTATAGAACAGGTCAAACTACTTAAGCCAGGCACTGATTTATAATGCAGGAGTGCAATGTGACTAAACTGTAAAGGGAATTCTTGTTTTTCTGTGCAAACATTGCCGTCGGTGTTGTGTTAAAATGTTGAACCCCATTAATTTTATCACTCCCCCTCTCTTGTTTCTCTACGTCTCTAAATTTTGTTTGGAGGAGAGACTAGCAAGGCCTCCCGCTGTTGCGGAGAATTTCCTCTCGTTGTTAATTTTCCCTGCTCCATATGGCGCCACAGACACTTCACCTGCAGGCTGTAGCAGGCCGTGCAGCAGCCAGCAGACATCCTCGGGCTCAGGCTGTCATTTACACAGGCCTGTGCATCTGTCTGAGCAGAACAGAGCGCAGCAGAATGGAAACAGCTCTTCCGTTCTCACCTCACCGCCTGAGACCAGCACCAGCTACCTGACGAAATCAGATACTGTTTCTGAAATATACTGAAATGCAATAAGGAGGCAGCAGCAGGTTAAGACAAGACGCCGTCTTTGTAGCCCTGAACCGGCACTTTGGAAAAGTCCAGCTGGAAAAAAGCCAGCGAGATCATGCCAGACGTCTGCATGCGAGTCTGTCAGTCTGTCTTTGAGCACGTGCATGCATGTGTGTCCACAGTATGTTTGTGTGTGTGTGTGTGTGTGTGTGTGTGTGTGTGTGTGTGTGTGTGTGTGTGTGTGTGTGTGTGTGTGTGTGTGTGTGTGTTTTCAGGGGACCTGAAGTTTGCCTATGGCAGAGCCATGGAAGAGAGCATTTCATCCTGGTTTGTCATTGATTAGAGAAGGGTCTTTAATTCCTTCCCACCCCATGTTGTGATTCATTTGCATTTGTGTCAGGAGGTAATGGAGTTTTGCTCCACGGTTTGCTCTGAAAATCTTGAAGATGTGGTCTAATGTGCATGCAGCCGCTAGCAAAGAGCTTTCTGATTTATTAGGTCTCTTGTGTTGGCTCATTTTTTCCCATCTTCCTTATCTTTGAGTAGGACTCTGTGCTTCTCAAACACAGAGGAGCGAATACTGTAAAAAAAAAAAAGAAAGAAAGAAAGAAACTCTCAATATGCTTGTAATGATTATTATTTTACAGAAGAAATTTGCATCCAAAACAGACACACAATTTTGTAATAGAACTGTAGAGCAGTTTTCTATTCCGCTTACATTAATTTAAAACGTTATATGATGTATATGTTTTATTTACTGCAAAATCTCAACCATTATAAGCTCTCAGTGACATAAATTTGAAAAAATATATATATAAAAAGAGGAAAACCTACAGCCCATATCATAAATATATCAGCAAAAGTAAAATAAAATATCTCTAAATGCTCATAACAAGCACTGTGAATTTACAGTCTTTGTTTTTTTTTTTCTAAAAATGATTTTAGAAAAGTGCAAACATCCGTTTTTTTCAATTATGTGACAGTTTGTTAATTAGTGTCTGATAATTCTTCGAGTCTTTTGCACTAATTTACTGCAGTGAAAGCCGTGAGATGTCCCTCATCATCCCAGCACATGCCCTCATTTTCCATGAATCTTAAAGGGTTCCTGTTCACAGAGGTCTGATTTTCCCATTATGTCGGAGATGAGATATGAGGTTAGGGGAAGCGCCTGGATTGACTGTGGGTTGGTAAGTTGGTCTGGTTTTCTCTGCAAAGTTGGGAAAATGTGGTGATAAAATTTGTCAGCCTCTGGGGGAGGCCGTGTTCAGGGTCACGGCTAAATCTGTGTGCCACGGGCAAAAGGCTAGCCCATAATTCCAGCACAGACGAGCGGAGAGCTGACCTCACTACAGCTGAGGCCAAGCCACACTGATTTCAGCCCACCTGCTGGATAGTCAGTGGGATAACAATGGAGGCGAGGGGAGAGACAGCGGTCTCTCACTCTCTCTTCTTTTCTCCTTTTCTTCTCGGTCTGTAGGGAAACCTAAATGTCCTTGCACATCGGCAGACTCGCAGCTTTTTCTTCATTTCCTCCTCAAAAGAATGCAGCTGTTCACATAACAGCACCGTGCTTTTCAAGTAGCAAATGGAATTTTCAAGGAATCCCTCCACATACTCGGTTTATCAAAGAAAGAACTCAATAAACATCAAAAACGGCAGAACTCGCACTCTTACAGTTGCTGTTTATGTTAATCCACATATTGATTTTCTATTATATCAAAGTGTTGCATCAACATGCAATCACATTAATACATCTTACCTATTGTGAGTCATGGCTCATTCAACTGATAAATATGTAAATTAAGATGTTTTATAGTTGATGGCCAACATTAATCTCATTTGGATGTCTTAAACCAAATTAAATGAGAAAGGGTAGCTCATAGCAGTTTGGAAAGAGTGTTGCAAATTCATCTCTGAATTAAAAAGGAAATGAGCAGGGGATAGAGCTCACTTTTTTTTTATTACAAATGTTAATGAAAAATGTTATTGACTTGAACAAATGGAAAATACACCTGGAAATGTATATTAAAACCCCCTTTCCAATTTCTCTCTCTGTGTAGTTTGCAATTATAGTTATTTCAGCAATAGTGGGGGAATTAATTTTGCGTGCAGACTGATAATGTTAGCAGTGTAAAAAGAATGGATATTGTGTTGGATAGGGGGTCTCTAGGTATTTAGAAGGAGGGGAGAGAGCAAAGCTTTATTTAATTGAGAGAATGAATCAATAACAGCTGCGGCGCTTTGTCAGAGAAGGCCTTGCGAAATGAGCAAGTAATTTAATGTGGACAATCCAAGGCCAGGTGGATGGTTGATTGAAGGAGTGTATTCGTGGTGGAAGACCATCAGCTGTAGCTAGATGCAGGTGGGCATCTTAAAAACTTAACAAGTTACAAGGACAAGCACTTCCATTGACGCTACGTTTTTAGTTGTGGCTGAGAAGTATAGCTGTTCTTTCTCCTCACTAGATGATGACAAGATCACTGGCTGCTTCTTTGCCTCTTAACATATCTTGACCAAATATCCTTAAATCCACAATTAAGAATGTGAAGTTTCAGAGTATCCATCCAAGTGATGCCGCTTTAATGGTAAATAACAATCCTCCACTTCATCCTCGTAGGGATATTTTTTTTCTTCTTGATCTAAGTTTCTGGAAACTCTTTTTCTGTTAGAACAGTTCTTACTGTTTATAAGTAGAAAGAAAAATAGTTTTTCCTCGCTAGTTACATCTTACAGTTCAGTTTCATTGTTGCTGGATGCTGGCAAATGTTTTTTTTTTTTTCAGATCTCACGTATGCATCATTGCTCTCAGGCCATCACTGAAATCCTTTCTAGAAAAATCAATCTTTAAGGTAAATTAGTCTCCCTGCGCACTGGCAGGCATCCCAGTATGTAAATTCATGTGCTAATTCACAACATGATTTCATTTCAACTTTCAAGCAAATGAGATTTTAATTGAAAATGAGATCTTCCATAGAGTTTCTCACTGGAGATGTGCAGCAGGGGAATGGTACTTTTCGCAGATTGTTTTAAGAGGCACGAACACTTTTGTTTTTAATCTTCCGAGCCATTTTGCAAAAAAAAAGAAAAAAAAAGAAATACACACACACACACACACACACACACACAAAAGACATTGCACATTTCTCAGCATTTCCTCCACAACCTGCAGGTTGGCGAAAAGGCAATGTGAAATTAACATTGCGCTTCAGCTCCTTGTCCGTATGAAAAGGTGGGCTATTAGCGTATGTGTGTGTTTTCATTATGTTAATGGTGTTAACACATGGCCGCAGATTGCCACCAGTGGTGCAGTAATTTTGTCTTGCTGATCATAAAGTGTCCGAGTGGGTCATTTTGATTATGACACGCTAATTACATATTGCTTTGCCTCTTTGTGTATTCTTCCCCTCAAACTCAGAGCGACCTACAGTCTTTAATGGTAAGCTTTTATGCGTTGGAGGGAAGAAAATAGCAGGAAAAGATCTCTGTCTATGTTCCTGACGGCTATGCTGCATGCATGCTTCACTGCTTCCCTTTAAACTTCCTAAATTGTGTTTCACAATAAATAGATGCCCAAGCCCTTAACTGCCAGTATTAGATTAGATACCATTAGATGTAATAGAAAATTCTCTCCCTGTAATATTTTCATAAGAGTTTGAGGCATTTGATTAATCTGACCACATTTTATTGCATTAATGATTTTTTTTCCTTCCCACTCTGCTGTAAAGACATTGTATACAGGCTAATGCTGTTTTCTCTCTCCCCACTCTGCTCGCTCTCATTCATCCTCAGCCGTTATTGCAATGCATTGTTGATGAGGTGAGTCGGCGTCTTATGTGCTTTCACTCCTAAAGTCATTCCTAATGGAGTGGAAACCTTATATTTTGTTTCCTAATGAAGCACAGGAGTGGCAGACAGCTCCGCTTGGGCTGTCCTTTGGCTGCCTGCAGGTTGAAGCCACCGGGCCGAGCCTCGCTGCTCTGAGGGAGACAGCGGGGGATGCTGGGCCGGGGCAGCAGACAGCTTATGCATGAACTTATACACAGGATGCGGGAAGTCTTAAAGAAAAAAATCTTTTAAAATACTCCATTGGAAGTAGAGGTGCGGATTTAGAATTTAACTTAAGTAAACATATGAACTTCAACACTCTGGTACAGTGGTTAGCAGCGTGGCCTCACAGGAAAAGGGTCCTGGGTTTGAATTCACCCGCCAGCTAGAGGCTTTCTGTGTGGAGTTTGTATGCGCTCCCTGTTTATGGGAATGGGTTCCCTCCAAGTTCTCCGGCTTCCTCTCATAATCCAAAGACATACATGTAGTGTTAACTGGCTATTCTAAAACATCATTGGATGTGAATGTGAGCATGAATGGCTGCCTGTCCAAGGTATACTGTGCCTTTTGCCCTATGATAGCTAGGATAAGGTCTAGGCCTCATGACACTTGACTCCTATGACCCTGAACTGGTCATACTTGGTTGGCTGGATGAAAGTGTGAGAGCAGCATCAGCAAAATATGTGTTAATTATGAGTAGTTAAAGAAACCATTAAATAGCAGATATTTTTATGAGTGTCATGTTTTAATGCCATAATTGGATGATCAGATGTTAATCAGATTTTGTAAACGAATCTGTGGTTTTGTGTCATATCTGTCTATTACATACATAATCAAGGTACAGCCAACATGATTTTACTTTAATTGAACTCGAACGCTGGGGGAAACAGCTAACCTTGCGTTGGAGAACAGCATCTCTAATTTAATTGGCACTAAAACTGAAGTGTAAAAATAAGTTGGCGCACTCACACGTGTTCTTTGTTCGTGCTAAGCTAAGCAAACTAGCTGCTCAGTCTAGCTGCAAGTGCCTTAATTAACTCTCTGATAACTTGTAGCTGCATCTGTCAGATGCTGTAACATCTCCATTTTAAACAGTGTAGCAAAGTAGAACACAGAAGAACTCAAGTGAAGTACAGCTCGCTTTAAATCGATATACTTTCAGCTATCAGAAACATCTGTAGTTTATAAAGGAAAGAAAATACAAGAAAAACTGAACCGTTGAGGGGTCGCTGCTTCTTTTTTTTTTCTTTGTCTCTGAAAATTAATGCAAAGTTGTTCTGAGTGATCACCTGCTTCCTAAAATTAAACATTTATATTTAGACATGGGGGTCTGTCAGAATGAGTGGTCCCTGACTGGCTTTACATTGTATTTAACACAGATTACATCCTGTGGGAGATAACAGATACCACTGTCCACAACAATTATCCAAAAATCCAGTGAAGTATCATCTCCTGAATAGTTCACATAGTGGACCAACACCTCACTAACTAACTTTATGTTGTTTTTTCCCCCTTTTTTGTCACCTCTCTGTGCATCGGTGCATTAACACATCGGATTATTCATTCAGATCTGCATCAGAAATCGAGGATTTCATGACCCCAGTCGCTGCTTTAATGCTGTGTTCAGCCAGAACTGAAGCGGTGATGGCTCTGCGCACTCAGAGTCTGTGGAAAATCTGAGCTATTCTGAGCTGAGGTTTCACAGCAAGGTCACTTTTAAAACAAAATGTCTCCCCTGCTATCTAGGTCACAGCACATTCTGTTACTTTCTCCGAAACTTCCTCCCTTCCTTCCTGCAGCTTATAATTAAACACACACAATTATCCCAAATTTAATGGGATTTCAGAACCAGGCTTTTATTTAAGAGGTAATGAATAATATTTTAATTGCATATGTAACTGTGAGATCGAAATGTGCTCCTCTCATCACGTGTAATTACTATGCCACATTTTTCTCGTGTAATATTCTATGAATGCGATCAATAACTGATGAACATCTTTTTGTATCAGTTATTAATTATGAAATGTTCCAGGAGGATGAAAAAGAAGAGGCATAGGCACACTGAAAACATATGGACTGAGTCCTTTTGTTTATTGATCTCTGTAATTAATGATATAATGCATGTCACTGAAGTAGTTTGACCTCTGAACCGATCATTATTCGGAGTGTAGCAGCATCAATCAAACTGCGCTTTTCTCAGATCTATTTCTGAACACCCCCTCAGGGACAGACAAAGCACCCACTGTATCCTCATTTCTATTCAGCTGACCGTGGCCTTAGTATGAATGATTTAGACATCTGTACATCAGACACAGACAGTATGAGAAGCAGTAATGTGAGATTTTACAAGCCGCTGCTGAAGTTCATAAAGAACACAGTGTTTGCTTCGCTGCCTCAAACTCCCAGAGAAGAAAAAAAAATCATTTCCTTTATAGGACTTTGGTGTATTTACTGATTTGTTGTTCTCTCTGTTCCACCTCGGAAACAACATGTATTTACTCGTCTTGGCGAGATGTTGTTTTTGTGTCCAGTAATGACAGGCTCAGTGGTGTTATTCGCCCTCTTCACATCGTAATGACTATATGAATGTTTGCCTTTTGGATAGAGTGGCGGCCAGATTGTTTGGGCTATCCGGAAAAAGCGACATGCATCACCGCCCAGCCTGGGGTCTAGAGGTGGTGTGTGGTGTTTATGTCCCACTCCAGCAAGCGTCCCAGGCTCTCCTTGGGACGGGTGTATTAGAATAAGTCATTCCGCTGTTAATTTAAATGGCTTAATACATCACTCTAAGGTGGCAGAGAGATGTGAGCGGCAGAGGGAAGGAATATGAGAGAGAGAAGCCAAGGGGTGTTTCTTCAATATCAAATGAAATTGAATCCTGTGTTACCTCACTTTTGCTGTTTCTCAAGCAGCTCCCAGGCTATTAATGGAAACCTGGAACAGGATTGGTTCAGTCTTACGGTTCTTTAATTTCACCACAGCTCCCAGATGTTAGGTCTTTGTCTCATTGCTGATCCCTTGCTGATCTATGCTGTTGTCTTTATCCCGCCTCCAGTCCGCTGTGGCTGTGTGTTGTGTTATTGGGTCAGGTGAATCTATCAAGGACGGAGAGTTGGGCAGTTCACACACCAGGGGGATAATTACAGGGTGATTGGTGTCCTCACGCTCTCTGCTCTCACTATCTTTGTCTCCTCCCTGCTAGCCTCACCCTTACATAAACGCACACAGCATGCCTGGTATTGGAAGTCGACCAAAAAAAGGAAAAAAAGAAAAGCTGCTTAGTCCCGGGATCCCGGCCCTCTTACCTTCTAGATCTCGGGGGCCCAGTTTGAACCAGCTGTGTTTGTTTGACAGAAAACATGCGCGTCATTGTTTACAGATGTTTTGCACTTATTTACACCACCTCATTGTGCAGAACACAAGAGACAGCACACTGGATTTCTGCACTACCACCACATCTGCTGCTATTATTACCCTAACCTCCTCCCATGGATAATTCATCACCCTTACCTTCCAACCACATTCTCTTTCTGTCTTACTCAGCCTTGATTCCTCACATCTGCACGTCCTTTCACGGTCATAATGACACACTGCTCAAGTTGAATTAATTACTTTGTAAAACCCATTCCAGTTTTCACTCTTTAAGGAATAGTTTGTCATTTTGGAGGATACCCACATTTGCGGCCCTGGTGAGAGTTAGCGACTTAGCTTAGAGGACCAATGCCGCTCTTCTGTCTGTCATTCAGACTTGAAGCTAGAGTCTAGAGTCTTAGCTTAACTTAGCATAAAGATCAATAATAGCTGGCCTGGTTTTCTCCAAAGATAAATATACTCTGAGTGTGTTTCTAGTCAAGACACTTTCATCTGTTACCATGTGGAAGGTCAAAGATTCATGAGAAATTTTCAGTTGAGTCACCAGCATGCTCACTTTTAACTCAGGGAAATAGTGAAGAAACTTAAAGCCATGCAATAATTATTTGTTTTTATTTCAGTGTGAACATACACAAGCCTAACCTCTTCACAAAATATACTGGGTCAGAAAACCCACCAGACAATGAAGTCGAAGCATCCCAGTGCAATTAAATATCTCTTCTGACTATCAACTACAATACAAATATTGTGAGGTCAAATAATCCCACCACCAGCTTGTATATATGTGTGTGTGTGTGTGTTGTATTTTGTTTTCTTTTTTTAATATGTTTAACAAATACTTAGCTAACCGTGGTTAGGACCCCTGTCAGTCACGTGACCAGGCGGAGTCTCTGGTTTGTACCAGCTGCTTCCTCACCTTTGCTGTGCCGGTTTTATAGTGACAAGAATGCAAATCATGCACTTAAAAAAAATGTTGTCCTGTGTTGTCCTTTAAGCAACACCTCTTTACTCTCCTGCGTGTTGGATGCACCTTGTATTTCATTGTATATTTATTCGTGCGCTTTTCAAAGTTTGTAACCTTGAAAACACGCTTTCTTTGGCGAGGGGAGGGAGGCTTTTATATTTTTGTGTTAGACATGTTGCTGACAAGTATGTTGCACGCCCTCTCACCTGCATGTGATCTTGATGGAAATCTCTGGTTTTTTGTTCACGCATACGCGCGCACACACTTTGCACTTCCCGACTTTGAAAACTGCCAATAGAGCAACAGCAGGCTGTTTCAGCACTCTGGACAGTTCCTCCACAGAGACCCGCGGGGATGTTTGAACCGGAGGCTCTCCTCAGCAACACCACCACTCCCACCCAAGTAAGACTGGGGACACCAAGGCTGAGTCCAGCACTGAGATTTGCCACTTCCAGATCCTGATTGTGTGTGCGCGCACGCACAGATGACTCCACTGGAGTCACACAACCCTTCCCCCACATACGCATATCATCCACCCAGAGCTATTCTATCTGTATGGAAATTTGGGCTCCACAGCTGGAATCCCACAAAGCACTGTCATCTACTAATAGTTATTATCGCTTTGGCCTGCTCCCTCACAAAAACCCTGCAATACAAGCACATCGCATCTTTATGGTAATGCCCTACAATAACAGCCCCAAGCTATGGTGCATAGACCTTTGTTATCATTACGATAATTCCCATTCTCACTTGACTCCTCATTACACTATTGAAACTGCTCGGGGTTGGATATAGACAAATTCCTGTATCTTCCTTTATTACACTGTAGCATACAGTGATAGTGCACAGAACTTAGGGTCCCTAAATACTCAAGCAGTCCCTATAATGGCAATTTAAGAGTTGTTCTTGTGAATTAGCAGCAGAGAGATCTGTTTGCTATAGCATCAAGGCGCTTTTGAACTTGGTTCTTGTTGGGGATGAACAGCGTAGAGTTTAAATGCAGATTGGATTATGTTATATTATGTTTGACAAAACTCTGTTTATTTTTATTATACTGTAGAAAAGAAATAGCAAAATTATTTTGAGGTCCTTTTTTCTTTGTCAACTGCTTTCTTCAAGGTCAATTTTACTTCACACATTAAAAAAACTTCTATGGTTAAAAATTCTAAGGTTAAAAATGAATTAATGCATATTAGGTTGTTTCCAATGTAATTTAACACATATTTGCTACAGTGTTAATATCTAGAATATATTAGTATATTACTGTCTTTTTGTCAGCATTATTTTTCGGTACTGGTGGCAAATATAGCTTTACATATCTGATCTCAAAGTTAAGTTAAATGCTGCTACGGCCGTTTGATTTCTTTGTGTATTTTTTTATTTTTCTTCCTTTGATTTTTCTATTTTATTTTATTTTATTACTTTTTTGTCCAGCGTCGACCAAAATCTTCATTCGCTGCCATCAGGATCGTGAACTCTGTGCTCTGAACTCTGCATCTTCAATCATGAAGCTCATTGCCTTTAGTGACTGCTTTAGCTGCATGCTCGATCTAATTGTATTACACATATTAGTATGGGCAAAATGCATCTTTGAATCAGTGTGATGTTTGCTCTCTGATGGGTGCAGAGTTCATCATGAGAAAAAAAGGATTTGAATTTGCCAGGAGGTTTTCTCTCTCTCTCTCTCTCTTTTGGCCTGTTTTTTCCAAAACAGACGAGTCTGTGATTTACGACACACGCCTTCTACGATGCGCTTCAGGTCAGCTCTATATTGCAAGCAAGGCTCAGAGAGACATGGCAGCTTGTGTCCTTGCATCTCTCCATGAATGCCCGCACAAGGCCTCTGGATTGCACAAAAAAGTAATTGCGGAGTGATGGGCACAGCTTGTCCCGTGCAGCCTGTGTCCCACACTTGAAGGCTCTCCTCGGAGCACCCTCATTGTCACATAGCCTTTTAGCACCTTTGTTCCTTCCTTCCCTCAGGACCTCACAGCTCACCATTGGCAGATGAGTCCCTGTCTGTGACAAAAGGGTCCCTGCGCTCAGCCTCATTTGATGCTGTGATGAACTCCCCCCCCCCCCCCTCACTCACACTCAACACACACACACTGCACACCTCCTCCTGCGAGAAGAAATGTTCCGTTTAGCGGTGGAGGATGTGGGGGTCAGGACCCAGGGGTGGGCTTTTAGGAGACAAATAAACATCAGAGCAGGAGAGGGGTGATGACTTGTTTACACGTTAGCGAGCATTTAGCAAGTCTCACTGTTTTCAGCGCGTCTCTCCGGTGGCCTCTCAAACAGCTGATCTTTCTCTTTTGTTGTCCTTCCAGCTCACGATCAACACCGGTGGAATCATGTTGAACAGTCTCAACTTGATCTTGATGCGTACCTGATCAGTCCTGGATCACGTGTCTTTTATCCATGAATTACTGCGCATCGCCCTCTCAGAGAGAGCAAAACCGGGAAGATCCAGAATAATTAGCCTGCAGCACTTTTGCCAGTGATTGTCATCAAACAGTCTCTTGCACATTTTGCGCTGCTCTTACCCTTCCAGTGTTTTTTTTAAACCTAATCAGGCAAACACACACATACACGCATTTGAACACACTAACTCACAAACTGCATCTTTCTAATACCATCTAATGAGGTGATGACCAACCACTTGTTATAATTGCTTCAGTCTCCTTTTAATTTTCAAGCTTATTAATCATATGTAGAGTTATTTAAGAATGCATAAATTAATCTTAGATTAAAAAGCCTATCAAAGCTTCAAAACAATTAAAGAGTAAGGTAAGATTTCCCCTGGGCTGGCACTTTTATTTTAATAGAGTGTTCAGGTGATTATCATACTTTGATGCAGCACTGTGATTAATGCAGACACACTTTTAAACGAGCTGTTCTGGCTTGCACACATAAAAAGGTAGAATAAGCACGAACCTGACGATGACCTCACTGACTTTTTTTTTTTTTTTTTTTTGGAGGGTGGGCTACTTTTCCCATTTCCTCGCCTGTAGGTGTGGTTGAAAATCGCTATTTACACACCACTTCCTGCAGAGAGGGAGTCCTGCGAAATAAGTCTGTAGCATTAACAGGAGAAGAGGGTCGTTGTCAGTCTTTTGAATACTTGAAAGCATGCTCATTTGGAGTGGTTCAGTCTGTCAACACAACTTTTGATTCATCTGAATGTAACACTGGCTGTTAAGGGGGTTTACTCTGCTGCTTCAGTGATCAACGGATATTGCCATTCAATCTGAATCTGGTTACTCATTTGAGACGAACAACACCATCTTATTCTCCTTTTTAGCAAAAATAAAAGAATATTTTTTATCATACAACGTGGACATTAATCCCATTAATTTGCATTTGGCGAATATAAATGTTTCTACTTCCACATTTAACGCTGACTGGACAGAAATCTGCATTAAATTCATAATTCTGATATCAGTAATATGCATTTTTATTTGCATTTTGCAACTGTTTTATTATTATTATTATTATTATTATTATTATTATTATCATTATTATTATTATTATTCCCGTGGTATCACATGGTACACTTCTCAGAATAAGTGAACAATTACGGATACGTTGTTATTACCGCTCTGCCCCACTGAGGTCGATGGGGCCAACGGGATCGCGTCCTGTTACCTTCATCAATATTACATGACTGCCTGTCGCAGCACTTGTGCCAGTTGAAAACAATTAATCCAAACCTTTATTGGCTTTTAAAGGGTAAATGTTGGTCGTTTATGGCACGAGGCTTCACAGTTTTCTTCTTGTGGATGCCTTTCTTTCAAAAAAGAGAGAAGGACCCAAGCGAGAGATCACCAAAGTGACCTTATAGAGCAGCTGGTGATTGTCACAGCGCGTGTTTAGGCCGGGGAGCTGGTAAACGGCGTGTCCGTGGGAACACAGCACATGATGAAGGCCTGAGCGCCGTATTCATAGGCGGACGCGCACAACAATGTGTTGGGGGGTCCCTGCTGTTTTTAGCGGAATGCCTGATCCCACTGCAGCCTCCTCCGTGCATAATGCCAAATAGCCCTGAGAAGGAGCAAAAAATAATGAAACGCATGTAACCGACACCACACCATGACGGAATTATGATAAAATATTATATTTTTTTTTTTATTTAAATGTATTTTTATCATATTTAAAATATAAGAAAGCCGATTGCTTTAAAAAAAACAACAACAACGATTTATTCATTTATTTAATGTATCTTTTCTAAACACTTTACCCAATAAACCTCCAGGCTGCTTTAAGACTAAGCACTCAGATCAGCTCATCTTCATTGGTCATGAATCCATAGTTAATTCAGACTGCCTGTGTGAGTGGGAGTGTCTTGCCATAAGTTTTGCCGTCACTTGATTGCGATCGTTGTAGTGGAGTGGGGGGGGGCTGTACCACAGTCTGCCTGCCATGTGGACTCTGCTGCTGCTGGTGGCGCAACACAAACCATCCGCACACACTGAGAGGGGAGCAGAGAGGCGGGAGGGAGGCGGTGCTGCACGGACAACTGCGTCCCACTCCTAAAGCAAACATCTTCAAGTCCTCCAGCGCGGAGTTGTCATTGCTCCGACATTCACTTGATCACAGCTTTGTCGGTCACGGCGGAGGGGAGCTGCGCGAGCGTCTGAGGTGAGTTTGGGAACAGACTTTGGGCAGCAGATGCACTGAGTGTTTTTGGGGTGTTCCTTATTATTTACGCGCAGTCTCTTTGATATAATCGTGTTCATACACTGAAAAGGTTTAAGATATTAAAGCAAATATAATTCCGTGAACTTTAAGCGTGGAGTAGCTTATATGATTTCTCTGCAATGTCCTAAACACGAGTGTCTGCTTTAAAGACTAATTTCTAAAAATAAAGCATCAGCTTCGTGTGTCTTAAATTAAAAACGAAGGCCTGCAAATGACTTGTCCTCGACCTAAAAACGCTGCAGTGAAAGCTAATTATAAAGCTGGAGTTTTGGCGTTCGTTTAACTCACGTGTTCATATCAAACCTTGCTTTTCTTTTTTTTTTTCCCTGCAGCTTCTAGGCCTCCAAGGATGGACTCGATACCTGCGGGGCGAGACTCCACTTCCTCGCCAAACTCCAAACAAGAACTTTCCTACCCGAGCACTAACTTGAAGCCCAACCAGGTCGGAGAGACTGTGCTGTACGGAATACCGATCGTGTCTTTGGTAATAGACGGCCAGGAGAGACTGTGCCTCGCACAAATATCCAACACCTTATTGAAGAATTATAGCTATAACGAGATACACAACAGGCGTGTCGCGCTGGGGATCACTTGCGTCCAATGCACCCCTGTCCAGTTGGAGATCCTGCGGAGAGCAGGGGCGATGCCCATCTCCTCCAGGCGCTGCGGGATGATCACTAAACGCGAGGCAGAGAGACTTTGTAAGTCCTTCCTAGGAGCTCACTCGCCCCCTAAACTTCCGGAGAATTTTGCCTTTGATGTGTCCCACGAGTGCGCCTGGGGGAGTCGAGGCAGCTTCATCCCGGCCAGATACAACAGCTCCAGGGCCAAGTGCATTAAGTGCTCCTATTGCAACATGTACTTCTCCCCGAATAAATTCATATTTCACTCCCACCGCACGCCGGAGTCCAAGTACACGCAGCCAGACGCAGCTAATTTCAATTCTTGGCGGCGGCATCTAAAACTAACAGATAAAGGCAGTGCCATGGAGATTTTACACGCGTGGGAAGACGTGAAGGCCATGTTCAACGGGGGGAGTCGCAAGAGGACGCTGCCAGGCAGTGGGTCCGGGTCTAGCTCTCCTTTGAAATCACACGAGCCCAGCCGTCCACAAAGCTCCCCGGAGATCCCCGCAAAGATCCTCAGCTGCGAGGGCAGCCGGGGTGCTATGACGAGCACGCGCAGCTACCCGGTCATCCCGGTGCCCAGCAAGGGCTTCGGGATAATGCAAAAGATCCCACCACCCCTCTTCCCTCACCCATACGGGTTCCCGGCTTTCGGCCTGTGCCAGAAGAAAGAAGACGGCATGATGGGCGAGCAAAGCAAAGCCGGCCTCCCGGGTGTGCTGTGGCCTGCCACCAAGGACAGCGCCTACCACTCCTTCCCCATGTTCTGGCCCGCGGCCGGCGCGCTGCCCATGCCCCCATATCCCCAAACCCAGCACAAGCCCCCTCCAGAGCTGCTGTGTCCGCCCAGGCAGACTGACATGGACATGTCCGAGCACAGTGACCGCAGCACCAACACATCGAAAGACAGCGCGGTCGATAACGACCGATGCTCCAGCACTCAGTCTCTGCGCAACGAAGAAGACAAGTCAGGGGACGAGGGGAGGCCGGCGGAGGGGGTGCCGCTCCAGCCCCGGAAAATCAGCTACGTGTCGGCGTTCAGACCTGTCATCAAAGACGCTGACTGCATCGCCAAGCTGTACGGCAACAGAAGCGCGTACAACGGCTGTCGCACCGGTTACTTATCGCCCGACTTTTTAAGCGAGAGCTCGAGCTACCGCTCTGTGTCCCCGTGCGTAGACAGCGAGGGCGAGCCAGACGTGGACGTGGAGACAAACAAAACGCAGGACGAGGAAGAGGAGGAGGGCTCCCGGCCTCTGTCTTCGGTGTGTCCTCGGACTCCCCTAGCTTTGACACACACCGTTTCACCACACGATTCTGACTCTAAAGGCCTGCAGGAGAGCAGCCTGGTCGATTCCCAGAAAACGAGCCTGCACGTGGCCCAGTCCTCTGAAAGAGAACTGCAGACCAAGCAGTTATCAGAGAGCCACATAGCTGCACCTTTCACCGAAGTGAGTGACTTCAAACACGGGCGATAATTCAGAGCTGTAATTTTCCCCTGAAGATCGGGTTCTGTTCTTTTTGCCTGTATGTGTACGTTTCAGCAGAGAAATGTGTGCTTGTGGGGGAATTTCTGTCTATGTTAAAACAGTGTAACAGTAACAACAAAAGGCATGTCCACATCACTTAGGAGGGGGAATAAAATCTTTTATCGTTTCTCTAATAAAATATCTATACATTAATTAAAGGTTTTCATTATTCATTTTTTTAATGTTTTACTCCATTACAAATATTTTTTTTTTTTCACCAAACTTCAAAGAAGTGGTAATTCTTTTTCCTTTAGGTTTACACACCAGAGAGGAGTGAGCTGCAACAAAGGAGCAGTCCGTATCAATTCAGAGCTGCGAATTACCCGCCTGGAGTAGGCCTACTTACAACAAACGGTTAGACTTTTATTTTCCTGCCTTTGTTTAAAAAAAAAAAAAATTGGAAAAAAAGGGAGGGAAAAAATTATATCGACTTATTTTGTCTTAAGATGAGAGTGCAAGTAAAGAAGAGCCGTCTTCCACAGTGGAGGAGATCGAAACGAAATCTTTTAACGAACAAAGCAGCGAGGAGCACCAGCGAGAGCCGGATGAAGGTAAGTTACACCGAGGTCAGAAAAAAGGGATTTCAAAAAAAAAAAAAAGCTCAGGAGATGTGGGACTACATTTTTGCCGAAGAACTTAATTTATATTATGTGTACTCAGGCGAGGACGCGCCACCCAGAGCTCTACCAACACAAAGGGACATACAAAGTCTGGCAAAAGGTAAGCTATCTACTGCTTCTATTATTATTATTATTATTATTATTATTATTATTATTATTATTATTATTATTTACATTTGACGTAGCCTACTTTATTGAGTTTTTCTCCATCACATACATTTATAAATATAAAAAAAAGCTCATGAGAGGTTGTAGATTAGCGGGCCTAAATTTTATAAATCAAGCAAAACTTGAGTCAGTTTCAACGTCCTGTCGCTCATCTGCACCTTCAGAGTCTTTGTATTTTCGAGGTGGAGCGACCTTTAATTAACAAATTAGAAACACTGAAGTTAAAGTTAATAAGACAACACCTCAGACTTTCCACTTTCATCTTTTGTTACATAAATGTGGGGTTTGGCGGGGGTGTCGTCTGCAGTCCAGGAAGACCTGCTCTGAATTTTCAGTGCAGATGATGATAATGATGTGCTCATCACTGTCATTAAAAATAGCAAAAGTGTCCTACATGGAAGCTGATGGGAAAGCCCTCATCTTTTCTCCTTCAACACCCGGCGTTTTTGTTTGATTTTGATTTGTTTCTTTTTCTGTGTTTATTTATTTGTTTATTTTTGCAGAAGAGCTACAAAAGCAGCTCTTGGAGCAGGTGGAGCTGAGGAAAAAGCTGGAACGTGAATTTCAACATTTAAAAGGTAAGCTAATCTCTGCCACGGTGCATGTAAAGGCAAATGTTCCTCCTCTCTGAGGCCAAAACATAAGCCTTAATATATCAAATCCACCTCAGCAGTAGTTCCCATGTGCTGCAGCGGAACTAAATAACTGCTGTTTTTAATCTGATCTACCTTTTCCCCTTTTTCATATTGATATACTGAGTATATGTTTTTAAAATATATGTGGACAGCAGAAAAAAAGGGTAACTTTAAAAAGTCAATGTTTGATTTTTACGAAACACTAACTGAAAAATATCTATAATAATATAATTATATATAAAACTGTTCCCCATCCACCACAATGAAAAATGTTACAGAACATTCCCATCTGCAGTCCATACATTAAGACCATCTGGATATGACACTAACAGCTTCACACTGGCAATGTAAAGATCATGATTTTGAAAATGAAACTAACCATGTCCTCAAGAACCAGCTGCATTCAGGTGATCAATCAGGTGAATATCAGGTGAGATATGAGCAAATATTTTTTTTGTAACTTAAAATAATTTTATCCACCTTTTCTTACAAATAAATAAATACCTTTTTTCTGAAACATATTATATAGCAATATTAATATTTGGCAGACTCATATAAAAATTGAGAATTGATGTAATACCCAAAATATGTGCACTGGTTGCAGTACAGGTAAAGATGAATAAAAATTAAGATAAACCTGCAAGAATGGAAACTAAATGATGTCACATACAGGTAAGTGATGATGAAGGCTTCCATATATAAAACTATTTGTTTTTCAAAATTGTTGGAAAGAAATTAAACCTATATGTGGCCCATTTAGCATATATATATATATATTATAAATTTTTTTAATAATATTAAAATTATTATTAAAAATCTAGGAACAAGACAGTAAAACTTGTTAATATCAACCCTGTAATATCATTAATATTGAAAACTATTTTTTATTTTAATTTTGATACCTAGCATAATCCCCCTATTACTATATCTGAAAGTAAGACTGTTATGAATATAAGAGTGGTGAAGAAACATTAACACATAAAAATCTGAGCAGATGTTATGATATAACATATTTAAAGGGTATTCCGTTTATATTTCTCCTAATGTAAACATGTCCTTGCAAATGTTTTTTTAACTTTCATCAGTGGCATCAATATTTTAATTATAGGTCGGATTTATTTTCATTTAAATGCTATAAATAAAAAAAATTATTGTCATAAGAAAATGTTTTTGTTTCCAGCTGAAGGCATGCCCGGGTGTTTGCTACCGTTGATGCCCTTGGTTTGTAGCTTTAGCTTGAGAAGAGCGCCCTCTACTGATCAGCTGCCCGACAAGTTTAATACATGCATCTGTTATGAATGGCATCAGCCTCTTAAAAGCCTTAATTTATAAGAAACGATTGCCTCTCTCTAAACAAACATTCCACTTTGTTTGTTTATGCTGTGGAGGTTACATGATTGTTAAAAATGACAAAGATCAGAGGTACAAACATTTCCTACATGGTGCTGTCAGTAACTTTGGGGACAGCGGTGGCTAAAATGAAGGGGTTTTTTTCTGCCTGTGAAATAATTGTGGTTGGTTTACTGACTCAGATCTTTCATTTGCTTCTCAGATAATTTTCAGGATCAAATGAAAAGGGAACTTTCCTACAGGGAGGAGATGGTCCAGCAGCTTCACATAGTCAGAGGTGAGAAAAATAAAGCAAAGGCAGCGCACACAACAGCGTTTCAAGATGTTTCTAACTGTGGGATTTACAGATATTTTATAGCTTATTTTTCATGTAAAATCACCGACGACAGTCTATGTGCTCAATTAGGTTTATTTTACTGTTTTCATATATAACGGACAAGCCTGATTTTCACATGATCTCTGTTTTTGGCATCAGGGGTGCAAAGTGGTGAACAGTATCATAACGTAACTTTACTACGATTTATATCAACAGATATTAGTGGCCAGCTCTTGCCTCTTGCGTGCACACTTACCCCAGTGAATTGCTCCAGAAAGAGAAGGTTGAAGGGTAATTGTGGATGGACAGGCTATTTAAGTGGATGGTCCACTGCCTCTTTAAACGCTTCCAAACTACTTGTTTTGAGCAACTCCGACTCATATCATGAATCGATCATATCATCATTTAACTGTAAACGTGCAGTTGTGTTTAACTTGTCTTGTGTAGGTCTAAATATTTAAACAGCAGCAGCCTCTGTAATCCCCAGCAGGATGATTTACGCTCACATGCGCGTGCACTATTGATTGTTTGATCTCCTTCTTCATAGAAGCTCACGACGCTTTACACCATTTCTCCTGTAAGATGTTGACTCCTCGCCACTGCACCGGATCCTGCTCCTTCAAATCGCCTCTGCTACCACCGTGAATCAGACACAGGGGCGCGAGGACGCAGCCACAGCTTCTGTTAAAAACCACACCACGGGAGATTTAAAAACCACCACGGACACTCTGAGCCAAGCTGAAAGTAGTCTAAAGTGTAATTACCTGTAATATTAAAAAAAAAAAAAAAAAAAAAGTGGATCTCCACCCTCAGCGTTTATGTATCTCGCATACAGTGATTTGTTTTATTGAAATTATCCCATCGATTATTATTATTTGTGGCAAAGTGCAATGACAATGTATGTTTGTTGTAAAGGTGGGTTATTATTTCTTCTTCTTCATTTTTTCCTCCCCCTATCAACAATAGCAGCTTTGATTAGACGGTTCATTGCTCCTTATCCTCTCAGTATTGTAAATAAGTCTACTAATTTTAATGTGTTCTTCCATGCAGGCCAGTAGCTTACCTTGGATGTTATGCACTTTAAAACGAGTGGTGGGAATTACAGTAAAAAACAAAACAAAACAAAATACAAAAAAGCCTCCGCGTTGAAATACAGCATATTTATTTCTGTAGCGGTCAAACTATGCCTATTTGCTGTTGGAAATTTGAAAAACACAGAAATTAGTAGGCTGAATTAGTGCATCTGCGACCTTGTAAGCAGTGACATATCCTATTAAGAATAGTCTATTCCTCCATGTAATATTTGTTTTTGTCGCTAATGAATAAATCATTTTATTTAAAGAAGTGTGATTTATTTCCCCCCATATTTACATTTCTTTTTACCTTTTTGATTCCCACAACTTTTTTTTCTTTTTTTTCCTGCAAGTAATCAATCAACATAGGATCTCGTGAGCCAGTGGACTCCTAATTTAGCAAAACCCACTTATGTGAGTGCACCTTTCACCTTTGTGAATGAATGGATGAAGCTATATGCTGTAAGCGTTATTTAAATAACTGTTTGTGGAGGGGGACATAATGCCATATCCATGAGAAAACAGCTTTCTACACGCGGAAAACAAGCAACCCGAGGCTATTTTGAGTGTGGAATATTCGTCTAGGTAATCGACGACTGAGACCTAGATCCAACTTCCCAGAGCCCAAGGAAACAACTTGAAATGATCAGGTATATATATATATATATATATATATATATATATATATATATATATATATATATATATATATATATATATATATATATATATATATATATATATATATAAAGTGATAAGACAAGGAAAAGGTGGCGGATTCCCAAGTTAAAATTGCCAATATTAATTACGTCTAAATTACTTAATTATAAGGATCAAATATTTCCATTGTCAGTTGACAAATTAAATAAAAGATTTACAAATTATAGCACGAATAAAGGGAAGGAACACTGCGTCTTAAGCCTAATCGCGACCCTGTTTTATCTTTACGTACTGCAGAGCAAAACGCATCAAGCCAACTAAGATCTGAAGGTGCGCCCTGCTTTTGTTCAAAGTAGTCTGTAATACCTCGGAGATGCCCTGTGGTCGTTTGTGTTCCAGCAGCGCCCCCTGCTGTGCACTGTGGAGAATGAAAACTGACTTTTTTATGTTTCTTGAGGATGGCTGTTGCGCCTGCGCAACCAGTGTAACAAGATGGCGGAGAGTGCGGAACTGAAGGTAAAGCGAGTACATACGTTAGCTTGATAAATAAACGTTTCACACACTGAGATTTCAATTTCAGGTGTTAGTGCCGTTGACACTTAACAGTAGACACCCGAAGAGTGTTGTTATGAAGGCATATGATAAGAAAACAGCAGACCAGAAACGACTAGATAGACAGTTAGCTGACGAGCTAGCTCGGTAGCACTAGCTTTGTTATTGTTGCACACTGCGTTAGGCTCTGTCTGTGGTTCACCTGCACTTAAATAAGGTCGGATGTGGGCTTTAGCAAGAGATGAAGCTAATATTCCTGTCAGCGTGTGAAACCCACTGGCATTGTAATGTTAGCCTCCTAGCCTTATCAGTAGTTCGCCGTGCGAACCGCAGTTTGTGTTAAAGATGGGCTCTGTCTATTCCCTGGAATCCTAGTGCAGGTTAACTTGGATTGGCTATACTTTTGACATCTAGTCTAACAAATTACAGACACTGTCCACACTCCTGTTTTAGCGTAATCCAACGCGATTTGTTTTCAAACACAAGTTAACACAATGAAAAGTCTTGTTTTGTTTCAGTGAGGTCACACCAGCATCATGCGGGCGGTGTTAGCTAGTTTTTACTTATTAAACCACAGCGGTGTGTCCCCACTTTCTAATTTAATATTGTTAATGGATTATTATTCCACTGTGGATAATTACACTACATGTAAAAGGCTTTCATTTTGATCTTCACTTCAAATGAACTAATATCTGCGATACTCACACGTTGCATTGCCAAAGGTGATCATATCAACAGTACTGTAGCAATCATTGAGGTTGATCAGTAAGTGTTACTTTTGTACAGCATAAAATGCATTTGAGATGAGCTCACTAAAGATTTAAATCTATCTGTAATTTCTAAGAGTACCGCTTTTGAGTTAAGCGTTGGATTTGCGCAATACTACAGTACACTTCTTTAATATGGCTTCATCATTATGTAGGGAATGTGTTATAAAGGTGTTTTCATGCGTGATTCTGATTTGCACTGCTGGTGTTGCAGTTAAAAGAACACAGATTCTAACACTAATTAGTCATTTGGTATTTAAAACCACCAAGACTGTCTTTATTAGTGGTATATACTATACTGAGAGAGAGAGCTCTCTGTGATCCCTTATTCTTGAATATGGCAGGCACCACCCTGTTATGGGAGTGTGTTACAGAAAAAAGAAATGCCATTGTAGTCATCTCCAAACTATGTTTTAAGTTTTCTCAAGCCAGCTTTAATAAGTACATATTATGCAACTTCACAGTATAATTTGCACCTCTAAGGCGTCAAGAGAATATTTTCCATTGCTTAAATATTTATCCCGGGTAGGTCACTGATTGATTGTCAGAGGAGATTACCAAAATATTTGCATATGGACTATATGATTGCAGCCTGTCCTTTTAATGCTGACGTTGCTTTATTTGTCTGCAACGCAGTCATCCACAAAGATATTACAGCATGGAGTCAGCACAAGAATATGAGTGGAGGCTTTACAGTAGAATGTAAGATAGTACAAACTATTTAAAATTGACTTTTATTCTCTCTGTGTCTCAGAGGCTGTCATGCAGGCTAGTGTTGCTGCTTTGCTTCACTGCATTTCACTCTAAAATATTTGTTTTGTTTTTTAAACAAACATAAAAGAAACTCACGTCCTGCTAAATCCTTGAAAAAAATAAAACCACCATGTAGTTTAATGCAGTCTGTTGCAGCGTTGCCACCTTCATTGTCAAACATTACCAGAGTTAGATTATCTTGGACAATGTCTCAAAAAGTTTCTGTAGTGGCTTCCATTATTTTGCACAGCTGACCATGTCCACATCCTGTTTTACCACGAGCAACATGTGCTGATGTGTTATGAATTAAAAGTACAAAGACGTTGCATTTGAAAATGTGCATTTCTGCATCTAACCAAAAGCCTGTCTCTTCCATAGTCATCTCAGAGGGGCTATGTTTACAGACAAATATTAATGACTCAGTGAAAATGTTGTGTGTGGACATTGCAAGCTAGCAAAGGATTTAAAAGCATTATTTATTTATTTTTAAAAAAATAATAAGAAGAAGACATTATTTAACAGTTGTATTTAATTGACAAAATAGTTTTTTGTTTCTTTATGACAGATTAGAAATTTTTGTTTTTAAGTTGTTATAGATCTTCTCTTCCTCACTCTTCATTTTTCACCAGCAAATGGTAATGAGCCTTCGTGTTTCTGAGCTCCAAGTGTTGTTGGGATATGCGGGACGGAATAAGCATGGGCGCAAACATGAACTTTTGACCAAAGCTCTCCACCTACTCAAGGCTGGTTGCAGTCCCGCAGTGCAGATGAAGATCAAAGAGCTCTACAGGCGGCGCTTTCCAACCAAAATGGTTTCGCCAGTGGACCTAGCTCTTCCCGGTGTTCACGCTGCAGCCAGCTTGCCCACTGGCCTTGCCCAACTGGGGTTTGACAGCCACGGTTCCCCATCACCGCTGCTGCCTGTTTCCTTACTCGGGCCTAAGCACGAGCTGAGTCTGCCTCATCTTTCCTCCGCTCTGCACCCTGTACACCCTGATGTCAAGCTCCAGAGATTGTCATTCTACGATGTGCTGGATGAGCTGATAAAGCCAACCAGCCTGGGTGAGTCCACAACTTCCTGTTCAGCTTTGTTTAGTGATAGCACCTCTCCATTGCGTGCATCCCATGAAAGCACCGGGTAAAAGTTCAGCATCTGTTGACCCCAGTCGTTTCTGTAGGTTTCCCCACTGACTCTGTGTTTCTGGTTTCTTTTTCATAGCTTCAGACAACAGTCAGCGGTTCCAGGAAGCATGTTATGCCTTTGCATTAACACCGCAGCAAGTTCAGCAGATCAGCAGCTCCATGTAAGTGAGAAAGCTTCTTGGTACATTCGGCAAGTTAAATAAATGAGAAGACAAATAACTGTCACTTTTAAAGCTTTATCGCTAATTAACCTTTTATAATTAGATATCGGAGAAAACCGAGTCATTCATGTGTTGTGTGTTAAATATTTCTTCTTTTTGAATTCTTCAGGGACATATCCGGGACCAAATGTGACTTTGCTGTTCAAGTCCAGTTAAGGTATGACTAAGATAGCCTTTTCTTTTGAGCATCTGTTTTAATCGGTGTGATGTGGCGGTGTGAGTAATGGGTCTGTTTTTAGCTGCTCTCCATTTTGAATCAGCCAGAAATAGTAATGTCACATGAACAAAAGTTTAGAGAAAAAAAGAGCAACTGTGCACACATCCAGACTAACTTTTCTTTTAAGTGACAGAACAGAAAAAGGTTTGAAAACTAAGTGGCTACAAGTAATAAGTGAACCCTTAAAACACTGATACACAAGCAACATTTTGATCCTCAAGCATGCCAAAGAACAAAAAGCCTAAGAGAGCTCATGCAGCTGGAAACTTGTTTCTAAATGTTTTAATCCTGAACAAAAGTTACGACAGTTTTGTTTGTTTTAAGCATGCTGCTAGTGTTTTTCTTTTCAAATTTAAGAAATGAAAGCCTCAACTTGCTAATTATGATTTTAGTTATCGTTAATGATAAGTGACAATGATGAGATCCTGCCATCCATGCTCTTCTGCTTATCGTTATCAGGGTCATGGGGGGGGGGGGGGGCTGGAGGGCTGGAGCCCATCCCAGCTACGCAAAGATAAGAATTGAGTTGAATTACATTGAGGTCAAATTTTCAAATGAACAGTGAAGGATACAAGGCATGTTTTTCTCTTGGGGGCTCAGGCTTTTGTTTATATTCACAACGGACATAAGGGATTACAAAAATAACCAAAGAAAAGTACAAGCATATTTGGATGTGGACACATTGTTACCACACTGAACAGTAAAGGGCAAGTTTGCTTTAAAGAACACATAATTTATCCAGTCTAGCCTGTAGGATTTCCCAAGCCAGCATATATATGACAGAGAATACTTAATGACATTAAAAACTGGTGAATGACATCCGTTAAGAAGTGCTCTCCTGTATCATAGATGGAGATGGCTGTACTTGACACAACCGAAAACCTAAAATAAGCAAGAAAGAAAGAAAGCCAGCCTTTTTGTCAAAGTGGTAACTGAACAGAAACAAATTGTGTTTGCCATTTTTTCCTCAACATCTGAACTTATCCTCGATGCAATTTGTTTTCTCTTATTTTCAGATTTTGCTTATCGGAGACAAGCTGTCCCCAGGAGGACCATTTCCCCCCAAATCTGTGCGTGAAGGTGAATGGAAAGCCTTGTAATCTTCCGGTGAGTCTTTGGTGTTTGTTTTGTTTTTCTTTGCTTGTCATAGAGCATTTCCAGTGTTTAATAATGTGACTGTGAGTTACTAAATTTGTTGTGTTCCTTATAGGGATATCTTCCTCCCACCAAAAATGGAGTTGAACCAAAAAGGCCCAGTCGCCCCATTAACATAACGTCTCTTGTCCGGCTGTCTACTACAGTCCCCAACACAATTGTGGTGTCATGGACTTCAGAAATTGGCAGGGTAAACACACTGGATTCTCATTTTTTTTTATGTTTAAACAAATGGTCTGCGGAGTTGTGAGGAGAACATGAACCATCAGCATGACCTGGTTTGCTTATTATTTCCTCTTTTTTTTCAGTGTTTTTCCATGGCTGTGTATTTGGTCAGACAGCAGTCGTCAGCAGTGTTGTTGCAAAGACTACGGGCCAAAGGAATCAGGAACCCTGACCACTCCAGGGCTCTGAGTAAGTCACGATATTAATTGGGAAGTACAAAGAACTGGATCTGCCCCATGATTTGTGAGAATGACATTTAAGAAACAGAAATTTCATACAGTAACTCTGCTACAGTTTTCTAACTGGTCTGACCACAGAGTCGAAACAAAGGTAAAGGTACTTTTCTTTGCATTCCTCATATGTTCTCTGGAAAAGTCCCTCTGTTTGTTTATGTGAACAAAGGCCAACGGTGGAGCTTACATTTTCTGCTTCACAATTTTGTAGTCCTTACTGTATGTGGGACTCTACAATACTATTAGAGTAATTCCCCTGAGATTGCTTGTTTCAGTTTGGTTTTTAATGTTTAAAGTGTTTAGTTTTTACTTTAGCTTTGTTTGTTTTTTTATATTTGCAATATGAAATAATTTGTCAGTAGCAAGGTCACAATTGTTCCTTTAACACAGACACACTGGGAACAATGTTTGGTCTCAATAAATCTATGCAACAACATTGTGCTTCAGTTCAGTTCAGTTTTACTTCTGTAGCACCAAATCACAGCAACAGTCGCCTCAAGGCATTTTATATTCTAAGGTGAAGACTCTACTGTAATATAATGTTTTAAGAGCTTTTCTTTTATGTTATTTTTTTAAGTTTTTCAATACATGTTAACTTTTTTCCACTTTTTTAGTTTTGTTATGTTTTTTTAGTTCAACAAACTATAATAACCTTAAAACATTGTTACACAAGCAACATTTTGAACCTTAAGTGTGTCAAAGAACAAATTCCATTAAACATTAAAAAGTTGTGACTCTAGCACTTTGTTTTGCTTACAGTCAAAGAGAAGTTGACGGCCGATCCAGAGAGTGAGATTGCTACCACAAGTCTAAGAGTCTCTCTCCTGTGTCCTGTAAGTACCATTCATCACTATCCTCCTTGATGTTAAGTTGCTTCTTAGCCTGCTGTTAGAGCAACAAGAAATACATTTACAGTTTTAGTGACCCGAGGTTTACGATATTTGGATGTAAAGTGGTTGGGGACTGTTGCTTTTGTTCTGTGCTATTATATAGTATAAAACTGATCACTGTGTCAGTCAATGGAAGCGACATTTATCGAATTATCTTTCTTTTCTTTTCTTTTTTAGTTGGGGAAGATGAGGCTGACAATCCCCTGCCGAGCAATGACATGCTCACACCTCCAGTGCTTCGATGCTACTCTTTATATTCAAATGAATGAGAAGAAGCCAACATGGGTTTGTCCAGTCTGTGACAAGAAGGCACCATATGAGCACCTAATTATTGACGGGTGAGCACGTCTTTTTTTAATTTATTTTTTTAATGTCGGGTATGGTTCCATGCCCATCCGTTTAGTATGATGTAGTCAGAAATGCTCTCCTTCCTCTACTTTGTAGAAATGTTAATCCAGTCGTCTTCTGACCAGAAAGGGTGGAGCAGGTTTCTTTAACATTGGCAAAAAAGGGATGCGCTGAATGCCTTTTTAATTTGATTAAACCCACTTGTTCTGGGTGGATGTTGCTGATCAGACAGCTTTAGCAAAAACGGATGCAGTCATCTGGTTATGAAGTTAAAGTTGGCTTAACTTTAACATCCTGCATTCCTGATTTTTATCAGGATAATCCTGCAGCTTGTCTGACAGTTGTCAAGATAAATAATAATAAAACTGCATGCTGCATAAATAGCGTGTAGCTTTATAAGCAATTAAACTCAATTAAACTTCTTGTTTTAACTTGAAACAGACTTTCTTTGGTTTGTGTTTTATTGTCTCCTGACTATCTTGAACACAGCTGTTTCTGGACTGGATTCTTGGACAGGAATTGCCAATAATACAAATCCTTGTTTATGTTTATTTAGTATCAGTTGCTCAATCTGCTCATGATGAATCACAGCTGTATTGTAATTCTGAAGTTTGACTTTTAAGTGACTCACAAGTACTTAAGATTATTGTAATAGAATTGGAATGGCTTGTTTTTCTAGGTTGTTCATGGAAATCTTGAATAGCTGCTCTGACTGTGATGAAATCCAGTTCAAAGAAGATGGAAGCTGGGCCCCTATGAGGTCAAAGAAAGAAGTGCAGGAGGTTTCTGCTTCCTACAACGGTGTAGACAGCGGTATGTCAGTTGATTTTAATCTTTAAATCTAATCTTCCCCATGATCTGGGAACGCAGACTGACATTGCTGTTTCCTTGTAGATCTGTCTGGAACCGACGCGCATGAGCACAAACGGTCTTCTAATGACAACTGCAAGAAAGTAGATGTGATCGATCTGACACTGGATAGCTCCTCAGAAGATGAGCTAGATGACGAGCCGCCTCCTAAAAGAGCCTGTCCCTCGCTGTCACCCGTCTCTCCACCTGCAAGCAAAGGGTAAGTCATGAAACTGCAAAGGAAGTGAGATGACTATAAAAAATGTGTTCAACTCTGTCTGCTTTTGTCTCTAAACATATGATGTTATTTCCTCCCAGAGTACTAAACCTGCACAGCCAGGCCTCACCTGTGAGCAGAGCTCCCAGCATGCCACCTGTGGAGACCAGTTACATTCCTCCCCCACCACCTCTCATCCAGGACTACCGCCACTACTATCACACAGCCAGTGACCTGCCAGGTAGCCCCGTCAATTTCCCTAAAGGATAGGTTTTGAATTTTATCTCACTGCCATCATAGCGTGTATGTGTTAAATTCTGTCATCTGACTACCAGCATGAGTGTGCCTCCTGATAGACAGAACTAGGGATAATGTTGATGTCTTACAGAGTAGCCATGTCATAGGGAGAAAACTTCACAGTGATTGTTGTAAGTCATTAAGTGTACATTAGTCACGTAGGTTTGCGCAAGGGTGAGACAGTAGAAACAAAAACCTGTTCGTTTGGTTGGTTGTTTTTTTGGTTTTGTTTTCGTGCAGTGGTCAGTTGAAATTTTGTAACACTTTTTTTTTTTTTTTTTTTTTTTTAAGCATGCTGAGAAAGATAAGACTTTGGTTTTTGTTACAAAATTTTCCTTATCAGGACACATTTATTGTTGTACTGAATAATTTGGCTCTCTAATCAGATAATTTATCAAATGTACCAGTGTAATTAACTGGGGAAGGTGTTTTTACTTTAAATGCTACTTTTCCAAAAAAAAAAAAAAAAACCAAAAAAACTTTTTCTCAGAACTTGTTTTTTTTTTTTTTTTTTACACACTGAGCGAAAAGGAAACAGAAAAAATGGAGAACATGGACGCTTTTTGGGAGGGATTAATAAAATAAAAAGATATTCAAATTACCTCCGTAAAAATATTTGGCTCTAATGTGTCGATTAAATTGAAAGAAAGGTTTTTGTTGTGGGAAATATTCCATATACTGGAGACCTGGGGAATTTTCATTGTAATACGTCGGTTGTAAATTATTCACTTGTAATGACTTCATGCCTCTGAACGCAGCTTGTAAAGTCTTTTCTTTTTCTTACAGATCAAAATTTCTTCTCCTTCCTCCAAGGCGACAATCAGGTACAGTTACTCATTCTCATCCAGCGACCACAAACCCGCCTAAATAGATTGTAAAAGAGTGATATATTTTCAGTAAGACAAATCTTTAGATCTGTACATTGAATTAAATAAATTTACAGATGGTTTTTATCCAGTGATAGCTGTGCAAATCAAAACTAAGCTTTATTCATACATTTAGTGCTGTACATACAGCAACCTCACTTTTTCTCACATACTTAAGTTACTAAAGTGCTGTTTGAAATTATTATCTCGCTAACAAATAACACTTGCCAGGTGTACGCTGAGGTCCGTGTCAAATCTGAGGTCATTTGGAAAACTGATTCTCAGATTTCTGCTAAAACTAGTTTTCTGTTATCCTCTTACAACAACTGGTGTCTTCATGTGAGGCGTTTAGTGATTGTCTTTGTAGACTGTTACTAATGAAAGTAACTTGGTTTGCATCCCTCTTTCCAAATTGCACGACTCTCTGCCCGCACATCACTCACACACAGCGCCATTCAACACCACAGGAAAACATGCCAGTGACATTTGGGAACAACTATAAACTTAATATTCACTAAAACAACTTAATTTGCCATTTTGCTTCTATCTTTAGCAGCTGTTAGTTGAACTACTGTATATTATATTAAAGCATGCATGCAGTCAGACAGGCACAGGTCTTAGTAGTTTGTCTTAAAATTAAAACTTGGTCATCTGTTTTTGCTTTTTGGTTTGTTTTATTCTCCCAATTCTTCAGTGTCATGAAGTTTTGTAAATATAGCACTAGGCTTTAACATATTTCTTCACAGTATGCTCGACTGTTGTCACTCTTCTTTGTCCTGTTAGCATTACAATATGGTGATGGCTGCTGCAGCAGCTGCGTCGGCTTCAGCCTCAGAGGATCATGACCTGCTCCTCAACCGTTTCCTGCCCTACAGCTCCCCTCAGCTCTTACGTGAACAGCCAGGCACCCCGGGGAGCAGCACATTGGCTGCCACCAACGGAGGCAGCAACAGCGGCAGCACCAGTAGTTTGGTGTCTTCGAGCAGTCTGCGGGACCGCGACAAAGACCGGGATCGGGACAGAGACAGGGACAGCCATTCCATTTCAGGATTATCAAGGTCCTCAGTGGAAGCAGCAGCAGCTGCAGCGGCCATTTATGGCTCCATATCTGACATTATCTCTCTTGACTAGATCCACTCAGAACTGAAAGACAAGGGAGACGTCGAGAGCAGGAGTTCTTTGTAAATAAAGAAGAGGAAGATGAAAGAATACAGTGCTATGTACAGAGAGGAAAATCTATTTTCAATTTTACTTATCATATGTATATAAACTTAGGACGCTTCCTGTCCGGTGAGTTACTTCAGTTGATATTTTTCTGTGAATACTGAAGACTTTTTCACACCTCTTCATGTGGTCCTTTGATTAAATTGTACCTTTTGTACCTGTTTTTACGGTTTTGTTTCGATAATTCATGTCAATGGCATTATTTCAGTATACATGCACAGAACGCAGTGGGGGTCACAACCTTATGGAGCGTGATATTCAGAATATAAAGCAAAAGGGCATTGTTATAGATGTACAAAAGGCAAGTCTCAGCAAAACAGGAAAATGGGTAACACTTTCTTTATTTTCTAAATGGCTTTATTTCTGTTGACATGCTGTGGGCAGCAGAAAGATCGGCCATTTTTTGCCATCACTGTAGAACTTTTTCAGTAGAACATTCATGCTGTGGTTATTATTTTAAATAATTATTTATGATGTAAGTTATGTAGGATGCGTGCTGGGGTTTTTTTTGTTTTGTTTTTAAAGAAGCATTCCCTATGCCTCTAGGAACTGTTGCCACTAGAAATGCAGGAGTAAATGCTAGATCCTTCTATTGTCGTAAGTGCTCTCTTTTCCTCCTCACTTCTTCAACTCAAATCAAACATGAGCGATGTTAAATTGTTCAAACTGTACCTGGATGACATAAATTGGGAGAAGTCAGTATTGTTAAGACAACACTTTTATTTTAATTTTATTTTGTTGTTGTGTGAATGAAGGGCACAGGTCCAGCAAGAACCACTATCGGACCTTATAAAAATAAGTCTTAGATTTGCAGTATTGTGTAATTTTTTTTCTCTCAAAGTGTAGCTGTTTTACTTTGCATATTATATTCTTAAAAACATGCACAGAAAAAAACCACAATTGATGAGTTGATACCGATAAATTTCTGCTCCACCGTCAATGGGAGACTAGTTTCTGGTCCGCGTGAGGTGAAATGCTATATTTGAAAGGTGTAAAACTGTTCACTGAGTGCAATTGGATTAAATACATTTCACTGGGTTTGATTTTAGCACTTGTTGCTTTTTGTTTTTTAATTTACAAAGAGCCTGTTTGGAGCAGTGAAGCATTACAATGCGCAATTGAGTAGTTTTCAGCTTTATGTGTGTCTACAAATTACCTGAAAGCTCACCTGTTTGAGTGCTCTTCCCTATTGAGGCGACAGGACACAGCCTTTTTTGATGTTTAATGTATTTGCAGCAGCCTCTAAGATAACTGTGATAGAGCTTAGTCTTCGAGTGAATCACAACACCCTTTTTTTTGGCCCAAAAGTCAAAATCATCTATGTTACTTTGGACTCCTCCCTTTCCTTTATTTTGTTTGACTTGTGCTTACACTTAGAATTATTTATTATCATATATATTTTTCAGCATTTGTTTGATTAATGAACATGCATTGCTGTCATTGTATGTGATCATTTCTTTTGTAATTATATATAATTAATGCTATTTAAAGATGTCATTGTTGCTTGACATGCATTGTAACATTTTCTGTTTGTCTGTTTTGCTATCAGATGATGTCAATAACTCAATAGAAGCTTTGATCATTTTGAACGGCTGCGAGGTCTACTGTGCTGTTTGATATTTGTAAGAATTAAAACCAATACAAGGAAGTGCATGGTTTGTAGATGGCGTGAGGACAGCTCCGTTTGCTTCTCTGGTAGCTTTTGAGAGCATTCAGTATAGAAACAAAATCATTCGGTTGAATGTCGCCAGCAAAAAAATGTACCGTCTCTGAGGAGCGGCGTGGCACTTAAAAGAAATCTGCATTGTTTATGAAATTGTTTTTCAGTATCAAGGTCTTAGGTTACAAAAGGATAAAGCTACATAATATCATTGGCAGTTATTATTAGAAGAAGAAAGAAAAGCAACATTGTACACATTTGCTTGTTAGTAGTTTTCTTGATTTTGGAGGAGTGGAAATGGGCTCGGGGTATCCCTGTGTTTTAATGGTTAATTTAAACTAGGAGTGATGGCATATTCAAAAAATACAAAATAACTGAAATGATATTTATGTACTTACAAACCAAACTAAACTAAAATATTAATGCATATATATACAGGAAATGTCCCTTTTTAAGTCTTTCTCAATTTGGTTGAGTATGTAAACCTGACAAAGTGCCGCAGGCTTTCTGCATTTGTTTATTCAGTCAGCATGGTCGAAGTCCACTTCCCTGCTGTGTTTACCATACAAAATACGTTATTTACCCTGTATTTAGAACTTTTTTTTTCATGCAGTTGAAATGGACAGGTTGGCAGTCTGTGGCAGAGACTCAGACGAGCATTCATGTTCACATTCACACCGATAGTCATTTTGAAATCAGTATTATAGGACTGTGGGAAGAAGTCAAGGTACCCATAAGGAACCCGTGCAGGCACAGGGAGAACATGTAAACCTCACTCAGTCATGCCCAACTGGGGGCTTTTTGCTATGAGGTGATTACCATGCCGTCCTTAAAAATACATCTGCCAGATGACACTCTGCCAGACAGATAAATTGAATTATAGATGATAGTAGCATGAGATATAAATTATTTCCTGTATCTGTCTTTGTGGTAGTGGAGCTGAATCAGTCTGTTACATAAGGTGGACCTCAGTGATATTCCTGTCCATCACAGCTTTAAAAGTTTCCTGTTTGCAACCAATCACAGAGCCACAGAAGCAGATGATTTCTTCATCTCAACAAAATCATTTACTAGTCAACAGTCAAACCTGGTGGTGGTAGTTTGGTGGTCTGGGACTGCTTTGCTGCTTCAGGATGACTTGCTGTAATTGATGGAACCGTGAATTCTGCTCTCTTCTAGAAAATCGTGAAGGAGAATGTCTGGCCATCTTTCCGTGCCCTGAAGCTCAAGCACACTTGATTTATGCAGCAGGACAACAATCCAAAACACATCTGCAAGTCTACCTTTGAATGTGCTGTGCTGGCCTAGTCAAAGTCCAGACTGAAATCCAAATCAGATACTTTGACATAACCTTACACAGGTTACTCAAAAATGCTTAATTAAAACAGTTTTGCAAAGAAAAGTGAGCCAAAATTCCTTCCAAGTGATATGAAAGATCTATTGCCAGTTACCACAAATGCTTGATTGCAGTTTCTGCTGCCAAGGGGCACACAACTAGTTATCAGGTGTAGGGGACAATTTTTTTTAACACAGCACCAGTTGGTTTGGCTATCTTTTTCTTTTTTACATTAATAAATGAAATCATCATTTACAATTTGTGTTTTGTATGTATTTTGTCTTATATTATGCTGGAGAGTAGTGACAATCTAATTTGTTAACTAATGCCATTGTGCAGTAACTTGCAGGTAGTGCAGTTACATTCACATTTGCATTGTTTTTATTTATTTTCTATCTATTTATTTATTTATTTATTTATTCATTGCAATTTTTAATAACTATTGAAATTATAATTTTTGGGAGTATAAGAAAAAATATATGTTTTTAAACTTTTTTTCTACCCTGGTCTCTGGTTTCTGTAAAAGAAATTAACTGGTGAACATTGTATACAGAATCCAGACACTAAACATGGCATACCTTGTTGACATTTTACCTCCTTTTTAAAATTATATTTAGTTATTTATTTACTGCGTTGGTTCAAATTTTATGTTAATTTTCATTTCATGATCAATATTATTATTTATTTTTACAGTATTGATATTATATTGAACTTCTGAAAACCTGCTTTTGGCAGTTATCCCCCACTTAAATAATAATAATAATAATAATAATATTGAAAAAGAAAAAAACTAACAGAAACCTGCCAACCCACTCTGAAACTTTTACTTAACGTAAACAAACACCAAATAAAAATAATATATATATAAAATCACCAGTCTTTGGAGCATCTGTTCATCATATGACACTAATTAATAGCACACTTGCGTTCGAGCCAAACCACAGGTCTGTCTCAGAGGACATGGGCACAACCAGCTGTTTTTAGCTTAAAGCCGTTTCATGACTTGTTGTCTAGCCTGCATTTTATTTTTTTAACAGACACCGATGCTTCAAAAGTCCAGCAGAAGGCAGAAACGTGTAAGGTAAATGTGAAAAGAAATCCTGTTTTGCATTCATTGCTGATTTGGAGTGTGGATGTGGGTTTAGTCGGGGCATTAAAGCGTCATCGCGTCGGTCATGACGTTTTTAGAAAGCGGCGCCGCTGCAGACTGGAATGGGAGCTGGCGATTTTTCCCATATTTTGATAGTTTAATCCGTGAATGGCGCCGAAACAGGACCCGAAACCTAAATTTCAAGAAGGTAACAGTTTGTTTCCTTCTTGTTCTGTTAGGCTTGTACCAGCAGCGAGTGCTGGAGTCGCTGAAAAGCTTCAAAGTGTCAGCTAGTTACTGATCGTAACAAACAGCTAGCCGTATTAGCTCTCATTGTTGTTACTGTGAACACTAAATGGGACTCGGGAGTTTTTATTCGCCGCTTTGGTGGTTTATTTCGTCCTGTCATTACTACACAAACCAATTTCAGAAGTAAGAAGCTATAGAAACTGTGTTTTCGAGATCTTTTATTGAACTGAAGGCTATATTTTCATTCATGCAGCGTTAGCTTCTCATTGACTGTTAGCTGAGTCCTAGCTAGCTTTTTTGTACACGGCGTGTTAGCACCGCCTGCTGCTGACTTGGCGCTCATTTGTTGAATTATATACAAGTGGTTAAGTTATTAAATTAACTAGCAGGACTACGTTAAATTTATTTAGTAAAAGTCTTCCTTTTTATTATCAGTGACCAGAATGTTCTCTTGACAGTTAGTCATATTAGTGAGATAATAGTCGAGTTTTCATGTAAACTTCCGTAAATATGCAGTTGTGGTCAGACGTTTATATGTAGTCGTTATGGGCATGTAATGCCATGGTATTTTTTTCCACCCTGGAAAACGAATGAGTATACATCATTAATGACTTTAACAACCAAGAACGTGGTACACAAAGTATACATACAGGCTCAAATGTATACATACATTCACTTAAAGCTTTTAAGTAGTGCTTAAGGTTCTACAGTGTCTTTTAAATGACAAGACCAAGGCGCATTAAGTTCTTGTTGGTGATCATGACTGACTACAACTGGTAGTTTTTAGTTTTTATTTATTTTTGTCTGGGGAAAACATTTGTTTGACAGCATTAATTGGGCTGACCAATACTTTGAACAGTGGGACTTTGATGGACCAGTTGGAGAAGTCTAAGTAACTAGGTAAAGATCTAAGAAGAAGATTATAATTTTATTCAAGTTGAAAAGTTGAACAACCCACAAACCACTAAGTCTCAATGAACTGGAAACCGCTGCAATACCACCATCACTGTGGTTTCACTGAGTTTTACATTGCTACGGACTAACAGGGTGCCGACCAAGAATAATAATAATAATGGATTGGATTTATATAGCGCTTTTCAAGGCACCCAAAGCGCTTTACAATACCACTATTCATTCACTCTCACATTCATACACTGGTGGAGGCAAGCTACAGTTGTAGCCACAGCTGCCCTGGGGCAGACTGACAGAAGCGAGGCTGCCATATCGCGCCATCGGCCCCTCTGGCCAACACCAGTAGGCAAGTAGGGTAAAGTGTCTTGCCCAGGGACACAACGACCAGGACAGAGAGCCCAGGGATCGAACCAGCGACCTTCCAGTTACAGATGCGATTCCCAACCCCCTGAGCCACGGTCGCCCCGAATAAGCCCCAGCTCCAAAATCAGCACCTTCAAGATCAACTGAAATTTGCAGTTGGCCACATGAACAAGTCAAATGTCTTCTGGAGAAAAGTTTTATGATCAGATAACTCCATCCCTAGTAAAAAGTTGTACCGTATGTCTTGGCCAAGAATCCAACAAATTTATATTGTCTCTACCAAGTCTGCTAAGAAGAGGGGTCAGATATCCAGTCAGAAGCTTGTTGATGACTACCAAAAGCATCTGGTTGAGATGGAGCTTGCTAAGAGACACAATCAAATATTAGGAGTGTATGTATACTCTTGAGCCTGTGTGGTTAGGACAACATCTAAAATAAATTCAAGTGTGTGTTCGTACTATCCTGGTGGGGACCAAAATCTGACATATACTATACTGGTGGGGACTTTCTGCACCGTGGGGACCAAAATCCAGGTCCCTATGGGGTTGAAAGCAATTTTCACACTCAAAATGTGGTTTTAGTGCCAGGGTTACAATTAGGTTATGGTTAGGTTCGGGGTTAGGCATTCATTTTTGATGGTTAGGGTAAGCGGCTAGGGAAAGCATTAAAGGGGCGACCGTGGCTCAGGGGGGTTGGGAATCGCATCTGTAACCAGAAGGTCGCTGGTTCGATCCCTGGGCTCTCTGTCCTGGTCGTTGTGTCCTTGGGCAAGACACTTTACCTACTTGCCTACTGGTGTGGCCAGAGGGGCCGATGGCGCGATATGGCAGCCCTCGCTTCTGTCAGTCTGCCCCAGGGCAGCTGTGGCTACAACTGTAGCTGCCTCCACCAGTGTGTGAATGTGAGAGTGAATGAATAGTGGTATTTTAAAAGCGCTTTGGGTGCCTTGAAAAGCGCTATATAAATCCAATCCATTATTATTATTATTATTATTATTATTATGTCAATGGGATGTCCCCACGAGGATAGCAAACCAGACGTGTGTGTGTGTGTGTGTGTGTGTGTGTGTATGGGGGGGGGGGGTTCTTTCTTCTCTCCTGTCAATGCCTTACTCACGTCCTTATTTTGTTATCTTTTCAGGTGAAAGAGTGCTGTGTTTTCATGGGCCATTGCTCTACGAAGCTAAGGTAAGCTGCCTTAATTAAGCGTGTCTCTCATTCAGTCGTCTTCTTTGTGTCTGTGTTTGACAATGAGTCATCCCTCTCTTTGCAGTGTGTTAAGATAAACATCAAGGACAAACAAATCAAATACTTTATTCATTACAGTGGGTGGAATAAGAAGTAAGTTTTTGGTCCCAATAAATCCCGATTAACGTTTGTACAGGAACTGTTTAACAAGTGCTTACATTCTTTTGATGTTGTGTCTTCCAGCTGGGACGAATGGGTTCCTGAAAGCAGGGTGCTTAAGTATGTGGATAGTAATCTGCAGAAACAGAGAGAGCTTCAGAGGGCCAATCAGTACGTCAATACTCTTTTTCTTTTCACTATCGACTTTGAACTGACTGTGAGTTCCTTATGACTGTTGGAGCAAGTTAGGCAAAATCCTTCATCTAATTTCAGTAGCACACAATGTGTGCTATGTTTTAAATGTATTGGGACACAACAGAGTTTTAGTCTAGCTCACAATGGGCCTGTGTGGAGTCACTATACAAGTGAAGCACATTCAGTCTTAATAGAATATTTTCCTGTAATTTTATTTACACATTAATCTGTTATTTTTATGCTCGAGTAAATGTCCCACTTAGAACCCCCCCCCCCCCCCCCCCCCCTTTATTTGTGTACTAAATCCCTTTATGCAAGTGCCAACACTAATGTGTCATGCCTATTTATAGTACTACAAAAACTGTGTTGGGTCACATGCTACAGTGATTTTTAAATCTTGTGAAAGTGTAGTGAGTGTGGTACAAATTAAGTATTCCTGAATATCTGAACTTGTTTTAATACAGAGACCATTATGTAGAAGGAAAAATGAGGGGTCAAGCGCCAAATAAGAAGATACCTGCTGCATCGCAGAAAAACGATGTGTGAGTTTTTGTTTTGTTTTCCTCTGTAACATAAGCTGCCAAACTGCTTTTCATATTAACACTTCACACTTAATTAGCTCTTCTTTGTTTGTAGGAAAACCAAAAAGAACAAACAGAAGAGTAAGTACATCACATTGTCTTACAATGTTAGAATTTATAAATGCGATTCTTAAAATTGACTCATTATAAGGCAAGAGTGGCAGTTAATTAAAGCTGTGTCTGTGCAGCTCCTGGAGCAGGAGAAGGGACTAGTTCAGGGGGAGATCCAACCCATCCTCCACGCAAGAAAAGAGCTCGTGTTGACCCAACTGTGGAAAGCGTAAGTTCAGATAACTGCTGAATTTTTTTTCTGTTGGTAATGTCAAATAATACCAGACTGTGCGAAAATGAACAGGCTTAATGTGCCAATACACCTGCTGCAGTGGTCGCTTTGCTCACTGCCACGCCATCACACAGATGCAGCCATTTATGCCTGCAGTTAAGGCGCAAGAAGTTTGTAGTATTCTCCTAAATGATAGGTGTCGCCACTCAGACACCATCTTGTCATGTGCGCTGATGGGGAGAAGTCAAAACCGGAAACCAAAGCTTTGTCAAAAGTGTTTTGTTTTTGTTTTATTTGCAAAGTTCCTTTCACAAGCTCAGCCGAGCACAACGCACAAAGTCGCAAAAATCAAGAGGTGCACGACCGACCAACATGGCACAAGATGTGAAGTGAAAATTATCACGAGACGGCTACGACACAAGCGACGCGGCAACCATAAAAAAGCCCTAAGGCTGCTTTGTTTTCTCCTCATGTGGTTTATGAGAACAAAGTAATCGCACTTGGGTGCAGACCAGAGCAACCGCACTGAAACCCTTTGGGGGAGCTGATCTTTCTTTGGTTTCAAACAAACTTCAGAGCGGTTTGTTTATGGTTGTTTATAGGTTTGAGTGGAACACCTTGCTGTAGCCGAGAATGCTTTGCATTCTGGAGTGTTGCAGCGTGTATAAACTGTGAAATATTAACCAGATAAAATACAAATGTTAGGACTAAATTTTCCATGTTATCCACTATTCCAGACCACAGCACCTGTTTCCTGTATTTACTTTTGTTGCTCTCACTCCAGACTCGAGTAAGCATACCGAACATTGTTGCATCGTTTTTAGTGACGCATTTTGGCTCACTTGGAGTTTGATTGGCATCTTCTGTGTGAAAAGAGACGAAACCATGGGAAAAAGCTACAAGTTTACAAATTCATGAACTGCATCAGACCAGAGTTAACAAACTATAGGTGTAAAAACGCCTTAATTCACTGCAGTTGCAGCTGTGTAGCAGGAACTACATTTGAAACCACTGTTTATGAAATGTTTCTGAGGCTTGGTTTCCATTTAGGTGTGTAAACATGATTGTTAAAAGCTTCCTTTTAATTAACTTTTTCTTCTTTTTTTTTTTTTTCCCCCCCCGCACTCCTGTTTACTCAGGAGGAAACTTTCATAAATCGAGTGGAGGTCAAAGTGAAAATCCCAGAGGAGCTGAAACCCTGGCTTGTGGACGACTGGGACTTGATTACACGGCAAAAGCAGGTTAGTAAGCACTGACCTTAAACTCAAGTTTCACTTACTTCACAGCATTTTATACATTGTATTTGTCTACAACATTTCCAAGGTTATTTCTTTCTATTTTGTTTTTCTTCAGCTTTTCCACCTACCTGCCAAAAAAAATGTTGACACAGTCCTTGAAGATTATGCAAACTACAAGAAATCAAGAGGAAACTCAGACAGCAAGTAAAAACTTCTACTTTTCATCTTCTCAAGCAAAACTGTTTATGGTGCAAGCAATGCAGAGAGAGAAAATGTTTTATTTAAAATGTTTCTAGGACATGGTGAACAAATACTAAGAGTAAAAGTTTGACTTTTCTGTTTTCTCTTCACTGCTCAGGGAGTTTGCTGTAAACGAGGTGGTTGCTGGTATCCGTGAATATTTCAATGTTATGCTGGGGACACAACTTCTCTACAAATTCGAGAGGCCTCAGTACGCAGACATCCTTGCCAACCACCCAGATACACCAATGTCTCAGATCTATGGGGCTCCTCACCTACTCAGACTCTTTGGTAAAAGCACTTACACATCATCATGTTTGGTGAAAGAACTAGACGACGAAAACTGTGTAGAAGAGCTAAAGATTGTCCTGTTTTTTTTTTTTTTTTTAATCAAATTATTCATATAAAACTATCAGATGTGTGTTGTAGGTCTTAATGCACAAAAATGATTGAACATGTTTTTGTCTAAGCTTTAACATATTAAACACTGAGCTGTTTCTACCATAAAACTCCAAAGATGCTTTTTAAAAAAGATTATCTGCCTTTTCACTTGTGTTGAAAGAGCTGACTGTAAAATCTCTTGATGATTCAGTTGTTACTGGAAATTAACTCTTTGATCTGGGGGAGGTATCATTTCCACTGTAACCACAGTTTGAAGGCACAGCCAAAAGTTTTTCAACTTCATCATCTCTCGACTTGGACTAAGCCCAAAATAACTCCCTATTGGCATTGTCATAATTAAGGTTATAAAAGGTCAGATTCTTTTCTGGATTCGGTCCATCTTTTATGGATGCTTTGTGAAGATAAAATTGGGCCTAGACAGGTTTTTAGTGTCAGGGCAGTGTCCGAGAAATCAGAAAAATATATGCCAGCATCAATCATAAAAAGGAATTGATAGCTTAGAGGCTGTTTATACCCCATCTAGGGCTGGCCCGGACAAAACACGAAAGGCATCTCTTTCCCAAGTTCCAAGGAGCCACAAGAGCCACTTGTTAAGTTGGTGAATTAACTCTGGGGTGAGCTGAGGCCAGAACATCAAGCAAATCTGTCCACAGATTCAAAATGGAGATAATCCAACCAAAAGAAACAAAAGGCAAAACGCAGCAATTCATGTACCCAACTGACATAAGTATGAGAACTGTTCAAAATTGAAGGCAGCCCACCCTTAGTTATTCACACTTGAACACAAACACATTGCAAGAACTACATGTGTGTGGCAGGTTGAAACTTGCAGCTCCCCCCCCCCCATGCAGATCCTTTAATCCCTTCAAGACCCTCAGAAAATGGGGGGCTTGATGGAAAAATAGGTGCAACTCCTAAATGATTTATACGTTTTGATAAACAGTTATAACTGAAAGTCTACACTTTATAATAAATTAAGATATGACTAAAGTCTCCTGTGGCAGTGTACAGAGACAAAACTGCGAGAGGTTTGTGATTGGCCAAAAGCGTATGGCCCTGACTGCGATGCCATGTTTATTACAGGGTATGTTGTCTCAGTTAATTTCTTGTCATAACAAAGCATCATAAATAAAGTCAAATGACATAAGCTCGGTAAAACATTTGTTGAGAGAAGTGTTGCACACACGCCTCTTTAGATGGTGTTGATTTTTGCTTAAGCAGTAGTAGTAGTGTAGAGGTGTTGACCTTCTCTGTCTAGTTCCGACTTTATCCTTTAGTGTGTGTGTGTGTGTGTGTGTGTGTATATATATGTGTGTGTGTATATATATATATATATATATATATATATATATATATATATATATATATATATATATATATATATATATATATAAAATTAATTTATTAGGGGTGCAACGATATTCGTATCGATATTGAACCGTTCGATACAGTGCTTTCGGTTCGGTACGCATATGTATCGAACAATACAACATTTGTAATTTATTTTATCAATTTTACTTCTGACGATGCTGTCTGTGTTGAGCGCTCAGTGAATCTGTGTTCGACTACTCCGCCTAGGCTGCACTGTCGAGCGCAGATCCACTGAGCGCTCAACACAGACAGCATAGTCAGAAGGAAGAGCGCAGGGCAAGCTAGCGAGACAGAAGTTAAGCTCTACTTGCAACATTCAGATCTGGCGTTTGGAATTATTTTGGTTTTCATGTGACGTATGACCCTGAAGGTAAGCGAGTCATGGACTAAAGTAAAACAGTATGTTGGATGTGCCATGCAATGCTCAATTACATGGGTGGGAACTAGTGTGTTAGCGCAGTTAGCTCGTTAACGTGTTTGCCGTCTAGCCCCATGCACGGAGCGATCGGCGGTAGCTCGTTAACGGAGATTTGCCGTGTTGTGGCGTTAAGGTCATTCCAACGAGATTAACCTGAAAGCACTAGTGGGAACACAACGAATATGACTGCACATTTACGCCGACATCATCCTAGTGCAAAGACAAGTGGAAGCAGACAAAAAAAAGCAAGCATGCTACTAACTTTAGCCGAGTCATTTAGACAGCTGTTAGCACATGATTCTCCTTATGCTGCTGAGAATATAGCCCAGAAGAAGCGGATAGTATAGCTTTTATTTTGGAAAGAGCCATTTCTCTGTAATAAACTCTCTTTTCCAAAGATGAGTGATTCCTCAATCAGATACAGGGCTTGCAATATCGCTAGCCCGACGTCCCGGAGCTAGCGATTTTTTTCAGTCGGGCTACCAAAATCTATCTCTGCCCTGCCCGTCGGGCTATTGTAGGAAAAATATATGTCAATGCTTTTGCATTCTTTCAGAAATGTAGCTGGGTAATTATGTCATTGGCATCGGTGAGCCACTGTCAATATGTGACATATGAAGTCGCGTTTGAATTTGCGCTTGTTTTTTTGCTTTCACTTTGCAATCGCATGAACTGTGTATAGAGAGTGACAGCACTGATCTGTGAGTGATGATAATTTGTGCACCAATTCCTCTGACATCGTCTTATTAATCGTTAGCTTACTATGCAAACATGACAAGTGAAATCTCCCGCAGCAAGCTTAAACATGTGAGAGGTTGATCGCGCAGAGAATCGCTGAGCTTATGTGAGTGAGCGTGTAAAAGCATTTCAGTTCTGCTGAGCCAAATAAGACAGGTCAGGGTGAAGAAGTGACAGCCAAAGAAAAGCTTACCACAAAACGGAGAAGTTATGACAAATCAGACTATAAGGCAAAAAGAAAGTGCAGCTTTATGGTTTCATGGACAAAAGAATTTCTGTGGCTGCAATATGACGAGCTATATAACCAGGGCTGCACATAAGTGGTCCGCAGGTGCGCATTCGCTGTCAAAATAAAAAACACGCACAAGGGTTAGGGTTAAATTTAAAAACTGTACTTTTGAGTTAAAATATATATTTATAATTTTAATAAATGACAAATTAAAAAGGCATGAACATTTTTTTTTGTATCGAAAAAATATCGAACCGAACCGTGAATTTTGACATACCCCTAATATATATACACACACACACACGCACACATGCACTCATGCAAGCATCAACATTTAAAAATAAGGGCTGCTTTAAATTGAAAGTGTGCAGGTGAGGCATGGTTTTGCAATGAGCTGTTATAAATGAAATGGAGGTCAGTGGTCACATGACTTATAAAAGGCTGTCATTGTTTGGTTTTGAAAGTGAGAATCGGAGCCATGCTGGCGTACACGCCCCTGGATGAGAAGAGCCTTGCACTGCTGCTCAGTTACCTACAGGACTTCCTCAAGTGAGTATTCAGGAATCTTAACGAGGCTCATGATGATTATCAAAGCTCAGCAGAGATGAGTAAAATGTTTCTTCATTTCAGGTATCTTGTAAAAAACTCTGCATCGCTCTTCAATGCAAGCGACTATGAAGTTGCCCCTCCAGAGTACCACCGCAAGGCAGTGTAAGGTTTTTTTTTTATTTTTGGATCAGAAGGCTTTGTGTGTTGACGTTTGGAGACATTCTTCCCAGTTGAAAGGATGTTTTCACAAAACGCCTTTGGAGAGCGGATTGTGAGAGATCTGTTGACGATGTAGAGGAGAATTGGAGCAAGATGTCACACTAATCCCTGGACAAATCCATTTTCTTTCATGTGGAAAGCTGCTGATTATGCTGTTCCTGTACTGGTATGTTTTTGAGTACCACTTTGTAGTTTGTTTGGGTTTTGTTTTTTTTGTTTTTTTTTTAATTTTGTTTTTGTTTGGGGTTTTTTTTTTTTTTTCTCTCTTTAGAGAGAAGAATTTCACGTTCCCTATTTTAATTCAGATGCTGGCTTAATTTGTCATGTAGGCTGTCACCATTTTTCTAATAAAACCATTCTCCAGATGTTTGTCCTTACATTTACATTTTGTTTAAAGACGTGTTTACGTGAAGATCCTTTGTTTTGTTTTTTTAAATGTAGTGCTTTATGGGAGCGTTACAGAAATCAAAATGAAGATGTGATTAGTTGTTTACAACCAAGGTACAGATTTCTTTTCATATATTTTGTTGAAATATATGAAACCCGTTAAGACAAGTCAGTTGTATAATATGCTGTAAATATTTTTAATAGATTAAATATTATTTTGGACTTTTCGCTCAAGTTTAATTTTACTTGAATTTCACTCTTTTACCCAGCGTCATAGTTAATGAACAAGGACCAATAACAAAGCTTTTCTTTTATGCAATGAATGTACGCTAGGACTTTTTTTTTTTTTTTTTTTTAAATCCGTAATACAAATGGAGGTTTTAAGTGCAAACATTAGTGCTTGACAACTTATTTTCTCCATCTTTTGATTCTGCTCTCATTTAGTTTTCATTCATTTCAAGTATTTTATGTAAACATGTAAATTACTCAACACTGAAACACAGTGAGCTTTTAAATGCACAACTTGTACATTTAGTCATTTTAAAGACCAAATATTTAATTAGTACATGATGTTTAAAAATAAATAAATAAATAAAAATAATTTTTAGAAAAGTATTATGTCTGAGGTCTGCAGAGCCAAATCAGAAAGATTAAAGTTGCATCTACTTCTGTCATGTGAATGAGCCATTACTTGGCTTATCTAACAGTGTATGTGGGGCATTTGATGGTGTAACAAATGCAGCAGTGCCGTTGCACTGAAATATTTAAAACCATATCTAAATATTTTAACGGGTATTTTGTGCCTGTTATCTACAACATTTACTGTTAAAATATATGTTATAGAAAACAAGCTTTATACTGTTGTCACATTTGGCATTTGGTTGTTATTTTATCCTCTTGGCTACAATTTCCCATAATCAGATCATCTCAAACTGGTTTCTTGAACATGACAAAGTGTTCACTGTATTCAAATAGCCTCCACAGATCTCAGTCCATCTGTGGGATGTGGTTGAATGGGATATTGACATCATGGATGTGCAGCCCTCAAATCTGCAACGGTGTGATGCTAATATGTCAATATGGACTAAAATTTGGTATCTAGCCTGAAGATGGAGTTGACCACATGAGGTTTAGTCTTTTAAAAAAAATCACCCTCTAAACTTTAGTGCTGTTCTTGGATAAACACACCACATTGCACACAAAGTCTGCACTAAATAACTATAATAACCCCACTGACCATAACAGTTCTTCCAAGTGAATTATTTGAACTTAAACATTTGGATACCCAGAAGTCTTTACACTCCATGAAGGAAGGGGAGAAGAAACAGATGCATTGTGTCATTACAACAAATTGCTGTTAATACTTTTTGTTCAAAGTTGAAATTACTCAACTTTATTTACAAGAACATACGTACTTTACAAAATGACCTCCATTACATTTACAGAGGCATTGTGACAGGGCTGGTGTATAAAATCAATTGTGCCTGAATTTCAGCTCAGTTTCAGGGTCCTGGTTTTGTGCACGTTTGCACGCTGTCTCATTGTCATGACTCATTGTTGAGCTATCAGCAAGGTTAGTAGCAACACCTGTGCTTTTCTTATGATCAATCAAAACGCCTACTGTGAAAATATTTGTCTTCGGCTAGGATTAACAACGATTTAATTAGTCTTTTAAATCATTCTGTCTCGGTCTGTGCTGTTTAGACAGGGATATTTGAGTGTCAGCCACACCCGGCCTGTTCTGCTTTATTTCAGCTAAGTGCCGGATCAGGGCCGCAGCCAAGATTCCTTCTTTCCTGCAGAAATTAAATGTAACTGATGACTTACTTAGTATGAACTGGACAGATGGTCTTAATTTAAACACCTAAAAGGCTGTTCTCCGTGAAGCCTTTAATGCTCCACTTAAAGAATCATTTCAAACAAAGTGGGGTAATGTAGACACCTGTCTTTTTCCTCTCACGCTGGTTGAGATGATTCTCCTGCTCTGATGATCTGAACAAAGGGAGCAAACCCAACTCTTTTACTGCCAGCGGTGGAATAACATCTGTGTGATGGAAAGCATGTGCTGCGCTCAGGCCTAAGAACAGTTTCTGGCCACTTGAGGGACAATTTATAGGGCCGCAAATTTTCAAGCCTGTCTTAAAACAACAATCAGGGACCCGTGTGCAAATAAAGCCTTACTATATGAACCCCGAAACACGCTTTCATGCTGTAATCATTTCACCTTGTTGAGGTAAGAAATATAATAATCTATCCACATCCAGAGAGCCTTCCTCCACTCACCTCTCTCCACTGTTCAGCACAGTCCCCTCCAGCTGGCTTGTCTTCCACTGTTGTGACTGAGTCGACATGAAAAAGAGAAGCTAAATATTAGTTTCAGGCTGATTTGTGGTTTCATCTGTCAGCTGCTTGCAGTTGTTATGGCAAGAACGATGCCGAGCGTTTCAAGAAAAATTTCTTTAATCCAATTTCCCCCGGCCTCAACCAGAACCATATGTGTTTTCACTGCAGTGTGCTCTGAGATCACAGCGCCCTGATGGCTTTTAACAGCCCATCAGGAAGACTGACATGAAACTAAGACTTCTCTGCAGATCCGTTCAGGGAGACACCTCAGCGCCTGCTTCTTGCTTTGGCGTCATTTACTGCTGTGATTAACGCGTCACGCTCCCAGACAGAGGCCGGGTCACCGAGAGGTTTCCTCTGGTGTGAGGGCTTTCATTTGACCCAGGTGACAAGTAGCCTTAGTGCTGTCATTACCTGACAGATGAGAGAGACATGTGCGCAATGTGGCCTTCACCAAAATGGGAAAGATTTAAGTCTGAGTGATGTTTTTTTTTTTTTTTTCCTTCACGTCTGCTCTGATCTGCCAAGTAAAAGAGACACTTCAGAAAAGTCTGCAGAAACCACTTGGATCAGAGATCACAAAACGGCCTGAGTTCACTGCCCTTTGGGAATGATCAGAGTCAGGATTTACCAGAGTATTCCAGCAACGACTTGTGGTTGTGTTTTATATATTAAAGAAAATTAGCCTTTCCTCTTGTGGAAAAGTTTTTACTTTTACTCGTCCGCATTTTTCGTTGCTATATTAAAAATATAATATAAAAGTTTCAGCTAAACCAAAACACTATTTATATTTACCTCATATACTCACATTTTTGCTCCAGATCCTCTGGAAGAGCCCGTTCAGCACTCTTAAGTGCAATTTGCCCGTCAGCTGCCTCTGTTATTTGTATTAAAATGTTCAGTGGTGAGGATGTGGGTTTGTCTTTCAACGCTTGCTCACTCGAGAATCTCACCAATATTGTTTTGATAGTAAACAAACATTTGTCTTCTGTCTTGAAAAGATCATTATGTTGTCAGTGGAAAAGATGCAGGTCGAAATCCTGATCTAATCTATTTAACTACAAAATCCCCCCATTTTTTGTGCCCACCAAACAAAGTATGACTCACTGTAATGTTTCGTGAGAGCCACCAGATGGCAGGATTTCACAGGATAAGTGCAAAGCCAGACAAGACTTGAACGGTCCAAATCAAGATATTCTGGTTTGCGGTATACTTATCAGCTTTGCTGGTTGTTTTGCTTTTTTCTCCCGAATAAAGTTTTCTCTATCAGAAGCACATGTGAGGCAATCACTCCAGAGAAAGATTAAGTTACTGTAGAAATGTAATGCCAATAAAAAAAAAAAGAAGACTGTCATCCAGTCGTCTTCTGTCCAAACTGTCTGTCTACAGTCCAAATTGTAAACTCGAGACAAACTCCTGCAGTGATGGCAGAGAACCCCCTATTATTAGAAAACAAATGTTATCAGTTTAACTGACTGATGAAAGGCATTTGTGCTCGATTACTCCCTCAGAACGCATCCATCTGTTTCAAGCTCTCTGAGGTGAAAGACTGTCAGTGTTTAATGTGGTTGTGAATGTTTCCCCAGACTAGGATTTAGTGGTAGACTAATTACACAATGGGCAGGCAGCCTCAGCAGCACACTGCTGCCAGAGTCTTGTGTGACTGTATGTCATTAGTATTGGAACAGAGCGTTTGCCACAAAGGGCTGCGGTCACTCTGAGCCATTAAAACATGAAAGACGCCTTTCCCACTCTTCTGGAGAAGGAATTTGCAAGACATAAACAGCCTGTAAAATGGAAAACTACATCTGTGTCCATTTGTTTTCCTGAAAGGCGGCCAGATTTGGTAATTCGTACTGAGATTCTTTCCAATAACAGAGCGCAGTCCAAATAAAGGATAAGGACTATTTGATCCATCTGTTTTCAATGTGGCATAGTAGTGGTTTTGTGCACAGGATCTCGATCCAGTGGGAGAGTAAGGAACTGTGAGGGCTTCAGAGTATGTTGGTGCCTTTGCTCAATTTGCACTCAGAGGTTTAGTACATGTGTGATGTTTCTCAAGTGAAACACGAGCCACCCCAGTGCATTGCTGGAGAGTAACCCATTTACTCGACTACTGTATTTGGGTCTATTTACACTGTTGTATTACTGCTTATACAGGCCTGAAGTGAACATACCAGCATTTTTCCAGGGAGTCAAGAACTTCCATAATACTTTGCAGAATCCGAGGAATGTCATCGTTACATTTGAAATTTTCCATTTCCATAAAAAAAGAAGAAGAAAAAGAGAAAGTTCGGGGCCTGTAATAGCTGTATTTATTTTGTTAAACAGTAACTGTATTGTCTCTTTTAACCACATCATAGTCATTTTGTTATGCTCTAAATTTAACTGACAGCTGTATGAGGATAGGTTTTCTCTCTCTGGCAATCAGTCCTTGTTATTGCAAGGGAACCCTTGATTTTTGTATTTCCAAATCCTACGAGTTGTGTTGCCTATTGAATGCCTTCCAGGTGATGTATTTTGGGAACATGCTGGAGAGATTATCTATCCTGGCTTGCCCTGGAGAAACCTCTGTATTCAACCAAAGAAAAAAGGAGATGGTAGGCAGAGAGAGGGAAGTTTGGGATAGCTACGCTGCCCCGTGATCCATACCCAGATAAGGAAAGGATGGATGCACAATCACTGGAACTGATTTTCAATTTCCAGAGCAGCAGATCATGACCATACCGGTTTGTGGGCCCTCTTCTTACTGATTGTTCAATCACTAACTTTTTGCTGTTGTTGTTTGCTTAACTATATGCTTTTCCCAGAGTTTTCTGGAGTAAATTATTGCTTAGTTTTACTGGTCTACCGCCATGCCAACAATTTTGTAAAAACTTTAATCATTGTTAAGATGCTTACAATCAGAGTCACACCTGTAAAATCGGGCTATATTTTGTGCTCTTGCTTGAACCCCAACTGACCATAAATGCACAAAATCTGATAGTAATCCATCAAAGGCAGCGTGAAAATCACAGGAAAGTTAGTGAACTTCTATTCATCCTTTTGTTAATCTTCTTTTAGACCTCCTCAGATTAACCACATGACTCCTCAAGGCGCCGATCTTTGCCCTCAGATTGGAAACCCGTGAACAGTACTCACTGAAGTGTGAAAGCGTTGAGAGGAAAATGTAAATGAGCCCTTCAGCGAAACAGTTAAACGTTAATTTAACCTGCAGGGACTTCACTATATTAGACATTACCTTGCCAGAAAATTCAATCTTTCTTTTGATGTTGAGCAGGGGTGTAAAAAGACTGTGAACTGGCAGCTCTGAATATCTAAAAAAGATAAGCCGGTGTCTCTCTCCCTCATTAGGCTGAATTCTGAGCTAAAACAGCTTTTCATGTCACCTTAGTAAACAGTTTAATGTGCACCTCTTTCATCTGCTATTCCCCCCCGCAGCTTTGATCCACGCCTCAGTGTCTGGGTACGATTGCACCTCTTCACTGTAGATTTGTCTCTATGCTAATTGAGATTTTTTTTTTTGATGAGCTTTTTCTGAAAACACCCACTGAGAAAATAAATGAAAGGCCAGAGTGTCATTTAACCTCTGACTCCTCTCGAGATTGAGATGGAATATCCTGATCGTTCATTGTTCTTTCATTTTATTTTTTCAGTCAGATCATCACAGCCCTACGTTATCAGTGTTAGGAATGTGTGCACCTTCAACATATTTTAGCAAATCACCATAAAACAAATCATAGGGAGATTTAATTAAAAACAAATACGGCGTATTGTGATGACTAACAGGACGGTTTAATAGTTTAAAGTTTCTCTGTGAGGATGAGGTGCTGTGCTTTAGTGCTGTAACCTTCTTCTATAGATTGTCACTTGAAACAGTAGGGGGGCAATTAGTGGCAAATCTAGTCAGCTCATGACCTTCTGAGCGGCCTTCTTCTTTAGTGATGAGTGAAAATGAGAGAGCCACTTTCACGTGACATTTCATTCATTGCACAGTGTCAGGGATCGAACCATCGGCGCTCCAAACTGCTCCACTTTCCTGAGCCGCAGCCATAACCGAGTTAAAATTCGAATTAAAAGTCAGCTGCATAAAACTATTTACTGTGAAATCAAAATCAGGTGGTAAAGCGGTCATATTTGTAACCTGCAGAGGGCAAGCTTGGCTGAGAAATAAGCATCAGAGCTGAGAGCCACACTCAGCAGCCACTTTATTAAGCAGACCCAGCTAATGTATTTCTGTATATTTAACATAGTCCTGCATCAATTTGTGTCTTTTTTCTCTGATGTCAGCCTCTTTGCAGCGTTTAGTTTTTGATTAAAGTGTTTCAAGTATTTTATTTTGATATTTTTTTTACACCTCGTTCATCTGATGGTAGATTAGATCTCAGAATTAACAACACCAGCTGTAGCCTCAAAAATTAACTACAAAGTTGAAACAGCAGATCTCTAGGACATTTTTTTTTAACACAGCTGAGCATTATTAGATTCATGAAGGTTGAATTAACAACAGAACAGCTGCTTTGTATTGGTTTTTTTTTTTATCTAGAATCTCAAACTATCTGGCATTCAAGTATATGATGCACTTTGAGGTCCACTGCTAACAAGGTAACAAGATCCAGCTTTCTCAGGATTCAGCTTCAAGAATCAGGATTTATATTCAATAAATCAACACATAATCTTATTAGACTGTGGTAAAATAGAAGGCTTATGTTTTATATTTAAAAAATAGTTGCTTTTCTGAATGCATTTCTCAACAGGAGATGGGATGACGTATTTTAGGTTTGCAGGAATCAAATGGCAATATCTCATTAGGAGGCCTGTACCGTGACAGTTACATCTCCTCCGACTGTGCTGCTGGTCAGTTCTAAGCTGAGTGATTTTTCCTGACCCTGACGTGCCACAGCAGTGCCCTCGGTGCTCAAACTATCCATGTTGCTTGTTGACAGCAGCTCCTCTTTGGGGCTGCCGGAGATTGGCCCGAGGCTGACCTCCCGTCAGTCTGCTGGAGGAAAGCAGGAGACCAGTTTGGACTGGGAAGACAGGGTGAAGCCTAGAGGAATAATAGGGAGGGGAGGGGAGAGCCCGACACACAGACAGTGCACTGCGCATACACACATTTGACAGAGTTGATCTGAGGTTTTTCTAGGCTTTCCTCCCACACATTTCCACCGCGTGAGTCAAAGGGCAAACTGTTAATTTATTAAATTACTACTTTCTTTTTTGCTTCCAGGTATGTTTTCAAATGCTATAATTAACTGTCAGGTGTATAATGACACAAATATTTTGATGGTTGTTATTCATTTTGTAAGTTGATCTAATGGTGCATGAGCTGTCTTCATGTCTAACTGGGTTTGTTGACTGCAGGAACAGGACAGCACTGTGTTATTATCATTTGAGAGGAAATGTTAGGTTTCATCTGCGCTCATAAATAGTCTATCATCACAGAGCAGCACATAGTGGGGAAAAATTAGTGCATATTTTTGTGCTGTAGATCAAAGAAAAAAATGGCACAGAATCAATTAATGATTAATATGCCATCTGTTGGTGGTGGCGTTTTGAATATCAATATGACTCCCCTCGGATGTTTAATCACCTGATACCATTGTGTTGGAACACAACAACGGAGCTGTTGAAAGTGCCGTAGTGTCAGAGAGCCCAAATGTTTTGATCCACCTCCACGATATCATAAGATATTCATCGCTCCAGTGGAGAAACACGTCTTCGGGGCCCCGACAGCGGAGCACACATACAGATATCTGCTGTGTGTGTGGGGCTGCTGTAGAAATCCCACCCAAGGCAAGGCCCCATTCGCTCTCCAGCACGGAGGATGTTGTCGATATGGCCTTGACAGCGCGTTCTAACCCTGAGGCCCAAAGAGGGACAGGAAACAGTTGGCTCTTGATCGACTGAAGTGGTGCCTGGGACTTTCCCACACGCCTCGGGATGCTCCTCGTTGAGCCTGGTCTGTGGTTGGAGCGTGTGTCTGCACCACTTCACACCAAGGAGAAGAGGGAGGGGAGGGAGAGGAGCGGGGCACGCTCAGCCTTACTGTAGAAGTTGGAGAAAACTTTTCAGAGGGGATTCATCGCCCCTTAGCTGAGAGAACAGCATAAATTATTTGCGCTGGCAGATGTTCACAGACCCAAATATGCATGAATTTGTAGAGCTGGCAGGCTTCCCTCAGTCAAACGTACTAGTTTTCACGATGCGTGCAGGAGCAGTTGTTATTCTGGCTGTTTTACAGAGAGCATTAATCTGAGCTGTCAGCACCACCAACCACTTTGGTGGAAATTATTTCACTCCTTAATAAGGGAACTCTGGTGCTGTATTACATATGGCGGTCAGGGTAACATTCTTGGTGGGTCTGTCATCATGTAGCTGCTCTCCAACAGTGAGCCTTCTGTGTTGGGCCTGCAGCACACTCTCTAACCCAGAGATGAAAAGAATACTAACTGGGAATTAAACGGAATAACTACCGCTCACATTCTCTCTCGTGGCGAAGATGAAGAAAACCTCCTGCTAGGAAGAACGAGAAACTCAATATTAGTACTATATTGACCTATTACTGAGCTTCTCTTATTATTTATTATGTATTATATGTTTTTTAATGTAATGTGGCATAATACATTATATAAACCCAATTTAAACAAATTTTAAAAAGTTGGGGCGCTGTCTAAAATGGGGGCGATCGTGGCTCAAGAGTTGGCAGTTCGTCTCGTAATCGGAAGGTTGCCGGTACGAGCCCCGGATCCGACAGTCTCGGTCGTCGTGTCCTTGGGCAAGACACTTCAAGTCATGCAGTTTGCGGTTTAGCATTGTCTTGCTGAAATATGCAAGGGCTTTCTTGAAAAAGATGTCATCTGGATGCGGGCATATATGCAAAGATAGAATTTCGTATTTCGTTCAGAACTGATGGTGCCCTCCCAAATGTGCGAGCTGTCAATTTCAAAGGCACAAATGCATACGATCAGGAATGCAGGCTTTTAAACAGAGTGCTGATAAGAAGCCAGATGGTCCCTCTCCCGCTTCCAAAAATATTTAAACATTTTTTATTTGTCTGACCACAGAGACGTTTTCCACTTTGCTTCAGTCCATTTCAAATGAGCTTTGGTTCACAGAAGGTGGTGGAGTATCAGGATCATGTTCATACACAGCTTCTTGTTGGTGTGATAGAGCTTCAGCCTTGTTTATGGATGACACGGTGAACTGTGTTCACGGACAGTGATTTCTGAAAGTGTTCCTGAGTCCATGCAGTGATTTTCATGACCGACATCACGTCTGTTTTTAATGCAGTGCTGCCTGAAGGCCCAGAGGTCCGAAGGTTAGGATTTTCAGCCTTGCCCCTTGTGCACACAGATTTCTCCAGATTCTCAGAATATTTTAATGATATTGTGGACTGTAGATGGTGAGATTGTCAAAGTCTGGACAATCCTACATTGAGGATCATTATTCTGAAATTGTTCCGTAATTCGTGGATGACATTTTTTGCAGATTTCTGAACCTCCTTTACGTCCGAGAAGCTCTGCCTGTCTAAGAAGCTCTTTTTTATTCCTAGTCCCGACCTGTTTCTGGTTAATTAGCCTCCCAGCTTTTTTTTTTTTTACTGTTTATAATTGTTAAAAATAAATTGTATGTTTCTTATTTCTTTCTCCTCTCTTATGTCATCTCTTAAGCAGCTCAAGTTTTAGCTGAAATGTACAGGCCGCTTTTCAGCCAAATACATAAATCTGAGTACATATTTTTCTTATTTATTGTAAAAACAAACTAAACCCTGGATGCCTCCCTGGCCAAAAAAACTTTAGTCCCGATGATTTATTTTTATTTTTATTTTTTACTGCTGATCATTTTAGCATTACAACCTTCACAAATGTGCTATTTCTGCAGGACTGCTGTAATTACATAAGACCACAAATGTGCTCACTACATATGGGCATAATGAAAAATAGATTAGGGAAATGCATATTGTGGTGCCTTCTGTGGTCGGTTATCCTGGCCACTCTAAGCACTCTGGTCATTATATGGGTTCTAATGTAGCATTTTGCTGCACATGGAAAGCCAGCGTTTGCAAATGATCATGTTTCTATTTTCCAGCACCTTGTATAGGCATGTAGTCATCAACTAAAACCGTGTGACACCTGCATGTGAAGCACAAAACATTAGACATTGTATAATCAAGCTTTCATCGGCGTTCCAAGAAGTAAATAACAATAATAAAGGTGGGTGAGACAACCTGTAACTGTCACGCTGTATCTAACTGTGGAGAGAGAAGTGACTTAGAGCCTTTCCAACAGGAGGGCTTTGGCAGACTGCCACTTAGTGTGGTCCCCCTGAGGGCCCTTACTCATGAATCAGAGAAAATGGGAATTACACATATTAAAGAGGGTAAACGTCAGTAATCACAGCGCTGGGAAGGATGCTTGAGGACTCATCAGGCCCACTGCTGCTTTTTTAGAGACACTTGTTTCAAGGAGCCACTGTGTTTAGTGGCTGGCAGCAACACTGCGACGGGCTAAATTACAGATTTCACCTAGAATATTCACTGTCAGCACACCTGCATCTACTCCCAAGCCTCCACGAGTCTCCGTCTCCACGCTGATGGTGCGCACCACAATAACGCCGTCTGACCGCCCCCCCACTCCCCGAGTCACGCAGCAGGCAGGTCGAGTTACAGCCTGCCATGTTCGTTATTGTCTTCTGTGCATTGGTATTTCCAGCATGTTTGTCCGACATCGACTGCCTTGTGGTCCCTGATAGAGATGGGCTTGGTAGTTTTGACACGGAAAAGTTTGTTTGTTTGTCTGTCTGGTCAGCAGAGGTCACGCAGCAGTATGTTTGTTTGGCGGGTCAATTGAGTCTACTAACAGAGGAGGCCAGTGAGGAGAAGTGATGGAGGGAGAAGTGCTCATTAGTGGCCCTTTCCTCCTATGTGTTCCTCCTCTGGTGGAGATGGGAAGACCACCAGGCCCTTTACCCTGACTCCCAGATAAGATGTCTGGAGTCGCTCCACATGACTTAGTGTTGTTGGTACTTTGACAGAAAACAACCCTCAAGGGAAACTCAGGCAACCATAAATATTTAGGCACCAAAGAGCTTTATGGAGTTTGTTGTAAAAGGATTTATAGCAGCCTGGGAGGCAATGCATCAGTGTCTGAGGGCCTTAAGCATCCAGTGTTTACAGGACCCCGTATGAATCCTCCCAAAACTCTCAGCCAAGCCTGGAGAATTGGACCAAATAAGCACTCCAGCACCAGGAATGCAAACACCACAACTCCTCCAAATGAGTTTCAGAAAACAGGTGTGAGCGCAGCAAAAAAAGAAAAGAAACGAAAAATGACCTACAGATGATTATTCACAAACAAGTCAAGTTACTGGCCTTATATGGATCGACTTGGAAATATTGGTTCTGTGCCTTGTGAGGATTTGATGCAATTATTCGCTGTGTAAACTGAGACCAACAGCTAGAAAGGCCATCAATAAGCTTGTAAAAAATACATTTGGGGTTATGAATAGTTCAGGATCTGATTTACCTAGTTCAGCTGTGTATTGTTTAATGTAATATCGGCACTTGCTGTCTGTGTCAGATAGGAATTTCACCCCTGGACAGAGCCGAGCTTGTTGCTTCCCAATTTTGCCATCTTTAAGCTGAGCAGAACGATTCGAAAGATCTGAGCTGTGTTCAACAGGGAAGCTAAAAAATGGTTATTTTTTGCAATAACTCATTTTTGGGACAAACTTGTATGCTTTAACCATCCAGCAGACACTGAGCAATGTTAGCATCCATTTAGTCGCCTGGTTCCCCCACCCCCCAATACACTCTTTTTGGTCACTTGTGAGGCAAATGTTTGTGTCTTTAGCTGCTTACCCTTTCTGTCTGTCCATTATTTGGTGCTAAGCAGTCAACACTCACTGAGTTTTATAATGGTTTTCCAATAGAAATTTCACAAATGTAGAGAAATTGTAGAGATATTTTGTGGACTTTTCACAAAGCTTTGCACCAGGAGGCCCTGTGGTGCATGGAGAATGTTATGAAAGTGAGAGTGTCTTAAGTGCTTACAGTCTTGCCTTACCACACCAACGTCAGCCAAGGATCTGCATAACTTGGATCTAAAGTTTGACTCCCCCGATTCAGACTTTTTGAGAAAGGGAGCAGAAATCAAAACAGTTACATTGTGGGCTGTAAGGCTGAAATTTGAACATATGCAAACTTTTCAGACATGTGGGAAGTTTGGTGATTGCTCTCTCTCTTTAGTGTAAGTGACACCTTTCACATACTGGTTGAAGTGTCCCCTGTTAAAGCCACTTAAATCACTGGAGAGCTGTTTGTTATTCAAATTCAGCCTCAGCATGCCATGGTATGATGTGTTGCACAAAAAGCCTTTATGGATATACGCTCTTATAATAATGGCTCGTTGAACCAGGCGTAAATAAACAACCATGGCGGGTAGCTGATTAGTTATTGTTTCCTCTGTGGCAAACTATTGTTGCACTAAAACAACGGCACTCTCTAAACAAATCACTTGTAGCAGCAGGCTGTCTGGGCAGCCTCCACCGCAACTCTTCCTTTACATTCACTCTCCTCATCAATGTTGCATGAGGGTGTTATCTGCATCCCTCTCATCTCTCCCTTCCTCCCCAGGTTTTTATCTGACCAAGCTCTTTCATCTCTATCCTTAAGGGGAAGCCGGACATCTCGGTCCACTATCCACGCCGCCCCTGTCTCTGCTGGCCTAGCTGCTCCTCTCTTCATCCTCCCATGCTGCCCTTTACTACCTCCCCGCAGGGTCACAGGGCTGCTTTGTCCCAGATTGCTGGAGGATCAGGATTCCTCATTATCCCTTTAACTGTACATTTATCTGACAAGACAGAAGAGAGAGAGCGACCCCCGGCATCATTAAGCTTTAATAGACAGCCAAGAAATGAGGGAGAAGCCATAAAAGCAGGAGCCGAACCAGAGTTTCTCTTTAATGTCTCTGATCGTCCTGACAGGATTATTAATCAGGAACTAAAGGAATTTAAAACCTTTGCTCTTGGCTTCCTCACTTAGAGTCTTTAGCTTGCACCATTACATAGCAACCCAGGGTCAGGAGGTCTGTAGCTAATTGGTTCTACAGGGTTTTGAATAACAATGAGCTGAGCCCAATTACTGAACTACAGAGAGGCGGAGATGAGAAGAGAGGGAGGGGGACCCGGTGGAACAGGCACAAGGATGCAGGGAGGAGGCGGAGGAGGAGATGAGGTGGGGGGGAGGCTTTTTCACGGCTGCTGTCTCCCTCCTCCTTAGAGTGGGGATATTAATGAGATCAGTAAATGAATGCTGGCATAGATGGGGATGTGCTGCTGTAGAAAAACAGCCGCCCTACCCCTGCAGGACAGCAGCAGCAGCAGCTCCTCATTCACTATTCCATTTGACTCGCACGAAATGTGTGCGCCACGTTCTTTTTGTCCCAGATTTTTCCCCCTTCTTTGCATCACATGTTCATTTATTAGTGATGTATTTTCCTTTCTTTGCTCTGACACAGGGGATCTGTTTCTGTGGTCTTTTGATAGCTCGGCCGTATAGCAGTCTGCCTTGTTGAGCCTTTAATGTTGTCTTCGGGGGTTTGTATTCAGCGGTGGCTAATGCAGTTAGTCCCAGCAGTTTAGAGGCAGTTTGGTAGTAAATTCACAGTCACTCCGAGGCATAACAGCTGCCGATTGTTCCTTATTTTTGTGACCCCTTCTGCTTTGGTCCACATCAAGACTTGTTTTTCATCCTCTTGCTTACCCATCATAACGTGCTGCTGCTGCTGCTGCTGCATATCCAGTGGGTAGATTAAGCCGAGCTGTATCTACACAATGTCTCTCCACTCTAGTGTGTCATGGCCCGTCTTGCCCTGCTTGTGCTGATGAAACTAGTTTGGGTGGAAGCATTATCAGATTTAGAGAGCTAATTTGTTGCAGCGGCAAAAGGACCGTTCATCCTGTTCAAGGGATGCTTTTTTCACTTTGGTGGTGCTCCGTATTTTTTATTTTATTTTTTTTTTAGCCCTTGAAACATTGCATCAGTGCTGAGCTGTAAGACTTTTAAATTGATCTCTGCTTAAATAATCTCTTTCAAATTCATGAATTCACATCGAGCAATCCCCTCTTCTGAGCATTCATCACTTTCAATAAACCCCCGAGAAGCTGTCATTATGCCTCCACCTCCTCATCGTGCTCTAAACTGCTGTTCAAGGGCTGCAATTTGGAAATGTGATTTAAATATTGCTTGAAATGGATAGCTCGTATTTACCTAAGCCCCCCCCTTCACGGTGCCAGAGTCTGTCATGCGATGAAAGCCGGAGGATGTCAACTGCACTTCCTGTGCATGAGTTGTAGACATTAATTGCTGCTAGCACAAAGTTTAGCCCCGACCTTTCCAGATCACAAGGCAAACAGAATTCTCTGTGGGCCTGCTTTTCCGCACGCTTTTGTCACTCCTTCTTCATGGCTGGATTTCTCCGAGATGAGAAAGGATTGTCTTTGCTTACACTTTTAATCGGCTATAGAGCGCTGAAATACTCCAGCTGGAATGAGAAGGAGATAAAGGCCTTCTTAACTCCAGGCTGCAAATGAACTACAAATCCTTGAGCTGGATTGCTGTTCATTCTTCAGTTATGTAAGCCCCAAATCAGTTTTTTTCCCCCTGTTCCCACTCAATGGTGTCACTGTGTATATACAAATAAATTCTTGACAGACAAGCCTTATAATCTCGTTCAACTTTCAAGTACAAGCATTAATAAGAGCACGAGTCAATTTTTCCCAGGGTTTAAAAGTAATCAACACGCTCGCTGCGTGATGATCAACTCATGATGGCTTTGAATATTCATCACCAGTGATTGATTGGCTTCATATAGGTTTGTGCGAGGCTGTCTTACAAATACGCCTTTGAAATTCCTCCTCGGCAGCGTGCTTGGATGTGGATTACGCGTCGAATCTCATCTCTTTAAAAATGGTTGCGAGTGCCATTCATTCCAAACAATCCTTCTGAGCCCGTAATATATTCTGAACTCTTGAATCTGCATATTTGCGTACTGTAACCGAGTTGCAGCTGTGGTCTCAGAAGAGTTTATCATTATTTCACATTTATTTTGTCTCCCTAATTACCTAATTAATTCTGTTGTTTTGATTGTGGTGTTTACCGTTTGTTTTGTGGAGGCGTAATCCTGTTCTATTTGTCTGTTTGAAGAAGGAGCAGTCTCGCTGAATTATTCATGCTGCACTCCAGCGACAGCACAGCCGTTTAAATGATGAAGGCATTTATGAAATCCTCTCTCTCTCTCTCTCTCTCTCTCGCTCTCTCTCTCTCTCTCTCTCTCTTTTTCACACACACTTTCTCCCTTTCTCACTCTAGCCTCTCTCTCTCTCCCTTTTTCTCTCTTTCTCTCAGAGAGGGCCTGAGGCGATGGAGTGTAAGGAGGGGAGAGGATTTCACAAGGCGATGAGGTGATGGAAAAACATGTCCCTCTAATGTGTCTCACCGATCTCAGAGAGGGCCGGACCCCAAAGCCACGTCTAACCTGACGCTATAATTTGACCTTTTATCTCCACTTCTCACAGGAAACAGTGCTCCGCCCTGCTCATTGTTCAAGCCTCTATGTGTGTGTGTGATTTTCTGACCGAGCCAAACCCCCACTGAGCAGAAATGTGGACACTTGAGCCGACACAGGCGCTCTGAAGTGCTGCTGAGGTGTCAAAACGTTGTTCACTGATTGGATATCACTGTGTCATGTGGTGGCTCGGTGTCCACTTCACACCTTCAGCTGTGACTTCTTTCAGTGTTGACGAGACTCGATAGAGCACGAGTCAGCAGAGGCTGTGGATCTATTCAAGGTTTACTGACATCTGGTTTGATTTTTCCCCCTTTTTTTAAGAAAATGCTTTGTCTCCGCTCTCAGTGTGGTCTTAATGGTGTTCCCACTCAAAGAGTATTGGAGGAGGAGGAGAGAGAAGAGGAGGGGGGTGATGGGGCTCTCTGGAGATTGTCTGTTTGCTGTGTTTACTGCCAAACCCTTAAGGACTTACAGGCACTTTCATCAGCACTCAGCAGTACATAATACACACCTCCCCGCCTGTGTTCGCTCAGCTTCTAATGTCTTATTTCACTCTCACACACTCTTATGCGTTTCTGAAAAACTATATATGACACCTTTGAGTCCCAGGGGTCACTTATGTCCGTCTGTAAGGCCTGATTACCATCTTCTAGTGGCAGCACACCATTATACATTTACATGAAAAAGATCTTACACCAGACATCATTTGTTTGAGCTTCCTTTCAGGGTTTCCCTGTGGGGCGGCATTGTCCTTAAAATGCACAAATCTCAGATAGTAGCTCTGGTTTTCAGGAGGCCTGTTTCTTTTGACGATTGCGAGCTTGATGGACGTTATCAGCCGCCATGTGACTCCAGGCTCAAACAAAAGCCTTGAGCAAATAGTATGTATGATTTTATTAAAAATCTTTCCTAATGTGTTGTTTTCTCTCTGTGGGCCTGTGGATTTTGCATGCTATTTGATCTGCCCTAAACATACATCTTTAATCTTAGCTGCAGGCTGTGTGAGAGGTAATGCGTGTCACTGCCTCTCCACTGAGTCTGCGGGCCTGCTTTTACACCACTGCAGTCCCTCTGGGAGGCCTGCAGAGGGCAGCATGCTAAACACAGCATCCTCTCCTACAGCAGCTCCTTTACACCTGCACCACCCCCTCCTCCTACTCCTCCACAACTATCTCTATTAAGGTACATCTTCATTAGCTCACAAGAGGAAATAAAAAAAGAGAAGAAGAAGAAAGAATAATAATAATAATAAAAAAAAACAGGCTGAGAATGAAACCATCATGGGCCCGCGGGGTGTTCTACTGTTTGTACTGACACAGAGGACGAGTTATGCTAATTGAGAGTTCTTTGCATAATTAGGCAGAAAAAACTTTATCATTATTATTAGTGGAGAATAGCCAGACAGAGGGTAATTTCAAGTTTCCCAGCAGGGTGCTGGCAGAGAACAGAAACAAAAAGGACACACTCTCAATGTTATTCCTGCTGTCTTTTGATGCAGGGAGCATAATTCATCTAAGATACTTAGCCTGAGTACGCTTTAATGATGATGACTTTTCCCAATGTGATTTTTCAAAGTGTTTTAATGTATTGTCTTCATAGTGGATGTGTTTGCTGTGGTAAATTCGAGGACTGCATATTAAGTTATCCACCTAAATGAGATATTTTTTTCTTTCGTGTTTAATGAGCCTTCACTTTTTGCCATTTTTTTTTGCAGACATCTTCATTCTGCTTTTGTGTGTGTGCGAGTGCGTTGTGGTTTGTGGCACATGTTCGGTCCTGTGTTGAGACTGGGAATGTGTGATACCACTGAGAGGTGATGCGGCTAGCCGCTCAGCTACACAGGGCTGTGAGTAAGTGGGCCGTGGTTATAACAGGCACACAGGGCAGTCACAACAGAGTGCTGAATCTATTAGTTCCTCAGCAGGATTTCAGCAGGTCATTAGGGTTCAGTAAGATCCTGTGATATCCTGTTATGCACTTTACCTCTTCACTTAAGTTTGATGATGCTACAGCCAGTGTGTGTAGGAAGATGTCTTTTCCCTAGGAGCGCGGGGCCTGTGCTTGCTTGAAGACGGTGAACGATAGTTTATGCCGCAGTAAGTATTCCTTTCAAAGGCTTTACAAGGCACTGGGGATTAAGAGACTGTACCACACTCATCTCATTTGTGTCAGAGCCGAGAAAAGGGAGCACTCTAAACACACACTGCACCAATAAGCCGTATAGGATAGAGTGGAGATGAGGGCTCTCAGAAACATTGCACCTGCCCCAGTTGTTCTCCAGCAACATGGCCGTCTGTGCACCGCCTGCTTCACAAATTCAGGGAACATTCCCTCGCTTCAAAGGTTCCCCTGCATTTTTTCATCTCTGTGCACCAGCCCACGGCCAAAACCACAGATTAATATTTCAAAACATGTTTCTTGCTTGCACCCCGACTCCCCCCTCTTCCCATCTCCCCGCTTCTCTCTATACCTCCCCTCCCTCCTTTGCCTCAATGATGCCCCCCCCCACCCCCCAATCTCCACCCACCCACACCCCCAGCATCATCTCTCACACATGCAGCCCATTCCCTGTTCACCACTTATTCTCCTCTCGCCCCCGCCCCAACCCCAACCTGCCTGCCTCCCCGCCTGCTTGCTCGCCAAAATGTGTGATATTTTTCCATATCTCAAGTTTTGCTGCTCCACTGCTCTCTTCAATCCAATCACCAGTGCAGTATGTTTTATGGATTAATAAGAAATGATCTTGGAAGGTCCAGTCAAGGCAGCTGAGGAGCCAAAAGCAGAAGGATGAAGTGATGAAACAGAGGGGGAGAGGGGCAGGGTGCCGTCTGCAGTCGAATTTTAATGAGTACCAAGGGGAATATCCAATTTTTTATTTTTTTTTTAATGGGGTATCCTTCTGGTGCTTTGCTCTAAATCACTGTCACACAAACAAGGTATTTCCCATCATGCCTCTGATTTGGCTTGGTAACTGTGTCATCCCGTGGCAGAGACACCTCACCGACGCACCTGCTCCGCAATCCTAATTGAACAGATGATCTGCCAATTTGTCATGTTTATCTTCAGAGGCGTTCTGGCGTCAGTGCCCCTGCTCTGCTCAGCCCCCTCAGAACACAGTGCAGATGTTAGCAGAGCCTTTTTTTATGACAGATCTTGTAGTCATTACTGAATAATTCATTGCAACATTAATGTCTTTAGATAGCATCTCCAGCATCTTGCTCTGCCTTTTTGGCTCCCTCTCTCTCTTCATTCTCCGGCTCCTCACAAGGGAAAACTTTATTATTCTCTCCACTGACAGCAAAGTATATGGATAAAAGATAATTGCCTGGCTTGACTCAGCCATTGATATGAAAATAGAATTGAAATTATTCACCGTGTTTTAAAGGTTAGTTGAAGGTTATTATTCAGGGAAAGGTGTTCTGGAAAGGAGTGTCTATGCGCAGCCCAGTGGCAGACCTGACAAGACATTTCTGAAAGGCTAATATGCTATGCATGCTGCAAAGGCCATGCAGTGAATAAACAGAAAGGGTCTCCTGAGATCTTAACACAGGAGAAGTCAATTATTTATGAGCAAATTATAGCTCACTCTGTGCATAAATATGATACGCTCCAAAAAAAAAGAATGAAAAAAAGATGTGAGCTTGATTGTGAGCACACCCCACTTTCTTTTATTCACTATATTGTTTGTCCTTTCATTCGCGCTTCCCTGCATGGTGGAATGTAATATGAACACTCTAATGAAGAGCGAGAGGGTTTTCTCAACCAGTTTAATGTATTCGATCCGTTGCATGCTTATAGGCTTGTTATGGTTCAGATGGACTTTGAACATGGGCTTAATAAATCACCTCCGCCAGCAGTCGTCTGATGTTTCTGCTTAACAGCTGCTCTGATGTCTGTGGTTGGCCCAGCACTACTTACGCCACTCTCTATTACCATGGCAACTGTGGGGACGTATGCAGGTAGCATGCTGTAAGCTGGAAGAAGTCATGGTGTGCTTTTTGATAGCAGCCATAGAGGAGCAGACAGCCGCCTGCCTGTCTGTCTTTCTGTCTGTCTGTCAGCAGGCGGCTGGTCCGCTGCACATGTGAGCTAATATCTAGTCAGGTTTGTCTTTTAAAGATTCCTTTATGCATTTTAAAGCTTTGTTTTTCTTTGTTCCCTGACTTGAATGAGTGAGGTGTAATGATATTGTTTGGTTTGTTTTCAATTCATACTTAAAAATCCGTTTTAGAGTATTTATGAGCAGATTTCCTCTCGTATATCTTTATTTATAGGCAGGAGCATAAAAGCAAAGTAAGGCTAAACAAATCAGTTTTCACACACTGATTTGAAGTCAGATTGGAGTCTGACTTCCATGTAAAGGCATCAAAGAGAAGTGAGACGAGAGGCAGAAATGAGCACTTCTTCTAGGAAGATGCTGTGGTTCACACCTCCTCTTCACCTGTTTCCTCAGCCTCTCGTTCGATCCTTTTTCTGTTCATCGAGCTTCGCTGACTTCATTCAAAGATGCAGGTGTGATCACTCACCCATTCACTGTTAGTTAAGACCACCTCTTCTGATCCCAAAATAGACAGTTCCAGTTCCTTCCATAAAAAAATACCTTGCTTTTTAAATATTTCATATAAATTTTCGATTTGTCAAAGTCATTCAGATACTTGATTTATTTGTTGTTTTTTTTAAAGAAATGCATAAGCATGGATAGAAAGCGCTCTCTAGGCTCAGTATTGCAGAATTGTGGCTTCCCATTTCTCAGTTTTGTTTTTGACACCAGCTACTGTGCTGCAAGTTGATCAGAATTGATCAGAATTGATCAATTCTCTTATGAATTGTCATTGGGTTGTCATTGGCTCCATTTCGAGAGTCACTACCATTACTAAGCAGAAATAAAGAGAAATAAAGAGAGATTCGTGCAAATTAATTGCATGTTGTGGATCAAACATAGCAGCATAATGGGGTTATTTCTGTCCTGGATGCAGTTTTTCACTTTACCATTTATCTCGTGCTTTTGTGCAATAAAAAAAGTCTACATTGTTATTTTCCTCCTCTGACATGCAAACTGAAATCAGCCAATTGTAGTGCAAGTGCAAGAACTGATAAGCACAATCGATAAGCAGGGAGACTAACAATTCCAAGAAAAAATGACTGCTGGGAACCAGTTTTCTACAAGAGCCGGTTCTTGATTCCCATTCCTAACTGTAAGGATTGGTTATTCAATTGTGGGCTAAAACATTCAGCACTGCTGCTGCGCTTTCATGCAAGTGTTTCCACTGGATCATACAGGGGCAGATTTAGGCCTCCACTGCTGATGACAGACGGCATCATGTCGATATCTGTCTGCTCTTCTGTGTCAGGCCTCGAATAAAGATCATTGACACCGTATCTCTCTCCCTCCCTCCCACCTTCCTTCCTTCAGCCCTGTCTTGCACTGTGGAAAGAAATTGGATCCTCTTCTTAAAGCTAAGCACTTCAGGATGAAGTTTTTCTGAAGCCAAAACTGCTTGTGTGATTACAGACAGATCGATACCTTGTGGTGTCTCCAGCCAGTTCACCCTGCTGGCACAGGAAATGATGCGATCCATGCAGCTCTGACATTGACAGGCCCCAGGGAGGCAACAGCTTCACTTACTAGAAAAATGCTCTCCATTAGCTCGGCTGGGTGGCTTTGCCCTGTCATTGTTATGCTAGCGAGACTGTGACATTTATGTTATGTGGATGGCAAATGCCTTTCTCATCATCTGCTCACAGCACAATTTAAATTTTCATCAACTTTGATGGACAGCTCCTGAAGAATTATCATCAAGAAAATGAAATCTTTCCTGACCCTAAATGCCACCGCTGCTGCCACTCCTTGACGGTGTCCCACAGTGCTGCTGACAAAGGCTGTAGACAGTCACACAGTGTCTCCCTTCAAGCTGCTGCCCTTTAGCTCTTGTGTTACTGATCAGAGGTTAAACCTCACGACTTTTCTCATAGTCGTGGAGAGGCCTGGTGAGAGGCCACGTCCTTTCTCAGACCTCAACAACACCCAGACCCCATGCCCTCCCCTCTGCCCAGGAAGTGGTACTCATATCCATGTCAGAGAATAGTGGTACTTTAGAGCAGAATGTGTGTGTGTGTGTGTGTGGGTGTGTGCGTGTGTTTACGGCTGAGCCAGCATCTCTTAAACCCAAGCACTTGTATTGACCCACCTCCCATCTCTTTCCCTCTCTCTCCCTCTCATCCCCCACGGTTTCCTTGTTTGAAACAATATAGCCTGCCTGTTGTTATTGATTCAGAAGATTGGACCCTGGTAAGTGCTCCTTCGAGTCTGGTGTTATATTAAGCAATTGTTCCAACAGCAGATGACAGGGCTGAGAAAGTTTTGGCTGACTCTAATAGGCCTGGTATTACGTGTGTGTTAATTGATTGGATAGCAGAAGGGGCGGGGGGGGGGGGGGAGGCTGACTGTGAGAATTCAGGGCTAAGCAGCTGATAGTTGGACACTAATTCGGAACATTCGAACAGTGTGACAAAATCGCTGTGGTCCAAACAGTTACATACACTCGCTTAACGACACAGGCCGCTCTCTTGTTTTGATGAAAGCACATGATAATAACATGACCGTACACAAAAAGAAAAGTTTAGAACTTGTCTAAGGGGCATATCAATCCATACCCTCAATCTTTTTTTTCTTCTTCTTGGCATTAGTGAAGCCTAACTTCATCCGGTCGGCCATGCTGGGTGTATTTGCCAAAGCGCCTGAGCTGCACAGCCAGTATCCAGACATTGTCAGCAACACAGGGGTAGTATTGCATGGAAGGTTGTTTTATGGAAGCCACCCGAAGTAAACGCTCCATTCATCCTGTCTGTCTGCACTGGCCTCCATTTCCTCTTCTGTCACACGCATGGTTAAGACCAGCTTGAAGCATTTATCACAGAGCCAGAACATGGGGTGGGGTAGGTGGTGTGCTGGTGGAGATCAAGCAAAGGGAAACCGAGCCCACCTTGCTCTTTGTTTGTCTAACATCCAAACATCTCTCACTTGTCAGGGAAACGTCAGCAGTGAAATCCCCCCTCAGTTCTGCTGTCAGAGCTGCACAGCGATTCAGCATCAGTCTGATGTCTCTGGAAGTGATGACATTATTTTGACAGTCGTAATGCATTATGCATCTAATTCCATTAGCTGTGAGTGGTTATCGTTTGTTTTCAATGAATTTAGTGTGCATGTGTGTGTGTGCACGTGGGTGTGTATGTGTGTGTGTGCGCGCGTGCACACATCTTTATTTTGGTCAAGTGAATCCCATTAGATTCCATTTCCAATAACAGCATGTTCTACTGTGGTTGCATTTCAGTAGAGAGGTAATTTGCTAATGGCATGGCCCTTATTAGAAAGCAATTATTATTAATTACCAGTGGGTGATACAAGAGCTGATTTAGTCTTTAAAGCCCACTGTTTTTCTGGCAGTGTGGCCAGTGTGTGAGTGTGTGTGTGCACATATTTGTGTGTCTGTCTTTCTCGGAGATGATTGCCAGCCCCACGCCATCGCCCTCACCTCCCACTGGCCTGCTGCCAAGCAGCGACATTGTCATTATCAGTGTGCCAGAGGGCTGGGTAAATGTCATTATTGTAGCTTGTGGATTCCTCCAGGGAATCAGCAGCTACCCGTTTAATTTCTCTAACAGCCCGGGAAATATTTGTTGCATCACCAGCCTGGTTCATGGCAAACATCTATCGCTGCTATGCAATTAACGACATAGATCATTTACATAGTCACAGAGCTAATTTTCATAATGTTCCCTTTATTATCAGAGGAAGAAATTAACCCAGGAATTTATTTACACACCCACTGCAAATGGTAACAGTGTGCTAATTGGCTGTTAGATGATTAATAAGCTTATAGCACATGCTAATGAATGGTGCACTCACTGTTTCAGAGGTGCTCCAGCACTGTGCTTGTGTTTTGGCAGCTTAATTAGACAGATAATTATGTACTTGTTGCTTTCACTTTCAAGCAAATACCATCAAACATTTTAAAAGATTAAAATGGCTTGCACGGGTATGCTTGTGTTGGTTCTGCTTTGTTTTAAATGGCCACGAAACATCAGGGCTCTGATTTGTTAGCATCCAGTGGGGTCTATAAAGGATCTAAATGTATGTATTTGGGGAATGTAGGCCTTCATTAGGTGGATAAATCAGAAATAAATAATGAATAAATTATTGAATATGACAACTACATCGAGTATGACTGCATGTAAAACAAGCAAATTCACTAAAAACACATGATGTTTGGTAACATCAAACATTCAAATTCCTGAAACTTTATCATCGTTAGTAATATAGTGATCATTTGATGTTCATGGTGCTGTTGCTCTTAAAAGACTATGTCCACTCTTAAGTAACTCTTAATTTCATGAAACAATGACAAAATCCATCTGACAAGAAAGGCGAGTTTGCCTCATTATTGCAGTGTCACAGTGTTTAAAATGCTACTGGTTGGGTAGGAGGACAGAAAGAGAGCCCTTTTTTTCTACTTCCCAAAACATAAAGCAGCTCTTTGTTGATAATCACTGCAGTTTGTAGCCGTCCTTACACAAGGCCCCAATCTGGAGCAGCTTCACAGAGAATGCAGTTTTGTGGTTTTGTTCTGTTTGCTCCCTATAGGATAAAAGTCAATGGTTGGCTGTGGTGTTAAATCCTCTAGGGAAACTGGATATGAATATTTGATGTAAATCCTCCTTTTTATCAACTGACATGACTCAAAGCAGGGGTCCTCATTGATCTGGTGTTATAAATACAGATTCAAAGAACTCTCCCCAAACAACTCCCTGATTAAAGCTGTGTTTATACGTTCTGTTCATGACTGAGTGAGATTCACACGCAAGCCCAGAAGAATGCCCGTGTAGTAGGAGCAAAGCTGTGAACAGGCTGTCTTTAATGTGGCTCCCACTGGCTGTTGTGAACACCGAGTCTCTGGATCTGCTTCAACTCATTAGCTCCCAAACTTGGACTGAATCTAATATGTCATGCTCATGAATCAAATCCACAGAGAGATGAGCAGATACAACAGAAATACAAACTGAGACGCGTTTTCCCGATGTATGGTTCAACAGATTTGTTTCCTGTGGAACTCTGTGGCATTTTTTTCTTTTTTATTAACATGCTAGTTTTCATATGGCAGAAGATATATTGTGCAAATGAGTTTCTCTTTCATCCACAAAGCGAAAAGACACGCTTCTATCGCGCACACTCCAGCTTAATATGCATCTAATTACATTGTACATGTTGTCTGCTTTCTCTGATAGTCCCATTTGACCTTGACTCAGACTTTTACTGGAATCTCAGTCATGAATGCTGATTAAAGAAACTTGAATAGCGCCTGTTCCATTCTGCAAAGACAGATGAATTTCGAAACTGCACGCCAATAGTATTTCAATAGGCTCTTGGCCTTCTGTCAAACGTCCATTTGTGAGTTTAAATGACTGGTGAATTTCATCTTAATTACAACGAAGTTAAACCAAGCCCAGAGTTCATTCTCATTTTGTTCACTTTGCCAATTATGGATGTGGCTGGCAACGCTGTGGCTTCCACCTCTCATTTCTCAAACTCGTATTGTCCCTGGAGCAGAGAAGATTGGTACGTGCCCGACGTCCCGCCGCTGTGCTCAAAGTGAAGCAGATGAGATTACTCTGTGTGCATGAAGACGGTTTCACCTAATATCAACTATGAGCCTGCCCCATGCATACTAATCATATGGATATGCTCTTTGATATGAACCGGCTCTCACCTTCATTAGTGTATAAAATGAAACATACTTTTTTTCACATATTTGATATTCTGGGGAAGCGAGAGACTTCTGAGACTGATAACTGTGACAAAGACTCGCTATCTTCTCCTGCTCGGTTCAGTCTGCACTGAAGAAAAACCTCACTATAGAGCACATTAATACCCGGGAAACCAGGACAGAGAGGTATTTTTGCTTGCATTCAGCTGCTTTAAGAGGGACGGCTAATTCATGTTTTCCCATATCAGATTAAATTTGCTTTCTTCATGCATGTGCTAAAGATAATCTGTTCCAGAGCTCAGAGTTATGATTATCCTGGTGGCAAGGACAGAAACATAGAGAGGCTATAGCAGCCCTAAGTAATTAAATTAGCCCTGAATGGCTAATTGGATCAATTTGGAAGGCAGACACTGTCAAGGATAAGAGTAATCATCTATGCAGCAGCAATCTTTTATTGCTCAGCCACGTCTTGTAAAAAGACAAGGTGTGATCCAGAAGGTTAATGTAATTACTGTCCAATTCTCTCACTCACTGTGCACAATAATGCTAATTAATCTAAGATCTCTGGACTATAATGAAGCGCGACAAGCCAGGTAATGCTGATTATAGTTTTAAGGACATGACTGAATGTTCTCTGTTATTTCCTTGTCCTAGAGTCTGTGATGATGCTGTAATTAGAGCACTCATTTCTCGCACTTTTACAAGACTATTGCCTTCACTGAGAATTTGATCTACTGCAAGAGGAGTATATTTGGTTCTCACCTGGATGGCATTTAGTATGATAGTCATGCATTTTCCCCCAATAAAGCAGTGATTTACATTTCATCCAAGGCAAGCTCCCCCGGCTCAGCGAGGTGTAAAGCAATGTAATGAGAGAAAGACTTGGCTTATGAGCAGAGCATTCATATTCATTAGCAGCTGACATTAACATATGATGCCCGTGACTGATCTGTGATGCATGTTTTATGAATGCAGTTAATGGCACGCTGACAGCACGGTGAGCCATAAAGGACCAGAGCAATCCACCAAATGAAAGCCACAGAGCAGCGGGACGATTATTGATTCTCCCCTGTGTCCTATTGATCTCTGACGTTTTCATCTGGCACAGAGCTGCTAATCTGCTGTGTATCAGAGAGACACCCACAGTGCAGCCCATTGACTCTGCTATCAATAGCCACAAAGCTGGATATCATTAAATCCTCATCACTTTGTTTCCCCCGGCCAGCCGCCACAGACGACTGAGCACTCTGCGTGACCTCTGAAAAACCACTGTCCACTGGCTTGTTTATGGCCTCAGCTTCTGGTGCCTGGCATTTACTGCCTCCTTTTTAATAGGCCAGTGTAACAGCTTTGTTGTACACAGAGCTGATATTGACCACTGCCGAATAGTGTGTGACTGGTTTATCCCATCAAGTGAGTACATACAGGGCTTCAAGGTAGCCCATAGTTAATGGAAAATAAACTCTAGCTTTGTCTGCAAACAAGGACAATATGTGGCTAAAAGCCATCAAGGCAAGTGTTAAAAGCAGCTTACAAGCTTACTGAAAACAAACACTGGGTAAATTTACACATTTATAATCCCATACAGCAATTAAAACAGCTGGGTAATGTCTTTAAACTGTTCTCCCAAGAAAATCAGCAGCGTCAGTTCTCTGACCCAAAATGACACATTTGCTTTTTCAGTTATCAACATTGGGAGCAAAAGAGTAAATCTGGTGACATTGCTATAGGTTCAAAGTAGTCCACATGGGAACGGGTAAATTATACCTGACTGACTGTAAATATAAGAAAGACGCAGCCACCCGAGAGCACCTATTAGTTTGTGGGTTCTCCTTTTAAAGTTTGGCATTTTGGCATCATGAGCAGAAATTAAGGATAATGCAGACTCATCCTGTAGGTATTCCTGGGTCTCAAAGCAAACCCTACTTTATTGTCTGTTTTACGCCATTATAATGTGAACATCATGTTGTTTTAAATAAGACTTTAAAGTAACCGCCAAAGCCATAAAATCACCAGGAAAGTGTTTACCGAGGTTATAAATAAAGCAAGAAGTTCAGTCACTTTTTCACTCACATGCCAATGGATGCATATATGACTCCAATAATTATGTGTGTGCTACTGCTGTTTAATTTAGAGGCCTCATTAGTATGTGAAAATAACTCTTATTATGTCACTATGATGTCATTAGGGTCAGTAATTTCTCCCAAACTCTCCCTGGATTAGCCCTTTAGCTACTAAGAACAAAAGAGGAAAGACATTCCTAAAGAGGAAAATAATGACTCTCTCTTGTTTATGCCTCTTCCCAGAGGATGAATAATGTGATAGGTCGGAGCGTGATAATATGCTCATCATTGTTTCCACCTTGCACTGTGACAAAGTACCAAGTAATCAGCAGGACAACACCAATGAGAAACATTGCAGAGATGATAGTACAGGAGGAGCCACTCTCCCACAGAAAATGGGGCCGTAGTGGGACAAGGACGGGTGACAACGGGATCAATGATGCTCAGGGTGTGGGGGTGACAAGGACAGGTGCCGGGGAGCACCCTACCAGGGGCCATTAGAGACGGAGCCTGCCTGCTGAGAGCAGACAGCGTGATAAACAGCTTCAGCTCTGATAATACTCTGGCTGATCAATAGCCTGTCTACCTGCTCTCCCTGAGGGACAAGCTGGAGCAGCAGCCATGACAGCTGACCCTCAGGTCATGTGTGTGTGTGTGTGTGTGTGTGCGTACCAGGTCCCATGATCACATATGCACAGGGTAGGTTTGGGATGGTGAATGGAGCAAACTATCACCGAATCAGACGGAGCATCACATTGGCCTCTTGACCTTTCCGCCTAACCTTATCTTCACAGTGTAATAGAATCAACCAAGCATATCCAATTAGTATCTACGTGTCCTTCAGTGAAGCTCTAATGGTTTATTCATGGTAGTACATAGGAGACATTTTCACATTCTCCCCTGCCATTCTCACACAGAGTACTTTGTTCCAACTATACTCCTCTTTTCTTTGGAGCGTTCATCCTAATAAGGGAGTGCACACAGGTAACAGTTACTGTCAGGTATTAGAACTACACCTGTACTGATAAGCTGAAGCATTCAGTTGAAGTGTTTTATGATTTTAGTACATTTGTTTTAGGCAAAAATGCCATTCATCCACCAAAAGTGGCAGGTTTTGCCACTTTTCATTGTCTTTAATGATTGCAAAATGAAAATTTTGCTTATTGTACTGCTGACTAAAATGAGAAAACAAAAGTTGAAGGTGCTGTCTGGGTTCTGTGAAACTGTAACGGATATTTTTTTAATACAATTTTCTGATATTTTATAGACAAGAGGAAAGGCCTGAAGCCCTAATTATAACTGACATGTGTGGTAGAGATGACATGTAGAAGCACTGATGACAACATTGTCATTGACATTATGTCGATAGCATTGCTGTGTTGGCAATGCTAGATGGCAATTTCTGCACCTGTGAAAATGAATGAGTCTCCGTAGGTTTACAGTTGCTGTAAATTACTGATATTTATTTTGTGCAGCTTTGACATTCTAAATATTGCACTTTTACTCCACATATTTGTTCAACTGTCGTCAGTTTTTATACAAACTATTTTTTCTGGCTTGTCTAATGCTTCTATTGTCACAATGAAAAGAGCCATAAATCCCTTACAAGTGTCATGAAAAAAAAATCCACCTGTTTTGGATAAAAGTAACTAAATGAAAGCAGAAAGAAGAGGAAGTAATAGTGTTTGGGCAAGTAGTTGCTGTGCTGCATCAGTGGGTGGATGTGGAAAAACAACAAGAAGTGAGACCCGCGCGCACATACGCACACACTTGCACACACATGCACACATACTGTGTTGTCACTCACTGAGGCAAGACCACATATCTGCTCTGAAGTCCTTTCTTCTCAACGTGCCTGTGTTATCGCACAGCTACAGTTGTGGCTTCAATGGCGGTGAGACATCCTGACTTGGAAAGTGAGACTCCATATCTTGAGCAACCCCACAAGCCATAAACCACAGGCAGCAGCTTCTGCAGCCCAGCTTGCTGTGACTTCAAACACTAACAAGCTGGAATAACATTTTGCTTGGGGTGGCTTCCCTTGACAGCTCCCAGCTGCTGGCAATCTGATGGAAGTAAGACAAGATTTATTACAGGCCTTGTCGCATTTGGATAAAACCTAACCACATCGTATAGAAACTGTGGGATCACAGAATGTGTCATTACAGCTTCTTTCTCTGAAGATCCACACAAGATCCAGGCTGGAATCAATCCACTGGAAAATCAATTTCTGTGTCTGAGCTTGCATCCCGCTGTCAGTGGTTCTTGAAAGCGATGTGTGGAATTGAATTGACATTTTAGGTTAACAGCGAAGCGGCTTCAATTTAAGCGACACGCCAAAATCAGAATAAAATACTAAAATAAAATAACAATCATCATCATAGGAAGAAGAAGCTGAAAAACCGTCATCCCACATAGTTTCAGCTCTCATGGTTTGTTGAGGTCTGTTTTTCCTGCGTGTTATTTCACAACAGGAAATGTGAAGTGAAGATGAGCCGGCAGTCTCAACCCCCGGGAGTATGGAATTACAAAGTGTGCATATGTGGGAGTCTGCATTTGAAAAATTCATACAGTGCCAGAGGACAGCGGTGAATTGTGTCTGCTGAATCACCCACTTAGCAATGACTATCAAATACACAAAAGCAACACTTACTTTACTTGACAAGTCTCAGCATGTAGTGCTGTCACAGTTCACAGTGTTACTTCATACCTGTGAGACAAGGAAGTGAAAGCACAAGTGAGCAATGCAGTTTCACCATTAAAAAGAAAAAAAAAACAAGAAGTGGGTGGAAAGTATATGAGTAGATTTGCACTTACAAAAGGAGTTTGTGAGCTGTCAGCACTGCTGTTGAAAGGTCAAGTACTCTGTGTCTGTGAGAGAGACAGTATGCTGTGTCTGCATATGGTAAGACATCAGCTCTGTGAGGCTGCAGAACAAATCTATCACAGATGCTCCGACAGACGAGCTGCTCAGAGCCGATAGGTGACACGTCGCTATAACCCAGCTCCTATCTTGCCATATTGTTTTCTAAACTGCTTTGCCTCCTCTCACCTTGACTTCGGTGTGAATTTCAGTACCGCAGTGGCTCAAATTACGTTAGAAGCTGCGGGAGCTGCACACGTCTAGCTTACACAGAGCACAGCTTGCTTGACTTTAATGAAATTATAATTAGGCGGTTTGTTTAAAACAAAACAATATGAGCAGGACGTCACAGGATACGTGCTGTTTGTGCTCCTGAGAAATGGACACGGGAAGACGCTGAGGCCACCCACCTCGACTTCAATATGAGGCAGGCGGGCTGTGGCCGCAAAAGCAACGAGCCCTCTCTAACCAGATAAATCTCTGCTTTCATGAACCACATGAGAGGGGCCTACATCTGCAGAACATTTCAGACTACATTTGGACTCGGTGCAACATACAATTTAAACATCAGAGAGCTGTGAAGAGGTGGAAATTAGGGATTTGGGTTTGTATGATGGAAATTTCTGTGGTTACAAAAACAGGATGAGTGAAGGGTGGCTATTCATCTGAGCTGGGTGGATTAAACAGAACACCTGTCTGCCTCAGCGGCTTGCCTTTCCTCTGCATGTCTGTCTGTCTGACTGGCTTTGGGTGTGTGTGTGTGTGTGTGTGTTGGGGTGCAACAATCTTGAGAAGCTCTGCAGACATATTGTGATGCATGATTTTTAGACAGAGCGCATCTTCGTCATCAATAACGCTCACCTATGCAGAGTTTGCTGTTGGTGAATCATCATCCGTGTGCCTCCCAGATGGGCTAAATGAAGTTAAGAAATGGAAGTTGATGTTGGCGATTGTTCGGTTTTTTTCCTGCCCTTTCCCCACATTATTTTGATTTATAGCAGCAAGTCAGATTGCATTGCGCTAAAAATAACAAAGGAGCAGAAGAAGCACTCGTGGTTCTGTGATTGTATTGATTCTGATAGCTGGCCGTTGTGTTTGTGTGGCTTGGGGCGTATTTTATTGAGGGCAGTGAAATAACAGAGGAGATGGGCTGGAAGTTTTCTATGTATACCAATCAGAATTTATAAATTGCTCCATTACCTTTATTTCCCTTGGTTACTCTGGGAACATTAGCAATCATTCTCTCATGGGCTTGGCTCATAAAACTAATAATCTGGTGATTTAGTGCCTCGTGGCACAGTGCACCCAGTCTAGCCCACTCTAATCCATTCATCTTGCCACCTATTAGTTTTATTTTGGAGGGACAAATTGCTTTCTGAGAGAAAATGGGTCAATAGGTGTCCTCTATTAGAAATTGCTAACAATGTAACTGCTTTTTTCTTTTTCTCTGTCCATGTGTTTGCTATAGTGAGGCTGATTATCATTCTATTTGCATACTGGGAGGTTGCCTCAATTATCTTTCTTGGGCTGCATGACAAATTGCAAATAGCCAAGGTTATATATGCAGTACTTAATTTATTCTGCATTCGCTTCTGCGAAAGTGTATGTGTGTGTGTGTTTGTCTGCGTGTGGGAAGTGGGCTTGATTCGCTGTGTTTGTGGGGCTCAAAAACAAGGCCCTCGCTACACATGCATTTACATGTGTACAGCTGGCCGTGCTGCAATATGAAATCAGCATTTTTCTATTTCTTTTGTGATGATAGAGATGGATGTCAGTGCTGTGAGCTGAAAAGACTTCTGCTGCATGGTGGCTCCATCCCACTGTCCCATTAGTTTCTCCCCAGGGAGAGAAAGACCTGGAATCTGGGGAGACAGACCCAGATTAGCTCACAAATCACTGCCCTGGGGACCATTGCAAAGCAGTGACTTCATCATTCTGAGACTTTCTGTCCTGTGATCTGGCTGACGATGCATTCCAGCAACAGTCGCTTTCAGCTGATATGAGTTGGCAGCAGACTGTGGTACAACACAGTCCACCCGAAACTGCCAGGGTTATTCAGCATCTATATGACTGCAGTAAGTTTGTCATTCCAGTTACTTGTTCTGTTTGTTTTACATGCGAACCAGCAAAGTTAAAGTTTACTTTCTAAACTGCACTTGCAGTGAAGTACACACTGAAACATTAGCTACTAGTTATTCTTGTTTGTAATTGAAAGTAACACTAATTCTTATGCTGCCTTAGTACAAATCCTGCAGTGCTGTTTCTGCTACTTGGTGGCTGCCACTGGCTGTGAAGTAGTTGTTTGTGAGGCCCAGTGTGTAGCTGGGTCTGTAATAAGGTCTGTGGGTCCCTCCCTCCATCTCTCCCTCAGAGGTCTGTGGTCACACAGCTGGCCCCATCTGGCCAACCGCTGCAACCTCACCACTTCCCCTCTCTGGGTGGGATGACAGTCGCAGGGAGCAGAGAGAAAAGAAGGATGGGGGGTGGTGAGGGGGGTTGCCCTTCCATTGGTCGTCCCCAGATGCGGCCTGTCTGTCTGGCTGACTGGAATTTGCTGTACATACAGTATATGAATAGAGAGGCTTTTAGACAAACAGGGAGGGTGTGTTTATGTATCCTAAAATGAACCCCTCACAGTCACATGGCACCTTTGTGGTCTCTGGACCGCAGCAGCCCGTCCCACGTCAGCGGTGTGTTCTTCCTCCGTCAGGACACACACCTCCACACAGCTGTAATACAGACGTTTATGAAAAGTGAGGCATGCTGTCCACTAATATCATTATCACGGCACACAGTGTGCAGCTGACAGTGAAAACAAATGCTACAGGGTGAACTTCTGCACTAAATAGAAGTTGACAGTTTTAATTCTGGTTCCTCTAGGGACTTGCTTTAACTGGCTGAGAGGAGTCATCTCCCACAGTACACCCTGGTCTTACTTTGTTAGTCCATGAAGGGTGGAGGGGATGCATTTGTCGCATGAGGGGAGTCATCGTGGTCCCCTGGCGGCTGGCCTCTGTCCCCAGCAGGCTCTGCTGATGTAATCTGCCAGACTAAAACTTACATTTACACAGGATGCACAGATGAGATAAGAGGCCCCAAGGCCGACTTATCTGCTGCTATCAGAGGAGAGGAGCCAAGCCAACTTTCCTTCTCCTTCTCCCCCTGTGTCCTACAGCCCTGTTGCTCTGTCAGACTGCAGCAGATTTGTGTAATGACATCAGAGGGAGACTGAGGCCTGGCGACAGTGGCCCAAAGGCGCCCGAATCATAAACCTAATTGGTGGCTGTCGCAAGTTAACTACATAGCAAATTTCCACATTCTCCCAGCGCTGCTTTATTATTTGAATTGCTGCAAGCTGGGAATAGCTGTCTTAAACAGCTTGTATCATTTGTAAGCAGCTTTTGTATAGAGGTACTTAAGCCTATATAAAAGTGTTTTGGTAGAGGAATGTCACTATACCTTTATTTGAGTCATAGCCTTTACTTAGCTTGCCTTTTATTTTGGAGGTTTGGGGATCACGAGGGCAGGTAAGTAGGACACAATGGGGGAAACATAATGTGCACATTTCTGAAGAATCTTTAGCCTCTTTGCCTAAGGAGCCATTATAATGATGTGTAGGCTGTCTCGGTTACAAAGCCATAGCCACTGCACGCAACCATAGTATCTCTGCTGGAGGCGCACACACACTACACTACCACATTCAAAATACCGTGTTTGGCCCAGCCAATCGGCTGGCTCCAGAGGCCAGGGTTAAGCGGCTTCCCGGCCTCAAAGCAGTAGGTCAGTGTGGAGAAAAAACATCACACAAGAGCCACAATTGCAGCCCTCAAACATGAAAAGTCTCTTTTTATTTTTGACAGGCTTCCCACTTTTAATGGCCGGGTCTACGTGCTGCATAAACAAACAGTGGAGCTTGGTCTGCACAAGCAGCCAACAGCGGTGGCTTTGGTGGTGAGCTGGATTACAGGCTACGATGGAGCTGTGGTTAAGATGGCACACACTGAGCTCTACTTCGACTCTGCGACAGTCAATCGAGCTTCTCTCCCACTTTCTAACAGCTCAGTGGTGACTGCAACATTTCCAGATGTCAGAGTTGTGGCTTCTGCACTAGCCTGTCCACACTGCAAGGTTCTCTTAGGTGTAAAAGTATTTCCTGCATCTGCAGTTGATTATAAACAGCAGTGAATTCATTTCTTCAGACACTTTAGAGACTACTGGAAATTATGTTTAAATCCTATACCTCCCATCCTAACATCACGGCCTTTTCCCACAGGAGCAGACAAATTTCTTCTAAAGAAAAAAGCCTCAGTTGAGTTTGAGTTAAAGAGGATTTAATTCCTCAAATAAAACTTAAATACAAAGTCAGGAGTGGAGTTCACTCCTGCCGGGATACAATACTATCAAATCCACCCTGTCATATATGTATATATGTTTGTGTGCATGCTACTGCTGCTGTGATGCATATGCCTGTGTTTGCTCCTCCTATTTCTGTTGCAGCACCTCCTTTTTCCAACACTGCTAATGACAGCAAGTTTAATTAGTGCCAGCAGATCCCCCCACTAACAGTAACTTCATTATCCGTTGTCAGCAGGCCAAGCAACACTGCACATAAACACAGCTCATTATGACTGCGCTCGATCTTTTTGTCTCCTCCCTGCTCCAGAATCTCACACTATTCATCTGGATCTATCTCTCTCTGCATATACATACATAAATCTCGCAGTATAATGAGGGTCCTCCAGTTGGGATGGATGGGAAGCCGTAAGGTCATTTTTCTCTCCCTGCAGAGACTGAAGCCAAAAATAAGCCAAACCCAGGCTTTTGTTATTAGCTTCCTACTAAAAGCTAGAGACAGCTGTGATGTGATGTGTGTTTCATGTGCAAAATTGAATTTGGCAGTTTTTATCCAAACAGTAAATTTGAAGATTAATATCAAATGAGTCTTAATCACGACACTGTTAATTGGAGTCAGACATGGTTTTAAACAGACGCTGGAACCAGTGTGGAATCTGTCTCGTATTGATTTATTCCCTGACCCATAAATCTAATGCATATTGCTCTGCCGCTTGCATCAAAATGCATCGATTGACCCGAGATCAATTTTCTAAAATAAAGACCTGCAATGCTCTGTGAAGGTTTATGCAGTCCTTACAGTGGTTCTGGCAGTGTAGATGTAACACTGTGCCAGTAAATCCAATCTCAGCCCACAGAGGAGTGATTTATGAGACTGCAGAGGGTAAGCTTTCATGACTTCACTCTCTTTTCTGGAGAGCTTTTGTATGACATGTAAATGTGATCATTTGCCTGGTCAATTATCCTCCATCTTTACTCTGTTTGACTGACTCTGAGCTGCATTTCAGCACTGTTTGGCTGCTGATAGAGAGATAACCTCAAGCCTTGTTAGATTCCTGACAGGCGTGGCTTGTCAGTCTGTGGTACTGAAACCTCCCTAATCAAAAAATCTCTTGGAGTGAGCCAGTGGATTCTGCAGGAGTGAGCGTCATCAAAGCCTTTCATGTTCTCTGGCTAAAGGGAGCGAGAGAAAAGAGGAGAAAGCTTTAGCAGGTACACTGTGCTCTTTGTTTACCCTTTCTCTTACCAATCTGGTGCACAGATGGCCAACAATTATTTCTCTGTGTGCGCATAGCCGCTGGCAAGCCACCAGCTTTTTTAGATTGGTGTAATCCTTTATTATTTATGATTGTCTGGGATTTTTTTGGATCAAGATTGAATACAATCTGTTGAATAACTGAGAGGAGCAGAGACAGCAGAGAGAAATGAAACGCAAACAAAGAGTGGGAACGGAGAAGTCAGGGCATCCATAATGAAGATGTGATGCTCACTGTTAGCAGAACTGCTCCTGAATCCAGCACACTTTAATCCCATTAACACTGACTAAATATACCATTTGTTTTAAGCTTGCCAGTGGTGGTGTTTATGCTAATAGCCTGCCTGCTTCAGGCGATTTCAGAAGACTTTTGGAGGGCACTGGCTAATAATTAGATTTAATAAGGAAGTCAATTTCTATCCTCATTTGAAATAAAAATAAGAGGCTTAGCCTCTCATAGGACAGGCATTAATTTGTTGATTTGGTCTCGCTTTCTCTCTCAGGGCTTCTGTCTCCATAATTCTTTAACCCTTTTTTGTCCTTGTTTAGGGGACAAGTTGGAAATAAATAGGCTGACAGCAGTGTTCTGGAAACCACACATACCTTTTCTTAACTGGGGGGTTGGAGCCTATACCAGCTGACATTGGGAAAGAGCAGGGGTTATCCCGGGAAAGGTTTGTCAGTCCATCACAGGGGCGACACAGAGAAACAGACAGCCATCTGCTCTCAGGTCCAATTCCCAATTAGCAATTAACCAAACAGGCACATATTTGGAGTTTCACAGGAAGCAAGCGCAGTGATGAAGGCACAGGGAGAACATGCAAACTTCACACAGAAAGAAAGATTCAAGCAGTGCGATGCATCGTTATGAGGCTCAGGCCATTTTCTTATCAACAGTATTAGCATGACAAATTCTGCAATTCTGCAAACCTCCAACTTCTGACAGGTGGCTGAAGGAATTAGGAAATGTGCTACACCTAGAGAAAAGATACACTGTGTCAAATAAACCAGGTTTATTTCAGAAAATCTCACCAGTCACCAGTCTGATTGGAAAAACTGGCACGAAGCTTTATTGGTGTTACAGACTAACAATGTCATATTGTAATCTGAACCTTAACTTGGGTAAGTATGTAACAAAAACAAAAAGAAAAGCTCCAACTGTCCAGGACGTCTGACCCTAGAACCTTCTTGTTGTGAGGTGACAGTGCTAACCAGCACCCGGCAGGTTTGTTTTAGGAGCCAATAGCATTTAGTGTTTCTTGTGATAAACTATGCAGTGATATGAGGCCTATAAAGATATGAATATTAGAAAGCAGGAGGATAGGAACTCTGAAATAAAGTGCAAATGCCTTAGTGATTTTTTTTTTTTTAACCTACATTTTTTCTTTCTTTTTTTGCCACCGCTGACTGTGATATAGGCTGGATAGGTGCTACTGTTCTGACCTGTCCCGCACAGCATAGCTCATCATGCCGGTCGACTGCTGGGAGCTGCTCTGCTGGACTCGTGAGCAGGGGTTCCAGCTGGAGGAGCGCTCTGATCTGCTGTCAGACAGCAGCCTTACTCTCCTCTATCCTGATAACTTCCTCAGCTCTCTATTATTCTTCTAGACCCAGTTGAGCTGGGATTTTTTTTTTTCTTTCTCTCTCTCTCCCTATCCTTCCACTCTGTCTCCCTTTTTCAACTTAATAATGGAATCAAGCGCCCCTCCAGAGCAAGCAGCAATGCTGGCCCCTGGTGAAGGAATCATTTTCAGTGAGCATGTGTCAGTCAGCAGGTATAGGAGCACTTGTGGAGTCAATTTGGCAAGGAGGAGTAGAGCTATAATACTGTGTGCCAGAGAATATGAAAAGCTCCTCAGTGAGACAGAAGTGGTGAAATGCAGTATATTATGACAGAAGCTTGCGGTCTCATAAGAAGATTTCTGAGATACTACACAGCTCACATTGTCATTATGGAGCTAGTTAAAGTGGTCTGCTTACTATTCATTACCCTCGGTGATAAATTCAGCTGTGCTTCATCACATCTCTCACTGCCGAGGTGTTGCCCTTCGTACATCACCATTTTATATAAGTGGATGTAATGTTCAGACGCCTCTTGCATGGCCTGTTACCTTGACAACAATTTTTTTTTCAAGACAGTCATGTGAAGTCATTCCCATGCCATGTGAATGTAATCATGACCCATAACTGAATTTAGCCCCCCACCAAAAAAAATTAATCTTATTAACAATTTAGAAAACTGGATTAGAGTAACAAAATCTTTGTTGTACAGCTCAAGGTCCTCTCAATCAACTGGTACAGCTTGATCCTCTGATCAGTTTAATGTTGACTTTGCCAAGTATTTACGTCTGGATCGTAGTGCACACACAGAAGCAGACTGTCAGCTGGGAATAATTCAATATGTAGACTGGCTGCCTGCAACTAGCTGTAATGTGCAGTTGGTTATGAAAATAGAAGTGATGCAGCTAAAAATGTCCCGGGCTGAGGCTCTGTTGAACAAGCACTCGCTTCAGTCATTCTGATTCTTGATTATACTGAGTCAAGAGTGGGAGTGGAAAAAAAAAGTTTAGAAAGGCTACTGTTTGCAAACATCACCTCTCTGAGAATAGGCTGCTGTATTTAAGTGGATAAGAATATAGCTGGCAGTCCTCCAGCTCGGCACTATGTTGTGGACATAGCAACCAGAAAACAACAGCAGTGCATACATGAGGCTGCAAGAGGATGGAGCTTTCAACCATGAGCGCAGGTTCAACACTGAAGCATTTGGAACACAGAGCACGGACTTCTGAAGCTTTCCTCTGCGTTAGCTCAGGTCCCAAGCGCACCCAGTGAATAATCAGTGTCCTCACAACATATGACACAACTTTAATTGAAAACAAGTGAGTCATGGTTGCAACTGAGATGAATAGATTAACAAACATCAATAAATTGTGAAGACAGATTTATTGTTACCCTCAGGCTGTTTTTTAAGTGCACTGTGGCTCTCTGGGTGTGAACAATGTCCCATCAATTCCCTCAACTACTTTTCTGACAGTCTGACAAAGCCAAATGAAAACACATTGCTGTGGTTTGGTTTCACGTACTTATTTTTGGACTATATTTAATATGCATGATGTTAGCAGTTTAAAACATTAAGGTGTTGTCTAGAAACAAAAAGGTTTTACTTGCACAAAGTGAATGTGAAAGAAGTCGCTCTAAAATTGAAGGATCCTGTTATCACGTAATAACCTTGGCGGATGAGCTGCATACATATCGTTTAATAATGATAATCGTTTGCTCTACACTGTCTAATTTTAGTGTGTTAATAACGTGTGAATTTTAAAGAGATTTTTATTAAGTCGTGTTAAGGAGGGGGGAAAAAACTCCAACAGTAAAATATGTTTGGCAATTTCTTTTCAGTTGTCTGCTCTAACAGGAAATTAGTGTGAAGCTGATCCTCCTGGAAAAGAGCAACGGCCTTGATGCTATAAGGGGATTTGTTATATTGACCTATCTTTGCAGAATAAAAGAAAGGCTAGGAGAAAGATTTACATTTCCCCCATCACTGAAAAACTTACTTCATTTGTATCCAGATTTGAAAACCCAATAGAAATGAAAGTATGCTCTTAAAGAAAAATGTGTTCAGTCCACAGATGTTTCAAACTACAAGTGGCTCCACAGTTTAATGCATTTGCTCAGAGAGCTGACTTTTTAAACTGCTGGTTGTGTGTGCATTGTTGTTGCTTTGTGTGCTTATCATTGAGAGTTGTTGATTGCAGGGAATATTAATTTCGGAGTATTGCTTGGTTATGTCCCACCCCTCCCGAGCCGAGGGCTATGTAGAGCACCGGATTCCTGCCAAAAGCCTCTTTTTGTTTTGAGACACATTTCATGTCTGCATTTTTCTCCTTTGATAAGACTTTCATCCTGTTTTCATTGATTACTGTCTGATGAGTCATCCTGATAATACAGTGCAGGCAATTCATCTCTCCACCACACACTGTAGGCTCTTTGTTGCATGGAATGCGTGTGTGCGTGTTTTTCTGAATTTCTGCCTCCTGCCTGTGAATGACGTGGTTGCGATACATAGCGCGTGCGTGTGTTTGTTTGTGAACGTGCGGTATGTACGTCTGCGTGTCTCCATACAAACAACATGCCAGTTCCCTGAAGTGTAAGCCACTGCAACAAACACCCAGCATTTGCAGTATCAGGGCCCTCATTTTCTGCTCCGTGAACAGGAAAGCGAGCTTCCACAAGAGAGAAAAATGGCCAAGTCGCTTATTAACTGCAAGTCACATTAATGAGCCAAGACTGTGTAATCTACAAATACATCCAATATAGGTTTATGATAAATAGTTCCACTGTAATGTCGATCTTTGCCTCGTTCTCTGGCTGCAAAAGGCGTGATTTCAACCTCTGTGCTCAACCTTATTTTCCACACAAAAATCCAAGCAGAGTGTGACAGGCATAGCTACCTTTGAACAATATGACCCCAAGGAAATTGTTCTGTGGAAGAAGCAAAATATTTGCTCACTGGCTGTATCTGAGCTATGTGGAAAGTGAGTCGCTAGTAAGTTCAAAGTGGCTGGAGTGAGGACAATCCCCGCTCTGTCAAGAATTAGAGCCACCTCTGCAAATAGGCCCGTGTGTAATGCCTCAGGGTGGGAGTTTCACCGAGGCTGGGGTTTCCATGTAAATAAACAGTGTGGGGGTCTCGGTGGGTGGAGAGCCCCCACCACCACCACCATTCTCCCTGGGGTTTGGGCCCAGCCTTTTGTTGCCTTTAATCCAAGCACTCTCTATTGAAAAGCATGAGGGGGTGCCTGGGTGAGATTAGCCCGCCAGCTCTTGTGAGTGCTTGAGTTTCTCACAGACTGCCCCCATACTTTTGGAAATAACACAGTTATCCCACATCCTCAAGGAGGCTGACAAGAATGACAAGTAAGACGACTGCTGGGCAATCTCAGACCTTAAGGTGACATAATGACCTCAGCTTTCCCCAAAGTGAAGCATGGCTGGTTGTATTTAAGTCACTTACTGCAAGGCTTTACCAGACTTGTTATAACCATAATTTAACTCCCCACTATTATACACAATTACATCTTGAATATGTGTGAAGATTTCACACGCATCTGTTGCTAATTTAGCATCTTTGAATGCATGTAGCACTTTAGAAAGATCAGAGATAATGTGATTTTCATTTGCAGCTGTATGGATGTGGTATTGCCTCTTTTGTTTCACAACCGAGAAACACACACAGTTAGTAGCTACTTGTGTATCCATCATATACACAAGCAGTCCAGTGTCACATTTCTGCCTTGTGAAGGCAAAACACATATCTATACAACACAACTTTAATATCATGTCTAATGTTAGAACAAGTGGATTGGCCTCTGTGATAAAGGTAAACAAGAGCCTTTTGTCTGCTAGTTACATAGGCCCATATGTAAAGGAAAACTACAGGTTGTAATGTTACAACTGTTTGCATGCTTCCTTTCTTCCTTTGTTTAATGTAGGCTCTCATTACCACGTGGTGGTAACAGATTGTTTGAACTGGAGAGAAAAGCCATTCGAAGCTAATTAAGCAGCCATTCCAGGCTCTATTCACAGGCAGAGGACCGAGGAGCACAGGCATTTGTCAGCGCTTGACCCCGCGTGGTATTGATTGACAACGCTGCCGCGTGAATGACAGGCTCGGCGCCGGCGGGCCAATAGGAAGCCGGCGAGTAAGTGCGCCGCGCGGCCATTGGACGAGAGGCCTTAAAGCCGCAGAGGAGTCCCACGTGGGGGCAGAGCCGAACCTTCAAAACAAGGCGCAGAGGCAGCGCTCAGACATGGCTGATGTTCATATCACACAAAGGCAATCATCTCCTCTTCCCCCGCTGAGCAACTATCACCCAAATGCTGATAGGTAGACGAGCGGGTATGTTGTTCAAGAATCTCGAAACACTTACAAGAAATTATATCGAGACGCTCCCGTGGCTTCAATTTTGGTGGGTGTCGTCGATCGATTGGTCATTATATTGTGCCCTTCACGCTGTGCGTGTAGGAAGAGGTGGTGATAGTGGTGGCGAGAGGGAGGGGGGGTTAAACCCGGATATTTCTGGTTTTGCCCGCTACTTTGTATATTTCGTGTTAGCATTTCTTCGTATTTTGTAACCACGTTTTACAAGAAGCACTCCCCTCATCCGTTTTTCTGAGTGTGGGGATAAAAATTCACCGTACACCCCCACCCCTCCTCCTCCCCCGTCCCGCTGGTGGTCTTACCCCCTCAAAAAAAAATTCATCATCTTATGTCGGAGGCGCGCACACACAGTGAGGGGGGGGAAAGGAAAACACCCTAATGAAGCGCGGATGTGGAATTTGTGCTGTCTCTGTCAAATTTGGATATCATCGTCGGCACATCAATGCCTACTGTTGTTGCTGTTGTACACGGTGGGACGGACGGATGATGCCTTGTGGATCCGCGGGATGATGTCATGTACCGTTGCACCCCACGTGGGGGCCGTCGCTCTCCGATAGGCAGATGTGGCCGTATTCCTTCCGAGTAATGCGATTGGACAGATAGGCGCTTTCACGGCAGTTCAGCCCTGCTGCCTGTGTGTGGCAACCGGGGTAAGCTGGACAACTGGGGGAAACGCGAGATTGTGGAGAGTACCATGTTACGCTTTTAAAGAATCTCCAACCTCTTCGAGTCGGAAGACAGATTTTGGAAGCATATTTATTTATTTTTTTCTTCTTCTTCTTTGTGGGATTAACCAGCCGCAGAAGGCGCACATTCCTCGGAGGTTCGCGGTTGAAGAATAAAGTATAGTTTAATCGAGCCCGACCGCACTAAAAAATTTTCTCCCAGCCTGGCTGGGTGCGTTCTGGAGAGAGCGAGGGAGAGAGGATGCTTGACGAAAACTGCGTCCACCAGGCTTACATTAGGAGGGATTAAACGCATGAATTATAGCCTGCTCAGTATTTTCTTCGGGAGCAGAAGTCGGACGGACGCTTCGGACTCACGCACGGGTACGTATTTACAAGAGCTGTTGATTTCTTTCTTAGTTTTTTTTTCTAATTTTTGGGCGTACGCTCGACCCCGCTTCCACGACTCTGAGCGGGAGTCAAACAGTAGGTGCAAGCCAGCGGCTGTCGCTTGTGGCCTGCCTGTAGACGTCCTACGGACCGGGGGAGGGGGCGGTGGTGGTCATTTCACAAACAGCAGTCAGTTTCCGTTCTTTCTTTTTTTTTTTCTTTTATTATTATTATTTTTTATTAAAGAACGAAACGGATCTGAGCATTAAAATTGCACGGCGGATAAGTGGCTTCTCCAACCCCGTCTACGTGTTGGCATCATGTTAAACTGCACGTTGAGATTTGTTAGGATATCGAGTCTGACCACTGACCGAATAAGGTCATCAAGAAGACAGAAGCGCTCGACTGTTGTGCTGCTTCTCTGACTCGGCTCGAACTGCTGCGGTAACTGGGACTAGTGTGCTGTGGTGACTACTTACTTATTGGTAAACAGTGTAAAGTGTATTTGTGTGTTTTTTCTATTTTATTTTTACGGTTATAGATTAAACCGCGTCATTTCTCAACACAGGATTTTCACGACCTCCCTCCCCCCCCCCTCTCCTCATCCCCTGCCTCCCCCCTCCCTCACTCCCCTCGGCCCTGTCTGCTGAGACTGGTGTGGCTGTGAGCAAATTTCACCCGTTTTGCCAAAGGACCTGTACACTGGAGGGATAAACAAAGGATACATTTCAAGATGTATCCACAAGGCCGACATCCGGTAAGACTCGCTTCACCTATACTTAGAGAAGATTGCATATTTATTACAAAACACTGGTGCTGGTGTATGGTTCCTGCCTGTGCCGTGTCCTCCCCCACGTTCTCCTGAAACATGCCCTGCAAAGCGTTTTCCGCTCTCAATGCAGGTCATCAGATTTCTGTATGGGTTTCATTACAGTGCATTTATGCTTCATCGGAATATGCAGTCAGTACTAAATGGATGCAGATTGTTTGTATGCCTGGAGATATTTACTCAGCCAGACACTTGCATATGACTGTCTGAACGTGAAGACAGGTGGTGGTAGTGGTGATTTGAATTTCTTTTTTTGAAATTACATTTCATATTTGGTGTGAAAGCTAATGTGTTATTACCCCCTGGAGGTGTGAATCAGACCCACCTTGTGGTAATGTCTTCCCGCAGAGGAGATGTTAGCCTAAAAGCCTGAGTCTAAATGTGTGAACTGTTCAGCTCTCCTTAGCAGGTCACAATGCAGAATAAAACTTTCTCTCTCTCTCTTTTTTTTTTTTTTTTTTTTTTTTTACAACCACTTTTCTTTTTCAGGCTCCACATCAGCCTGGCCAGCCTGGCTTCAAATTCACCGTAGCAGAGTCTTGTGACAGGATTAAAGATGAATTTCAATTCCTGCAAGCCCAGTATCACAGGTAATGATTATACTGAAAGAATGGCAGTGTCAACATTTACTCTATTGGATTTTGAGGTTAACGCTAATATTTGACTGTTGACTTCTGTAGGAGCATATATGTTTGTTTTTTTTCTTTTTTTAAAAAAAGCATCCCTGTTTTTATCCTGTGCACATCTCTGTTAAGTGGTTAAGTGTCACTGAGTGATTGAAGTGCCACAGACGCTTGAAAATGACACCTGGTCTCCTATTTTAAGTCTTAAGGTGGAGTATGACAAACTGGCCAATGAGAAGACAGAGATGCAGCGCCACTATGTCATGGTAAGATTGTGTTACAATTGAAAGCAATTATGGTTTCCAGATTGCACGGCTTGTTGAAGATCTAGTTGGGGTGGAGTGAGACGGGGCTATTGTGATCACCTATGTGGTTGTTAGGGCGGGCTGAGTGGCAGGTACAGGCCTGTGAAAGCCCCCCCGTGGGGGTTGATGTAGCAGGTTGTTACAGAGGAGCGCTTCCTGACAGGCGGCCGGCAGTGGGCTGCCGCTCCATTATAGCATGCCCCTGATCTCCAAGGGTCGGCTGCAGTGTTGCCCTCTGTGTGTGCTGATCTGATTATTCTCCTAGGAGACTCCACGCTCAGACATATGCATGGCCATAAATTAGGTGTGAGCTGAGGGCGGAGGCCCAGAGCAGCGTGTGGGAAAATACACCACAGTAAACAAAATGGAGGACGTGGAGCACACTGCAGTCTCCTTTATACTCAGCTTCTTTGTAAACCTTAATCATTAGCTTGCTTTTTTTTTTTTTTTTTTTTTTTTTAAAGCAGCCTTTTAGAAAAACATAGGTGTGCCCCTGATGCAAAAATTAGCTCAGACATGACACACTAAGAAGGCTATCCCAGGTAAACACACCGGGAATTATTTAAACCAATGCATGCAGCCTTAAATTAAACTTTTTTTTTTTTTTTTTTTTGCTCAGAGGAAAACAGCATGTCGGCCTGACAAGCAGGAGGTTAGGTAAACATGTTGGGAAGTATCCCACAGCCAGCGCTCGGTGTCAGGTTACGCCATGGCTGTGGGGCTCTGATCTCAGACAGAATGGCTCTCTTGTTTGAGAGTAATTTTCGAAGAAGCTAATGGACTGAATAATGCATTGGCCTCATCAAATAGACGCTGACTGGAAAGCCATTTCTGCTCCGGCTGCCACTTGTGGGCTCGGCGGATTACATTTCAGCCAGACAGACTGACCTGGCTGGAAATAAGTGTTGAGCAACCGCGTTACTCTAAGTAAACAAACATCACAGGGATCTGAGGGCTTAAGCTGATCAATAACTCTAACCCTCTCTTTTCTGCCCACACTGCAAACAGCGAAGCATTGATTTATTGGCTATTCACTCTGAGCTGCTCAAAGAAATCCTTTTGTTATCTGATCTTATAACGTATCTCCTTTTCCTGTAAAAACACTTTTTATATAGGCGTTATAGTGTTCAAACCCTGACCGTGATGTAATCTGCGCAGCGGTAATTACATTGAGGTTACGCCAGTCTCATGAGTGTAGAGCGCAAAAACACTCGCCTGTTGTTACACGTAATAAATATCATCAGATCTTGTAACTGCGCTGACGTCACTAACCACAATTAAATCCCTGCTTTCGTTTCAGTATTACGAGATGTCCTACGGGCTGAACATTGAGATGCACAAGCAGGTACGTATCACAGTGCTGCTCATATTTTTCAGCTCATTGGTTTTCCACGGTGTCAGGGGATGTCAGATTCAGGCAGAGCCACTTACAGGCTGTGAGCTGAACTGAGCATCAGTAATGGTCTGAAAACAGGCAGATCCACTGCACACAAACAACAACACAACCCCAAACTTCTGCCACAGCTTGTACAAGTGCTGTGAGCCGTTATTGGAAATTTGCATATGCTGTGCATCCGGGATTTGACTCAGCTTTCTGATAAGATTAAAGGTAGACTTTGGCAGGCTTAGCCTTTTGACTTAATGATTAAAAAGAGAGGCCCTCTGATAGGTCAGTATTTCTTTTTTTTCAGGATAAAGTAATTACACCAGCAGAGCAAAAGTCCTTTAGTCACTTCATTGTGGTCTTATCTTTATCAGAAGATCCTATCTTGTATGTCTCCGCAGATAAATCGCACTGAAGTGATAGAGATTGTGTGAATGAGTGACATTTCATTGTCTATGTTCCCGCGCCCCCCTGCGACTGCCTGGCTTGGTTATAATGACAGCGTTGGCGACACGGTGGGTTGGCGTGTTAGGGCAATCCATCAGTGTCTGTGCTGTGTGTCACACTTCCACATGTCTGTCAGGGCTCAGGCCCTTCTGATAGCTTCTGTCAGGCACTTATCGCCAACCAGAGGAGAGAGGTGGGGGGGATGGGATCAGGAGACAAGTTGGAGAATAGAGCTGGAGGCGGGGCAACAGCCCAGCTCTGTGTAAACAGGTTAATCGACTGATCCATTTTAGCGCCTGACTTTTATCAGGAACCTCAACAGAGCTGATGGAAGCGCTTGAATAATTCATCAGTGGGGCCCTAACCTGCTGAACAGCGTGTTTGTGAGCAAACAGTGTGGGCCCCGTCCATGCAGCTCCCCCAGCTTACAGCTCAGGCAGGGGAGGAGGAGAAGATGGGGAGCGGTTAACAGGCAGGGTTGGGATGGATTATTGGATGCACACAGGCATATTATTTTCCTGCCAGGAGATTTATTCCATGGTGAGGAAATTCATTCCTCTAACTGTGCCTTTTTCATTACTGTGCAGGGACATAATTCACATTTCAGAATGTGTACACGGGCAAAACTTAGACTGACGTTGGTGGTGTTATCTGATCCCTCTCTATCAGCCATGTCAGTTTGTCGATGCAAACTGCTAATTTCTGCTGCATGATGTCAGCTGGTAATTATCTTCATATGGTGCTTGTTTTCCAAGAGCTGCATGGGGTTTGGGGCTTGTATGGTGCTAAGATTCAATCAGATTAGGTCGTTACCTACGGCCGTAACGCAGCCATGTCTGCAGGAATCATTTGCTAAGTAGCAAAGTATCTGCCGTGGCGAGCGCCAAAGCAAACTTGGTCAGCCAACAGGCTGTCTGCAGTCTTCATACAAAAGAGGCGTGCAGTGAAAAGTGGTTGGAGGAACTGTGGCTCTCCAAGCCATCAGTACTTCCATATCCCCAATCTGTCATGTGGGACTGGACTGCAGTGTAATAATTTCAGGGTGTGAACTGTTGGGTGTCAGTTTCACTTACATAAGCAGAAAAGTTACTTGACTGTACTTTAAGATGTGGCGTAACAACGACGGTTATGTTCTTATGTTGTTTTTGTTAGAATAAGTTTATTGTTTTTTAGATTGTGTCATGCTTTGTTTAGAAAAAAACACAGCTCGACTGCTGCAGCTGACAAGACTAATCACAGTAGTGACTCACGTATTCATTTATGCAGCTTTTCAGCATTTTTCAAATCAATACCAATAACTTTAAATGCCAATTACGTAGAAACTAATTCTGGACTCACTACACTTCTTTATCAAAGACTGGTTTAGTGGAAGCATCATTTTTTGGCTTAAACAAACTCTGATGTTTTTCTTCTTACTCTGAAAACCTGACATGAGGCAACGCTGTCAAAATTGCAGAGCCTCTAAATGTGACTAGTCAAGTATTGTTTATAGATGGATCATGTGACCAGAGCCACCACTTGTTTTCGCTCTACATTTAATACTCATCAGTGTCTCGAGTCCATTTTCCCATTGCTGATAGCAACAGGCGAATACCTCTCTGCACACCATTGACAAGCCAGCCCGAGAGTGCTCTTAAAGTGGTGCTACACAGGTCCGAGTACCTGTAATTGTGTAGCGGCAGTGCAAAGCCAGCCTCTCAAGGGCCAAGCTGTCATCTGCTTAAAGTGACAACAGCCCAATTTTTATCTGCCGGCAGGGGGAAAAAAAAGAAATCCTCCCAGCTCTGCACCGTATCTATTTTGACAGCAGTGGCGAGTTGAGTTGTTGCCTTTTCCGTGTATTTGCATGTTGTGCTGTGAGAGTGTAGAGACTGCCAGTTGTTTAGGGCAGAGTGGATCAGCCACCTCCTGACCTTTCCCAGCCAGCTGTCACCATGACACTAAGCTACAGAGGAATGGGCCGTGCGCTCAAGGCCTTTCTGCAAATCCTGTCAAATGTCCGACTGCTATTTACATGGCTTATCTGAACAAACATGGATTATACGGGTCCTGTCGCTTTTCGACCATTTCTGTGGGGCTCCTTCAGCTCTTTCTAGAACACTTACTGCGTTGCATTAATACCAGCGCTCGTAAAACATTTATCTTTATTACCTGTAGGTCACATTTATTGTGTGCCAAAGGGGACCGCGGTTCAGTCTCTTTCTTTTTTTTTCTTTTTCTTTTTTTTGTCTGCGGGTAATAATCAAGTTATAGTCATTGTTATCTTTTGGACTATTGTACTTCCTGTGACACATGCTGCCATATATTTGTTTGGCATTATTGCATCTGATCCGCGGCTTCATCTGATATTGCATCTTCAGCTTGTTGTTGGTTGTCCTGCTGGCTTGACTGGCTAAGTGGCTATCCATGTTGCAGCTTGGGTCAGCAGGTCTCGTTCTGTTGGACATTACTCTCCAATCTCTCTGGCTCTGCTTAGAGGTAATATGTCTGGCTGCCAAAACTGCCTGGCATTTCTGCCATGTGTAATAAATAAGCTAGCGGTCTGCAAAGTACATTGTGTGTGCTGCTGCTCCAAATGAAAAATCAGAGAAAATCCCTGTGATGTGTTTGTGTTCTGCAGTGGCCCTGGGTTGAACTGCGGCTCATAAATTCCAAAGATGATGTAGCTTTGGCACTGTTATTTTTCTGCTCCCAGTGCAGAGCTTGAACCTGAAAGTCTCATCTCCTTTCCCTGGAAGGAGGAAGAGAGGCAGAGCAGGCCGGCTGTGCAGTGTTTTTACAGGAGACTGGAGGGGGTGGGGGGCGTGGAGCATAGCCCCCCGCCCCCGTTCTTTCCCCACACACCTCCTCCTACTGCTCTTTTTATCCACCATTCATTTGGTACGTTCATGTGATCGACAGGCTGAAAATTCAATTTAATGACCTGCCTCCAAGCACGTAATATGATTTTAAAGCCTGTTACGGTCAAGCAGAGGTTCCATTTGCATAATGATCCCAGCAAGATAGGGCTGCAGCCGTTGCCATGGCAGTTGGTAGACAAGCAGAAGAATGGAGGCAGGGCGTCGTGGATGTTGGGAGGCTATGAGGTTGGTGGGCTGGGTGCTTGATTGCAGTGAGAAACGGCTTGGGCTAAAGCTGTAGCTTTAGCATACGCCACTTACGACACAGGCTGCTTGCTTAATGGTATTGATTGAAGGTGTCTCCCCTACAATGTTATTACTGTTTGTCTTTGCATTCTCTGCAGTCCTAATTGTTAATGTAAATTCCCCACACCGTTACATGTAAGTAAACAATGCGCTGTAGTTAGTAGGCCTTCCTTCCTGGGGTGTGGTTGTGTGGTTTAACTCTGAGGTTAACTGCAGGACAGCACATTCGCAGATGAGGGGAAGAAGGGCAGAGTGAGAGAGGATCCTCTCAACACAGCAGCACTCTGCCTGCTCATATCCGTTTAGCATGGAGTGCACTCTTAGCACAGCTGTGCTCCATCCCCCTGGGCTCTCCTAATGTTTTAAATATTTCAAATGTCAATATCACGCTGTTTAGAGGATGTTGAGTCAAGCAGTTCTGATTGCCGCAGTAATTGACTTAATCGGTGTAAACATTAAAGGCGGGGTTATATGAAGTCACTGTCTCTTTCATACTTTACCGTCTCATTTTGCTCCCCTTTCTTTGTTTTCCAGACGGAGATTGCCAAACGGCTCAACGCAATTTTAGCTCAAATTATGCCTTTCCTGTCACAAGAGGTGAGTTTTGAGCCCGGTTTCCAAATGGTGTCACAGTTTACTACTAAAGCAACGCCACTTATTGTTGCCTGTACCCTTAAGATAATACTCCTTGCATTTGGGAATAATTGTGGTTAAGAGCATTTTATTTCACCTTTATAATTCTAGTGTTGCTTTGGAAAAAAACTGTGAAATTCATAGATGAGCAAGTGTGGATGTGTGATAAATAATCTTTTGCAAATGTCTGTCCACAGCACCAACAGCAGGTTGCTCAGGCAGTAGAGAGGGCTAAGCAGGTGACTATGACTGAGCTGAATGCCATCATCGGGGTACGTGGACTTCCCAATCTGCCTCTCACCGTGTGTATACCCCCTTTTATTCCTTTATTTGACCTTGGGTAGGGGCAAACCTTCACATCAAATTCATATACCGAGTAGTCTGAACTGTTGAGTGAACACATTGTAATACACCACTTGCTACACTTATAGTGCAGATTTGCCTCTTTTTAAATCAAATGTGTCATCACTATTTTTTTTTTTTTCATTTCATGACTTATTTTTCACTATTAAATTCAAACTAAACTATTAATATTGGCAACTACACCCCAAAAACAAACCAAAAAAAGACTCATGCATTGCTTTAGCTTTGGCCTCGGTGGCATCTTCAATGCCTTGTTGTGTGTTGATAAATGCGAGCCTGAGAGCTCTCGAGATCCCCCTTCGCAGCTCGTATTGCTTTAATTGGCTAAGGTTTTAATGAGGAGCCTCATCTCTCACAGTTGACCTGGATTGCTGTGGGAATTAAAAGGCTGAGGGTGAACTAAACACAGCCAGCACTGCAAGCTAACTGAGACAGCATAGACAGTCGTCAGCCACCACGGCTTCGCTGCACAGTTCTTTTCACGCCACGGCAGCGAGCTATAATCCGCTGCATTCATCGTGGCTTCCAAACGCCATCTGCTCCTCATTGATCAGCTGTGCTGACCCTGGCGTGCTATAATGAAAGTGATTGGTTTCACCTGCGATAGAAAGCTCAAACTGTCTGTGATCTTGTGACTACTGTAGACTCTCCGGCATGCACAGAAGACTAGCCTAAAGGCTCACTTGATGACTGGAAGCACATATTGGAATTCAATTAATAACCCCCTTGGTGACCTTTTGTTCCTGGATAATTGCTCCCTAGAATTTGCCTGAGTGGGTGTCTTGAGGTGATGGAAAACTGTTTGTTACTCCTCTGTTGGACTGAAACGGATGCTTTATTACAGTTTTTGGAAGAGCAGCTGCTGCAGTAGTTCCTAAGAATAGGAGATTTCACTAGTGGGGTTTTTTGTGTTCTATATGATTTTCACATTTGGAGCATCACAGTACTAGGATGTTGTACATTTGAATTTGTATTTTTCATCATCTGACTGTGCCTTGTTGGGCTTTCAAAGCATTAAGAAAACATTTTATGAGCTATCTGACAAGCTCAGAGTTTTAGTTTGTGGTCTTTTGTGGGAACCAGGACAGTTTTTATGAAACAGTAAGGCTCCCACCCGGGTCACTCAGGTCGCTCACGTCAGAGGAGGAGGAAATGTAACCACTGTATGTTTTACGAATACCTTGCCATTAGTTATTCATTAAGAAGAAGCTCTGTAGGCATGCCAAAATCCTCATGTATTTTGTAAAGCAAGGTGAAAGAGCGTGCCAGGTAGACAGGAAGCATCCAGGAGCCAGCTGCATGTCTTATTGATGGAGCTGAGGGCCATTAACAGAATGAAACTGGGGCAGCTGCATGTGTTGAGATGAACCTGACAAGCAGCGTTTTCTGGCAGATTAGAAAATACCCAAAATATCCGCGTCATAAACAAGGCATTTTAAACTACACTCAGTTAGAGGAAAAAGGAGCAAAGAGTAGGTCTTTATCTTAGAATATTAAATTAGAGAAAATAGGCCAGACTCCTTTCTTTCTTTATTATTGTCTTCATTTATGGCCCCTGTAATGAGGGCTGTTGCTGATCAGCCATGCTTATTACCCATCAGTGCCTCATTAAACACAATGAGCAAGGATGGCTCTCCCCTGCCAATGAACTGGCTCCTTAATTTCCCTCATGGACACAATATTATAACACACTCGCTCTCTTAGGCTCCCGGACAGACACAGAGAGAGAGAGAGAGAGAGAGAGCTGTGTCTGTCTTGGGTACATTTTGTAATTGGATTGACATCTGCCCCATGTAACAAAGCACAAGGTTGCAAGTTAAAAAGTTAGCTATTAGTCATGCTAGTCCTCTCTACTTCTACAACAGAAAAACAAAAGAACAATGTGGATTATATTTCTAAGGACATATTTAAGCACTAAGTATTTTGTATTCCTGCTACAGAATTTAGGAGTTCCTGCTGAGTTAATGTATTTTTAATTATGTGTTAGGCCTGCCCACCACCGTCTTCTATGCGTCGCACTACCTCCCTGGTCATTACAAAGATTCTAATATTCCTGAAATGGCCATAAATGGCCACTGATTGAAATCCGTCTTGTAAAAAGAGAGAGGAGTGTGCTGTAACAGCATCTGAATTATTCAGCTGGCTCGTATACGGGTAATAAATTGCTGATGTTTTTATTGGTGTCTCAGCTAAGTATTATTTAACCTTGCTTTAAACTGCTTACTTCCATGCTGAGTGCCTTTTAACTCCCATCTATTTCCCTGTGCCTTTCAAATATTGATGCTGAGTATTGGAGGGTTGACTGAGTGCCAGCATGGGACCCCTGGTCCTCGCTCCCGCAGCAGCCTTCCAGACACACACTCAGAAACACACTCAAAGACTCAGAGTGAGAGGGAAGGCGTGCCAGCTTCTAGCACTCTGTGTTCCCGCAGTCTCTTAAAGTTTGGGTGCGCAAATGATTCATGTTCCGTCAATCCAGAAATGTGACTATGAGATCAGTAAACAGACACTGGATGTGTTTGAAAAGCGGGTATTGTTTAGCCCACAGACAGATTTCCACAGAGTTTTGTATTCTGATCGCTTAAATCACAGAGGCACAGGAGTTGTGTTGTTGCAGTAGAATATGTGCCAGTTTACCTTTAAGCATAATGATTTTCTCTTTTAAGATGTGGCTGGAGCAGACTTTTTTTCTTTTTGGATAAAGTAGAATGAAAAATATTTCAGTTGTTTTCAATAATACACTGCGATTAGTGGGTTATTTAGATAACTTGAGCACCTCGTGTGTTACACATGCTGAGAGCGGTCAGTCAGTTATAGGTTTTACTCGCCTCAGCACAGATCTAGGGCTTATGCCACCCTGGCCTGGTATGGAAATAGCACTGAGGGGGATTGCTGTGTGTTCCTGACAGTAATAGACGTGTGAATGTGCTAATATCATCTGGGGTTTAGCCTCGTGCTTAGTTGGTGGTTTCTCCTCGCCCTTTCCCTCCAACCCATTTGTTGTCTGTCTGTCTATCTCCCTGTCACCTTACAGCAGCAGCAGCTCCAGGCACAGCACCTCTCCCATGCTGCCCATGGGCCTCCAGTCCAGTTGCCGCCTCACCCCTCGGGCCTGCAGCCCCCTGGCATCCCCCCTGTGACGGGCTCCGGATCAGGGCTGCTGGCGCTAGGAGCTCTGGGGAGCCAAGCCCACCTCCCAGTAAAGGATGAAAAGAACCACCACGATCTCGAACACCGAGGTGAGAAGAAGAGCTCGGCCCCATAGCTTTGTTAGCTAGTTATTATTTGCAAGAATCTAAAGGCATATTAATTTTAGCAGTTCTGAAAAGATGTTAAACTGACATAAACCAATTTAGTGCGGAGTGCTTCTCACTCTCACAATCATAGGGTCCTTAGGTGAGGAGCACATCCTGTCTGTTCACATTCTGTCTGGGTAATGAGCTGGTACATTCCCAGCCCATGACTGCATAAGCTATTCAGCAGCTCCAATACACGCCGATAAGAGGGGCCTTGTGCCCTGCAGTTGATTGTCACACATTCGGCTAGAAGCATCTGTTATGATGTGCTAAGTGACTTGTTTTTCTCTTTGCTCCGCTTGGTTTCATCTTTACCTCGGCCGCCACCGTGATGTCTGCGACACAGAGAGCACGGTAAGTTTCCCGAGCCGCACTCGTTTTGCTTTTTTGTAATTCATCACATTTTCATCTGCGCTGCAAGTGTCAAGTAGAGCTCTTCCATCAGTGCATGCATATACTGATTTCATGCGGTGTAATCTGAGTTCAATAAAATGATTAATGGAAAATGAGGTCTGGAATATAAATCGTGTGTGTTTAATCCAGAAGGGGAAATGACTGGTATCATGTGAGAGAGATTAGAAGCCTTGTAATTTCATCACAATTAAAGAAGGGCTTGGACTTCCCCTTCTTAAAGGATTTATTTGATCCCTTCTACTGTCTCCCTTGTTTACCAGCTCTCTCTCTCTTTCTTCTTCTTGGCAAGTGATGAATATTTATGAACACAAATGGAGTGTTGTTTTGTTTTTCTTTTCTTTTTTTTCTTCTTCTCCACCTCGTCTGGCTGGGCCTGCTAAAGCGTTATATTTGAAATGCTGCGATCTATGATGGCTTGTGATGGGCCTGTGAGATTGTGTTTCTGTAGGCCGGGCCAGCTGAATGGGTGCAGTCATGTCTGAAGAAATGGAAGTCCTGGGGCGATTAGCGGGCCTGTTTTGTTTCTGTGCTCTCGTCCCTGGTCATCTGATAGTAGAATGGTGACTTTGGTTAATGAGTCACGCTAAGCATCTCTTTAAAGGTCAGCCATTATGCAGACAGTGGCTTTTTGCCCAGACTGCTAGTCCATCAGCCATTGTTCACTTCTCTGAGTCGCCGCTGACTTAGTCCATGTTTTCGCTTTGGTCCTCAGATGAGGGACAGAGAGAATCGGGAGAACTTGGCAGTTTACAGGCAAGTGGCAAACTCCTGTGAAAGCTGCTGGACACCTGCCTAAAGCCTCCCATTCTTTTGGCGTTTAGAGTGAGCTGTCCCAGCTTGTGTGGGCAGGCTCCATGAAGAAGCACCAGTCAGTCCCACGCTGCCTTGCCCACTGGCAGGATATAGATTCTCTTTCTTTATCTGAGCTCAAAGCCTCAGCTGACATGGTGCCCAAGCGCACTACGGCAATCAATGCCCAGCACCCAAAACATATAGGTTCTCTCCCCCCTCTCTCTCGCTTTACTTTCGTTTTTCTCTCCTCCCATCTCTATCTCTCTCTCACGCTCAGCCTGACTGACTCCGGAGAAAAGGCCCTCTGTTCAGCTACAACACACTGCTCATGTCCCTGTGAGGCTGTTTGTTGTCCAGTTATGAGGAGGAGGGAGCCCAGCTCGGAAAACAAGCCCTCCTCCATTCAGTTCAGATAACAGCCCATTCTGTTGTGTGGCCAGGGACAGGCTTGTGTGCGAGATTGGGCTTGGCTGGTGTCAGGGTACTGTTTGGAGCTGGCCTACAGCTGCATTTTAAGAGTCCGCCGTATCCATCATTGTGTGAATAAGGCATTTTTAGTGTTTGGATTGGCACAGTGTGTTCTCTGTGAATTTGTAATGGATGAGTGACTTGCTGCGCTCTCTTACAGAAGGAAGACAAAATGGTAATAAAGCGTGTTTGGTTTTTCCCCTTTTGCAGAATAACTCAATATCCCCATCAGAAAGCTTACGCACAGCCAGTGAGAAGCATCGCAGCTCCTCAGACTACAGCTTGGATTCTAAGAAACGCAAAGTGGAGGAGAAGGACAGCATGAGTAGATATGTAAGTCCCTGAAGGAGTAGTTCAGCATGTCGGGGAAATATGCTTATGAATGGTGACTTAAAAAAATTGCTTTAGGTTCACAATTTAATTTAAAAAACTAATGAAGTTTAGACCAGAGAACAACATCCTGGAGTCTGCTTTAATTTTTCCCCATCTGTGTGTGTTAAGTTAAATGATTACTAATTATTGTTACAGGACAGTGACGGAGAGAAAAGCGACGACTTGGTGGTCGATGTGTCCAATGAGGTGAGCTGCAGAGCAATTGTTCGTAGCACATTGATGTGACGTTGCTGTTATGTAAATATTACTGGTGTGTTTCTCCAGGATCCTGCCACTCCAAGGGCAAGCCCAGCCCACTCACCACCTGAAAATGGTATTGACAAGCCCCGCCCCCCAAAGAAAGACACACCCAACAGCCCCGCATCAGTGGCATCATCTGGAAGCACCCCTTCCTCCAAGGCTAAGGAGCTCAGTCATGTAAGACATCAAAAGAGTTGTGGACAAACTGGGACAGAAAGGGTTTTAAATGACAATTGCCGAGAGACCAAAGGGACATGTGCAAATAGATCTAGGACGTTTTCTGCAGTGGATTAGCAGTGGCTGTCTGTGCTTTAAGTGCATGACTAAACGTCAGGGATAATATTGTCCCGCATCAGGATCAGTCAGGTCTTCTCTGTTAATAGCTCAATGTATTTAACTATTCCAGGATTTTTCCCTCTGCCTCACTAAAAGATTAAAGCCAAAGCAGTAAGGGGATAAAAACGTCCCCATCTCCATTGTGACCATAATAGGTTTTAGAATAAATAGCAGTTTATGGCTCTGCAGGACTATGAGGGTTGTCAGAATTAGATTGGATTAAGTTCAGTTTGCTTTCAAATTGTCAGTCTGCACAGTGCCTGGTTTCCGGGATTGTGATTGTGCTTGCTCTCTCGTTCCCTTGACAGAATGACAAATCCTCCACGCCTGGTCTCAAATCCAACACCCCCACCCCCCGAAACGATGCCCCCACCCCTGGCACCAGCTCCACTCCTGGGCTCAGACCCATCCTGGGCAAGCCACCAGGCATGGAAGCTCTCGGTTGGTACCATTCTCTTCACTTTACAGAAACTGAGATGATCTTTTTTTTCCATTCTTTGCAAAACTGTTAGGCCACAAACCGATCTCCATCTCCTGTCTTTGTCTACAGCAGCCCCAGCTTTGCGCACACCTCTATCCATTGCAGGGTCCTATCCTACCCCCTTTGCTATGATGGGCCATCATGAAATAAACGGAGGCCTGACTAGCCCTGGGGTGTATGCTGGTCTGCACATCTCCCCTCAGATGAGCGCTGCAGCAGCAGCAGCCTATGGACGCACTCCCATGGTAAAGGCTTTCCCTATCCTTTTCTGTAGTTTTGGATCATCTAAAAGTCATGTACAGAATGCAATGAGGGATTTTACTCTGATAACAGTTGAGTATGTTAGTCAAACATTCCCATATCATCTTTTAGGGGTTTGATCCTCACACCCACATGAGAGCCCCGGGCCTCCCAGCCAGCCTCACATCTATTTCTGGCGGAAAACCGTAAGTGTCTCCCTGGATATGTTGCAGATCAATTTTTTTGTAACACAGCTGATATCAAATACTGACAGGCACGTGTCTTTTCCTTCAGAGCGTACTCCTTCCATGTCAGCGCAGATGGTCAAATGCAGCCTGTGCCCTTCCCACCCGACGCCCTCATTGGTCCCGGTATTCCACGCCACGCCCGTCAGATCAACACACTGAGCCATGGCGAGGTGGTCTGTGCTGTCACCATTAGCAACCCCACACGTCATGTTTACACTGGTGGCAAAGGCTGTGTCAAAATCTGGGACATGAGCCAACCAGGCAGCAAGAGCCCCGTGTCCCAGCTGGACTGTTTGGTGAGGACCTCATCAGTTTTTCTTAATGTTTACACACATGTTATTTCATTCAACACTAGAAAAAAATTAACAAGCCAAACACTTATTCACATAGTTCAGATTAGGTTTGAGGTTCAATCTTTGGTTTATTTGTTATGACAGGACGTTTTTTATCCTCCGCCCATGATTTGTTTGTTTCTAAAGCTCTCCCTAGCTCCACTGCCTTGAACATGTATTGATTTGCTTTGTCCTCGGTGCAACAGAACAGGGATAACTACATCCGCTCCTGTAAGCTACTGCCTGACGGTCGCACATTGATTGTCGGAGGCGAGGCCAGCACACTGACCATCTGGGATCTGGCCTCCCAGACACCGCGGATCAAAGCTGAGCTCACCTCCTCAGCCCCGGCGTGCTACGCCTTGGCCATCAGCCCTGACGCCAAAGTCTGCTTCTCGTGCTGCAGTGATGGAAACATTGCCGTTTGGGACCTGCATAACCAGACTCTCGTTAGGTCGGAAACAAAACTTTATTTCCAGTATGTGGGCTTGAGTCAATTTAAAAGATAATGTCAATAACTGTCTGTATGCCTTCCGATTTTGATTTTAGGCAGTTTCAAGGTCATACGGATGGTGCTAGCTGTATTGACATATCCCATGATGGCACTAAGCTGTGGACAGGTGGTCTCGATAACACTGTTCGCTCCTGGGATTTGAGAGAGGGTCGACAGCTGCAGCAGCACGACTTCACTTCACAGGTACAACGCTGCATAATGCAAGGGGCCAGACCTGGAGTCTGTTTTCCTTTCGGCCGAAGAACTGTCTGTAATTATTGTCCTGTTTGATCTCCAGATCTTTTCTTTGGGCTACTGTCCGACTGGCGAGTGGCTTGCTGTGGGAATGGAGAGCAGCAACGTGGAAGTGCTCCACCATTCAAAGCCTGACAAGTATCAGCTCCACCTGCACGAAAGCTGTGTCCTTTCCCTCAAGTTTGCCTACTGCGGTATGAACACAAACACAAAAAGAGCATCAGATAAAGCTGACCGTATTTAACTGTGAAGAGCCCTTTGCCTGTCCTTATTAGTGCCTTTTTTAAAATAGCGTAAATGCTTGTTGTCATCTCAAGGCTACTCTTCATTTGTAGGTACTTTTCCTACTACTTGTTAGTGAAAAGTGTCCTGATGGCACTTTTGTTGTCTTTGCAGGTAAATGGTTCGTAAGCACCGGGAAGGACAATCTGTTGAATGCTTGGAGGACTCCTTATGGCGCCAGCATATTCCAGGTATGCAGATCAATGGACTCTGTCTGTAGCCAGGCCAAACGTACACACAGATCTCTAAGAGGAAGGGCAAAACGACCGCTGTCTGACAGGACTATCCTATCAGTGAAAACTGAACCTGAATTATTGACCTGACAAAGACGCCTTTTTGAGGCCCGTCAGGCCAGAAGTTGATGTCAGTGCAATCTAATCTTGCCTTGAAGTCAGCTAATTTTCACCACTTAACTTACTCAGCAACATTTAAGTTTAACTGCCTCCAAGATTAAAGTGTTTTGTGTGTGTGTGTGTGTGTGTGTGTGTGTGTGTGTGTGTGTGTGTGTGTGTGTGTGTGTGTGTGTGTGTGTGTGTGTGTGTGTGTGTGTGTGTGTGTGTGTGTGTGTTTTTCTTTAAACAGTCCAAGGAGTCCTCATCTGTCCTGAGCTGTGACATTTCTGCAGACGACAAGTACATTGTGACAGGCTCTGGTGACAAGAAGGCCACTGTGTATGAAGTGATCTATTAGAAGAGACTGCTTTGGATCGGAGCATGCTCATGCTCAGGAACAGTAGACACTTCCTCCATCCTCCTTCCCTCACACAGACAGCATGGATGTTGCCTGCAGCTCCAAGGTGGATGGGCAGGAAGTTTGGCAGTGCCAGACGAAAATGGATGGTGGTGTTATTGTGGCACTGGATGCTGTGTCCTTCGGCTCTGCCCTTCCTCACTCATACAACTAACACTTGTACAGCGAGTGCAGTTTCCCAAGGCACCGAGAAGAAAATAATGTCTTGCTGTTTCTGTTTGTTGGATATTTCTTTTTTTATTCGTCCTTTTTAATGTGGAGATAAAGTTCCATGACACAAGTAGAAGCGGCGCTTCGCTCTGGAGCTTCTCCTTGGAGGTCCTGTGAAAAGTGTACATAATGGAGTAATAAAAGGCCTTTTATAGATTTATATTTTGGTGTCCAGTTACGCTTGTGATGGTTCTTTCTTGTTCTCTCCGTGATTTTCTGTCCCCTCCGGGGATGGAAATTAGATTAGGACTTTGTAAGAGGATATTCTATTTCAGTTTTTTTCCCCCTCCTCGGCTTTTTTTTTTTTTTTTTTTTTCATGTTCCTTGTCCAAAATGACCTTTTCGGAAATCTAATTTGTATTTTTTTTTTTTTCTCCCTGACAAAGGCTTTTTTTTTTTCTTCGCTATTTGCTGTATCACAGACATTTGTCCCATGGATTTTTGCAGTCGAGAATTCTGGAAAGGCTTTTTTTTCTGTAGGGAGGAAAAAAATCATGGTTTCCAGTTATGTTTACCCTTTTGACCCTGATCAGCAGAATTTCAGCTTTGAAATGAAGACCTTTCACTGAACCCTGGCTCCTGTCTATAACATCAAAATGGATTTATATCAACTGTCGGATTGATGGGTTTTACAGAGAAGCAGCTGTGACTTGAGCTCACTCTGTTGACTCAACCACTGTATGAAAACTTTGCTCCACTCTGCAAAGTTTAGCCATCAGTCTATTAGAGATCGTTATTGCCGCTTGTGTTTGCGAGCCTGTGACTGATACGCAAGACTTGGTTACTCATAAAGGACGCAGGCAACGCCATTACCACGTTCGACATTTTGGGTGTATTCTTTGCTTTCTTCAGTATTTCATAATATTCACTACAATCTTCTCATAGACGGGAATGGTCTCATCATAAACACAAGTTAAGACTGTGTAGCATACATGTGGCATCATCCATAAGGACTGTACAGCTGACAGTTGTTGATAAATCAATAAACTGTTTTATATAAAATTTATCTTGACTGGATTTCTGTAGTGCTGTGGTCTCGCTGTGGTAGATTTCCAAGGATTAGTTGGAGACTTTGGGGTAATATGGTTATTAGCTCTTTTTTGTAAAGCATTAAATTGAGTGTATGACTGAAGATGAAGTTGCCAACAGAATCCACCTTAGCGTCATGACCAAACATGCAGAAATAGCTTAACTACCCGCAAATCTAAAGCTTTTTTTTTTTCTTTTTTCTTTTTTTTTAAATTTAATCTCAGCAGGTGTATGTGCCCAAATGTTACTATTATTTGTTTGGTTAGGCTCAGTTTAAAAAGGAAAAAAAGCCTCCAGAAAGTTACTGAATCCATCCAAGAAATGTTCCAGAACGCAGCCTGGCATAAAACCACGTGTCGTTTTTGCACTTTGGTTTTTGGATTAAACAAACAAGGCATAATGTGTTAATTGGTAAGCTTTAGAGGAACTGATAAACAGATTTTGTTATTGCCAGACTGTCTAAGGCTACCCGTTTCTCCCTTGCCTGTCGGTTCAAATTTACCAAACAACTCCTGGCAAGAAAGATGCCAAACCATTTGTTTAAGGAAAGAAGCTTAAAGTCACTGATTAATATTTGCTTTTACAGTGCGGCCAACAGTGGGTGTGGTAAAACACCTAAAGCACTTACTGCTGTTGAGGGCAATGCACCGACATGCTGAACGTCTCTCGGGCTTGCTTTTTCCTCTTCTAAAAACTAAAAATGCAACCTCAAAGTCCCCCTTGTCCTGTGTGTTGCTAGTGAGGGATCTCCCTTGCTCTAGCTTGCATCTACATTACATGCAATCTTATTCACAGGCTGCTCTTGACAGTAAATGGAAGCACATCAGCAAATTGCTGTAAATGCATTCAGATAGGAGCTGACAACTGTCTCAGGAGAACCACAGACACGATAGAAAAAAACATTCTGGGTGCAGTTAGAGAGAGTTGCTATGGACCTTTGCCATTGGTTTTAACTCAGAAGATTACAGAGCTTGCATTAATATTTGAGGGATGAACTTGATGCAACTTTCAAAGTCGCGTCGTGCTGTACCAACTGTGTTCACTGTCACGGCTAGTGACTTTTTTTAGAGTTTGGATTTATGCATGGTGGCAGCTATGAAATCACACGCCCATCACAGAGTGATACAATAAGGCAGAGGTTTATGAAGTGCCACTTCAGAAATATGACGTAAACACTGCTCTCGAGTTCCCTTGAGTGGTCTTTTGGTAGTTGAATACTTTTGGGCTGGACGGGTGAATGGCCCAATCCCTCCACTCCAGAGCAACGCTCTCCTAGGACTCTGTGCTTGAAGCTGTGAGCCCTTCATATGGCTGCCTCTTCAAACATGTTGTTGTTAGATTATAAAAGCGGGGCCGGATGCTTTTAGCATGGAGCCAGCCGCCATGCCCCGCTCTCACGGGCTCATTTGTTAAAGGCTATAGTCTTTCTTTTCCCACATTGCTGAAGTGTGTACTTCCTGTGCGCATTTGTAGCTCAAGCTTCTTGCTCAAGTACAGTTTTCTTCCTCACTTAATCAAACAGTGGAATATCTGCAGATGAAAGGTTGTACCTCTGAGTGCCTATTGCTGGACATTGAAGGGGTCATTGTCTCGCCTTCCGCTGATCTACCTCTGAATGGAAGGCTTTCAAACAGGTTCTCGTGCAAAAGCCCATGGTGCTCTGTTCTATTTAGAGAACGGCAACAGTGCAGTGTAAGGAAATAGAGTGGCCTAAGTGTTTTACAGCAGCTCTGCGGATAAGAACGTGGTCCAGTTCTCTTCTTCTCTTTTGCATTGTCAGAGCCAAGACTCAAAGACAATACAGAAATTCAAGGGTGGTCTGTAATGCCAATGTGTGCACTGTGTGAATGTCTTTTTTTCTTCTTTTTTTTTGGTTGTATTTTGTTTTGTTTTTTTAGCTTTAACTCTCAGGCACTGATCACAGTCCACCAGATTTCTGGCTGGTTCTTTTGGCTGGCATTCTGTTTTCTACCCTCCCCCATCCATCACACAGAGAATCAGGATTTATTTATTTATTTTTCAACAGCGAGGGACTGGCACCGTGCTGAAATGCAGAATAATAATCCCCTAATCACCTGAGTATTGCCAGTCCTAGGTTTTATCTGCAATGGACGTGAAAGCCCCTAGTGCCTAGTGATTACAGCATTTGATCTGGGTAATAATGTCTTCACTGTTGCCCTGCCTAGGGCCCGAAGGCAGCACAGCTCTAATCCACAGTGCATTCTAGTGGAATCGCATTACACAAAGACCACCAGGGTTCTCCTCTAGAGGGGAGGGGTGTGGGGGGTTAAAGGAGGAGGTTGCCATGGAAACAAGCTTCTCTTTCTCTCTCTCACAGACACACATGCACACTAATACATTACACGCGCATACACACATACTCTCTCCTGGGACAGATAAGCAAAGGACAGGTTCTGTGTTTACTTTCCGCAGACCCTCCAATCCCCGAGCAGGCTGAGCCCTGATAACACGAGGCCTGTACAGCCAGCGACCACTGACAGCAGATAAGCACTCCAGCAGAGCAGAGCAGTCATCACCCTCCAACCAGGATGAACAAACCTGGGAGACCCGGATTCATTTGGATTAGACTGGATTGCTGCTGCCACCGCCGCCGCTGCTGCTGCTGCTTTTGCTGTCGCTGGTGTGTTCAGACTACTGATGTTCACAGGACTTTCTACATGAGAACTTGATGCCGCACTTAATCCTGTGGCGTCCCAGAGTTTAGTCAGAGGACATGGCCACAGTAGTGGACTGGGAGCTATTTTAGACACTGAGGTCAAAGGAGTGTCTGCTCTGGGCAGGTTTACGTGGCTGCAGTTAGAGAACCGTGGAAAAAACTACATTTCTCCTAACATGTCCCAGAGACAAACACCACACATTATTAGTATTCTGCTTCAACATTTGTCCATGTGTGCTGTTTTTGTAATGGAGAAGGTTGGAGATCTGTGAGGACATTCCTTTATATTGGTTCCAAGTATGCACTAAAATCCGGTAATTCAATACCAGGGGTAATTAGATTTGTATGATAGTAATGCCCCAAGAAAGAACCAACACGGTCTTTGATGTTGAGATCAAGACGGCTACAAGTACTTCTTTATTATGTGCATTATGCTAACATGCTAATTATTTTTCCACACACATTCTTTGATTAAAGCACAGCTGGAGGTGTATAAGCAACATGACTAATTACAGAGGAAATGGAGGTATTGAGCTAAAGTGGTGGAAGCTGGATTTCCCTTTGGCCCCTTCTTCTCACTGTTTACTTCTAATGCATACTTCATTTCTTTTGAGAAAGCCAGTTACCAGCTTTGACCACTTACTCTGAAATAATAGAGGGGGACAGTGAACAAATATAAGGTTTGTAAGCCTACATTTCCTAAGTAGTTAATATTGATTCAACTCTATATGCCAACTGTGTATAGTAGCTTCTGTTGGTTGTTCTCTGTGGGATAAGATATAGTTGCTTTCAGTGACAATTAACCACAAAATACAGGGCGTATTCATAAGGATAATATTATCGACTACTTAGTACAAAACATGCAACAAGTAGTCTTCTCTCTAAACTTTACAGCACCCTGTGGCTTTTCCCTAATACATATCCCACTTGATATTCACAACTTCAGATTCTGCAGTGAAGCCTTAGAAGGCAGGTGTATCTTGCATGCACTGTAAATGCTGCTACACAGGCCTGAAGCTATACTTCACATTATTCATTACTAAGAAATAAAAAAAAGGGGAGCTTTGTGTTATATCGGTCCACCTGCCAATCTGAATATATTTATTATTGGTTTTCAAAATGAACAGAAGCTCAAAATTTAATTTTCATGTATATGTACACACGTGTAAATAGGTATAAGGTAAATAGCTAAAGGTGAATTTATTTTGTCACTTCACGTGATTATTTGAGATACAACTCCTTTAGATAACTAGGTGGTATAACTTTGATCAAATCAGCTAAAAGGTAGGGGTGAGCATTCACTGGGCACCTTTCTAGTATTCGAGTAACTCATCATATTCAAGAAAACAGTTTGAGGTGATCTTTGTGACATGCTGTGTTATCCAGACATCGAAAAACAGCTGCACTCTGGTCATAAATAGATAGACATGGTGAGCAATACTCAGGCAGGCTGTGATATTTAAAATATCATAAAATGATACTAAGGGGCACGAGAAAAGATCCCCCACACCATTATTAAGATTAGCATGAATGCATGCTTTCATATCGTTTACGCCAAATTCTGACCATACCACCTAAATGTGACAGCAAAAACATAGATTCAGCAGATTAGATAATGGTTTTAGAATCTTCTATTTTAGAAGCCTGTGCAAACTAGCCTCAGTTTCTTGTTTTTAGCTGACAGGAATGGCCACCAGATGTGGTCTTCTGCTGCTGTAGCTCATCTGCTAGAATGTTTGACTTGTTGCGCCTTCAGAGACGCTCTTCCGCATATTGTGGTTCTAACAAATGGATATTCGAGTAACTGTTTCCACTCTATTGGCTTTTCTCTTCTGATCTCTGAAAACTGCTGCTCAATGGATATTTTTGCTTACCATTTTCGGTAAACACTAGCGATGGTTATGTGGGGAAAATCCCAGTAGATCAGCAGTTTCTGAAATACTTTAAGCAACCACATGAAAGTCACTTAAATCAATCCTTTTCCCCGTTCATATTCTCAGTTTCAACTTTGGCAGATCCTCTTGACTATGACTCCACGTCTACATGCACAGAGTTTGTGGCATATGAATAGCAGATATTTGCATTAACTGCAATATCTAATCATTTGTCCCAAAAGAGTGGCCAATGATTGTTTATCACCCAAACACAGGTACTGGATGATATGAAATATTTTAGAATAACAAAAATATATTCATTAATTATGTGGAGGAAAAACCGTTGTCATTTTGAACAGATACCTAGCTTGAGGTTTTGTTTGTAGCTTTCAACACGTAGCTCTGTCCCTTCTCCATATGTTAGCTGTATTCGCTCCTAAGCAGCTGGAGTAGTTTATAAGGTCGTGTTTAGGGGAAAACATATACCCGCTAGCAAGATCATGTAGCAGGAGGAAGTGTAATGTGCGGTTTTGATTCCTTTCCATGGATGTGTCACCGCTGGTATCATGCAGGCTTCGAGATGCTGCAAGGCTTCAAGCTAACACCAGATGCACCGCTTTGAAGGCAAAACCGTGCCTGCTGAGGTGATGATTTGGCGATGCAGTTATAGCTCTACATATACTCAAGAGACGTAACAGTAACCAGGCAACAATCAAATCGAGTTAACTGGCTAAGGTAAGAAAGCTTTAGGACAAGCTACTCCCTGTATTTTTCATTAAAGAGATGGTTGGGTTTGTTTCCATATGCACCTACATATCCACCAAACATCAGTACTGGTAAACCTTTTTGTGTCATTTGAACTGAAGAATTTAAACAGCAATATGGGGGGCACGGGGGTCTTATTACTTAATCAATGTGCCCATCCTCTCTGTACTCTATTGCTTCTATACGGTGAATGCTCCACTACACTATAGTCATTACCGGAAAGATGCAGACAGTAGGTGGCCTGCTAAAAGGTATTGGCTGTAATCGAGATAGCTGTTTTTGCTTGGCTTTGTTAAAAGTCACATTTAAAGAGGAAAATAGCCACAGCAGGTCTACGCTGGAGGGCACAAACCTATTCAAATACTTGTGAATCGAATTTAATGTGTTTGCTATTATATAGTGGCTTAGACACAACAAATTATCATCAGAAATGATTAGCATTTCCAACAAAATCTAAAGTACTGTAAAATACAAAATCTAATTATTGTTCAGTCCTTTTGGGTTTTAACTAATTGCTCATTAAGTTGATAAAATGAGAAAAATATTCAGATTAATTAAGCATATGACAGGAAACAAAATATAAAATCCTTATATTTAAAAAGCTGAAAACAGGGAATGTTTTTCATTGTGACTTGAAAAAGAACTATAGTGACTGGTTTATTAGCAGAACAATTACCTCCAGATTATTATTCACTCTACAGTCTAATTAATGGTGATGTGGTGGTGACAGTTTATAAGTTATGAATAAAAAAGTAGGCATGCATGGTTTTATTCATAACTCATACATCTGTCTTTTTGCAGGCCTCCTGCAGGATCTCATCTTTACACAAACCGACCTAAAGTTTGACACCAGAGTGACGAGATTCACATGATGAAATTGTTAGAGAAACTGAATTTTCTTGCCCCTGCTTCCGGTCTCTGGTGAGTTTTTTTTTTTTCTTTCTTGGTAAAACACTTTATTTTTATTCCTGTTTGGTTCATTGAAGCATCTGTCATTCCCAGTGCTCCCATTGTGCCTGACAAAAGCAGAGCCATGTTAGATTGAAAAGACAGAGGGGCAATCTTTCAAATGGATCTCTTTTTGAAAATATATTATGACATAATCATGTTTTCTCCCTAAAAGCCCAGGGGAGGCCCGTCTGTCAGATTGCAGTCCTCTCTTGGCTGCCTGGCCTGAACAGAAACAGCAGTTGTGTGTTAATAGAACCCAGAGGCACTCTGAAACCTTACCCATTCTGCTTTACGCTCTCAGCCAGGAGATTAAAGTCAGGGAAACATTACAGGAGGCTGGATAATTGCCCCTGTGTCTCCAGCAGACAAAAGGCAACGCTCCGGCAATTCCCTCGGTAAATTGTCAAGCGAGACTCAAGGATCCTTCAAGGCTGCAGCAAATTGTACAGTGCTGTCTAACAAACTACCAATCTCTGGATATTATGAGGCTTCTATATATCCTTGGCCGTAATGACAGCTTGCACTGCTATAATGGAGTGCAGGCACAAGATAGCTTTTGTGAGTACACTTCCAATAGAAAAATTACTACCTTGGTTCCCAGTCTGTGCTTTTCATTTTTTCCCTTTGTTCCCATTTGAATTTTGATTTATTCTTCTATCATTTTTTTATTTTTTTATTTTCTGCTTTCATTCAGGGCTGAGTGCTGGCTGCAGCCACCAACAGATGATTGCAACCTTTACTCCTGAGGACCACTTGATCCGCAGACAGGGGGAAAAAAAAAATTGCAAGCAGTTAATGAGTTGCCATCCTTTCCTAGTGTTAAGGGTGTCTACAAATTAGACCCTTTTGTCAGGGCTCTCCTTTGCTCTCTCTCTCTTGCTCCCCCCTTGCCTCCTCTTGCCGCCACTTTCTCTCCTCATCCTTGCGCCCTCCCCTCCATCACGCCCTTCCTCCTGCTCTTCAATTTTCTCTCTCTACCTGCCTGCTTCACGCTCCAGTAGCTCAGTGGCGGGAGCAGCGCTGTCTGGCTTTGGCTCTGAGCAGCATTTATTGTCAGCGCGGTTCATGTTTAGAATTAGCCATTTAATGAGAACAAAAGAAATTAATTGGTGGTTTAAGCCTAATGAGACGTCTGTGAAATTAACAGGCCTCATCAATTGAAACAAATAAAATCCTCCAGCTTGTTGTTGGGGAGCATTATTCTGACAAAGCTTTTGACACAATGATGAATAGCGGGTCAGGAGAGACCATCTGTGCTTTTTTAAACCCCTGCAGGAGGGGGGGTGGAATGTGGGCTGGCTCTAAGAGATGGTGATAAAGGAGGGAGCTAGGCAAAAAAAAAGGGGGGGGGAGAAAAGAGGAGAGGAAAAAAAGCTGAGAAAAAAACAAATTCACCAGCTTTATTCATCGCCCTTTAGCATGATACCGCTGTCTAACCATGGTTACAAAGGAAATAAAAAAACATGGGCATTAGCATGTGAAAGGCACCGGGTCTCTGACTATGCGTCCAGAAAGCCAAAGAGCTCTGATTTCGAGGGATATTTAACCTCCATTCAGTCAGCAACAAAGGCCTGGCTGTCGCGCTGAGAGCAGTGGTTCAGCCTGATTGGGGCTCAGGGGGGAAGGAAGGGGGGCAGAGGAGGGGACAGACAGGATCACAGACCTCATTTGTTCCCCCTCTTTACTTTAGCCTGTCTCTATTCCCACTGAAGAGCAGCATTTCCTCTCTACGCCCCCCCTCCTCCTCCTCCTCCTCCTGCTCTCAAAGTTGTAAATGTATGACCTGAGGAATAAATTGGATGGGAAGGAGCCGAGGAGGCAGCACAGAGAGCAGTAATACATCTCTATCATGTTCGGTGACCTTTATTTACTGCGCGTTGAGCATCATCGTCGGCCGTGTTATGTGTCTGCCTGGCTTCCTTCTTCTTTTAATGGCCCGGTGTGGAAGTTGCGGACGTGATGGAAGTGGTTATCTGCATGTCTTCAGCCCCAGCCCGCGTCTCTGCCCGACCCTCTCTCCCCCGGCCACCCAGTAGGGCCTGGCCCAGCCCTGCCTGTTTGCGTATCATGGAGAAACTGTTTGCTTTCCTATGCTGATCAAATAAACAGGCCATGTCCTTTTGGGTGGGGGGTGTTGGGGGTGGAGGTTGGAGGAGCGGTGTTGTTTAGCTCTCTGGGTGAAGATAAGGAATTGTTTGATGGGGTAGAGAGAAACGAGAGCGATTTAGGTCAGCTAATCTGATTTACACAGAGATGGTCTGGCCATTGCAGGGAGCAGTAATTACATAGAGGGATTAGAAGCCCCTGCCACCCCACCCCACCCCTTTTCAGAGCTCCCAACCTAAAGAGAGGAGAGAAGGGTGGAGGCTTAAAGGCCTGAGAACTGCTCGAGTATGGTGCTGCAACAACAACAGCTTGAGCAGTTCTCTGTGCAGATTAAAAATGGCTGAGACTGTGTTCAAAACAAAGGGGGCATTTGGCCAAACTAGTATTACTTGGCTTGTTTACATGCATTTACATCTGCTGCTTTTGAGCCCACAATTATCACAATTTGCTTTCCGTGGCCAAACATCACAGCTGCTTCAGCCAGGGAATCCGGCTATCAGCTCAATCATTCCCCAAAACCTGGAAGGAACCTGTTAACAAAGTGCGCACAACATTACATCACATGTTTCGTCACATGCTCGTGGGCCCGATCGCCCTCAATTACTGCTGCCGCCTGTTTTGCATTTCATTTCCTTGTGTGTTTGTGCGATGCGTAATTTGAGGATTGATCACTTTCAGCCCTGACATTCGTTTCGTGTTTAGCTGTTTTTTCCGTCCACGCCGAGCAGATATTCAGAGCCTCTCTCGATGCCATTTGTCTGTGTATTTAAAATGCACAGCTGAATAATTGCGCTGCCAGAGCCATCACTTCATCCACAGGAATGACTTGCACGCTTGGCTGCTGCTTCTAAAGTGTGCTTGGCTAATCCACTCATTGCTTTGTGCATTCAGTGCTGTGAACCATAGGGCACCCGCTTGGATGCCCGTGCATAAATTACTGCCATGGAACATAAAGTGCTGGGAGGATTTTCCTTAACGATCGCCAACGCTTTAAATGCTTCTGCTTCAACAGTCGATACTGCTCAGCCCATTCAATTATTCAGCGGTCCGTCCCTCATTAACAAAATCCTGACCTTGACATGTCTGCCCTATTTCTCTCCCCTGACAGAAACAGCTCTCCAAACGACTCTGTTTGCTCTGATATTGGCTGGGAAATCCATGCATATTGATAAGTTGTTTGCAGTGTAATTGAAAATGTCAGTTATGAGGCCCATGCATACAAAGGTCAGCACCAAGAATAGAAGCTGACAGGCTGCTATTTGGAGAGAATATATAGTAAATGAATGGCTGGGGGAGAACTAGCATCACAATAGAATATGTTCTGTGTTATAAATTGTTGAAATATGCGTCTGACTCCTTGTAGGCTCACAACACGCCAAAAAGACTTGAAGAAAAAAAAAGTAAAGTTGTTTTAAGCCGGGTAATTACACAACGTAATTCTTCATTTCTTTCGTATTGTAGTGTTTCGAGTTGGTTTTTGGTCACTTGATTGGAATTCTAATTTGTTTCCAAAGGTCAAATTGTTCATCATTCATATCTCATGTTCTGTTTAAACAAGATTTATGAATATCAAATTGGTAAGCCATAATCTCTTTAGTAGTGGCAGGTGTCCTGTGGGTGCTGCCTCATCTCAGGGAGGTGTTGTACCTTGTGCATCAGTGATGTGATGTGTCAATCAAAAGCTTTCGTGCTCTGCATCCCAGAGCACCACGGGCTCCATGGTTCGACTGTCCTAACCTACACCATAGGAGTGGGATCTGGGGTTAAAGTGCTGGCCACAGTTTCTACATAAACAAAGATTTGAACCTCAATCCCCGGGAGGCTCGGCTGGCTGACAGGCCCCCACCCCCGCCAGACGCTGTCCTCCCCACAGGCAGAGCGGCGACTGCCTGCTGGTTCTTTAATCGATTGCTAATGGGTTCAATTCCATCGTTGAGGAGCTGCTTGGAACCTGGCCCTGAGACTGAATGAAGTGGAAATACCATTTGCGGCTTTATGAGCCGTTATACTGCAGTGAGAGACCTCTATTCGGCATGCTTCATAGCACTGCAGAGAGTTTTGCACCACCGCTTGATGGTTTTTCTTATGCCTGCTCCTACTGCTTTCGTCTCAGTGCTTCCCATTTACAGCGTGCCCTAAAGCATTTACATCCACTCAATCTACAACAAAATAGCTTTGCTTTGCTGCTTTTTCACAAGGCTTGATGTCTAGGGTAATTACCATAGTATATTTCTCATATGCACACAGGGGCCCAACACATTCACTCCACCTTTAAGCAATGATATTCATCAGTTTTTATCAGTAGCACCACGGCCCTGTGTAACTCGCAGCGTCTTGGCATCGCCGTGCCTTATCGTCCACAGCGGTGCATGTGCGGTTCAGGAAGTATCGGCAGAGGATAACTCATGAAACTGCAGTTGTTTTATATCGCAGTAGCATGTTTTCACCTTCTGTGGATGTTGCAGGGCGAGTGCTTTTGCTTAACACTCCCTGATTTACAGATCTGCCCAAGTTTCTGCAGTGCTCTTATGAGCGTGCTCTGGCTGTAATGCAAACCTAAGCAGCCAACACCGTTCTACATTTCATAGCCAGTCCCAGCAGACATGTGCTCTTTGAAGCATTCTGGGCCAGGGATACAAGTCTTGTTTGTTCTGTACTTCTAGAGAGAGAGAAGGAGAGCGGAAAAAAATGCAAGCTATTTTTTTTCTTTCTTTCGCAACAGTAGAGAGTAACATTCTTTGACGTCTCAACAGCAAGCCTTGTATTACAGCACTTGCTGCCAGATGCCTTGATCGAATCACCCATGTCAAACAGGAAGAGAAATAAATGCTTCATTGAACTAGAGCTCAGCTTAGTGATGGTGGGAGTGAGGAATAGCGAGGGAGAGAAAAGGAGGGTCGAGCAGGCTGCTATGTGGGTGTCTGTTGGTGTCAGTTCACATGGGGAGGGTTATTCTCAACCCGCCGTATAAGCACTTTCTTAGATGTGGTGTGAATAATTAGTGTGCCTGGCCTAGATAGTCTCATCAATGGCCATTTAATCTTCTGAAGAATGAGGGGAAAAAAGGAAGCTGTAATCAAGGAAGCCGATGATTTTGGTAAGCGACCTGGTGCCAGCAGTTGCAGCGGGATACAGAGCACATGTTTGTATTTGTTCTTTCAGGCTCATCTTCCAGCGCCAAGTAGAGTATGACAGGATTTACATGCAGGCTCCTAATCTCTGTAAGCGAACCTGTTTCGGGATGTAATTCACATGGTATGTCTTTTGATTCGGATTAGTCTAGGCAATCCTCTTACCAGTGGCTCAGTATAACTTATCACTGACAAGGCCGTCTCGTGGAGCAGTGCAAATCCTCATATCCACCCCTCCCAGACTTCGAAGTCGTAATTCTAATCTGCCCAAATCTGATCTGAGACTTTAACTTCCAAATACCTCTTGAAAGCCAGAGCTCAAACTGAAGTTCATGCGAGGGCTTTGGATTACATAAATTGAGGTTAGGGATTTCCAGCATGGCCTAATGTTTGCACATAGAGCACGACTTGGATGTAGGATGTAGTGACATTTTATCATTTTTTTTTCCCTTTAGTGTTGAATCTTAAATTAAAGGATCATTACTGAAAGTCAAGCCGAAACCCTTTGGTAATTAATACTGAAGCGCTGGCATGAATTTACACAGAGGTAGTTGCATTCTGTTCCCCGAACTATACCGTTTATAGCCATTTTGTTATACGGATCATGTATATTTCAACATAAATAAATAAATGGATGCAAAAAGTTTTCGAAGCATTGCATCGTTTCCTTGACGGCGTGCTTCAATGTGAAAATAACATCAAATATTTAAATGTATGAGTCGCTTTCCTGATCCTTTAAGGTTCTTTGTAATTCAATAAACAGGATTTAAAGTAGAGCAAGCATGCTCCACTTTTTCTGCCTCAGCCGGAAGGCCACAAACGGGTTCTTATTAAACGTTGCAAGATTATGCCTTAATCTCGCTGAACACATGTTGGGTGGAATAAAAGCAATTTTATTTCTGAAACACTACTCTACACAGCTCTCTCTCTCTCTCTCTCTCTAATCTTATCCTAGCTACTGCTACAAAATGAAAAGTCTTGTTAGTGTGCCAAAGCTGCTGTGCGTTTCCGAAGAGGCTCAGAGATCGAGGTACTAATTGGGAGTTGTAACCCATTAACAAAAATGTGGCCAACTTGGACTGCACTTCCAGCCCAAAGACAAACTTGGTTCCCCGTCAGAGAGGATTTGGGTGCCGTGTTCGCTGCTCTTGGTGAGACAGCGGTGTGAAGATGACGATAAGCCAAAGCTTTAAATCCCAGACTCAGCTGTCTTATCTGAAGCTGCTGGGCTGTGTGGCATGCTTTAATGGAGGCGGCTCACTGTCTGAGCTTTAGCTACAATCGCATTAAGATTCCCCTTCACCTCAACTAGGCTTGCTTGTTGTCAGTTTTTGATTGAATCTTGTGAATTAAGGTTTCGTCTCGGTTAAAGTCACCCCGCAGTTTAATTCTCCTGACTTCCTAGCAAGGAACAGTCTCATTTAATCTCTTATCATGGATGAAAATGACAATGATTTTATAACTAATAATACAACAGCGTGCTGAAAAATAATCAAACTTTTAATCTAGTGTAAGATGAAAATTAATTTATTTTTTTTTTGCCTCTTTGTTAGCTGCAAAGGAGCAAAACCTTAACCACAAGTACAAAGAAATGATCACACATTTATTCACATGAAATACAATCAAGTTTCAGTTCAAACAAAATGCCAGTGCTTTTAGTGTGTGATAGCAGAAAAAAACGACAAGTTAACAAAAAGCTTTTTAAAATTGATGCCGTGTAGTGGAGTCATTTGAATATTTTTTCATATTTTTTCTCACCTGCAAAGTGAACCAGAAAATAACTTCCAGCATCCAGTGAAAGACATTTAAAAAAGTTCTTGCTTTTTTTAAAAAAAGAGCCACTGCCTATTTTGCTTGGAAAATAGAAAATAGGTGGATTTATTGATACAAGTGCAAACATACACGGAAATACAATATATAAACCACGTTTGAAAGTCTGCAACATGGTATGACCTTTGTGATTCTTCTACGTAGTCTGAACTGAATTTCTTTAAGTAGTCTTCAGCGTAGCTTCTTTGGATATTTGCCTTTTGCTCCATTCTCTTTCAAGACGATCCCACACTGCTTCGTTAACGTTGAAGTTCTGGTTGTGGGGAGACCAATCCATGACTGGTAGTGTTTTTATATCCAGATGTGCTTTTACAGCATTGTTAATGGGTTTAGGATCATTGTTGTTTCCACATGGTATCACACGGTGGATCACAATTTGATGGTACTTTTATGCATTTATAATCCCATCAATTTTGATGATATCACCAATACCACTGGATCCTGCCCCAAAACATCCAGCATCCATTGTGCTTTACAGATGACTCTAGACACTCACAGTTGTAGTTCTCTCCTGACCTCCTCCATACCTACTGATGATGATGATATGAACGAAGATTTCAAATTTGGATTCATGAAATTGGTAAGGCCTGATTTCAGTCCAGCTCTAGTGTCATTCTCCCTGTTTCCTTAAAAATGGCTTCTTAAAAGCACCCTTCCACTGAGACCGTTTCTGATGAGGCTTCAGTGAATAGTAGATGGATCAACTGAAGGGCCAGATGCATCTCTCAGGTCCCGTGTCAGGTCTTTCGGATGCTGTTTTTATGCTGTAGATGGTTTTTAGGCCTTCTTTTGTTCTCCACTTGTACAGTTTCCTCATGGTATGTAGGACACACTGCACACCATGCTCACGTATGCCTTATAGATGCAGAAATACTATTTTTTGCCTGTCAAACTGTGCTACTTTATGTGTTTTTTAAAGGTTCAACAAAAGAAAATACAATTTAATCTCTTTATTAAGTTGTCTGTTATGTATAGACACAACACTGGTTCCCCTCCTGAGTTAGGTGCTTTTGTATGTTTGAATAATTCAAGGATTAAGTAGCTTAAACACATAAAAACATTCCTCTGAAAATGGTCAGTACAAAGAGTGGACTGAAAATGAGTGAAAAAGATAAACTTCCTTCAGGAACCCTGGAGGGTTATCAAGACCACTTTAAAACAACAGTAAGAGACTCTGGCTGCTTAGAATCAAAATATAAAGGTGGCTTGACACTTTTACAGTACTCTTTGAAGTATGTGGGAATAAAATTTGAACAATCGCAATAAAATAGTTTGCTATAATCAAAAAATTACAATTCGTTAGTTATCAAAGTAATAAGAGGACTGGAAAGGATACAACTGGCCAACAGAAAATGAATGAACAACTTTAATAACTGATAAATCACAATAGATGCTGTGTAAACGTTCTCAGTTGTACAGGGACCTAGGTTGAACTGACCTTGATTGTTATAGTTTGAAATTCCTGCTCTGGCAGCACCACTCCGGCATTGTTATTCTCCCCTCTGCTTATTCTGCCTTTCCTCCCCCCTCCCACCACCTATCCACCCACCAACACGCGCGCACATGTGCACGCAGCACACCCATACCCCCGGTGGGTCCCGCTCTGTTTACTCAGGTGCCTGCTCTCTCAGTGCAGTGATGAACTCCTGTGCAGACTTTAACACTCTGCTGCCTCTCAGGCAAATGCCAAAACAAATCTTGTCATAATTAGCAGTAATCCTGCTCATTACCATCTGCTTAATTATCCTATTAATAGCACTTCCTGGGAGAGCTTGTTTGCTACGCAGGCAAATGTTTGTTCCTAAATTAGCAGACAAGAAGACAGCTCCATTGTTCAAACAGCAGCTTTGACAAAGCAGAACAGGCAGGATTAACAGCAGACAGAACGGGCCACGAGCTCATCTCTGCTTGGAGCTGACAGGCAGGGAGGAGGCAGCCTGGGCCAACAACAGCACTCTTATCCTGCAAGCTGCTGTGTAATCTACATAGTCAAGTACACACAATCAGCACAAGCAACTTGTCATATCAGAGCTGCAGTGTACTAGGAAAGAAGTATGAGTGACAAGAATAGAATAAGCTACAGGTGCGTTAGGAATAATGATAACTGCACTGTCAATAAACGGTGATTTCAAATGCATGCAGTGATGCTTTTAAGTTTCAGTTATGATCAGAAGTAACTCCACCGCTGTTTTTGACAGGCTCTGGTCAGATTCCTCCAAACTAAAAGCCAAAAGTCTCACTAAAGAACCAACTGCCAAAACTCATTAGGTTGCAGGTAACAATGCACTCATACGTTGCCCACTTCCGTCTTTGTAAGGCGATTGTAAAAATGAACTAGAACTGTCTTGTTCATCAAGCCTCCCAAGTTTCCTTGCAAGACTCCAGAGGAAAGCTTTAAAGTAAATAAGGCAAGTGCTTGGAGCAAGGTGAAGACCAGCCACATAGAGCTGTGTGCACTAACCTAAGCAGACTAACCTCACACACCAGCAGGCCTATACATTATAAATGATCCTCTCTCTTTCCTCCCATGCACCAATCCCCTATACATACACAGCGTGCCATAGCTGGAGTAAGCAGAGCCAGTCTGTGCAGCCTGCAGCACTGTCAGCCCATTGATGTACAACACTCTGCCCTTTGTTCCTTGTACACAAACACACTTTCTACATTAATATTTCACAGGAAATGTACTCCGTGCTTGTGATTTAAAGCCTTTTCTTGTTAACAATGCTGTTTTCTCTATTCTGTTGTGCTGAATTATGAAGGCAACTTGTCAGAATGAAGACATGCCCATGAGATTATAATACATCTGGAGATAAATGATTACTGGCAAGGCACATGTGACTTTATCCACTGCGCCTCGCCGTGTTCCAGTTTAAACATTTTTCCCGAGGTTGCACTTGCAGCTATTAGTTAAGAGCAGGGAGATGTGTTTAATGTGGTGTGCATACAGTACGTGCAAGTGAGCACTGGTAATGTGTGTACACATTATGCACATATGCAGATTATACATAGCCTTTTTGCAAATGCATTTTTCTCAGATCTATTTGTTGGAGTGTACAGCCATGTGATGTCGCTTGTTTGTTCTTGTTGTCAGAGAAAAGGCAAGGATCAATGGATTTTCCTTGCAAGAGTGAAACATGACAGACATAACGAAAGCCTTTCATGAGAAATGAATGAATAATTCATAGGCGCTCTCTCACTGTGCTTTGTTGTGTCTCATACAGATGGGATTACAGAAGGCTAGATCTTGGAAACATATGAAAGATTAATTTGTGATCTGGGACACTGCTTGCTTACAAAAGGACTAAATAATGATTTTACTGAGAGTGGCAGGGATCTTGGGATGGGTGTGATGCGCACAGGGCCTGGACACAAAGAGCCTACAGAGTACACGCAGCGCTCAGAATAATGGGGCCCGACAGATTTTCAAAAACTTTGCGCAAAAAAAGTGAACTCGAGTTCTGGATTTTTTTTCTCATTACGGTTACTGATTTCTGTTGTGTTGCATGTCAATAAAAGCAAAAGGACAAACTCGTGTTGAAACTGCATTTTTATTCTTTCTTTTTAAATTTGTATTACATGTATCCTCTTCCACAGGCAGTTCAGACACTTAGCAGCTATAAAACATCGTCAGCAGCTGTTAGGGATTTGCTCTTGCTCAAGGGCACTTTGCTGTGCAGATGTGCAGATGCCTGCTTTCTCCTAAATCTAAGCTTTCCTGCTGAAGAGCTGACTTCAAATTAGCAGCCCGTTGCCCAAAATTTAGCAAAAGGTAGACCAGGGACTTCAGTCTTCAGAGTTGCTGAAGGCAGCAGTACGGGGTTGCCTGAAAATAACTCGGATCGTTTCAAAAGAGTCCTCCACTAATTCACCAGGGAGTGCAAGAAGCTGTTGTCTGGTCTCCCACAGATGGCATAGACTCTAGGGTGGCACTGCTTGTTGTTTTTGATGAGCTGTGCATATACAAAAGCAAAACATCTGGAGCTGCCATGTGGCCTCTCCATTTGGCCAACCCCATACCTCCCCGTGCCAGATGCACCCAAACAACTGTGAGCTAAACAGCATGAATGATTCATAGAGGAGTGAGAGGCACAGCTCACACCAGAGACCCGCTAGCTACTTTGATTGGGATTCTGAAAAAGCAATGAATATGCAAGAGACATTAAGGCTGCTGCGGGGGAGGTGATGGGGCGGTGGGTGGGGGGATTTGTCAAATGGTCTGTGTGGCAAATGTGACCGGAGTAGTGAAAGCTCCTGTGGTTTTTATGATTAGAAAATAGGAATTATAATGTCCAATTGCCAGGATCATTAAATTTTTAAGACCTGTAAAGTGGTTAGCAAGGTGCTATGAAAATGTGACTGGCTTGGCGCTTGATTGCCCCCGTGTCAACGAGGAGGAGAAGGAGAAGGATTCACACCTGCTCCATGACTCAGTTAAGTCCAACCTAATCAGATTATAAATTGGAGACACTTCTGGTATTAAACCATTTATGTAGGAATTTGTCTGTGGAAATCAAATCAGTGAGAGAAGCGGTTGTGCTGAAATTGCGTGTGGTCATTAGGTTCACTGCTCGAATCACCGAATACGTAAAAAATTTGAGTTTATAGCAAATTACATGGTGCGCTTTTCTCATTGAGAAAGCTAAAGTTTTTGATTTTAATATCAAATTACAAATTACTCGCATTTTTTCAAGATGTAAATAGAAAGGCTTGCACTGTATATAAAATCTGTACATAAAAGATGTGATGTCACCAACAGGTTTGTGTACTGCCAGCCTGAACATTCACATTCAGCATTTTGGTTTTGTACACGGCCATATTGGCATGAGAGAGTAGAGCTGGAGAGTTACCTGTTAATGCTAGCTATGGCTAGTTAGCTTGATAAGCAGGGTGCTCCTACAATTTTCCATGAGATTAAATGGGATGCTAATTTTGGATAGCATCACGTGTAAAGCAAAATTCAGTTACCCCCAAAGCTGATTACCTGATATTATAAAGAAAAGAGTATAGAAGACAAAATGACACACCAGAATTAGCTAATAAGAGAAAATGTTTTTGCACCAGACTTTAAACATGCTCACATCTCTAGCAAACTTTTGTTTTGTAGCACAAGAGTCTTTAGGGATTGTTTGACTTTTGCCAACCTTGAAAGTTGCTTTTGGTTACAAGTGAGTGTCAGTTTCCTCTGAGATTAGACTTTGATTTGATATTCTGCTGAATGAAATGGAAAGTTAAAATGCAAGAAGGTTCTTTCATAAGTCACTGCGAGTGCAAAGCAAAGCACATTAGAGTGAAAACAATGAGTCACATCAAAAGGAGAGGACTCTACTATGGGAATGTTTGGTTTAAAGTATAAAAGCGGTCAGTAACACCACTCAAAGGACCATAAGACTAGTTTCCTCCTAGTGGGAAAAAAAAGCATCATTTATACATTTTAAATATCTAACCCAGCAAGCTTACAGTTCCCGGTAAAAAATAAAACGAGAGAATGTACACTCAGGTTTCTGTTTTTTACTGTGGACAGAAGCTCTCGTGCATACCTTCCCCTGAGAAAAAATAAGCTTCTTTCAAAGCGTTGGCAGCTTTGTCCTTGTAAGTGTGTCACAGATGTTTTTATGTCTTCCTGCTGAATCATGACCTATAAAGATTTTGCACCTCTTCCTTTTTGCTTTGCTCGAAGCGTTCGTGCATGTTCGTGCTGGTCATAATCTGTTTTTTAACAGAGAGCCTGTTTACAGGTGCGAAAGAATGTAGATGATTCCACATTCGACTGTATAAAAAGACTGCCTTATTCATTTGACCCTCATTGTGTGATGTTTTTACATTTATAATGAATATGTGGGCAAAGGTGCCCTTTGAAGCCTTCTGCAAAAATTGCATTTAGCTGCTGTAAATCAAACAGCACAATCACACATCAAGGAGTCAGAGTAAACTACCAAGGACACAAGCCTTTTAAAAGTGGCCCTCAATGAACCAGTATGATTTTTCTTTATTCTTCTGCACAATTTGAGTAGTATGGATAGAAGTAAAGACAGTTACAGATGTTTCAAACCTAAGTCGCATGGATTATGGCAGGATATGTGCTGCATTGTACTTTCTTATGTGGTTCAAATCATTTAGAAACCAAATTGCAAGCAGCAAGGAGATACGCAGTATCACAGAAAATACCTCAAAATGAGACCTCAATTAATTTTGCAAGCTTAGATTTAGAGTACTCTATTGTGAAAGCGGGAGGGATGTAATAATGTGTGTCACTGTCTATAAACAGACCATATAAACGTAGAGAGCTGCTGAAGCAGCTCTGTGGAGGAATGTGTTATCAGAGCTCTGACAGCATGTTGTGGACTCAGCACTGATGTCATTTACTGTCTAATGAGATGAGCGCTCACTGCTAATTAACGCTTCCATAAACTGTATTCATCACCACACAAAGCTGAGTGAAAACAGAAACCGATAAGGACAACAATGTTTAGCACCACTCACATTCTCAGAGGTTTTGCACGTATTTTAAATTAGGTATTTGTTAAGCAGTGAAAGTGTCACTGGACAGATTTGGCGCATTAAACGTTCTGCCTCAGTCACAGTTACGGGGATTTATACTTCTGGGTTAAAGCTACGCCGTAGGTACACAGTAACCGAAAACCCTTCTGAAATCCTACGCCGTCACCTGACGTGCACCACCCTGGAAATGTAACTACACGCCGTGTTGACGCGGCCTGTTCAGCATGGTTGATGCATCTCAGGCTACTTTTTCACTGCGATTTGTGAATTTATCAGGAAGAAAATAACAATCATTGATTGCTTAAGTGTAAGGAATTAATAATCAATATAAGGACTCACTGATGTCAGCAAATACCTGGAGGGAAACTGGAGCAACTGTCAAAAAGGTCATGAGAGAAAAGGATGAGGAAAAACTTAGGGTTGCATCTGAAAAATGAAAAGACCCAGCATGGAAAAATGTCCCATGATTTAATTTGTTTCTATTTTTCTGGCACTGAGGCTAAAAGAATGAGACATGACCACAAGGTAATTCCCACAAAACACCACATAAAAGCATGAAAGCTGATAACGCATCACCCAGTTATAATGTTTTAAGCGCTGTAGAGATTCACTGCAGAAGTCTGAATGTCTAAATCAGTTGTGACATTGACAGTATAGGTCAATAGAAGGGCAGAGTTTATTTTTTTTATTTGTATTATTTCTTTTTAAATGATCATAGTTTTATCTGGGACCTGTCCTATGACACAAGCTCAAGGATATATTTTCCTTATCTGCATTCACTTACTCTTAACATCAACAATCAAGTTAATGGTCACACAAAGGTGCTTATCAGCTTGATAAGTAAACCAAGGATTGTCTAATCTAGATACGAGCCTGTTCATACGAAAGAGTTGTTGTTGGCAGCATTTGAGCAATCACAACCTGTGGACAGGTTCACTAACAGGAGAGTGATGTGTGGCTCTCAAAAGGAAGGAAGAAGTTAAATGATTAGTAATGTTCTAATTAAGTGAGAATTAAAGTTATATGATCTATAGAAACAAGACTTCTTCTCAATCTCAGAAAGTTGTTTGGTGGCAAACAAATTAATGAGCCAAATGTCTAAATTAGTCCACTGATTATTTTTTTTAAATCGAGCACAGTTGCTGCTAAAATTCTCACCTCAATGGCTACTTTTAGACAGAAAAAATAGCTGCTTAGTTAAAGTCAGGGAAAGATTGTGGTTACAGTAGCTATGAAAGATGTAAACTCCAGTCTCTATTCATGTGGTGACAGTCTGACTCACACTAATAAATTCTAGCCTCAGACGTACATCTCAAGATTCACAATTGCTCGCTATGGGCGCAGCTCTATAGATAAATGGCCTAATGAAGAAACAGTGTTGTTGTGCATTGTTTGTGACTCGAAATTGCATCACAACTCTTTGACACGAGCTCTTACATAACAACCACCGCTTCAAATTCAGTTAATGACGCTCCTACGATGGCCTTAATGTAGTTAAGGTTATCTGCCTGTGGTGCTGACATGACAGTTGCTTTACTCTTATAATAATTGGATTATAGTGCATGTAAACTAATTGTATGGTACAATGTCTTCTGGTACAGTGCTCTCAATTTGTTACACAAAGAAGCAACGTTGGATGGTGACCTCAATGAAACTGTGGCGACCTCCCATTTGTGATACGGCTTATTTGATTCTTACATAATTCAGAATTCAACAGAATGTAGTTTTCTAAAGCTGAGGGGGTTTTTTCAGCTTGTATAACAGTATCCTGCTTTGCAGTGAGGGACACAGATGAACAGCATTGGTGCCCTTGTATGAGAATTAGATTGTGCCCTTTTGGTTGTATTTGATTGTGGTTTATTGCACTGATGGCAGCTTTCAATTTCCCACCGTTCCCTTTGGTTTCACAGCTAAGCTGCGTAAAAAAGGATTAAGATTACGCTTTGAATGAGTCATCACTTTAAACTACAGATGGAGTTTACAGTTCAAAAGGGATTATAAATATTAAAGAGGGTGGGTTTTTTTTTTTGGGTTTTTTTTTTCAAATGATTGGGTTTTTGCTCCAGTGCGTTGCTGAATCACATAGCAGACACAAATTCAAAGGATTAAGCAAACATAAAACTTCAAGGTCTTTCTTATGATTTGGTCTGCATTTGAATTACCTCTGAATAATATCCAATTAAATAATGCATTGTTTTTTAAGACAACAAGGTCTGCCTCGGAGGCTCAGTGAAAGCGCAGGAGGTGGAAGTTCACAGTTTACATCAGATTGCGGAAGGAATAACGTGACCAGATGCCTCAGGAGCATTTTGCAAAGTTTTTAAAGATGACCTTGTTTTTTTGAAAGAGCATCAGCCATTCATCCAAATACTTTTCACTACTTTTTAAGTGTCCATCTAGTGTAAAATAGGCATAACCAAAACACGAAAAAGGCTCCTGCACTCACATCATACAAAGAAACACGATAAATCCAATTTTACTAGTTTGCACAGAGGCTAGTAACTCAACCCTATTCAGCTGAGCTGTCATTTTAGTCACGTCAAACATAATAAAACGCTGACTCTCGTGTTCACACAAAAGCTTGTGAACAAGAGAGCTTGGCTGCTTTTATTCACAAGGGGTAGATCCACTTGTTTGATTTGTTTTTATGTCAGATGCCCTTCCTCATGCAGGATCAAACCTAAGGACTTTCTCTTGTTAGGCAAATGTGTAAACCGCTATACTACGGAGCCACAAGGCAAAGTGTTTGTGTAAAAAAGGGTATTGTCCTGTTTTCTGCCCCGACTTATTTTGTTGCTGTAGCAACAGGGTAGTCCGTAAAGATGTTGAGCTAACCCAAAGAGCCAAACTTTCTTGTAATTTTTTTAAGTGGTTTTAAGCGATAGTTTTCCAGACTTTCTGTAGCTATTTTAAAGTTTTTCTTTAGACAATGGCTGCTTTTTCGCTCATTTCCTGCCCATTTTCAGAGGATTGTTTTTGTTTGATAAGCCACTTAACACTGACCTCTGACCCATTCAAGCATAAAAAAGGCACTTAAGGGATAAACCAGTGTTGTGTTTACATACAACAGGCAACTTAGCAAAGAACCAATTTTAAAGTGTTTCTTTAGGCACTTGTCACACAAACACACACAATTTGTTCCAAGTTCTTTAGCTGAATCAACAAAAAATGTTTGACAGACATGAAATAGTCTGGGGTTCTTTTAACTGAAGAACTGACATTTCTTGGCATGGTGACCTTAAAAAGACTGAGAAAACTGAAGAAATGAAGGACTAATGAAGAATTGCAGAAGCACTTTGAATGCCTTTCAAGAAGCCCGGAGAACTTTTCAAGAAGACTACTTAAAGAAATTACAAGATATCTTGTTGAAGAAAGTTCAGGCTGTTTTGAAGAATAAATTTGGTCATTCAAAATTTGGACTTTCAAACTTTTTAGAACTGTGCAAACTCAGTTTTTGCCTTATATACTGTATTTCTATGTATGTATCCAGATGTTTCAACCAATCACTGCACCTATTTCCTATTTTCCTTGCAAAAAAAAAAGAAATTAGGGGGTGACATCAGCTCAAGACTTTTACACAGCACTGTAGAATATGTAGATATGTCTTCATAAATCCCTGTATCCAGCAAAATACATTTTTGCAAGTACTATATTTTATCTTTAAAAGATGACTGTTTGAGCTTTAGCCCTATGAGTTTAACAGAGATACAGGCCAACATGAATAGAAGCCTCATATCTCAGATCTGTTTGGCAGCAGATTACCGGCTGGGTCAATGACGAGAATGGATCAATAACCGAGGGAACAATCTTCACTTAAAATCACAATATATTGACTTTTTCATTACTGTTCATGTTTCAGCAGCGCTAATCATTTTACCTACCTTGAAAATGGATCCCTAACTGTGTGTGTGTGTGAGGGAGAGAGAGAGAAATGGAGCATGTGTGGTTGTTGTGTTCCACTTAAAACACAAACAGTCAAGACGATCAAGCAAGACAACCAATTTTTACAGTCTTTCTCATAAATAATCAAAGCAGTTTATTTGTTTCAGTTTTAGCTGAAAAACAGAAAATCTGTCAGGTCATTTTGTCTTGTTGGGTCATATTACCCTATAAAAATGTCTGCTGTTTGCTTGTCCTGATTAACAAGTCTGGAGGCGCATTGGCCAACATGCGCCATCCTGTACTAACAGACTGCACCCTGTGAATATCTGATGCACTGGATACGCTAAAGTTTTGCAACTTTTTCATGCTGAAATTCAGCTGCTGGTCATTTTAGCCATGCTAACATATGACTTTCATTCAGTTAGAATGAAATAGCAACAATTAGTTGGATTGAATTTTCGTACTAACATTCAGAGGACCCCCAGATAATAATCTTGGTGGACTCCGCTTTTCTAGTAGTTCCACCAGAGTTTGCTATTTTTTGGCTTTGAATAAAATGTTTCTTTTGGAACAGTTAAAATGATTGCAATGAAATTTGGGTCATTCATATCACTCTGCATGAATTGTAAAAAACTTGATTGCACCTTTATTTGTTTTCTCTTAATCAACAGGGTATCAACATTTCAATTTGACCAAATGTATCTGTATAGTGAGGTATTTAAAGTCAAATACCTGCAGAGCCTCGACATAATTATCAGCTTCATTTACCACCAACTTCTGTTTGGTGGTGAATGGTGAGAGTTCACCTTCTGAGATGGTAAACCTGCAAAACATCAGCATCTTAATATCGTCACTGTGAGCAGTGTAAGCATGGTAACGCTAGCATTTAGCCTATGCTGTCTCCTTGCCTATAAGTACATCCACTTGAGTGACATGTACGTTCTTTCTGTAGGTGTATAGCTTTGAGCTTGGACTTGATTATCCTGGAGAAACATTTTCCCTCAGAGAAAACCCCAACAAATAGATGAACCCTCAATTTGAGCAAACACTTGGTAACAGTGAGAAGGAAAAACTCCCTTTTAATAGGAAGAAACCACCAGCTCAGAAAGGGGATCCCACGAGGAGGTCTACGTAGAAACAGTTGATGATTTGCTATCATTTATAACAGCTCAGTTTTCACCTGCTTTTCAATGAGGTTGGCTACATTTTGTGGCTTCACAGTTATCACTAAGGTGCAATACCAAGAAAAGTGATGCACAAGATTGCTTTGGGCGTGTTTAATTATTCAGCACCAGCGCTGGTTATTTTTATGCCCATGGCTTTCTGCATGTTATGGCCACAGTTTCATAATTGCCAGCTGTTATTGAAAGCTTTAACTTCATTATGTGATACTAAAATGAAAAAGGCCAAGTATGTTTTGAAAGGTAAATCACTCGATTCTAATATTCTTTTGCGTAAAATTTGGGTCTTGAGGTTTTATATTTGTATGAAATTTCTAAATATAAAAAATTTGAATGTGACGCTTCTTTTATTGTATTCATATGTTGTCTCAGCTTTGAGGAATGGCAGAACAGATGCAGGTTATTGCAGCGATAAGTCTTCATATTTCATTACGGCAACAAAAAAGCCAAATTTAGGCATTTGGATGAGAAGCCGCTTTCATTCTCTAGACATATAAATTAAATGTTGGCATAAAGTCATGCGTAGGTTTGAAATACACTGCCTAATCTCACTTGCAAATTTGGACAGTGCTTTTTTTCCCCTTTTTTTTTTGAAAACCTAATTTCCCTTTGTGTTTGTGCACAAAGAAAGCATACAACCTTTGTGATATAGAAGGTGTTATACCACTCTACATATTATCTTCTAAATGTCACCCGAATGACAGGCAGATCTGTACATATGGGTGAAAAGCAAATATAACTCAGAGTGCAATTTTCCCTCGGCTACTTGTGTCTGCCTCACTGCAGTATTCAGAGAGAGGAGAGGAGCAAGAGGCCCTGTGTTAAGTGTCTTATTAGTGGGAAATGACTGCAGTGTCAGACGAGCCCAAGCTGTCACAGTGCAGCCATCATTAGAATAAGCATGAGAAGCTCTTGTCGTGGATGGAATCACATTTTAATCCCCACCACATTATTACTGTGGTGAGGAAGGTCAGCACTCAGGCACATTTAAGCAGGAATAAACCCCCTCGAGAGCTTATGATAATGTCTTCCCTCAATGGGAGATATTGGTCATATTTTAGTTTCAAGCTTTTTGTAGAATATGGCACGGCTAATGAAGAGCCTAATGTAATGCAGCTGTGCGAGCCGCCATGGTAACCATGAATAATTCAGCCTACTTGTTCTTTGGTTTCCTGGTCTCAGGAGGGTTCTGCCTATATTGTCCATTATGACAGGCCATTATCCAGCCTTCAGCCTGCTAGCTCTCAGATGGTGCGCAGAGCCCATTTGTTACCCCTCTTGCCCCTGGTAACCTTCAACCAGCTGGAGAGAATGATTGAGACTATACTGTTATATAAACATGAGAGCAAGAGGTGCAAGAGGCAAGAAAACGAAGAGACCCCTCCACACCGGGGAATTCAAGGAGGACCTTCCATTTCATTACAAGTGCATATTACATTTCCCTCCAAAGCCATCAGTTACTCTTTGAATACAAATTGCACGCCATTGTGACATACTGTATTAATGTGCAATGTGCATGTCCTGTTTTGATGTATGCAGATGCTTTACATAAATATATATATTCCCAGTACAACAAGTTGAAAATGAAAGTTTCAATATTGCATTAGTGAAACTAAAACTACTCCAATTATTTGTGATAAAGGATGGATCGTGTCAGTGTTAAAGTTATTATGCATTATTGATTTTTTTTTTTTTTTTAAACGCTGTAAAGGAGAGCAATGCAACAACGCTTATGAGTTAAGTAAGTAAATTCCCTCAAGTGATGTCATTTGGGTCAGCGTTGGTAGGACTGGGCATAATCTGGAAGTGTGGAGCAGGAAGGAAGTTGCCATAACTCTGTAGGTCGTTTCTTATCTGGCTGCAGGCCAGAGAAGGTCACCACATCAGAATGTGTGACCAAACAGTGTGTGGTCAAGTTGAGTTACGTGCATGGCAGGTTTGAGTTTGAATAAGTATGCACTGATTTCAGGAGAGTCATATCATTGTGCTTGTCTAATTACACTATTGGTTCATGTCTTAGCATATAAAGTCTAGCTTAGCTTAGCAACATATATATATATATATATATATATAGAATAGAATAGAATAGAATTCAACTTTATTGTCATTGCACATGCACAGGTACAGGGCAACGAAATGCAGTTTGCATCCATCCAGAAGTGCTTTAGTGATATAGATATATTACAATATATATTAGCAATAATATAGATATGTGAGTATATTACAGAAATGGGTCTATTATGGTATGTTATAATGTACACGGTATGAAGTATGTTGTGAATATTCTATAACTATAAGTATGTACAGGCTGTAGTGAGTACAAGCTATGTACAGGCTATGAACAGGATATAAATATGAAAAACTATACAGAATATGAAATAAATAACTTTACAGAATCTGAGATATACAGCTATACAGAAATGGGAACTATGCAAGTTGTAAACAGTTGTAGGATTAAAGATTATCGAATGTACAGAATGATTATTTACACAGAGCTATACAGTAGTGCAGTTAAGATAAGTGAGGGTGTAGATAGTTTCTACAGAGGCTATATAAAGTGCTAGTGGTTGTGAGTGGTGGTTCAGTCCATGTTATTATTGTGTGTTTGAGGGTACAGTTGTCCATTGTGGGTGTGTGTATGTTCAGTCCATGAGTTTAACGTGGGTCAGACTCATGGACTGAACATACACACATATATGTATGTATATATATATATATATATATATATATATATATATATATAGCTCTGGGACAGACTGGCGACTTGTCCAGGGTGTACCCTGCCTCTCGCCCTAAGTCTGCTATAGTAATCTGCAAAATTTATCTATCTCTCATTCATGGTGAATTATCAGTCAAATCACTTTCTTTTGAGTCCAAAACGGAATTGGTCGTGTGATTGTGTTCAGTCTGGAATGTAGTTAGTATTAGCGCGGCCAGTTGAGGAGGTGTGATGCATTTGATCTAGTCATTAGAACGGGCAGGATGCTCTGGTCCGTGGTACCTCAGCCATTTCAAATCACTGCCTGTAGCGGGTCTTAAATCAATGAGCGTGTTGCATCTCAGAGGCTCATCAGTGGACAGTCCCCTGAGAGCCTGGATAGCATTGAAGAATGAGAGAAAGGCCGAGAGAGGGAGATAGACATTGGCAAGAGGAGTGGGGGTACTCTTACCTACTGACCTCCGTAATTACCCCGTGCGACTGCCTGAATCCAAATGCAATCCGATTGAGATAACTGGCTATTGGAGACACCACTGAACCATACTCCACAGCTCTCAGTGATTTCAGCCTGGGCAATCCTGAACCCACGTCTGGCTGTGGCAGAGCTGCTGCTGCAAAGGGCCCTAATATTTTGCAGAAGGGTGAATTGAGACTGATGTTTCTGTTCTTGTGATTCCAGCCTAGCTATTGTCCCAAGGGCAGGGCAGTGTAATCAGGGCTGTGATAGCATCTCTTGGGGCGGTGGAGGAGGAGGAAGCAGGGCCTGTGGGCTGATCCAGAGGGCAGATATATTTATCTAGGTAATGAGAGCCCAAACACTGCGGCTCTGTTGGGAGGGCTAGGGACATGGCCTAGTGCGCTAAGAGACGCCCCGGTGCCATGGCAGCGCAGTCCCCGTGCTGCTCATTAAACTTCCATCAGCGTGTGGTCACCATGTTCCTGCCAGGCCTCCAAAGTGCCCGTTATTAATTCATGAAAGCACACCGCACATGTGATTGAGTCTGGCGAGCAGTGAAGCATTGAGGCACGAGAGATGGGGGAAATATTGTCTGTGTCTGAACACCCAACCATCCACCAAACCCCTCCCACACTTTCCCTCTGGCGGTGTGCCCTTGAAAAAAAAAAAAATCTGAGAGAGAGAGAGAGACACAGATACACTATGTTGTGAAACATTAATAGCCACTGCTGCAGTTTGCCTACAGCTGGAAAAAGAGCAATGCAGGTCATGTGAGCATGGATGCACGCGTGGGTGTGTGAGCACATTTATGAATGTCAGTGCATCTCGGTGTGCACGCCTGTTTGGAGCCCATTTGCCTTAGTGTTTTATAAATGTGGAGGAGGTGGTTGTGCATTGTCAAGACATTCTGGGTGCATATATTATCAACAAATGTGGCGTTGTTTAGGCATGGGATGCTTGTGTTGAGCCAGCCACTTTTATCTTCGCTCCACAGACGTGCTCTGTAAAGCTTGCGTTGGGAGGGCTGGCTTTAAAAAGGAGACAGCAAATTGGCCTGGATATGGATTGTTGCAATTGAATTTAAAACATTAGCTTCAGGATAATAAGGGTTGCTATAGAGAAAATCTAGGAAATGCATTTGGTCATTAGAGCATAGAGGGATGGGACTAATGGTGTACGGGGGTGGGCTGGGGAGGAGGCAGAAAACGATGAAAACCATTTTTAGGATGAATGGGTTATTTCGGGGAGAGTGCGTGCGAGAAAGAGGGAGAGAGGGGGGGGAGTGAAATAGAAAGGGGGAGACGAGGGAGACGGCGAGAGAGAGGAGTGCTACATGATTTCAAATTAACCATTATTGTAGGCTGTGACATGTATTATGTCTCCCGAGGCTCAGAATCTTGAGCTCATTTTCACGGAGATGAGGAGAATAGTCCACTGTCACAGTTTGAACGTGTACAGCTGGCTTGAGCTCCTCATCTTAGGGCCAATTATAACTCCTCTTCTTCCAAATCCTTAGCCCAGCTCTCCAAAGCAAATCTCACCATGCATAGCTTATTGTTCGCCTCACTCGATGTCCAATTAACAGAATGTTCTTCTCACTTCTTTCCTCTCCCCCCTTACCCCCCCTGCCGTGGATAAAAAGACACTGACCAGTAAAACTGTGTTAAACTCCAGCAGACCTCATCAATAACATAACAGCAGTGGGGATATTGAGTTATGATTACATCTATGCACGGAAGACCATATGATTAAAACACCATAATCGTTTCCCCGATGCATTTTGATCTCAGCTAAGATGTTATTAGCTCTCTCCTGTTATATTTGTATCATAATTAAAACTGCAGATCAGGCAGTAAATAATACATCCCTATCTTGTGTTAACTGAAGCAGTATATGTGTGCAAATGGCATAGCATCACTTTTGTGTGACTTCTCATAAATCATTAGTTTATATCTGCAGCAGCTGAGCTGTTCTCTGAGGTATGAGCCTCAAGTTATTATTCCACTGTTAAAAGTCCTTTCATAATTAGCATTGTGAGTTACTAAAGATTAGACAGAAAATTACGTTGACCTCATAGACAGGGGCGGCAAAAAGAAATGCCTGAAGTTACGGCTAGAAAGAGAGAGAAGAGGTTTCACTACATTATATGTCCAATACGTTGATTTACTCAGGAAAGTTTTCCATTTTTACTTTTTCACATGGACTGTAATCACCAAAATTAAGTAAACAAGTATTAGATGTGGGACAAAAAGCTAAAGGGGAAACTTTCATTAGTAAATCATCGTAGGAGACACAGAATTCTCATTAGACTTTAGCATTGAAGGGAGTGGGAAAAGTTTTTTTTTTTCCTTTTTTTCCCCTGTCTGCAGTGGTGGTAATGTGATGCTCTCCAGGCCAGGAGCATCTCTGTCAGATTTCATCAGTGTTTAATTAATAAGACGGGCTGAACGAGCGCCTCTCGTATTAATAGCCACATTAAACTGCAGTGTTAATGATATCATTAGGTCAGTATGTGGTGTCACTATGAGACGGGTGGATGATGTAGCACTAAAATGATACAGAGAGGTTTAAGTCTGATGCGAGACAAGCTATGGTTATCACATGAAATTCATTAGACCTGATCATCTAGTTGTTGTTGTTGTTGTTGTTGTTGTTTTTTTCTGACATATTAATTAAACTGGGATGTTTTGATTTCTAGCTGTCGCAAGCACCACCAGTACTGCAGGCCTTGATCCTTTGTTGTCTGGTTAGAAATCATAAGATACACGATAAGTACACAATAAAGAAACCAAACAGCGTGAGTGCGGTTCATATCACCCATATCTCCAGTTTTATGGCTCATGTGACCTTTAAATGTGGAAAAATATAATCAAATACCTGGAAAAACGAGGGTCTATAAACTGATAAGAGCAAATTATGATGGTGATTATAAATTTTACAGTGACTGTTGCCGTCATATCTGGATGTAGAATCACAGACTGCTCAGCGGTGGTGACATCATCGTACACGGTTAATGATGTTGCCCGCATATCTGCTTCGAATTTGTCAGACGCATTTTGGCATCTTAGAGTGCAGCGTAACTGACAGCCGTGCGACAGAAGCCGTTGTAACTCAGTGTCTACCAGCTAAATTACAGGCTTACTAAACTTTTATTGGCAAATTGATCCTCCGTCTCTCAGAGTTATTGACCACGCAGGAATCAGAAACTGCTGCTGTGCGAAAACTGAACACTATGATGTGGGAAATGTATATTAACCTCCTTTCCACAGTTATTGATCAGTGCATTACTGCATTAGCTTTTTGGGGGTTTTATCCATTCAGTGTTTAGCAGCCGTCATTTTAAAGTCGTCTTGAGTTTACAGCATGATATTTCCTTTAAAAAAAACGTGGCTGAGAGTTGCTTAGAGTGGAAAGGTAAGTTGTGCATGTAGTGCAGAAACGAATGAAGAAAGGTGCATTTAGTCTAATAAAGGTTGCTAGCCAGCTAGTTTTGAGCTGCAGGATAATTTTCTCAAGGTACTGATTTGGAGAATAGTAAATAATACGAAAGATTACTTTGAGTTTAGGCTTGTGCATTTTCCAGAGATTGTGTTTTTTTCTTGCTCAAAATGTTTTTCAGACCACCAGAAATGTTCCAGTTTTATGATATAAGCTGTGTGAAGGTATAACGTGAGCACATATGGCTGCCTGAAATCGGTTGGAAACAAAAAAGGTCGGGAGCAACTAAACATATGTACAGAATTAGTAAACGACAGTGCATAAACACTGAATTCTGAATTTGCATGTCCAGTCTATGGCTGCACATGCATTTGTACAGTATAAAGATGCATATGTAGACAGAAACTCTAAAGCCATCTAAACACATGCACTGTAGCCCTAGTGGGGATATGAAAAATCAATTGTATCAGACATTAAATGGCTTTTACTTTGCCAGCTCCTAAGAAAAAGTCCTTTTAATGGTCAGCTGTGAGAATTAATTATCCAATTAATTATCCAGAGAAGTTACAGCGTGGGAGTCGGTGTCCTTCCTCCTACACCCTTGATTCTAAAGCAGGCAGACTACATAGCAGTAGTAAGAATTCCTCTGATATAGAGACACTCCTGTTATGTGGTGCATGTGAGAAAGTGTGACTTTAGACAACGTTCCAACCTCATTCTCCCAATATTATCATAGTGGGTGGCGTACAGTATTAGTTTACATTCACCGTATTAGTGTTGCTTGCTGAGAAGCATGTTCTTTGCCAGGAGAGCGGAGGTTTACCTCAGCCAAATGTGTGCCACCTGTCTGACCTGACTGTCTGCCACCAGGCCTGCCGGCCAAGAGGAGTCATGGTAGACTTCTCTGCTTTCCTCTCAGCTGTCACTGGGCAGCGCATTTAACATTTGAATGTTTCGCTTCGTGCACCTTCATTTGAGGCTAGTACGCAAAGAAATTATGCAGTGTAATAAAGGATAGATGGTAGATGATGATAGATATTTTATGATAGATAATTTGCAAGCTTTATACTGATATTTAAGCTTCCCGCTAACACCTACAAATACACTGCTAAGACTGGGGGATGCAGGACTTCCAGGAGCAGAAGGACATCTGTGTTATATGTGTCAAAAATGTGTTAGCAGTGTAGTTCTATAGTCACAAGGGGCGCTGTGGAGGAGCAAGTCCCACTGGGAGACAGATGGCAGTGGCCACAGAAGTACAAGGCGTGTGCTGGCTCTGCACATTCACTGTAGGGCCAGATCTCAACACCTCACCCCTTCCGATTAATCAAGCCTGCCGCGGTTATTTAAGGCCTCCGATTAATCATGCAGGATAACTGAGGTGATAGATTAGGGTTAAAGGGAAGTTTTGGAATTTGAAAAGAAAAGGATTTAGTGTGGAGTTAGTCTGTTTCTATAGCCAAAAAAGGTGCAGTGGGAGTTTTGAGACCTTTTCATTATTATTTTGCTTGAGTGTCACCTAAATAAATTCTTCTCAGTCATTAGTAATGTGATGCGTCTAGCTACTTTGCTACACCAATGCTATCTGTTGGCAAACACATAAATAAATCGCTAAGTGCACTTAAGAAGCCTGTCTTTCTAGGTAAAATCAAAATAATCCAGATGTCCAAAGATGTAAATATGAAAAAAAAAGTTTAATTTTGTTTCAAATCAGATGTAATGTGAGTGTAATTGGTGCAGTGAGAACTGGAGATCACTGCTCTTCAGGATCCTTCACGGGTTATTAAGCTGCTGCATATGAGAGGATATGCATACATCAACACTCAACATGTCAACACTCGTCACTGGCACGGACTCGGGGGAGAATGTGTGAGGGTGCGTGTGTTTCTGCAGCTCAGCAGAACGTTGGCATTAAATCTGCACAAGGAGTCAGGAGAATAATATTTCAGCCCTTTCTGTGCAAAATGATAGTTAATGGCAAGAGTTGAAAAATCAAGTCAGGCAATTACTTGTGTTTCTGAAAATGTGTTTCATGCCTCATTGTGTGTCAATAAGATGCTCCTTTGAAGCAGCAGGTCTATCGGTGCAATCGCGGCATTAGAGTGCACTGAATAAAGCGTCTACTTTTTCCCTCTGCACTGCAATAACAAGTCCTTGGTCTGCTAATGAGTATCTAAAGTAAGACAGTCTGGTGTGCTGTTAAATGGCAGGGAGAGCTGTGAGGATCTTATTCTAATACTTAAAGCTGACTTGATCTTCTGTCTGTACTCTTGCCAGCTGCTCTTTGCTCTGACAGACACGAGCACATTCCTCGGGAAAGAAGATTCGGTTTGAGCCATTTACCTGCCAATCAAAAGCAAGGGGGTCATGCCCCCTCCGGGGATAGCATGCTTTCGAAGCCTTGGCTTGTCATGCGCTGTGGGTCTCCAGATGAACCCGGCCACATGTGTGTTGATGTAGGATCATTTGAGCACGTCAGCATGTAGGCCAGCGACCAGCGGGTACATCATGTCTATAAGGGGCAGCAGTTAAGTTTAAACTAATTAATGGGGCTGAACTTTTCAAGGCAATGCATAGCTTTCCAGGCAGCAGGACCCAATTCTATATATAAAGCTTAGATGAAGCAGGGTTATTTAGAGCTGGGAACATTATCCAACACCTCATTTTCCTGAATCCAAATGAAAACTGCCACCTGAGCGCACAGATTAGGAGACTTGAGGGCTGCTTGTTTCCTCCCTTTAGCGAAAGTGATTGTCATGTAAAAATGCAGGAGTGTTGTCAGCTGCTTAAAAAAACTAAAATAATAATAATTAGAGATGATAACAAAAAAACAGATCAGTTTTTGTTGCTGTTAAATAAAATGTATGTGTGTTACAGCTGTTAATTTCAACTGTATCGTAATGTTAAGCTGCTCAATCTATTGAATGACTTTTATATTATTACATAATTAAAAAAAAATGATTGTAAATCTTTACTTACTAATAGTAGCTGTCAGATCTGACAGACAGATTATCTAATAATATTAGCATATGTAGAAGTATTTATATTGGCACATATGGCAGCCATTAAGTAACAAGAAACCAGCAAACATATGTTTATTTATAAACAGAGCTATCATTACATAGTGTTTGTGTGTCCCCCAGCACACAAGCGAGGTTTGTAACTGGAAAATTTCTCCTTCTACACATGGCCTGGTCCTTAAAAAGCAAATCTGAAATTGCAAAGGTGTATTTTAATAATTATTTGCTTAAAAATATTCAGATACTCTGGTTTTCATATCCAAATACATGGTTGTTGGACTCTACTACTAACTGGTAAGTGACGCTGTGAAATAAATTTCATAGGGAAAAGGAGAGAAGTGAGAATGTGAAAGAATGATTGTTTATATTTGTGTTACTACTTTTAATATCGGTTTTAAGGTCATATTTGTGTTATGTCTGTGGTACAGTCTTTCTTTCTTTCTTTCTGTCCTCTTGGTTAAGAAGCAGTTATATCATGTGCAGTAGAAGAATAGCTGTGCTTTGTTATAAATATATATAGATAGATAGATATTTACTCTGTAAATACTGTATATCTGCACGAAGCAGAAGGCACATACATTGACGGCTGCTGTGACATTTCACAATAGTGCTCTGATCCGAGTTAATGCTCCTAAACAATGTAGCACCTGATTGCTGGCTTATTGTGGACCTGTGGTGACTGAGGCCTGTCGTCCGGCCTGTACCCTGCTCTTCTGGGACTTCAGCGAGGCACTTCAGCTGGGAGAGGCAGGAGAGAAGTGCCCGCTGAGAGGGGTGGAGTGCACAGCAATGTAGGGGTGCTGAAATTTGTGCTCTCATAAGACCCACTCCCTGTCCCTTTCTCAGCGGGGCCCTGTTGCCACCTTCCTCTCCACCTGTCCCCCTCCTCCGCTCCGCCCACATGACAGAGGAGACGTTGGAGCAGCTGGGGTTAGAGATACTTGTCAGCAGGACGATCGGGTGTCCTCTGAGTCGGTCCCCTGACCGTCCCGTAGTCATGTCGACTGACAGCCAGCATCAGCTGATTATCGCCACTGTGGCAGTAAAAGAAACCCACTTTGGCAGTGACAGGCTTATGACCTGCAAGACCTGCTCATATTGAGTAACCAACACTTCATCCAGAGGCTCAGGGTGTGTTACCCTAGCCTTGAGAACACACTACTGGACAGATAATCTGACACATTAGCAGTCTGTTTAAGGTTAAAGGATCAAATCATAGCCACGGTCATAAATTGCATCTGTTACAAGATGTTTATGTGTTTGTACGCTGTAATTGAATTTTATTGCTTCTATGATACACAGAGCAGCATGACTGCACCAGACTGGATGTGATTCTAATCATATCTACAAAAAACATGTCTAATAGATCATTAATCCAAACTGTTTACTCATTAAACCGGTACTTTGCTCTGTTTAAATAAGTTATGTTGCTGACCGAAGGCAAGTGTGGAAACGACGGTATATGAGCATGACACTCATAAAAGTTATTTTAATCCCTCCTGGCCAGTCGTGCTTGGTGTTTGTGTATTTTGAGAATCTCTGAGAGGTTAACACCCCCTGTGCACAGAGGCTCAGACAGACTACTGGTGTCTGGTATCAAGCTGAATTAAAGCTATGTCAACACATTCAGTCATCCGGGCTTACATTACAGAGGCCCCTAGTCGTCTCTTATCTGAGGCACAGACATACAGTCATCTATATTACACACACACAAAAACCATATTCTACTGTTTTTCTCTAATTGTATTCTTATTATTGTGGGCCTCGTTTGCAGTTTATGAAGATTAGAAAGCACTGAGTAATTCTATGTATTGATGAAATTGAATTAAAAGTGCCTTACTTGTGGACGACATCATCAGGGCTGAAAAATAATTAAGAGCACATTTCTGGAGTTGTGTGCTGGGTGGAAGCATTGTTCTGGAGTGGCCAACCTTGTGACTCGTTCCTGACTGAGTGTGTTATTGTGTCAACAGCTTCAGGTCTTCATGCTCCAGAATAACAGTAATTGACTCGCTGTTATGTAGAAAAGCCCGGTCCGATGGGAGAGGCGGACTGCTGCTGCCAGCCAGCCTGGTAAATTCAGCGTGAATGAGGCAACGTTGATGTTGTCCTCAGACTTCGGTTGTTTGATTGCCTGTGTGTGTGGCTTGTTAGGTTGCTGAAAGCTTGTGTTTAGCCCCAGAAATGGTGGCTTGAAGGTGACATCTGTCTGGGAGGCGGAGGGGAGAGTGGAGTGCAGTGCCATGCGGCTATAAATACGCAGAGGCCGTGACAGCTCATAGAGGAAACAGCTGAGAAGAGGAGCTTTGCTATGCTGCATACCTCCTAGTGACCCTGTCACTTCCACAGAGGTCTTAATTATTCCACACTGGCAGCTTACCTCTACTCACTGCTGAAGCTGTGACACCCAGGGACCTGTCAGAGGGAAGGGCTATACGCTGCCCCCTGTAACATACTACACTCGCACACAATATATGTAAACAGCAGCCTGGTGCAGTGTGCATTCACAGTACTCTCTATACTTTCATTTAAGTGTTAAGTTAGCAGACCTCGGTGTAGTCCGTCACACGTTTTTGCCTGCAATTATTTTTACTTACTCTTGAGTCTGGATGTTGAATACGTTATCTTTGACTCTGCAAATTCAATAGGTTTCATAATTCATAAATGTTCTCTCTTATATATTTATACAAAACTAAAAAGTCATGATTGCAGCCTCTCAGCCTCTAGAAATGTCACTGCTGAAACGATTCAGTTAGCACCACTGTTTTCCAATGTTACACTCAGGGTTGCAGACCATAAAACAAGTCATGTTTTAGCATAGTGTAAATGACCTCTGTTACCTTATGAATGACGTTAGGGGCTTTAACGGCTGACGCTGGTATGGAGGTACATCTTTATCACCTTTGCAGGCTTAATGGCGACTTATAAATGGGTCTAGTGTTTCTAGGCTCAGGTTTCAGCATGTTCAAGGTCACAAGCTAGTTCTTCTTCCATATGCAAAAGCTCAGGTACGAGTGTTATATTATCCTGTATTTTAAGCTCGATTTGTCTGTCAAAAAGCATTTCATAATTGAGCTGTTTACATCCTTGTGTGTCACGTAATGCCTGCATGTTTGCCGCATTGTCAGTATTGCCTCACAGTGCTGGCAAGATAAGTGCCCACTACTCACCCTGAAATAATTCCTCATGTTGTTCCTGCAGAGCCTTAACCAGCACTCTGCCCTGACAATGACTGATACTGTTGTGTTGCCTTTATCTGGGCCCAATTGTGTACTTATGTGTGAGTGTGCGACACTAACTGGCACTAGTGGATAGATTACCTAATACAGTCCAAGCACGTTATTAGACCCCAGGGCGCTGGCTAAGTCACTTTGAGTTCTGTTTCTGGCCTTTTAATTATTCATCAAGGTATTGCCTGGGATGTAACCTCAATTACTGTGGGCTGTGGGGCCAGGTCACGTGTTGTTAACACTGTGCTGTGATCAGAGCCACCGCAGGGAAGGCTGCCAACGGCAAGAAGTGCTCTGTGGCTTGGCACTCCACCCACCGCCACTGATTGGCTCACATTTAGCAGGATGCTCGATGCACCGTGGGCAGCGGGGAGGGGGAGGGGCATTCCTCAGATTCCCCATAGCCACAATGGGGACGGGAGGATGGTGTAAATACTGTAAATCAAAGCTTGATGGGTGTGATCGGTGTGGCGTGAGCACCAAGCTGAAGGGGGGAGAGAGGAAGAAGTAGGGGGAGGAGCAGCTAAAGACTTTAATGAGCCCAGAGAAGGGTGAGACATGAGCTCTCTCTCTCTCTCGGGCCCACCTGTAGTGGGCAGACAGGCTGTGCACCTGCAGTCCTGGAGCCCTCAGCCAACAGAGCAGTTGGGGAACTGGCAACCCAGCAACACTTGACAGAAGGACACAAGGATGAGAGGCTGGTCTGATGTGAGTTGCTCTGAAAGGTGCCAAAACGAACGCCGTTGTCCATCAAATGCCCCCTGCTTTTCATGTTGACATGTTGACATGCTAGCATCACCCCACCTTTACTCACGGTTACAAAGAAACAGGAAAATAAACTCACTTGAACATTTCTGCATCTCAATTTGCACCTTAATAAGGCATCTGCATGTCCATTCCTGACTGAGATGAAATTCTGTACTTCTATCAGATCTGGTGAGAGTGATCAGACAACCCATTACTCGGCTGATTTGTGGCAATCATGTGCGGCTGTCCCCCGTGCCAGCGTCGCTCTGACAACCGTGCCATGCATATCCAGGTAGTGATAATGAGAGCCGCTGTCATGGCGATCTATGACTAACAGCAGTTTCATGCTGTGTTAAATCAGGCCTGCTGCCTTGTTAGAGTCTACTCCCTCGGGCCACACCTACCTTTACCATTTCAGACCGAGACCTAAAAATCCTGTGATCTACAATATGAAAAGATCGGATGTGACGCACAGATATTTTTTCTGACAGTGTTATTTGCACACACATTAGCACAAAGACAACACTGTTAAAAGTTAAGATACAGTGTGAAAATTTCAAGAAACGAAAATGTAATGATTTGTTGGATTTAAGATGAAGTACTGCAAAGACAATATACCAAACGTGTTTCTAAAAAAGTTAGTATAGGCCACGTTTCCCACTTTTGCATCGCCTCTTTTTCACAACAATGTGACCGTTTTAGGAACAGAAACAAAATAAAGCAGGATATTTTTGCATTCTTGCTTGATGTAGGACTCCAACACTTGTTTAGTGTTTAGCTGCTCAACACTCATTTAGCATTAATGATTCTTCCGTAAATGTGCCACGTGCCTTGAAGTAAACCCAAATAATTATGGATGTTGTTCTGGAGCCTATCCCAGCTATCTTAGAGCGAGAGGCAGGGTACACCCTGGATAGGTCGTCAGTCTGTCACAGGGTTAACACATAGAGACAGGCGACCATTCACACTCACACCTGCAATTAGGGCGGGGCCATATCATACCGTTCACGGTAATACCGGTGTAATGTTAGGCAATGATAAGAAAATGAAATATCGCGATAGAATATGGGTAAAACGCACATGCGCAGTGCCTTTGCTTTCATACACACATGGCGGAAAAAGCATAGCGGCGACAGAGAATGAGAAGGGCGAAAGCGGATTGTTAAATGAAACAGAAGAACCAGAATTGGTTTGTAAAAATGCTGCAACTTCAGTGGTGTGGAACTGGTTTGGCTTTCGTCCGTCAGATACACAACAAAGCACAATTTTTGGTAGAGCATGCAAGTGGGCCGTCGTTATTACCGTGTTTTTCGGAAAATCAGGCACACTTCAAATCAATCCTTTGATTTTCTGAAAACTCCTCAGTGCCCCTTATAATCCCGCGTGCCTTATGTATGAATTCTGGTTGTGCTTACTGACCTCGAACCGATTTTACGTGGTACACAAAAAATGTTTTAGTATGAAGCTACGAAGCCGCACCGCTTGATGGATTGTTGGAGCATTACAGCTGCCGTAGTCAGGAGCCTCGCGGAGTGATACGTACTGTGCTTCAACATAATATTACCGTATTGTGTGCGTATAACCTCTTTTTAAGTTTTGTGGATATTATACATGGTTATGCTGAGGATATGTTGGCCCATTTCCACTGGAAATGCCTTTTGGTTAAACTGTCAGCAATGAATTTGTATTTGCACTGTTACATTTTTATATAGCTCTAATATACATAAAAAACAGCTGCTTGTTTAAGTGAAAATACATTGATGGAGGGTTTTTTGCACTAATAAAGTTGTGACGTTTATTTTGTATTTTGTCTCGTGTCAATTATATCTTTAGTTAAATCGTTATCGCAAATTTTCAAATATATATTGTGATAAATATTTTTCCTGCCCTACCTGCAATTTAGTTACCAATGACCCTAACCCCACTAACTGCATGTCTTTGGACTGTGGGGGGAAGCCGTAGTACCCAGAGAGAACCCATGCAAATCAGTCATTAAGGAATGGTACAAACCGAATATATTCCATCCATTCATTTCTTCCACTTATCAAGTTCAGTTTCACCCAGATTCTTTGCAGTTTCGAGCACATATCACTCATTTACTGGTCCCAGTTTCCTAAATTTGAATTGCTGCTGTCTGTTTCAAATGATTGTAAAATTAATACATTTTGGGCCTCAACTACAGCATTTTGAGTCTTCATCCTAAGCTCTGATGGGTCATTTCTCAACATCTTTCTAAATTAAAACGGTAACATTTGAGCAGTTTGTCATTTGGCATCATGTTATCCACTTTCACGTGACAAACAGGACAACTAACTTATAGTGTTTGCTCCAGGGAGGTTAAAGGGAAACAAATGGACTGCTTTTAGACTTCAGTCTTGGTATTTATGGTTTAAAGAAAGCAGGTTTATGAATTGTCAAGCTTTACAGGTGCTGTTAACATTTGAAGAGAGCTATCTGTGTGTGAATATGGTCCAATAAACTCCTAAAAATGTCAAATGTTAGAGAAGCTGTCTGAAACTTACATTAAGAAGATTGCTCAAAATAAAAAACTAAATTTTTTTTTTTTAAAAAGTTGATTAATTGATTAATCTTTTCAGGATATGATTTAATGATCAAACATGATAACAATGTGTATTTGAAACACTAAATACCATATGGGCATTTCTAAACTATCAGCATATGAAATAGTAATACTGCTTTCACTGAACCCTGTAACTCTGCAGTGTTTTTGCAACTGTGTTGCATTACACTCAGAGGAGGAGAGCAGATGTCACAGAGAAGCGCCACTACCTTCAGGCACCCCACTCTCAGGGGATCAGAAGAAAGGAAGAGGCTCCAGATGGGACATCCTCTGTCATAAATATTGTGTGAATTACACTGACAATAATGGCACATGCCAATTTCTGCTGCGCTTGCAAGTAACCTTGAACGTGGGTTTACAAGCACGGACATAAATTGCAGTGAGTGATTTAGAGGCGGCTGAAGTATTCAGTGAAATACGTGGTCAGTGGTCGGAGTTATGTCCCGTGAGTGACATATTTCTTTTTTGGAGCCACGCTTGCTACATGACTGTATATTATATGGCAGTGTTTGTCAAATTTTCATTATGTTACATGGCAACTGTAAAAACTAGTGTCCACATAAAAGAAATATATCGATTTACTACCTGACATTTTTTCCCGTTATCAGTTTTTATCTGGTTATCGAGTTTAATTACATCTTAACTCCAAAGGTTTCGATGATGTTATTGGCTGTAATTAACCATCTCGCTCTCCCGCTTGTGTCTAAGGTCACATTATTGCTGTGTTTTCATGTTGATCCAGCAGCTAAGCCAAAGCTCCCTGCTTTCCATTATACTTAAAACCAGAGAATGCTGAAGTAAACCTGCAAAATGAATTCAGGGGCAAGAAATGCAAACGCTATGCGAGCCGTGTGAGCTGTGTGGATTATCTGTCGCTGGAGTCCTGCTGCCTCTCTGGGATAGTGGCTTTTATTATGGAGTGTTTTATTGCTGCTGGAGTAAAGCTGACATGGAAGAGGCAGCTATAAAATGAAGCCTCCCATTCTTGGTCGTCTGCCACCTCCTGTGAAAGCTCTGCAGTCTGTATGCGTGAATGTTCCTGTGTGCAGTATGTGCGTACAGGGGGTTTAAATGAGCTTGTTTGTTTGCACAGTTGGTATAAGACGAGAGGCCGACTCTCTAGAATGAATAACTCATCAGTGATTACTCATGTGTCACTTTAATCTATGTGGCTCTGATAACTAATCTGCCCCGTACTCCAACTGCAGAGTGCAAACAGTTTATGTGTAAAACAACATTAGGAGGAAGTTTGAGATGTGATTCATTTTAATGTGCTGCCACATCTGTTGCAGGGTTGACAGAGTTTTGGCTAAAATGAAATGTCAAAAAAATACTTTCCCACAACCCATCGTCAGCTAATTGCTCATCCATCAAACAGCATTTGAGCAGACCTTAGTCTGTTTGGGTCTGACCTTACTATTACACATATTACTGTTGGTAGAAAACTTCATCAGTAGAAGCAAAGTGGACAGCGGGACACACCCAGAGCCGTGTGAGTGTGTCACAGTGTGTGGAGGACCATGGTTTGCAGCAGGGATCAGTAGAAGCATAGCGCTGACAGGTTGACCCATACCAAAGCCCTCTGTCATTACAGGGATCAAACTGTTCAAGGCCACAGACTTTCACTTTGACTCCTCCCGCTGAAAACATGCTGCGCCCGCCTTCGCCATTTACACAAGTGCAGTTGCACGATCAGGAGGGTTGAGGACTATATTGGTACAATTTTGGCTTTTTGCCATTATTGTAAATAGTCCCTGTCTGTAGCAAATTGTATGTGATGCGCTGCCATTCATGTGGAAAACACTCTGTGAGGCTTGGAAGGTGCCCAACATCTACAATTTTACTCTTGTGAAATTATGTAGATGCCTACTTTTGATGAAATTACTGTATTTTCTCTGCAACAACCCACTGTGGTTTTGCACATAGATGATAAATCTCTTGCATTTTATGCTTCCAAGAAACGAATATTTCTTCTTGCCTTTCTCTGGGCAGCTCCCACTGGATAAAAAAAGGGGGGACAGCGGAGACCTGACATCAATTTGCAATCCTGTCTTGCAGTTTTGCATATTTTTATAATGTTTACAAATTTGCCAGATGTACTTAGAAGGAGATATAAAGCTAGGAGAATCATGACATTTTTGTAACCTACAGATCGCTGAACGCTGAAGACTGGGCTCCACCTCTTGCTTTAAGCGTAGCATGTCACTGATTTTAGGCTACTGAAAACTGAGGTTTGGTTAAAAGCTGCAAAATTATACAGCATGGATCAGATGCTTCCCTCTAGACTTGCCTTTTTGATATAGTTTACCACAGATTGTATGTCCTCTCAAACCAGGGTCAAGTTCTGTGAATGCCAAAAATATGCAGTATTTCTTCTATAATTGCAAATGTTTTGGTGGACTTGGCTGACATGTCTATTACTGATGTTACATTCAGTAAACATGGAGCGTATCCTTAATGTTTAGCAAGCAGGCTGAGCGCGTTCCCTTTTCCGAGCCAAGAAATCTGCATTTTTGTCACATCCGTGTTTACTTATTAGCTGTCCTCATCTTCTCTTCTTTCGCTGGCATGCTGTTGTGATTCTTGTTGTTTCTGCCAGTGTAGCATGCAGTGCAGTCCAAAGTAACACACTGCTGTAATTACATTGCAAGTTAATTCAGTCACATTGCAGTTACTATTGAAACAGTTATTTTGTTTCTTATGTTAAATACGTTTTTTTTTTTTTTTTTAAATCTCCGTTTGCAGCACAATGAGCCTATGTAAACGTGTAAACTTAACTTCACAAAACTATGAAGGTTAGCAGTTTAGCATCAGTCATGTGAACGATATAGTTTTTAATCTATCTGCCATTTTCTTATCACCTTTCCTAAATGAATACAGCCATCATCATAAATAGATGCTAAAGCTGCTGCTTATACTTTCCTTAGGATACAAATGCACAACAAGGTGATCTTAATGCATTGCTACACGTACAGTCATGTGAAAAAGAAAGTTTTTATAGGACTTTACACGGTCTTAGCAGCAATATCTTGAAGTAATCGTTTTCTGTATGAGTTTAATCAGTCTCTCACATTGTTGTGGAGGAATTTTGGCCAACTTTTCTTTACAGCGTTGTTTCAGTTCATTAAGGTTTGTGGATATTCATTAATGTACAGATCTTTTAGGGTCTAACAACAGCATTTCAATTGAATAGAGGTCTGGACTCTGACCCCAACCGATCGCAGCAGATGGCCCCGCCCCTCCCTGAGCCTGGTTCTGCCGGAGGTTTCTTCCTGTTAAAAGGGAGTTTTTCCTTCCTACTGTCGCCAAGGTGCTTGCTCATAGGGGGTCATATGATTGTTGGGTTTTTCTCTGTATCTATTATTGTACGATCTACTGTACAATATAAAGCACCTTGAGGCGACTGTTGTTGTGATTTGGCGCTGTATAAATAAAATTGAATTGAATTGAAATTGAATTGACTGGCTCATTGCAGCACCTTGATTCTTTTCTTTTTCAGCCATTATGATATATACTTCCTGGTGTGCTTAGTGTAATTGCACTGTTGCATGACCCAATTTGGGCCTAACTTTAGCTGTCAGATGGATGGCCTCATGGTCAACTCAATGACTGCAAGCTGACCACGTTCTGTGGCTGCAAGGCTGCAAACAAGCTCAAATCATCACTCCTCCACCACCGTGCATGATAGTTGGTGTGAGGTGTCTCTGCTGATATGCTCCATTCGGTTGTCTCCTGACATGGTGCTGTGTATTATGTCTACATATCTCTGCTTTAGACATTGTTCCTGATGTGTTGTGGTTTATTCAGATCCAGTTTTCCAAACCGAAACCATGCTGTCATGTTCTTTTTACAGAGAAGAGGCTTCCTCTTGCCAAAACCTTCCTAAAGGGTCATACTTGTTCATTAAAAAAACAAAACAAATAGCACCGCCATAAACTTTATTATTTAACACGTTAACTGAGCTTCTGAGATGTACATCTTGGGGGTTTTGCAGTTACTCTGAGCATTGCACAGTTTGATCTCAGGTTGGATTTGCTGGGATTTCTACTGCCATAAAATTCTGGTTTTATAGAGACGCTCACAGTTGCTGATCAGTGAGTCTAGTGCATTTGATTAGCAGCATCTGGCTGCTATTAATTCCTACAGAAGTATTAAGGGTGGACTTTGTTTTTTTTTTTAAATGTATTTTTTACAGGACTCTACATTAGCAGGAAACAAAAAACTGTTGAATCGGATTTATTAAGCAAAGGGAAACTTGATGAGGGGTGTTTTCTGCTGCATTCCTTTCAGACTAAGTGTGTCTCCTGGAAAATATCTTTACATCTACTGTAATGTTCTGGTTGTCGCTGTTGTGAAGTTTACTTGTAAGGAACGAGCTCTAATAAAAGTAGTGGATAAAAATGATGCCTGTCTGACATAAATAGAGAAATTCAGCAGCTGTTTGAGGAGCAGATGAAAAATGTGAGTTATATGTGTACGTACATGTTTGTGTGTTTATGTTTTGTAACAGTAGGGGAAAAGGAAGCCGTTGGTGGTGAGAGAGTGGCTTTTTTCCCTCCTCTCCCCTTCTCTGATTACTGCTGTTTTGGCAGCTGACACCCAGTAATGGAGACCTGGCTGTCAGGGAAATTTGTAGCTGTCTGCCGTAGCGCAGCTCTTCATTCCAATCAGCAGCTGTCAGACCAGCCTAGGCTGTTATTAATGACGGCCACTAACTGCCTCACAAATTCTCGGCACTATTTGAGAGCCAGCGTGAAATAAGGTTACACTCTCCCAGTGCGCTGCTGTGGGTTAATGGAGAGATCTCAAATATCAAACAAACTACTTCCAAGCCTTCCCTTTTATTTTAAGGACCGCACGCATCATATGAAAAGCAAGTTTGTGATTTTTGAATGCGAGCAATGAGAAAACAGCAAATTAAAGTGTTGTCCTTGAGATTGGCTTAGCTGTCAGTGCGCTGACTCCTGCCTCGTCGGGCCAGCGCCGTTCAAGTAGTCACCCCGTTTTGATTGACTTCGATAACTGCATCATAAAAGCTTCTTTATACCCTTGTATGGCTGAGGTTGCACTAATAGAATTGTGTGTGACGCCATAAATGCGGCGTGACAGAAGAGGCATGTGTTTGTCAGCTGTTAAACATGGGGCACGGGCATTCAGAACGCCACACTGGGGAGCAGCTGCCATATAAATCACTCACCTTTGAAATGCTGCAGTGAGCTTTCCACCCTTCACCGTCACTCCACGGCTGAACACAGAAGCTATTCAGCAGGGAGCAACTGACACTCGGGACGTGACATCGCCTCTAATCTGCCTGGCCAGCCATATCTCCTAGAAATTATGTTTATATTCAGCTAATTTGCAACAGTAAACATGTTTTAGAGGATTGTTTTTATTGAACCCACTTTTAAAGTTGCCAAAATTGTCACTGACAGCATTATTATAGTTCACTGACACACAAATTAAATCAAATGGAAAACTTAAAAAAATACAGTAACATTGTCCACGACTATTGCAGTGAAACATCTGCTTGTAGTGTCTGCATCATTTTGCTTTTCAACATAATCTGGCCAGCGACGAGGTTTCATCACAACAGCAACAACAAAAACATTACAGTAGATGTAAAGACATAGTCTAGGAGACAGAGTTAGTCAGGAAGGAACGCAGCAGAAAACACCGCTCAACAAGTTTCCCTTCGCTTAAGATTGCTACACCCTTGCTTCCTTTTCGCTCAAGGCAAAACGGTGCGGTGAAGCACCGCCCAGAACAATATAAAGAATTTTACCATGAGCTATGCGGTTTACTGACTCACACGGTTTCCCGATCTTTCATCTGCCTGATTACTTATCCGCCCATTTAGTTTGATAAGTTACACCAGAAAGAAGACTGGTGCACTTGGCTATTAAAGGCCTTGTAAAAAGAGAGAAGATTCCTGCTCGGTGACAGGCAGCAATTAAGTCTTAAAAAGGTGTAACAAGGTTCTGGATTATCCTTGTCAGAGGTCATATCAGAGAACTGCATGCCTGCTATTTGTGAGTTGCTACAGGAGGTTTAAGAAGATGGAGTAGAGATTGTTGGGGATTTTTTCTTTTTGTGTGTGTGTGTGTGTGTGTGTGTGTGTGTGTGTGTGTGTATGACCTTCACAGGTTCACAGGTAATCCTTATCTCGGAAATCTTGAGCCCATTTCCTACCCTCACTCCCAGGGCTATCTTTCCATCCCTGCACAGGAATGCTCACACCTGTAGCTCTTCACCCAAATGTGAAACCTGTTATGGGAATTCATCAGGGCGAACCTTTTGTGAGCACATGCTGATCAGTCCTCTGATAACAAGCTGTTGTTTTGGCAACAGCTAGACATCTGAGAAATGATAGAGCAAAAGGAGGAATGATTATAAGAATAATAGTCACTGTTATGCGAGGTGCTGGCGCCCTGCAGTCTTGTGGCTGTTTGTGGTTCATTAAGACCTGTTCTTCCTCCACTTCAGCGTTCAGCCACATTCCACAGCGTGTTAAGTTGTTTGTTACTGGCTGTGTCGTGCAGCGGAGGGTGGAGAAGCTTGTAAGTCAGCCGCTCCCGAGATCTGGGATTGAGGCTGTATGACATGCAGCTAACCACTCCGGCATTTGTCAATCCACACACTGTTACCACCCCACCCTGTGGGCACATCACAGGATAACTACTGGAAAAAACAGGATGCTGTGGACACAGTTTCTCTAGCAGGAGGAGCGAAAGGTTTTCTGTGGTGTCAGAGTCAGGTTTATAATCATGTTGTGTTGAGCCGATGCCCCTCCATGGAGTTGTCCTTCCTTTGGCTGAAAAGCGAAAAGAAAAGAAGCAGCTAGCAGCGTAACTGCCAGATCTAGATGTGAAATAATTTCTCATAGAAACTATTGTGGTGGTTGGTTTGTGGTTTTAGCAACCCTCCCATGTACAAGACAAGGCAAAGCGTTCAAACAGCCTGAAGGCATAGTCACCCACAAAGCAGAGGAAAGGCTTGCATGTAGTTTCAAATACAGCATCGGCTTGTCTAGTGCACAAAGTCAGGTCCATGGGTTTTTGCCTCTCTGCATCGCCACAGTGGAATTTAAATCAAACAACCAAGATGTGATTGAAGTGCAGCCTTTCAGCTTTAATTCAATTAGTTTCACAAAAGTATTACATTAACTGTTTAGGAATTACAACCATTTTCATACATAGCCCCCAGTCTGAAAAGTAACTGGATTGACTTCATTTTAAATATAAGGACTTTTTTTAATGATTGGATGAACATTTTTTGACTGCAGGCTGTAGGAAGTCTAGAACCTTCCAACATCACAAATTCCCGCTTCGTCAAACAATTACATGTAAAGTTTCACGTTTGACGCTTCCTTTTTGTTTATTTGTAATCACAGTCAGACCTGTGACGCCATGACACGTATGAAAAGATGAAAGAGAGACGTGCAACAGAAGGTCAAAGAGCCCGAGGCAGACAACGCAGGAATGGACTCGGTGCACGTGTTTTTTCCTTTGCTTGTCTCCTGGCCTGCACCTTCTGAATTAAAATTTTCTGTTCCACATGTTCAAAATAGACTCAAAGATAACTTTCTTACAATAATATATCATTTTAACTCATTTGTGGTTGAATTCATGTAAAAAGCAGATTATGACCACATTGGCTCTTTGAGGCTGTAGTCCTGAATATAGCCTAATATATTCACTTTATTTCAGCATGCTGGCAGGCTGTCTTGTTGGTCCAATAGTGAGCCAAAGATTCTTGGACAAGGTGTAATTTTGATCTCATGATTGTGGTAGCTGAAAATTTAATGGCCTGCTTAACTTATGATTGTGGGTAATGTAAGCATGCCAGCTAAAAAGACCCAGCATTTAAATGAAGACACTTTCATAAATAAACTTAAGCAAGTGCTGGAAGGATCAGGCTGGGAAATTGTCCACAGTTGCAGTTCCTCGCAGCAGAAAATGGTTTGTTTATTATGTATTTACACTACTGGAAATTCTCTGTTTTAGATGAGGGGTGCTGCTTGGAAAGAGCCTGCAGAAGGCGCAGGCATATAACGACTACTCGCTCAAAATTTACTGGCCTATCTGTCCGCTGGCCTCGCATTGGCACATTCAGACCATTAAATGTACTTCTTCACCCTGAAGAGGTTAATGCCACTAAAATTGTCAAAAGTAATGCATCTTTACTGGACCTAGTAACTGTAATGTAATGGCTGGATTTCACATTGTAATCCAAACTATAAAAAGCACAAGTATCACTATAATGTGTTACTGTGCTGCCATGCTGCTGTTTTCTTGTGTGATGCTAAGCTGCCACTGGGATAACATGTATTTTCAAGCATTCATGATAGGCTTCAGAAAATACAGACATTTCCTGTATTTTTTGTTGACATTTTTATAAACCCGAAGACAGAAAGCTAATGAAAAGATGAATCAAATTATTTTTTCAAGGCTCTAAATTATGCCAAGATTGGGTAAAGAAAATGTCATATGTTGATAATATAACTGTACTGTATTTGTTCTGTGGAAAATTATCTCACATGTGTAAGTAAGGAGATATGAGCGGATTCACAGACTAGTCCAAGTGACGCTAGGCTCTGCTAAATCCATCAGCCCCTGTTAGTGTAACACCAGACTGTCGGGGGAAATGGTAAACCTCACTTTTGTACATGTCACAAAGCATGATGAACAGCCATAAAACCGCACAGCATTAAAACTTCACTTTTCCCATGATGCATTGCCACAGAGCACAGCACGTCTGAAGAACCGCAAGACTATAACTCTTGCACGCTCTATAAACTAATCACTTCCAGGGTTTCCTGATTCCCAGGCAAGACTGTTTCATCCGTGTGGCAATGACAAAGCCCGAGGTTGTCAAATTTACCCTCGCTGATGTATCAGCTTATTCCAGAATACTCAGTGGGCAGAGAAACACAAAAAACGGTTTCTAAAGAGCCGTTACATTCACAGAGTGTCTGCACTCGGTGCATTTTTATGAATCCGGTTTCAGACCCATGAAATAAGATGCCTCTATGAGGGTGAGACCTAGACGTTGGTACCAGTGGGTGTCAGAATTAAACATTGGGAAGTTGTTTTAGCTCTGATCTCTGGAGGAAAAGAAGCAGTTAAAGTGTACAGTCTCAAATAGGAAAAAAGAAAAGAAAAAAACTGGCTTGACTAACAGCTACTCAATCCTGAGTGGATTTCACACTTCCATGCACTCGCATTTAAATTTCTTTGTCTGGATCACTCTGGATGGGAACGTCACGAAATGAACCCTTCTGGCTCATAAGGTCGTTTCCACTGTCATTATATCTTTAAGTGAATGTATTTGACCATTTCTTAGGGGAAAAAAACTGCAGTGTGTTACACTGGGATCGACATCACAATGATTTTAAAGAGTGCAGCATGGGTAGACTCTTTCACAAAGTGGAGGTTATTGATTTATTCAGTCAGACATTGGATTGTTCACGGGCTACACATTACACAAATGTGGAAAGTTTGGCATCATAGGGCTCGGTTTGTCATGCTGGTGATTCTATTCGCGTCCCATTTAGTTCTTTCTGGAGTTTTTCATTGTATTCTGACATCATGGTGAAGCCTGAAACATTTCACGCTGAACTTCCTGTATGAGAAGAAAAATCTGAAATGATGCACAAGTGCAGCTACAATATAACAGCAAAGCAGCAACTGGATCCCTGCCACAGACTGACTGCCATTCACTTTCGAGCTGACTCAGACACATAAAGGGGGCAACGTGTAAATCACAAGATAGGCACTACCTAAAGCGCACAAGAATTTAGTGTCCATTTCGACTCCAAAAGTAACCATATGTGCATCTTGTTGTATTTAAGAGTTCATAAACACATCATGATGATGTTTACATGTGGAACAAATCAGTTACAGAATTGTTTTCTTCTAAAGCTCTGTACAGTTTCGCTTTTTTTGCAGCCCCTGCTGACCCTTATGAAGAATCCAGATTTGAAGCCTTTCCCCATTGGCCTCACTCTCCAGAGTGAAGTGGGAGGTATTGTAACGTGGGTTGTACTCAGTCGTTGAGAAGAGCAGTAGAAACACTTAGCAGGACAGTCAGAAAAACACACGACCACACTTGTACTGGGAATTCCACAGTGCTTGTCCTTCAATGCACACTCTCATCATCAACCTTACAAGGCTCGGTTGAACGGCTGTTTATCATACTGAAGCACAGTGTTCCTGCAACCCGTAACGTTGCAAATTGTTAGACAGGTAAACATATAAAGTCCATGTCTGTCCATACACTCACGTGCAAGCACGTTGCTCTCACACTCCACAGAGGGCAGTGGCGCATACTTCTGACATCACTAACCCATACACACCATTGTGACTGTTACAGTAAGTTCATCGTTTTGACCCTTGTGTGATTAACAAGATTGCAATCACAAATAAAAATATGTTGCAAGTCTTGCGGATGATCCACCTGGTCAGATCGATCTGTGTCCTGTATTCAATCATACGTCTCTTTAGCATCACTTTCAGGCTTCTCTATGAAAGAAGAGCAGTTATCTGCACTTTTCTGCTGGTGTTCGTTTAGATGAAGTAGCGCTCCATGATAATGGGTAGATGTTTCCAAGTACCTGCCAGGCCTTTTTTTTTTTTTTTGATAGTTCACTCTATGGCTTTGGACCACAGCCAAGCAAACACTAAAGTTATTTTCAATTACTAATCTACAACCATTAAATATGCGCACTTTGCAAGCAGTGCATTACTCTAGCCATATCACTAATGTTGTGCGCACTTTCCTCCTCAGATCTTTAGCAGCCTATGGAGCCTGAATTGGCTAATGGATAACTGCCAGATCTTAAAGTCTGTTATAAAATTAACAGCAATCTGGACTGAGGATAATATGGAAGCTAATATGTCTCCTAATCCTCGTTAAAAGTGTGGCTGTGATTAACTGCATTACAGCCAAGTTGTTTCATGGATTAAATCACATTATTACAACCCACATTCCACAAGAAGGGTTCCTAAAATGCACTCTGGTTTTAAGAGTCACAGATGCATTTATCATGGAGGGGGAATTTTACGCTGCTTGTAGGCTTTCATGACAGCATACATGATGGAGTGCCGTGTAGAAGCCGGCTTTGTGAAGAGGCACCCACAAATATAGTGGCCTGTTTCCCTGATGGAGTGTTTTGTGGTGGTTTAAAAAAAAAATGGATCGTGCGCAACACAGCAGGCTGACAGAGTGACACCAGGGAGCCAGAGAGAAATATCTGCCTCAGTGCATCTGTTATACACCGAGAGCGAACACTCAAACTGGGAAAGAAAACCATGGAAATTAGCAATTTTGTGGCTAAGCTATTAGTGGCTTTTTGGCTGGCAATGCTAAAGATGGATAGCTTATCTGACTTTAATAGCTGGCACAGCAGCATTAGTGCTGAGCTGGAGCGAGGAGAGGAACAATACGGCACATTAGAGGAACAGCCAGCACACGCCAGAAAACTGCTCCAGACTTCTAATTAGCATTCATTAACAGTAGGGGAAAGAGCGATTATGGTCTTTAAGTAGTGCATTAGCTAATGTTGCTTTTTCTCATGTCAGCAGATTTAAATAGAAGTAGTGTTCTGCCACATCCGAGCTGGCACTTTGTGCTGAGTACAGGGTTTCGGTTGATGCTTGTGATGACCCTAAAATACACTGCTGCTGTTTGTTTACACTAGTTATTACCACTAACAAGGCCACAGATTCTGTCAGACATGACTGACAGTTTGCTACAATCACAGCTGCTTAGCTAAATGTGACACAGCCTGCTTGCAAGTTACAGTAAAACGTGGATATTTAGTCTGATTCTGAGCATCAAAAAAATGCTGCTCATGTCTCAAATTCAAATAATAACTCTGGAGCAATTTAGTCAAATGATCAGGCTTGTGGTCTTTTTTTGCTGTTGGAGACCGAATGTGACTAGCTGCAGGAACCAAACCAGTGGCTCCAGGTGACCACTTTCCATTGCACAGGTCCTCGAGTGGGAGGCAGTCTGTCGACAGGCAGGACAGCAGTCCAACTCTGACTGCGTGCAATCACTCTCAGACAGACTGGTGAAGCTCTGCAAATAATTGCCATCTTGTTTATACACAGAGACAAATTTCCATCATGTTGGAGTCGGTCTGCACCAGTGAGCATAAGTGCAGCACGTCTTTCAGTTCAGTTTTATTTACATAACGCCAAATCACAAGAGCACTCACCTCTTATATCAAATCAAAGACCTTACAATCTGCAATCTGGGCTTGTATTCTGGTTATATTCATATATAATGAAGAACTAATGTCATTTTGCAGGTAAATTGGCATCCTGCAGCAATTACATCACTATTTCTATTTTAGTTCTGTAAGGTTCCAGCTGGACTCTGAGTGTAAATTTCTGCGTATGCTAACAGGAACAGACTTAATAAATGCTTTGGTACTTACAATATAGTGTTTTTCTTTTCTAACTGAGCACGCAAAGCACTTTTTACTAAAAGCCTCATTTACACAAGCACTTTTTTTTCTATACCAGGAAATCGATCCACTGACCTTTAGTTTATGGACCTTGGTATTGGTCTCGTGAGCCCACAGTGAAGCTTCGTATTATCACATATTGCAGGTAATTGTCAACAAAGTCTCTGTGAGTGGTCACAGATCTGCTTCCCATCTTAGAAGCAAACAACTCCAAAGCACTGAGGACACATGTGCACTGTGAACAGTCACAGTGATTTTGGTTGTGCCGCAGTCTCCAACCACTTTGCCTATTGTGACTGTGGCTCTGTTTTGATAGCTAAATGCTCCACTCTTCAGCTAACTTCCTGCTTGCTCTCTTATCTGTTTGTCCTTGTACAGTTTGTTTGTTTTTTCATAGCAGTTATGAAAACCATAACTGCTAAAGTTCAGCCAAGATCATTTCTACCTTTGTTTATCCTGTATTGTCTTTTTTTTTGCTAAATTAATTAAGCTCAAAATACAAAAGTACTTAAAAATCATGGCTCTTTACTTCAACATAATGTAATGACATCATGGACTTTACTATCCATGACACTCTACGCTAAGTGGAGAAGACCACAGAGGCATGAATCACTGTGGTTTTTATCAAGTGCTTTATTGTTGTGGGGAATTCAGTCAAAGCTGACCCAACACTGAGGTGTTCCAGCTGCATACTCGAAATCAGTTTGCTCAGCAGCCTGGATTTTAATCACTGTAGTGTGTGTTGTTAAACTGGTGAAGATGCTTTCTCAGGCGGCTTGTGTTTTTTTCCACACTTGTTTTCTTAAGTTAAAAAAAGAAGAAGCACTGAGCAGAAAACCATTACTTCAGCTTATTGCTTCCAAAGGTGGTTCGTGGGGTGTACTTTGTTTTTTCCACAGCGCTGCTTCTGCGCTTTCGCTTCATTTCTGTTAAACAAATAAGACACACCGGAACGTGTCGTGTGTTGCTGTTCGTCTGAGGTTGCGTTTAAATCGTTTTAGAACCTGTTAAAGACCAAATTATTTCTGTTATTATGTCCTGATAGAATTGAAACTTTTACCATGGCTATATTCATGACTATCAAGCTTATCAATTCCAACCACAAATACTGAAATATCAGCTTTCTGATGTGGATAGCAGATCTGTTGGCTCACAAATTGAGCACAAGACTAAGACACTGATTAAGGAAATGAATGTATTTATGTTATGATTACATTTGTAATAGAAAAGAGTAATCAACAGGCAATAATCAGAGTGTGTGGCAGATGCAGAAGCCTGATGTTTTTCTATCCCCCCCCCAAATTCTCCTACTGAATGAATCCCGAACAAACAGAAGGTGCAGATAGCTGATGGGTTCATAATTTCCTCTTATTCAATAACTGCAAATGAGGCAAAACTCAAACATTATTTAGCTGCCCTGTGTAATTAAAACTTCATTCAGCCACAGATATGCTTTATGCCACTACTTGTTTCATGTTGTGAAATCACAGTAATTGAGCATTAGTACTGACTACACTTAAAGTTTACTCATCCACACCACATTTGTTGAGTGGAAGAATTAATGTGGTAGTTGTGCAATGCAATACTGACAATATCATAATGAGGCTGTTGATATTGGCAGCTGTTTGACCTGAAATAAACTCTAATAAAACCTCTTTAAAGGCTGAGCCAAAGTGCTGAGCTCTTTGCGTAGGTCTGTCAGCAAGTCCAGGCTCGACTGCAGAGTGTCCTCGAGCGAGGACTGAGAAAGGCCGAACGCAGGAACTCTGACGTCTAACAATAACATCCACGAAAGGGTGATAAAAGAAATGTCACTCTTGGCGAACGCAGAAGCCGCTGAGGCAAAAGTAAGCAGGAGTTTGCCTTCTTCCTTTTTCTTATTGCCTTTATTATTATTGCCTCGCCGTGTGGTCAAGGTTCACTGATAGAGTGCGCTTAACCATGTATCCTGTCACATACACAGCCACCAGCATGCACACACACACACACACACCTCCTGTCTCTCCTAACACCGGGCCTGCTCTGTGTGCTCTGCTAATATTGACTCTCCTGACTAACACTGCCTCTATTGAGTCAAACACAGAACTGTTTGACTAGAATTAGAACATCATTGAGATAACAGCCGTGGACCTGTCCAGGCTGGAGCTGCGGCGCTAATGCAAAGCAGAGCAGGAGAGCCACCGCCGATGAAGGCGCAGAGGTGGAGCTCGCAATCTGCTCCCTGCTCAAATGTTTTCTCACTCTGACTTTTATCGCCAGCGCACAATAGCAGCCACTTGTGAAATGTCTTCCTGTGAAATCACACGCCGCATTCTTGTTCCATGTGGGTAGAGCCGTGTTTATGTGCGTGGCACTTCTGTCATTAAGCTCATTGAGTCCTTGAAGTTGTAAAACTGGCTCGTCACTGGGGCCATTGTGTGTGTGTGTGTGTGTTTGGGGGGGGTTGTTGTGCAGCTCTGAGATGAAAACAAAGTGCTGTCAAAGTTGTTGGCAGCGGGAATAAAAGCCTGTATTATGTGCCAAAGCACGTTTTTTAATCTCAATGCAGGTATTAAATTCTTATCTTCAGTTACACAATGCAGTCATAATGTTAACAGCTCTACCCAACCATAAAATACACACACACACACACACACACACACAAAACACACAGATAAGAAAACCTACTCGACTATTCACCACATGCAGGCCTACTCGCTCGCTTTATCGCTCTCTATCTCTGTCTCTCACATTTCACAGACTAAGGCTCTGTCCGAAATCACTCCATATTTACCAACCGTATTTACACCTTACCATTTTTCCCTGCTTGCATTTGTTCGTTATAGTGGCCTGAAATGTTTACGCATCCACAAAAACAGCAGTCTCCGTGGCACACAATGCATAATGATGCTTTACGGATGCAGGAAAACATGTAATCCATTAAAAAAATAGTAAAAAGGGGGTGTAGGCTGCTTTATGTGACTGCATATATGGCTTTGTACTAAAATTCTGAGGTGAAAGTCAACAGATCCATTCCATTTAGCATCTCCATGTAAACAAACAAACAGATACAAACAGTACTCTTCTACAATAGTTAGTCATACAGTTTTAAGTATGATGAGAAATAACTCTTTAGTTTAGGACAACCCTGTGTAGCATCTTACATGTTACATATTGTTTTATATTTTTTAAATGGTTGTTGTAGTAAAGGCTTTCAGATGATTTCTTTTAAATGTGGACTGGTTTTACAAAAAGGGTCCCATTATGCATTTCCTTTATGCTCCGCCATATTTATTCTGTTATGATGGTTGATAGTCATATTCTTTCGGTGCTTGGATTTGTCTGGTGCCCATGTCATCTCAAGTTGGTCATCTTTGAGCAGTCCCGCCCACGTGCTGTCGCGAGAGGGTCAGTCAGTGGATGAACTGGGAAGCTGTGCCAAGGACCACTATAAAAGTTTCATTGCTTGAGAGCTGTCTGCACGTGAACGGGACATAGCCACTGGTTGTGAGGGGGAAAAGTGTATTCCCAGAATGGTTAGGGAGTGGTTTCTGGAGGTGGGTGAAATCATACCATAAAAAACACGGACTTAGCGTCCTCGTCAGAAAATTAAGCCGACGCAGACGTGCCATTAACCTGCATTCTATCCGAGAGCCACCAGATGCCGATAGCTGTGGCTACAAAAAGACTTCCAGTCCTGTGGAAGTCTGTGGGGAAACAGTAAACATTTTACTGGCAGGTTTATGGGCTCAAGCACTCATTTTGGGTTAAATTGAACTAATTTAAAAATGAAGGCAATTTTTTGGTGATACTATGTTTTGAAATGAACGATTATATGTGGCATAAAACTGCACATCACTGGCTAATGACTTGTCAATTAGGCAAACGCCACTGAGTATGTGTCACAGTCATATGTGCCCTGGGTCTTTGCGACTAAGATAAGGATGACAGAAATTTTTACTTTGAGGCTTTAAAACCAGACTTCGAAATCTAGTGTATGAGTGAAATCTGTTGCTAAGAGGATGCTGCACACTGGAAAAAAAAAAGTCCTCAAAATTGCTTTGGTCACTAAAAGGATGCTCAGGCTGTATTTTTACATGAAAGACACTATTTTGTGTGTAAACAATTTAACTACTAGCCAAGTGGTAGTAAACCTCGAAAAGCTTTTACTTTTTCAAGGTGGGGCCTTGTTAACGTGACCCAAAAGGGTCACATGTCCAGACAGATGTCAGCTGGTTAACAGTCACGTGACTGCAAAACATCTTAAGACAGAGAAGGATTATTTTGGGTTGTGAGCCATGCTAAGCTTCTTTTAACATCCAGGAGTGAAAATAGAGTTGAAGTAAGCATAAAGGAATTGGTGTAATGAGAAATATTTCACTTAGCCAAAGTCACATGTAACATTACTTAGTGTGTGCAGTTCAGACTCCTCAGCATTGCCCCTTATTCCTAGCCTGTTATGCGCCCTTACATTGGACACCCCCCCCCCTGAGAATTTCCACACAGACACAGCGAGAAGATAGAAAAGAAAAGGCCAAACCATGCTAATCCATGCAGCACCTACAGCTTTTATACATTTGGCGTTTGCTCCTGCAGACCCTTTAAATACCAATGTCTCTCCTATATTCACAGGCACTCTACGTCAATATGAAAGGCCAGGTACTAACTTTAACTGGGCAGTTCCTGCAGGGGGATATTTAGGGAATGGTCAATTCAACAATAATTCACCGTTCTATAAATCATCACTCGCTGTATTTAACTGATACACATTATTAGCCCAGCCATCTGGGCGAGGAAGCAGGCCGCGTTCGTCAACCACATGAAAGGGGAAGAGCTGAATAGCAAGTTGCTGCAGATGGCAGTGCGGCAGTGTGTTTTTTTTTTTCTTTCTTTTTCTTTTTTGCTTATGTGGTTTCATTTTATCCCTACAGGCCCTCATGGTATTTTGAATTGCCCTGGGTTATGTATTCACTCGGTCATGTAAGCTAAATGAACCATCCATAATGTAAATGAGAAAGAAAGTGCAGACTGAGAAAGGGAGACAGGGATGTAAATGCAGTGGTGCCCCTGGTGTTAGCCAGGAAGAGAAAGAGATGTCAGCATTTTCCCACATTTCACTTTCAAATGAGCCTCAGCTGACTGGAGAGTCAAACCTTCCTTCTGCATATAGCAAATAGCACAATTACCTAGCAAAAGATGCAACAATTTGGAAGATGCAAACGGCTTATTGTGTAATTCGTAGCAAAGAGCTTCTCATCCTTGTCTTGCAGTGGAACGAAGAGAGAGGGAGATGATTCATCACTCTCTGGTCCATCATTTAAAGAGCTGCTGACTCCCTGAATAGCTGGCACGAGCTCTGTGCTTGTGTTTATTGTGGTTGAACATCCACCCTCCCCTCTCCCCCACTCCCTTGCTTCTTTTATACCCACAACCTCCCAAATGCACTGTTTTCCCATTTAAGAGAGGCACTTTGTAAATAGTTAATAGCTTCCTGGGGACACGGGTCATGTTTGGAGTGCAGAATAATCACTGTTGGAAATTCTTGTCTGGTGGTTCAAGGCGCAACACAAGGTATGCACATTACAACACTGCTGTTGTCTGCACTCCATTTCAATCAGCCATAATTACCCGACATATTTGCACTTGGCACTGCAAAAACATGATGCAAGTTATTTTGTGTCCTCGATGAGAAATATTTCCTGGCATTTCACTGCTTCCAAAATGTTACAGCCAATTTGATATTAGATAAATATTTGAGCTGGCATGCAATGAAGCGTATGTCAGATGAGCAAAAAGCACTGGCACTACGGATGCATTTAGCTGCTCAAAGGGAGGGAAAAAGACAAGGGAGAGGCCTTGTCTGTTCTCCATTAGAATCCACTCAGTTCTTCTCCAAACAGAGAGGATGCTAGCCAAACAAGCTTATTCAAGGGGGGTTCTGTGTGGACCGTGTTAGCTCAGCAAATCCAGCTCCACAAACATGCTTCAAAGAATCCTGCTATCTCCGCAGAGCCTTTGATGCGGGTATTGATCATGCAGCGGTCTGTGAGAAAGAAAGGGATGCAGTACAGGTTTAGTATTCTGTCCTGGCTCGGATTGAATAGATAATAGCAAAAACATGCACTCCCATCACGCCGCGCTGTGCTTCAGTTATGACAGCTGCACAACCATTTTCGAGCTCTGAGATGGATGTGATTAAGGGTAAAAGACAAGGGGAGAGCAAATCAGATCATCTGCCCAGAGGACAGGTCACGGCGTATTATGTTTACCACAGTGGAAGAGGCCCAGCAGAAGCAGGGGGAAAAAAACCCAATCACTTGACAGAGAGGAGCGCCTCACCTCCAGGTGACAGTGGAAACAGTTGGGGATTTGTCTGTGCACTTCTAAAAGCGTGAACACGTTCCCATATTGTGAGGTCACCTTATTGTCTGGAGATAAACAAGTACAACAACAACATTTTTCTGCTAGGTTTGGGTGTTGCACCAGAGCGGCAAGGAAAGCAGAGCAAACACAAACAAAGCTAACATTTCCAGAATCACACAGTCACGCTGTATGCTATAGAAAGACAAACAAAGTCTGTTCTTCTTAGCATGGTAAAACAACCACCCACAGCCCTGCTCCTGTCTCACACTGAGACCATTAGTCACAATGATTTCTCTGCCAGCTGTCCTGGTGTTTGCTTAAGCTAGCCTCACAGGCAGTTTGGGCCTCATTTGAATTCTCACTTCACTTTATTAGGCGTGCACCGACTCATTAGCACCCAGCGATTCTGATGCAGATGTGTGAGGTCCAAATGCAAAGCCAAGCAGCCATTAATCGTGTGGTTAAGCATACCATGAAAACATCATGCTTTGTGCAAACCCAGTCATCTAATGGTTTTTTTGTTTGTTAGCTTTTTGCCTTTTACAACAACTCTCCCAATCACCTTGTCAACAGCAATCACTTACTACACTCTAATCTTATATGTGGGCCAGGATGCTGTAATCTCAGCCTTTATACTCCTACCTGTCCTTATGTGATAAAAGTTGGCGCGCCATTAGAATGAATGAACTTTGCAACTTAGCCGGATCCAATGAATTAAATAATAGCTCCTTAATGTCTATGTGTAATTGCCTAGCATTTACAAAGTGCAATGTGCAAGGTACTGGATAAGAGCAGCAGTGCTGCAGACTATTTTAAGATAAACAGCTGATGTGTGTGTTCAAAGAGGCTTTTGTGTTTGCTTTCGCGTAGGAGTTTGTGTGGAGGGACCTGACTGAGCTTTATGCAGATATGAAAATCATGTGGTGCCATTTCACCCTCCTCCAAATGCCACCTATGATTGTTCACAGATAAGCTAGCTCCAGTGTGAGTAATTTGCATGAAAGCACAACAAAGGTATGAAATGCCGTTCTCCTCTTTTCTGTAGCGAACAAGGACTATAGATATCAGTTAAGTGGGTTAATGCTCATTTATTCTTTGTCCTTGCAGCACAGAAGCTAGTTGAATCAGTCTCAAGCGCATCCAAATACCATTTAGTCATCATACATCATCCTGCATTGTACCATTGTCAGTAACAACCATTTCTGGCATCTCCTCTCATTTCATCAGCAAACTGCTTGGAGCGCTGCTTAAATAATCAGCCAACTGCACGCAAAGCCCGGTTACGCCACGGCGCTAACTAGATGAGATCAACCACTTGTAAAAAAGCTCCCCGACTTTTCTGTGAAGGACACGTTGTGGTCGCGTTGAAAGTGAGTCAACGGAAATCAGTCATGGCGTACTGTCACCACAGTAAGGACGCAGCCAGCTAAAAGTGCAGCCAAGCCACATATACTGGGCAAAGAGAGTACACTCAACTGACAGCTGCAAGCACTTAGTCGGCCGCCAAGAACAAAGACAGAGAGGAGGGGGGGGGAAAAAACCCTCTATTCAGTCCAATTTCCTACAATGAGCCAACACAACAATAGCTTCCAATATTTTCAGTAAGAATTCAGTCATGTCTTGAATTGTGTTTGTCAGAGGTCAGCTCTCGCTGCACTCATGTGTAACCACAACAACAAGCACGGCAACAAATAGATTCCTCATAACAACTTGAGCTCTTAATGATAACTTGAACAGGAGGAAATATAATAGACAGTGGCAGGCATCTGTTCTAGTCATCTTTGGAAAACTCGTCAACTGCTTAAACTAAGGAATAGGATCAGGGAGGTGGCTCACAGTCTGAATGAAGCAGCTAGAAGGGCTAAAAAGCAGAGCTGGGAGAGGAGGCAGCAGATGGGATGAGGGGTTCTGAACCACTAACCACATGCACTTAAGGGTCAGAGCAATTCTCAGCCGGCGCGCCTCTAAACAGCTGAAAAACCAAACTTTACCTCCGGGAGTCTCTGTGAGCTTGTGACTCGTAAACCCATCTGTTTGTCACAGCCGCACCAGCAGAAAAGAGAGCGTGGGAGCTTTTACCTCTTATTAACACTGAACACGGTGCCTCGTGCCTCCACGGTGCATGTTAGTATGCATTAAGGCAGATGAGTGTGAGGCGAGAAAGCAGTGAAGAGGAGCGCCGTTAAAAAAGCCAGATGAGTCCCGAGTGCTGGGGCGATGGGCTGAATGACAATTGACTGGCTGTCAGCACTCATCTGCATTCGCGTATCTTTCTGGCCCGACTCATTTAGCTGGCAGACAGCCATGGCCTCGACATATGAAGATGTAGTGTGCAGACCCCGCTCGGAGCTTTGGTTTGCAAACTCTGCTCTCGTGCAGTATTTACGTGTGTTTCCCACTAATTGACTTTAATTGTCAGGGATTGTTATCCTTGCCACTAAGAGAAAGCAGAAAGCCGTGTAATGGGTTTTGGTTTAAAGGACAGCTGTGGCTCTGATTGAGTCACTTGCTCCGACATGCCCTTGAAATTAGTAACCGTTGGCACATCCAGCTTTGGAGGTAATGCAAACAGCCTACTTCAGGTGCCCCGCACAGCAGGTTACGCTTTCATCACACCTATTTAAACTCATGCTCACTTTTCAGTGCCTGATTCAGCACAGCATGTTAACCACGTAAGCAGGTAGAGGTCATAGAAAGTACCTGCTACTCGAGTCAGATCGCACAAAATAAACTTGAAGGCACTGTAAGTGATATTTTTATATGAAAATTTGGATAAAATAGCAGCCTGAGAAGTCATTCTCATAGTTTTGAACCACAAATAATAATACGTGATTTTGCGGTACCCCTTAGCGCTGTGTAGCTCTTTTGGTTTTCAGGGCAGTTGTGTCGTTTTGCTCTGTAACAGACACTTTGTTGTTTACTGATTCCTGATCAGGTTTCCATGAAAAAGAAGAGGAAGACAATACATACTTAATAAACACAACTAAAATATAAAAAATTTGGTTTATTTATTTAAAAAATGAATCATTAAGCAAAATTTGCCTGGGGCAATCTGAATGTATACCATTCAAATGAATTTAATTTCCATTAATTAATGTATCCATAATGTAACATTTTCCATTGTATTTATTTAAAAATGAATGTGGAAAATTGACATAGTCAAATGAGTTAAAGTCAGCATTTTAGGTAGATTATTTTTTTAAGTGCAGGTTTTCATCAACAACACAGCTGTTTTATTTCTGAATAGGCTTTCACATGACCCAGGTACACTGTATTATGAGTATTATGTTGTTTTGCAGAGCTTGGCTATCAAAACATTATAGGCTGGTATTGAAAAGCAGTGAAAATCTGGTTGGATTGAAAAATTTGTTACTGCTTCGCGATTTCCATCCCTTACTTTACGCAACCTGTTCTGTGTCAAACACCAACCCAACGCAGCTACGAGCCTGTGAATGTTGTCCGGCGTTCTAGCTGCTAAAGAGCCAAGACCAAAAACAGACCAGGAGGAGTGGATTTTTGAGCTAATGTGCCAGATGGATGCAAACATGATCGCTCGCGTGTACTGAACACATTAGCATTGTGCTGAATGTGTAAACAGGCAACTGTTTGCCAACAAGTTCATCATACAAATGTAATAGCTGAAGCTATGTCACTGTTGGGTTGGCAGCTTGTTTTCTAGGTGCTGGTGACCAAAGGCAGGCTCCTAATCTATCAGTCAGTACAACAACATATAATAAAAGCAGAAATTATACACTGATGAGCCACAACATTATGACCAGTCTGTCTAACATGCTGTCGCTCACCAAAACAGCTCAGTGAGGCATCAATTCTAAGAAATCCTTTTGGAAACGTCACAGTAAGCCAGAACTTAATATCCAACAAATATCATATGCTGTTAGAGCCTAATTAACACCATTTTCTTCCTCTGCGATCGGTCATAATGTTTTGGCTCAGTGATGCTCTTTCAATCATAAAGGACTTGAGAGGAAATTATTGCATGACAGGTAATATAGTGGGCGATGCTATTTTGAATAACTGAAATATGAATGGCCCTCATCAGCATCCTAGATGGCTGTGAAAATTACTTCATCCTCCCTGTGCCAAAAGGCAGCTTAAGACCTCTTTATCAGAGTCATTCAAGCAAAGAGTCAATAAAACACTGCAATTAGGGCTGCTCTTTTAAAATCTGAGACAGTCTAATTGACTGTGTATTCAAGTAGAACCCCAGAATTCCCTTCAGCAAGTTTAATAACATTGATAAGCAGCATAATGCATAATCATAAGCTCAAAGCTGTGGAATACAGAAAGATGTAGTCTCACAGTACAGCTGGATGAGGAGCTTTGTCTTTGACAGTCGGCCTGTGTTTATGGCAGGTCTCTATGTGCAGTTTCATTTATTTCCCTCAAGTGTCTCTTTGAAAACTGGCAATGTTGATCAGGGGCTCAACAGGAGCTTCATAATAACATCTTTATAATGCTCACACCACTTGGTGGTGGAGGGCATGCGGTGAGGAGCCGGGGATAATAATGCAGTACAGCACATCAAACAGAGCCTGGTCAAAAAGCAAAGCACTCAGTATCTCATAGGAGTGAATTTAATGGCCACTGGTTGCTCTGGGCTCTTGACCCTCTCCAAGAGGCTCCATGTTAGTCACTCTCCAGCGCTTTCCAATTGAAACTCAGCCAGACTGGTAGTAGATGAGATTTCAACTGTCTACTCAAAGCCTGGATGACTATACCACTAGCTTCAGCTGGTCATCACACCGGCGGTGCTTGGCTCATAAGACAGTTACTCGTATTTTCAAACTCCTGTCTGCTTATAATTTACATCATATGTTGTCCTCAAATAGTGGTATTGAGAAAAGCTTTGAGGTACGTGTACTTCACTTGAGTACTGAGGTATGTTTCTCAAAGTTCTACTCTACCAGATTTACAGGTGTATTGTACTGGACAGATATTTTTCTGTTTCCCTTCAAGCTGTTTTCTCACATTAACCTTAGACAATCTTGGGAGCATCACATAGGATACAGTTGCTGTTAGTCGCATGTGGCACAAAGCAGGAAATAGTCTGCTTCCAAAGCAATCACACTGCCTGGAATACTGATTTTGGGGAGGAGGCTGCCAAATGTACAACTGTACAGATGTTGAAGTGAAAATTTGACTTCTATGGCCGTATTGTAAGAAGTTATTTCTTTGTGTGAAAAGAGTGTGAAGATGATAAACCTTATGATAAACAGTGTTCAAGGTCATGAGGCACTTTGTGTGTCTTGAAATAATTCTCAGAAAATCAGCTTGTTTTCGATGCTCAATTAATTTTTCCACAATGGAAGCACATGATGTCGGTGCCCTATTTAATATAATGAGCATCTTATTAAGCACAGAAAAGCAGTCTCAGCAAACTAAAATCTAAGTGTATTTGTATGATAGAATGTTGCACTACTCCGGCCACCCAGTGCACTCGCTTAACATTAAATCTCATTTTATAATTGTGAGATATACATTTGTTTCAACATACCTGCCTGTCAGTGATTCTTTAATACAAACAAACAAAAACAAGGTCTAAAATTTGTTTACATAAAAAAAAAATATGATCCTCTTTGCGTGGTGTATTGTTCTCATGCCTACAGAATAGTGCAGTTCTAGAGGCCTGCTTGCAGTCATCCACCCAGTGACTGAGGATTTATAATTGTCTTGCGTTCCTGTGCTGCCATCTAGTGAAGAAAAGTGAGAAAGGAGTAAAATGAAGACAGAAACTCACTTTTTCCAAACTTGAAGCTCAGTTAATTTCACCAAATCAGACAAATTGTCAGTGTTGAGAAGGTTACTTTTAAAATGTATTCCATTACAGATTACAGAATACATGCCCCAAAATGTATTCTGTAACGTATTCCGTTACGTTACTCAATGACAGTAACGTATTCTGAATACTTTGGATTACTTAATATATTATCATGCTTTTTACAACAACGTGAATGTACTATTGCTGTGATTTATTACTGTTACTGAAGGTCCGCGACTCCGAACTGTAGTAAAGGGACCTCTGACTAATACGGCGGGGTCCCCGTCGGCTCATAGCCGAAAAATAGCTTTACTTTGTTGTGTGGGTCAACTTTTCTTGCGAGACACAGAGAGAGGCGTTGAAAGACTGCTCCAACGGAACTTATTGTTTTCGGAGGAAAACACGAACACGGTGTACAGTCGAGTCTTAATAGCTTACTTACAACTGGGCTCGTCAGGCACTCTTCTTGGCTGAAGTGGTTATTATTATATTTACATGCTTCCAGCTCCCGTTTTTCCTCGATGACAACTCGTACCTTTCCACTCCCCTTTTTCTCCCTCCTCGCGCTCACAGACCCATAACGTGAATGGCGGTCCATTCTCCCTGCAACACTGACTACACTGCCCATGATGCTACATTCTTTAGAGCTATGCTTGTAGCATTCTGCCTGTTAGCTTAGCACAACAACAACAACAACATCGAAAAGGCGCTCTCTCACCCAGGAAACACACAGTCGCAGAGAGAGAGAGAGAGAGAGCGTCGCCCTGTAACCATGGCAACCGTAACGCTGCCGCCTGGAACAACAGAACGTAGCTGTCAAACAAAACCCAAACAGTCCTGACCCGCGACAAAATGAAACAGGAAAGTACCGCAGTGTAATCCATTTATTTCAACAAAGTAACTGTATTCTGAATACCACCTTTTTAAACGGTAACTGTAACGGAATACAGTTACTCATATTTTGTATTTTAAATACGTAACGGCGGTACATGTATTCCGTTACTCCCCAACACTGCAAATTGTATACAGGAGATAAAAATCATTACAGGGCAGGTTTACAATAACTTGTGTGCAGAGTAACATATGTGCAAACAGATTTTTTTTTAGCTGTAGAGCCACAGTAACTAAAGATGCATATATCTGAGTAAACAGATAAAGTTATATGCCAAAACAAGCTTTGGTGACCTATGTATATTCTCTTCTGCATATTTATATAAAAACATGGAAAGCATTTAGCCTGAAGCCTTCACTTCACTCAAGCAGGAACGCTGGTGCTACTGTAGTGATGGCCAAATGAAGCTTTCTGAAGCATTGAAACGCTTCATTACTCGAAGCCTTTCAACAGTCCTATCTGGTGACATCTGGTGGCCAAAAATATGAAGAGCAGCTTGAATCAACAAAATAAAATGAACTGCTTTATTATGACCTCTATTATGACCGTGTGAAAAAATTGTTATGTTTATTTGTTTAATAAATAATTTTCATCAATAAACTTTCCTTATTTAAACTGTGGTGTGGTCTATCTTTGCTTGTGACTTCTTGATGTTGGTAAATACAATGGATGAAATGGACATGAAAAAAGCATTTAAACTGCATTTCAATGCAAAACAGAGAAAAAAAAATATCCCTGGCCAAAATTGGGCAGACAAAGTGCTATTTTAAGTACTTTAAGTACATTTTCAAAATGGTATTGTCTTTAAAAAATAATAATAATAACAAGTTCAACATAAAGTGCAGCTTTTCTTCTTAAAAAATAAGGCAGAAATATAAAAGTTTATTTGACCAGCTTCACCTTAAACTCTGAGTAACCTTAGCCAACATTATTTTGTACGTTAGGCTAAAACACGGTGATCATCAAACATTTTATTGCAAAAAATAAAATGAACAGTCTCTCACGTGGGACAGAAATGGCAGGACTAATGAAATACTTCCGGGCCAGGACAGACAGCTTTGGGTGGGTTGCTGCTTGACTGGAACACCACTGCAGCGTGGAAAGTCTGTCTCACTGATGGATGATTCTGCTCTGTAGAAACTCAGGGCCCTGTTACACAGGGCTTCCTCATCTGAATCACAGTCTGAAGACAATGAAGAGAGGAGGCGGCTCTTTGTGGTGGCATCGTCACACTGTTCCTGCAACAGGGCCTCAAGGCTGGTCCATGGTGTGATGCAGGTGGCAGAAAGCAGGCAGAAAGCAGGCAGAAAGCTAGCGCTAACAGCTCCCACAGTTTCTGTGCTTGTTGCAACATGTTACGCATTTAGATGATACCGTAAGGTTGAAGTGCTTTGGTGGTATGCAAACTCTTTTTTGCATTTTGCACAAAACCACGCTTTTATCAAAGCTTCCGTCGGGTAGTCTTATTAAATGACATTTGCCTCCGATCAGTCGTAGTAACGTGCTATCTTCTGATTCTTCATTTTTGTAGCTGTAAAATCGTGCATTGACAAAAGTTCCCCTTTGCTTGGAATGCAAAGTGCGATTAAATGCGTTAATTTTTTAACACGTTATTTTTCGAATTAATTGATCGCTATTAATGCGTTAAATTCCCACCCATAATTATAATAATTGTTTACTCAATGTCCTTGATTCTCTAGTTGCTGTAAAAACCCAGTTTCCTTCGCGTGTTCTGCTCCATGGTTTACCATTGACCTCTAAGCATTGAAGGTCAGTCTAGGTCATCTTCTCTTCATAATATACATCCTCCCTCTAGGGAATCAAATTTGATCTTCAGTTTACCTGTTTTGCTAATGACATCTAGTTCTATCTCTCCTGCAGGCCTGATTCGTCCTCCCTCCCACCTTCTTCCCTTGGAGAATGCCTATCCGAATTAAAATCCTGGTTCAGCTCTAATTTTCTTAAACTCAATGAGGATAAAACTGAAATCCTCCTTATTGGCACTAAATCTAACTTTTAGAAGCCAAATCATTTCTCACTCACTATTGATAACTGCACAGTTTTCCCTTCAACTCAGGTTAAGAGCATTGGTGTCATCCTAGACAGTTCACTATCCTAGAAATCTCACATCAGTAATCTCACTTGTTCTGCATATTTCCATCCACATTAACCGATTACGTCCTTCTTTCCACCCAGTCTACGCCCATTCTCGTTACTTCCCGCATTGACTATTGCAATTCTCTCTTGCATGGTCTCCCCCAAAAATTCCTCCATAAGCTTCAACTGGTTCAAAACTCCGGATTATTACAAGAACCCCCTCCTACCAGCTTACCTTTCTGACCTGTTAAGCACTACCTCTTCTATCCAGTTTGCTGTGCCTTCTTTCCACCTCAGCACTATGGGAAAAAGAGCTTTCAGTTGCTCTGCACCCAGGCTGTGGAACTCTCTAGCCCCAGATGTAAGAAACACTTGTTCTCTCCCTCAGTTTATGTGTTTTATTCTATTGTTAAGTGTGCTTGGGTGTCTAGAAAGGCTCTTTTAAATACATTTTTTTTATTAATATTATTTTTATTATTTCACAACAGCCAGGTGAGGATAAAGGGGAGTGGTCACTGTTGATCTGTTAGCAGCTTTTAGGGTTTTCTGCGCCTGTAACAGAAAACCGAGTGAATCACAATCTGTAGTTATGTATTCTGTTGAAAACAACACTTTACTCAGAGGCGATGCAGAAAGTTGACAGCTTACTTGGTGACTGCATGATGCTCCAACCCAGGTCCCAAGTTTGATCCAGCCCTCATCGCCACAGCCACAGAGCACTGCGAAGAGGGAAAAGATTAGGACCTAAATCTATCTGCAAGTGTTCTGAATAGCTCAGCCTGATTCTGATACTAGAAGGAGAATTTTTTAATCAGCTTACCCTCGTCTCCACATCAGTCAAAGCTCCATCTCCACTGACTGACACGCCTTCTGAAGACTTCCTCTTCCAACTTCAGAGATTGATACGTAAAAACATTAGTACAGCTTCAGCAGTTTGGAATCATATTTAACAACTTAAGAAAATGTAAGACTCAGGAGGCACGTTAGGTAATGTACGTAAAATTATTAACAATATTAACAACAATAACAATATTAACAATACTAGTTGTTTTTTTTTGTTTTGTTTTTTACAAAATTCACAGCAGTAGTGAAATAAGATAATCAAAATGTCCGATGCTGTGTCCTGCTGTTATGAATTACATAGAATAAGAGATGAGTTTTTGCTCAACTGAGCTATCAAGTTGATCTCAGTCAAAGACGTACTCTAGAACAATCCCAGCACAGAAAGCAAACCCTAGTTTTTTTTGTTATCCTGTTATTACAGAGTGAAATATATTTAAACCTCAGCAACACAACGATTATAACATTCCAGAATGGAAATAAACTTGGTGGTTAAGTCTTATTTTCTATTAAGAAGAAGAAAAGTATTATCTGTTTTTTGATAATGTGGCAGTATCCAGAAATCCAGCTCACCATATGGAACATTATATGGTCAGGTAACACATCTAAAAATGTTAAACATTTTTTTAGGGTGCAAATTCAAGACATTTTTATAATTATAAATTATTACCTTGGGACTGTAGTGAGCTCCTGTTTCAGTGTCTCAATGTCAGTGAACTGGACAGCTTGCCCTCCTCCTCTCGTTTTAATGACATCGCCCTAAAGAAAAAAAACAAAAAGAACCACCATTAGATATCTTTGTTATTTAATATTTAATACAGTGCGAAGCCCTTCTTGTGATCAGTAATTCAACCATCACAAGAGTTTCCTTTCTAAGGATAAGCATGCACACTACTACAATCATGCAACAGAACATTGAGAACCACTTTATAGAAATTATTTAAATTCACTTCTTAAAACTGACAAACTTATTCGAGCAAAGTGTAAAACAAACAGTTACAAAACCACACTGACTCAAACTCAAGTTGGCAAATATGCTGCTGGTTTGCTGAAAACTTGCTAATATAAATGTCTGCATGAGTAAGGAAGTGTAACCAAATATATCATTCTGAATATCAGTAATATGCTGCGCTGCATACTTGACCTTTATAAGTTTGGTCTGTATCTCGCCGTCGGAGGCAACTTCTTGGTGCGTTAGCACGTATCTGTCACACTTGGACAGAGCCTTCTTGCTGGGTGCAGACACCTGGATGGCGTTGGGGATGACCGGCTGCAAAACTGTGCCCAAGTCCATGCTTGACGATGGCTTATGGTCCACCCACTTCTCCCCACCAGCAGAGCGGGAACGACGGTGCAGCAGGCGTACTGGTGTTGTCGTCTGAACAGATCAATGGGAAATGATTTTAAAAAGGGAAAAATCCCACAAACAGAGTGAACAAAAACACAGAACTTGACAAAGCATTACAAAGCTTGACAAAAGAAATCATAAAACTTATACATTTTGGGGGGCAGGGTACCCCACACCCTAAACTTGTAGGAGCCAAAATGCTGACACGTCACAACCTCATGCTGCTGCCTTTAGCTAACTCACTGACCCTGTATCTTCTTTCAATTAGGTCTACATGAAACGAAGGGGAAGGGAAGCAGTCTCTCTCATCCACTCTGCTCAAGCACACAGCTCTCCTCCTGGCCCGGCTGATTGAAGTGCCCGTTGAGGCCTGGGGTCTTGTGGGTGTTCTTGTGGGTGTACTAGGGGAACTGTAACCCCGCATGCTGTCCTGAGCTGCCTGCTCCTCACATGCAGATCTAGCCACAGACAAAAAGGTACTTCTGCTGGGGACGGGGCAGGTGGGCCTTGGGTTCGTCTCATCCTCCTCATCACTAGCAGCACTGCCTGACTGTGACTCTGGCTTTGGACTGACATGAGGGGAATCGACTGGGCACTGGAGAGTGAAATGGAAACACTAAATGGTCACAGTTAGACATGCAAAAATTAGACGTTATAGGAACGGGATACATTCACAGTCTAACGTAATCAAATGCAGCAACCACTTTATGTAAAGTACAAAGTTCATGTTTTTCCCCATACCTGGTGAAAAACATGAACACTGAAATGTAAATTTACCTAAGCTGAGCTAAAATGATCTGTGAGTTGATGCAAATTTATCTGCAACATAATTCATTTTACAGTTTGTCTTATTTGTTGTAAATTCAGTATCTTTGATTTTTAAAACTATAGATTCAGACCAATAAATTTAGACCAACCTACTGAGAAATCTACAGCATCAAAATAACTCTTACACATTCACCAGGAATGTAATTTCCTCAGTTTCACAGTGGTACTTAATTGCTGAAGGACTACATGATCATATGCATGAGGCTTTTATTATAACCTGCCTGCTGCTGTGGCACTGGGATTAGTGATGTTAGTAGATTAAGAGAGACGAGTGCAGTAGAATTTAACTTTGAATGGGCAGAATACCATTCAACACCCTTAAAAACATTCATCATTATGGTTTTTAAACACAACATACAGGGACAGGTGAGGGTGATGCTGATCTCTTTGGCGGTAGGTGGTCCTCTTTGGAGGGTCGCTGAGAACGGTGCTGATGCTGTGGTTGTGGTAGAGGCTGTGGCTGCGTCTGACGGGGTGGAGGTTCAGGGCGACCTGGAGTCTTGCTCTCTGTCACGATGGCCTTGAGCTGCTTCAGCTTTTCGTCTTTCACCCACAGCTTATTTTGCATCTCAAGCTGCAGTGCATTAACACGTCTCTCCTGCACAGTGAGGATATTGCAAAATGTTCAAATGCAATATTATTCAAGTTGCTTGAATAAGACAAATTAGCTTCCACTATAAAGACTAAAACAATGACCAACAAGGGCTGTTTGCAAAACTGATAGTAAGATCTAAATTTTACTCACATTTCAAAGTAGGTCTTTTTTTGTTTGTGGTCTTTATTGGAAATCTATAAATTGTTGAATAAAAAGAAAAAAAGATATTTGAAACTCACACATTCTTTCTCCCACTTGAACTGGGTGTCCGAGATCACGCCATGCATGCGCTGCTCCATGCGTCTCTTCTCTGACAGCTCTCTCTGAAGCCTCTGCTCTCTGGTTTCCAGCTCATGCTGCAGCGAGCGCTTGTCATCTTCAAAGATTTTAGTTGTTTTCTGCAGGATGTCAATCTGAAACAGAGACATTAATATTAAAGAAAAAAAAGTGACAACCTTTAAATCTGCAGCGTGAATGGATTAGTCTCCCACCTTGTGTTCTTGCATCTTTGTTTTCTTCTCTAAACGTTCAATCTCTGTCTTGTTGCCTTGGATGATTTTGTCTTTCTCTATCAGTTTGCCGTTTTGTTCCTGAATAAAGTTGTCTTTGGAAATTAGGCTGGTATCCAGTTCTTGGAGCACAGGCTTCATCATGTTGGCTGAAATAACATCAAGAGAAATGTGAGCCAAGAGAAAGACAACTATTCAAAAACTGATCTTTCAAAGCCAAAAAGTATCAGGTGAGCTAAAATGAGAACAGACACCTGTTTTACTGTATTCCTCCATCAGCATCTGCTTGATCCTCTGCCTGTTCTTCAGGGCTTCAATCAGCCTGGGCAGCGTGATGTCATCATGTGGGTCAGTCAGCTCACAGGAGGGTAGAGATGGGAGACTGAGGATCAGAGTGTTTGCAGCAGCAGGCATGTCTACAGAAGACAAGGAATCACAAGTCCTTAAAGCAATTGTGTGGTTGTTAATAATCATCACACACAATACTGTTAAAACATTTACACGGTACTAGTTCAGATTAATTGTGTTTAATTTTAATGGAAATTACGTTTGCAAGAGTTTGGCTTGTCCGGTAATTTGCATGTTTTGTGTTTCCAAAGAACTTCTTGAAAAATAATGCATTCTCTCATTTTCAAATTAAACCTTTACACATAGTAAGTTGATGCCCGAGTTTTCTAAAATTGTGAATACAAGGCTGAATAATACTTTAAATGTTGCTACAGTTAACTATGGTAAATCGACTGTTTCTTATATCGCACTTTTGTACACTGAGCGCTCAAAGTATCTTCCCCAAGGATATTTGGCATTCAGACTGAAGCAGCCAGGGTTCGAATCACCAGCTTTGCGATTAGCAGATGGCCTGCTCTTCCTCCTGAGCTACAGCCACCTCCAACTACAATTCTCCTTGAGATGATAAAATGAAAATGAAAAGTCCATGTAAAAGCTGCCACTGTGCAGCCATCTTATTTGGGCTGTTATTTTGAAGTATCATCTAAATCATTGTTGTAATTTCAGAGAAATTATGCATTATCCTGACATTTCTGGCCATTTAATATACAATTCACAAGCAACCGATGACAGTGGGAAGAAAAACTTCCATTTAATAGGAATAGGAATGAGTGGATGAGGGGAGGAAGACAGCATAAAAGATGTGCTGTGGAAGAGAGTGAAAAGAAGTTAGTGAAGAAGCCCACAGCAGCCAAGACGTATTGCAGCATAAACAAGCCGCATAATTAATGGACAGTTTACAGTCATCTGATGAATACCAAACTATAAGAAAGTTTTAAGCCTAATCCTAAAAGCAGAAAGAGGGTGTTTCAAATTCAAACTGGGAGCTGGTTCCACAAAAGCAAATATGCCCTCTTCTGAGATGCTGTTGGCACTCTCGCTGTTCTGGATCAACTGAAGGCTTTTCAGGGAGCTTTTGGGACAAGTTGATAATGAATTACAAGAGTCATAGTAATAAATGCATGAAGTAACTTTTCAGCATCACTCTGACAGAGGAGATTTCTAATTTTAGAGATACTGCACAAACGCAAGGAAAGCAGTCCTACATTTCTGTGTGAAACACTTTGTGATCTTTGTCTTGAAAGGTGCTATATAGTCTGAATTTGGAAGCACACAAAAATGTGTCCAGTGGATTATTAAATATAACAACAATTACCAGAAGTGGAAAAACCCCTCATTATACACTTGGTGTTTAAAAGGTTGAGTGTAAAACTTCAGTGCGCCTAAATTTAGGCTAATCACTTGATTAATAATAATAATGGATTGGATTTATATAGCGCTTTTCAAGGCACCCAAAGTGCTTTACAATGCCACTATTCATTCACTCTCGCATTCACACACTGGTGGAGGCAGCTACGGTTGTAGCCACAGCTGCCCTGGGGCAGACTGACAGAAGCGAGGCTGCCATATCGCGCCATCGGCCCCTCTGGCCAACACCAGTAGGCAGTAGGGTAAAGTGTCTTGCCCAAGGACACAACGACCACGACAGAGAGGCTGGGAATCGAACCGGCAACCTTCCGGTTACAGATATGCTTCCCCTGAGCCACGGTCGCCCCAGGGTGTTAAATAAATAAATAAATAAAAACTTAAGCACAGTATTAATTTTTTTTTACCAGGAACTATCGGACCACTGCGTTCTTCCAATCTGTGAGACAGCTCATCTTTGAATGCCTGGTTTCTATGACGACGGCCTGGAGTAGCGCTACAGATTGGTCTGTCCGCTGGCCTGGCCACTTCCTCCACTTGCATCATCTCTGCAAACTGCACCAAAAGCTACACAAACAGAGCATTTCCTTTATGTCAGGAGAAAATAAATAAATAAAATTTCGGGTTAATTAAAAAGACAAAAAGTAAGAGGGCAGGGTCAAGTTACCAGGGTTTCCTCATAGTCATCAGTCTTGGGATCGACACAGACAACCATTCTAACTTTTCCCTTTCCATCGAAGTCGTTTTTAAACCGGTGGGTTATTTTGGAGCCTCCAAACAGCTCAAGCCGAGCTGTTTGTCTGATACTCATTTCTATTCTTGGCCATTCTGGTCAGTTTCAATGAAAATCTTAACATCTTTAACTCTGCCACCTCCAGCACTGCCTCCCATCTTTTTTGTCAGTGCCACTGTCTCCAAACCATACATCATAGCAGGTTTCACCGCTGTCTTAAAGTTTAAAACCTCAGTTAGATGGCAGTCAGGTGGCACTCCTCTCAATAAAACTCTTCCAGATTAAAAAGTCTAAATCTGTTGCCTTTGAGGAAGAAAACTGATGGCTGCAGAACGAAACTGTGGGCTCACATTCAGGTTGAAGAGAAACTGTCCAGAAGAATTTTCACTCTGTCAGTAAATGACTCCACTCTAGGTTTAAACATTCCCTTACTGGAATTTTTTTCCCACCCAGTGGAATGTATGAGATTCACATCTGTGCTGTCTGCCAAGTTAACCTTTAAGAATTCAGGGACACTCACCCCAACTGGGTCCGTCTGGTTGCTGGAGGGTTTTTTTGGAGGATGCCTGCGGGGGGTTTTAACCTTCCTGTAAAAGTAAATAAATACAAAGTCATTCACAATTCAAACAGAAGCGTAAGCGTTAACAATTAATTACTTTATAATGGCTTAACAAAGCCACTTGCTAGATGGCTAATTAGCCCCCTGCTAACAGTAAAGCAGAGCGTCAGCGTCCGTTGTTAACTCCTTAAACTTAAATTCACCATTTAGTGACAGGGTAATACACACAAACAATATAGCCTGCCTGCAACATATATAATATAAACCTATACTTACACTTCTCTCGTCATTGGTACCTATGCTGAATTCACCGTTTCTATTTGTCTAGTCTTAAATCGTCCCTCCACCTCGACGCCTCTTCTTCTTCTTCTTTTAAATTTGATTGGCGGTTGGCAAACAACTGAAGGATGCATTACCGCCACCAAAAAAACCCTCAAATTCTCCCAAACAACTTACTTTCTTTTAAAAACTGAATTAAGGCCTGATAACTTTCACTTCTTGAGACCTTTTGCAGTAAATCAATAAGATCTAGCTTCATTTTTATGTTTCTGAGGTTTCGGGTCAGTTGTCTTTTCTCCACCTGATACTTCTGACAATATAACATGTTCTCTAGTTTCCTCTTCTCCACAGTAGTCACATTTCCCTGTATTATGTTTCCCTATCATGAATAGTGTAGTGTTCAAACCAGTATGTCTTATTCTCGATATGACCACGATATGTACCACCTCCTTTCTCCTACTCCTTCCTGTGGTTCTCATTTCTCCTACTCTCCGCTAAATTTTATAGGAGAGTCCCCTCCTTTCCCCTCCCACTGTTTTCCCATCTTTTCTTCATTTCTTGCCTTACAATACTCTTTATCTCTGTCTTACAGAAGTTAATAACCAGGTCAACTACCCCATGTTTTGTGGCTTCCTTCGCAGCTCTATTTGCCATTTCATTTGCTTTTACTCCACAGTGAGCTGCAATCCATAAAAAGACAACTGTAAGTCCCATCATTTGTATTATGTAAAGTGTTTCCTGAATTCCTGTTAGAACATCTGCTCTACTTTCTGAGTGGCTACACTGTAAACTGGCCAATGACGAGCTTGAGTCTGAACAAATGACTGATTGTAACAGCCTGGTGTCTTCTATCCACTGAACAGCTAACAGAATTGTGAGCATTTCTCCAGTCTCCTTCTCCGACAGTCCATCATTGATCCTTTTCCCTATTTTGACTTTAAACTCCAGAACAACACTGGTTTGACTGGCTGTATTCTTTGATGCATCTGTATATATTTGTGCATAATTATAATACTGGTCAGTGTAAACCTGTATGTGAGTTTAAACTAAATGCCCTTCCTCCCAGCAAGGTTTTAGTACCTCTTCTGTTGGGTGATCCTGTCCATGTCCCTGTAGATTTGCCCAGTAATTGAGTGTTAGCTGTTTTCTTCTCATTCCTAGTGGCATCTCACCCATCTCCATCTGTAAAGCTGCTGTTGGGCTTGTTTTAAACGCACCTGTGCAGAGTCTCAGTGCCTGATACTGACTGAAGTCTAACTTTAATAGACTTGTGTCAGCCACGAAATTATATGCTACACATCCATAATCTAACACTGATCTAATCAACCCAGTGTGTATGGCCCTCAAAGACTTCCTATCCGCTCCCCAGTCCACCCCAACTAAACATCTCATTATATTTAATACCTTTTTGCATTTATCCACTATTTTCTGAATGTGTACAGCCCATGTTATATCCAGCCACAATCCCAGAAACTTAAATTTACTTGCTCTTTATAACTCTTCACCATATAACTTTAGCTTGGCTTCCTCACCAACTCTTTTCCTTGTAGAAAAAAATATTGTCTTTGTCTTATACACTGCACATTTATTTTACAGACATTAAATATTAAAGCTATAGGTCTGCAATTTCCTGGATTTTTACCATCGTTTCTTGGCTTACCTATGGGCACAACTACTGCCTCCTTCCGGCTTTGCGGCAGTTTCCCACCCTCCCAAACTCTGTTATAGAACTCTAACAAAAGATCTTTAGCTGACTCACTAAGATGGTTTATCATGATATAGCAAACCTGATCTTTTTCCGGTGCTTAGAATTTGGATTTCCGAAGAACTCGATTCAATTCTGACTTTGTAAAAGTAATATTTAATAAACCATCTGTATCTTCTACTTGTTTCAGTAAATCCTTATTCTCTATGGTTGTCATTTCTCTTCCACTTCGCCCTTCTCCACTAGCATTGCCTGAACTATGGATTTTAACAAAGGTTTTGCTTTTTCCTCATCTTTTAATGCTGTTGCCTTTCCATCTCTCAAGATTGGATATCCATACTCCCTTTTTATACCATTCATCCTTCTAATCATTGACCAAACATTGTGTATTTCTGTCTCCCTCCCTACTGGATTACAAAAACCCCTCCAGAAGTCCCTCTTTGCATTTTTAATTGTTCTTCTTACCTTAGCTTGTAATTTTTTTATTTTCAATGAAATTCTGAAAACTGCGATTCCTCTTTAATATGTTAAAAGCTTTATTTAATCACTTTATCACAATCCTTTGTCCAACAAGATACAATCTTCTTTTCCCTTCTTTCCTCTTTATCGCCCAGTTTGCTGCCTCTAAAACTGCCTTACAAATAGAATAATTTAAATCATCAACCCCAACATTCATATCAATCTTTTGCATTTCACTAACTAATCAAAATGTATCCCAATCTGCATTACTGAAACACCACTTCTGCACACCCCTATGTCATGTTTCTCTACACTCAGCTCTATCTCAGTCATTATAGGATAATGGTCACTGCCTACAGTTGTCTTTTTTTATTACCTGCCATGAATAAATACCTGCCAATGAGTGTGACACTAATGTAATGTCACTTGCTGATTCTGCACCTGTTCTAACTTTCACTCTTCCATCATTCAGACACACATTTTTTTTTTATCTCTATCAATCACTGCTCCATTCTGATCCTTACAGTTACCCCATAATGTGCTGTGTGCATTAAAGTCCCCACACCATATTACTTTCCCACTTAAATATGTGCCAAGTTCCTCTACTGATAACAGTGTTACCCGGGTTCAAAAAATTGACTACTCTGATGCTACTATATCTTGACCAGATTTTCATTACAAAGTATTCTGTGTTCCTATAGCTAGGACTCTATATTGGGTTCCTTGCTTTACAAATTTTACAAACCCTCTTCCATTACCCTCATTTCTATCTCTCCGGACATCATCATAACCTTTAATAACAAAATCCAAAGTAGGTTTAAGCCAGGTCTTCTGAATACAGATTATTTATTTTCGCATTTTTTGATGAATCCTTTGAGCCCTTGTCCATTTGCAATCAAACTTGTGGCGTTCCACGGTGATCATACTGTCCTCTCATCTCCCTCTCCTCCAAGTCTTATATTGATATGTTCCCGAGATATATCTTTAATGCCAAAAGACCTCTCTGCTCCTTTCACAATTATTATAAGTTTCTGTTTTGTGTTTCACTTGATCTATGCAATTTATAACATAGGCAATAAACAAAATCATCTTCTCCACTGTCAGTCCTGTATGAGTTCCATGTGTCTGTACGAAATCTGATGTTGACATCGGTTGAGCCTTTCCTGTTTCTTCCTGTGCCTTCTGTTCCCTCTTGACAGCCTCGGTGTAACTTACGATGTGAACTACTTTAACTTGTTTGACCTCCATGGCCTTCTTTCTGACTTAACAACCCCATAACTTAACCCTTGCTGCCCCCCACAGTTACTGCATTTATCCTACACTATCCCCACATTCCTCATATCTGTGTTCACCTCCACACACACACTACCCATTTCTCATTTGCAAACTGTAGTGATGTGCCCATATCTTTGCCATTTATAGCACTTGAGGGGCAGCGGAACATATGCTCTAATCTAATAGACTGAACATCCTTACAGAATATGTTAGCATTAAAAGACTAAATTATGTTTAGATGGGAAATTCAAATTAGTCAACCTGGATACACAAAATCCTTATATGCAAATTCAGGAACCACTCTATTGCATTTTTTTTTTCAGTGTAGTGAAGAAAAGTGAGAAAATTATAAAATGAAAACAAAAACACTTTTTCCAAACTTGAAGCTCAGTTTAATTCACCAAAATCAGACAAATTGTATACATGAGACAAAAATCATTACTGTGGAGGTTTTACAATAACTCGTGAGCAGAGTAAAATATGTGCAAACAGAATTTTGTTTAGCTGTAGAGCCACAGTAACTAAAGATGCATATATCTGAGTAAATAGATAGTTATTTTACACAACAATTCTTTGGTGACCTATGTATATACTCTTCTGCATATTTATATAAAAAGATGGAAAGCATTTAAATATCATCACTAGAACTAAATATAAAAACAGAGGTCAGACTATTGCACAACAGCCAGGTGAGGATAAAGGGGAGTGGTCACTGTTGATCTGTTAGCAGCTTTTAGGGTTTTCTGCGCCTGTAACAGAAAACCGAGTGAATCACAATCTGTAGTCATGTATTCTGAGTGAAAACTACACTTTACTCAGAGGCAATGCAGAAAGTTGACAGCTTACTTGGTGACTGCATGATGCTCCAACCCAGGTCCCAAGTTTGATCCAGCCCTCATCGCCACAGCCACAGAGCACTGCGAAGAGGGAAAAGATTAGGACCTAAATCTATCTGCAAGTGTTCTGAATAGCTCAGCCTGATTCTGATACTAGAAGGAGAATTTTTTAAATCAGCTTACCCTCGTCTCCACATCAGTCAAAGCTCCATCTCCACTGGCTGACACGCCTTCTGAAGATTTCCTCTTCCGCCTTCAGAGATTGATACGTAAAAACATTAGCACAGCTTCAGCAGTTTGGAATCATATTTAACAACTTAAAAAATGTAAGACTCAGGAGGCACGTTAGGTAATGCATGTACAATTATTAACAATATTAATATGTTTGTTTGTTTTTTTAAACTGGATACCAAACTGACAACAGTAGTGAAATAAGCTAATCAAAATGTCCGATGCTGTGTCCTGCTGTCATAGAATAAGGGATGTGTCTTTGCTCAACTGAGCTGTCAAGTTGATCTCAGTCAAAGACAGACAGGAACTGGATACCGGTTCCTGTCTGGTATCTGTCTGGATACCAGACAGAACAAGGCCAGCACAGAAAGCAAATCCAGTTTTTTGTTATCCTGTTATTAAATGCCTTTGTTCCCCTTTTGTTAAAACATAGAAAAACACTACACAAAAATACTGCAAAAGGAAAAGGTTGCCTTATAAGTGTATGAACTCAAAATGCACATTTCACTTAAAAATTAAGATGTGAAAATGTGAATAAATCAACTTGTTCGAGATATTCATCTCCTGCTGAGAAACAACAAAACAAACAAAAAACCCAAAACAAAAAGAGAAAACTGCACCAAACACCCAAAAAATAAGGATAAGTCGTCTCATCAGATACTGATGCTTATTTCCTATATGCCACAAAAAAACACAAAACAAAAATAAATAAATAAATAAATAAAATAACAACCCTTGACAATATTAAAATTCAAGTGTATTCAAGGATTTCAAGCACCTGTATAAGCCCTGTATTAAACATTTCAATATTTTTTTTTTTGGTTAAGGTTATAAATTATTACCTTGGGACTGTAGTGAGCTCCTGTTTCAGTGTCTCAATGTCAGTGAACTGGACAGCTTGCCCTCCTCCTCTCGTTTTAATGACATCGCCCTAAAGAAAAAAAAAACACAAAAAGAACCACCATTAGATATCTTTGTTATTTAATATTTAATACAGTGCGAAGCCCTTCTTGTGATCAGTAATTCAACCATCACAAGAGTTTCCTTTCTAAGGATAAGCATGCACACTACTACAATCATGCAACAGAACATTGAGAACCACTTTATAGAAATTATTTAAATTCACTTCTTAAAACTGACAAACTTATTCGAGCAAAGTGTAAAACAAACAGTTACAAAACCACACTGACTCAAACTCAAGTTGGCAAATATGCTGCTGGTTTGCTGAAAACTTGCTAATATAAATGTCTGCATGAGTAAGGAAGTGTAACCAAATATATCATTCTGAATATCAGTAATATGCTGCGCTGCATACTTGACCTTTATAAGTTTGGTCTGTATCTCGCCGTCGGAGGCAACTTCTTGGTGCGTTAGCACGTATCTGTCACACTTGGACAGAGCCTTCTCGCTGGGTGCAGACACCTGGATGGCGTTGGGGATGACCGGCTGCAAAACTGTGCCCAAGTCCATGCTTGACGATGGCTTATGGTCCACCCACTTCTCCCCACCAGCAGAGCGGGAACGACGGTGACGCGGGCGTACTGGTGCTGTCGTCTGAACAGATCAACAGGAAAACGGTTTAAAAAGGGGAAAGAAAATAAATTTAAAAAAAAATCCAAAGTGAACAAAAACACAGAACTTGACAAAGCATTACAAAGCTTGACAAAAGAAATCATAAAACTTATACATTTTGGGGGGCAGGGTACCCCACACCCTAAACTTGTAGGAGCCAAAATGCTGACACGTCACAACCTCATGCTGCTGCCTTTAGCTAACTCACTGACCCTGTATCTTCTTTCAATTAGGTCTACATGAAACGAAGGGGAAGGGAAGCAGTCTCTCTCATCCACTCTGCTCAAGCACACAGCTCTCCTCCTGGCCCGGCTGACTGAAGGGCCCGTTGAGGCCTGGGGTCTTGTGGGTGTTCTTGTGGGTGTACTAGGGGAACTGTAACCCTGCATGCTGTCCTGAGCTGCCTGCTCCTCACATGCAGATCTAGCCACAGACAAAAAGGTACTTCTGCTGGGGACGGGGCAGGTGGGCCTTGGGTTCGTCTCATCCTCCTCATCACTAGCAGCACTGCCTGACTGTGACTCTGGCTTTGGACTGACATGAGGGGAATCGACTGGGCACTGGAGAGTGAAATGGAAACACTAAATGGTCACAGTTAGACATGCAAAAATTAGACGTTATAGGAACGGGATACATTCACAGTCTAACGTAATCAAATGCAGCAACCACTTTATGTAAAGTACAAAGTTCATGTTTTTCCCCATACCTGGTGAAAAACATGAACACTGAAATGTAAATTTACCAAAGCTGAGCTAAAATGATCTGTGAGTTGATGCAAATTTATCTGCAACATAATTCATTTTACAGTTTGTCTTATTTGTTGTAAATTCAGTATCTTTGATTTTTAAAACTATAGATTCAGACCAATAAATTTAGACCAACCTACTGAGAAATCTACAGCATCAAAATAATTTCCTCAGTTTCACAGTGGTACTTAATTGCTGAAGGACTACATGATCATATGCATGAGGCGTTTATTATAACCTGCCTGCTGCTGTGGCACTGGGATTAGTGATGTTAGTAGATTAAGAGAGACGAGTGCAGTAGAATTTAACTTTGAATGGGCAGAATACCATTCAACACCCTTAAAAACATTCATCATTATGGTTTTTAAACACAACATACAGGGACAGGTGAGGGTGATGCTGATCTCTTTGGCGGTAGGTGGTCCTCTTTGGAGGGTCGCTGAGAACGGGGCTGATGCTGTGGTTGTGGTAGAGGCTGTGGCTGCGTCTGACGGGGTGGAGGTTCAGGGCGACCTGGAGTCTTGCTCTCTGTCACGATGGCCTTGAGCTGCTTCAGCTTTTCGTCTTTCACCCACAGCTTATTTTGCATCTCAAGCTGCAGTGCATTAACACGTCTCTCCTGCACAGTGAGGATATTGCAAAATGTTCAAATGCAATATTAACCAAGTTGCTTGAATAAGACAAATTAGCTTCCACTATAAAGACTAAAACAATGACCAACAAGGCTGTTTGCAAAACTGATAGTAAGATCTAAATTTTACACACATTTCAAAGTAGGTCTTTTTTTGTTTGTGGTCTTTATTGGAAATCTATACATTGTTGAATAAAAAGAAAAAAAGATATTTGAAACTCACACATTCTTTCTCCCACTTGAACTGGGTGTCCGAGATCACGCCATGCATGCGCTGCTCCATGCGTCTCTTCTCTGACAGCTCTCTCTGAAGCCTCTGCTCTCTGGTTTCCAGCTCATGCTGCAGCGAGCGCTTGTCATCTTCAAAGATTTTAGTTGTTTTCTGCAGGATGTCAATCTGAAACAGAGACATTAATATTAAAGAAAAAAAAGTGACAACCTTTAAATCTGCAGCGTGAATGGATTAGTCTCCCACCTTGTGTTCTTGCATCTTTGTTTTCTTCTCTAAACGTTCAATCTCTGCCTTGTTGCCTTGGATGATTTTGTCTTTCTCTATCAGTTTGCCGTTTTGTTCCTGAATAAAGTTGTCTTTGGAAATTAGGCTGGTATCCAGTTCTTGGAGCACAGGCTTCATCATGTTGGCTGAAATAACATCAAGAGAAATGTGAGCCAAGAGAAAGACAACTATTCAAAAACTGATCTTTCAAAGCCAAAAAGTATCAGGTGAGCTAAAATGAGAACAGACACCTGTTTTACTGTATTCCTCCATCAGCATCTGCTTGATCCTCTGCCTGTTCTCCAGGGCTTCAATCAGCCTGGGCAGCGTGATGTCATCATGTGGGTCAGTCAGCTCACAGGAGGGTAGAGATGGGAGACTGAGGATCAGAGTGTTTGCAGCAGCAGGCATGTCTACAAAAGACAAGGAATCACAAGTCCTTAAAGCAATTGTGTGGTTTTTAATAATTATCATCACACACACAATACTCCACTATTAAAACATTTACACAGTAGTAGTTCAGATTAATTCTGTTCAATTTTAATGGAAATTACATTTGCAAGAGTTTGGCTTGTCTGTTAATTTGCATGTTTTGTGTTTCCAAAGAACTTGCCCAAGGATATTTGGCATGCAGACTGAAGCAGCCAGGGTTCGAATCACCAGCCTTCCGATTAGCAGATGGCCGGCTCTTCCCCCTGAGTTACAGCCATCCCCAACTACAATTCTCCTTGAGATGATAAAATGAAAAGTCCATGTAAAAGCTGCCACTGTGCAGCCATCTTATTTGGGCTGTTGTTTTGAAGTATCATCTAAATCATTGTTGTAATTTCAGAGAAATTATGCATTATCCTGACATTTCTGGCCATTTAATATACAATTCACAAGCAACCGATGACAGTGGGAAGGAAAACTTCCATTTAATAGGAATAGGAATGAGTGGATGAGGGGAGGAAGACAGCATAAAAGATGTGCTGTGGAAGAGAGTGAAAAGAGGTAAGTCAAGAAGATTGCTCAGTGTATCATGGGAAGTCCACAGCAGCCTAGGCCTACTGCAGCATAACCAAGCAGCATAATAAGGGACAATTTATGGTCATCAGATGAATACCAAACTAAGAAAGTTTTAAGCCTAATCTCAAAAGCAGAAAGACAGCATCTCAAATTCAAACTGGGAGCTGGTTCCGCAAAAACAAATATGCCCTCTTCTGAGTTGCTGTTGGCACTCTCGCTGCAGAGTTCTGGATCAACTGAAGGCTTTTCAGGGAGCTTTTGGGACCGGTTGATAATGAATTTCAAGAGTCATAGTCATAAATGCATGAACTATTTTTTCTGATTTTAGAGCTATTGCACAAATGCAAGAAACCAGTCCTACATATGTGTTTAATATGTGCAATAAAGGACATATTCTGGTCAAAAATTACTCCCAAGATTCCTCACAGTGTTACTGAAGGTCAAGGTAATGCCATCCAGCTTAACCTTGGTTTTATCTGAATTTACAAGCACACAAAAATGTGTCCAATGATATTAGTGAATATAACAACAATTAGCAGAAGTGGAAAACACACTTGGTGTTGCTCTTGTTAAAAGGTTGAGTGTTCTTACATTTCGGCTAATCTTTTGATTAACAGGATGTTTCACACACATACCAGGATCTATGGGGCCACCACGTTCTTCCAATCTGCGAGACAGCTCATCTTTGAATGCCTGGTTTCTATGACGACGGCCTGGAGTAAAGCCACAGATTGGTCTGTCCACTGGCCTGGCCACTTCCACCTCTTGGGTCATCTCTGCAAACCGCATCACCAGCTGCACAAACAGAGCATGTGTTATATGTCGGGGGGGGGGGGGGGGGTAATTAAAAAGTAACAAAGTAAGAGGGCAGGGTCAAGTTACCAGGGTTTCCTCATAGTCATCAGTCTTGGGATTGACACAGACAACCATTCTAACTTTTCCCTCTCCATCGAAGTAGTTTTTAAACAGGTGGGTTATTTTGGAGTCTCGATAGGGGACCATCTGGAAGAGAAAAATGTCAATTATATACATATTTTATCAGGAAATGAAATCCAAGTCCATCTTCAGTTTGGCAACACATACCTTGTTTGTGCCACACATTTGGTTTTCTCGAAGTATCTCGATGCATGTCCTCAGATTCAGCAAAGACTGATTTATGTTACCTGAAAGGCAAAAAGTGGTTAAAGCTCAAATGAACCCCAGCTAAACCCAAGTCCATAGGCTTGTATATAAACAGACTTGTCTTAACAGAAGGCCAGCAGGAGACAGCCCTTGTATGCTACATAAATAAGTCATATATGAATAAAAGAAAGTGACAAATACTACTATTCAGGTAATCTGTTAACAGACATACGTGTGTTTTTTTTCTATATCTTGTTTTGTAAAGTATAACTAGTTTAAGCATATTCTTCTGGAATAAAAATAAGTTTTTAGGACACTTTTGGCTAAATTGACTAAATTGTAACTGATAACAAATCAGCAGCCACTTTTATAATGTCCATTATTTTGGAGCATTATCTAAATTAAAGGTCACCACTGCATTCAAAACTTCAAGCAATTCTGCTTCAAGTTTACCGAACTTGTCCAAAATAAGGATTTAAATATTAACAAACCTGCTTCACGTATACGAGTGCCTTCTGCCCCTGTCCTGCCAGTTCGCTCGCTTCCTGCCAAGTCCACCAGGCACAGCTGACTAACACTTATCTGGTTCTTATCCTAACAATCAAATTAAGAAGAAAAATATTTGTCAATTATGGTTTATCCAAGTATGTTACCAACAGGGCTCTGGTGTGGGGAAATTTGGTTCAACTTTTAGCTGACCTGGAGAACGTTGTCGCCATCTGCATCAAGAGGCGCCTGAGCCAGTTTAATAATGAACACACTGTGGGAGCGACTGGACTCTCTATTCAGCCGGGTGTTCGCAACCTTCCTCTTTTTTTGACCTGGAAAAAACACAGTACAGGCCATTTCTAAAACCACATTTCTTTCCAGACATTTTCATGCACAATTTAAAAGCCAAACTATTTCAGACACAAAACTCATACTGAGCATTCACATTCCTCAACAACCTGCTCAGAGAGAAGATTAACTGAGGTCATTTACTGGCCAGAGCCGAACCCAGAGGGCAGCAATTCCAGGTCAGTCACATCTACGATCATCACTGCAGGGTACTTTATTTTTTCTTTACATTTATATGAGAACAACTCACCTCTCCAGAACACTTGAAAAGCCTCCTCGGCAGATTTGACTTCAACCTCCAGACAACCGGCCACATACATGATGTGATTCTGATCCTCTCTGAGGATTTTAGACTGAGGCGGTCTGCATTTAGAAAATAATCATATTAGGGAACTGCTTTTCCTTCAATCTGCAAAATGTTGCATACCAAGCATTGCAGGGAGTCGAAGACATTAATGCTGGTTGTTTTCAGCCACAGAAAGTAACCAGTTACAGTCAAAGCATCACAAATAGATGTAAGAACATTCAGTGTTGCCAGAACAAACACCAAAAGCAGCAGGGGGAATATAAGGATTTTCAAGGCTAAAGTAACACTCATCAACACTGGAGACATTACCTCCCATCAGCAGCTCTGTTACACATGGTTGTGCGTGGTTCAGAATGAATGTGTCCAAAATACATATTTTTTACCACTGAATGTGCTCCCAGATTTATACTTTTTGCATGACGTAACTCTGAATTTTGGACTACAGCTGATTATTTTAATGATCAATTCAATTATTTGCAGACAAAATAACTGATAACTTGAGCTCAAAAACACAAAAACAAGAGAAGCTTCAAATCTTGCACACCAATCATCCCAAAAATATAGTCAGTGTACTATTATTTTTTTTTTTAAAAAAGTAATCAGTCAAATCATCAAAACTCATTTTTATGACAGCAAAAACATCTGTGAAACTTAGGAAATGTCTCCAACACTGACAGGTTACTTTTTTTGCACATTTGTATGCAACAGCAGAAGCTCAGCTAAAAATCAGGCTGCTACAAATATTCACTGGTCACATACATCAACTCAGTGTTCTGGCGCACTGGTGTGCCTCCACCATTCCACCTAGTAAAAAGAAAAGACAACAGTTTTGTCTCCTGGCTAATCTGCCATAGAAAATAAACTGAACTACACCTAATATTTTACTCTATTACTCTAATGAGATACAACATGATCCACATACATACTGTACACATGAATTGTGTTCCTTTTGTTGTATATTTTCTAAACTCACTTTGGCTTGATTGCATCTTCCTGAGTTTCCTCCAGGAGATCATAGATGTAGTTGTTGTAGATTTCTACGTAGGAGACGAAGACGCTGTAGCTGCTGTCGTCATCCACGCCATCTGATTTAGAGGCCTCCTCTGGCTTAATCATGTCAGCAATTTCAGGATCAGCCTTTAGCCTAAAAATCAAAGTAGAAAGTTGCACATTAAAACCAACATCCCACTACACTCAGAACTGAGGTAACAATGCAAGCTTAACAAACCCAAAATATCTTTCTGTTAACTAGATTCACTTATCCTAACATCACCAGTCAGGTGAAACAGTGACACAGAAATAAAGTCTTAGCAATTTTACAGTGCTGATTCTTCCTAAAGGGTACGAAAGACTCTTGAATTAATTGGCCAATAGGTGACAATTTGATTTTGATCTCTAATTTTGAACATGATCTTCTCCACAGTAGGGATAGGTATCGTTTAGGTTTTATCCGATACCGGTGCCAAATCGGTACTTTTGAAACGGTGCCGGTGCTCAAACGGTGCTCAAACCGGTGCTTAAAGAATGGAGAACACAAAATTGGTCCAAAAACCTCTCATGTTCAGCTGTTTTTGACTGAACAGGGTGATCCGAAGGGCCAGCTCTGTTCTAGGATGCCCTCTGGACCCAGTGGAGGTGGTGAGTGACAGGAGAACGGCGGCTAAGCTGTCATCCCTGTTGGACAACATCTCCCACCCCATGCAGCAGACTGTGACAGCACTGAGCAGCTCCTTCAGTGGGAGACTGCGGCACCCACGGTGTGGGACGGAGAGATTTCGCAGGCCTTTCCTCCCCACTGCTGTCAGACTCCATAATAAAGACTTTAACTGATCAAGCACACACATCCATACATATGCAATAATACTAAGTGCAATAATCCTTTCTGTCATCGTTGTATTTTTACTCAGTTGTTGTATATAGTATTTGTATTTGTCTTTATTTTTATCTTATTGTATATTTATTTTATTTTATTCTACTGTATATAGTATTTTATTCTATTCTGTACAGTTGTGTACTGTATTTATTCTTATTGTATTCTAATTTTTGCCTCATAACTTTTGCACTGTCCACTTCCTGCTGTGACAAAACAAATTTCCCACGTGTGGGACTAATAAAGGTTATCTTATCTTATCTTTTTTGTAAAAAGATAACAATGTTAGCCTTTTAAGCAGCTATGGGGCATATATGGTATCACTCTTGGCCGGAAGCAGTGCTTAAACAATGGAAAAAACACAAACTTTGTCCTAAACCTCTCATGTTTAACTGTTTTCCACTTTTTCTTTGGTCATTTTAGCCTTTTTGGCCAGGGTGAAGGGAGTATCTGCCATCAAACAAGAGGACAGCCGCATGTAGCTATGATGATGTTTGCTACAGTAGTTCACCTTACATGCATTAATGTAATAACGTGGTTAGCCTACTCAACGTAAATTACACACGAACAACATTAAGCTACTCAGGCAGAGAAGAACAGCTGCTGCTGCCGTCATCATCCGTCATCATTTCTGCTACACTGGCAGGGCTAGGGGCCAGGACTCTCCTCTTCGTGTTTTTGGGGTATGTTGCATAACAGGCAACCCACCCGCAGTAGATGTGCTCGGTGTGAGGTCTCGCAGCAAGCTATCAAATACGGCGCATTTCTGGGCTTTTAAAAAAAAACCGCTATGCGTCGCCAGGTGTTTCATCGGATTTGAGGTGTTACCTCCTTTGACAGTATCACAGTATCAGCTTAAAGCACTTGTTGCAGGCTGCTGAGTTTGCATATTTTGCTGTGAAGTACAGCCAGACTTTTGACCGCTTCGCCTTGGACATTTTTAATCTGTAGCTCTGCTCTAAAAGAACGTACGTACCTGGGCCCCCCTACTATCCTCGGAAACGTAAAATGATTGGCTAGAAGTGTATCACAGCTCAGGAAAAAAAAAAGCACCGAAATGTGCGCTGCTTTTCGGTCTGGTTACTACCATTTATGTCAGAACCGGTGCCATCATGGCACCGGACACCGGTACCCATCCCTACTCCACAGCAGTAGCAGCACAAGTTACTCTGCAATAGTTAATAAACCTAGGACTGACTTATTCAGGTAACCGGAAGTTACCTGAATAAGTCAAAGTCCTACTTCACAGACAGTGATGATTTTTACAACGTATGTTTCGTTTCTTGCCATTCCACTGGATGGATAAAATGGGTCTAATAAAATCTAAATCTGTGTCAGGCTATAGAACATCAGTTTGAAAGACAGATTATTTAGTTGTACAAAGTAAATGAAGTGTAAGAGCAAAAATGTGTTGATAATTCTTGTCATCCATGACTTTTACACTGTTGAAATGCAGGACTGTACGGCATGTCTTCATTGTCAAATTTGAATGCATAATTTCATGTGATATTGGGATTTGGAGTTTTGCAAAATTTTGCTGTAGTCTTTCTTTAGCAACAAAGCTCCAAGTCAGTAGGCACATCTCACCATGGGATGTAGATTTTTGGATTGCTGACCGCAGATTCCACCACATCTTTCTCAGTAATGTGAACTTACTTTTCACACCCATAATTTAAAAAAAAAAGTAAAATGGGCCTTTACCTGGTGGAGGGTGTTTTAGGAACAGACAAGTTGTTGTCCCGCCTTTGGCGCTCCAACAAAGCATCTACTTCAGTCTGAATCTCAATACTGTTTTTCTCATCAGTCTTAAATACCTGAACAAAGAGAAAAAAGGAAATTAAATTAATAAATAAGCAAATTACTCAGTTATTCTGGTGCCAAACATAATTAACCATTTTTATGTGCCATTTTCGTACATATCTCTTGGCCTGGTAAGGACCTATACTGTTGAAAATCATGTCAAGGGAGCGAGGCAGAAGTCCACCCTGGCCTGGAGAGCCTGTCATGGTGAAAGTCTTTCCACTTCCTGTCACCCCGTACGTAAAAAGCAGACCTGACACAAACAGAGAGGAAATCAGCTGCCAATAATGAACTACTCAAGGCTAAAGTAGGTTAAAATGCAGCTGTTAAGAGGGGAAACAGGTCACTGTAATTTAAAATGTTACTGTACTTTAAAATAATCATTGCATATTACTGATGTGGCCTTTGCTTTTACCATTTTTTCCACGGATGAGGTCATCAACAAGAGGTTTCGCCACATGCTCAAAGAGCTCCATCTGTGATACTGAAACTCCAAAGACTTTTTTGAAGGAGTACTGTGTCTGTGAACCAAAAGGGATTACAAAAAATAAATACATAAAATAAATAAATAAATAAATATACGTATGCATGCTTTGCTTGTTCTGGAAGACCAAAATCAACCATGCGTTATTTTTTCTCTTGTACTTTCTAAATTCTTCAGTATTTCTGGGGATACGCCTGAAATGAAGCCTTCTACAAGGCTAGACAAACCACTTCAGCTATGCTCATTTATTACAGAGGATGAGTAGTTCTATTCATATCTCCTTCTCAATGCCTAGTCTCCACTCTTGAAGGATGTCATCTAATCTGGTCTGAGAACACCTTGTTCCCCACATCTACAAAAGTTCAGTAACTCCATAAACAATGCATTGTACAATTTAACAGATATTGATACATCAAATTATAACAGACTATATTTGGGATATGGAGATGCAGCAAAATGATGTGGACTGAATAAGAAGGGATTGATTTTTATACATGATGGTAAATAAGTCAATCTGGGTAGCTAGCTAGCATGGTTAAGACTGTTTAATATCCAATCTGATTGCTTCATACTTTTGCATTCTCACAGCTCTTTTTAGCTTTTTGTTCCACACCACTAGGTGTGTCTATATATCTGTTTCCCACTATCATGTGCAGTTACCTGAAAGACCTGTGAGAATGCAAAAGTATGAAGCAGTCAGGTAACTGCACATGATAGTGGGAAACAGATATATAGACACACCTAGTGGTGTGGAACAAAAAACTAAAATAAATAAATAAATAAATAAATAAATAAATTGTGGTCTTCAAGGCATTTGTAGCTATGAGAGGTGATAGCAAAAGTCACAACAAACTGGGAAGTGTGCCCCCACCTGTCCAACATCACTACATCTCATGTAAAATTACACAGAGAAAGGCATCAGGGCAAAACAGGCCCAGTCCTGGCACTCTATCAATGGAGGGAAAAACAAAAATGGAATAATTTGTCTTTAACAGTCGTAGAGTTTTATGACACAGGAGTAAGATACGAAATTTCCAACGATGCAAACAATATTTATGACTGGATTTACTTATTGTTGGTTTCAGTCTTTATGCAGCTTTTCCTGACAATGACAGAAACACAATCTCACTACCTTTAATCAATTACTACTCCAAACTTATCGGATTTCTTACCTCTTTGTATTCTCCATTGCGGTTTGTTTTGAAGCCCTCCGGGGTGTGCATCTGGATGGTGGTACTGCTGATCACCTCAATGCAGCATTCCTCATCCTCAGCTCCCAGGGGTCGCACACGGCAATATACCTGAAGAACAAAACAACACACATTAAAACAAGCTCTAACGGTACATTTTGAGCTCGTTACTACTGCAAAGATATTTAATTTGCCCAAGAATATCTGATGAACGATTAAAAAAAAAAAAAACCCAACAACCACCAAACAGACTCTGACATTCTTGGATGCAGTAGGATTTTTGCTACCATTTGTTTCAGCTTATTGCCACTTGGTGAAACTTTTAAACATACTTTTATTAAGAAACTGAGGAGTCTTGTTATTCACAGCCAGAGTCTTTCTCCTGTTGCTTTTAAAAAAAAAAAAAAAAAAGAACAAAAAGGGGGGAAAAAAACTGAGGAGAGATAGCAATCGAAACTTTTATTGCAAAAGCTTCTTCTTTCTGCTGCTAAAAGTCTAAATCTGTTGCCTTTGAGGAAGAAAACTGATGGCTGCAGAGCGAAACTGTGGGCTCACAGTCAGGTTGAAGAGAAATTGTCCAGAAGAATTTTCACTCTGTCAGTAAATTACTCCACTCTAGGTTCAAACACTCCCTCACTGGAATGTTTTCTCTTCCACCCAGTGGAATGTATGAGATTCACATTTGTACTGTCTGCCAAGTTGACCTTCTTTAAGAATTCAGGGACACTCACCCCAACTGGGTCCGTTTGGTTGCTGGAGGTTTTTTTTAGAGGATGCCTGCGGGGGGTTTTACCCTTCCTGTAAAAGTAAATAAATACATAGTCATTAACAATTCAAACACACTGTAAGCGTTAGCCATTAATGACTATGTGATGGCTTAACAAAGCCTGTTGTTAGACGGCTAATTAGCCCCCTGCTAACGGTAAAGCAGAGAGTCAACGTCCGTTGGTAACTCCTTAAACTCGCCATTTCGTGACATGGTAAAACGCATAAACAATACAGCCTACCAGCGACATATATAATATAAACTTGTACTTACAGTTGTCTCGTCATCGTAGCGTGGTGCCTGTGCTGAATTCACTGTTTCTGTTTGTCTAGTTTTGAATCTTCCCTCCGCCTCAAAGCCTCAAATCAGCGACTTTTTCAAAACGGACCCGAAGCAACCAATGGGATCTGGCAACGGCAAACACGTGTTTCCGCCTTCACTTCCGAGACTCTTACGCCTAAAAAAAACAAAAAACAAAACAAAACAAAACAAACAAAAAACAAACAAACAAATAAATAAATAAATAAATAAAAAGTTGGCAAATGCAGTAAAATATAAAATATAATGTACAAACGTCTTTCAGCCACTTTCATTCTTCATCTTCATAAATAGTCCTTGATGTCTGCTACCAGCGAAATGTAAATCCTTTCTTTGTTTTACACAATTCTTAAATATTTTATGAAAATTATTTAGTTTAATAATTTAACATGACATTGACATAACGTGACTTTTTTTTTTATTTATTTGAGCAATGAATAACTTCGCAATCTTCTGTGAGCATTTCGTTGCCGTTACCTCACTTTGTAGTTTGAGTTGTTTGAACTCCAAACATGGTGCACACTGAGATTTCATGGTGGCTCTACAGTGCCACCCACCGTTCACCAGCTTTAACAGACACAAGTTACAAAACACACATTTTTCAGCACATAGTCACGTGTACTGTCGTGTTATGCAAACAGAGAAGTTCTTGCTGTTAAACTGCAGGGTTAAAGCACTAAACATCACAGGTAAGCAGCAATATGAACATTAGAAGTGCAGACAGGTGCGTTGTGACGAATAACTGTTTTGTGTGTGTGTGTTTACAATGTAGAAATGAAAAGCAAGCCCACGAAGTCAGCTGCAGCTGGATCAAAGAATAAAGTGAAGAAAACACCCGAGGGGGTCTCCGATCCAACTCTCTCCAGAAAAGTACGAGACAAAAAAAATGGCGAAACGTCAAAATCAGGTATGAGGCTCTGAAAACACCGTCAGTCCAGTGACAGCACTGTCTTTGTGACACTTGAATGGGTTCGTGTGTCTTCTAGGGACTGCTCTCAAGCCTGCAGGAGTCCAGAAGAGAGGTTGGGACGGGAGCATACTGCACTATATCTACAAGAGCACTCTGGGCCAGAGTTTGCACTCACAGATGAGACAGGTAAGAGAGCCTGATGTGGTGCTGGCCCCAATGCTGCCCAAAATACTCACACCTGTTCCAATAGTAATTAAAAAAAAAAAAAAATCTAATCCAGGGACATGTGCAAGTTCATAAGTCATAGTCCATCTGTTACCTCTCGTTTCCTCTTACTGGATTTATTCAGTGCAGGTGTGAATCTAGCTCTTTTGTCTCTCCAGTGTCTCCAGGAACCTTTCGTTCGCTCTCTGTCATCATATCATTTCCACGGTGGCAGCAGCCCCTTCAACCGCAGGATCACCTGTCTTGAGTGGCATCCGACACATCCTACTACTCTGGCTGTGGGGTCCAAGGGTGGAGACATTTATCTGTGGGACTTTGAGGCGCCTGCCAAGAAGACCTTTATTCAAGGGGTTAGTTCCTGTTTAATGGTTTTGATTTGTTCTTTCGATTGATCAAAAAGACATTCAGCAAACTGATTTTAACAGAGGTCAGATGCATCTTCAGGCTGTGGTGCATTTCAGAGCGGTGCGATGTAGCTGTACTTAATGAAACACTGTTGTTGGCTCTCTGGTTAGATGGGGGCTGGAGACTCAGTGACAGACATGAAGTTTAACCACTTAAATCCCACTCAGCTGTTCACCTCATCTATGGGGGGTACGACAGCACTTCGGGATTTCAGTGGGACAACGCTAACAGTGTTTGCCAGCACAGAAACACTGAAGTAAGACTGGAGTGTCCACTTGTTTTTCTTCTGTGCACTAAAATCAAAAAGCGTTAGGGGTTAGTCTAGCATCAGTCTTCTTACAGAGAGTTCAGAGATCTCTCAAGGGAACTTGTTATCAAGGCAAGGCAAATTTATTTATATAGCACAATTCAACAACAAGGTGATTCAAAGTGCTTTACAGAGACATTAAAAAACAAAAACAAATAAAAAGCATGATTTAAGGCCGGTGCTGGTGTGAACGTTTGTGTGGTAGTTGTAGTCATAACTGCTGCCTGGTGACAGACCTACATTTGTATTTGTGTGTGTAGAACGGAGCAGGAGACTTTATCGGAGGGATGAAGTTTTGCCCCACAGACCTTTCTAGAGTCTATGTGGCCTCTGGCGAGGGCACACTGACCGCACAGAGTTTTGAGGGCCACGCACCCACCGTTTTGTCCAGAACTCAAGACTGCGGCCACGATCACCACAATGTTTGGTGAGAAACTCCCAAAGAAGACTGATGCTCGGCATTATGAAAAAGGGAAAGTTCTTTCATTTCCCTCTACTGTGTCTGTAGGAATCCTGCTGCCACATTTTTTTTAATAGCATTAAAAAGGTTTCATATTTCTTTTCCTATTTTATGAAATGTAATTTGTCAGGGCTATAATACAAAAAAATAAATGGCAGATTTCAAAAAGCATGACTATATGCATGGGTAGACATCAGTAGAGGTAAATGAGAAAACATAGATAGCGGAGAGCATTGTGCATATATAATGTTATCTCTTGTTGAAGTGTCACGTAGTATAATATAATAGTATAATCCTATTTTCAATTAAAGCTATGATTTGTGGAAAACATTATTTTGTAAATTCTTACATGTAGCTCTTTTCTTCCGTAGTTTTTGGTACTGCTGCGTTGACGTGTCTGTAAGCCGACAGATGCTCGTGACAGGAGACAATGCGGGGCAGCTTTTACTTCTGGGTTTGGATGGCCAAAAGGTGTGTGCCTCTTTCTTAATGAGGGCTTTCACTGTTTTTGATAAATTAAAGGATCAGCTATCGATTGCATTCTCCTGTGCAAGTCTTCCTTTGCTACATCCATGAATCTCCTCTGTGGCAATGTAATGTTAATTGATTTGCTCTGTTTTAATGTTTCAGATTTTCAGTGACAAATTGCACAAAGCCAAAGTGACCCACGCAGAGTTCAACTCCCGATGCGACTGGTTGCTGGTGACGGCCTCAGTTGACCACACGGTAAAGCTCTGGGACTTGAGGAACATCAAGGACAAGAAAAGCTTCCTGTACGAAATGCCTCACGAGAAAGCCGTCAACTCAGGTAACACTTCCTCATGGAAAAACCTCTCATGCTTACTACTTCAAAAAAAAAATTAAAAAAGAAAGAAAACGTTTTCTAATTGTCTTTAATTCATTTCTTTGATAGATTTTTAAGTTCTAAACCTAAAAGATCTGCAAAACGTCTTGACAAAGATTTTCATATCTCCTCACAGCCTATTTCAACCCTTTGGACTGCTCCAAGCTGCTCACCACAGATCAGTACGATGAGATCCGCGTCTACTCATCTTCTGATTGGTCAAAGCCTCAGCACATCATCCAGCACCCGCACAGGCAGTTTCAGCACCTCACACCCATCAAGGTTTGGTTCCTGTCTTTGGGCTTAAACTGTTCTTTTAGCACGTTGGAATTATTGTACAACATACATCTTTAATGTCTTTAACAAACAAGAATTGCGTGCACAAGTAGTTTATTATAGATTTTTTACACAGAGTCAAAAGTATACACACACCTGCACTAGTATTCTGGCTGGATATTTGACCACTCTTGTTGCAAGGACCGGCAGAGTTCATTTAAATCAGTTGGCTTCCTACAACAGACCCGGCTTTTAAGCACACTGCACAGATTTTCAATAGGGTTGAGGTCAGAGCTTTGGGAAGGCTCTTCCAGAAGCTTTAGTAATTTATTGTTATTGGGATTTATTATATTAATATAGTTCTAAGCAGAAGAACGATAGGTGGATGGATGGGTAGAAGTACAAAGAGCATGAAAACCAAATACAGCTTTGATCATGGGTTGCTGATCTTTTAATAAATATTTTGGTCTTTTAGATGAATACAGATTGTATTTTGTATAGTCGGGGCTGTTGTGGACCACAACATGACATCATTGTGATAGACTGCAGCATTTTTTTTCAACGTGCATAAACTGAGCTGGTTCTGAGACCAATATATCTCCTGCAGACACGCATTTTCTACCATTAAAATATAAATAACATTTTAAAAAAATGCTCCAGTTTGCAAATATTTCAGCAAAAATCAAATTATAAATTTGAAAGAGCCAAATGTCTATAGGCGTTTGCATCGATATACGGTATAAGAATTTGTTGGAGAGATGTTAACATTTTCATATAATTTGTGACAACAGATTTTTCTGCTTTAATTGTGCTGTAGGCCACATGGCACCCTATGTATGATCTAATTGTGGCCGGCCGTTACCCCGACGATCGCTTCTGCGGGGCCGACCTGAGGACCATTGACATCTTTGACTCCAACACAGCAGAGCTCGTGTGTCAGCTGTACGATCCCACTGCTTCAGGGATCAAATCTGTGAGCATCATTTCATTGTAAACATCAAGAACTAGAACTTTCATTATTTTAAGATCGCGGCTTCTGTTTTTACAGATCAACAAATTCAACCCAATGGGCGACGCAATTGGATCTGGCATGGGTGAGCACTTGGACAAGTACTGCACATTATTAACAGCCATGGTTTTTATTTACTTCCCACTAAAGCGCTGTCCTGCTCACTCCCCAGGTATAACTGTGCTGGTCTGGGACCAGAACGAGTCACCGATGGGCGATCACCACGTTCAGCAGGAAGGACCATTGAACTCAGTTTTAAGAGGGCAGCGGAGGAGTCAGCCACGCTCCAGTGGGAACCGGAGGGGTCCTGCTGTGGATGCAAAGCTTAAGAAAAAGCTAGCTTCACTGGAAGAAACTGAGACTAAAACCAAGAAGGGCCGCACTAAACAAAAACAAACACAGATGAGGAAGAAGTGAACTATAAAACAGCCGGGGTCTTAAAAAGCTGTGTTTCATATGCTGTTTATTCATTGTTACTGAGTCTCCACGTTCAGAGATTGTCTGCATGTTTAAAAAGTCTTTATATATATAAATGTGTTCAAAAGCAGTGGGTTTTTTTTTCTTGTTTTTTTACTGTATGACAATAAAGATGCTCATTTCATATATGGCTGAGTCATTCTTTGATTACATATTTCTTATTAATACAAAATCCAGAAACATTTAAGGCAAGTTGTTAATTGCATGCAACTTTATTTTAAGAATATCTGAAGAGATGATTCCCACGGAGTTCGTGTACCGTGATGTTTGCCAGCTTGAGGAGAACTTCACCCCAAGCTTCTTGTCTCTCTTTCCTCTTCTCGTGCCAAGCCTGATGCGCAGTGTACACCATGCTCAGCACGACATTTTCAAACTGCCGCTCCATCATCGGTCTGCTCCTCTGGCCCTCGAGTGCATCTGCCATCTGCTCCATGGAGCTCAGACTTCTGGGAACATTGTCATTGATCAGAGACAGAAAAGCTCGCCCCTGCCTCATCGACGCCATCTCCTCATCGAGCAGGACGATGTTGTTGTCCTGATCGAGCTCCACCCCACCCAGCAAAAGCTGCACGAGTAGGGGGGGGGGACAAATGTTCATCAGTTATTTGTAATATTTAGCTTGCCTAAGTGTAGCCTTAAGTAAAGCAAAGAAAAGTACCTCATAGATCAGGTTTGCATTGGAAACTAGTGGGTCGGTGTTCTGAGAAGCTGGACTTAAGCCTTCAGCCACATCTAAACAGGAAAACACTGAAGTTTAGCTGCACTGTAATCAAATTATTCAGTGGTGACAAACTGTCAGGGTTCAAATAAACATCTGTTCATCCATTTTCATACATACTGCACAACTGCACGCAGTATTCAGTGACAACATTCAAATTTCTCTCTTTTCTTCGCAGCCATGCCAGCGGACCATCTGTTACTCACCCTGCAACACCTGCTCAAAGCAAAGCCACAAAATGACCTGGAGGAAGATTTTCAGTTGGGAGCTCGCGGTCATTCTTCTTCTGATTGTTATCGGCAGATAATACACTCCTCACCTCATCTCCTCACCTCTACTCTTCCTAGTACTCTTTTGTGACTTCAGGCAGGCGCAGCTTAGACTGAATACCGTGCATTTTTCCACCTTGGAAAAAGAGACCAAAAGCCAGTTGGCAGTGATGCAGAGCAGACAGAAACGGATGGAAAGCTTTCAGCGAGCAGAGCTCAGAGAGGCAACTAATTCTGTTGTTCTTTTATTGAGCAGATTTCCAGCATGAACATAAAACATAGGAAGCACGTGAATGCACAGTATATTCATGTAAAACAAGAAAAAATATAAATACATGAAATTAGGTAAAGTGGATTCAAGGTGAGGCAACTCTCAACATAAATAATTCAAGGAAAGAAAAATGGTGAGTCCATATTTTTTTCCTTCCTAAACTTTAGTGTTTTTGTGTAAACTTCTTATCTCTACCAGGACTCCCTGTCAGTGAGTCAGCCAGCTCTGCACATGTAAGCAGAATTCCTGCACTGATTCACAATCTTTTATGCAAGAATTCACTGCATGGATGACATTCATTCAAGTTGTCAGAGCTCACCCTCTTTGTTAATAAGTGCAGCTCGATGGAACACGTGTCCCTTGCTATTTTTTTTTAATTATGCATGATCGAATGTTGCTGCCAGTATAAGCAACACAGAATACACGTATGTGAATGACAGGGAGACTCCTGTTCCAATGAAGCTGCAAAGAGAAAAGGCAGTTAAGGTAGTTGAGTTTCAATACTGGTGGTCAGCAAGGCTGAGATGGTTTGAATGCATGCGGATGAGGGATAGTCTATATATTGCACAAAGGATGTTGAATATGGCAGGAGGAAAAGATAAAGACCACAGAGAAGATTCATGGATGTAGTGAGGGCATGCAGATGGTTGGTGTGACAGGATGCTAGGGATGGGCTGAGATGGAGGCAGATCTGCTGCGATGACCCCTAAAAGGAAGGAGGAAGAAGAAGAACATAAAAGGGAAGACGAAACTGGCAAACTCCGAAAATATTGTAGCGGGTCAGGGCTGTTCGGGGTTCTGTTTGTACAGTTATATTTTGTTTATGTTGCCAAAGTGACAGGTGACGCCCTCTCGCTGCGACGGTGTGTCCTTCCGGGGTCAGAGGGCGCCCTGTGTTGTTGTTGTTTTTCGCTGTGCTGTGGCCGCGCTGAGCATTAGCTAGCGGCAGTGTTTTCTAGAATTGTTAATAAACGGCTGTGCTCCCTGGAAGCAAGACCAAACGACACCTCCGTCTCCTCCTTTTTTGAGCTCGCCACAATATTATTCAAGAAGCATGCCACCCATACCAAGACAACACACAGATGTACATACCATCCTAAGTGTCATAGCTGTGAGAGAGAGAGAGAGTACGTCGACATGCTAGAGTGCATGGCATGAGTTGCTGCATATGATTGGCAGATTAGATAGATAAACAGGTGTGTAAACCATGTGGCTTTGGGGATTCGTTTTGACGTAAACATTTAATTAGAATGATTTTTTTGTATTTTTTTGGTTTTAATTTTTTGTATGTTAAGTGAGTTGTCGCGCCCCACGTCCTTAGGGCCCAGCAGGGGGCTGTGGCACACACTTGACTGCAAGTTGAAGAAACCGCAGTAACACAGCTTAACCACAGGGATGCAGTAGCACCCATTGGTGCCGGTGAATGTGTCATATTTGCGTGCTGAAAAAGTTTATTTACTTCCGGTGAACAGTTTAGCTCCTTCTGAATGATAGAGTAGTGGAGATAAAGGTAACCGTATTTGTTTGTTACTCACATTTAAAGCCTTGCGTTTTTATTTTTATTTTTTGCCTCATTCACAGCCCTAGTAATAACACAGTCGACATAATTTTACGGTGGAATTTGTGCTCCAGAGGATTGTAGTCTGCTAACTGCTTTAGTGCTAATGCTAGCTAATCCTATCCGTGAACGCAGCACAGCTAACACGATTAACGTAGTAAATATAATGTAACTGCAGGGTTTTATCGTTACATTTAATGGCATCTTGACAGAGTTTTTGAGCAGCTAGCATGGTATCTGCACTCACTGAGTTGTTTATTTGTGAATTAACTCGCTAAATTCCTGATGTTGGCGACAATTTAGAAACATTTGTGAATGACACTTAATCGGCCAACGAATAAAATTTACAAAGCATGTGGCAGCAACTTAAAATAAATGGCAAGGTTATGTGTAAACGCTCTGAAAGACTTCCTGTTTTAAGTTTTAAGGATGTATAGGACAGCTATTCAGAGTTACATACTTAACCGTGTTAGAATGGTTTACATTTATGTTGTTATAATAATTCAAATAGTCATTAATTTTAAAGAGTTCGAGAGTTTTCTTTATCATCTGTTTTTAGTTTATACTCCAAAAGTGACTCATTGCCTATTCACATATACTTATGCGAATAGGCTAGTTAGTTACATTCACTGAAATTTGAACCATATCATCTCATTGGAGACAGGTTTTATTGGAAAATTGGCATGTTATTATTAACTAGATATGCTGAAAATATACTGACATCTGAGTATAAACATGTCGATCAGTGTTTGTTACTTTTTCACAGGTGAGCAGAAAAGATGGAGTCCAGTGAGGAGGGTGGCCTCAGTGTTGGGGGATCTGTGGGCGAGGAAAACTACTTCCTGGGGTACACATTCACGGACCGATCCCACTCGAGCCGAGTGGTGAAGAGTATTATGGATCTCTGCCTGGAGGATGGCTTGTTTGCTGATGTCACCATCACCGTTGACGGCAAAGAGTTTCACCTGCACCGCCTGGTGCTCTCTGCGCAGAGCAGCTTTTTCCGCTCCATGTTCACCTCCAATCTCAAAGAGTCGCACAACCGCATTATCGAGCTTAAGGATGTCAGCGCTACCGTCTTCCAGCTGCTGATTGACTACATCTACCATGGTACCATTAAACTGAGGGTGGAGGAGCTGCAGGACACCTATGAGATGGCGGACATGTACCAGCTGACTGCTCTGTTTGAAGAATGCTCGCGCTTCCTCTCCCGAACAGTGGAGGTCAAGAACTGCTTGCAGGTGAATTATTGTTTTTGTAACACCTGTTCTCATAGTCCTTGCTTCTTGGCAATGGTGCTGCAATACAAGTAATTCCTTTTTCATCTAGGTGATGTGGCTTGCAGACAGACACAGTGATCAGGAGCTGTATACTGCAGCGAAGCACTGTGCTAAAATCCACCTGGCCCAGCTGCACCAGACTGAAGAGTTTCTAAATCTGCCCCTCTGTCTACTATTAGATATCATCAAAGGTATAACACTTTGCTTCTCTGTCACCAGACTAGCAATTGTTTTTACATATTTATTAAAATACATTTAGGATTTTAATGTTGCATTGCAAAAAAAAAGGATGCATGTATGATTAAAAAATAAATGAATAAATCAAATAAAAATGTGGACATCTGCTGCTGACAAGGGCTAATTATTATTTTAAACAAGGGTATATTATTGGCTTTGAGTTCAACATTTGATGCATTAATATTTATTTAAATCCTGAAAGTAGGATGTGTGAATAATGAACACTGTGCCTGCACTAATCTGAAAACAACAACAACAAAACAACGCTAAATCTAGATATTCTTCAAAAAAAGACCTTTTTAAATTTTTACAATTTTAACAGAGAAAACATTTTTATGATCCTTTAACAGGAAAAAAAAACACATCTTCTGATCTAGTTTCAAACATGCCTTGTGTTTGTGTTCAGATGGCGTTCCAAGTTCTCAGAATCCAACAGTGGCCATTGAGTCATGGATAAATCACAATAAAGTTGAGAGAGAGGAGTTTTCTTGCATCCTTCAAGAAAATCTTAAGGTAATTTTCTCTCATATGGAGCTGTAAAATATTTTTAAAAAACATTTACATTGCTGATGTTTCCTTTTCTTCGTCTTCAGGAAATTGGTGAGAATGTCCATATTTACCTGATTGGCAAGGAGGAGACGAGAACTCACTCTCTGGCCGTGTCACTGCACTGCGATGAGGATGATGCGATCAGTGTGAGCGGCCAGAACAGTTTATGTCATCAGATCACCGCAGCCTGCAAACATGGAGGGGACCTATATGTGGTGGGGGGTTCTATCCCGCGGCGCATGTGGAAGTGCAACATGCACACGATGGACTGGGAGCGTTGCGCACCACTTCCCAGAGACCGCCTCCACCACACTATGGTGTCCGTCTCCACTGAGGATGCCATCTACTCACTGGGAGGTAAAACGCTGCAGGACACGCTCTCTAATGCCGTCATCTACTACACAGTGAAGGACAACATGTGGACAGAGACCAACCAGCTGGACACCGCAGTGTCGGGGGCTGCTGGCGTCAACCTGGGAGGCACCATCTACCTGCTGGGAGGGGAGGAGAACGACATGGATTTTTTCACAAAGCCTTCTCGCCTCATTCAGTGCTTCGACACCTCCTCCCAAAAGTGCCAGATCAAACCTTACATGCTGCCGTTCGCCGGCTGCATGCACGCAGCAGTCCACATGGACGTGATTTTTATCGTAGGAGAAGGAGACTCACTGGTGTGTTACAACCCACTGCTCGAGAGCTTCACACGCCTGCGCTTCCCCGAAGCGTGGAGCTGTGTCCCTTCACTGTGGAAGGTGGCCAGTTGCAATGGCTGTATTTACGTCTTCAGAGACAAATGTAAGAAAGGAGACGCAAATACTTTAAAGTTTAACCCGGCGACGTCTGTCGTCTCCGTAATCAGAGGTATTAAGATCCTCCTCACAAACTGGCAGTTTGTTTTGGCCTAACCTCTCCGCGGTACGTTCACACTGTGGTCAACACACCAGCCACAGAGAATCAGGGAAGACTGTTGGTTGACTGACCAAGACTTCACTCATGGAGCCGTCCTGTGAAGAAATTTGTCCACGAGTTGTATTTACTCAGCTGTGTCACTTATTCCATTCAGACTCCACCACCGGCCCCACAACAACAGTTCAGCGGTGTGTCGCTTGTACTACAACGTGTCTCATTGTCGGCTCCTTAGCCGAGAATCTAATTTGTGGTGATGCTGTGAAAAGTGATGAACTAATCTATTGTTTTCTGTGCACTCCTCATTTACTGACACGCATGAACAGCTTCAGTGTAAAAATATTAATGAACACAAGGCATCTTTCACTATATTGTAAGTGTGTCATGATATTGTAGGTCAGATATCATAAGATGTTTTTAAAGTGCTCATGTTATACTTGTTTTCAGAGTCTACTAGAATAAGTTTACATACTTTAATGTTGAGTGTGTACACGGCCTTTTCATTCCAATAACTATTGCCCTGTCTGTTTAAAGCCCACTCCGGAGAAAAACACTTTGCTCTGATTGGTTTGTTAGAATGATCAAAGCAAAGCAAAGTTGCCTAATGTACATAACCCACAATGGTTATGGAAAGCTTAAGCTATATTCAAAATATATTGCAGCATCTGACTTTTTCTGAATGACTATTTTTATCTGTAAATATAAATATTAAACAATAGCTCCAACGTATGTGAATGGTCATCACATTTCATCACACAGTGTTGCTGTTAGCAAGATTTTAGCCGTGAAGAGAAAATATTGATTGGGAATTTGCTATTTTAAAAAGAAGCAAAACAAAACAACAGCTGTTTTAGTTTGAACATGACAAGGTGGGACAAAATATTAATAACACAGTATATATCATAGGTAAGAAACTCACGGGGAGCTAAATAAAATGAATTGGCATTAAAATGTAAATCTTACGTAATGATTTTAATAACTATAGGTTTATAAAAAGATTATAAATCTTAATTCTTTTCATTTTTGTGTCCATTTGTTTCTTGTTTTTTGACTGAATTTTGTTTGAATCACCACTGAATCTGGAATGAAGGCTTGAAGCACAATGTGCCAGTAATAATAAAAATAATAAGAATAATACATGTATTATTATTGACACCACAGTGCTTAATACGTAACTCATACTTTTTAATGCCTTTCTAGGATTATTTTTTCTACAGTTCCACAGATGTGAAGTATTGCAGAGGATACTTGCATTATGATAACCATTGTTGTAGTATTGTACCAGGAAAGTTGTTTGTGATTCCCAGGAAATTATGGTGGATTGTGGATGTAATTCAGGCACCTTTTTTTTTTTTTTTTTTATGCTTATGTGTTACATAAGATGAGTCACAGAACAGAAGCCTGGGCTACAAATGTGGCATTTCTGGTAGGTTCACATGCACTAAATGTGTCAGACTGAAGGTTAATGGAAACATGAAAGTATAGTACGGGCACTTTAAGTTGGTGTGTGCAGACATGATAACAAAGGGTGTTTTTTAACTTTTCAGATTTTCTTGTCTCAAGGTTGTATTTTTTGATGTACACCATACATGTTCAAGTTAACCATTATCTGAAATGTTAAATATATTGCTGTAGCTACAAGCTTTGAGTGGTTGTTTTGATATTTATAACCTTTAATGAATTAACAATGCTACCATTGATCCTGTGTTTAGATACAGTGATGCACTTACAAATTGTGCCTGTGTAGGTCTGGAAAACTTTTCCTGAAAAAAAAAAAAAGTACTTAATTAACATTTATCTGTTTATGTCCTTGTGAGATAAAAGGGGCATCGAAGGAGAGAAAGCAACCACACAGACGCCAAAACTTTGATCCCATTGATGTTTTGCAGGAGGCTATGCAGCTGAAACCCAAGCCCAGTAACATGTCAGACTTTGTGAACTATTCTAAGCATCAGTTGCTGACGATAAGATGAGGGGTGGGGGTTTCTGGGGCCACATATGAGTCTCCATAAGGACTCGCAATAGGAATTGAAGCTAAGAGCACCAGTAAGACGGGCGCAGTTTGAATGTCTGGATATAAGCTGCTTGCGAAACGGTGTCACAGTTCACCGCCGCCCATGTGAGGATCTGGTCGGATGTTTTCGCGGATGAGTGCTTTTAAGTCTACAGAAGTTTGGGATGTCACTCGTGTAGTTAGTCCTTGAGTAATGTTTAGTGTAAAGGTAGATTGCTAGGAGCTGTAGTGACCTTGGGACGGTTTGCTGAGGGCAGAACATAATTCCTGAAGGGACACATGGTCTAGAGTGACAGGGCCATCTGCTGTAGCGCCAGCAGTAGGAGGAAGGCGGAGGGGGGCGGGTTGGACACCGGGGTGCTGAGAATTCCTTTCGGTGGGTGTGAAGGGACTAGATATTCTGGGATACCACTGCTATCACACTGCTTGGGAAACATTTTTCTTTGACGTGTTTCGAAAGGAAATCTGAGAGAGAATTTTGCAAATGCTTAATGGTGAAGGGGAAACGTGGCTCGGTTAAATGGGGAGGATATTTGCTTGGCCCTTCAGCTCTCCGTAAACCGTTTGGTAATAATGGTCTTGGTGTGTCGCCTTCTCATTTTGGTGGATCCAGTTTCCTTTCCATCTCAGCACAGCCGGAGCTGATAGAGCGGGATCCTGTGGGCCTTCTGGCACAAACCTCTCAGAGGGATCATCTTCAGGGGATCTTCTTTGGAGTTGTACTGTTCATGGCAAGGATCTATTTTCTTGCTGCCTCACTGAAATTGCATGGCCTAAACGAATGAATATTTTTATGAGGCACCTTGCACCAGAGATGGGCCAGGACCAAACCAAGCAGCAGATAGAGAAGGGTCTAAAGTTGTATCAGTCCAATCAGACAGACAAAGCTCTGCATGTGTGGACAAAAGTGTTGGAAAAGACCTCAGATCCCGGAGGAAAGTTTCGAGTGCTGGGGTGCCTGATCACAGCTCACTCAGAAATGGGAAAGTACAAAGACATGCTAAAGGTAGGCTATCAAAACCACAGCGAACCACGTATAATGGTATAGTATATCTAGCATTTCTGTAAAGGAGTAAAACAATCTACCTCAATAACTGTAGCTCATACTTGTACGACTCATATTCCAAGACTAAACAGCCACGCTTTATTTATATTACTAATGTTAAGACATTATTCACATTTTGCATACTGTGCGATTACATTTTTCTGTTATGCAAACAGCAGTAGGCGTGTGTGTGCAGTTCCTGTTCCAGTTACTAAATGTCACTGAATATCTCATAATTTTAAATGTCATCATGTCAGCTGTGAAGTGCCACCGTTTACACAGTTGTAGCATTGTAACATTTCCGCAATGTGTCAGTGATTATTTCATGAGAAGAGGTCAAAGGTTACCTTCTTCCAACCACAGCGATCTTGAGAAGCATGGGTTAATTTGTGGCTTCCACATGATGCGGAGTAAATAAGTGCTCTGCAACCTAAGTATGAGTGTGGGGTGTCTTGTTGACATAATCATCCTTCCTGAAGCAGCGCCCGCTCTCACTAACTCAGCTTTAATGAGAACTGTAAAAAAGTAGGGGTCTTATGTCTGAATGGATTTAACGGATTAAAAAGACTTTGAATCTGCGTGAAGTTGAAGACTATGCATGTTCCCTGCAACATTTATCCTCTTACTCTATCTGCAGTATGCCCTTGAACAAATTGACACAGCCAGAGAAATGGAGGACCCAGACTACCTGACGGAGGGCTACCTGAACTTGGCACGCAGCAACGAGAAGCTGTGCGACTTCCAGAAAACAGTCTCATACTGTAAGACCTGCTTAAACATGCAGGGCACCACTGTCAGCCTGCAACTCAATGGCCAGGTATGTCTTAGCATGGGCAATGCCTTCCTGGGTCTCAGTGTCTTCCAGAAGGCCCTGGAGAGCTACGAGAAAGCCCTGCGCTATGCACACAACAACGACGACAAGATGCTGGAGTGCAGAGTCTGCTGCAGTCTGGGAAATATCTACGTCCAGCTTAAGGTACTCAAAAAGCTGTTTTTCTGACAAGCGATTCTTGTTTTCCCATCATTACATTTTGCTCAGTTTCAATAAAAATGAGCGATTACCGATAAATAAATGTAAAAATCTTACATACTTTGGCTGTTCCAAACGTCTCCGCTGTGTTATTTGAGTAAAACATTCACTGGACTGCACGTGTGATTCCACAATCAATGATTTTGCCAGCGTATTCACAGAGTATGACAACACTGCAGAACATCTGAGCCAACATCATCAATGCTTAGCCTGTGTAGTGCTGGGCATTGTAAAACAAGAGCTGAGTGAGTTGGCCGGCTGGTGTGTGTTTTTTTTTTTTTTTTGTAGTACCCTTGACATCTGAGATTTGTATATGTAATCCTCTGGCTTCCCAGAGAGGATTGGTTTCAATGGGATAGTGATGAAGTTCTGCTTGAAGAATGCACTCATGTGTCACGTTATTTTATGACACAAAAAAATATTACATCCTGCATCGCAACGCGATTTAATATTGTCTGAGTGCTCTTGTTAAGAAGATTAAAAACCAAAATGCTAATGTTAGTAGTATCTAAAAAGATGTGGCGCCCTTTTGTGGTGTCACCTAAGTGGTCATTCACATGTGCCTACAGGACTTTGAGAAAGCCCTGTTCTTCCCCTGCAAAGCGGCCGAGCTTGTCAATGACTACGGCAAAGGCTGGAGCCTCAAGTATCGAGCCATGAGCCAGTACCACATGTCTGTAGCCTACAGGAAACTGGAGCGCCTGCCAGATGCCATGGAGTGCTGTGAGGTATTGTTTTATAACACATCATTACTGTCCTCGGAGACAAACTTACATAACTCAGAGCCTTCCTCGCCATCTTGCTGACCCAACCCCCGTGCCTTTGATTGCTCTGAAGTTGGAGCTGCAGAGACAGTAGATGCTGCGCTGCCGACAGGTGCAAGTGGCAGTTGTTCTTTTGTACGAGGCCTTAGACCCTGACAAAAATATGCTCAGAGAGGCGCGGTTTAAAGTGTTAATGAAGAGGGTGGATTTAGTCTTTGCTCTGTTCTAATTATGTACCGGAGGGTGAAAGATAACTCGATTTCATTGCCTCTGAGTGTAGAAGTATAGTAACAAGACAGCAGGATGCATTTCAGATTTATCACATTTAACCCAACAGTTTATGCATCCGGACATACTCAGGATACCACGGACAACGGCTCATATTTATTCTATCACATCTCTCTTTAAATGCACACTGCGATACAAATAAATCTGTGTAACTGCAGTTGAGAGGATGCAGCTTAGAGTTTCAATTTAGTTCAGGGTGTTGGTGTTACATGATGGAGGTAGGACTCTTCTAATGTCTGCTCTTTACTTTGTACCAATAACTAATCTGTCTTTTGCTTCAACAGGAGTCCATGAAGATTGCCCTGCAGCATGGTGACCGGCCTCTTCAGGCTCTGTGCTTGCTAAACTTTGCAGACATTCATCGCTGCAGACATGATGTTGATGTACAGTACCAATATTGCATTCACATTAATGTAAAATTTCAAAACTGGTCATCTACAACTAGTCTGTGCATTTACCTTTTTGGGTTTTTTTCTCTTCATATGTTCAGAAAGCATTCCCTCGTTATGAGTCTGCGCTGGGTATTATGACTGAGATAGGAAACCGTCTTGGGCAAGCACACGTCCATCTGGGAGTGGCAAAGTGCTGGCTTCTGCAGAAAGAATTTGACAAGGTGCCCTACAGTTTACACAAATATAAATTCTGACAGTAAAGGGACACAATGTTTTATTTGTACTCAAAATAATTATCTGGTATTTATAAAGTGTTCCTGTTCCTGTTCCTGTTCCAGGCTCTTGATTCTTTGCAGCGAGCACAGGAATTGGCGGATGGAATGGGAAACAAGGTAACTGAACAAGAAAAGAGCTGCAGGGATAGTTTAGCCATTTCTCATTCTAGATTTGTTTTCTTTCAGTCGTAGTTGTAAAGATGACTGTTGGTTAAACAAAACAAGACACCTGAAGATTTTAAGCACTAGTTTCTCATGCTTTTAAACTTTAAAGCAATGACATTGTGATTCTTTCTCTTATACAAGCTGTGCACACTGAAGGTTCACTGCTTGAGTGAAGGGATTTACCGGAGCAGGGGGCAGCTGAATGAGGTCAGAGAGCAGGTGGTGAAGTTCCTCCAGTGTGTCGAGGAGCTGGAGCTCTACTGCGGCATGTGTGGAGAGTCCATCGGGGACAGGGACCAAAAGCTGCAGGCCTTACCCTGTTCCCACATTTTCCATCTCAAGTGGGTGTCTGTTCAAATCTCGCCTGGTATTAGTTACATTACATTGGAGAAATGCAGTGTTTTCAGTGGGAGAAAAACGAGGCACTTGGACGAATGATGAAATGTTTTGCCACTGATCCTGCTCGATTGGGCATGCATCACGACTTTGCAGAAACAACAAAGTGCCGATTGTGATTGTGATTTTCTTCACCTGTAAATTGTTCTCATAACCAAATCTAGATGTAGTTTAAAGAGTGTATTTCCCATATTTCTTTGTCTTTCAGGTGTCTCCAGACAAATGGGACAAAAGGTTGTCCTAAATGCTTCAAGTCCTCCATGAAGCCGGGATTTGTGTGATTGCAAGGCTGCGTTTGAGCGTTGGATCTGCAGACACGGCATGGTGCCTCACAGGCTCCTGACTGATCTGAGAGACGCAGGTAGCCTTAGGAGGTGCTGAGGAGTGTTTCATTGCTCTGAGCAGAGGATGCTGAACTGAATCCAGAATGTCGAAGCATGTTGCTCAGAAGACACGATCAAGGCATCCATCTTTCTTAGACAACAGTCTGAAGCTGACAAAGGAGGTATAACCGATGGAAGTGTTGCAATTCGAGATAAGCTGAAGAGCCTACATGGTCTCTAATGACTGGCCGTTTGTTGCAGCATTTAAACAGGAGACGGACCGTCAAAAGAACATTTACAGCATAGTGTGATTGTTATTTTATACACTATAGTACAAAGTGAGACGAAATTACATCTCCCCAGACTTAGTGTCGTGACTTTTTGTTCAGATTCAAAGATTCAATGCTGACTTTTTACAGCACAACAGTTGAGCCATATTTATTACTGAAACCTGTGTACATACTATTCTCATGTTAATTTCTTTTAAAAGTTTGATTTATTTGACGTGTTTTGTAAGTCCTGAAACGAACTAAAATCTCTTAACCATTCAAAAACTAGTATGTCTTTACAAAACAGGTACATGCAGCTGTTTTCTTCTGTCCTTATTCACAGAAATCCAGGAGCCAGCCAGTTTCCTTTTTCCTTTCATTGCTGGGAATGTTTCACATTCATTAATTCAAAACGGTTTTTTGGGGGGGTTTTTTTTCTTTGCCTGTCCCATTTGGTTCTTTAGCCGTCAGAATTGTTGCCTGAAGACCAACAAGGATACCCAATGGATTTACTTTGCCAAATGGATCATCATGGCCTTGCCGTATTGGTCCATTTGATCGACCTTTGTTGTTATTATTTATTTTATTATATTTTCAGTTGTTACAGACGGGACAGACATGACTGAGGGATAGGAAAGGGAGAAAGAAAGATGAAGGAAAAGAAAAACGGAAGGGAAGAGGGACAGTGAGAGAGGGCACTTAAAAAGAGAAAGAAGAGAAAATAAGCAAAAAAACAAAACAAAAACAGAGCAACATACTAAACCCAACACCATCACATTAATCTAGCTAAATACGAAATGTTGAATGTTGTTGTGTATCAAGCAGGACCGACAGCGCACATTGTGCTTGGAAATAGCAGCCAATAAAGGTGTAGTTTATGTCTATGAACAGTGGACACCCGTGTGCACACCTGTTTTCACCTGTTCAAAACGTTTTGAGAAGAAAACCCTACGGGGAAAGGATCTTTGACCAATCACACACTTACACACAGTTATTTGGGGGCAAATGCGTTCAGTGTATTTTAATGTATTGTATTTGTGAAATGGTGAAATCTCTGTATATTTAGAATATTTACTTGGAAAGGTATTTTAGCGAAGCCACTTTAACTGAGATATCATGTCAGTGAGGGGTTGCATGTTTTTTTTATTTTATTTACGATGCTGAAAAGTTTAGATACTTCAAAATATGCACCCATGTGACTGCATAAGTATTTCTTTCTTTCTTTCTTTCTTATTTAGTGGCTTTTATTATTCGTATCCCCTATAAATCATTTCTAAGGAACGCTATGGAAAGAGCCGTCATAGACTGAGGTTTCTCACGTAAAGTCACTTTTTCTCAAAAACTAAAACTCCTTTCACTAAAGTTCCTGTTGAGATTGTGCTTGTAGATAGCTTTAAAGTACTCCCGTGGCCGTTAAAGGGACACACTGATAAATTCAACAGCATAGTGATAAGGAGATAAAGATCTGATTTTGTGTTGACAAATGACAGGAGCCTTTTGAAATACTTTAAGTGCACATTGGAGATAGAGAAAAGTGAGAGCAACACATTTACACAAGTGTTTCTGAACAAGCACTTATATCTCTGATTATAAGAGCACCATTTGACCTTGCTTTTAAATGGCATCTGAATCTTATTTGAGCTCTCTGCATTCAAAATAATGCTGATTCACTGTTTACCTGTAGCTCACTCGCTGTAATGCACATATATTATCTGCCGGTTATTCTTGTTGTCTTGTCTGTAGTATAAAAAAAACAACTTTACTGACAGTACAGCCGCCACTCATCTTTTAACAATTTAAACTACCTCTGTTTTTGCCTTTGCGGATTAATGCAGTAATACCAGAACATTTAAATACATGTAGATTTGTTATGTTTTTCTAGACGTCATGTTGATATAAACATGATTTATTCGATAATGTCTCAGCTGTCCAGACATGGATTGAGCCTGGATCATGGAGACCTTCACTAAAACTTTCTTTCTGTCTCGGATGAGGGTTAATCCATGTCTGAGAAACTGACTGTAAGAGTTTGACTACGATGCATTGTTAGTAAGTTTATGCATTTAGTCAAATGTCCTTCTTGTGTTTAACATGATGGTAAATAAAAACACTCTTGAAGGTGACTGTATTTTTGTATTTTTGTTTGGTAATTTGGCAACAAAATAATTTTTCTGACCCACTACCACAGCTTCAGGGAATTCTGGATGACTTGCACGATTAACCAGAAATACCAGTTGGCCATCTTTTACTGAAACCGCCTACAGTCACAATGCCTTGAAATTTAAAGGAGGTTTTCTTGTAAACTCACTCGATAGAAACCCTTCAACCTGATGGCTGCGAAAACGACTGTTCCTGAAGAAGACATAACTTGCCCTCAATGCACGGACATTTATTGCCTTCCAGTTCTTTTAAAATGTGGCCACAACATTTGCAGAGTTTGCCTGTTTAACTACTGGGAGTGGAAAGGATTGCGAGAGTGTCCCGTCTGTGGCATCGTGTCTGACACCAAGAGACCTCCTATTAATCTGGCACTGCACAATATCGCAAAGGAACACAAAGTGCTTATAATGACCAGCAGTCGAAACAAATGTTGTCAACACAACGAGATGTTGAAGATTTTTTGTCACAACGACGGAGAGCTCATCTGTCTTGTCTGCCAACTTTCAAAAGAGCATAAAGTCCACGAATGCAGCCCAGTAGAAGAAGCAGCCGAACAGAAAAAGGTTTGTGAAGATAGAAATACTTCCACCACAACACAGTAGAAGAAAGTCAGTTATATTGTCTATTTGTTAAATTTTAATAGAAAGAATCTTAGGAGGCCGGAACTGCTGAACAAGACTCAGCTGTTTGTTTGAGCTCTGAATGTTTAATTTCTTCTTGAATTTCAGGCAGAAATATCAGCCAGCCTTGAGTCTTTACAGAATAAACTTGAAATACTGAAGAATACAAAGGAGAAATGGGAGGAAACTAAAACCTATATCAAGGTAAAAAAAAATTTCCACTGCCTCTAGCATTTTGACAACGACTCCAAGCATGCAACTTTATTTTGCCTCCAGCTTAGATTGAAAAATCCCTCTGCGTGACAACCATTCTTTCTCTTTACTGGCATTAAAAAAAAACCACATTCCTGAACTTGCAGACGCAAGCATATGAAAATGAGACAGCAATCAAGGAGGAGTTTAAAAAGTTCCACCAGTTGCTTCAGGACGAGGAAAACACAAGGCTGAAGGCGCTCAAACTGGAGGAGGAAACCAAAACTCAAATCATGCGTAAGAAGCTGGAAAACATCAGCGACCAGATCAACACTCTCTCCTCCACCATCAGTGATATTGAAAAAGCCCTCAAAGCACAGGATATACAGCTTCTACAGGTACATTTACTGTCATTATTTACAGACTGCATTTATTTATAATAACTTCTAGATTATTTGTCATTAAACAGTCAAGTAAAAATTATTTAATTAAAACAACAACAACAACACATTAAATATGAAAAACAACACAGTAGTAGTAGAGAAACATCGGATGTTATATATGGCAAATAAACATTTCTATGAAGCTTCGCTGTGCACAGTCCCGACAGTAACTTTTTCTTGTTATTGTATTTTGTTTAAGGGAAAAGGCTGCATACAAAAGATTAACCATGGCATAATGCATTCATCATGAAGTCACCTTTTGAAGCTTTTTGTTTAGAGTCTAAATCGTCTTCATTTAAAACCACAGTTTTTGGCTACAGCTACCTGTGCACGCATCCACCTATCACTTAGCAGCCACACTCCTAATATAACACCGTCACTGAGGGGGAGGTCACTGAGGTAGTTAAATAACTCTTGGGTTGTAGGGCCACCGAGGATGGATGCAATTCACCCCGAGTTTCTCAAAGCTCTGGATATTGTGACTCTGCGGTGGCTGACATGTCTTCGTAGCATTGCAAGGAAGTTGAGTAAAGTGCCTCTGGATTGGCCAACTGGGGTTTTGATTGACCTTTTCAAGAAGGTCAATCAAAAGTGTTTTCCAGCTTTGAAGAAATCAGACTTCTCAGCCTCCCTGGGAAGGCACATCAGTTGATCCTAAGATTCAGGGGGAACAATGAAGTTTCAGGTAATTTAGCACTAGATTAACTTTTTGTCCTCCTGAACATATTGGAGGGTCAGTGGGAGTTTGCTTAAGTAGTCTAGAGGTTTTTGGAGGACTTGTATAAGTCACAGGCCATGGTTCTCACTCTGAAGGGTATGGAAGAGTTACTGCTTCAAGTATAGGAATTTAAGCATCTTGGAATCTTGTTTATGAGTGAGGGGAGAGTGGTGTGGAAGATTTGGCATAAGAGTAAAGTTGCCAATATACTTTCCCACCCTGTCAAAATGCTTGCCTGGTGGGTGGAAAATGGATGAATGGATGCTGGCCACTATATTAATCCACAGTACAATCTGAGCAAATTAGGTGGTTCGTTGTATTATGTTTTGCATGTTCCCAATTAATACAAAACTGTATAAATCAAACTGATGTGAATGTTATAGTTTAGCAGGCTGTTCAATCATAAACAGTATTGGACACACTGACGTTTGGCCTAATGGTGGTGCTACAGAGTTAAATTTCAGCAAACTGTCATCTAATTATTATGATCATTAGTATCAAGCATAGCATAAGGTTTTCCAGACAAGTTCAATTGTTCAGAATTATTCAGAATCGTTCCTCTCTGTTTCTAGTTGTAATAGTTGCTGTTGTAATGCAGTGTATCACCATATGGCGGCACCTCCTGTCTCATTGTCTGTATCTGAGTTTCCTGTCGATGCATCTGTCGCAGTTTTCACTGTGTATGTCTTAAATTTAGGGTTAGGAGGTTGATGACACCTGCCGTCATAGCGCAATTTATCGTTTGTACATATACAGTATGTGTAGTTTTGAATTATTGTACATGTTTGTTACCTTTCAGTCAATAATTTCCGACAGCTGTACTGCATATGTGATTTTGTAATGCAGCATGTCCTTAACGTACTCTCTTTCACATTCTCTCTTCAACTTAAGGACTACAAGAAGACAAAGAAAATGTAAGCATAAGCCACTATCTACCAAAATCAGCATCAACCCTTTCCATGAGAGAATGCTGTAACAATTTTAACATGTTTCAGGCTCCAGTGCAGCATTGGAGAGCCAGAGGTCATCAGAGATATCCTGATAAACTCTGCAAAGCATCTGGGATCGCTTAGTTTTCACATTTGGACGAAGGTGGAAGACAGTGTCAGATGTGGTGGGTTAAAGAAAAAATTCAAGTTTACTCTAAATTCTATCATATTTTCAACTAACTGAATTTTACGGTTTCCAGTTCCTGTTGTTTTGGATCCAAACACAGCCCAGTCCAACCTAGAGTTCTCTGAAGAACTGTCCTGTGTGCAATACAGCAGCAAGAAGCTCCTACCCAACAATCCCGAACGCCTCATCAACCGTGTTTCTGTGCTGGGAGCCACTGGTTTTACATCTGGAAAGCACAGCTGGACTGTAGATGTGGGCCAAGGCAAAGACTGGTACATCGGAGTGGCTCTAGACTCCATCCAAAGAAAGAATACCATCTTCCTCAGCCCTGCTGAGGGTTTCTGGGTAATTGGCTTAAGCAATGGAGACTCACTGTGGGCACAGACCACACCTCGCTCCAAGCTTCCAATGAAGGAGAAGCCCAACAGGATTACAGTCGAGCTCGACTATGACAGGGGAAAAGTCATTTTCATCAATGCTGCAGATTCTACAAAGATCCACACATTCAAAGACAAATTTACTGAGAAGGTTTTCCCCTACTTTTCCCCCGGATTGTGTGAAGACAAAAAAAAATCAAGCAAACTGAAAATCTGTCCCCACGTAATAAAAGTACAAGTAGAATAGTCAGAGGCTACATTTTATTTAACAGGCTGTGCTGACTGATAAATCAATGCTTTACACATGGAATTCAGGAGGAAACAACTGTCTGAGGTGTGGAACTCAGACACTGTTTTTCTTTTGTATGTGGCATAGGTATAACTATGGGAAAAAACAGAGACATGTTTTCAGGCAAAGTGATATTTTAGCTTCATTTTCAAACATGGTGACAAAGGTTAATAATAATAAAAAAATATGTCTCATTAACCGTGTTTCTGTGCTGGAGTAGCCAACTGATTTGCACCTGCTAGTGACTCAGGAAAGACTCCCAGGTTACCTGGTGATAGTCAGTTTAATGTGGGAAGCTGCCTGCTTGATATAATGTAACATCATTACGTTATAACTACGTTAATGCACTTTGTTTCCTCAGCTTAGAGTTGCTGGAGCTTGTGTTTACCCTCAGAGGGAATTATCTGAATTAAAACTGATAAATGTGATTTAAAAGGAAAGAGCCATGGACACTGAAAAGCATATCAGAGAGCATAGAAACAGTTTCAGGAACAGGGTGGAATCATTTGCTTTTGATCATTTTTGATCTGGCTTAACTTCTCTTCTGGAGACATCTTTCCTTTACATGCAGCTCTCTGATGTCAAATAGAGTTAGATTAGAATAGTATAGAACTGTATTAATCCCTATGATGAGGTCAGTTTATTGTTCATTCTTGAGGATGTGGTTTCTGTCTGTTCTTCCCATCCTCACATACAGATCAACTTTAAAAAGCAGTGCAACTCCATGGCTGCAGATGTTTGTATGTTTCCTGTGTTTGCTAGTACTTCTTAATTAAAGGATCTAAGCTTTTTTTCTTTCACTGCCCAAAAAAATTCAAATAACGACATAAAAAACTAAAACCATGAAAAAAACAAAATAACTTTAATCCTTTATCAAAGGGAGATGGAGAAAACAAGAAGCGAGACAGGTTCTCTCTCTGAATATTTATAGTTTCCTTTTTCAAGTATTTCTAGCACACACTATGACAGGAAAGGACAGGTAAAAATAAAAACCATTTTTAGATTTTAAAATAAAATGTTTTATTTATCTAACTGTGCAACAGAGGTTGGAAAAGTAAAGCTTCAGTATCTTATCCAAGGATACTTCCATATGTAGAAGAAACCAACAAACAACATGAAATAGCTGGCATCTAGTGTAAAGGTTAATGACATTTCTGTGACAACACATATTAGGAAACTAAGCACTGCTGGTAAGCACTCAGACACTCTTATTAGTGCTGTCAATTCCTGAATAGTGGAAAAAGGTTATCTTATGTGTGGGCTGCAGGTGTGTTGTTCTGTGACATCACCGTAAACGTTTTCGGTTTAAAAGCCTGAGGCTTTTCTGTGTGCAGTCAGACATGCCAGTTAGGAGAAAAGAGGAGAGAATGGGGCAGGATGATTAACTGACAAACTATTATTGCAGCACAACACAAAACTGAAGTAAAAGGATTTCTGTGAAGGTAAAAATCAATAAAATCCATTCATTTAATTTAGAATTTAAGTTTATTTACATGGCTTCAAATGCAAACAACAGCTGCCTGTCTCTAATACTGTAAGGTGTTAGAGACAAGCCAGCAATCTGATGATCCCCTATGAGGAAGCACTTGGCAACTGTGGGGAGGAAAAACACCTCTTTGGAAAGAATATTGCAGTAGTCCTGTTATTGTAGTAGTTGGAGAGTCTCCTAGTGTGTCGAAGCTTTACAAATTTGCAATTATATTTGCATTTCAAGTTATGACAATGATTTTCTAAACATGTTTGTGTTTGCTACAGTAAAAAATATAACTTTTTTCTACTCTGATTTTATGTTTTTTGTCTGAATTTAGATCAATTGTGTTAATATAGTATGTCAAAATGAAAAACGTGAGGTTGTGCTTAAAAAATGAATGATACCAAACAAGGTAGGATAAATATTCTTTAAAGGTGAAACGTAGAGATGAAATCAAAAGTAGTCAAAAACGACAAATTATACCCTGGACCACAACTAGTCATATTACTCAACTTTGCAGACGAACATCACTGCATGTCTGCATCTTGATGTAAGGTGCCCAGCTGTGGGTCGTGACCGAAAGAACGAGATCGCGGATACAAGCGGCGGAAATGGGTTTCCTCCGAAGGGTGGCCGGCCTCTCCCTTAGAGATAGGGTGAGAAGTTCGGCCATTCGGGAGGGGCTCAGAGTAGAGCCGCTGCTCCTCCACATCGAAAGGAGCCAGTTGAGGTGGTTTGAGCATCTGACAAGGATGCCTCCTGGGCGAGGTTTTCCGGGCATGTCCCACCGGGAGGAGGCCCCGGGGCAGACCCAGGACACGCTGGAGAGATTATATCTCTCGGGTGGCCTGGGAACGCCTTGGTGTTCCCCCAGATAAGCTGGAGGAGGTGGCTGGAGAGAGGGAGGTCTGGCCTTCTCTGCTTGGGCTGCTTCCCCCGCGACCCGGCCCCGTATAAGTGGAAGAAGATGGATGGATAGATAAGTGTATTTGTTTTTCTGTTTTTAGGTATCTTTGCGTATTTATCAGACACCAAAGCGTTAAACTTGGGGTATTTGGGCCATGTTTGTCTGGGAGTCAGAGTGTTGTCACAAGGCTGCCTGTATGCTCAATATTTAGAAATACATTTTTATATAAACTTGTTAAAATTGTTTATTATGTTATTATAAAGCAGCCATGTTCATGGTGCAGGCTCTATATTTTTGCAGTCAGTAGATGAAATGGGGAACAAGATAAATAATCGGAACAGGAGCTGCAATGGTTATCAGTAGCTGATACATCAGTAAGATTAATTCAGCCATTTCTCATTCATGATTTTAAACTCATAAACAGAACAGGCACATTATTAAAATAAAGGAAATGAATGTAAAGTTTCTGAGAATTTTTATTTTTTTTATTTTTAAGCATGTATTGAGGACATTAGTCATCTTCTGCATCTATATCATCTTTGGTTATGTCTGGATGACTTGCATGATTACCCAGTTATACTAGTTGGCCAACTTCTACAGGAAGCTGTAAATATTCCCAGTTGTACCGCCTACTGTCACAATACCTGAATCAAAGAACATCACTTGACAGAAACACCTGAGCCTTCAGCCAGGGAAGTGCACCAGTGTTTGCAGAGTGTGATTATTTAACTGGAAACAGAAAGGATCTCAGTTATGTCCACCACTAATCAAGACAAATGTTTTCTCCACAACCACACTCAGAAAAATTATGGTTCTTAAATGGTTCTTCAGATGTCTTCATGGTTCTTTAAAGAACCATCATATGTCAAAGAACCTTTTCATTTTGTGGATGGTTCTTCAGCTATTACAAATGGTTCTTTAAAGAACAAACGGTTCTTCATCCTTAGCAATCTAAGTTTGATGGTGTAAATGGCATAAATATTTATTCACTATAATGAGGCTGTGAATTATACTGTGTGTTTTCTTTGTGTGCATGTGTGTGCGAAGGGGAAGGGTGGGATACCTGGCAATTACCCTTTAAGAGAACATGGTAGGAAACTGAATATTCAAATAAAAGTTTGAAATATTTGCAAACAATAGACACAATACACACATTCAAATACCTTACTTTAGTTTTAAATTTTAATAAAGCATTACTATTTTCTACTCCAAGGCATTACTTTTGAGATTATTATGTATTTTTGAAAATATAGCATAATGATAATACTAGTTATTGTAAACTTTACAAACCACCCAGCAGTATGTAAAGTCAAATTATAAGATACAAGTAAATAACAATTGCAGAACAGAATGTCAGTGTAATGAACACACACTTCGTTTTGACAAAGCGCACTGCTTAGGTAAATGATCTGAGTAGTTGTTCATCACTGAGCAATTTGTTAATATGTGTTTCGAGCCAAATAAATGACAGGGAGAGAGAGAGTGACGTCAGAACACGTCATACTATAACCTCCCGGGAGCGGACGGAGGGGGTCAGTCGTTGGGATGCGCATGCGCAGACAGAGTGTGCGAGCGGCGGGCCTTGACCTTTCGGGGGGGAAAAAAAACTCACGGACGGTGACAGCGAAAGGGATAACAGTCTTCAGTACCTGCTGGACTTTGAAGCTGTGGATTCTGGGACTGTTAGAAAAGGTAAAACATTTTCATTAAAACCTTATTACTGTTTTGTTTTTGTTACTCGTCATTGTAGCTTGCTGTTAATGTTGTGCTAACAGTAGCGATTAGCTAGATACGTTAGCCGTTGAGGTCAGCGCAATTTAGTATCCGACTGTTTTCCTAACAAAATCCACTGTTATAATTAAGTGAAGGTGCTCCCAGCTAATTTGAACCTTTGGCTTCTAAAATATGTGGTTCAATTGCGTGCTGCGTACATAACCTAATGTCAGCTAGACCGAAATTAAAATTTAATATATTGTTAAAGTCACTAAAATGGCGCCTGAAGCCTGTTGTGATGTGAGCTCTGTGTCTGCTCTGGAAACTCTGAAATTCTGTAGATCTGAGCCGTACATTAAATACTCACATGAACCTGTACTTTGAATTCTGTATGAGCTGTATAAAATACAGCTATGCATAAGTGTTTTGAATGAATAATTAGATTAGATAACTCTTTATTGTCTAATCGAATTATATAGAAATGAATAGAAATGTGACATGAGAAGGTGTGTCTTTGACTGTTCCTGCATAACTTAGTTTCCGTCTAGTTGACAAGTTATGCTCCGGTCATTTGATGTTTCCAAGATAGATGTTCTTTTGTAATATAGTTAATTTTTTTTGTATATTTCATTTACCCACCATCATACATACAAGCTAAGAAGAGGTCGTTATACCAACAAGAGGTATCAACGCTGGGCCAAAGTTCAGCACATGGTTAAAGTTTGTAATCCAGCCAGGGTGTAAATATCACTCAGCAGCCAGAGCTGAAGCAGGTAGCATCAACACATAAATCTACTCTACCCGGCTTAAATCACAAGAGCACCTCTGACCAAAAAGCTGTAGATTTTTCTTGTTTGCACAAATTAATCCAGATTCACATTGTGTTCACAGCTCCAACAAAATGAGGAAGAGGAGGGGGAGAAACACAATTCTGGACAAGGAGAAGGAAGCTTAGGATGAGGAGGAAGAGAAGCAGCAGGAGCATCTTTAGGGATCCCTATGATGTCATTGAGGTTTGTTTCATTAATATGGTCCTCTCACAAAGAACGATGACTTGTTTTAGTTCACCTACTTCCTGTATTAAATAGTGATGTGCAAAACGTTGTGAAAAACCATGGAGCAGGCACGTATAGGGCATCTGCAGGTAAATGAACATCAAATCTCTAAGACAGACTGAAATCTGTATATTTATCACCCTTATGATAAAACCCATGTCAGCCCTTGGTTTATGGACTTTGTATTTTGAAGCCTCAACATTTGCTTTATTGCTGTTGCTATGTTGGGACCATATTAGGATGAGGGATCAGAATCTGGAGTCATGCACACTATTGTTTCATTTAGTGTGTATCCATAAGATTCGTACAGCAGATCCAAGTTGTGCCTTGAAAACAGGAAAGTCGTCTGCATAGAGGAGAACTGTAATAGCAGGCTTGTACAAAGTGAGGCTTTGTGCTCTCGTTTTACTTCTGTCACCCTGTTTTGATGCAGAATTCACTTGAAATCAGGCAAGAACTGGACTTATTTTTTTATAATGTGTTCTTGTGAATTGATTGTGTATCGCATATGTTTGATTTGACTTTCTGCAAGACAACAGTCGTCCGCTGGCCAAAAAAGTTTTCCAAATACCTCCACGTGATCAAGCCTGGATTTAGAAAAGAATAGCAAAAAATTTGCACCTCCTGCTTCAGATGAAATTTATGTTTCTGTGTTCAGAGGCAGTGGCGAGAGGGGAGACCTCAGCTCATCCAGCTAGAGAGCCTGACCAGGAGGAGTGGAACATTAACTCAGCTCTTCCAGGGCACCCTGCAGACTCGGCTGCTGGCATCGGCGAGGGATGACGTGAACGCCAAACTGGAGTCCATCACAGGTCAACTGCAGGTATGCGAGTCAGACCTTCTGAGGAGGGTTTCACTTTTCTCTCTTCTTTATAATTGACTCTTTTCTCTCTCTCTTTCAGCTCCTTGTCTCAGAGTGGGAGGGATTTGAAGCACAAAGGGAGGAACTTGTCGTTTGGTTGGCTGATATGGATGTCCGCCTGAGTGAGGTTGACCAGCTGACAGGAAACACCAGTGAAAAACTGAAACAACTGCAGGTGCGGGCTTGTTTTGATATGACATATACAGGGAGTGCAGAATTATTAGGCAAGTTGTATTTTTGAGGAATAACTTTATTATTGAACAACAACCATGTTCTCAATGAACCCAAAAAACTCATTAATATCAAAGCTGAATGTTTTTGGAAGTTGTTTTTAGTTTTAGCTATTTTAGGGGGATATCTGTGTGTGCAGATGACTATTACTGTGCATAATTATTAGACAACTTAACAAAAAACAAATATATACCCATTTCAATTATTTATTTTTACCAGTGACACCAATATAACATCTCCACATTCACAAATATACATTTCTGACATTCAAAAACAAAACAAAAACAAATCAGCGACCAATATAGCCACCTTTCTTTGCAAGGACACTCAAAAGCCTGCCATCCATGGATTCTGTCAGTGTTTTGATCTGTTCACCATCAACATTGCGTGCAGCAGCAACCACAGCCTCCCAGACACTGTTCAGAGAGGTGTACTGTTTTCCCTCCTTGTAAATCTCACATTTGATAATGGACCACAGGTTCTCAATGGGGTTCAGATCAGGTGAACAAGGAGGCCATGTCATTAGTTTCTCTTCTTTTATACCCTTTCTTGCCAGCCACGCTGTGGAGTACTTGGACGCGTGTGATGGAGCATTGTCCTGCATGAAAATCATGTTTTTCTTGAAGGATGCAGACTTCTTCCTGTACCACTGCTTGAAGAAGGTGTCTTCCAGAAACTGGCAGTAGGACTGGGAGTTGAGCTTGACTCCATCCTCAACCCGAAAAGGCCCCACAAGCTCATCTTTGATGATACCAGCCCAAACCAGTACTCCACCTCCACCTTGCTGGCGTCTGAGTCGGACTGGAGCTCTCTGCCCTTTACCAATCCAGCCACGGGCCCATCCATCTGGCCCATCAAGACTCACTCTCATTTCATCAGTCCATAAAACCTTAGAAAAATCAGTCTTGAGATATTTCTTGGCCCAGTCTTGACGTTTCAGCTTGTGTGTCTTGTTCAGTGGTGGTCGTCTTTCAGCCTTTCTTACCATGGCCATGTCTCTGAGTATTGCACACCTTGTGCTTTTGGGCACTCCAGTGATGTTGCAGCTCTGAAATATGGCCAAACTGGTGGCAAGTGGCATCTTGGCAGCTGCACGCTTGACTTTTCTCAGTTCATGGGCAGTTATTTTGCGCCTTGGTTTTTCCACACGCTTCTTGCGACCCTGTTGACTATTTTGAATGGAACGAATGATCACGCTTCAGAAGCTTTGCAATTTTGAGACTGCTGCATCCCTCTGCAAGATATCTCACTATTTTTGACTTTTCTGAGCCTGTCAAGTCCTTCTTTTGACCCATTTTGCCAAAGGAAAGGACGTTGCCTAATAATTACGCACACCTGATATAGGGTGTTGATGTCATTAGACCACACCCCTTCTCAGTACAGAGATGCACATCACCTAATATGCTTAATTGGTAGTAGGCTTTCGAGCCTATACAGCTTGGAGTAAGACAACATGCATGAAGAGGATGATGTGGACAAAATACTCATTTGCCTAATAATTCTGCACTCCCTGTATTTGATATGATACATACGTCAGAGACATTATCCTAAACTGGACTAACAAAGGACCATGAGTACAACATGAAACGTACATTACATAGCGTAATGCTAAAGTTCATTGATCATTTTAATCATAAACTTGTTATTGAAATATTGTTACTGAACATGCAAACATCTGCTGATGAAAATGTGTTGATTTATTGGTCTGTTATGAAGCTATTGCTATTTCTAATGTGTTTTATCACTTTCTGATGTTTTATTAATTAAACAATACATGTATTGTGTTATCTGTAGCTATAGTATTTATATATATTTATTTATAGTATAGCAAATATATTTAATTATTACTGTTTAAAACACTAATATGTGACATGTATTAGTAGTGATGTTGTGCTGAGGGTTAAAATGCCTTTTTGTCTTTTGGTAACTACAAAATGACAATAAACCATTAATATATGTCTATGCTGTGCTCGTATTCATTTTACCCTACTCAAATTCAATTTATGATGCATTTTATTTTGAAAGATTTAAAATGGTTTTTTAAAGAACCACTCAAAAAAGGTTCTTTAAAATGGTTCTTTTAAAGAACCATTTGAAGGACCTTTTTAAAAATGGTTCTTCAAAGAACCATTGTTTGAAAGGTTCTTTGTGGCACCAAAAAAGGTTCTTCTATGGCATCAGTCTAAAGAACCACTTTTGGTTCCAGTTGGCACCTTTATTTTTCTGAGTGCAGAAGCGGAATAGTTTTTGTCACAATGATGAAGAGCTTGTCTGTCTTGTCTGCCAACAATCGAAAGAGCACAAAGTTCATGTCTGCTGCCCAGTAGAAGAAGCAGCTGAACAGAAAAAGGTACGTAAAAATATCCATTTAAAAAAAACGAATACTGGGGTGAAGTTGTTGGTAGACTTACATCACAATGTAAGAAACAGATCTTTAATTAATGACTTCCATCATCACGTAATGTGTCATTTGTTCCACAAATTCTCATTATTCTTATGTCTGTAAAATGTAAGAAAATAGTGAAATGAGTGCACCCAATATGACTCAAATAATTAACAATTTTAATTCAATGTGATATTAAACAAAACCACAAAGAAAACTGATTATCAGGAACTACACAGAAATGCTATATTTTAAAATTCTTCTTCGTACATTTCAGACAGAAATCTCAGCCAGCCTCGAGTCCTTAAAGAAAAAACTCAAAGTACTAATCAACACAAAGGAACAATGGGAGGAAATAAAAACCTATATCCAGGTAAAGGGTTTTGTGTTTCGTGAAACAATGCTGACTCTTACTGAGGCTTTTTAATGTTGCTTCTGACGAAAAAATCCCCAGCATGACAAACATTCCTTCCATTTACTAGCTTAAAAAAAACCCACATTCTTTAAAATTACAGACGCAGGCATGTGAAACGGAGACAGGAATCAAGGAAGAGTTTAAGAAGCTCCACCAGTTCCTTAAGGAGGAGGAAAACACCAGATTGCAGGCACTGAAACAGGAGGAGGAAACTAAGACTCAAATCATGTGTAAGAAGCTGGAAAACATTGAAGAGCAGATCAACACACTCTCCTCCACCATCAATGATATTGAAACAGCTCTCAAAGCACAGGATGTACAGCTTCTACAGGTACATTTACTATCATTATTTACAAGCTGTTTTTATTTATAATAAACTTCTAAGTTATTTGTCCTAAAAACAGTCAAGTAAACAGTGAAAATGGCTAAACAGGACGCCCAGGTTGATAATGAGCATCAATATAAACACACAGCATACAAAACAGTAAAATTAAAAGTATTTAGTTAGTATACATGCAAACAAGAAAATTACTGAATATTAACCAAAATCATATTTTGCATAAAATGTTTACCAACTTTATGTATTAAATTTGAAATTTCATATTTCTTAGATTTCTTGGATTCAAACTTGGATTAGTTTGGATTAAAACATAAAATGTCAGACAAGCATTTCTCACAGACCTATTTTCCATAGTCTAGATGTAAAATGTTAGTATGCTGTATTGGTTAATCAGTATGGTCAGTTTTAAAGACACATGTTGCGTCTGACAAGTGGAGCCGACTTCAATGTGCCTGCGTTCTTTTTAATGGCCACCAGGGGGGTGATCCCTGTGATTGCAAAAAGACTTCGGGACCCATTGAAGTCTATAGAAATATCGTTTTCTACCTTTACCACTGTTAACACTTTTCTGTTGAGTTCATGGTCTCAGTTACATATTTAGGGTCATATTAAATTTTAAAAAGGAGTTAATTTCATACATCTTGGTTATACTGTTTGTCAGAAAGGAAGTAACAGTTTGTGATTGACAAGTTGTTAGTCAATGAGCGTATGGTTTGAGAGTCAGACCTGCACCGACTCACTGCATCCGGTTACAAAATCGCTACGTCCATCTCTTACAGTGTCCATGGATGTAACCCATTAGTTTGTGTCCTGTTTTGGAGCCTCAAATCTTTCTTTGTTACCATCATCTTGTTGAGAAATCCAAAAAAAAGAACTCAGGAATGGGCAAATACTTTTTCACAGCACTGTACCTGTTTTAACACTACATAACGCATAAATAACGGATTTTTTCCTGGTGTAGAGCTCATAATTTGAACTTTTAAACCTAGTTTAGTTGGCAATTACAGTTTTGGCACTTCTGATTTGCTTCATTTTGGCTGCTTATGTGCGCTATCATGCAAGGAGGAAGCCATATTTGAACAGTGCAGAAGTACCTTTGTGTCTTGTGGACCAAGACGCCTTTGAAATGAACTGTTTCAAAGTGGTAAAGTGTTCAGCGAGTCCAAATTAGACGTTTTTGTTGATAATCGTGGATGCTCTGTCCTCAGGGCTAAAGAGGGAGACAGACTTTGCAGTGTGTTATCAGCATTCAGTTCAAAATCCAACATTGTGGTACGGGAGTACAGGAGGTTTGCATGTTTTGGAAGGAACTATGAATGAATGCAGACCATCACACTTCTTCCTCCATGTTTGACAGTTGATGGCAAACACTGTGGAACCATCCTTTTGCCTACTCGATGGCAGTGGTGTTTCATGGCCCAGGCAAGCCTCTTTGTTTTATTCTGATGCCATAGTTAGCTCACATGGTCTGCTCACAGACAGAGGGGGTTGTAAGTAATCCAGAAAAGTTGGAACACTTGTAGGAAATAACAGCACCAACTTTCAAGGCTTGATCAACCTCTATTACTGCAGAACAGCTTTAAATTGTTAAACCATTTTGTGTTTCCTAAAAAAAAAAGAAAGAAAAAAAAGGCCTTTTTGTATAAATTTAAAATGTACATTATTTTTTAGTTTTGGGTAACCTTATCTTTTTTTTGCCTCTGGCAGTTCACCGCTTACCTTTGTACCATTTCAAGCTATTCATTGGAGTTCAACGACTTGAATTGCAATACAAAACTGAAACTTTTGAACGGTAGTGCACATATGTGTGTCTTTGAATTACTGTACAGGTTTAATACTTTCAGCCGTTTCCAGATGTGCAACTCTATTTCACACATGATTTCATAATGTACTCTCTTTCACATTCTCTCTTCAACTTAAGGACTACAAGAAGACAAAGAAAATGTAAGCATAAGCCACTATCTGCTAAAATCAGCATTGATCCTTTCTATGAGAGAATGCTGTAACAATTTTAACATGTTTCAGGCTTCAGTGGAAAATTGGAGAGCCAGAGGTCATCAGAGATATCCTGATAAACTCTGCAAAGCATCTGGGATCACTTAGTTTTCACATTTGGAAGAAGGTGGAAGACATTGTCAGATGTGGTGGGTTAAAAAAAATTTTTTTTACTCTAAAGTTTACTCTAAATCTATCATATTTTCAACTAACTGAATTTTACGGTTTCCAGTTCCTGTTGTTTTGGATCCAAACACAGCCCATTTCAACTTAAAGTTCTCTGAAGAACTGTCCTGTGTGCAATACAGCAGCAAGAAGATCCTACCCAACAATCCCGAACGCCTTGTCAGCCGTATTTCTGTGCTGGGAGCCACTGGTTTTACATCTGGAAAGCACAGCTGGACTGTAGATGTGGGCCAAGGCAAAGACTGGTACATCGGAGTGGCTCTAGACTCCATCCAAAGAAAGAATACCATCTTCCTCAGCCCTGCTGAGGGTTTCTGGGTAATTGGCTTAAGCAATGGAGACTCACTGTGGGCACAGACCACACCTCGCTCCAAGCTCCCAATGAAGGAGAAGCCCAACAGGATTACAGTCGAGCTGGACTATGACAGGGGAAAAGTCGTTTTCATCAATGCTGCAGATTCTACAAAGATCCACACATTCAAAGACAAATTTACTGAGAAGGTTTTCCCCTACTTTTCCCCTGGATTGTGTAAGGATGTGCAAAACGTGAGTCCATTGACAATCTGTCCCCAGATAATCAAAGTGAAAGTAGAATAGCTTCCCATTTCTGTAGAGTTAAAAGACAGGCTCCATTACGTGTCATAACAGCACTAGTAATGTATGCAATAAATATTGTGACTGAAACACAATGAAAATGTTTTGTAATTAAAATTATTTATTTAAATAAGAGTTTTTCAGCAGGAAATTGTACTTTACTGTATCAAACTGAGGTCCAAAGAGCAAGAAAATAAACAATTTCAAACACTCTTTTAGCTTTCTCAGAACAAAGTCTTTAGATTTATTTAAATTTAGTGTCAAGTTAACCATTAACCATCCTTCTCTTTGTTTTTTGGCTTCCTCTGTGACGCCATGTCTTTTAGCTTAGAGTCCAATTTTCTTTGCAGATAGGCCTTCTTATTGTGGTCCATAGATTTGTCTTTCTTCCCACTCCCAGCATAAAGAACACCCTCTTTACTTATCCTCATTCGAGCATTAGACTTGGCTTTATCTCCACAGCCGTGAACCTGAAAAGTATTTGCAAGACGTCAATCAGACTTTCACGTAAAAAAAACAAATTCCACAGATGCTTGGCAGGTGTTACCTGTTAACCTACACGTCAAACATACTACTCAGTTGAGGCGTGCCTCTTACCTCTGGTATATGATGACTGAGACAATACTGCCTGTTACAGAACAGGCAGAGCTGCCCGAGTGTTAGCACAGATGCTTTGCACTTGACAAAACTACAAACACTGTCGGCCTTCATGACACTACTGATGAGTGTGTCGAAGTCGTCATCTGGAGCAGAGGCAGCAGCGATGTCGCAGGCCCCTGCCTTGGTTTGATTTTTTCCTGGGGTTGAAACATGATGCAGAGTTAAACTGTTAGAAAGCTGATGGGTAAGAAAACACCTTTAAATGCTTTGTTTAGACACTTCTGATGCAAACCTTTTGCTTTTTTTGATGAGTGGCCTTGAGCTGCATTGATGTTGTTCTGTTGCTTTTTTTGTTGAGCGTTTTCTTCCCTTTTCTTCTGCTCCCTCTTCATCCTCTCTAAATGTAAACTTTTCAGGTCTAAGGGGGGTTGAGACGATGGCTCACTTTTTGAATCTGGGATCGTTTCCTCTTCCTCTTCCGTTGCTGCTCGTGCTTCCTCTTTGGCTGGTTTTGACACTGGGGGTCTGGAGACAGTGATACACCTCTCACTTCCCTCTCCTTTGCTCTCATGAATGAGGCCCAGCTCTTCAGCGATCTCATGGACCAGCAGCCGGTCATGAGAGTTAAATGATGACGGAAACTGTAGCTCACTCTGGTTTAAGTCCTTCATAAACCTTTCCACCTGCTCTCTGATCTCAGCATGTCTGCCCTTACTCTGTTCTTGCTCTGCTGATGTGCTAGACTTTGTTTGCTTCTCTGAACCAGCTGCATTTTCCTTGCTGCTGCTGCTACCAGCAGATTTTTTCTGTCCTGGCTTTGCTTTACTGGAGGGCTGATCCTTGACCTTGTGTTTGGTAGATGTGGAGGTGCTGGAAGAGGCTGTTTTCGCATCTTTGTGGTCACGGGTGTAGTTTTGTGGTACGATGTCTTGAATGTACTCGAACGCTGTTCTGACCTCACCAAACTCAGTCATGTGATCAATCAGGGATTTCAGAAAACCGTGATTCTGAACGGTTTGAGTGTCACACACGACAGCGATGTGTCGTCTTGCACGCGTAACGGCAACATTTATCCTTCTGTCCTCTGCTAGAAATCCAACTTCACCTAAAATAAATGGAATCAGTGGGAAAAAAAAAATTGTGATAACCTGTTGTTTATGTTTAATGCAGCTAACATCTACAATTCTGTGACAGAATTAAAAGGAATGTCATGAATTACCTTTTCTGTTGGATCGAACTAACGACAACACGACAGCCTCTTTTTCCCTGCCCTGAAATCCATCCACTGATTTTATCTCGAGCTCTGGATGCTTTGCAGAAAGTTTCTGACGTAGAAGATCGACCTGTACGGAGAGAAAAACGGTTGTTATATTCAAAACAGCACTGTTATATCGATTTTCCTTGGCAGCTGTGGTTTAAGTGGTATAACGGAATGTCTGCCAATTAGAAGGTCGGTGGATTGATGGGTCCACCTGTGTCGAAGTATCCTTGGGCAAGATACTGAAGCCCGAGTTGCCACCAATTGCAGTATGAGTGTGTGAATGTTAGATAAAAGAACTGTATGAATGTGTGTGATTGGCTGAATGAGACTTAGAAAGGGCTTTGAGTGCTCAAAATTAAGTAGAACGGCATTATATAAGTACCAGTGTGTTTACCATGTACCATTTAAATGATAAAACTTCGGGTGTTTATTTTTAATCAAAGGGAAAGATGTTTTACATACATACATGCAAATTTATTGCACACTGTGGTCAAATGTTTGTGCACGTTGGAGGTATTTCTTCTCTGTTGGGGGAATTATTTATTTTTTATTTTTTTAAGCAATGTAATACACATATCACTTTTCTTTAAAGTAATGCATTAAGTTACTTAAAAGTTAAGTCATTCTTTATACTAGTCTTTACATCCTTGTTGCATTACCCTAATCACTGTGCTATGATGATCTGACCTTCAGGAAATTAAATTTTAATAATTCTCCCTGGAATTTTGAAACCAATCAGTTATTTTCGGTGCTGCCAGTCTCATTTCTGTGACTTACTTGTAGATTGTATGGAGCAATAACAGCTATGTCTTTAGCTTTAACTCCAGCTTCAGTCAGAGCTTTTATGTGCAGATCGACGATGTCGACCTCACCTGAGGAAACACATCACACGCTGTTAAACTGTCATACCACACAAGCAGTAATCATAGATGGCTTGTTTACAAGCTAAAATTAAAAAAGAATAACCTGCGTTGCCTTTGGACTGCTCATCTGCGACCTCCATTTCACTCAGACCACACCCTGCTGTGTCAATAAGAAGCAGCGGCGTGCTGGTCTCTTCAACGCATGTGACTCCTGCTAGATCTCTGTTTTGAGCGACATTTTTAAATGAATCCAAAGATTCATCCGTCACCAGAACTCAAATATGAGATGCTTTAAAATAATACATTGAGTCTCACTTCAGTAAATGTCCCTCCACAGAGCTGTGAGCGGTCAGTCTCCCATGGTACATCTCCTTGGAGGCCCACTGCATAATGGCACTGTTCATGCGGTACTGAACTGTCAGCATACGAACCACCGAGTCCCCGTACATCTGGATAAGTCTCTCCATAAGACTCAGAGATAAGCCTTTTGATGCAGCCCTGTATGCAACAGAACATAAAAATTTTAGAGATTTACATTTTAATTTCTGAAAACCAGCCTCATTCGCATTCACATCAACGGCCAATTTAGAATACCCATTTAACCCAACCCCACTAACTGCACATCTTTGGACTGTGGGAGAAAGCCAGAATACCAGGAGAGATCCCTGCTGTACCCTGCCTCTCGCCCTGTGACAACTGGAATAGGTTACCGCCCTGCACAACCCTGAATTGGAAAAGTGGAAAAAAATGGATGGAGCATCGATGACTTCTTTCTATAACTGATTTGATACTGGGATTAAAAGTGCATTAGGATGGGATCTCTGGACCACCAGTGCACACAGAAGAGCTGATTAGAACTAGAAAAACCTGTTTCGGTGTTTTAAAAAGCAACAGACTGGAAAACTATGAAACCTATTCTTTAACCAAGCTTGTTGTTTTTATAATCAGAAATCTGAATGCTTCAGAAAATGTGTCAAAAGTGCTTTTTAAAGGAAAAATTAAAATTCTAAAAACTATTTCTAGTGACATCCTTTGGATTTTGTCCTCCACTTTTAACTCCAGAGGCTTAATAAAAGCAGGCGGTGAATGTCTCATTGTTCAGGTTATGTTACAATTAATTTACATACTGGCAACAGATGAATGCTACATTGTGTATTTTAAGGTTAAAAACTTCTGGGACTTGAGGAAAAAAAGTCACAACGGTATAGATATCAAATGCTGAATATTATGAATGCATAAAAAACCCAAACTTGAATTTTTTACATTTGTGATTTAATGGTAGGTGGTAACTGCTTGTAGTCTCCAGCCAGGATGCACTTGCGCGCTCTAAGCAGGGCGATCCAGCAGCTGCTCTCCAGTGCCTGAGCACACTCGTCTATCACCACCCAGTCAAAATGTTCAGCTGGCAGGAACTTCAGAGGCCCGTCATCGCAGGCACCTGCACACACGCAGACAAGCGCTCTCCGATTACCTTTCATCATTACTCCAGCATCTGAATGACACTGTCATCGGGCCATTACTCACCTGTGTTGGTTGATAACACAACGTCAGCACTTTTAAGGATCTGGGCGATGGCTGCTGCCTCTCTGCTTTTCAGCTCTTTTCTCAGCTCTCCTATTTCTCGTTTCATATTCCCCCGTTCTCCTTTCTCCTTTTTCATTCCCGTCTTGGAACAATCACAACATCACAAATCATTTGAGATGGCATTAAAATGACATGTTAGCGGGACACCACACTATAATACTCACAAATGCTTTATCAATGTCCTTCCGGATCTCAGCGATGATGTTTGCATTGTCACTCTGAGCCAGGATGGCATCCAGTGAATGTTTCTGTATGGACTCCAGTAGCCTGGCCGGGTGACCCAGCCTCAGGACCTTGGCTTTGCCTTGGGCTAACCTCTCCACTAAATTATCCACCGCCACATTTGAAGGAGCACAGCACAGGACCTGCACAGTCACAAGAGCCAAAGTGATCCTGTCTAGACTAGAGTTGTGGCATTGATAACATTCTTCTTTATACACTAACAAATTCACATTTTTGCACCTTTTGCCCCTGTTTGACAGCTTGCAGGATGATTTCCACCACAGTGGTGGTCTTCCCAGTGCCCGGAGGCCCATGAATTACTGCAAGCTCTCTCTGTGACAGAGCGAAGGATACAGCTTCTCTTTGGGAGTCATCCAAGTTTGAGTTAAAGAATTCAACCTTATCTGATGAAATAAAACAGAGGCAAACACCAATGCGCTGAATGTTATATATGCATATGGAAACTTAGATTTCTAAACAATCATTTTATTAAAACAGGAGCTAATATTTACTCACTTGGTTGTGACTGAGAAGTAGGTTTTGTGTCTCCAAAGAGGACACTTATTAAATTGGAAGCTGGTCCATTGTTGTATCCATTTAATGTATTCAAAGCACTGCAAGCAGAAACCCCATGGGTTAAGTTTCAAAAGTGTACTGATTCACATGCACCGAGGTATTTTTGGTTACAGATATTCCTCACCGTTTCATTCGTTTGTAAGTGACGTCATTTGCTAACTTTAAAAGGTTGTAAAGTGCATCTGAATCAAAACTGTGGCCATCCTTTAAATCATCAAAGGCCACACTTATAGATGCTTGGCTGACCCTTGTCACAATCCCAGTACTGATCTGTGAGGCTGCAGTGCATCCAGTAGTGTCATACAAGCCAACTATATCACCTGCAAAGACAGACACATACCTCACTGTAATATAAACATAATTTAATTAAATTTTATTTATATAGTGCAAATCAGAACAACCATTTCTAAAGATGCTTTATATTGTGAGGTAAATCTCTATAATAATGGAGAAACAACGCCCTATGAGCAAGCACTTGACAAAAGTGGGAAAGCAAAGCTTTTAATAGGAAGACACTAGGGGTGCAACGATACTCGTATCGATATTGAACCGTTCGATACAGTGCTTTCGGTTCGGTACGCATATGTATCGAACAATACAAAATTTGTAATTTATTTTATCAACTTTCCTTCTGACGATGCTGTCTGTGTTGAGCGCTCAGTGAATCTGCGTTCGACTACTCCGCCTAGGCTGCACTGTCGAGCGCAGATCCACTGAGCGTTCAACACAGACAGCATTGTCAGAAGGAAGAGCGCAGGGCAAGCTAGCGAGACAGAAGTTAAGCTCTCCTTGCAACATGGCAAATTGAACCTCCCCCACCCTCATTCAGATCTGGCGTTTGGAATTATTTTGGTTTTCATGTGAGGTATGACCCTGAAGGTAAGCGCGTCATGGACTAAAGTAAAACAGTATGTTGGATGTGCCACGCAATGCTCAATTACATGGGTGGGAACTAGTGTGTTGCATCTAGCCCCACGCAGGGGTAGCTCGTTAACGGAGATTTGCCGTGTTGTGGCGTTAACGTCATTTCAACGGGATTAACGCTGACAGCACTAGTGGGAACACAACGAATATGACTGCACATTTACGCCGACATCATCCTAGTGCAAAGACAAGTGGAAGCAGACAAAAACAACAAGCATGCATGCTACAAACTTTACCCGAGTCATTTAGACGGCCGTTAGCACATGATTCTCCTTATGGGGACCTGATATGTTTAATATTGTGGCGAGCTCAGACAACGAGGAGACGGAGGTGTCGTTTGGTCTTGCTTCCCGTGAGCTAGCCAGGGAGCACAGCCGTTTATTGACACCTGCAGAAGAACACTGCCGCTAGCTAACTGCTCAGCGCAGCAACCGCACAGCAACAACAACAACACACAGGGCGCCCTCTGACCCCGGAAAGACACACCGTCGCAGCGAGAGGGCGTCACCCGTCACTATGGCAACATAAACAAACATAACTACAAACAGAACCCCGAACAGCCCTCACCCGCTACATAGCCCCCACCTAAGGGGTCAGTCGTCCCCGACGACCCCATTGCCCCACACAAAGTCCTGCAAATGTCCAGGTGCCTTCTTTTGGCGCACCGGCCGGTCACGACTGGCGGGGGAAAAGTCACTCGGGTCAGAACATGGGGTGCCACCATCATCCCACTTCTCACACCAATGTGGCGAGCTCAGACAACGAGGAGACGAAGGTGTCGTTTGGTCTTGCTTCCCGTGAGCTAGCCAGGGAGCACAGCCGTTTATTGACACCTGCAGAAGAACACTGCCGCTAGCTAACTGCTCAGCGCGGCAACCGCACAGCAACAACAACAACACACAGGGCGCCCTCTGACCCCGGAAGGACACACCGTCGCAGCGAGAGGGCGTCACCCGTCACTATGGCAACATAAACAAAACATAACTGTACAAACAGAACCCCGAACAGCCCTGACCCGCTACAATATGCTGCTGAGAATATAGCCCAGAAGAAGCGTATAGTATAGCTTTTATTTTGGAAAGAGCCATTTCTCTGTAATAAACTCTCTTTTCCAAAGATGAGTGATTCCTCAATCAGATACAGGTGTTACCGCGCCAGATCCGCGGCCCCGAACCGTAGTAAGGAAACCTCTGGCAGTTACTTGAAGGTTCCGTAACTGACTCGTAGCCGGCAACAGCTTACTATACAGGTCAACTCCGCTAGCAAAAAGATCGAAGGAGGCGTAGGAAACTGCTTCACCGAACTTTATTTCTTCTCTAAGGCACGAACACCGCGTACAGTGGGCTGAAACAGTTTACTCACAGCGAGCATCGCCGACACAACTCTGGCTGTCGAGGGAGTTATTATATTCCTTTTATTTATTTTCTTTTCATCTCTTCTGTAGCTAACCATTACTTTTTCCCCTTCTCCGCTCTCTCTCTTCACACACACACCAGGCAGTCCCGCTACACACATCCCGAATACATTTCCCATCAGGCTTCATCCTTAAAGGGCCATACCTGTAACACAGGGCTTGCAAAATCGCTAGCCCGACGTCCCGGGGCTAGCGATTTTTCCAGTCGGGCTACCAAAATCTATCTCTGCCCTGCCCGTCGGGCTATCATAGGAAGGAAACATATATGTCAATGCTTTTGCATTCTTTCGGAAATGTAGCTGGGTAATTATGTCATTGGCATCGGTGAGCCACTGTCAACATGTGACATATTGAAATCGCGTCTGAATTTGCACTTGTTTTTTGCTTTCACTTTGCAAATGTCCAGGTGCCTTCTTTTCGCGCACCGGCCGGTCACGACCGGCGGAGGAAAAGTCACTCGGGTCAGAACATGGGGTGCCACCATCATCCCACTTCTCACACCAATGTGGCGAGCTCAGACAACGAGGAGACAAAGGTGTCGTTTGGTCTTGCTTCCCGTGAGCTAGCCAGGGAGCACAGCCGTTTATTGACACCTGCAGAAGAACACTGCCGCTAGCTAACTGCTCAGCGCGGCAACCGCACAGCAACAACAACAACAACACACAGGGCGCCCTCTGACCCCGGAAGGACACACCGTCGCAGCGAGAGGGCGTCACCCGTCACTATGGCAACATAAACAAAACATAACTGTACAAACAGAACCCCGAACAGCCCTGACCCGCTACAATATGCTGCTGAGAATATAGCCCAGAAGAAGCGTATAGTATTGCTTTTACTTTGGAAAGAGCCATTTCTCTGTAATAAACTCTCTTTTCCAAAGATGAGTGATTCCTCAATCAGATACAGGGCTTGCAAAATCGCTACCACTTATGTGCACCCGTGTAAATAACATAATGTTCTGCCGGGTGTGTTGTTGGTTTTCTCTCGATTTCTGAGTCGACAAGCGCCTTTGTTACTGGGACCAGTCATTTTAAGAAAGGCCCCCATTAGAACCCATGAGAAATGCAAGAAATGCATTATTGCTCAGTCTGCAATATCTTTCCCAGAACAAACACCAATTGCAAATAACATACTAAAAATAAACCTGAAAAATCTGTTTAGAACAGCGTACTATGTTGCAAAGAGTGAACTACCACTGGCAAAATTTAGCAGTCTTTGCAAACTTCAAAAAGCAAATGGCCTAGATCTTGGTTCCACTTGCCTCTTACTCGTGACTTCAGTGGAAATTTCAAATTCAGGATCTGACACAGACTGATTCATGTCCTACACAGTTCTTACAAGTTCATAGAAATTTCTGTTCAATTAGAACCAAGTATTTGAGTTGATGATTGTAATTTTTATACAATGTTGTAATTTGTGTTTCAACAATTTTTTGATTAATGTTTTGTTTCCTTTACAATATTATACTTTAATGTATAATATTGTAAAGGAAACAAAACAGGAAACAAAACATCAATCAAAAAATTGCTCTCTTTTTTATTCGGGCTACTTACATTTATTTTGGGCTACCAAAAACTGAAGAGTCCCTGCCCGAAGGGCTACCAGGGATTTTGAAATTTTGAGAGCCCTGAGATATATTAATTTTTTTAATTACTTTTGTTTCAGCAACATAAAATTTAAAAACTGTACTTTTGAGTTAAAATATATATTTATAATTTTAATAAATGACAAATTAAAAAGGCATGAACATTTTTTTGTATCGAAAAAATATCGAACCGTGACACCAAAGTATCGAACCGAACCGAACCGTGAATTTTGTGTATCGTTGCACCCCTAGAAGACACCTCTGACAGAACCAGGCTCAGGAAGGGGCAGCCATCTGCTGCGACTTGTTGGTGTTGAAGAGAGCCTAGTCTTGTTACAGGATAACTAAGTGAGGATTCATGGTCACCTGATCCAGCCTTAACTATAAGCTTTATCAAAAAAGAAAATTTTAAGCCTCATCTTAAAAGGAAAAGGGCCTCAAAGCTGAACACTCTGCCTCGTAAAGTAAAAACAGATGTCAATCTCACCAGGTCCGAAGCTGTTGCTTGGCAGAGATGAGAACCCAAGATGCTTTCTTGGCTCCAAGATGACGACTGTGCGGCCGTAGAGGCCTGTGGACTGACTTCCTATCTGCAGTTTCAGCAGGCAAACACCTTTGTTTTGAAGATCCTTGAGAGAAATGTTCTCCTGCCATACCCTGAGGGCACAAAAAAGGGCAATCACGAGTGACAACTGTTGATAACAACATTTGGTTTTAGATTATTTTCAGGAGAAATCTCTGTGTTTAGAAACAAATCCATTTTTTAAAACCACACCTTAATCTCTCTGAAAACAATTTAAATACAAATAATAAAAACATCTTTATGTCACACAGTTCAGCAAACTAAATTCTGCAGTGTGACCGTTTGACAGTGCAGATGTCACGTTACATACCTGGTCTCCTCTATCTCAGCCTCCCGCTCCTCCTGCAGAAGCTCGAGTGTCTTTGACACAAACTTTTCCAAGGCCATTACTCACTGAAATGGTAACAGAACAAGATGTTTCTAGCACATCATCTGATTTTTAGAAAAACATCTCTACATGCTATAATATTTATAATGTGCAAAGATTGATAAATAATCTTAATTTTGTGATTTATGGATTAGTTAAATTGACATTTCATCCACTTTAATACTAAAGTATAGTTTTGCTTCCAACGTTCATGCTTCTTCTACCTTCTGTTTAACTTTTTTACAGTTTTATTTCTATACACCTTTTCTCTGTGTTACAAAAAATTGATTTAATGTTCTACAAAAAAACTCAAACAAATAACAAACAAAATATGCAAAGCAATAATAGTTATTCATGATCATACTACTACTAAGCTGCAGCAGCTTCATTGGCTCCCAGTCAAATATCGTATCAATTTCAAAATACTCTTGTACACATCTAAGGCTATTCATCATCTCTCTCCTGCATATCTCTCTGATCTGGTTCAGATCACCACCCCATCTCTGTGTCTTAGATCTTCTTCTCTTTCTCTGTCCCCTCTCCCCGTCTTGCCACCATGGGGAGCAGGGCTTTCAGCTGCTCTGCTCCTCGACTCTGGAATTCCCTACCTCCTGATTTAAGAAATATCACTTCCTTCTCTCTCTTTAAGTCCCAACTCAAAACTCACTTGTTCAAAATAGCTTATCCCACATAACCTCTCCACTGTGCTATTTTAAATTTGTTTTATGTGTTATGCTTTTATGATTGTGTAAACTGCTTGCGTTTATTATTCTGCTGTGTACAGTGTCCTTGAGTGTTCTGAAAGGCACTTTCAAATACAATTTATTAATATTATTATCATTATTATTATTATTATTATTATTATTATTACGACACAGGTTAAATTGGTCTTAACCATATTTAAATATTTTTGTACTTTTTCTGTACTTCTCCTCCTAAATAATTCGTCCGAAACTGAGTCTACTAGCCTGTACACCCACTACTGTATTTATTTATTTTTTAATTTGAGGAAAACGACAAAAACAACAAAGGAAAAACTATAAAATTTAAAAAAAAGCTGTAAAATAAAAAGCACTAGGACCCACACTTAGTTATTATAGATGAAAGTAACCCTTAAAAAAGAAGCAGGGTATAGGTAAATCGTTTCAACGCACAAACATTTTAAAGCTAAATGCTAACATCACAGCCACGGTCATTTTACTTTACGAGCAGTTAGCAAGCGAGAACTGCACTCACCTGTTAGCGCCTGAAACCTAAAGACGGAAAAGCCAAATTTAACGTTAGTTAATCATGTAAAATAACTTGGAAATGTAACACCCTCTCTATCATTACTCAGGTGGATTTGTTTGGTTCCTGTTCTCTTCCTTGTTTGTGTTTTACTGGTTGACAAACTCGGCACACTGCCACCTATAGGCTCGGATGTCACAAACACGCACCTTTTATTTTGAAAAAATGCAAACCCCGGAAGTTTCCTGGCGAGGCTGACGCTTCAGAACCACATTGAGATAAGTTGTCAGTCAAACAGACACCAACCGCCTGACATCAAAAGCTTTCAGTCTGTTTATGGTTATTTCGGGTAGTATGTTTTAGCAGGACGAGCCGGGCCGCTTTGGGTTACTGCTCTGCTTGATTTTAGGCCGCGGGAGGATATGGTGGTTTCTAATCTCACACATCCCAGTAAAGGAAGGAAACACTTGCACTGCAAATCTGCAGACCTCAGCTAGCCAATCTTATATTCAACTGCTCTGTGTTTTTTAAATTGGCTTTTTGGAAATGAGAGCCTCGTTGGTCTTCCTTCATATCGTCTCATGCTGCTGGCTGGTCAGTGCCACACTTTCAAAAACCGATGCAAAGAAGTCGCACAAAGCTGAAGCTGAGGTGAGTAACTTCAGGTCTTCATTTTTAAACTGGTTCGAGCTGTTCTGTGCTGTCAGGTCAAACAGGTCTGAATGCGTTTGCCTAAAATGTCCTTGGTCTCCTGTCTCCGCCCTGTCGTGGTTATCTGTTACTGAAACGGGCTCTTTTCTCTTTGATCTCACTTGTTTAGACATCTCCAGCAGAATTATCTGTACTGGAGAGAAACCTTGTTGTGTCAGAACCGCACTGGAAAGACATAGCGAAGGAGGAAAAGAGATACTGTGCACACATCAAGAAAACGTTTCAAGGACCAGTGCTTGGATATGTGACACCCGTAAGTCTGAAATCCAGTCACAATTATATCTCCTTGTTCTCCTGCTGAATTTAAACGTTTGACAATAGTGTGTAAGTGATGGGACAGACCATAGCCATGTGGACTCCAGTGAGTAGATTTATCAGTTGATAGATAATGAATCATTAACTGCTTTGATAATCACATTCTAATTTCTTAATCTTTATTAGCTGTCACCAAAAAATCTATCCAATCCCCCCTCATCTATGACACTGGTAACACTTTAATTTAATATGCTTATGGTCATGTAAGAAAATTAAAAACCTGCCCTTTAGGGTTTCATATGTACGTTTTAGCACAGTCAAAGACACAACTTATTTTTCTCATCCTGCAGTGGAATTCCCACGGCTATGACGTTGCCAAGATGTTTGGGTCCAAGCTGACTTCGGTGTCACCGGTGTGGCTTCAGCTGCGCAGACGAGGACCTGAAACCTTTGACGTTACGGGACTCCACGATCACGATCCAGGCAGATGATCCACTTTTTTCCTTAACTTTATCACTGATTAAAGCCTCACCTTAAGTCACGGATGAACATGAGGTAAAAGAGCGTCTTTTGATCTTTTCAGGCTGGGTCAAAGCTGTACGCAAGTCTAACAAAAAAGTCAGGATTGGTGAGTGAATGCCAACTTTACTGCCCACAGGTACTCAAGTCTGATTGTGTGGATTCAGATTAGTTCATTTTCTTTTTTTAACCATCAGTGCCTCGGCTCTTATTTGATGGCTGGTCCTACCAGGACTACATGGCAGTATTTGGAAGTGAGGATGAAATTGACGAGTTGGGAACTGAGCTGGTGGATGTTGCAAAAGTAAATAAGTAGCGTTTGTGTCTTTAATTCCAATAAAACCTTGTTTTTGGTTTATTCGGTGACTGATTAACGTAAAAACCGTGGTTTTGCAGACTGAAGGTTTCGATGGCTTCACCTTGGAGTTGTGGAGTCAGCTGGGAGGTAACAAAAGAAAGTGAGTGATTCTGTTGCAAGCCCCGATCACAAGTTTTGCTTTGTCTGAGGTTAATCAATAATCAAGCATTTCTGATCTACCCACACAGGGAACTGGTCCATTTGGTGAAACACATATGCGAGACTTTGAAAGCTAAAAGATTAGACTGCATTCTTGTTATTCCACCAGCAGTAACAAGGTGAATTCATTTATTTTGCATTCAGCAGCTATAAATGCTAAAAAAAAAACAAAAAAAAAAACAACCCCCAAAACAACAACAACAAAAACAATCAGTGTGATTGGTTTAGATTTGTTTTTCCTGTGAATTATCAGCACAGGGCAGCCGGGTATGTTTGGCAGGGAGGAGTTTGAGCAGTTGGCCCCAGTCGTCGATGGATTAAGTCTCATGACATATGACTATTCCAGTGGTGCCAGGTGAGTACATGGCACAGGTGATGCAACAAGAGGATTCAAACTGGTGTTAATCCAGTTTTCTGAGTTGTGTGCTGTTGTTGTTATAGGCCGGGCCCTAGCTCTCCGCTGCCCTGGGTCAGAGACTGTGTCCTCCAGCTTGCACCAAACTCTCAGTGGAGGGAGAAGATTCTGCTTGGACTCAATCTGTACGGCCTTGATTTTGCAAGCCAGGGAACAGAGCCAGTCCTGGGAACAAGGTGAGCTGAAACTCTAGCTATTGCTGCAATACTTTAACCTCCTAAGACCCGAACTCTTCCACGGCATGCATTTTTAATTATCTTTGATATTTGGGCTGATTGGGACCCGATGAACGTAAAAATAAAGAATTACCAGATTTTTTTTTTTTTTTAACCTAATTTTTGTTTCTAAGAAAAATGAGAGCCACATATGAGATATTCGTTTAAAATTTCAATAGAACAGCAGCAGTATAATGTCCTCGTAAGTGGATATCAGGCCCTTGTAGAGCAAAATTGAGTATTTTGGTTTAAATAACCCAAAATGTGATGTCTACATATGTGGACGCCAGGTCCTAGGAGGTTAAACAGCTTTTACCAAATTACAACAACAGTTTCCTCAAGGTGCTTTATATTGTAAGGTCAAGACCATAAAATGATACAAAGATACAATAATTCAAAAATGGACGGTTTAATAACCTTGACTCTCTAGCTCTCTGGGGCCATGAAAACTTTAAAGGGATTCCTCCTTTACAATTCCAAAATTCCCTTAAACATGAAATACCATAACTCTGAAAAAGTCTTTTCCTGCTTTTTCACACATTTTCAGTCCAGTCCTGACCATTTCCATTACAGTTTTTTTGTTAAACCACTTAACACTGATCTATAAATCACTCAGCATAAAAAAAGTACCTAACTCGAAGGGCGCGCTAGTGTTGTGTCTACACATAGTAGACGACTTAGCAAAGAACTAGTTTTGGAGTTTCAGACACAATCATATTTTTGCAATAAAAAGGTGATTCTCAAAGAGTAAACATAGCATACCTCGACAAGGTGTGCAGCATCCTTAAACATTTACTGCATAGCATTCAGACTGTGACTTTCAAGCTCATTAGAATTGTAGAAACTCTGGTAATTCCACGTATGTTTGCATGGATTTAAAAAAAAAAAAAAAAAAAAAAAATTGGTTCCCTTTCTTTTAGCAAAATAAAAAGAATTACAGGGTGGCTCAGTACTTTTTCACAGCACTAAACGTAATTTTCTGACTGTAAGTAGCATGAGCTTTTTATTTATAGTAAAAAATGGCGAGAAGTTGGAGTAAAGAGTCGATTGAGAACTTTGATATGGACTTGAAGCCTCTTACCGCACTCGTCTGTGGTTTCCTGCAGGTACATCGAGATCTTGCGAGAACACAGGCCAAAGGTTCTCTGGGATGAATACTCTGCAGAGCATTACTTCACTTTCAAGAGGTATTAATTTAATAAAACATCAGGGTTTAAACAATATTTCGAGGTTATTTAAATGTCCCAAGAGCTTTTCTTGATTAAATATCCTGTCCTTTGCCTTTTATTTTAGGAACAATGCAGTTAAGCATGTGGTGTACTACCCTTCACTGAAGGTAAAACTGTTCACTTCTGCAATTAAAAGAATAGTAGGAGTATTAATCATCAATGAGTGATTAATATCATTTCAACTGTTTTACAGTCAATCGACCTGAGGATTTCTTTAGCTGCTGAACTGGGAACAGGAATTTCCTTGTGGGAATTGGGACAAGGACTGGATTATTTCTACGATCTGCTATAAGAGTTGGACTTGTTGGCGAACACTGTGAATCTCGGATTGACACAATATATATATATTTTTTGTCATTGAAGTCAGTGCCGTTTTATTTTTTCCTTATCTCGACATCTGCAGTGAGCCACTGACGGGGTTTAATTAACGCTCAACTTGTTTGAGGGTCGTGAATGTATCGAGCTCTTGAATGACACGGCGGTTTATTTTTAGGCACCTGCAACCAACAAAAAAAGGTACTTCAGTGTATTTTATTTCTTTTCTGTGATGATACGATTTAAAAAAGAAAGAAAAAAAGTACAGATTAGTACATCTCTGCATTCAACAAAAGAAGCTGCATGATTATCAGTATGTATCCATTTTAATTAAGGGTTTATTTATATTTGGAGGCCTTCAGACATCTGCAGCATCGCTTCAGTCCAACGCCTAAAATCATCTGTGCTCTTAAAAAGATTCATCCATCAGCAACAATACATCTGCTCCTGATGCTTTATTTTTTATTATGTTTGAATCTACACAATCCTATGTTGCTTTTACTCGGTTTATAATAACAGCATCAACAAATAACCAAGTGGTATGTTGCAGTTTTGCCAAACATCTCTTTCTGACCCAGCAGTTTTCTGATACTTGTTCAAAATAAATGTTTAATTACATGAATATAAAAGTTGGACGACAAAGCTGTCGAATCGGAGCATTCCTCGTGTATTATTTCAGGTTTTTATTTGGCATTACAGAGCAGGATTAGATTATTTACAGCGAGCAAGGTTGACTGCATGTTCTGTCCAGTTATGAGGTGTCTGTCTACGACCACATGCATGGCATCTTCTTGACTTGCTGCAAAAAAAAAACACCCCACAGAGACGAACATCAGACTGTTTTAGAAATAATTATTTGGTATTTGACTCTTCTGTTATTAGCAGGGTAAGCTCACCTGTGTACGATCCACCGCTGTCTTTCACGAAGTCTTCTACAATCAAGGGCAGGTTGGCAAAATCAGGTTCCCGCACCAGTTCAAACACTGAAGGCTTTTAAGATCAACAAGTTGGTGTTACTAAATACAGAAAACATGTGATAGCTGAACAAATATATGGGTTATATTTCCCCTAGTGAGTTCACCAAACACTAACCCCTGTTAAGCTGTAGCCACTGAAAATCCACCTCTGTCCTTCAGTGGCACAACACAGTGCAGACACTCCCTGTCCCACTGCACACACCGGCTCTGCACAGAGGGGAAAAAAACCAAGCAAACCACATGTACATGTGTTCCTAAAAAAACAACAAGAAAAATACATATAGATGTTAAAACAAGCCCCAAGCTCACTTTGTTGAGAGATGAAGTGCGCGAGAATGCGGTGCAGAGAGCCGCTGTGTGCCAGGTCATTCAGCGCTCCAGGGCAGTGTGGGATGAGCAGTGCCTGGTATCGGGCACCTTAAAAGGGGTCATCGTGACACAAGTGAGCAGATAGTAGTTAAAGCAGCAGACATGAAAACAGCCGAATGGGCATGAAATAAATATTCTCACCATCTATGGATTCAAGTTTGGCTGGTGTTGCGTAGGGTTTCACACTGAAGTCCTGCACCCATCTAGCTGTGCTTTCATCAACCCCAACAAAGTCTATTGGCTTCCCCTGCAACCACAGAAACACTTCTGTACAGGGTAACATCACACACCCAGGGTAATGATCACAAAGTGGACAAGAACTATTTCCAAGAACTGGGTTGCATCTTAAAGCGCATGTCCGTGACCTTTCAGATGTAGTAATGGGGTGAAAGCAGGGTATAAAAGACAACTTTTTTTTTCTGGTGTGTAAGTCCATCTCTACAAACATGGATCTAATAATGTATCTTTGTTGCGATAATATTTAAATTCTTGAAACTGGTGGTTGATAAATATTTTAAACTCAGGGTTCTGATCATTTTACCTGCCCTGCCAGGATGAGCTACCAGTAGGAGGAAAAAAATGGATTTTGCGATTGGCAATGTAGCTGCAATTTTATAACAAACTTGGATTTCAGGAAAAAACACTTTTTTTTAAGTAACACCCATATATTTGTATAAATGTGATGCTACTGTTGCACAGGGACAATGGGTGTCACAGTGAAACGAGGTACTTGTTTGTCCTGGAGTTTCTTTTTCTTCTTTCATTCATCACCCTTGATTATACCGCTGGTCTTTTTTTTTTTTTTTTTTTTTAAATCCTACAAGATACATCACTTTCTAATTTTAGCAACACTCCACTGACTAGAAGCACCACTCTGTGGTCCTTTTGGTAACTATCTATTCTACATGCACCTATTTCAAAGTTATTTGAATGAACTTTAATTTCAGTACTCACCAGGACATAAAAACCGCATGCAAGGAATCACCACAAAAGTTTAGTGATAAAGAGATTGCTGAATTTCCCCAAAATAAGGTACCCCCCGAAGAAAATATCGTGGAATTTTTTTTTCTTTACCATCATATTTAAAAACAAACAAACGAAAAGAAAAAGTAAAAAAAGAAGAAAAGACGTGTTTATTTATTTATTTATTTAAATTTCTCCTTTGATTTTTTTTTTTTTTTTTTTTTTTTTAAATCTGCGCAGTTGTCATGGAGACTGTGTCTACGTAAGTACGGACTAACGCGCTTAGGTCACGACAGCTGTTCGTGTATCTGCTATTTGCTTGTCAGGTGGAGTCTTACCCCTGGTGTGGCTGTCTGTAGATTAAAGACCGGACTACAAAGGCTGAAGGACTGATGGAAAGATTTCGCAGACACCCCTGAATAAACAAAATGTGTGAGATAAAACGCTTTAGAGAGCTCATGCTAGTTCTGCAGCGCTAAGTAAGTCAAAGCTAACGGACAAATTCATGAATGATTGAGAACAGCCGAGCTGTTCAAAGTAAAGCTAACGGGCTCACCTTGAGAAGAAGCACTCGCCACTATCAAACACGTTGGTTTCGCTGACATTTTAATAATATTTGCTTTAAATTATAAAGAAAAACCTTGAGGGTGAGACGATGCAAAAGAAATACGCGAGGAGGGTGTACAGTCAGCTGACAACAACATCCGCTTATAAGTTTCAAAATAAAAGTTCAGTCGGAGAAATTATCTGAGAATTTGGGTGGAAATAATAAGGAAGTATCTTTTATTTGCATCCAACAAAGAAAAATAGTTCTTTATATTAGTTTTTTAAATATACATTTGTAATGACTATACATAAAAAAGCTATTAAAAAGACAAACAGAGAAGCGGCCACAACATGCTCATATTGCTCTGCTTTTTAAATATACACCACTCATTTTAAAGAGTTAAAAATCCTTTGTGACCTAAATTAAAGAATACATAAACACATGCAAAGCTGTTTTGCCAGAACAAATGAGCAGTGCTGTCCAGCAGCATTGCAGTGTTTGAAGTAACTATGCAGCATCGTAGGACTGTGGGAAAAAATACTTTTTTGGGGTGGTGGGGTTATAATAATTTGGAAAACGTTTTAGAAGTTGTGTTAAATTTTGTGATGTTTAAAAAAACTACAGTGATCCCTACAAGGGTGTCACAGTGGTGTGGTGGTTAGCATTATCATAGCAAGAAGATTCTGGGTGCAAATCCAGCCGGGGCCTTTCTGTGTGGAGTTTGCATGTTCTCTGCAGGTACTCCAACTTCCACCGACAGTTTAAAGATGTGCACAAAGTTGGGTTAATTGGTGATTCTAAATTCTGTTGGTGTGAATGGTTGTCTGTCCTCATGTATTAGCCCTGTGACAGATTGGTGACCTGTCCAATGGTGTACCCTCCCTCTCGCCATATGACTGCTAGAATAAGCTCCAGCACCCATCCCCACGGTCATGACTTGGACAATTGGAAGAAAATGAATAGATGGATGGGGAGGGGGGAAGTACAAAATTAGTATGGATCTTCTTTCAAATTCCGGTAAAGGCAGCATGTAAACATCATCCCCAGAAGCTGAAACAAAACAGACACAAAGACCTCATTATTTCCAGACTCCATTAAAATAGATGTTCATATTTATCTGTTTTGCTCAGCAGTAAAAGCTTTCACCTGTAGAAATGCAATCCCTATACCAACTGCACCGAGAATATATAACTGACTCAAGAGGAATTCCTCTAACTTCATGATGCAGCCTCCCTGGGAGCACAAGAACAGGGGGAAAAAATAAATAAATAATAATATCTTGTTATCATGTGAAATTTAGCCACGCTGCATCGATGGAGAGCTTTCTCGTTTTTACCTCCACTCTGTAGATGTTGGAGGGATGGTCCCTGCGGCCGCAGAGTTCACCTGGAGTTTTACAGCAGCTATCGGGAACAAGACGCTCGTTCTCTGCTGCCTGGATCCACACACTGTCGCTCCAGTCTGAGAAGTTGTGGCTACCACAACACTTAAACTGAGAGGGAAAATAATGAGGAAAATTGCAGTTAACACAGAATTTCATTATTAATCATGTCCAGTCTTACTGATGTTACTCATTTTTTATTCGAGCCTTTTTCTGAAACAAATTCTCCTTTTCCACACCTCCTGATGTAATTTGTCCACAGCCTGTGTGATGCTCTCCTCTCCTGGCTGCTGGTATTTCTGCTGCATGGTCACTTTCAGGTTCTGTTTGAGCTCTTCATCCAGCTGTGAGACAGGAGAAGCTCTTTAATACCTCCCATCAACAAAAATAGCTCCTGATAAAGTTTCCTCCTTCCCCCGTAACATTCCTGTCTACCTGAGCAATACCCACAGATAACTCAAAATATATGAGCACAGATTCTATGACCTCACTCCCTGATTCTAATGAAGACTCTTCAATGAAGACTCTTGCAAATAAAAAATAACCTCAACCTGTCAGAACTAAAACAGACTGATATAAAGGAGAAACACACTGCAGTAGATTACCTGGTAGCAGAAAGGGAAACACTAGAGCAAGAAAAAGGGGGGAAGAAAGAGAGGCGTGAGAAGGATGGGGGAAAAATGGACAAATGAACATGCACAGCATGTAAAACACACTTCACAAAGGAGTGCAGCAACTGAGTGGTTGTTAGATTTGACATTAAAATGATGCAAAGCTAGGAAAAATACTTGAAAGGAAAGTAGAATTAATAAAATACACATAATGCAAGCAGAAAGACAAAAAAAGACATTTGTAATTTCTGGGGTGAAATTTAAACGATGAATAGATATAACCATAAAAAGTACTGGAAGCTGTGCAAGTTATAGCAAAATAAACTGTATGTCACTATTTACTTTTGTCTCTATATACAAACAGATACAAATAGAAAGTATGGCACCTCACCTCTTGGTAGTTAATGTATGCCAGAACACCAGCAATGATTTCCAGAAGGAAAATACAGAGCAACAAGATCAGATACTGTAGGCAGAGACATAACAAAAATGACTATGAATACAGTGAAATGCCATTATTTTGCACCATTTTGCAGGTTATAATGTCACTGAACATATCTGTGCATGGCTACAAAATACAAACATCATACTCCAGAAAATAAGTGATTAAACGGTGGGAAAGGAAGGTGCTCATTATAAAGATTGCGGGGAGTATGACATAGAGATATACCACTGAGTCTGAGTGATATCCTCACAGACCCTCTGTCTGTCTGTCTGTCTGTCTCACTCACACACACTCTTAAGTCCAAGCAGCAGCTTGTGATGCCCTTCATTCCTCTGGCATGAGCCACACTCTATATCTAAACTCTTAAAGACACACTGTGCATGACTTTATCTGTTATATCTGACAGGCATGCCTGGCATAATGAGCTGCACTGAGTGCAGGCAGACGAGACAGAAGGTCACCAAGGATTAGCTTTCAATACACAACCTGGACCAGGGGGTGAGAGTGTATAAACATGGACTTAAAAGTGCCATGGTTTCCCATGTGAACTAATGAAAAAAGGATTTCAGCTTCTGTGGAGTGAAGTGAAACCGCCAAGAAAAATCAGTTTTTCTGTAACAGGTAGTATTTTGTGGGCGTGGTCACCGTACCACAATCAAAAGACTCTTCATCTCGTTCAGCGTGGCACAGCAGCCGATTATCCCGGTCACTATCACGATGACTCCAGCAGCTATCAGGATGTACGCCGAAGTTGCGTAGAAGCTGGAGCTCAGCAAACTGATGTAGTCGCTCTTTTCCACCAGAGTCCACACACCCACCGCCAACACAGCCCCACCTGCCAGCTGACAGAACATACCGTTACCAGCTCAACTCAAACCAGATGCTCGTAGTGAGAATGCAGCACATAAGTTATAACTTTGCTCTTAAAATGTGATCACGCTGGACAACGCCTCATTCTTTCAGTGTAAGCCCTGAGAGACTAGAACATCAGTCTATTCTCAAAGCCTAAAGGAAATTGCAGTTAATAAAGTAAAAATAAGTAAATAAAAAAGTTTGTATGTTTTTTTTTTTTTTTTTTTTTTTTAAATGTGTCTGTGTACAAAGGAAGTCATCTTAATGTCCATGGCATTTTAAGCACTGCACAAATTTAATGTTGCAACTTTAAATCAATTACAACTGACTGAATTAATATGACATCGTTCAAAAGTTGCTTTTGTAATCTAAAATTCAGTGAAAATCTTTGCACTTTTATATTAACCTACCCAGAAAAGAACATTGAAAAGAAAAAGAAGATACTTCAGACAAATCGTCCCGCAGGCGTGCTTTTTTTCACGTCGAACTTCCATTCTGTTAAAAAAGGGGAATTATTAATGTTAGCAGCGTTCAAGCTGATACAATAAAGAAACAACCAAATATTCGATGGCACATCTCAGTCTCCCCCTAAAGGGATTACTACAAGATACTGAGAGCAAAACTGCAGGCTATACCCCCCCCCTGCAAGATTTACACAGATTTCTGTTCCTATCCTTTATAATGGAAAGCTGTATTAGTGTCATATGTGATGTAGTTATACATGCAGTTTATTTGTATATCAGTTTCCTCTTTCAGTTCCCTTTAGTTCTGCCTTTGCCGTGGGTTGCAGAACAATTGGGCTTTTTGTGACAGCTATTGTTGAGATTGTACCTTAGTCTTTGCGCAGTAGCTCGAGGTGCTATAAGAGTGCAATGGAAAAGAGCTCAGAGATGAAATCAAATATGTTGTGGGGAAAACATACTTAACGTCCTGTGTCACATATCATCCAGCAGACACACATCCGTCCCCCGTTTCAGTAACATAATCTGATCGTCTCACTCTTCAGTGATTTTGTGTTAGCTTTTCACTCTTTACTTCAGGCTCAAGTCAAATGTTGTTATTCTTGCCTAAACAGAACTTTCCTGGTGCTTCTATTTTGAGAGAAGTCATGATCCTGAGCATCATGGGAAATGTTTTTCTTTTCTGTTTTTTATATTTTAAACACAAATGAACATCTTTGTTTACAAACATAAATAAAGAACAGTTAAAAAGATAACACGTATAAACCTGATTAAAATATACTTTTAAGACAATCTTAATGTGTAAGTACGACTGAAAACAATATCACCGTGGTCATATTCAGAGTTATTTTTAACTCATTATGTCATGGAAAAACTGCTCTGTTTTCACACAGACCAAAATACTCCTACCTGGTTTAGATGGTGGACCTCCCAAAGGATGTAGATTATCAGGGTAACGTCTTCTCAGAGTCCGCCGACCTCAGCGTCCAACTGTCTTTGAAGGTTGAGCGCAACAGTGTAAGTTCTCAGCTGACAGTCACACTCGAGCCTCCCACTCAAGGGTCTGAGCGTCTGTCCTCTTTTGGCACAACAGGCTGCTCGCCCCTCTGCAAGCTGTACTTGTCTGCCCCCAGCTGGTTTCCCATGCATACGAGCTCTACTTGCTTTAAAGCATGCAGCTTAAAGGTTTAACTGATTTTTTTTAAGACACATGACAAAAGAGCAGTCATCAAAAATAGATTTTATTAGACATTTCTGAAAGATGCATAAACCCAAAGGAAAACATTATTCTATTCAGTAAACTTGTTCATGGAAAAATGCCTGATGTGACGTCACGACGTGGTGATCTGCTGTTGGTGTGGGATACAACGTGGCTCCACTGAACCAAAGAAGAACACCTGGAGGCAGTTTCAGTCTTTTCAAAAGCCTGTCCTCAACTGTTCATGCACAGCAACTTCTTTTAGGCATGGTTTCAGTCAGTAGAAGTGCATCTTCACACTGCCGTTCATGCTGAGTTACCAACATCCTAAAATGTACAGAAACCGCAACATATGAGAAGAAAAATCTGTGATCTTACTGTAATATCAGAGGAAGTTCATCCAGCTACCAGTTTATTAGGTAATTAATAGATTAACAGTAGTGGAATCTATTATGGAATCTGAGATAGAATACAGTGGGGCAAAAAAGTATTTAGTCAGCCACCGATTGTGCAAGTTCCCCCACCTAAAATGATGACAGAGGTCAGTAATTTGCACCAGAGGTACACTTCAACTGTGAGAGACAGAATGTGAAAAAAAAAAAAAAATCCATGAATCCACATGGTAGGATTTGTAAAGAATTTATTCGTAAATCAGGGTGGAAAATAAGTATTTGGTCAATAACAAAAATACAACTCAATACTTTGTAACATAACCTTTGTTGGCAATAACAGAGGTCAAACGTTTACTATAGGTCTTTACCAGGTTTGCACACACAGTAGCTGGTATTTTGGCCCATTCCTCCATGCAGATCTTCTCGAGAGCAGTGATGTTTTGGGGCTGTCGCCGAGCAACACGGACTTTCAACTCCCGCCACAGATTTTCTATGGGGTTGAGGTCTGGAGACTGGCTAGGCCACTCCAGGACTTTCAAATGCTTCTTACGGAGCCACTCCTTTGTTGCCCGGGCGGTGTGTTTTGGATCATTGTCATGTTGGAAGACCCAGCCTCGTTTCATCTTCAAAGTTCTCACTGATGGAAGGAGGTTTTGGCTCAAAATCTCACGATACATGGCCCCATTCATTCTGTCCTTAACACGGATCAGTCGTCCTGTCCCCTTGGCAGAAAAACAGACCCATAGCATGATGTTTCCACCCCCATGCTTCACAGTAGGTATGGTGTTCTTGGGATGCAACTCAGTATTCTTCTTCCTCCAAACACGACGAGTTGAGTTTATACCAAAAAGTTCTACTTTGGTTTCATCTGACCACATGACATTCTCCCAATCCTCTGCTGTATCATCCATGTGCTCTCTGGCAAACTTCAGACGGGCCTGGACATGCACTGGCTTCAGCAGCGGAACACGTCTGGCACTGCGGGATTTGATTCCCTGCCGTTGTAGTGTGTTACTGATGGTGACCTTTGTTACTTTGGTCCCAGCTCTCTGCAGGTCATTCACCAGGTCCCCCCGTGTGGTTCTGGGATCTTTGCTCACCGTTCTCATGATCATTTTGACCCCACGGGATGAGATCTTGCGTGGAGCCCCAGATCGAGGGAGATTATCAGTGGTCTTGTATGTCTTCCATTTTCTGATGATTGCTCCCACAGTTGATTTTTTCACACCAAGCTGCTTGCCTATTGTAGATTCACTCTTCCCAGTCTGGTGCAGGTCTACAATACTTTTCCTGGTGTCCTCGAAAGCTCTTTGGTCTTGGCCATGGCGGAGTTTGGAGTCTGACTGTTTGAGGCTGTGGACAGGTGTCTTTTATACAGATGATGAGTTCAAACAGGTGCCATTCATACAGGTAACGAGTGGGGGACAGAAAAGCTTCTTACAGAAGACGTTACAGGTCTGTGAGAGCCAGAGATTTTCCTTGTTTGAGGTGACCAAATACTTATTTTCCACCCTAATTTACGAATAAATTCTTTACAAATCCTACCATGTGAATTCATGGATTTTTTTTTTCACATTCTGTCTCTCACAGTTGAAGTGTACCTCTGGTGCAAATTACTGACCTCTGTCATCATTTTAAGTGGGGGAACTTGCACAATCGGTGGCTGACTAAATACTTTTTTGCCCCACTGTATATGTATGCTGAATTGCTTGCTACTTTGATCCCTTTGTCGATTCGTCAGATAAAACAACTACCATAGCAATTTTAAAAAATGTTACCAAAGCCTCCCTCTGAAGATTTGCGTGCATAAAACAAACAAACAAAACAAAACAAAAGACAACATTTACACTCAGCACCTCCCTCTTCTCATTTATTATTAGCCTTTGATAGGGTGTTTAATAGGGATTACATTTAAAAGTCACAAATGGGCAAAGCTACAACAGAAAAGTACAGAAGGATTATCTGTAATATTATATAAATGCTCCAGAGGATTTTCATAATGTGATTCTGTAAATCACAAATATGTGATGCCATACCCTGCCAGGTGATTCATTAGTTCCTCCACGTTCAATCCATTCCTGGCACTGCACTCATAAAACAAAGCTTGATGTTGCTGTATAACCAAAAAAATAGACTTTTCTTTTTATACATTTGTGGCTTTCCAATTTTAGAAATTTGGGTGAATAGTCTAATGCGCCTCACCTCTGCCAGTTTTTGACCCTCTTCTGTTCTCACTTCTCTACGCTGATTGTCAGCCAAGTCCAGCTTGTTCCCCAGCAGCATTAGTACAGCACCTTCACACATCTTCTCCTGAGACAAACATACAGCGGGTTTATAGTACACGCTATACATAAAGGAGATACACTAAAGAGGTCACCCCAATAATATATATAAAAACTGAGCAGCTCCTTCAGTGGGAGACTGCGGCACCCACGGTGTGGGACGGAGAGATTTCGCAGGTCTTTCCTCCCCACTGCTGTCAGACTCCACAACAAAGACTTTTGCAGCTGATCAAACCCTCACACGTGCAATAAGACTGCTATATGTGCAATTCTTATACAATTCTTCTTCTGACGAAGTTGTACTTTTGTATTTTCTTACTCAGTTGTATATAGCATTTGTATTTCTATTTTATTCTATTGTATATATTATTCTATTCTATTTTATTGTATTGTATATAGTATTTTATTTTATTGCCTTCCAGTGTTTTTCTAATTTCTGCTACATAACTTTGCACTTTTGCTGTAACAAAACAAATTTCCCACCTGTGGGACTAATAAAGGTCATCTTATATAAAAAAGGAATCAAAGTTAGGACTGAGATTCGTGCATCGCCATTAGGTCAGTAACTTTCACGTATATTCAAATAAGGATCCACTGTTTTGCATGCTTTTACATCAAACCATGGTAGTGCCGCCTACTCACCCTGATGGAGTCCATCCATCCTCTCACTGCAGTGAAGGAGGCGGAGTGCGTTACATCATACATGGCAAGGATGCCGTCGGCCTTTCGGTAGTACTGCTCGGTGATGCTGCGAAACCTAAAAAACAGATTCGAAGTAAAACATTCTGCACCTCGGATGATTTTGTGTGCTTGTGTAAACATGTCTGACCTCTCCTGCCCTGCAGTGTCCCACAGCTGCAGGATGATGGTGGTGGAGTCCACAGTTATAGTCTTCATCTTAAAATCTATACCTATGAACAACAAAGCCTTATGACTTCATGCTCGACTTCAATACATACATCAAACATTTACTTCAACATACACACAGTAGTTTTCTATACACTGATGAGCACGTAGATCGCTGTGAAAAGACTTACCAACGGTAGTGCTGACTTTACTGTCGGAGCGCCCTGTGCAATAATACTGGATGAAGGAGCTCTTACCCACCCCCGAGTTACCCAGAAACACAACCTTGAACACTTGCTGAGTACTGACAGCTTTGCTCTAGAATTCAGATAAAAGAATCAAAGGTGACATTTTGATCAATCTAATATTTGAAAAGTTTAATTTTTATTTTTTTTTTGAGTGACCAGTGGTTGTTTAAGCCCTAAACCAAAAGCCTCAAAACATAATTTCCATCATTACTGCTCAGTTTTATTGCTGCATCTGCGCTATTCAATAATTATTTCTCAGATATATTATGTGTATTTGTAGATTTTACATTTTCCCTACCTGAGTTCGGGTCTGTTCAACATTTTCACCCCTGACTCTACATGACGGTTGGTGTTTCTTGGATGATATTGTCACCTCTGTCTTTTTGTCCTGCTCCAACTCATCAGCAGAGCACGGCTGTCTTCAGAATCAATAAATACACAAAATTAGTGGCTGCCTATATCCATCTGCTACATCACTGCAAAAATGACAAACAGATGCACTATTTATACAAACCTTTTCATTGGCTTGTCCTCCAGTAAGTAGTTACCTATAACTGACCCTCTCTTCTGCAAAGCCTGTGTGACATTTGGAGTCTACAAGGTTTTTGTAGAAAGTGAGGCAGAAGAAATATGTAGCATTAAGATTTCATACTCGTCCACAGATTTATAAAGTATTAAAGATTTATGGATGTAGCATGGTGCATATCCAAGGTAAATGCGCTTTGAACCGAAGAGATCAAAGGGTTTGGTTATAACGCTCAGTGCGATGTCTGGTGAAAACCAAACACAGGATATCAGCAGAAAAGAATCATGTCAAGCCTGGTGATGGAGCGTTTATGATTTGGGTGTTTTGTAGCCACAGACTTGGGAATATTGGTTTCATTCAAAACGACTACTTCAAGTTATTGTGCTGAACTCTACAAACTACTGAATTATGTCTATGGTGTACTTGATTTTATCACAGGACTGCACTCATGAGTGTGTGATCTCTGTAGTAATTCCACTTGCTTCCACTGGTAAACTATTTACAGTGTACATTTAAAATGCAGGAATGCAGTCCAACTATGATTATTCATTTATTTTTAACTGTGCACTCGTGTTTGTAGATTTAAAAAATACAATAGGTAAATAAAGAAAGAGGCAGTCTTTGCGTCAAGGTTGATTTTTTTTTTTTTTTTTAAAATAAATACTCATGAGATTATTTGCACATTTTATACAAAAATGCTTCATGTTTGTTTTATGAAACAACGAGGATGAGCTGAACCTGCTGAAAGTTGCTAAATTAGATTATCAGTCATGAAAAGTCTGAGAAAAAGTTTTATTAGATTGAAAAAAAATACTTAGTTCACCTGAATTTGTACAGTGAAATGTGACCAATAAACATAAATATAAATAGAACATTTTCTTTTCCTTCAAGTTGACACAGGACAGAATAAACGTCTAGTCAACAAAATCCTTCAGTTCACTGAGCACATCCACAGAAAAACAACATTGCAAAAGGCTGTGTCAGCAACATTAATTAATAACCAAAAAAAATAACAGCTGCCCATATAAATAATAACAGATGATGTAAAACATGAATCTATTCCAAGTTTTAGCTTAGGGTGGATCAACCTGCTGTGTCCACGGCATACAAACATCTTCACTAGGTAGGTAATATGTTAAGGGCAGAGGAGGAAGGACAGCATGTCTGTGACTAACCCTCTTCTGAGACTGTTGGGCGTCTTTCTCATCTCGCAGCCTTTTGTTCATATCCCTGACACACACACACACACACACACACACAAAAGAAATCTATTTAGAGACATCCTCACACGGTGAGACCCGTGTCTCAAATGGTGAATTAAATTAAAAAAAAAAAAAAAAAAAAAGACCACGGGTAAGTTTGAATAGTGCATTTTCCTTGGGAAGCTTCCTAACTGAGAAATGTGAAAAGGAAATATCTGCACGGCATCCGCAGTAGGAGCTGTTTGAACTCTCCAAAAAAATAAGGAAAGGCGCTTTGATGCTTCCTTTATTACAGGATACACCGGACCAATCTTATGAAAGGAGAGAAGATGGTGCTGTCCCAAAATCATTTCATGCCATAACCTACTGATATGTTTTGAATTTTTAAAAACAGCTTGTTAAATGCACAGGAAAGGAAACTGACATTTGATAGAGTGGGTTTCACTTTACATTAGCAATGTCCATTGCTGTATTGCCAATGTGCTTTCTGCTACAGGTCTCATTCAATGAAGTGATATTTTTCACTGACTGTTCTCATTTCTATGACCTGCATGAAACAACAAGGTGAGATGAAGATATGAGTTTTGTAGTTTATCTTATGGCGGTGTTAAGGAGTCTAGTGTAAGTGTGGCTGGATTTTTGGACTATTCAAACATACCTGTAGTCTGTGAACTTGGCATTAACTGAAACAGCAGACAGTTTTAGACTTACCTCAATATCTCCAGTTGTCTCAAAAGACTCTCTTTCTCTTTCTTCATGTTCCTTGACACCTTCATCACGTTTCTAAGTGAAGCAAACAAAAGATTTGAAATCTTTACTTGATCCAGATGTCTTAGCTAATTACTGACCTATTTCTAATCTTTTATTTAAAAAAATCTTGAAAGAGTTGTTGTAAAATGGCCAACTGATCATTTGCAAGTAGAGTTCAGCTTTCTCACCATAGCACAGAAACAGCACTAGTGAAGGTTACAAATGATGTTCCAGTGGCCCCTGACAGCAGACTCATCTCTATCCTTGTCCTGTTAGACCTCATTGCAGCATTTGATACCGCTAACCACAACATTTTACTAGAGATTAGAACACACTGCTCATCTTAAAGGGCCTTTAATACATATGGTACCTGCTAGAGATATATGTGAGATGCACTGGTTTAAATCATAGATAATCATGAAAATGGGGAATCTTTTTAAAACATGGAAGTTAGTTATGGAGCTCCACAGGGCTCTGAGCTGGAACCAATAGTTTTTAATATTATGCATGCTTCCCTTAGACAATATTGTTAAAAAACACTGCATACATTTTCATAGTTATGAAGATGATACCCAGCATTATTTATCCATGAAGCCAGATGATAAAAATCTACTACTATCTAAAATACGTCCTTCAGCGAGCACATTAAACAAATGTTTTTTTTTTTAATTGCTGCTTTCATTCATTTGCACAGTGCCTCTAAAATCAGAAGCGTTCCTGTCTCAGAGTGATTCTGAAAAAAATAGCTTCTACATTTATTACTTGTAGGCTAGAGTATTCTAATTCACTATCATCAGGTTAACTTAAAAACTCCCTGATAAGCCTTCAGTTGATCCAGAACACTGCAACAAGAGTACAAACCAGGACTAGAAACAAAGAGCACATGTTTCTCCCATATCAACTTCTCTTCATCAGCTGCCTGTTAAATTCAGAATAGAATTTATAATCCTTCTCTTCACATTCAAACTCTTGACTGACTCAGATGTCTGCCCCTACCTGAGCCTGGTTCAGTCAGAGGTTTCTTCCTGTTAAAAGCGAGTTTTCCTTCCTTTTGTTGCAAAGTGCTTGCTTATAGAAGGTTGTGTGATTGTTGGGGTTTCTTTCTAATATTATCTCCCTTACAATATGCAGGGCATGGGGTCTGTCATTGTGAATTGGTGCCAAATAAATTAAAGTAAATGAAATTAAAATTAAAAAAAAAAAAGTTTCAGCCATACCACATGCAGACACAATGTTTTTAATGACTTCAAAGCTGGTGCTAAGGCATCATCTGGACCTTGGTTAATCACCTCTGTCTGGCCAGTTGTTCTTGCGCATTGCTGATCTGCGCCAAGTTGAGCTGAGCCAACGCAGCCTGCAACTGTTCTTTGTTGCGCTCCACCTGCTCCTGTAACTGCATGTTGAGGTCCTGAAGCTGCTGGTTCTGATCTTTGATGTTTACTTGCTCGTGGCTCAGCTGGCGCATTCGGGTCTCAAGCTGAGAACAAAGACAGATCCTGTTCGCATTAAAATATAACGCCCTTCATAATGACATGAGTACAGTTCAGATGCCTACCTCTGTCTGTTTTTTCAGCGTATTCTCCAACTCCTGTTCCCGCATCCTCAGCTCCTCCTCAAGTATTTTCCCTTTCTCCTTCTGTTTAATACTGTCCTTGATTTCACAATAAATTCATTAAATGCGAATTTGAGGTACACCTGCTAAATGGAACAACAGTTCAACTACCACATATCTATACCTGAACAAGGAGCTTCTCTCTCTCCTCTCTGATTTGACTTTCCATTTCCTCATATATAGACCGAACAACCTGATCATGTTCGCTCTCCCGTCTAATGCAGAAAAAAAAATAAAAAATCTCAGCATAATCCAAACACTCACAGTTAAACTACTTAAAATGAATGTATTGGAAGGAAGGTGCGACCTGCGTAAGGCTTGTTCCAGACTGTCTCTCTCTTTCATGGTGTCTTGTAAATGGGACACTGCATGGACCAAGATGCCCTCTAGGACGCTCAGCATCTCTGGTCGGTCTCTCTGGAGCTCACACCACAGAGTACACAGCTCCTGCTGACTGACACACAGCACAATACACAACTGTTAATGTGACCGAAAAACAAAACTAACTGTGACTGCACGACATCACTTGTTTACATGAAAAGGAGAAAGTGCTGAGTTTAAATGCTGAACTGCATAAATACATTTACATATTGAAGAAGTCCTTGAAGATTCCTTTAAATAAACAGTCCTTTGAAACATTACCATCTCCTAATGCACATTACATTAAACCTTGAAGTAGCAGAAGACCACGCCTGGTGTCAATTTTTCAGTCAAAAATAAAACTCAATCGCAGCAGATGATGCATTTAAACCATTTTATGAGAACAGTATGAACATAGTGTATATGCTAACATTTGAGGATGAAGGTGACGTTACTGTACACAGCTGCTGCAGTGAAACTGAATGGGGAAATCTTGGTGGACAGTTTAAAGGGAAGCTAATGGTAAAGATTTTAGGGCAGAGTACTCACTCTTTGAAAAGTTTGTCAGTGCCAAGCTCCATTAGTATGTTTACAAATCTAACAGCACTGGGGTCCTGAGAAAAGTCCGCCTCGTCCAGTTCTTCTTCTGCTTCATCCTGATCCAGGTCTGTCACCTCCTCCAGCTCCACCTGCTCACCTACACCACAGAAGATAGAACCGAGGAATAACATAATGTGCTTATTTAATCATCCGCTTTTAAAACTGTTCTAAAATGACTGAGTGCAGCGTGCTCACCGAGCCCAGTGTTGAACTCCACAGGAGTGAGGTAACCGTTGCCCTCTCTGTCCAGACTGTCAAAGACTGTTTCTAGCTGTTCAGGGGTCAGTGGCAACTCCCACTGTAACCTCTAAAAGCACAATAATATTAGTAATAACATGAAAAACTTTAATCAAATATCAATTTGATAATCAGACTTTCGAAAGTGCTGTGAGAAACCGTCAAAAATAATCAGAAGGACGAGGTCATGAAAGCTGAGAATAAGTTAAAATAAAGTTAAAAAGTAAGAAAGAGAACGCAAGAAGAAAAGGAGGATCATGAAAATACAAAACATTAATGCATAGAAAACTGAGCAAGTAGAGGAGATGACAAAGTTCAAGACTCTGCAGTCAGTCTAAATGTTGCTCCTCTACCACATTAGCTGCTCACCTGCATGTCCTGCTTTGTGATGAACCCTTTTCCCTCTTTGTCACAGAGCAGAAACAGCTGTTTGGCCTTGCTCATGGTCTTTGCCAGCGGGCTCAGTGGAACTGGCTCCCTGCTGCGGGGTGAAGCTAGTGGACTACGCCCGTGGCCTGATCTGGGGCTCCCAGGAGGCAGAGTCCGCGGTCTGGGGCTCAGTTGCACTGCCTCGCCACTGCCTTCACCCACCAGCACCTCATCATCGTCCAGCCACTTAGACATTGCTGCACAGAGACAGATGGGTGTGGGTTTGAATGTGTCTATCATTAAGTACAGGCTATGTAAACATGCTTATCTTCTAGTATATCACATGATAGTGAACACACGATCGTAATAATATTTCAGCTATGCTAAATTTATTCATCCAGGAATAACGCTGCTTGTCCGGCACAGTTTTAGAATTACATTTGCTTACATTTTTGGGTCTACTTTTTAGTATTGCAAGATAGTGCAAGAAACAGGACCTTGACCCTCCCTTGTCAAACAAGAGGTGCAGAAAAAACTAGCTATTGACTCTACACATCATGTGAGCTCCTGTGACCGGCTGTCTGATCAGTCGTGTCTATGCTACATTTTAGGACATTTTTTAGGAATGCAGTGCGACAAACTTTGATAAAGAAAATGGTTTTCATAGAACACATTTTGTTCTATAAACATTTTCATAGATAATTTTGAATCCCCTGAAAGGCTTGACAAGAACTCCTCATTCAGATGAGCCAGTTGTCCTCACTGTTTATATAGATTTAAAAAATCTAACCTATGAATGAGCACCAGGATGTGTGGAAGGTAAAAAACAGGATGGTGTCATGTGAAAAGAAGTAGTGTCCTCGAATGGGAGGGAGGATAGCTACGGGAGAGGAGATGCAAATTAAACATTTGCAGTTGTTTGCATTGTCAGAACAACCACAATTGCAAACAAATTTTACTTGCAGGAATTGTTGGGGCAAAAACAGCCTCCATGACAACATGACTGTTCATATAAAACAGTGATTTATAAGGGTTACCAGCGTCACACATGATCATTCTTCAAGTAAGATGACATTGCTATTACTCAGGATAGCCATTTCAGTGTAAACACAACTAAACGTACTACTAAACTGATCCAGAAGTAAGAACTACTTTCTTTCTGGACATCCTTACGCTACATTGAATTAAAATAAGGCCTGCCTCAGTGGTTGATAAAATATTGCCTTTCTTTCCATGGCGTGCTAGCATAAAATCCCAAACACTGATTATCGCAGTAAATTATCGTACTGATTATCTATGAAGCCTTCAAAACTTGGGTGTAATAAGGGATATACTGCAATTCCAGATAAGAGACCTGTGTAAACACTGTATGCTGAGGATTTTGTATGACACCTCAGATTCCCAATAAGCCAAAGGTCATATCAAAACTTTTAAGCACTTAAAAACACTTCTTAGTAAGCTCTAAGTTTGGTGCAAATGTAGGCAGCCCCGGGGAGTGAGACAACATGCTGTAGGGTACAAAAATAACTGAGGCAAACTTAAGAGTCAAGCATTAGATCACATCCTGTCTGACTGTGTGAATGTATTTAGAACATATGTTGAACATGTGCTGAGTTCCTCTTCATTAAATGCGACAGTTTGTAAAATGCAGTTCAGCGTTGATGGCTGTAATTTAGCAAGATCACTCACAATTAATTAAAGTGAGTAAATATGCCCCGTTTTAGAGCAAAGTGTCAAGCACGGGAAACTAAAACCAGCGAAAGGAGACGTGTGCATTTATTATTAACGGGGGAGAGAACCTGCACTACAAAACAACAGGTTGTCAACTTGACACAACAGAGAGAAGGTGGCGATTACCGCGACGAATAGCATTTCTAAATGACTCGCTTTACTGCGCTGTTTAACAACTCTAGGAAGTTGAAGAAACTTTCACAACTTACCTGCGGTGTGCTGAACTCAGGTCTCCAGTCATTACCTTTGATCACCTCGGAGGCATTCAAACACTTACTCACGCCGCTGGGTGGCAGTGACGACCTCGCGTGACAGGGAGATTACCGTAATATATGCCGCAGCAAGGCGGATTTGAGACACTCGGAAATTTGTACTAAGTTGTTACGCTTATTCAGTTTTTTAGAAAGCAACCATCCAAGTTTCCAAGATAACACAATAATGTCCTGCCAAATTGGTGAAAATTAATTACTTTGGGAATTTTGTATTTTTGCTGAAAGCTCGGAAAAAAACGTACTACCGTTATTACGGTAACAAGAAGCGTTACCATGGAATTAGCGGAAATACATCTGCTAGTGCCGAAAATCAGAAGTAGATGCTTGAATAGCGGCGTTTGCGAATGAAAAGAGAGGTTTTTGTGATTTATTGGTGCTTTCTGCCTCACGTAGACTTGGTTTCATCATTTACATCAATTTTTTCTCGTAAGTATATGTCAGTTAAATTATGTTTGTGAACCCTGCTTGCGTAACAATGAGCAGCAATGTTGTGTTAGCGTAGCAAACGTGTCGGGGGGGGGGTTCATCGCCAGCCGGGTGATTTGTTGTGGAAAAGATAAGCCTATAGTTCCTCTATTATCCGTCTTTTGGATTAACTCCAGACTGGACTAAAAGGGCAACCGTAAGATGTAGATTAGATAGATGAAAAGAAAACAAGAACGAGTACTTCGAAAACAGCGACTAAACAAGAGGTGTTTCAGTCTGAGTAAGTTTACTTGGGTCAGATCTATAATCCTAGTAGTGACCTTTCCATGCCCGCCTGTGTAACAACACGAGCACGTTGACCTTACGTGATTAAGTTCAATGCTTATTTGGCTCGACTGAGACAGAAATTTCATCAACCCCTCGTTCACAGTGGAGATGGCTAGGGGGCTAAGATATGAGTTGGACGAGGTGGGCATTTTTATCGCTTTTAAAATGTCTTTGTTGTTTCAGTTGCTTCTCTTCTTCCTCTCAGGTAGTGCAGCGTATCTGGAGATTTCCCACATCTGAGATGTCAGCATGCTGCTTTTGGCAGGATTGAATACATTTCATCAGATATCTTGGACAGGCAGCACTCATCGCAGAGATATTTTTTTCATCTAGGACAACTAACATGTTCAGTGACAGCGGAGCAAACCGGATTGGAGAATATAATATGTACAATTTAACGTAAAAGCGACCAGTGCTTACTGCAAATGGATTATTGTGGCTCATTAATGTCTTGCTCCAGATAAGTCGTTTCTTGCTGAAGTATGTAGGAGGGTAGAGTTGACCAAAGACGTCGGTTTCACCACCAAATACCAAGAAAAAAGGAGACTTTGAAGAGAATACACCGTGGAGCTGTGGGGTTGCACCACCAGCCCTTGAAGATGCTTCAGACCGGCAACTACTCACTGGTGCTGCTGATCCAGCTGACACTGTTGGCCTATGACCTCTTTGTCAACTCTTTCAGTGAACTTCTGAGAGGAGCAGCTGTCATCCAACTTGTGCTTTTCATGTGAGTCACAGAGCTCTGTGCTGATGAGATTGAATTATTTTATAACCGATTACCAAACACACGCACAATTTCTCAATTTTTTTTTTTACTACATACAGAGTTAGAGATATTTGATGTCATCTTTCATTATATGAATTGAGATCTCTAGAATTTGATAGATGTTCTAACAATGTGCATTTTTTGTGTTTATGTCACTTGCTTTTCTTGTTTTTAGTGCATTATAATGAATGTTACTGCTAAATTTAATAGGTTAATAAGTACTAAAATGTGATGGTTACATTAAATATTTAACGTTTTCAGATGCAAGTTAAGCCCTTGTTTATTAATCATCTAATTCTTCTCATCTAATGCCATAGACGACTTAAAGCCCAGGCTTATGCTGATTTAATACTAAAAAATCTATTAATAATAATAAAATAATACTTTTATTCCTGAAAGGTTACTCTTTGTACCATTTATGTGTCATTTATTAAGTGGTTGGTTTCTGTTACATAGCCAGTTTTCCTGACATCAAACATTTTGCACTCATTAGAAGAATTCTTGGCTGTTACACGGACAGCGTCTCACTTTAATGTCTGACATGCAATCTAGTTTTTGTCGGTATGATATCAATAAAAAAGAAAGCCTTACTGCAAATTAACTATTAAAAAAACTGTGTTTGCAGCATCCAGGACATTGCCATCTTGTTCAACGTGATCATCATCCTCCTGATGATGTTCAACACGTACGTATTCCAGGTCGGCCTGGTGTCGCTGCTTCTGGAGAGGTTCAGGGCCCTGCTGGTATTCTCTACTCTTTACCTGACCCTTAGCATCTGCTTCCACTGCTTGGTGCTGGTATGCTTTCAAACTGTTGTTTGCAAATTAGAAGTCATATATGGAGATCCATCTTCTGAGACTTTTCTTTTGTTTTTCTTTTTGCCAGAACCTAAGATGGCTTAATTCAAACAGTTTTGTTTGGACAGATGGTCTCCAAGCTCTTTTTGTTTTTCAGAGAACAGGTAATTGGCGAATTAATTTCAGAGATACATCTCCCACCCCAGCTATTCTGTTGTCACTGACTAACTGTGCTTCTTTCTGTTAACAGCGGCTGTGTTTTATTACTACTTATACAAACGTACAGCAGAGTACATGGGAGACCCGAGGCTGTACGAGGACTCTCTGTGGCTGCGTGATGCCTTTGCCAGAGCTCGTCAGTGAAGCAGAGACACTTTTTAAGAAACTGTGGAAAAACATATCACTGGGCATCACTAGCTAATCCTTCCTTTGGATAATTTTTTTTTTTAACCCATTTTTATATTTGGAAATCCTTGCACTATTAACCATATCTAACAAAGCAACACTGACATGTGTGTGTGTGTGTATATAAATATATACACATATATATATATATATATATATATTTTTTTTTTACACACAAATGGAACTTAATAACTCATAACAGGGATGAAGCAAAGTGTCAACCGCTTTTTTTTTTTTTTACTGGCTCTTTGTAGCCAAGAGGCTGTGGGTTAAATGGTTTACAGTGGCAGGTAAGCCAAGTGTGGCTTGTGAGTATTGTATTAATAAGGATGAGTCAGTTAATCTATGTGGCCTTGTAAATCAGTTTGGGTTGCAGACAAGACTGCAACACACTGAGAGAATGTTTTGAAAATGACCAGGTGTAAATGCAGATTTTGCCTCGTAGAGCAAGTTCTTTTTTTAACTGTTTCAATGGGTAGCTTTTAGAAGAGCATATGCTCATAGTTTTGTTGGAAAGCAGGTTCCCCCTGCAGTGAAAGATCAGGTGGTCTCTTTTGCCTTATGTAAGATTAGTATGTGCTGTTTACACGATTGTTATTTTAATAATTCAATTTTCATGTGAACTCACTTTTCTTTATTTGGAGATCTTTGAATTGTGTCTCCGCTGGTTTTATTAAATAAGCCATCTCTAATTCCAGTGTAATCCTTCATCTCGGGGGTAGTCAGTATTATCCAGGAGACAAGGTGAAACAGACTGCTCTATTTTTAACACAAAGATTAATCAGGGATTGAGGGTTTTAGGCGCCACTACTGAAACACACCGCGAATAGCCCCGTGTGTGTCAAAATAACCTTGGATTTCTTAAAGAAGTGACAGGTTACGTTCCACCTCAAGTCTGGGCAGATCCCAACACATCAACACTTTATATAACCGTAAAATCTGTTTCATTATGGGATGTGTTGATTATTGTAAACACTGAAGCTGTCAGGATGAACAAAGAAACACACCAAAGGTTGTACAAATCCCCTTTACTTGTGAAACAAAATCCAGAGTCCATGTGATCCCAAAATATTGTCAGTGCAGTCCAATTAATCCAAAGTCCAGTTCATGTTGTGTGTGATGTCCTTTGTTACACTGGAATGTGTCTTTCATTTCTTTTTTTTTTTTTTTTGAAGTCAGTCACCTGAAACGGCAGAAAACAATGAGTGTTGATGGTTTCAGCAACTCTAAATTAAAACTACTGCATTTAAAAAAAAAAATAAGGACAGAGTTTGAATGTACCTTCATACATATATCCCAACCCAGAGTAGTAGGAACAGCACACCAAACCCCATGAAAAGTGATGCCACGAGGGAGATCAGCAGCTCTTTGTAGACGTCCCGTGTGTATTTTGTTGATGTCACCTCATAGCTGATGAAAAGTTAAGGCCAACTCAAAGATTAGAGTCTTTGTTCCATTTTAAGCCTAATCTCTTATACAGCACTGCAGAATATATAGTTATGCAACCGGTTTATTATACAAGATGTACTGCCTTCATTATTTAAAAAAAAAAAAAATTGTGACAGCTCAATCTAAAATTAAGATTTTTAAAATAAACAGATGGATACCACTGCTTAATTGGCATGAACTAGATGTTTATCTAACATCAAAAACTACTTCTTTAACAACCACTTATTGCAAAAATCCTTAACTGAGAAAGTCAACATTAAAGTTTGATTTATACAGTATTTTTCAAAAAATAGCTGAATAAATAAAAATATTCTTATGGCGTAAAATGCTTAAAAAGTGAACATATAAACAGGGGTTTTGTGGTTTGAGTGTTTAGTTTCTGTATCCATCTGTTGTGTGAGTGGAGCTAAAAACAGATATTGGACATTGTTCTGCTACCTGTGGTGTGGTGCACAGGGTGGTTGGCATACATTATCTAATTCCACTCACCGGAGCCTCAGTCATTTACATAATCTCTATATCAGCTGATAAAGAAATCTAAACAGACTAATGAAATTAAATCAACTTGCAAAACAAACAAATGGGTAATGCCATGAGACGCACAATACCATGTTAATCGTCCTTGCATAACATGGCTTGAGTCACATCCTGCGATACTTAATTTTAGACATATTCCCTACCCCAGTTTGGGAGACAACCTCTTTATTTAAAAAAAAAAAAAAAAAAAAAAAAAAAAAATCAGGCTTGCAGCTTTCTTTTTCATAAAGCTGATAGTTTTGCTGGATTGTTTGACTGTGTAACTGCTCATTATTTACACTGATACAGGCTCAGAATGCTGAGCTGTTTCTACCCCACTACTCTGTGTTGATAACATTCATCTTTCCCAAAGTCTGTCCTATTTCCTTTATGCTCTCCTTTTTTGTCTTCCTTCCCCTCAGGCAGTCGACAGCTGTCCCTCCCTAAACCTAGTTCTGCTTACGTTTCTTCCTGTAAAAAAAAAAAAAAATGGGTTCTTCCACCCCAGTGTCTCCAAGTACTGGCTCACAGGCAATCATCTGATTATTGGGGTTTACTGTCCAATGGCATCGACTATGAAAACAAGTTCCAGTATGAAGTTTTGTTTTCTTTAATTACTGCACTTAGTGACGACTTTGGCCAGCTCTGATGCAAGTTAACTTACAGTAAATCGACTGCAACATTCAAAAATTAAAAAGGATACACGAAGAACCAGGCGGTGAAGAACATGCCGATAGCCAGCAGCACCACAGTGAGGTGGGGGAACACAGCCGGGTTCACCGGGCTGGTGTATCTGGTCATGGCCTCGAGTTCCTACAGCCACAGAAGAAAAACAAAACAAAACAGAAACAAGCCGGCACAAGGGTCAAAAAAAAAGTTGTTGCTCTAATTCACACTCCAGCCATAACACAGAGAATCTTCAAAGGAGTGCTGCAAATGAGCTAGTATCTCATTTAGCTAACACATCGGCTAACGTCAATGATTTTCACTGATAACAAGGTTTCATATAAAACTCATTTTTTACTGGTTCATTGCAGAATCACATTCAAAGATAAAACGTCTATATTTAAGAGTCAAAGTAAATTAAATAATATTAAAACTACAGTTGCTACCATTTTGTAATGAAGCGGAGCTCCTGCTGCTGCACAGATGAAAAGGCCACGTACTGACTAACACTTCCTGGTATCCTGACGCACAGATGACGTTCAAGGAAGGGGACGTTCTCCCTGCTCATTTTAGCCTTTCAGGCGCTTATTTATTTGAGTGTGTCTTTCTCCTGGACTGTCGATTTTCAGGTCTACATGTCCACTCTACATGTGCCGAAACTGTCATATTCCGCTATGCTAATCATTTGCTGGATTTTGCTGTGTTGATCGCCAGCTACCTACCTGCTACCTACCAGGCAAATTTCAGGGTTAATTGTTGTGGTAAAGACTGTTCATAAACCGTCGACTGCCATCTAACGGGCTGAATGAACAGCTTTTTTTTTTTTTTTTTTTTAGCTCACCGTTTGTTTCTTTCTGATTTATCTCGGGTTAGTAGCTCGAAATTTCACAGTCACTTAGAAGTGAGGGGAATTTTCAAGATACTTAGTAAGTGAAAATAATGAGATAATAACTAAAATGATTCCATACACATCCATAGTGGTCTTATAGAGCAGGTAGACTAAACAGCATAAAATGAAATAAAACCTCAGGAAATGTAATAGTAAATTTATTTACTGCATGCATTTATAGTGTTACAGCATATTTATTGACAAAAGCTTTGAAAATGAAAAGTAGTGATATTAATGTAGTCACTGAGCTTTAGTCTTTTGCGTTTTTTTTTTTTTTTTGCTTTACACATGGGCCTTTTAATATATGCATGTTTTAATGTTTATCAATCATTCCTTGGCTCCAGTAGCTGAAAGTTAATATATTATTGATATCAAAATCAACTACAAAAAAAACAAACAAACAAAAAAAACCCAACAATATGCTAAAAACACACCCGATAAAAAGGAGCATTGGTAGTGACAAAAAAATGAAGCTATACAGTTACAAACAACCCAGTTCTACCAAAGTGTCTGACACCAGTCTGGTGCACTGGATACAGCAAAAGCCTTTTTCGTATATATATATATATACAGTGCAAAAAGTGCTACAGTGGTTTCATTATGCTAGCTGGTGAATTATAAATAAGCTAAAATAGTACCATATACCCACTGAAGTCATAATAATTATAGTGAAAGCATGTACAGAATATTCATATTATTACAGAGTCCATAGACTTTATCTGATGGCTTTTCCTATTTAATATAAATGTGTTTTTTTTTTCTTCATAAAGACACATACGGGACAAGGATTGAAAAGCAAATTTCAGTAAATGCAACAAAACCACAACGTCTGAAGTTAAATGGAGATTTCTTTTGAGACAAGTGAAGCTAATACAAAACAAAAACATAATACAAATCAGTTATATCAAACATATTATCACTGCATATACTTAGCTGTATAAGCAAAGGAAAAATTGTTTTAAAAAACATCCAGAAAAACAGAGGAAAGAGTCCAGTGTATAGAATCCAGTTTTATATGTGTGTAAATGAATTTCCTCGTAGGTTTGTGATCAAGGCATTAAGACAAGAACTTCCAAGCTGGAGCAGCATCTCAGCTACAATGTACCGTTTTAGAGAAATTGATTGGGCATGCACATGAAATGACATATTTCATATTCATATTTATTGCCTTACCAGCATTGTCCAGTTAGCAAGATACAGTGTAAGCTATTCCAGTGTTTCTTGAAATATTGTCAGTGCTGGACTCAGCGAGCTCTCAGTGCATCATGTTATTTTCCTGTGATTTCTATGCTTTCCAGTCTTAACATATATCCTCTAAGGAATCTGCTACAATGTGCACAGCTCAGAGGTTTTGAGGTGTTTTTAATGCATTTAAGAAGCAGTTTCTATGTAGTAATAGGCATTAACATGTAACAACTTGGTGTTTAATTCAGTGTCACGATTGAGACAGAAATGCCGCAGAGTGTGCACACCTCTGTGCACGGCTTTTAGTCAGGGGCTGCATTAGGATAGGCAGTACAGTTAACTGCTGCAGACTCAGCACAAAGCCCCACTGCAGACACTGTGCACTACTGAGGTATCTTTTCAGTGCTAGCTGCAACCATTTACCGTGGCCTTCAGCAGAAGCCAGTGATCTCCTCTCCAGTGTATAAAAGTATTGAAAAGTATTCTTCCAAACCAGTTGTGACTGGTTTTGTTGTACATACAGATTCATAGTGTATGTTTGCAGTGCCTTCTGTTGTAACACCGTAGCCTGGACTTGATTTAGAAAATTCTGCTAAAAACAATGTTACGGCTTATATTAGGAATGGAAGACATAGTGACGAGTAACAAATTTAAAAAATAAAAATTGTTGAGCTATGAACTAAGTGCGTTACTTTTACATTAGCAGTTAACAGTGGTACGACACAGTTTTCAGTTTCAGTCATCAACAGAAAAAAAAGTCATATACAGTGTTTCAAACTCCAGTGATCACAGCAAAAGGAGATGTCTTAATGCATATACATATGAAAGGGACTACAGTGGTGGTACAGTAAATCGTTTGCTCTGTTTGAATATCTTTAAAATAATGTACAATAATTAGACAAAACTTGATCCCATCATAACCGCATACAAATGGAGAAATATGGTATACTGTAAAGGGACTGGGATGCATCATCTGCTTCCTCACACGCAGCTGCTTTCTATGAGAAAATGGTAGTCAGAGTACGGTGTAGATTTTCCTTCAGTGTCACAGCTCACTCTGTCACTCTGTTAACAAAAAAGAGTGTAAGAAAAACAGAATTTATTACTCACTTCAGACTTTACCAAAACAACCATGAACAGATTACAGAACGCAGAAGAGCATCCACGATGACTGTATGTTTTGGAGGACCAGGTTACTCACAGACAGGGAGACACGAAAGTGATAGGTGATGTCTTGGTAAGGCAGCACAGGCACCGACCACAAGTGATGAGTCCCCTTAGAGAGAAGCAGAAAGAACATAGGAATATCTCATTCAAAAAAATGAGAAAATTACAGTAATGTAGGAAATATTTTGTATAATATCAGTATTATATAATTAGGGCAACATCAACTGACAAAACAATGAAAAATATTTTCATTATATGAGAGATGAGGAATATATAAATGCCATTAAGTACCTTTGTTGATGTACTCTGTTCATTATAGAGCTGTGTTTCTGTGTGGTTGGGGCATAAACGTCCCTTGGTGGCTCCACATTGTCGTACCCACAAGCTGTTTGTAGACCTGTGTTGGTAAAGCTTTATTTTATCTTGGTCTTTTATTTCCTGATAATCTCCCAACAATATCTCGCATGTTGAACGTTGAAAATGTAAATGTGCAATTTGAAGCTTAATGTATGAGAAATTATTTCATGAGAAAGCAGCTACAGTAGTTCCATCCATTAGTTTGTAGTTAGTACCAAACCCCACAAGTCTTTCTAGGAAACGTAAAACATTACTATGAATTCATTTGTTTATAAATCAAAACTTTGCTATTGTTATTGCAGATGGTGTTTGCGTACTCACGTCATGTGTAACGTGATTTGTGACATGGAGGAATTTCTTTTTCCATGAAGTGATACCGTGTAGCTAGAGATGAGACAGAGAAAAGGTGCATTAACATGCAACATTAATAATGCAAAGTTGTAATGCACTGATAACGTAACACTCCAGATGATGAAGCGATACTGGATTGATAGTGACCATATTCCCAACTCCAGCCATGTTAGCAAAAAAAAATAAAAATAAATCCCTACAGTAGGGTTCAAAAACATCCAAGGCACAATAAAACGGCTCTTGTTTCTTTCTTTTTAGTGTTTACTTGCTTTTCATAGTGAAAATGTACACATAACTCTACATTAGAGTAACCTTTGTGTGTTTACCTGCAGCTTTTGGCTGTTGCACAGTTTTGCAGTTTGATTTCTTGGTTTGTCTCCATGATATATAAGCTACTGAGAGAGGGAGACGATTTCACTCCTGAAAAAAAGAGGGAATAAAATAGCATTAGACGCTAAACTAATAGCATTCCTTTGTACAGCATGCAGACAATTTTTGTTTGCCATCGTCAAACAAAAGGCTTTACTGTGTTTGCATACTGCATATTATGCGTGTCAAGAAAGTGCTCTGGCTGGGCTGTGATTTTTACCTCTTGTGTGCAGGCTGCGTTGTCTGCGTGGCAGTGGATGCTGCCCACCAGGAAGACGGTTAATGGCTCCCGCTCCATCTGTCTCTTCAGGGCTCGGCCTTTTGGACTTGGCAAAATAAATGGGTGCTGATGTGTGACTCAGACGGTTTCTGTTGTGATCTTTGTCCATTAGTCTGGACTTGGCCTTCTTGTTAATCAGGCCGGGTGTAGGAACTAGGCTGCTAAAAGCTAGAGAGGGAGAAATAATAAATGTGTATGGACATTCAGAAACAAGACTTTTTTCACATTACCAGAGACTTTGATACCTGGTGTGGATTGGTTGTTACTCATTGTTGAAACAGCAGCTGATTGGTTGTTTATGGCTGTGGTTGAACAGCAAGCTGCAGGAGTTTTGAGGAAACAGAATGAAATCAGATAAGCAAAACTATTCACACTACTACTTAACAGTGAAAGTTGATCCTGCTTGGTCATTTGATAAGAGCCTCCACTCACCTGGTGCAAGGGTAGTGGACAATGGAGTATCTGGACCCTTGCGGGAAGATCCCACTTCAGCTCTTGACCTGCATCAGATTCATTGGTACAGGAGGAGGACATGGTTTAGTTCAAGTAATGATACACTTAATGTAAAAGACAGTTTAAGAATGCTTAGATATGTGACTCATGATCTCCTTTCAGACAGAACAAAAGAAACGCCCTACTAAGCAATCAAAGATAAGACTGAAAGAGCAGATCAGGAAATTTGAGTAGTAGGACTGGGTGTTGATTGTGTACCATGGGCAGACAGGTGGACAGACAGTTATAGTGGCAGTGAAGATGGGCATCCAAGAGATGTAGAGAACACAGGAAGGAACATAGCTACAGAAAGCAGGGACAGATTATATAGAAAAGCATTAACAAAGAAGTGAAAAATGAATTTCATTTCACTACAAGGTGTTTGTGTGTTAAAAACACATACCCATCTTTCTCAGTGACATCTCCTCTGTGGTGAAGAGTGAGTACATAAAGGACAGACATGGAAATGACACTGTGGACAAATAAAGATCCAATAAATCAACATCATCATATCATGTATCCGTTTTTTATTGGCCCACTCATAGACAATATAAAAAAGATGGGCGTTGCATCTGCTGTTTGACTGGTTTAAAAACATTCGCATTGTTTATAATGGTCAGCAGGGGGCGACTCCTTTTGTTGCAGCAAGAAGTACAGTTACATAGAAATTTATCAGAAAATGGCTCTTTTTCTCACTTAATTTATGAACTTGGTAAACATTTTGAGTTTATCATCTCAGTTGGTAGTTTCAACTCTGTTTTGATTCAGTCTTATTTGGTTTGAGTGAAATACTTTTAGAGTAAAATACATGACAAAGCGAAGTATACTTTAAGGTATAGCGTATTAAATCACTGTAATAAGAGCATGCATTTTTCAGAGAGATCCACCACTTGCTTGTGATGTTTAGAAAAAGGGGGAAAAAACAGCCAAAATTCTCAACTTGAGGCATAAAGTTGGGGCTTGAACAAATGGATGATGAATGGTGTCTATTTCCATCTTTTAAATATAGTCTAGGGTTTAATGTCCCCTCACCAAACACATTATCTCCTCTAACCTGAAAGCCATGACCACAACCAGTGCCAGGATGGTTCCCTGCATGAACTTCTGACTGATGCAGCCCTGATCTGGAGGTAAATTCTGCAATAAGCAGATCAGATGTAATTAAATGAGCACATTTTACTTAAAAAAAAAGAACAATAACAACAATAACGAAGGGAGAAAAAAAACACTAGTATCATCACGCACCTTGCTTCCTGGTTTGACTGTCTTTTTCTTTAGTGGGCCACTTCCTGTCCTGCTAAAATAACTTCCTGACTGGCTACATTAACAAGAAAAACACAAGTAATTTCTTTAACCTTTTTACGGTCATACTGTCATTGTGTGATAATGTGTAAATGAATTTTTCTTACCTGACCGTGCCCCCGCTCACGGTGCTCTTCATGCTGTCAAAGCGACGCAGTTTGGCCAGTTTGCGGCTCCAACGCTCCAGCTCATCGATACGAGTTTCCAGGTTGTCCGTCAGCTTACACAGCTCCTTCACCGCTCCGACGTTCTCCATAAAGATACGCTCCTTTGAAATTAGAGGAAGCAATCAGAGTTGATGGTAATGACTTTGAGCACGGTACTGTATGCATGCCTGAACTTTCATTACCTTGTTGACAACTAATAGGTTGGAAATAGTTTCTCCATTTGCACACACCACATCACCCCCCTCTTTCACTGCCTCAGGCAAAATTTGTTGAACCTCTTGAGCAATCACTCCTGCAGAAGGATACACCAAGCAAGCCCTCACAGATTAATGCAGGATATACTTAACAATGGACTTATACTAAATGAAGACATTGAGATGATAGCATGATATACTGTACAAACAAATGAGATGCTGAAATGCAAGATTTAAACTTGTACAGTTTTTTTTATGAAGTTGTTACCAGTCTCTGCAGTGTTCTCTATGCCCACGGTGGCAGCAAACTCAGGCTTGTATTGATAATGGACCAGCCTCATCTGAGAAATCCGTTTTAAATTGTCTGTGGTGTCGACCTACACGCAGACAGAATGTGCAGATGGTATGAAAACACAACGCTAACGTTGCAGATGAAGAATACAACATGACATGACTTGGATGGCATGATTCACGATGGTGTGCTGAAAACACACAATGACACGCTGAGAGTTTTGAGGCACACATGTACTGTGAGTGCCATCCTGACCTCCTGGACATTTTCTTTGGCCCTGATGTCAGATGGGTGCACAAGGGAACCCATGACCTTCAGGTTGCCATGGACAACGAGGGCCTCGTCCGGTCTGTCTGTATTGACACCGACTCTCCCGTGGTGGTAGACAGAGTCTGGCAGTTGTCCACGCTGCCACAGCACCTCGTTGTCGCTTTCAAACTGGCCTGGGTTGGATGCCTGTCGCAGAGAAGCAAAGAAGGAGATACAAAGAAAACCTGTGATTGGGATTTTGAAAATGTTATAATAAAAAAAGCTTTTTTTAAAGATAGGTGCAATGCTCCAAAAAACAGGTTGACATTTAGGAATATATGCTTATTTGCTTTCCCGCAAACAAGATAAGAAGATCCAAGCAGACATTTTCTAAGTGAGTCATTATAAAATGATGACTCTGCCTTACAACTATAAACACTTTTCATTTGTTTACATGGGCAGGCGACACATCATACAAACAACCAAAAGTAACCGAGCTGTTCCAGTTCTGTATTGCTGCTATGCTAGGCTAAGCTAAGCTAACCGGCATTACCGTGCAGAGATGTGTAACATCTTCTCATCTTGCTTTTTGCAAGAAAGCAGACAAGCTTATTTAGTGTTTAATAAGTCATTGTCTAACAATAAGCAAATGTACGTGTCACAGTCAAAAAGCTCTTCTAATATTTGCTATCATACTTTGTAATCATATGCTTTACAAATCTACCCAGATAGCATACATATTAGATATGTCAGGATTACCTTTGCCACTTATAAGTCAATTATATCAGTGTCAAATGTTGTAATGGCCTGATGTGCCTACGGTCTGGCTCATATACAGTGTTGTGCAAAAGTCTCAAGCCACCCCTCATTTTTTATATTTTTGCTCTCTGTCAAGATGGACCCATTCTGCTTCAATAATACTGAGATTCAGACTCTGGGGAGGTCAATTCATGACAGACTGTGATCGTGGTCATGCTGAAAAAAGAAGCCAGTCAGAGGCTTTCTAGATGGTATTGCATGGCAGATCAAAATCAGAGAGTTTTCTGCATTCATACTTCCATCAATTTTGACAAGATCCCCAACAGCGCTTTCTGAAATGCAGCCCCAAACCATGAGTTTGGAACATATTGCTGAAGATTTAAAGATTCACCACTCCATCAGACCTGTTGCCATTGATTTTTAGTCCAGGTCTTGTGTAGTTTAGCGTACCTCAACCTTTTCTCCCAGCTTCCCTTCCCTAAGAAGGCTTCTTGACATCTTTTTACTGGGGTCATTTCTGGTCAGGCTTTAGTAAACAGTAGATGGATCAGTATATTTTTCTAAGGACGTGACTTTAAGACACTGTTTATATGCTCGAGACCTGCAACTTATTGTTTTGTCCTACAATTGTGCAGTTTTCATACATTTTTAAGAACACGCTCCACACCATGCTGAGATGTGCCAAGTTTTTGTCTCATAGCTCTGTGGAAATCACCTTGTTGGTGCAAAAATGCTATTTTAACCCCATCAAACTATGTTATTTTTGGCATTTTTTGTAAAATTGAGTGAAGAAATAGAAACAAATGATCTGTTTGGTAGTGAGTGCCTAAAGATACAATTTAAAATTGACACACCACCGGATCTTCCCTTCAGTTAGGTGATTTTTTTTAACACGTTATATGTATGTGTGTGGCTTTACAAAAAAAATATATTATTCTGAAAATATCAGGTACAAAGACTCGAACAAAAATGAGGGGGGAAAAAAGCCAATGTCATAAGAATGCTCAAGACCACTGTCACAAACTGGGTAAAAGTAGGTGATAAGGAGAGAGTTTAAATATATTAAAATATAAAATGACGTAATAAACATAACCTAATCAAAACTTCATCAATAGGTTGTGTCAGGTGGAGTAGAAGAGAGACTGAGCAGTTCATCTGGGCCAGCTTTTATAGCCTGCAAGACACAGGTACCCTGCATTAGCTGATGGTTCTCCCATGGCAGCCAATCAACAGCAAGCCATGGCTTTCATGAGTGTGGGAGCGTCATAACAACCACTTTAAAAAAATTACAAGAAAGTCTGTCTCTTTGGAAGCAAAATATAATGAAATGAGGGTTACTGTTTAAGGTGTGGCTGAATTGAGATAGCAACGCTCATCACTGTCAGTAAAGGCTAAACGTGAACCACAAGAGAACCACATTGTAAGCAAATATTGCTATCTGAGTAGGTTAATGACAACACTGTCACTGTCCAGCAAAAACAATTGTTTTCGAAATTTGGGGTTTTTAACATTTTAGATACATTCAAAAGATATAAAACGTGATGAATTTAAAATGCAAGCATAAATCCAGACTGTTGTACTTAGTTCATGAATAGTAGGTTTTTAAAAAAGATATACAGTTGTTACAAGACAGTAACAATGTGCTTTGTTTCATAATATGAACTCTTCTAAACAAAAGTATTTGAGGTGTAATGAAGATTACAGGCATGCAGATAAAACTAATGGAAAGAACAGAAAAGAGAGAAGATGATGTGAGAAATAGTGTATTACAGAAAGGTGTGCATAGCAGACAAAGAGTAAGGTGTCACATTCACAAGGGATATGATTGTTGTAGGAAGCAGACAGACATGGCCAGACGTTACCCTGACGATGATCCTCTCAGACACATGAGCAGCCACAGTGTAGCTCTGATTGTGGGACTGTGCATGGAGCGCCACCACCAGCATGAAATACCTGGAAAGGCAGAATAATCCGAGGTAGATGTGACTACCCGAACTTGGCCTGTGAGCAAAGCGTATGGTATTTTTATGTGCAGTGGCTTTTCACCTCTGATCAGGGTTTGGCTTGCCCTTCTTTCTCATGTTATTTGCTGTGGTCTCGCTAAAATGGAGCCGTCCCACTGTGACCTTAGTGACCTGATCTGAAGGCAAAGTGACACTGAAAGAGACAAAAATCAAGAGATTATTTAAAAATGAAAAAACAAAACCACTACAGCTATTTACTGTTTCTCAATTAAAAACCTCAAACTCACAGGACTGGCTTGAAAGGTCTCTTGCTGCGGTCGGACTGCGACTGCTCCACACTGATGGACTGATTCATGGCTTCCACCTGGCAGTGAAGGTAGAAATAACCCATGCAGTCAATATACTACAGAACTAATAAATACTATAGCCAGTCACAATACTGCTGCCTCGATGTTGCCTTCACCTTTACTCCATTAAGTTTGAGATAAAAACAATCAATGGGCTGCAGTCCTTCGCTTGTCTTGACGTACTTGGGATCTCCAAGCATGCCGATGTATACCGTGACCTGAAAATGGTTCTTCTTCTGGCAAACAAAAGCATCATCAGCTAAGGAGAAGTTGAAGCCTTTGTCAGCGTCAACACGGTAGGTTGGCATCGGGCTAAAAGCAGGGAAAGAGAAAGCATCTTAACACTAGGAACACACAGGAAACTTCATAGTTTCTGTATTTTTATCACTAAAGATAAAGACATGCACGTGGATTTATCTGTCCTTAACATTAATTTTAAATCAATTACACTGTAGCCTAATAAAATTGGTGTATATTTGAGATTCCTAAAAGATCTGAATAAAAAAAAAGAACTTCATAATAAATGAAAAGACTCTTTCTTTGTCTTTCTTCTCTGTTTTAAGTAGGCATGGCGTTCTAAAAGTTGTGATGGTCAACCAGGTGGTTTTGATAACATATCTGAAAGGTCTAGTGAGTTCATTCTAACCCTCCTCCCTACCTATATTTCTTTTTATTTTGGCACTGTGAGTGCATAAGAAGGTGCACGCTAATTTTTTTTCCCTATACCCCCTCCTCACGTTGCCTTTCTAAGCCGAAACCCTGTGCTCGTCACTCCCCCGCACAGCTCACCACTGAGGAATTTAGAGGCCTTTTTTGCAACACTCCTATTCCTTTGGCACTCCCGCTATACACTTTGTTCACATTATCCATTTAACTAATTAAGACTCCTCTCATTTTTGAGCCTCTGTGGGGGTATTTCTGCTCTTTTCGTTCCAAATAAACATTACAACGTGTGCAAGTGAACTTCCACCCACAGCTCTTTGCAGTTGGCATCATATAGCAGCGTCCACTTGTTCTGCTGGTGAGGTTGCCACTTAATGCACTGATAATTTGGGTCCAGGTAGGCATTGTCTGCATCCTGCATTAAACCTGTGAAAAACAGTTTGAAATGTGGGCTATTAAAGGGTGACCAAGGAGTGTTAATAATATTCATATCTGTTCTGTAAGCGTCTTTATCTGTGTTAGAGTTTAAGGGCAGCGGAGAGAAGGTGAAGTAGTAGAGGTGAGGAAGGGGGGAAAAGAAGATGCCTGCCTACCTGGTTCTTGTTTGATGATACCTGTGAGGATTTGGGAATTCAGGGTGCTGTTCGGAGAGTCAGAGTGCTTCCTCTTCTTCGCTTGATGAACAGGAACGCTGCTGTGAGAGAAAGAAATTGTAAAGATTAGCCATCATTCTCTCTGGGCAATGCAATCCCCCCCCAACTCCTCAACCCTGTGCATCGTCATGACTCACTCTTGACCCTGAGGGTGCTGAAGTAACTGATGAAGCATCTGCGTCTGCTGCATGTCTCCACTTCCGCTTGCAGCCGGTCCAATGGCGTACTGGGATATCATGGGCTCAGGCTTCAGGTACATGTCCCGATGCATGCTGGGATAGTGCCCGTGTGGTGGGAGAGGCGGCGTTGGAGTCATGTGGCACATGTTCTCTGGAGTCATGGTCCTGATCATGTGAGGATCTAAAAAAAACCCATTGGGAAAGGAGAATTATGGTTACATTGTTCTACAAACTGTCGGCCCTTGTGGCTCCTTTTTCACACTCAGAATGTAAATTTCCTCCTACATATCAATCCTCCTGTTTTGCATTTCTTTCTGTAGTTTATTCTGCTGTCCTCCAACCTTGGCTAAAGGTCTTTTTCTATTGTTTCAAACTGAAGGGGTGCCCATCAGATAACACCATTCCACACCTTTTTACTAATACCAACACAGGTGTTTGAGCGGCATAGAAATGTGACTTTGGGCACGGCCGGTATTCAGCTTGTACGCTGAACTGAAAAGTGCACCTGAAATGAACGTGTTCAGAAAATGTAGAATATTAAAACATTAATAAATACCAGACACCAGCTTCCTTTAGTGTCTTGTTAGGTATCGATTTGTTTGCAAATGAACTCGAGTTTCTGCTTGTTCAAACACACCAAACTGATGACTAACAGATATTGACTCAGAGAAGTTTAACCTGTGTAAACCTTTCATATTTTCTCCCGCTTTCTTTGATTTAAAGCACCACTTCTTTTCCTTATTATTGGAGCTCGTTTGACTTTTCTCTTTTTAAGGAGAGAAAAAAAAACCACTTGTTACTCACCATTCACCTGTTGGGGAGAGTACGGTTCTGAGCTGGAGTCTGGGGGTGACTCAGGTAGTGTCCTAATAAACAAATATAAAAACAAATAAGGTAGTAGATGTTACCCTCACAAACTAACAATAGCAAGATTTTACAATCAGAGCTATATTTAAAATTCTACCGTGCTAGAAATCGTCCCCATGCATTCTTCTTGTTTTCTAACTGCCATTATATCTAAGGCAGAACCTGGGATCACTCTCATGTACAAGCCCTTTACACGAGATGTGTGCGTCTGAATTTTTTTTGCAGGACGTAATTTGACTCTCTTTCTCTCTGGCTGTTATCAGTCTCCCTCCCCCTCTTGAGCGTCTGAAGCTTTATTTGTTCAAATGACGCTTGATTAAGTATTGATTGCATAATGGAGCTGTAGGTTGTGAGGTGCCAAGAGCATCTAGGATCTGCACTCCTTTTCATCAACTCACGTTATGTTTTGTGTCCTCCCTGTACCTCTATCCATCTAACGCCATGCTATTGTGCTCACCCTGGAGCGTAATGGCCCCTGTGCTCAGGTTTGACGTGAGCCTGCTGCTGTTGCTGGTGTTGCTGCTGCTGTTGCTGTGCCAGACAGGGGTAGCCGTGTCGGAGGCCCAGCGATGGACCTGGGGGGTAGGCGTTCTGGCAGCTAGGGGGCCCAGGTGGAGGGGCTCCTTGGCGTAGTGGAATAGGGGGGCTCACACCACACACCAACCCTCCAGAGGAGGACACTCCTGCTTGGGGAGATGAATAATTTGGTCCTGGGGTGCTGTGGACCTCTGAGAAACAGCTGGGAGAAAAGAAGAAGAAAAAGGGATTAGCCTTATCAGGAAAAACAAATTCCTTTGTAACAACATGATCTGATGTGGTTGGCGCATGTTGTTTTGACGTTGCTGGGTTGGTTCAGAGTCCCTACTGACATGTCAGCACTATCGTCCTCCTTGCTGATGTACTCTTCCAGGATACTGGTGTCAATGTTGGCTGGTTCCAGAGAGCTGGTAATATCATGACCTGTGGTGAAGGGAGGGTTGGGAACATAGAGGGGAGATAGAGAGCATCTGGGGATTAGCAAAAGGAGTCTTTCAGCAACTTCACTCAGTGCCACGAGAGTTGCGGTTTCCACATAAGCCTGTGTTGTAACCATTCCCTATCTAAAAACATAACACAAAACGAACATTAAAACATATTATAAACTCAGTAGAGCATGTGGTATTCAACACATTCATGGATTAAAAGGTCGTTATGTTTTCTTGAACATATAATTGAAAATCGTGGAAAAAGAAGAGCTCTGATTGGCTTTTAAACAATTTAAACATCATCATTTCAGGAGTGAGCAACTAGGATCTGGTAGTTATCATTACATGCTTATGATTCAGTGCCACTAAGTGGTTACACATATAGACTGGAATGGTAAATGGATAGCATGTTTCTAATCTTACGCAAAGCAACTGGAATCACTTCACGTCACCGTTTCAAGCTTGGACAAAATCCTCAGAATTTTTTTTTTTTTCTAAACAGGGAAAAATTCTAATTTTGCTTAAGCATATAAAATCAAAGGTTTATTTGTTTAAATAATTAATCTTTAATGCAAACTGAATGTGTACAAATCAAGTAAATTTAATTTAACCAGACTGCATTAAATTGAATGTTTAATATTGTACTTCTGTAATGAAATTACATGGAAAATTTACATGCAATCAAAATTTTGGGCGTACACTTGCTTGAGTATGACTGCAGGATTTTATTGTCAGTATTTTTCCTTCTTTGTTGAAATTTAAGTTCATCTTAAAGGTGAGTTAGAAACACATTTTCAATCATTTCCAAATCCTTATTCCTTATTCCAACCCTGCGGCATTTTTACCCTTTGAGAGGCAAAGCCTCACAAATCCCAAACACATGACCCCACCTAATCTTTAAAATGCCAATATGTAGGACGAGCACATTCTTATGGATATATTTAGAAAAGAGTAAACCAGGTTATAAAAACTGGCATTTACTATGTCAAACAGAACATTCATCTCGAGTGTTACACGAAGGTGAGACTTTCGCTAAAGCTGTCACTAAAATTGTCCCAAACTGTGCTGGGCACAGTGTGGTTGGGAGGGTGGCTGGTATAGTGGGTGGTCAGTGAACCTCAGACTTTCTTTCTCTTGCTCATTCTCTCTCTTTCTTTCACCCCCCCCCCCCCACCCTAACCCACACACACACACACACACACACGCACTCACACACTCTCACACATACTCTTCCTCTGATAGATTAAGCAGCTACTCAGTTGGGAATGCAAGGAATTTTTGTGTTAACATTGGAAAATGTTTCTCACTTTCCTTTTAAAATAAAAACATCTACTAACTTCGTTCAGTTTACCTGAAACCAAACAGAAAGGTCGCTTTATAGTACTCGTGCCACAGTTTCTCTGAACCCACTTTAAACATTTTGACTCACCACCACAAACAGTTTATTAGACAACATTGTATTTTGAATAATATGTAAACACCCCAAAGTGTACAGCAAAAAAAAAAAGTCTTAATCATTAAGGCAACAGACTAAACCGCTGGTCTCAAGCTAATCAAATAAAATTCGACAGTTTGACATCATAAATCCTTATGGTGCACTATTTATGATGTAAACTGTCTTGTTTTCACTGGAAAGAAACAGATGGTGAATGTCTCCTAATACATGCCAGTGCAAAGGGAGAAAAGCAGGATGGTTCCCCTTAAATAAGATCCAGATGTGCACCCCACCCAAAGAGGCAGTAAATTTGAGCTGGCAGGACTGATAAGAAAAAATTGAGAGATAGAGGGAGAGGGGAGGGCAGATAGATGGAGGCTAAGGAGAAAGGGGGGAGAGGGGGGCAGGATGGGCAGAATGCAAGTTTAATGTCTAAGGGTTCTAGCTATAGCGGGAAAACAGAGAGGAAAACTGAAGGGAAAATATGAGACAGACCATCTTTCTGCCCAGTAGAAACCGATCCCTACCAAACAGAGATGCGACTTAAATGTATTTATTGAATTATGACTTTGTCTCTAACATAACATTTATGGACTTCAATTACTTAAATCTGCAGTTATTAGATTTCTTTTTCACTCAGCAGAGATGGAAATAGTTCAGGAATACAATAGTTGGATAATGTCAGCTTTTAGGGTGGCATAGCAAAAGCCCGTGGGCAATTTGAAAAATCATTGTGGCCGGTTAGATAATGTAGAGCTAATATTTGCTCTCTTTCTGTTTTGGTCTCTACCAACTCTTTAGTTCCTCCACTTTCACTGAAAGTCTTTGTGTTAAAAAACAGAACAAAAAACAGCTATCTGCTCCAGCTGACAACAGTAAAGCAGTGGAAGAACAGCTAAACAGTGAAATCTCACAGGGTTAAAGGGAGCTATATGTTTCAACCTTGTTTGTCCATATAAGCAGCGACTTTAGAAAATAAATGGAAAATCACAGTTAGCTCCATTTATCACTGTGTTGAGAAGAAGGTAAGAGTAAAATCTTTGCAACATGCGATTCAAACCTGATACAACGAATGTCAGAAACCACAAAATGACATAAAAATCAAATGACTGTGACTTAAATAAAGACTGGACACCTGATAGAGACACTAGTACAACAGCACAGGTCTAAATATTGGGGCTAAAGCAAGAGTAAAGTTCAGTTATCGTCAGACGAGGATGTCAGGAATTGGAATACACTTTCACTGTTGCAACTTTACCCCATCACTTTGTGTATTACTACTAATAAAAAATGCACCGATTATTAAATCACTTTCTCTTCAGTTGTTGTGAACTGGATGTATACATTTCCCTGTCCTCCATGTTTTTCGTTGTCCAGCTGTGCTCAGTGAGGAACAGTGAAGTGATTGTCAGTCCAACTTCGATACAGACTCGCCCTTTGAGAGATTAGGGGCTGAGAGGGGTGTATGTGTGTGTGTGTGCCTGTGTGAGTACGCATACGCGTGCACATGTGAACACGCACTTGTTTTTATGCTCATGAGTGTGTGTGTTTTGCCACCATTTCAATGCCTTGCTTGTAAAGACAGAGGACTGAGTGTGGGAGAGCTTGTTAATCACAGTTTCACTCATAGCATTTGGTTAAACGCACAAATTAAATTTTTCTTTCCATTTTTTTTTTTTTTTTTTTTTTTAAATTATACCTCCCAAGCTGCATCGGCATCACTTCCCTGTGTAAAATAGGACAGTGGCCTTGGCTGAGGTTGTGCTAAGTCAAAGCATCATGAAGTTAGAATCCCGAGTCACATGACCTCTTCAGTTAAAGTGTCATGTTACCCAGGTGTTTTGTTTTTGGCATCACATCAAGGTTATTCATCATCCTCTTGGGTCACGGTCTTAACATCTTTCCAAACTATACATTTATCATCAACAGTGTGAATCGACTGGGCTGTTTTTCTATTACATGCAACATCTAGATCCTTGAACAGAGATTCCTCCTCAGTTTTTCCCTTCTTTTTCCCTAAACGGAGGGCTCAAGGGCACCACTTCCAATTGAAGGACACATATATAAACTATTATCAAGGTTAATGACAGTTAAGAAAAAAAGCAAACACAAAAAAAACAATTCTAATCTTCAACAAATTTTCTAAACGTTATTGATTTTTGCATCCAAATGAGATTTGCATGCGCTTGCATGAACATGTTAATAATTAAACACTTAGTGAGTATCTTAACTAAGAGTGAACAAAGTCCACCTGATTAGCAAACAGTTGGACTACAGTGAACTTGGCCGCACATACGCACACCAAGAACACAACGCACGATTAACCAACAATAATAATTACAGTAAAAAAAACAAAAAACAAACTTTTTTTAACGAGCATTAAAGTTATATTTGTAGAAAGTATTCATTGCTAGAGTCTGGATTTGGGATTTCATTGATATATAAGCCTGCTTTTAACAAAAAGGTTCTCTATTTATCTGTTTTTCACCGTCCCATTTGAACTAGCCCCCTCCCTGTAAAAATCTATAAAAAAAACCTGATGCATTCAGATAATGTCAATTTCATCCACGCGCCTAACAATAACTCAGCTGCTCTCAAAAATGCAGCTCAACTAGAGACATGGGGATAGCACCTACAGATTACAGTTAATGTGTGAAATCATCAGTAGAAGGTGTTAGACTAGCTGGACATAACTCTAAGGTTACTGGTCTTCTCTATTTGTTTACATGACAGAATTACCATTAAAAGAGTGCAGAGCATCCCTTGGACACAGATATTATTGAGTGAGATGAACAGAAAGCCCCCTCGTTGGGTGCAGACTAACAAGTTGAATCTAGACAGAAACAGAGCGGACAGAGCGGCTCAGAGTACCTGCACGTAGCCAAAGCATGTTGAAGTCCTTGAGTTGAAAACACCTGAAACAGAAGATGAGAAGAACAATTCCTGTCTATTTTTCACATGTTTCCCTACTCGGGCTAAAAAACCTTTCTCCTGCAGACCTGAAAGCCGTAGATTAGAGTACCTAAATGTGTGTGTGTGTGTCATACTGTGTATATGTTCACGTGTGTGTGTGAGAAAGGCTGTTATAATGAGGATTATTTCCCAGTCATGAGAAAAGGCTGTACCAGGCTACCACACACAGCCCTTGTCGCATACAAGCACTGGTCGCACCGGTGGACCTGGCTCAGGAGATTATAGGAGTAACACGGCTGGGACCGGGACACAGAGAGAGAGGCTGGAAAGCAGCGAAACACTGCAACTGTGAGGTCGAGGGTCAGCGCAAGACAGAGCTACAGAGCATGGCGAAACAAAGAGGGAGAAGACACTGAAAAGGGGAAAAAAATAGAGGAATAAAGATAAGATGCGGAGCAACGTGTAGCAGATGATGAAAAAAAAAAAGGTTTTCTTATGATAACGCGTTTAGACACAGAGAAGTAAAGAAGACCTCAGTTATTGCTTACTAATCAAATATGGAAGATGCAGTCTAAACATCCAATAAGAAGCAGAGTCTTCACAGCAAATTTGGTCTGTTAACACTATCTGTTACCTGCCTGCAAATTATTGCACACAAACATGAACTTAATCTCCTGATGTCGAGTGGAGCCGTAAACAACATTCGCTACCTGAGGATTAGTGGGATGGCAGTTTGAAGTGAAGGGAGTGGGGCGGGACAATGAAAAATAGAACCCACTTGTAAGCGCAGTAAGCCTGGCTGCTCAAAAACAATAAACTCCTCAACCAGCATTTCATTGCTAAATCCATGAATCAGAGGAACCATCTAAGTGACAGCCTTCTTATGCATTACTCACCGTGACTGTGGGAGTACTGCGGGACTTAGTAACCCAGGTCATGGATTGCTCTTGAACCAAGAAAATTATTAATCCACCTTTAGACTTGTTAAGTGGTTATAGGCTCAAAGATTGTTTTTTTTTCATTATTTATTTCTGGCAGGTACAGAAATAACAGCATCCTCCATCTGCATGGGAATTTGCTGGGTTTCTTTATTTTTTGTGACTGTAGACTGGATATCTTTGCGTGATTGTGCTGCCTCTTTGTGTCATTTTGAAAAGAAAGTATTGAATCTTTTAATTGGGAAAATATTTTACAAAAAATGATTTGATGAGTAAGGTAGGCGTCACTGATTCCTCTGTGTAGGTGCAGCTACACAGGCCCGCTAACACGCCTTGTAACGTCAACTAGATCCACACTTTTTTTCCTCCCCACCATATTTCGAACTCATTTTGAGGCTGGAAAATCTCACACAGATGATTCAACCAAGACAACCAACCCAAGACAACAGCAACAAATGTTACTGTTAAACGTTGCGCTCACACACGGCTCGACTTTGAGTCACTATAGTGAGTCAGAGAGGAGAAGGTCAAGTTTTGAGGGGGTTGGTGCTTTCGTTGGGTTTTCCCTCAACCCAGCCAGTCTCTCTCCACCCTGAGCCTGCACTATCTCACCTCCTCGCCCTGTCTGCTAACTGTCACTCTAATGGAGTCAGAGAGAAAGAGAGCGAGAGGCCAAATACCCGAGGAGAAACACCAGTCTCACCTCATTGCGTTTAACAGCTACCAGGGCTATGTCAGGAATGTACATTAAAGTGAATGTATACATATTTCACCATTACAACAGTTTACCTGGTGCTGAAATCCATTATAGAGCTGTGTGTGCGTGCGCGTCTGTTTGTGTTTCAGGCCCCAGCTTAATTATCTCATGTATTCAGATTTGCAGATTTTCGACTTTCACTCCACTTTAAAGTCAAATCTTCAATTCAATATCAGACGAACACTTGTGGCATCAAATCATAAGGGGTAGTTAGGAGAAAGAGGACAATAAGCACGTACTTTATACTTCTCATGGACAAGTTGACATTTTAGCCCAAGCGAGAGCGGCTGAAATAAAGCCAAAGTAAGAACATCTCTCTTACTCCCAAAGTAAGAATGTAAACACACTAAATTCCTCTCAGAATGGCGAGAAACCTCTGACAGTCATGGATGGCTGTGTATATTTAAGTCAGCACTAAGTGTGTACTATAATAAAGTGCTAAGCCTCTTCACAGATAGCTTGTCATGTAGAGTGTTTTTGTATACGTGCACCTGACGCTGCCTGGAAAAGTTATTTATTCAATTAAAAAACAAACAAACAAATTGGTAAAGTGTGAATTTGTTATGTTGACTTATTTTTTTTCCTTCTGTTGTGTTTTTTCCTTCTGTTGTGTTTCTTTTTTTTTGGTCTTCATTGTTCTTTTATTATTTACACAAATTACACAGTCACTCAATACACAGGGAAACTCTTGTAAATTGAATAATGGGGTTTTCTTGTGCCACATGTGATGAGAAATTTCAGAGAAGAAAAAAGGCTCATGAAGTCAGGCAATTACTCAAATTGCGACTGAATAATTGAACTCAAGACAGGCAGCTCAACCGAGGACGTCAACGTCACAGCAGAAACCAAACAAAGAGAAACATCAGTTAGGAAAATAAAGTCTACCTGCTGAAATTACACGAAATACAAGTCTGAAGACTGATTTTGTCCAAAGCCTTGCAGCATAACTGCTGGCTAACGTGACACATTTGTTTGCAACATGATGATCGCGTCTCTAACACCAACAACACACACACCGTGCCTGCAGCACATTTACAAAACACAACATTTATCTTCACTTGAATTCCTACCCTTTCAACCCTCAACCCCACCCTCCTCCAACTCATTTTTTGCTCTTAGGATTCCCAGTTTTACTTGATCTGTTCCCCATCACCAGCACTTTTGCCCCCACCTCCTCACCCACCGACCCACTCTCCCCGAACCCGTTAACCCTCCTGAATTTTAACAATATAAGTATTATTTTTTAGGAGGGCAGCAAATAGGAAATATTTACTGTGAAAGAGAAACTTTCTCATATGACCACCCAGTCTATCATCTCATGTTAACCACCTGCCGTATCCGGTAAATTACGGATTACACTGATGCTGTGCGTAAAAGTGGAATTAACAAAAAGAAATATTCAAAAACAGATCGGCGCTTATTTTCTTCACGAAATCCAGTTTTCTAGAAGTAAGGTCGGGTTATATAAATTTAAAAAGACCACTTTTCTCTGAAGTTTTAAGAAGAAACTTTATAATAATCAGAAAGTCTTACCTTCAAAAAATCTCTGTAACGCTTCTGTTTCATCTACCACGTCCTGGTCCATCCTAGCGGGTCCCACATAAAAAATCCATGAAAGTCTCCCCTTTTCCGAACGAAATCAATTCGGATCGGGGAAACATTCACACGAACATCCCGGACTCTAATTTACAATTATCGCGACTTTTTTTTCTACTTGCGCTTTAATCCACCGTTTGCGAAGAACTTCTTTCCTCCTGTTCAGATAATCAAACCTTGGCACTGGATTAATATTCTGTATGTTCTTCGCCGTTTCAGCTGAATATAACTTTAAAGCTTTAGTCTCGGTCGATTTGTTTTTTTCAATTAAATTGTCACTAAAAGTCTCTGTAAGAAAATCATTAGAAACGTCCCTTTAGTCGCGCCTTCCCTTCAGCTCCCACACGCTTCATAGTAATGTTTGGTTTGCGTTCTTAAAAGCGATCTGCAGCCTCCTGGGGGACACTGGGAGAAAAAAGTCGACGGTTAAATGAAAAGTTAGAAAAGAATTAAAAAGGGTTAAAGTTGACTCCCTCAGGTTGAGTCTCTTCCTCCTTTGCCTCTCCCTCTCAGACAGGATGTGAGCAGCAGAGTCGGAGGAGAGGAGCTGAGGCAGGTGAGGGATGTGCTGCTGCGAACATCCCAGGGGAAAAAAAACTTTAAAGTTTCTGTGAGGACCCAGAGACTCTGTGGTCTGTCTTTACAGATAGTTTCAATATGAATTTGGCATTGCTTCACTCTTATTATCCTTATTTTGTTTTAACTTGGAGTTTTCTTTTAGTTTCACTATCCCTTTACAAAACAACTGATTATTTCCTTTAACTAGATCTTATTTTTATTTATTTCGTTTCGTTTATAATGCTCCTAAACAAGTTATGGGCAATAACTTTAAACAAATCTGTTGTCATTTTATTTTTGCCACTTTCTTTTTCTGTGTGTAAAACTTTTTACAGAATCATAAAGATTTACTCTTTCTAATAGTGGGCTGGCAGGTACTGTTAATCATATTATAATCTCTAAACTAAATCTATAATTTGTGATTTTGGGGAAAAAAATAAATAGAACTGACTAGACTGAGAAAACACCTTTTTTTCCATGATCACAAACAGCACGCAGCTCAGAGAGGGCCAGTCCGGAACTTGATCAGCACAGTTTAAAGTTCGCTTTTAGCAGGAGATGATTTATGATCCCCAAAATAAACATTTTCTCACTCATTTCATGTAATAAAAACATTTGTGAAACTTTGACCTGGAGTCAGTTTCGTGGTTTAAACGACTTCTTTTTGAATTCCTGAGCTTAAACGAGCAGCAACAGGAGTGTTTTGTGTCAAAGCTTCCCAAGGGGAGGATTTGAAGGAATGATCCATTTCTCTCAACCTTATCAGCTGCATCCCACCCCCCCCTCCCCCTTATAACAATGCCACTGTGTGCAGCCCCCGCTGCCTTGACGCCCACCCCCCCCCCCGTTCCCCCACATGTGAGATGCCGTTGTGTTGTCTTGTTCCCCCACAGCTGGACCATCTCCCTCTCCACCCCTTCACCCCTCTGCTTTTCCTCCATTCAACCACAACAACGCCTCCGTTCTTCCAGCCACACTATGCAGATTGTTTCAGAGGACAAGCAAGAAAGAGAAACAGATAGAGGCTGCGGAGGACAATGAAACAGCTGGCTATGTTAAAGCAGTTCATTTTGGTATTCTGTATGTCTTATCTCATATAGCTTGCGAACTGTATGTGTGTGTGAATGAGTGTGCCGCACACATGCACAAATCTTACATGTTGTGGCGAAATAAACCCTGCGAACAAAGACATATGGAGACTTTGGAGTGTGGTTAAGTGTGGGGTGAGGTTTTTTTTTATCATGTCTTCCTTAGCAACAAAAATAATAAATACTGAAGTTATCAGTTAAAAACAAATGACAAATTATATCCTGATACTCCAAATTTAAAAACTTTGTTGGCAGACTGTTCTGTGACCTGCGTTCCAACTCTCACCCGGTTTACTGATGGACTGTTTAGCCACTTGGAACAAATGAACAAAACAGAATCAATTTGAACTTTTTATAGCCTAATAATCAAGTGAGCAATCAGTGACCTAATTAAAATCCAGCATCTATGGACTCCATTTAGCTCTGCTTTTGCTCCTGTAGGAAATATCTGGCTTTTCAGTGTGGTCAGTGTGGCAAGGCTTCAGTTGAATGAGCCTTGGATTGGGATCTGGAGTGTTTGGAGGCCAAGTCAAATCCACACACTCATTAAACACGTATGTGTTTTATTTAAGGTATAGATGAATGTATGGTTCTGTTGTTTTTCTTACAAAATGTGTAGGTGTTAGTCCCCGTAGGGAAATTACCCCTCTGCATTTAACCCATTCACCCAGTGAAGCAGTGGGTGAACAGTACCTTGCTCAGGGGTACCTCAAGGTAGCCGTTCAGTGAAGTTGAACCCCCGACCTTCCGATCATGGGGCAACAACTCTACCTACTCTGCTATCCCTGCTATCCCCATTATATCTAAACCATACAAAAACATATTTTTCTATCTAAGATGGCTAAATCTATCGTTAAATGCAGTAGATGTTAGTGTTTCAGCATTTAATCAGTAAAAAAAGCGAAATTACCAGGGCCAATAAAACAAAAAGCAATACAGTTTATACCAGTGGTATCAAACATAGGCTTTAATCTGAAAGCCAACACCTGTGATCTAAAAGGGTCCAGTCCAGCCATAAAGATGACTTACTTTATTTATTTTCCATTTTATATGTTAGCTATAAAGGGTTTTTTTTCTGGCCAGGCCCAAAGTGTAGTTTTATCTTCCCACCAGCAGGCGGCGACGTTAACGTTTGTAATTTAAAGAGAGTAAAAAAATCAAAATGGCGCTGCCCAGACCAGGTAGGTGGACGCGTTGCTATGGTTGCTGAACGCAAACCTTAGCAGTAAACGTATCACAACGTTTAAATTGTATTAATTTAACGCACAAAAACTTCACAGCGGTGTTGTTCCTGTTTTGGTTCACTGTGCCGAGTCTAATTCGGTGTGTCTGTGTCTGCAGGGAGGCCGGCGGGTGTCGTATCCTTCTCATTTTATTATTAAAACGTGCACGCCACAGTCAGAAAAGTATCTGATAACGAGTGATGCTTAACTTTGCACCCAGCTGTCGTCTGTGACTCTGCAGCTGCTGCTCCATGTGACAGCCGCCTATTTTGTCTTCTACTTCCTCTTCACTCTCGGGTTAATCATCAAAAAGAGTGAGTGATGTCTCTCACGCGACTTTTCCAAAGACTCTGATGTACCTGCACTCGGTAACCGTGTCCGCTGCTCTCAGGCTTGGTGCTGTCTTATCCTTCCGATGCTCTGGTGTGTGACATCTTTCTGCTCTTCCTGCTGGCTGCACTGGAGTTTCTCCATTTCTACAGTGGTAAGAAAACGATCAAAAAGCCAGTTGCACCATTTCAAGCATGCTGTTATCATGCCCTACTTATTATACGTTTAATGCAGCTTCTTGAAGCTGGCAAGGTTGATAGAAAACATGGTGGACCCTGCACAAATTCACATTTACTTTGTTACTCCTTACCCGTAACTATCCTAACCATCCAATTTGTAGGTCTAAACTGTGAAGTGTGATACATATACTTAATACATGTAAATATTTGTGTACCAAGCTTCTATTTACATTTTAGCACAACATGTAAACGAGAAAAGAAGGGAAAAAAAACATGTGCGACCGCTTACACGCATTCGTGATAAACCAGATTAACCAGATTTGGTTTATTATCACAAGATCCTGGATTCAAAGAATTTCAAATCTGATTTTATAAAAAGCTAAATAAGGTAACTTTTTATTACAAAGGTCTTAATTAATAGGAAATTGCAAAAAAATCCGTTTAAAATTATGTCAGATTTTTATTTATGGCTTATTAATTAGGTCTTTGCAACATCTCTTCACTGCAAAGATTGTTTAATGGCTGCTGGTGTGCTGTAGGTCAGGAGGTAAAGGTACATATATGTCATTAGATAGAAAGCGCTTCAGCATATGAATGGGTAAATAAAGTGCTTTGAGGGTTCTTTGAGAGTAGAAAGGCACTATTTATAAACCAGTCCATTTACCATATGCAGCAATAGCACCAGTTGTACCTTACAGAGAGTGGTCCAAAAAAGAGAAAGTATTGAGTGAGCAGCAGCTCTCTGGGAGAAAATGTCTTGTTGATCCCAGAGGTCAGAGGACTGCTTGGATTTCACCACTCGTTACAGCCAAGGCATGCAGAAGAGCATCTCACAACACACTGAACCTAAAAACAGAGGGGCTACAGCAGCAGAGGACAGCATCAGGTGCTGCTCTTGTCAAGTGAGAACAGGAAACTGAGGCTACAACACTGGCTCACTAAAACTGGACAACAGAAAATTGAAAAAAATGTTGCCAGGTGTGGTTCTTGAATTCAGCTGCGACATTCAGATAGTATGATCAGAATTTGGTGTAAACAAAATGAAAGCATGTATCCATGTTCAGCCTTCCTTGTATCAGTGGGGTTCAGGCTGCTGGTTGTTGTATATACAGAATGTCTTCTTGGCTCCACTTCAAGGTCTTTAGTATCAACTGAATATCATTTAAACACCGCATCTGATCCTTTATGACTACACTGTGCCCATCTTCTAATGGCTGCTTCCAGCAATGACAACAAACAATGCCACAAATGTCAAGTTGGGATATTTGGTGTACCTAATAACGTGACCACCACATGCAGTGCTTTTGACTCTCCAGTAGTCCCCTTACACTCAGTTTGTTTCCTTCATAATCCTCTTATCATCGCTTGGATTTTTTATCTTAAGCTGAAAAGTGCTGACATCAGCCGATGTGATGCAGTTTAAACATTAACAATTACAAATATCTGCCTGGTAACAGATCCTGAATCATTTAAGTGAGTAAAGAGGAGAGGATATATCATTTTATTATATTTTTAACCAGGTAAAGTAATAATCATTAATTTGTTGTTTTATGGTTGCTTATCCAGCTAAGGTTAGAGGAGAGTCCTTCATATTATTAATCCTCACTTACTAGTTAGCAAGGAGGACACTGAAATATGTGAAAAATGAGGGCTTGGGTTGTGAAAATACATATTAGCAGAATGACTATTGATATGCTTTGAGAAATGTTAGTAAATTGAATGTGATGATATTGATATCTAAAAACAAAATAATAGCGTTTTCATATCATATGTTTACATGTGGTAATATTGTAAGCATTGTTCTCACTAAATACATGCACTTATAATTCAAACATACTCAATCCATGAAGCCAATTTCTTAACCAGTTATGCAAAGAGGAAGAGGCTAGCACAGAGAGCTGACTGGTGTTTTTGAACCCATAACCTTTTTTCTGTGAAGCAACAGTGCTAACCACTGTGGCACTGTGCGGCCTCAGCGTAGTCAAGGACGAATGTGACTGCTTCAAATGGACACATTCATCAGTAAACTCAAAGACAGTCTGTACACATTGCTTTTCTCTGAGTCTACAGGTGTGAAGGGCAACCTGACAGAGAGCGAGACCTATGTTTTTGGCAACCTGCTTTTGACGGGGGCAACCATCCTGCTGACGGTCTACTTCCTAGTGTGGCAGAGCTACGTGATGAGGGCGGATGTAATCATCAGCAGCGTCTCACTCGGTCTCTATGGTTTAGACGGAGTCCTGGCTTTCAGCACTTTAACCAGATTTGCCAGGTTTGTTTCACTTTCATGATTTCACTTCTCAAAACTAAACAAAAGCTTTTATATTCAAGCTCAACGGCTTCATTCATGACAGGCAAAGAGGCTTTTATTGTATTACCCCTACTATGCCTCCCCCTTTTTCTATTTTGACAAGTCAGCATAATTGACAGATGGGTTGGTAAATTACAATATCTGGTGTCAAGCACAGATAAAACACTTCATTATTCCCACAGGAGGCTGGCCTACATTTTAGGCTCCATGTATTTTGATTGAGTTGATTTGTCGACATCATTAGCATCTCATACGTATGTTTTGAAAGCCCCCACATTGCCGCGCTTTCTTTGTGTTCATGCTATTGTTTATGAAACAAATAAGCCCTGGTTCCCTTTAGGACATGTCTGAATTATTGATAATGGCAGCATTCTTTCATGTGATACTGTATACCTTGTGCAATGTCATCACATCCTCAAATTTTCCTCCCAGGACAGATGCAACGACGATAATTCCCTCTCTTATTCTGATCGGAATCTCTATTGTGTACATGAGGAGCAGATCAGTGAATAAATCTGTGTGAGAGGGGTTTAGTTTGTGTGAAAAACCATGTAAACTAACAATCCTCCTGTTGGGCAGCTCGTTTCATGAGTGGGTTGTGCGTATAATGAATGTGCAATGATACAGCTTATTTTTATATGTTATTTTTTTTTTGTTGTTTTTCAGGGTCCACTCATGAAGAAGCCCATGAAGAAGTCATGTTGTTGTTGTTTTTTTTTTACATCTTATCTCACAGTGTGTCTACTGTGATTTCTTTTTGCAAGAAGAAAACCACAAATTAACAGCATCACTTGGATTGTGTTGTAAATACTTATTTGGACTGTTGTGCCTACTATAAAGTAATATAAGTTAAAATGCAGGGATAGAAAAATATGAGTTAATCTGTGCTGAGAGGTTCTCAGGGATTTTTTTTTCCATATTAAATGTTTTTTTTATGTGTGTTCCTGTTTTGTACAGTAGAGGGCAGAGTTGCGTTGATAAAGGTTTGAGTCTTCCCAGATGATTTTCCTTGGAAAATATTTTTGAAATAAATAATATAGGGGTTTTTTTGTGGGATGTTTTAATAAGTCAACTGGAGCGTGGTCACACATATGTACAAATCACATTTCTAAGTGCCAACAGAGCCTGAAGTGACCTGAAAATATCACATATCAAATATGAATTCTGCATGCCAGCTTCTTAGACTTCAGCTGAGCATATCAGATGTCAGATCAGGCACTCAGAGCAGTTTGTCAGTGTTGTTTTTTGAGGCATTTCCGACTCTCCTTTCTTCAAACAGATGAAGTTAATGATCAAACACAGGGACAATGTTTCCAGAGTAACCACTTTCAAAACAATCCACATTTCAGAGTGCCCGTCCTTGAGCAACAAGCACGCACAAACACTGGCTGGATGTCAGCAGCAACGTTTATACAAAGACTTTTGTGCTGTGGATTCTAAGGTGATTCAGGGGGGGTCAACAAAAAATAAGGCCTCTCTGAGAACTGCATTATCTTAGTGGTTTTCTTTGCAAGGACAGCACAATATACAAAGAGTGGTCATTCTTACCAGCTGGTGACACTGAAACCTGGGCAGTGTTCCACGCTGTTGCTCCTCTTTCAGTCCCCCCACCGAATTCGACTAGTTTACACCAGTCACTGTGCTGCTGCACAACGACAAACCTGCAGAATTTAAAAGCTTCCACCTGAGAAGAGCTGTATTGGAAAATGCGTTTCAATCAATGCATGTAAAGTTGACGGTTTATTTTGCCCTGTCATTGGTAGAATGTCACCCACGACATCTCATGTGAGATCCCACGTGTCGTTTATATTTTGAAACAATGCTTCCAGCCGTTGCGCAAGGTTCCCCCACGGTAAACCGGAATAAGTAACATTTTTTAAAGAACTGTTTGCACAATTACTCCTTTAACCACTTAAATCCCTTAAAATCAAACTGCGGGAGAATAAGGAAGGACTACCCCCCTCCTCCCGTTTGGCGCCGAACGATTACATGATTTGCATTAACTTATATTGTAAAGAATAGTGACTGGCGACATTTTTTTTTTTAGCGAATGACTGGAGTTACACCACCAGCATATTTCAAAACTGTCACCATCCTGACAGATTCTGAGAAAAACCCAAGGACCGACCCACCTTCCAAACAAGGTGTCCAAGGAGCTCCGCCCCTCTAAAGTTACCTGCAGAGTCACCTTCTCAACGGCGCAGTTTCTGAGAACCGACTGGAAGCTTCTTGTGCTACAGGTGTGCAGTTTTGGAGTCCAGCGGGTTTACTGAGATTAGAGATAGTGCGAGATTTGCAGCGGAGGGTTTTCTTTTAGTCTTCTAGCTGCAGGTTGGGATGGCTGGCTGATGTTTAAGGCGCTGTTTCATCCACGTTTGTCACCTTTCGCATCCAATCCGGAAATTTTCACAGTAAGTTTCAATGATGGGTGACAGATATGCTAGTCAACTGTTTGTGTCTAAAGCCATTACATTAAATTTACATTAAAACGAATAAATAAATAAGTATTTGCTTCATAAATCGCAAATTGACTACACTGGAGCTTTTCAGTCGTGTCATACGATCTTGTGCGCCAGTAAAAGTTTAACTTTGCCCTTTAAGTTTGTCTTGTCTAAGTTTATATAATAACGCTGCGTGATTAGTTAAACGTATTCATTTATAAACTCCGTGTAACCTTGTGTACACCGATGTGAACCGAATGGATGGGAACCACCAGGCTTCATGGAAGCAGTCAGTTACTGGCATGGAAGAAAGCAGATGGCAGTATAATAAACAAGTAATTGGTTCCTGTGTGGTCAAAAGTCATGTTTGCTGTTGTTTTAGACGTGGTGTGTTGAGGTTTTAAAATATATATATAATAAAAAGTTTCAATTTTTTTGCAGAGAAAACAAATGGTGGTGGTCTGGTAGCATAGACTACATGTTAATGAATGAGCTTATAATATACACGATTTATTTTTTAATATTATATAGTGTAGTCTATAATCTCACATAAAGCCACTGTATCCAGCTGAGATCTATATCACCTGACTAATACAGAACATTCATTATTTAGATATAAAAACTAGATATTAACCTGCAAGTGTGCAAATACTTTAGAAGTTAAAAAACACTAAAATTCAGGAATAAGCTTCAGATAGTAGTAGTCAATGTTTTTTTTTTTATTTGAAACACACACACACACACACACACACACACACACACACACACACACACACACACACACAAACGCACGCACACACACACACACTACCTCTAAGCATTTTTAATTAAAATGTGTTATTAGACAAAGACTCGTAGCTAATTTGTTATCACATTTTGTTAAGTTTGTTACTGATGAAGTATAACTGACACTCTTGCAGTGCATCAGGTACTGCATGTGCAATATCAAAAGTAATTTGATTACATGTAGATTTTCCTATGTAATTTCACACAGTACATTGTAAAGTGTTACATTTAATGGAGTCTGATCAAATGAAATTTGCTCAATTAGCACACATCCAGTTTATACCAAGCACATTTTCCTCAATGAAGAATTATTTGAATTAACAACACTTTGATTTGATATATTTTAGATGCATTTTGCACAAAGCTATCACTTCATGTTTTTGAGCGTGCATGTATTTGCTTTGCTTGCAACAGAGCAGAAAAGTACACGTTGCTGCCCTAGTTTACATCTGATTTCACCAACCGTTTTAATTGCAGCATTTAACTCAATTGTCAAAGGATCATGGTTTAATTCCAGATTAATGGGTGTAGGAGTAACCTCCTAATATGCTGCACATTAATCACCAAAAGAGAAGTAATAGCTACTAATATGAGAGTCACAGTCTTTATAAAAGTCACTTCCAGCTATCATAACAGTGTGAGCGAGTTACAAAAAAGCAAGGAACTGTTATCACTAATGAGATTGTTTTTCAAGACCATGGGTCAATGTAATGGCACTTATAAGAGATCATTGATGCAGCACTTACTATATAAGGTTTTCTAACTTTGCAGCGTTGATGTTTTTAAAATAAGCGCATCTGTTGTAGTCGGACTCATTTGACATCAGTCTTCAAAAGAAGTGTTCCTTATACAAGAGGCTGCTAATGAGCATGTGCTGATTATGTCACAGTAATGAGGCTGTGACTCATTCGTGCAGCTTCAGGTGTGTTGTGGGGCGTTTGCAGTGTTGCTTGGAGCTGGAATGCTTTTTATATGTTGTTTGTTTTAGAGCTGTCGTTGAACGTAACTTAAGGAGCTGCAGTCTCCTGGGGTGCGAGAACCCCGAGAGATTTCATGCGTGTGGATATGCCAGGCTTAGAGCAGAGAGTGAAGGCCAGCAGACATTTACTTTGTCTTTTTAAATTTCTGCCTACTGCAACTGAAATAGCCTCTTGTAGAACGTTTCTGTATTTTATTGTAGCTATTGCCTTTTCTGCAAATCCTGCACTAAAGAAACCTTTGTTTATTTAGTCCAAACCGTATGTGGCGTACTATGAGCAAAGAAATATTGAGGTTTTCATAATTATGCACGTTCCTGGAGAAAATCCACTTTGAAATATGCACGCACATAGATTTGAATTAACCTTCAGTGTTAAACCTTTATGTGAGTTTGTGGGTTTGTATTTGTTAGCATGCTGACAGACAGTTTTCAATCCAAAAACAATTATACCACAAATCTAAAATATGAGACTGTACAATAAGGCAGAGCTTTGCTGAGTCGGGACTCACACTCAGATAACTTTTTGTCAAAGAAAGCAATTCGATATCGGACCTAATTCTCTCAAATATGAAATTTAACCAGCCTGATATTGTTGTTCTTTTTTTTTCTTCTTAAATTAGTAGATTTAAAAGAAAGAACACGAGCATCCTCTGCTTCTTATTAACCCGGCCAAGGGGGTTATGTTTGTGGTTGTATTTGCATGCGTGCGTGCCATTTTGTCTGTAAACATAATAGCCTGAAATGTTTTGAATGAATTTTAATAAAACTTTGTAGAGGTGTAGAGTGGGCTCATGTTAGCAATCCATTATGTTTTGGCTTAGATCCACCAAGGTCTTTGAGGTCAACATAATGATTTGTTGGTTGAAAATTGGCAAAAAGCCTTAGAAACAATTATTCTTATTGTGTTGTCAAAGTAGGGTATGAAGATTTAAAATATAACTTCACATTTAACCTCTGACCTCTGAAGGTCAACAATGATATAAGGAGCTTCTAAGTATCACCTTACACGTCATGTAAAACTACTTGAAATTCTACTGCTTTTGTTTGTATTGTCAACATTTGTTTTATTTTGGCTTTGTTATGTACATTACAGTAACAGGTTATGACTGATTCAATACATAGCAGCTTGAATACATGTACAATGTTCCTGAATTATTAGATTTTTTTTTTATTCAATTTTTTTTAACTTGCTATTTATTACTAAATTGACTAAAAAAATGTACTTAGCCGCAAAAATAATAAGCGTGTTAAAATAAGTTCCAGTGAGGCAAAAAGCAAAATTCTGCACTTGGCACTTGTTTTTATTGATGTATATAGAAATGTATGTTTAAAAGAACCAAATTAATAATCAAATGTAAAATGCATTACTATTTCCTTAAAGTTAAATACTGCTCAGTGAGTGATCTGCCTGGGTGGAGGTTTTTGCTCTCAGAGGGCTCCTTGTTTAGTACGTAATTGTTGCTGTCATTCAGTGTAATTTCCTCTGAGTAAAGGGTTGTCATTATTCAGCAATACACACAATAAATGTCAGTAAGCGGAGGTGAGCAGGTGGCCTCTTGCCATCAAGTTCACAGCACTTGACACCCTACCTGTACTGCTTTGGCTTCACCTCCATCCTGAAACCTGGCAACAGGCCAGAACCGTGAACAATAGCACTGACGGAGGATGGCCAGAGTGATAAGGGCGGAAAGAGGAAGTCTATCTTTTGGGCAGGCTTACTAAAGTAAATACAGCCTTTTCTTTTCTTTTTTTCCCTTTGCTCATGTGACTCTTTGTTGTGGTAATCTTCAGCGAGGAGGTGGCCCCATCGTGAACATAACCATATTTTAACTTATAATAAGTATGACTGTGGTTGGCTAAACTGCTTTTATGAATTGCCCCCTCTTTGTTTCAAAAGATCTGAAGAGATTATCCGTAAATGAGATTAAGTTTATGATAAGCTTTTCAGACCGCACCCGTACACATGTAACTGCTATAGGTTGTAGATAAGTAGCGTAGGGTAGTGCTTGTTAGGACGACATAACAGTTTTGACTTCAGGAAGGAGGTAAGGCATGACACGAGGAAATGTCAGAACAGTTTGTTTAAAAAAAAAAAAGATACTGGAATGTTTATACCTGTTGTGGGAAGCACGCCCAATGCCTCCGAGTATCTCAGTGTCAGTTTCCCACAGTTTGTGTCGTTGTAGAAACGTTGAAATTCCTTCTAAACGCTCATCCCTGTTTGAGGATACAAACTGAACTGGCTGCTTAAAGTGATATTTGGAGTCTAAAAGTCACTCCAGCTGATAATTCAGTGTTGCGTTCAACTCACGGTGATTAGTGGTTCATGCATTGATAAAAAAATTACTGTAATGGCATTTAGGTTTAATCTATTTATGGTCTGCAATGTAGCTGAAATCCTTATAAGTCCTTGCAAAATCTCTAGTGTGATAACGTGTTCATGCCAGTGACTATAAAAAAAGTCACCTGTACAGTCACTGGTTCAATCACAGTGTTTGTTGTGGCTCACATTATATAACCTTGTTGTGAATGGCTTGATAGACAGGTTAAAGTCTCCAGGCTGAAAGGTGTGTGACAGTTGCTTTTGCTCGTTTTCTGCAGATGCAGTGCTCTGTTACACGCTGCGTCCTTCGGGACTCTGACAATTATCAATGTGGATGTAAAAACCAACCGAGTTAATTAATTGCAGCTATGCAGATATAGTCTTCAACAGGTTGGATCTAATTACACAGAGTACGTCAGCCTGCTGCCTGCCATTGTCCCAGATCAGCCCCCAGACTCTTAGCAGTACAGGCCAAACACCTGGCTCTCTACAGTGAAAAAACAGAGTGTGCAGCAGAGTACGCTTTGCATACTGGATCTGCAACCTTGATAATGTAGTTGTATAGATTTATGAGCCTTTACCCTTTGGATTATAAATGAGCTCAAAGTGGAGTGCGAGGAATCTCTGCTTGGAAAAATGTCTGAGCTGTTTTTAAGACATGACACATGCTTTTGTAGGGTAAAATATTTTCCCTTCTCCTCCTTCTCTTCTCTCATTCTATCTGTCATTTTCTTCATTCAGGTAGATGCCTTAAATCATGAATCACCAGGGATCTCCGCTGAAGCAAGCCAAGTGAGTGTCACATTCCTGCTGCTTCCCCTCTGGATGTTTACCTTTCAGTGTGTTAGCTAATGCTGCTGGGTTACTCTCACACAGGCAAGAGAAAATCACTAACCCAGTGTGTGGAAGGTGGTGTGGGTCAGGGACTTTGGGTACAGAGCCGCTCTGTTGAAAATTGTTTGTTTTGCCTGGGTCTCTGGCTCCAGCCTTCCCCTGTGCCCTACACCCCCCCCTCCCTCTTCCACTCTCCCTCTCTCCCTCTCCCTCTCCCTGATCCATATGCTCAGAATCTCAGGCTAATCTCATCCAGTGCTGGCCAGTCTCCTCTCTGTATATCACTCGTATTTTTTTCTGTGCATGCAAACGAGTTTGTGACACTTAACTATCGTGAGGTGCGGGTCAGAAGATGAAGGGCATGCTGCGTAACCCTGTACCCTCTTCTTGTCATTTCAGTGGAGTGGCCAGATCAGACAGCAAGCTCAGCGCCAAGGCCCTCTATGGTAAGTGGCTTCATGGAAGTAGGTTGAGGTGTTGCGCTGTTTGTTCCTGAAAGATCATTTTGTTGTTCGCTTGTTTCCAGAACTTTGTTGCGACATGCCCTTATTTCTGCGGCATGACTCACAGCAGACTAGCTACAGTTTACAGCTTGTCATTGAGGAGTTTGGACACTCTTACATGTCGGGGAATTAGATGTTTAGTATTGAGAATTTGCTTACTTTCTTGCAAGAATCTGTTACTGAAAATAGATCCCAGCAAATGCTCTATACTTTTTTTTCGCATTGCTTGGTTTACTTAAAAATGAAACTATAGATTTGTGACCAATTTTTAAGGATTTACAGCTTTAGCTGTATTTTCTTAATTAGATACCTTTCCAAACTGTTCCTAGTCAATCCGTGTGGATTAGCCCTGTTACTGACACAAATCACAACAATTTTCCATTTGCTTTGCAAATGACTGTGTCCGGAAACTCACTCTGTGGCATGTTGCCGCAGGTGTAGTCCTCACTGGACTGTATGTATGCCAGTGTGTGTGTATCTGCACTTAGTCACATTCTTTGAATTCAGGGATACGCTTGTTATTTTAGTGTCCCATTTGCATTGTTGGGCTGCATTACCAATCGGTAGTAAGTGCTATTAAACTCAGTAATCCAGTACTGGCATGATGTGACTTTTTATTTTAGCTGTTGCATGCTTGTCTTAGGGTGTGTGTCACTGAAATTCGCTTACACTGCAGGGTGTGGCAGTTTTTAACGTGTGGTTGGAACAGGGTGAGGTGGCCATGTCTTGCAGGTGAATAAAGGGCACATTGAAAAGTGAAAAGGAAAAGGCAGACTCAGGCCTCCGGTCCTCCCCTCGTTGCCTCAGACATTAGCTCACTGGTTCCTGCCAACACCTCCTTCCACACTGTCAACATAAAGAACCATTTCACAACATAGTAGGCACAGATAGAAACCTACGGCGAGCTACATCAGAACACTTTCCTGCATGGCCAAATTTAGAATCGCCTGAAATGGCAGATGACGCTATTGTAGGGATGCAAGATGTTCCCAAAACTTCTGACTGTGCACCTCGTTGTCTGTGTGACATATCGGAGCCGTAAATCATCCAAATATCCACAGGAAACTCCCACTCTAGCAATCTTTGTGAAGTATCCCACCGTACGTGTGATGAGCTTGTGTTGTTTGGCAGATGGTCACCACTACCGTCTCACTGCAGGGTGACAGCCACGTGCCCATCCTTTTTAACCCCAAGAGGCAACAGTGGAAAATACTGAACACCAACCATGACAGTGCTAGATATTTGGTAGGTCAGTGTAGGATGGTTGTTCACACTATGCTGAATAAACACACGTACATTAGTTAAATTATAACAATCTCCCATATGCAAACCACCCTACCATTCACACAGTGCAGTCCAGCAGAAAAACGAATGCAAATGATGCACAGGTCCTCCCACTTGATCTGTTATCAGCAGCAGCAGCAGCAGCTTTGGGGTAAAGCAGAAAGACGCCACTTAGGACTCATCATCTGCGTACTTGAAAATCACCTGGCAGCTATAATAAGTTTCTCGGGAAGTTTTGGGTTGAGGATCATGTCTCTGACAGGTAAACTTGGGTGGGACTAAATCAACAGGTTCGAATTGATGTTTTCCTGCTCTGTTGCTTTTCTTGAATGTCTGTGTTGTTTTGTATTTCAGTTGAATCTCTGCGATCGATCCACTGCATTTAGTGTCTCTTCTTTTGGTTAGTGGTGTCAGGCTGTGAGAGGTGTTGATGTGGTCCTTGCTAGCAACATATGGTCAAGTCTTTGTTGACGCAGCCGGAAACTTCCGTATCTAAAGGGCGGTGGCACAGTTAGAAAGAAATCATGAAGTTTTGCCATCAAGGTGTTGGTGATTGACTAGATATATAATTGTGATGATGCAATTTTTCATTATTAGTCAAACTGATTCAAAATTCTTTGTCTGCTACTCAGATAATCACCAGTTTTGTTGGTTTTGGATTGAATCCCATTAAATATGTTTAATAGTTTCCCAGTATAGGATTGTCCAATTGACCTGGGTCATGTATTGGTTTGATAATCTGCCAGGGAGCCATGTTTGTCACTGGTCATTGACTCTTCAGACCTCTGAGGATTTGCCCATCTGCCTGCTAAGTGGCTGTTATTGCAAGCTGCCGTGGCACTGTGAATTGACTGGCATAAATGTCAGTCATTAATAAGACATGGGGGGAGCTCGTCTTTCAGATCGACACCCGACGCTTGTGTTTCACCTGTGAGGAGCCAAGCAGAGAGGAAATGGCTGGAAGAGGAAAGAGAAATGCTTGCATTGTTTGGGCAGCGGTTGCGCTGGCTCTAAAATTGTCCCCTTTAGAGGTCTTGTTTCATCACAGGCAAACATGTAGGACTCTAAGAAGCATGTTCATTACCACAATGAATTGGAATACCGAATATTAGAATGTCATTTAAAGCATTATTGCACATTTTGGTAAGTGCTAGGCAAACAGAGTGGCTTTGTGTTGCTGTAAAGCACATGAACAGAACTATGTCTGTACGAATAGAAAATCTGCGTGACATAAGCGTGTTGATTTAGTTGGGTAGGGGACTGGGGACACAGAGCGAGTTGATATCTAGCAATGGAGTTGATTGAGCCATGCTCTCATTTAACCGTAATTGTTACCTGCAGACTATTCAACTGGTAAATGGGTCAATGAGCACACTGGCACACTCATTTGTAATCAGCCTGTTCAAAAAGAAAGCCTTGAGCCAACAGCACACGCAGTGCATGCAGCACATGCAGCACATGCATCACGCTAACACAATGGTGACATGAGTTTCAGTGTTTTTGTGCATCGGACATTTGATATGGATCACTGCATGTTGAACCTAGGCTTTGAAAAGGTTAAATGTTTTTTGGTTTTGTTTTGTTTTTTTTAAGCTGCTGTGATTTATGTTTTTATCATTACATTTTTCTAAAAATGACATTATCAAAACGTGTAACGCACCCTAATCTGCAGCTCTCATCGTGTTTATTGAGCTTTACTGAGCTTATTGTCTCAAATAGTTTTTGCTTGGAACTTATTTTTATGTATGAAAATTTTTTTGTGACAAATGGGCCGGATGTGTAGATGAAACCTAGAGCTTCCTAATCTGTAATCTGTAATTCTACAGTGTCTGCACTGTAGAATTTGACTGTTTTGTGAATAAGGAAGCATTAATGGTGGGTTTAGATTTCGTTTCAAGTATTTGTAAAGGTTATCAAACGTGTCTTAAAACAAGCCTGAACGTGACCTTTTTCCTTACTGTATTGAATGCAGTTGTTCCTATTGCAGCAGTGTGCAAAAGTCTTAGGCTATTAAGTTATAATTTGCTGTTATTTCTTTAAGTTTAAGCCTTCAGGAATAGTTCTCCAGTTGTAGCGGTAATCGTTTCAGCCGTCTCACTACTACAGAACTTTAAGGTGTGGAAACTGTACTTCAGTCTGATTTTTACAGCTTTTAACCAGCTGAAAGGTAAAGATGAGGAAGTGTGACGCTGTCACTGATCTTTGACCCTCCAGTAAATCTGTGCCTCTGAACGGTGCGCTGGATCTGACGAAGATTTAATCCCAGCTCGGCCAAAATATTTTAATATGGAGCACAGTGAATTAATACTCAAGTATCCTCTGATTTCACACTTAATTATGAATTTCTCACATAGCTCTGATCTCGTGTTACTTGCCCTCAGGCAGCGAGCAGCTGCAGATCTATTCCTTTACCTTAAAATATAGTCGAAAATCATAAGGTTGAAAACTTTATTTTAGAAAGCGTGCAATATATCTGAACAGTGTAGTTAACATTGGGATTAGCAGTTGACCTCATGGAAAAAGTAAAAGGAGCATACATTACGTGTCTTTGTCACTTCCTTATTGCCCTCCTGCTGTTCTCAGCTTTAATGCGTCCTTTCAGCCGGTCACTCCGCTAAAAGGTTCAACCTGTGGAGTTGAGGTCAATGTTGTTTATATAGGTGTACATATATACAGCAGGATCGCAGGCAGCACCGAGGAGGTTTTTACTTTCTGAAATGTAAATTTATTTTTTTGTTCTTATCAACAGAGCAGAGGAAAAAATACTCCAACTCCAATTTTATCATGCAGGAGACGTCGCAGTATCACGTTGAGGTAAAATGATCATTATTTCATTGATTTTCATATCTCATTGTATTTCAAAATTAAAGCAAAGAAGCGTAGACTCACACAATGTGCGTTCATTCATTTATTCAGTGTTACACTTATTTTAACACACTTTAACTTCTTATTTCGCTCATAAGGATTTTAGAGGTCATTAATGTAAAATGAATTTAAGTGTTTATGAAACCGCGGTATTCTTATGCACAGTGTTTTTGTCATTGCTCTGCCTTTATAGCAGTTTTTAAAACTTTTTTAGACTACGGTATAATGTAGTAGTATGTTACTGGAGATGTCTGTGTTTACATTCCATGCAACGAAGACGTAATATTCAGTGTCCTGATCATTCAGGGCGTTACTGTGACATTTATCTGTAAATTTTTTTTCCATTATCTCATATAATGCTGTTAACTTATGGATTTAAAATGCTTGTCACGTAACCTCATTTGCAAAGCAAGATAACGACACTATGAAGGTTATGGCATATTGTTCTTTTGCCCAGAGATAAAAGCTGACACACAGGTTCATCTTCTGATTACATTTCACTTACTGGAACTTTGTTATAATAAAACAGTCGGGCCTTTGATTGCAGCAGTAATGAGCTAATGTTGGAACGACTGAGTCAGAGACGTGCTTTGGGTCAGGCATGTTTCTGAACTATGTCCTGTGTCCACGTTAATAGGATATCTTCTAAATGCCTCCCCCATTATCACGCATGGGTGAGTAATGATACACAAGATAACAATCCTGGTGCCAGCAGCCACTTAGTGGCAGTAGTTCAGTTTTGATCAGATAAACAGAAACTCACCCAGCTAAACAAAAGTCAGTTAAATGAAGCATTTATATAGCAAGAGGGTACAGTTAAAGGAATGAGGGAACATTTTTATTTGTTTTCTTGCTGAGAGTTAGATAAGTAGATTGATTGTGGCTCTGTGTACTCTATGGAGTCACCGCAGGTTAGCTTAAAGACTGAAGACAGGGAGGTGGCTCCCCGGGTTAACTAATTAACAAGTTATGCTATACTTAATAATAAAAAAGTGTAGAAATAAACACTGTGGTGCCAGACTGTTTCTTGGCTGCCCCCTGTACTTCCAGGAGTTTTGTCATTGTGTGTCATTGTGTGTGTGTGTCATCGGTCAACAGTGAACAGCCTGCTACTCCCAGCCAAGCAGCCAAGAAACGCATACTTGGCACATGCTTCTTCTCTTGATGAGAGATTAAAAATAACATATAATGTGTTAATTAGGAAACTTTTGAGCTGCTTCGAGGCAGAATTTTCTATTTGTTTCTTTCTATTTCAGTCCTAAAGCTGTAATCTGATATAGGGTCTAAGCATAAAGTAAGCATATCCCAAATGTCACAAGCTTCCTTCCTTATATTTGAAAAGTACATCAAGTATATTGCAAATTATGACTAACCACTTTCTTGAGCACAGCTTCAAGTGCAGGTGCTGTTTTTAGTTGACTTCCACTAACACACTAAGTCACCAACAACTGTTTTCTCTGCAGCATCTTTCCACATTTGTTATGGACAAGACAGAGTCCATCGCCACAGTGGATGATGCAATCAAGAAACTGATTCTTCTGGACTCAAAAGACAAAATCTGGACCCAGGAGATGCTCCTCCAGGTCACAGACAAGTCAGTCAGACTTTTGGATTGTGATACGCAGGTACGGCTCCAAGCATCTGTTTACACCTCAGAACATTATTTCAACATGAAATACCAACATTTCTGTGTTCCAATAGCATTAAATGACAGGCAAGGGAGATGAACAACATTAATAATCTTGTTGCATTGTGTTCATTAGTCCTGAACACAGTCAGACTTGCTGTATATACTTTGTTTTCCGTTGCAATGCTACAATAGAGTCCTGTAATTATGCCTTTTCTCTCGTACAAGTCATTTAGAAGGCTATGTGTCTGATTATTTTGTACTCAGTTGGTGTCTCGCTCTTTCCCTATTTCCACCTCTTTCTTATCTTTTTGTTGTTCTGCTACAGGAAGAGTTGGAGAACTTCCCTCTTCCAACCATCCACATGTGTCAGACGGTGCTGAATCAGACCCGTTACCCCTCCGTGGTGCTGCTAGTGTGTCAGGACAAGGACCAGTACAAACCCGACATCCACTTTTTCCACTGTGACGAAGTGGACGTGAGTTTTTGTTTGAATACGCCACATTATTACATTGTCTTTGCATGATGGATGGCTTTGTGTTTTATATCATTAAGAAAACCTAGCTGCTGATACCAGAGCACTACAGGTCAGATTTCAGCACTATTGTCTTTGCAGCCAGTATATTTGTATGGAGGAAGCTGGAACTCTGTTAACTCACTGTAATAACATTACGTCTGTGTAGTTCAGAATCACCACTAGTCAGTGTTGTTTCCTGGCTCCGAATGAGGCTTTGGGGATTGATTTTGAATATAAGGGCCAATGTTCCATGTTGGAGTAAAGGCAGTATTTCTGTGTTACCTTATTTGATTAACTTCCTGTTATTTCAGGCCATTTAAGAGGGGAAAATGACTTCTTTGTTGGTTTAAATGTCAAAAATGTGTTTTATTAGAATGCTGGATCTTTTAGCCCTGGCTAAGACTAGACAAGAAAGCGCTGGGTCATAAAGATTTACTAGAGTGACCTTTGCTTTATCACATGAGGATTGTGTTTGAGAAAAAACAGAAATCACCATAACCAACAACACAAACCAGATATACTGTTGTTAAAAATGTCTACAGCCAGCAGCTTTCACGTGTTTACATCTGGATATATTTCAGATTTGAGAATTAAAGTTTGCAGGTGTTAACATGCTTTAGAGAGGTGAATTCAGTGTACTGTAAAACTTTAAACCATGTGAGTTGGTCAAATAAGTTTATATTTGTCTTATTGTTTAACCTTTTTCACACTCTCACTGAAATAACTTTTTTTTTCTCTTTTTTTTGGTATGGCTCAGAGTGAACCCTACTAAATGGGAATATTTTAATATTAATGTTAACTTGTGTCTCTCCCTCACTTTCTTCAGGCTGAGATGGTTCATGCAGACATTGACAGTGCCATTGGAGACGTCAAGCACGGGAAGAATATGAGGCCTCAGACTCTGAAGTGAGATTAGTGCTAATATATGTAAACTCATGCAGTCAAAGACACATTCGAGAAGGTAACTAGCTGCGAGCTAACTTGTCATCATGTCTTCCCGTTAAGGGTGAACCAGGAAAAAATGAAGCGTCACAGAGAGACTATCCTCCCCCCGTCGGCCCCTAAGGGCCCACCACCTGCCGCAAGGGGACGAGTGGCAGCCGTGGACACACAGGGTGAGATTTCACACGCATCCACGGCTTGCTTTTTATTCTAAATGTTTTGTTCAGTGGTCAATTTGATTAACTTTTTTTCTCTTTTTGTCTTTGTAGACAGACGAGCTTTCAGGCAAAGTGACTCAGAGTCACATGAAAAGCTGGCCCAGCGCATTGAAAAGGATGTGGTGAGTGCCTTTCTTTATCCACAGGGACACCTGCTAATATGCTACGCTGCTCCTTTCACGTCTCGTGTAGCTACATTCTTCAAAGCCTAAACCTGAGCATTTGTCCCCCTCAGCAAATCCTTAACTGTGCCCTGGATGACATTGAGATCTTTGTGGCACGGCTGCAGAAGGCAGCAGAGGCCTTTGCTCAGCTCAACCAGCGCAACAAGAGTAAGAAGAATAAGAAGAAAGGACCAGCAGGTCTGTCTCCCTTTCTTCTCATCTGGTGGCACAAATACAGTGACAATATGTTCATATTGCTCACGTCGCCATGTTTGTGTCTCTTTGTGTCCTGTGGCCAAGGACTCTCATCCACTGATGTATGTGTTGTAGTAGTGGCCACTTTGGGCTTCTTTTAAGTAATACGATTCTCATTATGCAACTCTTATAACTGGAGTAATATTATTGCATTCTTCCACTTTAAAATGACGGCAAACCAAAACAAACCGATATTCTGTTTGGTCTTTCTTGGAGGCGGTGGTGTGTGACGTCAAAGCAGTCGCCTCCCGTGATTGTTGCACAAAGCAATAATATTACTGTAAATGTTGCTGAGTAATGTTTTACTGCCCAACGCTGGCGCTGATGTGATGTTTTATGTGAACACGCGTGTGCAGTTAAGCGTAACGTGCATATTACATGCGACACTGTCCTTGTGTGGGGTCAGGAGACAAACGCACATGTGTGAGTTTATCCACATCGTCTGGTAATAACGATGTGCGGCTAAAGTGTGGTCAAGTGTGCTGGAAGTGACGAATTCTCTGTTTTGAGAATTTGTTTCTCAACTTTGGGGTCAGTGTCTTATCTACTGTCACTTAATCTGGGTAAGAATTATCAGTCAAATGTCATTCTGAACCTCTCATAACTATGAGTTATTGAGCTCAGGTTGAGAAACACTGCTGCACCACGTTCTCTCGTACTCTCTGGCCAAAGGTGACCTGTATCTATAAAGCTGATTGAGGCTATCTGCTAACTACCATTTCTGTGTCACTGTCTTTTATTTCACTGGAAACGAAAGCCATAAGCTTCTGACTAGATGAGCATTCAGGTTTTTATGACTTTGACCTCTGGCCAGAAAGTGAAAACTGTGTCCCATCTGTATTGTGTCTGTGTGGCCGGCGGGTAACTCTGGAGTCTGTGTGTGGTCATTGTTGCATTGGTTGTTTGCAGAGGGCGTGCTGACCCTGCGAGCCAAGCCCCCCTCTGAAGCAGAGTTCATTGATAGCCTGCAGAAACTGAAACTGGCCTTCAACCTCTTGGTGAGATATCAAAGCACCTAGCCTCCCTCATTCATCAGCTGTTGTCTCTTCAACGTCTCATTGCTGTGTGTCTGTCACTGCGTTCCCTGCAGGCCAAACTGAAGAAACACATACAGAACCCAAGTGCATCTGAGCTGGTTCACTTCCTCTTTGGCCCTCTGGAGCTGGTAAGAGTTTTTCTGATCTCACATAAGTGGATTATCCCAAAAGTCAACAATATACTCTATGCATGCATGTTACTGTTAGTTTTGTCATTTGATGCCTTAGCATTGACTGAGCTCAGCCCACAGGCATATCTGATGGGAACGCATTAGGCCTCTTTCAGTTCACAGATGAGAGCAGTTCAGCATTTTTGCCATCGGGCATTTTAGCTTTGTAACACACCCACTAAACTCTCACCAGACTGGAGCAACGTGGTTTTCAGCTATACTACAGGTGCAGCTGCACTTACATAATGTTGGTTTTCCAAACCACAGTCTTCTGCCACACCTTCGATACTGCTGGATGGAAGCGCAAAACCAGACTCTGTTTATATGGCGCAGTAATCTTTGAACACATTGGTTTTATGCAGCTGAGAAAAAGAAAACGCCTCATACAGTACGCCTCCTTGACCGCTAGTTGTCCTCCAAGGACGGTCTCAAAATACGGAAACTCAAAATATTCCGAGCAGTTCAATATTTTGGACAATTTAAAATGATTTTTTTCCCCTTTAAATACTTTTACTTGTGCAGTAAAGTGAAAATGGTAAACGTTTACATGCTGAATTCAATACTCAAATACCAAGTTTGCATAACTGTTTAAAAAAAATGTAGAAAGAGCTCTAAGTGATACCTTTACAGGTAATACACCGTAATGCTTCTGTATGGTGAATGCTATGCCAGCTGTAAACACTTGGTGCATCTACAGGTGCTGCAGAGCTGTGGAGGTCCTGACCTGCCGCGGTCAGTCATGTCTCCTCACCTGTGTAAAGATGCTGTTGACTTCCTGCGGGGACACCTCACCCCAAAAGAAATGACCATCTTTGAACTGCTTGGGGAAGGTTGGACCAGACCCAGGTATATTTGCGGTGTTGTCATGGATACAAACACTCTGGTTATGATTCAGTGCTTGTGACATGGATCTCTTTTGTCGCAATCTTGCCCTGCGGGGGGTCTGGGTGACCATGTGGTCCTGCGTAAAATGCTGAACTACGTTTTACAGTTGCAATTAAAGAAGCGACAAAGCTAAACAGGGCTGCAAAGTGTTGTTTTAGGATGTTTTACTCTAGCAGCGGTGTTTAATTTGATATACCGGTATGACAATTAAAAGTTGAACTAATCTACAGAGACTGAAACTAAATGAAGCCAAAGCTGGCTTATGTCATGCATGCATGTGTTATTGTGTCCTAATTCTAAATCTAAATATAGTAAATGTAATCCTAAATTATCTGTCCCAGTGTCAAATGTGTTTCATGGCACAAGCATGACATACAGTAACAGGTGCAGGTACTTACATATTTGCCTCAATTGCAGAAGCATGCAGAACTGCAAGGAATTTGTATTTGTTTGTTTGTAAAATAGTTAAGAGGTTCATGTATGATAGACCTAATGTCTAATCATTACAAGACGTCATAGTAAGCTAGTTAAAATTATGCGAGTAATGCTGTCAGTTTTCATATTTACAGTCAGCTTTTTCAATAGAACATCAAAAAAAAGACATAACATTTTATTCTGAATTTTAAACATATATGTTTAAAATTCAGAATAAATATATTTATAAATCTACAGTGTTACGGTTACCTTCAACATACTGTAAGCATTTTCAGATGAAAATCTGCATTTTCTTCTAATGATATATCCCCTGTCTTAATTAGCATTTGTAGGACGCAAAACACCTTGAAAATTTTAAAAACAATTTGAGCAAATTATGATCATTTTTCATTGTGTAGTGAGATCTGATTTCATAGATTTGGATGGATGAAGAAGTTTAGCACCCCCTGAACATTATGGCAGTTTCCCCATGAACAGCAATGACCAGTTCATCATCTGCACTGGTACTGCTAGCTCTGTCTCCACAGTAGAGTAGCTCAAGTGCAATTTTTTTGACCATCCCTTCACTCGTCTTCCTGCAGAGCCGAGTGGCCGAGGGATCAGTGCGCTCCTCCTTATTACCCGAAGTTTCGAAACGGCTGGGAGCCACCGGCGGAGCTTTTCTTGACATCCCCGTGGGAAACGGAAGGACCCTCTGCCCCCCTAGCTTCCCCCTCAAGCCCAACTTACAGTAAACACAAACCTGAGGATGTAAGGCTTTTATTAAATGTTCCCTACCTGTGGAAAAAATAAATGCCGGTATCTGTAAATTTGTTTATTTATTTTTGGTTCTTTTTCAGTATTACAGGACTCATCCCTCAAGCCCCTTAAATGGGTAAGTAATGAGGTCCTCCACATACTTTTTATTTATTTTTTGGTGTTTTTCCACATGCGATATCACAAAATATAAAACTTTGACACCATGTGTCTCCACAGGTCCTACAATGGGATCCCTCAGGCACCCAAATATGCCAAAATTCGCTACAGCTTTGTCGCGCGGAATGCCAACGAGCTGTCAGTGCTGCAGGATGAAGTCCTCGAGGTTGTAATGACATATTCTTTTGTCCTTCATTTGACGTTTGTAATTTCAACCAATTTGATAGTTTTACTCATTAACTTGGACATTTTATCTGCTGAATGGGAGTGTGTTACCTGTAAACCTGTCATATGGTGCTAAAACACAAATGGTAGCAAACCAATTTCAGCTGTGCACAGGTCAAGCGTCTGTCACCATTTGCAGTACAGTGGAGTAATGCGTGAACTGTCTTTTGCAGGTGTTAGAGGATGAAAAACAGTGGTGGAAACTACGGAACCGCAGCGGGCAAGCCGGCTATGTCCCATATAACATCCTGGATGTTGTGACAATAGAAGAGCCAGAGGTCCCCTACTCCTACCAGGTGACCAACACCCGCCCGTCTGCATTTTTAAAACTCTTTTTTGGTTCTATTTGAAAACGAATAAAACACACACTTTTGACTGTTTAGACTTTATTGTTTACCCAAAGTTCAAGATCCTTCCTAGTCATGACACCACAGTTCCGAAGTCCATCTGACTGCTATAAAGCATTTACGATAACAGATTAGATTAGATTGATAGTAATTTGTGAAAAACATAGCTGTTACCAATGGCATCTCATGTCATGAAACAAATGTGACTTGTTAGTTCATCGTGCCCAAGAGCCGATGAGCTCATGCAATGGCAACGATGAGGCATGAATCCGTCCTGCCACAATTCGCGAGAATTGCTATTCCTGCTAGAGTATTACTCAGAATGCAGTGAAACACAGTGATCACCTGATGGGTCTTTAACCAAACTGTACTCAAGTTCAAGGTCACAGGGGTTGTTTTACAAGCACGTTTCTATTTTCATAAGAATCTCTGCTATTCCTAAAACGCCGGTCAGGTTTTAGTAATTAATTTGTCCTGGATGTGACTCTATTGACTTCTCAGTGAATTTTAATTAGTTTGTTGTAACAAAACTTGTAACTTTCTTTCTGTACTTCATGCATTACTTACGATTTACCTGTGATTTGTGAAGTATCATGAGCTGGATGGGCTACATCTGGGTTTTATTTTATCCTTTAAATCCCATGCATCTTAGCTGTTTAGATGTTATTTTGTTTGATATTCTTCTGTGTCTAAACTAGTGTGTAATATAATATAGCCACACTGAGTGACTTCTCACATGCCTCAGCAGCCTGTTTCTCAGCTCTGCTTGCAGCATGAGGGTTTCTGACTGAGCTCTCAGCAGTCAGGCTGCATTTTGGTCAGTGCCAGACTTTGCCAAGGAAAAACAATGTGTGTAATAAAATAAGATCATATAAGTGCTTCTGCTGCATGGAATTTGATCTTTTCTTTTCCTTTCTTTTCCGTTCTCAAGCCTTGGTTAAGATACCAAATTGATAATAACATGCCTAAAAAAATGGTCCATTGTTTTGTTTCCATTTTTTGCTTTGGAAAAAGAAAGGAAGGAAAATGGTTTCATGTGTCTGTAAAAAGAATGTGTTTTTTAGTGGGGGTTTTTTTTTAGTAACAATAATAAAAGAATTCAGTGCAGCCACAGGACAAATAATACTTTTCATTTTTTTCTTCACCTTTGTTTGCAATGTACAGAGCCATGTCACTTTAGCTGTAATCTTATCTTCACTTCATAGACCAGAGGAGGCAAAAGTACAGACTTTTTGTACTTAAGTAGAAGAACAGATACTTGTGTTAAAAATATTCCGGTAAAAGTTGAAGTACTAAATCAACTTCTTTATTCAAGTTAAAGTAAAAAATACAGGCTCTGAAATGTACTCAGAGTAAGAAAGTAAAAAGTAGATCCTTGAAGGACAGTTCTACCAAAATTCTTCTCTATCTGTTTTTATGCAAATTATACTATATAGATAGATAGATAGATAGATAGATAGTAGGGGTGCAACGATACACAAAATTCACGGTTCGGTTCGATACTTTGGTGTCACAGTTCGATATTTTTTCGATACAAAAAAAAATGTTCATGCCTTTTTAATTTGTCATTTATTACATTTATAAATAAATAATAATAATAAATTTTAACTCAAAAGTACAGTTTTTAAATTTAATGTTGCTGAAACAAAGTAATAAAAAAATTAATCTATCTGATGGAGAAATCACTCATCTTTGGAAAAGAGAGTTTATTACAGAGAAATGGCTTTTTCCAAAATAAAAGCTATACTATACGCTTCTTCTGGGCTATATTCTCAGCAGCATATTAAACATATCAGGTCCCCATAAGGAGAATCATGTGCTAACGGCTGTCTAAATGACTCGGGTAAAGTTTGTAGCATGCGTGCTTGTTGTTTTTGTCTGCTTCCACTTGTCTTTGCACTAGGATGATGTCGGAGTAAATGTGCAGTCATATGTTCCCACTAGTGCTGTCAGCGTTAATCTGAAATGACATTAACGCCACAATACGGCAAATCTTCGTTAACGAGCTACCGCGGATCGCCCGTGTGTGGGGCTGGACGGCCAACACGTTAACGAGCTAACTGCGCTAACGCACTAGTTCCCACCAATATAATTGAGCATTGCGTGGCACATCCAACATACTGTTTTACTTTAGTCCATGACGCGCTTACTTTCAGGGTCATACGTCACATGAAAACCAAAATAGTTCCAAACGCCAGATCTGAATGAGGGTGGGGAGGTTCAATTTGCCATGTTGCAAGGAGAGCTTAACTTCTGTCTGGCTAGCTTGCCCTGCGCTCAGTGAATCTGCATTCGACTACTCTGCCTAGGCTGCACTGTCGAGCACAGATCCACTGAGCGCTCAACACAGACAGCATCGTCAGAAGGAAAGTTGATAAAATAAATTAAAAATTTTGTATTGTTCGATACATATGTGTACCGAACCGAAAGCACTGTATCGAACAGTTCAATATCGATACGAGTATCGTTGCACCCCTAATAGATAGATAGATAGATAGATAGATAGATTACTCTAAGATCTCTGTAGTGGCTCAGAGTGGGGAAAGAATCACAAATCATAATAATTAATGTGAGCGTCAGTAGATTTTCTTAGTTTATGGGCTGTGATCAGCTGACGTGCTGCTCTTTGTGGATTTACACAACTGAATTTCGCAAGTTATGGTGGGTGATGTCCATCTGCGACACTAACATTATACTGTTTCTTTATACTAGACAGCATATACTGTAGTTGGTATAAAGTTGGAATTCAGCTAATTAATCTAAACATCATCATCTTAAATGGAAATTAGTCTACTTCATGTAACCTGTAACTGACCATAAGCACCACAGCCACTGTGCACCAGCCCAGCGCAGTGCTTTACTATAAATTCCCCACAGTACTGTAAACTAACCTCTTTATCCCATTTAAAAACTACAGAGTATTTTCATGCAAAATTTAAATAACACAAAGTTTTTCTTCCTTCTTCTTCCTCTCCTCTCCTGGCTTTCTTACATCTTTCTCCATCTCTGAGTGAACTTATCTTGCCCTCTTTTCTCTCCCTGTGAAATACAGCATCTGGACATTTAGCTAGAAACGCACTGTGCGACAAACTGCACACAAACAGTTTGTGTGTTTGCTGATGTTTGTTGAGCTGATAGAAACACTGAATTTGAAATTGCCTACCATTAAAAAAAAAAACATTACTTTCTTTATGCTCACTGCTATTCTGTAGCTAGCATGATGCTGAAGTACCAAGGCCACAACACCTACACTCACTCCAGCCCACTTTACAGGGAGTGCAGAATTATTAGGCAAATGAGTATTTTGTCCACATCATCATCTTCATGCATGTTGTCTTACTCCAAGCTGTATAGGCTCGAAAGCCTACTACTAATTAAGCATATTAGGTGATGTGCATCTCTGTAATGAGAAGGGGTGTGGTCTAATGACATCAACACCCTATATCAGGTGTGCATAATTATTAGGCAACGTCCTTTCCTTTGGCAAAATGGGTCAAAAGAAGGACTTGACAGGCTCAGAAAAGTCAAAAACAGTGAGATATCTTGCAGAGGGATGCAGCAGTCTCAAAATTGCAAAGCTTCTGAAGCGTGATCATCGAACAATCAAGCGTTTCATTCAAAATAGTCAACAGGGTCGCAAGAAGCGTGTGGAAAAACCAAGGCACAAAATAACTGCCCATGAACTGAGAAAAGTCAAGCGTGCAGCTGCCAAGATGCCACTTGCCACCAGTTTGGCCATATTTCAGAGCTGCAACATCACTGGAGTGCCCAAAAGCACAAGGTGTGCAATACTCAGAAAGAAAGAAAGGCTAAAAGACGACCACCACTGAACAAGACACACAAGCTGAAACGTCAAGACTGGGCCAAGAAATATCTCAAGATGGAGTCAATGGAGTCAAGCTCAACTCCCAGTCCTACTGCCAGTTTCTGGAAGACACCTTCATCAAGCAGTGGTACAGGAAGAAGTCTGCATCCTTCAAGAAAAACATGATTTTCATGCAGGACAATGCTCCATCACACGCGTCCAAGTACTCCACAGCGTGGCTGGCAAGAAAGGGTATAAAAGAAGAAAAACGAATGACATGGCCTCCTTGTTCACCTGATCTGAACCCCATTGAGAACCTGTGGTCCATCATCAAATGTGAGATTTACAAAGAGGGAAAACAGCACACCTCTCTGAACAATGTCTGGGAGGCTGTGGTTGCTGCTGCACGCAATGTTGATGGTGAACAGATCAAAACACTGACAGAATCAATGGATGGCAGGCTTTTGAGTGTCCTTGCAAAGAAAGGTGGCTATATTGGTCGCTGATTTGTTTTTGTTTTGTTTTTGAATGTCAGAAACGTATATTTGTGAATGTGGAGATGTTATATTGGTTTCACTGGTAAAAATAAATAATTGAAATGGGTATATATTTGTTTTTTGTTAAGTTGCCTAATAATTATTCACAGTAATAGTCACCTGCACACACAGATATCCCCCTAAAATAGCTAAAACTAAAAACTATTTCCAAAAACATTCAGCTTTGATATTAATGAGTTTTTTGGGTTCATTGAGAACATGGTTGTTGTTCAATAATAACATTATTCCTCAAAAATACAACTTGCCTAATAATTCTGCACTCCCTGTAAACTCCCAGTATAAATGCCATAGATGATACATCTGAACCAAAATTCTAAGGAATTTTTCCAAGGAGTAGAAACTAAAGATATTTGTGTAAAAAACATTTAAAGAATAAAAATAAAAAGTTGTAAGTATTTGTACTTTGTTACTTCCCACCTCTGAAAAAGCCCAGATGTATTGTCTAAAAGGTGTTGTGATGGATTCCAGGACGACAATAACTAATTATCCCTATAAGCTTACGAGAAAGGTCAAGGTTTCTTTATCACTAGCTGGATATGATTTTCTTTCACAGGATACTTCCGGGATTAAAGTCAAGTTATCATTTCATGATAGAGCTGTAATAAAGTGGTCTCGTAAATAAGAAAAGTTTACGCTGCATTCTTATAGGTACCTGCTGCTTGCATAAAGAAATGCCCTGCAGCAAACACTTGTCTATGTGTGAGAATCTCCCACACGTACTTTGCTTTTGGCTACTTGGCAAGAATTAGTCAAGCAGAATGAGATAAAAGACAAACCAGTTTTTTGGAATAATGCTGGCTTTGATTGCTTTCTCATGACCTGTGTTTGTGTTTCTGTGTGTGCAGCAAGGTTACAGCCCGTCCTCCCCTGGGTCTCGAAGCCCTGGAAATAGCTTCAAGAAGGAAAGACCCAAGAGTGAAAGTAAGGGTTAAAAAGTAATCAGAAATTCCAGTTATGTTTTTTTCCCCCTGTTTGTTGTTTGTTGTTTTTTTAAGAGGTAGCTGTTCTTGCTTTGACTTTTGTCTCCATCATATTTCCATGCTGCAGTGATAGAGGAGCTGCTGACTAAAATCAATAACAAGCAGCCCCCAAGGAAGTTGCACGTGGAACGGACGTCAGCCAGCGCTCAAGTCCTGCTCAAATCTAGCTCAAAGCCAGAGCAGGTGACTGCATGGCTCAATTCAAAAGGCTTCTCAAAATCGTAAGTTACCCACAACTCTCACTAATCCACCAAATCAAAATACCTCCCTACGCCTTAAAAGCAGGGATAAACAACTCACGGCTTGTGGGCCAAATCATTTGTTAAGCTCCACATAGGGTGCATAACAAATTTTCTAATTCGCTAAGTAGATGTTTGGTGCAGTATGAGCCTTTTTTGCAAAGAATTTGCATCATCTCGCTCTGTGCGTCCTTGTTCCAAATAAACAGTAAATAAGTCAGTTGGTTTGAAAAGAAATAATTTGAAAGAAAGAGGATTTATTGTCTTTTTAATGTGTATTTGTTATATTTGATAAATATTAGGTCCTAGACAGCAACTTGAGTATCGCTTGCTGAATTTCATGTCTTTACTGACCTCTAGTGGCTTAAAAGGTGTTAGCCTGGAGGTGTAGTCTGGTGCAAAAAAGCGATCTATTTGAGTTCTGACAGAGATGCCAGAAAGGAGTGATTAAAGGTTTTCTTTATTTTATGAACAGATGCAGAGTGGGATGGCTGTGTCTGTTTGCCTTGTTACTCTGTAACCATATAAGCGTTACCACCTTGGCATATGTGGCTAGTTAGCATTTAGCACAAAGCTAAGCTGTGTCTAAGTATAGCAACATGTCTCAGTGAGCCTGTCACGTGACCCAGGTGCAGGAAATGACAATGCGAATAATATTATTGATGATACGTATCTTTTCCTGTCATGCTTTGTTATAATGGCATACATTTTTTTTAAATGGTCCTTTAGCAGTGTGCTCTCTTTTGGAAGCAATGTTGTTTTAGTAAATACTGTCTTTTAATTGTGTGACTGTTTTCTGCAGAACTGTTGACTGTCTGGGGATCCTGACTGGGGCTCAGCTGTTTTCCCTGAACAAAGAAGAACTGAAGGCTGTTTGTGGAGATGAAGGCAGTCGCGTCTTCTCACTGGTCACCGTGCAGAAAGAACAGCTAGAGGTCAGCCCCCTCAGCAGCACACTGCTTACACAGCTGTTTCATTTGATAGATGTGCTTTCATTGCTGAACATCTGACAGCCTTTAGATGCTGTATGAAAAATGCCCACTTTTTAACTTTCAGTAATTTTCCAAGATTGTTAAGTCAAGTAGATGCATGTAAAATCTGTTGTCAGCTTTCAGATTCATAGTGATTCACGCTCTATACTTAATGTACATACAGCCATAAAAAGTGGATTTACTCACTGAGATGGAGACCGTACTAAGTAGAAAGAATTTGTCAGTTTAACATGTTCTTCATAATCACAGCTACACAAAAGTTACAAAAAAGTTACAAAAAATGACAAAGTAGATTAATAACCTCAAATTACGAATGTAAATATATATTGCAATGCAGTGTGGTATATTCCTGAACCACCGACTGGATCTTTCACTGAGTTTATTCCCAGCAATGAGATGCTGCAGAAAAATGTAAATTAAAAATGGAAAGCGGTGTTTTACAAATAAGTTAAAGCCTATTTTAAACTGTTTAGTCTGAATAATTTGAAATTTGTAGGTTTTATCGTTTGCTGAAAATATTGTAATTTAAACAATAGAAAAATTTGAGGACTCTCTGTAGGAGAATGAAGAATTGAACCTCAGACAGCGCTGCATTGAAATGAACACAGTCGACAGCAAAAAGCAAAGATGAAAACGAGCACAAAAAGACTTCAAAGCAAACACCTCAGTGATTCTACTTTAGAAACATGAGCAGGTAGAAACTGAAGCTGCAGATTGACTGATCATCTGCTTGTTTATTGTTGAAGTTCAGCATCTAGCTGCTGGGCTGGGGTTGGCATTCACTCAGGTAATGTCACCCTGGGTTCTTGGCTAGCTTAGCGTTAGCATGGTGTCTGTGCAGGTGCCTCATTTAAAATGGACACAGGAACTTTGGAACTGTATTTAGAAGAAAACAAATCCTAAAGCTACTGCTTTGTAAATATATGCAAGTCTGTATATCTGACATCTTCAGCATCAAACGATATTTAAAGAGACACCAATGTTTCCTTTACAGCAGAGCGGTGGAACCTCAGAGCTACAGGAGATCTTGACACGGCGGCAGGAGAGGATCGACTCCGGCAGCAAAGACTGAGCCCGCTGACCTAAACAACTCATCTAGTCATCTAGCTCCTTCACAGCTTTCTAAGTGCACCAGCTTCTTCAATCAATCTACAGTTAATTCTGACCTGCCTTGGCAAATACTGAAATATTGTGTATGTTTTTAATTGTGTATTTATTTTGTATCATCCAACGTGTATGTTTTGAAGCGTTTTTTCTTAATTGTGTTGCATTTTTTCTCTTTGTCTCCTTAAATTTTCTCAACAAAGAAATTTCTGCTAAACAAAAGAAAAAAGGAGCTTATGAATTTACGTACACTTCGGTGTGCGTGTGAGCACGTGTATGCATGACTTGCATGTAACGTACATATTTGTACGAGCAGTGCAGTTAATGTTCATGCTCACCATCAACAATGAGGCTGTTTACTAAAATACCTTTAAAAAAGTAGATTTTAGCGATTGTGTTTTAAAATCTGTGCCAGAATGCTTGACACGCTTTCTGATATATGGCCAACTGTTTTCATGTAACTGTTTACAGGAGTTAAAAAAGAAAAAAAAAGATAGACACGCTCTGTGTTACTTCTAGCAGGTATCATTTTCTCAGCCTGGTTGGTTAATGCTCATCAACACTAAGTATTAAAACAAATATTCTTGCTAATCAGGTTTCAGACATTCTGGCAAACTTAGAGAGACGTGAGACGCTGCCATTAACGTGTTCTTAGCAGCAAGGCGTTTTGCAGTGTAAGCTGCACACCAGAATAACAGGCAGTATGTGCAGTAGATATGTAAATCCTGGTAATGAATAAGTGGAGATTTAGAGAAACGTTCAAGCGGGTGTATATAGTTTTTAAAAAGACAATGATTCAAAAATGAATAAATAAACTCTGTCTTAATTGTATGTCTTTTGTCAGTATGGTTCTTGTGTTTGTCATTGGATCAATTTTACCAGAGCACCAGAAACAGTCAGCACAGTTTATTTATTGTAAACTGAAACAGAATAACAAGAGCTGCATTTCAAACTTGTTACAATTTTAATTTTGACAGAAAATAATGAAAATAATATTGTACAAATAGTGGTTTGTGAGAAACCAGAACATCAGTGACATAGTAGCTCATCTGGCTCCCCTGAAAAATGTGACTTTGGCCCCAGAGCACCGTGTGTGTAACGACCAATTAGGACATCATTGATTATATTCTGAATGAAACTGTAGGAGGAGATGCAATTCTTCTCAATTTTGAATGGACGGATGGCCAACAGATGGCTTTACCTCACCACACCTTTGAGCAATAAAATGATCATGTTTTATCTGCCAAATTGACTCTAAACAGAAAAAGAACGGCTACTGTTGATCAAGACACTCAAAGGCAACTTACGAGAACTTAACAATAGCATTAATAAGAAAGGTCATTCCCCCACTAGTGGCTTGATTTTAATAATCAGACAGATACAATTAGTTGGGGTTTTTTTGATGCAAAAATGAAAAACACTCCTTTTACATCAGTGAAGGAAATGCAGTCTGTTATTTATGGAGGTAAGCGTCGAGCCAGAGGTCTCCTGAGGTTTTCAGTGACCTGATGAAAAGAAAAAAAATAGGAAAAACAAGTAAGTGTCTGTGTGTGTTTTCAACCTCGTCAATGCTCCATTATGATAATACTTACGTGACAATATCAGCAAGGCCTCGCCACAAAGTTTTCTCCTGGTAAGGAATCCCATGTTTCTCACAGAGTGCGCGGACCTGTGGCGCCACCAGGTGGTAGTTGTGGCGCGGCATGGTAGGGAACAAGCTTGAGAGAGAAAAGAAACAGGAAGCTTCTGTCAGATATGATAGCGTCTGAGAATTTGTGTCTCTATGTTGCCAAACAATTTCATATTAATGACAGCTGTTAAATTATGAAGGCACTGGAACGATGCATGCAGACTTGGCCCCTACAAAAAGTTCTGTCAGAAAAACTGTGTTTACAGAATGTGACTCCATGTCTGTGTGTGTGTGTGTGTGTGTGTGTGCTCCCCCCCCACAGAGCTGCCATTAGAGGCAGTTTCACAAGTGGTTAAATGGGGAGGCCTGACTTTAGCATGTGATGACACCACTCTTTCACCATTTTTTTTCTATATTTACAACAAGCGTGATGCTTGATTCTAGTTCCTGATTCAGAGAGGTTTTATGGACCTTTGCTGCTTGTGTCTGCAAAATGGTTGTTTCTATTTTAATCCTAGTACTCGACTTTGTGAAAGCACACTGAACATACATTTGTCTGCATTTGCTGCACTCATTTCACTTACTGGTGCTCGATTTGAAAGTTGAGGTGTCCACTGAACCAGTCGTTGAAGAAGGACTGCTCAATATTACAGGTGGATTGTAACTGAAGACGAGAAAAAAGCCTAAATAAGATCAATATTTGTGATACAGGGACATTTATGAGGATTGGGCGACGGAAGAATCAATGTGTCCAAAACTTTTGCACAACCTTGCTGGTAAAATAGGTACAGGTACCTGAATAGTCAGCCAGTCCTTGTGCTTTTCATGATCAATATCCATCGGTATGTGATTCATCTGAGTCACCCACACAAACCAGTGACTCTCCAAAAACCTGCAAAATTAATAACAACATGATAACTTTCATTGTAGAAAGGGGGAACGGAAAGAATAGAAAAAAAATCTTCCTAATAAGGTATACTACAACTGATAGGACCAGGTGACTCTTTCACCCAGAATCTAGTCTAAGACAGTGTAACAACTAAAGTATGCCTTATTAGGAAGAGCAATCACATAATGCTTTGGTTAATTCTCTTTCTAAATATTTACCTGACAAAAAAAAAGAGCGCCACTGAGCCAAACACGCCGTATAGAGGTGCATAATAGTAGAAGTAGCGGAGGTAGTATGTCATGGCCCAAGCCAAATCCTTCACAAGACAAGAACGTTCATATGATTTATATAATGTCTTACTTAACAAGAGTCATAATTCATCACTATCGTATTTGTACAATTAGGTCCATAATTTATTGGGCATTTTTTGCAGTTTTGCCTCTGATCAGAACACAGTGCAGCACTTCATCTGTCATAAGAGGTTTAACAAAAATGTTGCATTGACTGTTTGGGAATTACAGCCATTTTATACGCAGTCCTTTATTTTCAGAGGCTCAAAATTAAACTAACAAACTACTTCAATTTTATTTAATATAAGCAATATTTTTAGTACGTGTATGAAAATCCTGTGCATGCAATGACTATTTGAAGATTAGCATAGATGCTCTGCTATCCCTTTAGACATCCCATGTAGACACCTTCAGCTGCTGTCTGCGTGACTTTCTGCTTCCACTTTTGTCTTCAGTAAATGAAAAGCTGCTCTGTTGGACTGAGATCAGGTGACTGACTTGAGGAATTTCACATTCTTTGCCTTGAGAAACTCCTGTTTCACTAAGCACCAGTGGGGATACTGGCAGACATACAGGTTCATGCATAACACTGCCTTCACCATATTTGACAGACAATTGGGTTTCTCTCCTTCTCCATACTTTTCTCTTCACATTATTCTGGTACACGTTCTTCTTGTTTTCATCTGTCCAAAGACTTTTACAGACCATTGCAGGTTTTTTCACATAATTTCTGGCATAGTCTGGTCTCCCAGTTCTTAAGCATAATCTGCTGTATGTATCTTGTTTTAAACCCTCTGTATTTTCATTCACAAAGGTATGTCTCGATCACAGACCCTGACAATGATACTTTAACCTCCTCGAGCGTGTTCTTGACTTGGTTAGATGTTTTAAGGCTTTTTTTCGTAACCATGGAAATAGTTCTGCCATCGTGCACTTCAGTTGTCTTTTGTGATCTTTCAGGTCTTTTGGTGTTACTGAGCCGGCTGTCCACTCATTCTTTCTAAGAATATGTCTCAAATCATTGATTTGGGCACTCCTAAAGTTTTTGCTGTCTCTCTGATAGGTTTAAATGATGGCCGGCCTCCTTCCCTTGCAGTGACATCAGTTTGGGCTTCATATTTAAAAAACAATGAAAAGCTACTAAATGCTAGTTCAATATTTGAAATGAACTTTGCTTTTCGTTCTTTTATCTGGTTAATTTGTCACAGAATAATCAGTTAGTAGTTTAAGCCTCTGAAAATGAGGAGAAACTGTGTGTTTGCTACCACCTGTGCTATTCTGATTTTACTGTAATGTTTTTCTTTAGCACTCTAAGCTCACGTTTCCTTTGCTAGGCTAAATACAGCCTGATACATCAAATGGAAAATCATTATACAAACTGCAGAGGCTACACCACTCAGAGAGCTGAGAGCTTACCAGCCAGTATCGCCGGGTTATCATGGTGTGCATTATATTAAAGTTGTAGAAAACTGGAATGAGCAGCGGAGGTCCCACTGAAAGAGAAAAAAAAAAGACAAGGCTTGTTAAAACAAAGCTGTCATAGTTTTTTATTCTTGTTAAATGACTCTGAAGAAACATACAGAGAAAGAAGTACTGGTGTTGGTGATTGTAGGGCATGTGCTTGATCTTCTTTATCCCGTACTGTAACACAGAGGTAAACAGAGGGTGATGAGAAGTTGGATCATATGACTGAAGAAATTAGAAACATTAGTGCTGTGCTACTTGCCTCCACTGGTATGGTCTGTCCAAGTACAAAGGTGTCCAGAGTGTTGATATCGGGGTCCTTGGTGAAGATGTTGGGTTTAGCGTGATGCTGGAAATGTCTGTGATTCCACCAGTTGGCCGAAGCTCCCTGAGAAAATCGATCTTTTAATACCTGTGTTTAATTTATATGAAAAGAATATAACTGAGAGAGGTTACCTTTAAATGACCAATGACAAACTTGTGGACAGCGTGGTTCCAGGTGGACTTTTTGAAGACCGACAGGTGACCAAAGTCATGCTGCAGCCATCCAGCCTGCGCCTAAAGAAGTAGCAAGCATTATGTGATGTTTTTGGCTGGTTTATTCTGAGATTCTACTACAATAGAACTAATCCTCTTACTGACGAAGGTTGAGGATTAGTTATATCATTATCTCAAACTTTGTGTTTAATGTAAGCATCCACCTTTGTAAAAGTGTATATGTCAGAAAATAAGGAAATACATATTAGGATCCATTTAAAGTTTATGTCTGAATTACCTGAGCGGTTGCTAAAATCACCGAGCACAGTAAGGTGGGTATCCAGCCCGTCCCACACATTGAAACAAGCATCCATCCGAGGGCTTCTAGCAGCACGATGTGACCGAGGTGGAGGAAGAAAAACAAAGGCTGACCTTGAAACAGACCCTGCTTCTCTACCTGAGCTCGCAAGGTTTTGAAATCCTGCACGATGGCTGCCTGGGTTCAGAGAAGAAGAAACAAACAGTTCTGTAAAGCTGAGAGGATGTTATGTACTAATGTGACACTTGTGAAATCAAGAAAAATGTTTGCATTTTAGCCGTTTTAGGTTTTGATTCAGAGAAACGAGGCATTAAACCCGGCAATGAAACCTGAGCATCAGGAATCTCAGCTGTTCCCAGCACTGTAAAATGCATGAATAGGGATTCAGATCTGTGAAAAGGCTGGCCTACTTCTGTTCCGCATCTAAACAAGGTCCTTTATTCAGGGAATCAAAGGCTCACATTTTTGTCTTGGTCCTGACTTGGCTCTGTTGCTGCCAACTCTCCAAGCAGCAGCGGCTTCAGAAACTTTTGCACGAACTTGGAATCAGGATGAAAAGCAGTGAATGCCTCCTGAAAGAGAGAAAATTAGAAATGTAAGCTAGTAGAAATTATTTAGTGGTTGAAAATAGTTTTGATCCTTCTGAGGGGCCACAAAATCAAAAAGAAACCTCTGGTAAACATACTTATGTATTTGCAACCATGTTGCGTAAAAACAAGTTTACTACCACCGGTATTATTTTTATTTTTCATGAATCATTATTCATAAAACCTCAAAGGGGAACTCTCGTTCTGTTAGAGCTCCAAAGAATGAATAGACATGTAAGGAGTGGCAAAAGGTCCAGGTGTAGACTGTAGACTGGTGTGTAAACTACTTTTCATGCAGGACATATTTAAAGTAAATATCAAGTGAATCAAATTAATTCCAAGCATGTTTTTCTTAACAACAGCATTCACAAATATATGCAGAAAGAAAGAGACACAGTGGGAGAAAGACTTGCTGGCTTTGTGTTGTAGAAGGTCTAAATATTCTTACAGCCATGATCAGTATCCATAAAAAATTAATTAGTAGGTAGTAGATAGAAAAAGATCAACTGATAAAATTAAATGCCAATTAACAAAACAGTAAGACCACTAAGAACAACCGAAAGATAGAGAAAATGTGTGTCTTAAGATTAAGATAAAACTGTTAACACAGAGTTGATCTCTGATAGGTCTGCTCCAGAGGTGTGGAGATGCATGATCTCCCTTACTCACCCCAGAACAGTTAAAAGTGTTTTTTCTGAGGATCTAAGAGATTATTACATGAATGAAAGCTCTGACAGAAATGTTGGAATGACTATTTAATACCCAGGAATGTGTCCATTTCAAGTATATTAGTAACTATACTTGCCAGTACGATTAAGCAGAGTAAAAAGTAGACTTAAAGAGTTTAAATAGTGTCCAGTGCCATCTGCTCTGTGGAGCCATCCATGGATCCAATTCCAGTGTTTGTACAGCATGTGTTTTTTATGTTTAATATATTTGCTTATATTGGTAAACAGGATTTATGAAAGGGTTATATAACATGAAAAGCAATGACCTCTTTTGAAAGTATCTTTTAGACATTTTTAATGTCAGTGCCACTTTTTACCTTGATAAATAAAGGATATATAAAATTCCCAAAAAAGTTTCTTTGTATCTTGTGACAGCAATGTTTGTTTCTGGCTCAAAATGAATCGATCATAGGCCAACAAGTCATTTACAGTCGTGTAAATACCGGAATTTTTTTAACCGTTTAACAGTTAAAAAAACAAAACAAAAAAACCGTGGTCCACCTCCAACACGTTCTCACTCCCAGAATTGTAGTTAATCACAATATTTAGGTGTATTCATAAACACCACAACTTTCATATTATTAAAGATAAAATAAAAACAAGCAAACATAAATGCACAAGCCCGTGCATTCTGAATTTATTTTCAAGGAAAGTACATAAAACATATAAACGTAATATACCGTGGCATCCTCTCCAGCATAGTGGCCGATGACGCGAAACCCTCCCGGATGCCTTTTGGCCCACTGAGTGATGTTGTAAACCTTTCGATCGATGACCAGCCATTGATCATTCCTGCTGTTGTGGCTCTGCACTTCCTCCCAGGTGTAAACGCCTTTAGCTTTCCCGCTGTCCGGCTCTCCCGGCACCGTCTGCTGGCTTCCACGTCCCATCCTCACCGCTGCCTCTGGTCTGAATGCACCTGAGCTCTAAAGTGCCAGTCCGACCTGGGTGTAAAAAAGGGGCCCTTTTAACCGTTTACGCAAGGAGCAGCACACACAGGGAAGATTTAGTTTGATGCTAGTGTTTTCTTGAGTTTAATACACCGAATGTAGCGCAAGGAAAACAAAGAAGAGTGCAACATCCTCATTAATAATTCATGAGATCCCACAGCCTCCAACTGAAGCTGCTGGTGAAGCAAAAGCTCCAAGATTTTGTGTCGACATTAAACATCAACCTAGCCGCCAGATGCATCGATACTCAGCACATAAGTTTGTTTTATACGTGAATGCACAGGCTGGAAAAAGTCCAGTCGAGGTTAACGTGTAAAAACCCAACACAAAAGTGACTAAAGCGCCACCAAAACGGATTAATCGTCCCACAACTGAACAATTAAACAACAAGGGTGGGTGTCCGTGCAGGCAATAACACGAAGAGGATGAATGTTAACTTACAGCATCCGGCTTTCAACTACTCTCCTCGGGTTTCAGTCACAATAGAGCGGTTAAAAAGGTTCAGTTCCGCTTTATGTAGCGATCATCAAGTACAAACTCCAAGCAGATCATTCGAGGGTGTCTGGGCCAATCGGCGCTCAGTATATCCCCCCCCCCTCGCTGGCCAGGGTGGCCTCAAGCTCCCTGCACATTTTCTAATTGAGAAAGGGCAACCGGTTTAATGGCTCTGACTTTGTTTGATGTGGTATAAGCCATTTGTTTCTCCCTTCTTCTTCTTCTTCTTCTTCTTTTTAAAAAAATACAGTGCAACCAAAGAATTTGCAAATACAATAAGTGAAGCCTCTTAGTGATGCCTGATGTTACTCCTTGTCCAAGTTAATGGTCGATGAGTCAGTGGGTTTGAAAATAAGTCATTGGGAAGGAAGGAAGAGGGGTCACTGGTATTATAATGTGCACTCACTTTGCATGACTATCATTTGCTCATTGTCTTTCAGAGAAAGCAATTTCAGTATCATTCCCTGAATTTGATGTCTATGCTGACCTCCAGTGGCTTAACTTGCTATCTTTCTGCAGGGTATCAGTGTGCAGATGTACTCTGATACCCTGTAACAGTACTGCTACTGCTGCAATAAAGCAATCCGCTAATCAGTCTGCGCCTTTTTAAGTTCTGACTGAAATGTCAGAAAGGAGTGATTAAAATCTTTATTTCCATGACAGATGCATACAGCGTGGCACAAGGAAAAGCAATGTCCATTGGTATGGTACACTGCCATAAAAATCTGCCTATGTTAGCACAAATTACCACTTAAAGAATTCCAGCTGTTAATAATGTTATTGATGGCATCTTTTCTTGCCATCACCTGTCACTGTATCCTAAAAACTGGCCATTTGCATCTATGGCATACACTTTCTGTCAGAAGTGATCGTGCATTTAGGAAACTACAGTTTAATTTGTGATAGACTGCAAATGATTGGCCTGACTGTATTTTCTGCAGGACTGTTGACTGTTTGGAGGTCCTGACTGGAGCCACGAACCCTGTTGTCCCTGAACAAAGAAGAAGTGGAGGCTGTGTTTGGAGATGAAGGCTGTCGTGTCTACTCATAGGTCACTGTGCAGAAAGAACACAGGTCAGTCACAAACATCTGCCAAACTGCTTACACAGCTGTTTAATTCATAGACGTGCTTGTTTGTTGAAAAGCTCAGAGCCTTTGGATACTGTAGATACTGTGTGAATAATACCCACATTCAGACTTTCAACAATTATCTGAGCACGTTAGGACAAGTAGATATACACAGGTACATAAAAAAAGGTGTCAGGTGTCAGAGTCTTAGTGATTATAGATCATCACTGAGCACACATTACATCTTTGAGGCAAAGATCAGTAATCCAGTGTGATACGTTTCTGAATATTTTACCTGTTTATTCTCTAGTTATAACATACCCTATATCAGAAACAAAGTCAAACTTTAATTTTGAGTCCAAATAGGTTTCATTTTGTTTTATTGATCTCAAATGATTATTTTTGTTTTTATTTCTTTCTTTCATGAAAAAATAGCCCTAAAACCTCATTGTGTAGCTCTGCTGTTAATAACCATGATTGGTTTTGAAACGCCTGTTTTGAACAACTCACAACCGGTAAGATTAATTAGCAACATAACCTCTCAGAGATCTGGAGGGAATCAGATAAAAACGTGTCCACCATATGGTCTTGGTAAGCAACTTAAAAGTAACGTAAAATTATCAAGATTTTGCAGGGTTTCAGCATCACTTAGCAAGAAATGCTTCTGCATTTTGTTGTCTTCGTCATTAAAAGTGAGATTATATGCAGTATATATGTTGCTGCCGTACAGTGTCATTTACATTGAGCTTTTTGTTGGAATGTGTTTTCTAAAATAGATTTGGTGACGGTTTCTTTCAACACGGTTTCTTTATTGTATACTGAAAGAGCAGAACAGAAGAGCTGTATTTAAAGTTACACAAAGTTACACGTTAGACAGGAGATAATAAACATTTTAATATATAGTTTGTTGTTTGAGTGAAAACAAATTATCCTGTTTAATCATTCAAATATTATCACAAGATAGAAAAATGAAAACTCATTTTAAATGAGTCACAGGGGCAAGTTTCACACCTGTGTTTATAACATCACACCGCTGCTGATCAAGATATTCTTAAGGCAACTTAGGAAAACCCTGTGATCTATAAAAATCAGCAAATCTGAAAACCAAAGTAAGACTTAACAATAACACCAACAATGAGAAAGATCCTTCCCACAATATCGACTGAATTTTAAACTTGAAATGGATACAATCGCTTTCTGATGAAAAAGAGAAAAACGCTTCCTCTACATCAGTCAAGGAAATGCCGTCTGTTATTTATGCAGATATGCATCGAGCCACAGATCCCCCGAGCTTTTCAGTGACCTGTAAAAGTCCAAAAGAAAAGTCAGTCTTTCCATAAAAGAAGACTGAGCCATGCACTGTATTTACAATCTTTCTAACAGTCTGCACTTACGTGACAATATCAGCAAAGCCTCGCCACAACGTTTTCACCCGGTAAGGAATCCCATGTTTCTCACAGAGTGCGCGGACCTGTTGGGCAACCAGGTGGTAGTTGTGGCGCGGCATGGTAGGGAACAAGCTTGAGAGAGAAAAGAAAGAGGAATTTTCCCTCAGATATGACGCCATGATTCGCTTTGATGTAGGCAAAGAGAGAGTTTCGTGGATCTTTAATGCTTGTACAGTTTTGTGCAAATGTCCTGAGCTACTCCTCATTTCTTTACGTTTTGCTGGGGAAAATGAATAATAGGTCAATAATTTATTAAAAGATGCATAAATAAGTAGTTTTTGGGAATAGTTATCCAGACTTCTAGAAGGAGATTCAAAGCTTATCTTTGGGTGCTGCTTCACTGCTTCAACAATGCTGAGGTCTGGGCTCTGGGGAGTCCAGTTGTGTTGTTGTTCTGTGTTTTACTGCACAGGGACTGTGTGTGATCATCATTATAAATGCAATGGTCAATTAGATGTTTTTCGTGGAAAACGTGTGATGTGGTGAATCAAAATCTGACTGTTCTTTTCTGTGTTCATAATTCCGTCAACTTCAACACTGGCTGAAATGCAGCCCCAAAACATGACAGAGCCTCAACCATGTTTTACAGATGGATGTAGACACTCGCTGTTGTGCCTCTCTCCTGACCTTCTTCGATCATCAGTTGTCATATTGATGAGAATTTTGTTGATCACTCAGTAAGACCTGTTGTCACTGATTTTCAGTGCAGCTCTTGTGTTATTACCTCAGCCTTTTTTTTTTTCCATGCTTGCTTAAAATGAAGTCTCGACAGCCACCCATCCACTACCGGTAACAAAGTGCTTAAAGATACAATTTCACAATAGTTGTTTGCTAAGTTGTTTGTTATACATAGACGCTTGAGTTCCTTTTTTTAATGCTCGAATTATTCATAGGTCAGTATTAAGTAGTTTAACAAACAAAGAAACGTTCCTCTGAGAATAGTCAACTGATATTGAATAAAAAAACCGAAAACCTTAAGAAACTGTTGCTGAAGACCGCTGTAAAAAGTTGCAATAAAGTCTGGCTCCTTTTAAGAAAAATATAAAGGTCATGTTATTGAGTAACGTGATGAGTTGCTTTTTCTGATGGTTCACTTTTCACTAACAAACCCAACACTGTTAACGGTTAAGTGGCTTTATAAACAATAAAATATTCTTTTGAAAATGATCAGGGACAAAGGAGAACTATTGCTCAAGAACCTTTGTAAAAATTACAGGGAAGTCTGGCTCATTGGAGGGAAATTCACTAGCTGCGACCACATTATCATTTAGGTTCAACTCCATTTCTAGACGGTAACAACAGATGGTGCACGCATGAATGGAGGGTGCGGTTTTTGGGAGGACTCAGAGGGGAGTGGCAGCCACTCCCGGACCAGACAAACCCCCATGTATGAATGAGAGGCGAATAAATTGGAAAAGGGAGGCAGTGTGAGGCAAAAAACCGAGAACAAACAGCTTGTCGTGCAGGCGGGTCATATATAGACAGAGAAGGGGAGTGTATGAGGTGTAGTCCTGTTCCTGAAATTCTGATAAATTATCTCAAGACATTTGAACAGTATTGTATCTGTAGAACAACTGTTTCTTATTTAATATCAGTAATCGACTTTGAACTCTCAGCAGTGTGAGCATGCTGAACATACATTTGTCTGCATTTGCTGCACTCATTTCACTTACTGGTGCTCGATTTGAAAGTTGAGGTGTCCGCTGAACCAGTCGTTGAAAAAGGACTGCTCAATATTACAGGTGGATTGTAACTGTCAAAAGACCACGAAGGAGTTAATAAAAACATAATAAAGGGAATGGTTTTAGTCATCAAATGTCAGCAGTGCCTGCTGGTAAAAGTAGTACAAGTACCTGCATGGTCAGCCAGTCCCTGTGCTTTTCATGATCGATGTCCATCGGTATGTGATTCATCTGAGTCACCCACACAAACCAGTGACTCTCCAAAAACCTTTAACATTAAAAACAATATAATACTTTTGATTGAAAAGATGCTATAACATGATGCTAAAGAGTACCACAGTCTGTGTTACAGTTTGAGTCAGTCTGTTAATTGGTAACAAATCATGAGTTAATTATTTACATATCAGTAGTATTAGGAAGAGCATTAAAAAAATTTGGTTGACTTGTTTTATAAATATTTACCTGACAAAAAACATGAGTGCCAATGAGCCAAACACGCCATACAGCGGGATGTAACAGGAGAAGAATCGAAAGTAGTACGACAAGGACCACGCCAGATCCTTCACAAGACAAAAAAGTTCATTTTATCCTGATAATTTCTGCTTAAAAATAATCTTAATTCACCGTATTCTTATTTTAAACTTATTCTGTTTTTACTTTAATGTTTTTTCTTTAGCCCTTATCCTTAAATATTTAATTTAAACGAAACTAAACCATCTGTAGCCTGACAACTTACCACCCAGTCACGCCGGGATATCATGGTCTTCATTATCTGCATGTAGAAATAAACTGGAATGAGCAGCGGTGGTCCCACTGAAAGAAAAATACAAAAAGATTTACTTTAAAATTGCAACATTGTGAAATTATAGTTTTTATTCTTCTCGGACAAAACATACAGAGAAAGAAGTACTGGTGTTGGTGATTGTAGGGCATGTTTTTGATCTTCTTTATCCCGTACTGCAACACAGAGGTAAAGAGGGGGTGTTAAGAAGTTGGACCGTATGAATGTTTGAAGAAATCAAAAATATTAGTTTAGTCCCGCTTGCCTCCACAGGTTGAGTCTGGCCAAGCACAAAGACATTCAGCATTTTGATATCGGGGTCCTTGGTGAAGATGTTGGGTTTAGCGTGATGCTGGAAATGTCTGTGATTCCACCAGTTGGCCGAAGCTCCCTGAGAAAATCGATCTTTTAATACCTGTGTTTAATTTATATGAAAAGAATATAACTGAGAGAGGTTACCTTTAAATGACCAATGACAAACTTGTGGACCAGGTGATTCCAGGTGGACTTTTTGAAGACCGACAGGTGACCAAAGTCATGCTGCAGCCATCCAGCCTGTGACTAGAGAAGAAGGAACAGCTGTTATACTGGCCACATACAGCCAGAGCCTGTGCTGCAGGTGGTCAATTTAGGACTACGTTCCATCACTGGACTCGTAAAAAGACAAGAGCAGGAATCGAAACTGAGTGCTTAGAGGGTCTGAAACCCAAGCTTTGCCCCACAGTGCAGCTCCAGAAGCCACCTAAGTGTCCTTATCTAGAGGACCTTGAGCTGCCTGAGCCAGAGGACGTAGAGTCCAAACTGTCCGTTGACCCTTCACCTCTGGCCCCTGGTGGATTCAGCTGATCTTGGCCACCTGAGGAATCCAGTCCTCTGCCAGTTACGAGCCAAGCCACCAGAGATGTCCCTTTACCTCCTGCCATGCCTCAGGAATGGTCCAGTCTCTATCACAGGCCTCCGTGCCCACCCCCTGAACAACTCTGTGTTCATCTCTCTGCTGGGGCCCTGAATTGCTTCATTTTCTCTGTTGGTCCATGTCATCCCACAGATCTGAGCCTCAGCCATGCTGCCCCTCTGTTTCAGCCAAATGAACCTGTTCTACTAGCCCCGAGCCCTTGTGTTGTTGCTTTTTGTTTTTCATCACTGGAGACTTCCATCACCCATTTGGGTCAGCTGAGTTTGTGTCAGGTGGGGATACACTGTGTCATGGACACTGAAGTTTTGGATTATTCCTTTTGTTTTTAAATTCTTGTATTTTTGGTGTTTTTAATCTTTTGAGTTTTGTACATAGCAGTCATTTCCTGGTTGGTTTCTTTATGCTTTTGTCTTTAGGTGTTTTTAGTTTTTTGCAAACTATCTTTTGCCAAGATGAAAGTTATAGTTCATATTCAATTTCCTGAGTTTTAGTTTATCCTGCATGTGTTTCCCTGTTGTTTAGTCTCTGTCTGTGTTACTTGCAGAAATGCATACTGTGACCCATTTAAAGTTTATGTCTGAAAAGTTCATGTCTCAATTACCTGAGCAGTTGCCAGCAAAACTGAGCAAAGTAAGGTCAGGATCCAGCCCGTCCCCCACATTGAAACAATGAGCCATGCAAGGGCTTCTAGCAGAATGATGTGACTGAGGTGGAGGAAGAAAAACAAAGGCCGAGCTCGAAACAGACCCTTTTTCTCCACCTGATCTCGTAGAGTTTCAAAATCCTGCACGAGGGCTGCCTGGGTGCAGAGAAGAAGAAACAAACCATTCTAAAAAGCTGAAAAGGTGATGCACTGATATTACATTTGTAAAAGTGTTTGTTTGTTCAAGGTAACAAAACCTGACCATCTAGAATCTCAGATGCTCCCAACACTCAGCACTTCATAACTAACAAAACAGATCTGCTAATTTATTATCTTACATTTATTTCACTACATCACTCACATGTTATCAATAAAAAAATAAGGGACTTTAATTAAAGGCTCACATTTTTGTCCCGGTCCTGGCTTGGCTCTGTTGCCGCTAACTCTCCGATCAGCAGCGGCTTCAGAAACTTTTGCACAAACTTAAGATCAGGATGGAAAGCAGTGAATGCTTCCTAAAAAACAAAGAAACAAGCAAAAAGAAAAAGAAAGAAAGAAATTTAATCAAAAACAAAAAAGTTTTCAGATCCTAAAAAAAACTGTTTAAAGATAAATTCTCACATGATTTAATTGTTCATAGTAATGCCACAGCATTAAAGCAGCAGTGTTACCATCTGGCAGACGTTACAGGAGCCTGTCTGCTCGGACTACAAGACTTAAAAACAGTTTTTACCTCCAAGCCATACGACACCTCAACCACAACACTTAAACACACACACGCTCCACAGGACGCACTCAGAAGCTACCCTGCAGCTTCACAAGTACTCTGTTTAATCTGCACTGGTCACTCCACTTTATTGTTATCGATATTTATATTTAAAAAGTGCAATACTGTAATTTTCTGCTGCTCATTCCTGTGCAATATCCCATCTGCCCTCCCGTCATATTTCTTTTCAAGATTTTCTTATTTAATCAATAGTGTACATATATTTATATTTATAGATTCATATATATTTAGTCATCTTTTCTCTTTTACCACATCTTACTATTTTTCTATTTTTTTTATTATTATATTTTATTATATTTTCTTCTACTGTACCATGCTGCTGAGTGACTGCTGCTCGTCAAACACATTTCATTGCAATGTTGACCCTGTGCTAACTTGCATATGACAAATAAAACTGAAAACTGAAAACTGAAAACTGAAACAGCAATTCATTGCTGTATAGCAAAGTTGTGTACAGTCATAGTTGAGGGGTTTCAAATATGGGGGCTACCCTCACACAATGAGACAAAAAATGAATATTGACCAGAATAAAATGGAAAACAAGCTTCTGCATCAGTTCTGTACTTGTGTCAGTATTTTGGAGTTTCTAATATTTTTGTTCTTGAACAGTTATTTAGGTCGTGTGTGAAAGCCCTTTCTGTCACAATTGCAAGGAACTTATCAATATGCGAGGAGTGCCAGGGGACTAGCACAGACACTATGTTTTGTAAGAAATGAGAAACCACTGAGTTTTTATCTCTAAAATAAAATACTAATAAGATACTCTTTACCCTTCCAATGTTGCAATAAAATCTATTTATTTATTATTTCATTAATTGCTGTCAATTTGAGATACTAGAAAAGTCAAGTCAGAATAGAGTAAAATAAATAAATAATTGATAAAACAAATAACTAAATAAACGACAGCTCTGAAGAGGTTTCTTGAAAAATGTCAGTAGAATGTCTCTTTCAGTGTTTTGGAGCTGCCACAGAAAAAAAATCATGAACTGCTTTATCCGGCTTAACGGTAGAAGGTTGCTTTGAGGAGCTGAGAGATCAAGAAGTATTAGGAGCAGAGAAGTTTGGCAAAAAGGATGAAACCGCTTTTTAAACTTCAAAAATCTGGACTTCTGGATTCCCCCCCTCTGAAAAGTGACAGTTGAAGTGTCAACCATTCGTATATCCATTTATCCTCTTTCAAATGTTCTTCCAGGTCTGGGTCATCACTGGGAGTATCAGGTAATGTATCGTGAAATGAACGAAGATAAACCTACTTACTTTGTCATTTGATGTCTTTCAAAATAAAATCACGTGAAAAAAAGCACAGGTCTGTATATATTCACTGCATTTTAATGAAAACGTACCGTGGCATCCTCTCCAGCATAGTGGCCGATGACTCGAAACCCTCCCGGATGCCTTTTGGCCCACTGAGTGATGTTGTAAACCTTTCGATCGATGACCAGCCATTGATCATTCCTGCTGCAGTGGCTTTGCACCTCCTCCCAGGTGTAAACACCTTTAGCTTTCCCGCTGGCAGGCTCTCCCGGCCCCGTCTGCTGGCCTCCACGTCCCATCCTCACCGCTGTCTCTGGTCTAAATTCACCTGAACTCTAGAGGGTCAGTCAGCCGCAAAGTTTCACACCTGGATGTAAAAAGGGCGGATTCAGGGAGGAAAGCTCATAGGGTGGATGTTACTGGTATACTGTTGCTTTCTTTAGTTTAATAAGTTGACTGTGGCACAGAAAAATAAAGAGGAGTGCAACATCACTCACTAATAATTCATGATGAAATCCGAATACCATCTATTGGAGCTACAGTTGAAGCAGGTCGGTTTTCACCCACTGACTTTGCGTCATTCGTCTTTATCGGCATTAAACGCCGATCTAACTGTTAGACGCACATTTTCACTTAAATACAGGAAATTGAACAATATTGAGGACACAAGTGCGTTTTATACATGAATGCACAGGTTAAAAAAATAACTAGTCAACGTTAATGTGTAAAATCTAGACACAAAAATGACTGTAGCGCCATGGAAAAAAGCGTTAATTAAATAATTAAATAATAGCGGCAGATAACAGGCGGCTGGCTGTGCACGCCAAAACATGAAAATGGTATTTACTTACAGCATCCAGATTTTAAACCAGCCTCCCCGGGTTTCGGGCACGTTAAAAGATCGATTCAGTGAGCTCAAGTCCTTTTTATATAACAATCATCCCCAAAAACCCATCCTCTGCCTTCCCTATACGCACACCATTTCATCCACGCACTCCTTCTGTACAAACTCTGAGCAGATCATTCGAGGTGTCTGAGCCAATCGGCGCACAGTACATTCTTTTCCCCTGGCCAGTGTGCCATAGGCTCAATAAACTGCTCGTCTGAACAGTGCAAAGTCGTTTGAGCGCACAGACGAAAAATAGTTTTAGTCTGGGAGATGTCACACACAGTTTCTGACAGTTTCTGATTTGATAGAAGGATTAAAGACACGGGAGGTCTTTAAGGGGCAACCCTGCTATTCATTTATTTACTTTTTGTTGTTTTTGTTTTGTTTTTTAATTTTTTGTTACCTCCCCCAAAATGCTTCTATACCTAATTAACCCGTTTAACTCCTAACTCCCATTTTTCCTCCAAATAGTTTAATGTTGTATGTCTAAAAAGTTTACAATTATTGCACATTTGAAATTGCTTCTTCTTCTTTTTTCTTTTTTTCAAAAATATTATATCAAAACACACGCTCCATAAAAACATGCAGACCATCAACGGGTAAACAAAATGCAGGACTCTTGGATATCAGACATGTCGAAAGCATTGTTGTGTCAAGCTTAAAGTGATGTTGACGCCAATTGTAATCATTATTGTGCTGGCAGTGCTCCAGTAAGAGCAGAAAGTTTCCATCTCTAAGGCCATTTTTATTTTATATGCCCTCCTGGTCGCCAAACGACCATAATGCCAGCGATAACGAATTTCTGCACATTCAGTGTCGTAAAATAATGACTCACTTAAGTGCGCACTGTTGCAAAATAGGACAATTTATACTACTTTAGATCAGATAGTTTTTTTTAGTGCCACACCACTAGCTTGAAAGGAGAAGCACAGAAGCAAAAAAACAAAAAAAACAAAAACAAACAAACAGGCAATACGTTCTGTGAACAATAATTTGCATCTCCTAAAAATGTTGCTGCAGACAAATGGCTACAGTACACGCAGAGGTACTACAGTCAGTATGTTTTTAAATTTTAACTGCTTGGAAAGTTGCAAATATTTTTACTTTACTGCAAATACCGAGGCTGTCAAGCATGCTTTGATGTGTTATCAGGTTCTTGGTAATATAGCTGCAAATTCTGATGCATGGGCTGCCATTCCCTCCCTCACCAGCAGATTGTGCTCCTTTAGTCAAACCGCTTGCTTGTCATTTGACTCAGTGAATCAACAGTATGCAGGCTTATCATTAGTGTTGTGTTGCTTCTGTTGTTCTTAAGAAATATATAAAATATTGCAATGAAATCCAAACCAAATATCTGAATCATCTTTCAGTCTACAGAAGGCACATCTATTGTCCATTGCCAATTAAGATATGCGCACAGATGTGTAATTAATACAACGACATGCAATCTAAAGGAGCAAGCAAGTTAACTGAGAAAGCCCTGGACTAACAACTAAACTGCACAGGCCCAATGGAGCCAGATAAGTAGTATTAGTACAGTAAGAAAGAACTTGACAGTTTGATGTGATGTCAGTAAGATGCAAATGATGTAAACCATTATATGCACAATGGTTTCCTGCTTTTGTCATGGAGTTTGAAGACCTCACTAGGTAAGTAAGACATTATGTGTCTGAAGAAAAAAAAAAGATGCAGAATTATTAATAGAAGTAGCTCGAAAGGTTGGCTTTAGAAGCAGCTATTGTAGAAAAGAGAGCTCAAGTAAGAATATTGAAGGAGAATGAGGCAAGTTACTATGGCTCAAAAATATTTGTTCTGTGAATTTCAATTATAGGAAGAATTAAAGGAAAAAGAACAGAGATGTCATCCCACGGCCAAGATTACATAAATGTTAATAAATTCACAGGATTTAAGGTCAAGACACAGACAAAAACAGTCATGGTATTCTAGAAAAGTATGATCAATAGAAACAGGCTTAGCTGCCTGTTAGAGATGTTTCAGTTTTCATGGGGGAGCCACTACAGATCCTTTATGGGAGCTTTTGAAAAAACCATTGAGCAGAGTACTGAAAATGCAACTGCAGGAGAAACATAATCCCTTATTTGCAATTAAGAATACATGACACTAAACAGAGCATTCAAGGAAACACAATGACTGTTTCAGAAGCATTATGGAGATCAGGTAACAATTATTAGCACTTATACTGATTAAGCCTTGAAAAACTCAGAAGATGGTGTGTTTATTCTGACTTGTTGTTGTAACACAATAGAAGACGTGAAATTTAAAGAGGGAACGCATAACCATAGAAACATGACAATAGTGCCATACAAAAGGAGGAAAACGTACCACAAACAGCATTAGAAAATCAAAGAACACAGACGGTGCAGAGCAAGTTTGGCTGACTGTGCTGTCTTTGTGGTGAAGACTCTCCTAGGCTGCATGGAGTACAGACCTGTGCAAAATGAAAGCATAAATTCTACAGATAAGACATCTCGTTACCGAGACAACCCAATCTCAATCTGGAAACTAAACAGCTGCTGGTAAATCGGTAGGCCTACAAAACACAGTCATTGTCATGACGAGGAAGCAATGTCTCAGGAAGACAGGTAGTTTATGCTGTCAGTATGTTGATCGACATTGCTGCTGAGAAATGTCTAAACACTAAACTAAAAATTCCAGACTGAGTAAAGAGCTGCCAGTTTGACAAGAGAACTGATTAAAAGAAATCTTTCTTAAACACCGCAAAGCTGTTATGTGGAGCCAGTTTGAAGAAAAAATAAATAAATGTGTTAAAGTTCCTTAAGCACAGCTTAACCATAAAGTTTGATATATCCCACCCCATGCTGTGCAACACCTGAATAAAAACAAAAACCGTTTTTTGTTAGAGTGCACAGCATCATTTCAGGATGAGTCACTGAATGCTATTGGTATTGATGACAGGGACCTGTGCTCACCAATACACTCACTGTTGTCTCGGTGAGGTTTGGAAAGAGGCTTTAGCACACTCGATTATTGTTTTATCAGTTGAGAGTTTGGGAAGAAGATTCCAACTTATTTACATTTTTGCATGGTCATGAGCCCAGTATGCCACCAGGAACCTTCAACAACAACAGTCAATATAAGCCCAAATACTTTAAGTCATTGTAATCCTGAAGATGTGGTGCTAATATTAAGCTTTCATCCCCTGGAAGTGTGTGGATAATGAGAGGAATAGTTCAGACCATCCCAGACTCATCTGGTACACAGAGTGAAGCTGCAGACCAAGAACAGTATCTTGGAGAGATCTATAAATAAATGGTGCTTGTTGCTAGAAGCAGGGTTAACACAAGATCTAATGATGATAAGATGTAGACAACAGAAACTGATTATTTATTGTATCAATCTTATTAAAGGATGGTTTTACATTGATGGCTCTTAGCATTTAGCTTGTGTAATGGCTTCCTGTTTAACCATTAGGGTCAGAAATGTAAGAGACACAGTGTGAGAAGTTGATTTAATTTGAATTTTGTTAATTTTTTCTTCTTCATTTCTAATTCTTGCAAGACAAAATTAAGATGTAAAAAAAGATGAATTCATACTCTATGTTGCCGAAAGTATTTGCTTGTCTGTTAACATGATGTTGACCCACTCTTTACAAATGTAATAGCTTCATCTCTACTGGGAAGGTTTATGATTGTGTGTATGGAAATTTTTGACCTCTCTTCCATAAGTGCATTTGTGAGGTCAGACACTGATGTTGGACAGGAAGGCCTGGCTTACATTCTCTTTGCTAATTCATCCCAAAGGTGTTCTATCTATAGGTCAGGACTCTGTGCAGGCCACTCAAGTTGTTCCAGACCAAAGTCACTTATCAATGTCTTTATGGACCTTGCTTTGTGTAGAGGTGCAGAGTCATCTTTAAATAATAAGGGGGCAACTCCAAACTGTTCTCACAAAGTCGGGAGCATGAAATTGTTCAAAATGTCTCGGTATGCTGAAGGATTAGGAGTTCCTTTAACTGGAAATAAGGGACTGATCACAACCCTACACCATAATCACCCCTCCACTAAACTTTACATTTGTCACAATGAAGTCAGACAAGTACCGTTCTCCTGGCAACCGCCAACACAGACTCATCCATCAGATTGCCAGATGGAGACGTGTGATGTCCGTTGCTCTAGAGTCCACTGGCGGTGTGCTTTTCACCACTGCATCAGCTCTCTGTGCACTGAGCTATTCTGAAGGCCACATGAAGTCTGGAGGTCTGTGGTGACTGACTCTGCAGAAAGTTGGCGACCTCGTCACATTGTGCGCCTCAGCATCCACTGACATTGTTGTCTTTTAACTTGGTCTACCACTTCATGTCTTTGTTGCTGTTGTTCTCAATCACTTCCACTTGTTTATAATACTACAAACAGTTTACTGTAGAAGCAAGGAAATTTTACTATTTAAATTGTTGGCGTCATGCCTAGATGCTTGATTTTATACATCTGTAGGCATGGAAGTGATCAGAATACCTGAATTCAGTGGCCATTTGCAGCAAGGCAACAGAGCCACATTAGGCACAAGAGGGTAGAGTTTTTGAAGTGTTTCACATAATATAACTTGATAATTCGAAAGTAGACATCTTTAAAATGAATTGCATCTCCTTTCATTTGCATCATGCTCAAGTTACTGTGCTCACAGCTCATTAGTGGCTTGCCACAGTTCACTAAGTTGACAGATGCTCTGCAACATTCAACTCCATTTGTATCTTGGGTGATTCAGCCCACCCAAAATGCTGCAGGGTGGAAGAACAGTAAAAGAAAATCACATGGTTGGGTCTGCTCTATGGGATTTGAACTCTTTTTGGGAAGTATTTGTTCAGAAACTAGTTTGTTTGGTGACAGCAAACTCAGCTGGCAGGAGAGTTCATGTTTTTCAGTTTTTCTTCAGGTTTGCGTAATTTGTGAGTTCATGTCACTTTGACTTGAGTTGTAATCTTATCTGCTCTGAACAGCTGAGGCATGTTATCAAGATGTACTATAATGGATTCAGAGAAGTGTAGAGCATTACTATCTAACATACGAGCTAATGAGAAGGGTAAAGGTTTCTTTATCAATGCTTGGGGATGTGTTTCTTAATCAGATGCCTCCAGTGTGGTAATCAGATGAGATTTGTTTCCATCATCTTTCTATGCTGCAGCTGTAGACACTGAGTATTGAGTACCAGATCATCAGTGACATTGTAGCTCACCTGGCTCACGATACAGTACAGGTTACTTTACTGTGTGAAGTACAGAAACCTTTTCTTGTCATTGGTTGGTTGGATCCTTGAGAGGTGAAGAAATGAATGAAAGCGTTTGAGTTCCGAACTATTTTAAGCTGTAACCATGGCTATAAAAACCAGGAAAACATGTGAAGACGTCAGCAAGTCATAGCATTGATCATATTACTGTTATTAGTGTCATGGCGACAGGGAGATCCCAAACATGCCTTTATAATGAGGGAGTCAACCAGTAGGACCACTCCCTCCCTGTTCATGACCAATAAGATGATCATTATCACCATAAAACTAGATACAAGTTGTAGGTGATATATTTCAAGATATTTCATCATTTGAAAAATATGTCGTTTCCGTATCATTTTGTGCATGCAAAATTCCTCACACATGTAGCCTGCTAGCATTTAGCACAAAGCTATGCTGCATCTATGTATGCTATTACGCTTTTAAAGATATTCTACAAATGTAGAATTAAAATTGAAATGAAAATGCTAATCAGATCAGTGCTTATTAGGGAAACGAGCACTAATGTGTCCCAGCTAAACCTAAAATCTTAACAGCAATGAAAAGAAGTTGCATGAATTATCCCAGTATCCCAATATCCCAGTGAGCCATGTATATGTACAGTATGTGTCTGCAGTTTTTGACAATATTCAAAGATTAATAACACTAAACAATGTGAAACAAGCAGTGACTCCTGAGTCAGGCAAAGCAGATCTTTGAGTGACAGATCACTAATGCAGTGTGGTGATCTTTCACTATGTTTATTCCCTTGTTATAACACGCCCTATATAAACAAGAACAGAAAACTTTAGAGAGTTTTTAGTTTGATTTATTGGTCTCAGTGAAATTATTCATGTGGTATTGCAGTGTAATGGTTTCTCTATAGAAAGAGCACAACATGTTACAAAGTAGTTACATTCATTTAAAGTAGTTTCACAAACAATAGCAAACAGTTTACAAAGGTTTTGTAGTTTATATAAATGATTGTGTCTAATCATTCAGATAGTTTTCTTTTACATCTGGTGATGCTAATGCTAATAATAAGTCACAGGTAGGTTTAGAGCTGTGTTATCATCACATTGCTGCTGATCAAGATACTGTTAAGGCAACTTAGGAAAACCCCATCATCTATAAACCAAACAAAGACTTTGTTACAACAATAAGAGGGATCTTTCCCACGGCATTGACTCAAACAGATACAGTCGATTTTTATTGAAAAAGAGAAAAACACTCTTTTTACACCAGTGGAGGAAAATACAGTCTTTCATTTATGGAGATATGCATCGAGCCAGAGGTCCCCTGAGGTTTTCAGTGACCTGAATGAGGAAGTCAGAACAAAAAATAGCCAGCCCATCAGTGTGTGTGTCAGGTAAGCAGTCCTTCCATAAAAGAAGACTGAGTCATATACTGTATTTACAGCCATTTTCATGCTCTGTTATCATTGTACTTACGTGACAATATCAGCGAAGCCTCGCCACAAAGTTTTCTCTTGGTAAGGTATCCCGTGTTTTTCGCAGAGCTCACGGACCTGTGGGGCCACCAGGTGGTAGTTGTGCCGCGGCATCATTGGAAACAAGCTTGCAAAAGAAAAGAAACGGAAGCTGATTTTTTTGTAATTGTTGCATTGTGGCATATTTTGTTACATAAAATCATTGTAACATATAAGTGTGTAAACAGTGAGTGTAGTTCTGCAAGAAAAAAAATTCCGTTTGAAAAAATGGGCGATAGCTCACTATGGATGGGTGTAAAATCCGAATAGTGTTCACCACTGTTTAAGTGGTGTAGCTTGAGTTTAATGTGTGCCTGTGACCATGCCTGATGAATTACATCTCTCAGTCTTCTGACTATTCTTTAAAACTCTTTTTTTATAATAGAGACTTTCTATCTTTAAATGCAGAATTAATGTTGTTAAATTATTATCAGTACTTCAGTTTACACAGTCGTGCTCTAGTTTTTGACAGGTTTCAAATTTCACTTACTGGTGCTCGATTTGAAAGTTGAGGTGTCCACTGAACCAGTCGTTGAAGAAGGACTGCTCGATATTACAGGTGGATTGTAACTGAATGACAGAATGAGTCAAAAGAGTGCAAATGAGTTAATAAGGTCCTAGTAAATATAAGGGAAGGTGTAAAGAGAATAGAAGAGACCAATATTTGTGATCTGGGATGTTTATGAGTATTGGGTAAATGCAGAAAATATTTAAAGTGTCCAAAACTTTTATACAACCTTGTAAAAGTGGTACAGGTACCTGCATGGTCAGCCAGTCCCTGTGCTTTTCATGATCGATGTCCATCGGTATGTGATTCATCTGAGTCACCCACACAAACCAGTGACTCTCCAAAAACCTGTAACATTAAAAACAATATCATATTGAGGTGATACATAACGTGGCCAAAGGGTACGAAAAATGGAATCACTTTCTATTGCAGTGTACTTTATTAGGTATACAGGGGTCAAATATGTTAAGTTTAATGTTTGCTAATAAAGTCAGGCTTTTCCACACACATTCCAGCAATATAGAGCAAAATATGGTGCATCTCAGCTCAAGGACAATATATTTTGAAAGGAATGGACAATATAAGGCATCAAAGTCTGTTAACTGGTAACAATTCATTTGTTAATGAGTGCAATGTTTTCTTATTTTAAATAGTTACCTGACTATGCTTATGAGCACCAATGAGCCAACTAGGCCATACAGGGGTATATAAGAGGAGAAGAAGCGAAGGTAGAATGAGATGAACCAAGCCAGATCCTTCACAAGACAAGAAAGTTTATATGATTTATGTAATTTCTTTTTTAATTATGAAAATCATGATTAATTATAATCTTATTTTTACATATGCTCTATTCTGTGCCATTTTTTTTTTTTTGCTGTAATGTTTCTCTTAAATACTGTAAGCTCAAATACAAAATTCAATCTGACACATCAAATGGAAAATGCCTATATGAAATCTAATATACTACACAGCTTACCACCCAGTCACGCCGGGATACCATGGTCTGCATTACATGAATGTTGAAGAAAACTGGAATGATCAGCGGTGGTCCCACTATATATATATATATATAAATATATAAAAAAGGTGCAACGTTAAAAAGTTGTAGTTATTATTCTTTTTAATTGACTCTTAAAAAACATACCAAGAAAGAAGTACTTGTGTTGACGATTGTAAGGCATGTGTTTGATCTTCTTTATCCCGTACTGTAACACAGAGGTAAACAGTGGATAATGACGAGTTGGACCGTGCGAGTGCTTAAAAACATAAGAAATACTATCTTCGTGCTACTTGCTTCCACTGGTTGAGTTCGGCCAAGTACGAAGAGGTGCAACGTGTTGATATCCGGGTCCTTAATGAAGATGTTGGGTTTAGCGTGATGCCTGAAATGTCGGTGATTCCACCAGTTGGAAGAAGCTCCCTGAAAAAAGAAAAAAAAAAACCTTTAAGTATCTGTGTTTCATTTCCATGGAGAGAGGATTATAACTAAGAGAGGTTACCTTTAAATGACCAATGACAAACTTGTGGGCGAGGTGATTCCAGCTGGACTTTTTGAAGACAGACAGGTGACCAAAGTCATGCTGCAGCCATCCAGCCTGTGCCTGGAGAAGAAGCAGGAAAACAAATGTTTTGGGTGAAAGACTTCTCTTTAAATGGACCTGATTTCCAACACCATGTATTTGTATGCATGACTAACTGTTTGTCTTTTATCAGTCCTGTGTTTCTGCATCTCAGTTCATACTTTTCTCAAACAATTATTTATGCTCCCTTTACAGTTTTTTCTGAATGCTTAAACCCTAACTGTGATTCCTGTAGCACAATCTCTAAAACTATTCAGACTTATAGCAAAACCACTCACTGAGTTTGCAAAACTAAAAGCACAAAAACTGCTTTGCACTCAGTTTGCAATTTTGTAACACACACTTTGCAAAACTGTAGGCACAATTCACTGCACAACACTCAATTACCAAATTTCCAACACACTCCTAGCAAAAGTATACACATGTATGGCTATCATTAACACTAATCTGCCAACTGTCTGGCACACTTTCACATGTGAAAACTTTTTTAGATAATTAGTTCACTTTGCAATCAGCCTAAGCACTATAATACAGGTAAGTTGTGTGTGCGGAGTACAATGGAGGGAGCAGAAAGAGTGAGAAGTAGAGGAGGCCGAGGAAGAGGACGTGGAGGTGAAGAAGTAGGATGAAGAGGACGACAAGGACAAGGAGGAGCAAGAGGAAGACGAGGGGGGGGGAGAGGAAGGGTAGGAAGAGTAAGAAATAGAATTGCTGATGACATCAGAGCTACAATAGTGGACCATGTAATCAACCGTGGAATGACCCTGAGGGTAGCTGGCCAACGGGTCCAGCCTAACTCGAGCCGCTACACTGTAGCAAGTACCATAAGGACATCTTGAAATGAGAATCGGTTAGTACAGTCACTTCGCACAAAGATTTGTAGCACTGCCATATGCCAATGAGAAACACACCAATACCATTGATGTAAAAATACTGAAATTGTTACTTTACAGAATTGCTAGATGACCAGATGCTGGGGGCAGAGGAAGCATGTTCACTGCAGACCAAGTAACCCATATAGTCATTATGGCGATTGCAAATAATCCTATACTTGGAAATAAACACTTGTGTTTGTTTTGATGTGTTTGAATAAACACCAGTACTTGAAGTTTGGATCCCTCTATGCTTACGGCTCTATGACAAAAGTATGAGCTCAAACTGACATAGCCTACCTTGTGCACAGAGAAAGCAAAAGCCAGATGTGTTTTGTATTCATACCATCAGTGTGCAGTTGGCGCATTGTGTGCTTAGTAGATGATGGCTTGTGTGTACTGTTTGATACGGAAAAACCATTTTTACGAAGGTGTGAAGAGTTAATCTAGCTGTGTTTGCTTTTGCAAGAGAACTACAATGTTTTGATTATTGGGTGACAGGTTTTCTTATTTGTGTGAAGAGTTTTGCTAAATTAGCCAATAGTTACAAAAAATGTGCTTAAGCAATCAGAAAAAACTGTAATATGAATGGTTAGCTTTTGTAAACAGAAGATTTGCACAGTCTGTGGGAGGGGCTTCTGTCCTGACAGCCAGAGCAGTGTCAGTGATGAACATATTAGGAATACCTTCCATCACTGGCATTGTAAAGGGGCAAGAACAGAAACTGAAACTGTGCATTGAGAGCAGTCTGAAGGCTGAGTTTTTGGCTCACTTTTACACATTCATTATTATTGATATCCATTATTTAAAACTTTGTCTCTGTTTAATGTAACCATGCACTTGGTGTATGCATATATTTCAAAACATAAGGAAAGCATAATAGGTCCCATTTAAAATTTATGTCTGAATCACCTGAGCGGTTGCGAGAAACACAGAGCACACAAGTGTTTGTATCCAGCCTGTGCCCCACATCCAGACGGTCAGCCATCCGAGGGCTTCTAGCAGCAGGATGTGACTGAGGTGGAGGAAGAAAAACAAAGGCTGAGCTCGAAACAGACCCCTTTTCTCCACCTGAGCTCGTAATGTTTTGAAATCCTGCACGATGGCTGCCTGGGTGCAGAGAAAAAGAAACAAACAATTCTGTAAAACTGGAACTGAAATATATTGATGTGATACTTCTGAAATCAAGAATTTTGGATTGGAGCTATTTTAGGTTTTCATACAGTGAAACAAGACATTAAGGTGGCTAAAAAACCCACCTAGAATCTCAGATGTTCCCAACACTCAGCACTTCATAACTAACATAAGACATCAGTGAATTATCAAACTTACATCTGTCTCTCATTTATTACACTAGATCACTCATATGTTGTCAATAAAAAAAGGGACTTTGATTAAAGGCTCACATTTTTGTCTCGGTCCTGGCTCGGCTCAGTCGTTGCCAACTCTCCGATCAGCAGCGGCTTCAGAAACTTTTGCACAAACTTAGGATCAGGATGAAAAGCAGTGAATGCTTCCTAAAAACAAACACAACAAAAATTGTAATTTACTAAAAAGTTAGGTAGCAGTGGAAATAGTTATCAGATTGTAAAAAAATTAATCATGCATTTACTTCAGCTAAATTCTAACATGTAAAAATACCAAAAGTAAAATGATGTTCTCTGTAAGTTTCAGTTGCCTGTGAAACCATGACATTACATTGTTTATCATAATTCAGCTGCCTGAAAGCAGCGTTTCAGTGCTGTAGCTGGTTCTGCTACACCTACTCATGTTCTTCCATCCATATTATCGAGCTTTCTGCTATTTTTATTCTGGAACAGTTATTTAGGTATACTAAAACCTCAGAGGGGGAATCTCTTTCTGTTAGAGCTGCAAGGAACTTAGAGACATGTTAGGAGTTGTGGGAAGCCCAGGTGTCGTTCACAGACTGGCATAAACTTTACTTTTTGATTGGAATGGCAACACAAATCTTGAACAAATATAAATGAATTAACGCTTATGATGATAGTTTCATGTGATCTCTTTCAAAATAAAATGATATGAACATAAATGCACAGGCCTGTATATTTTCATTGTATTTTGAAGGAAACATGACGTACCGTGGCATCCTCTCCAGCATAGTAGCTGATGACTTGAAACCCTCCCGGATGCCTTTTGGCCCACTGAGTGATGTTGTAAACCTTTCGATCGATGACCAGCCATTGATCATTCCTGCTGCAGTGGCTCTGCACCTCCTCCCAGGTGTAAACACCTTTAGCTTTCCCGCTGTCCGGCTCTCCCGGCACCGTCTGCTGGCTTCCACCTCCCATCCTCACCGCTGCTTCTGGTCTGAATGCACCTGAGCTCTAACAGGTCACAAAGTTTCACACCTGTTTTCACACAAAAAATGCACAAAATTTCCATGTAACTTTGTTACATACAGGCAACATAAACCATTAAATTTAATGGAATCTGGGCAAAAAATTGCTTGGTATGCGTCCAGTACCAACTCTGTTCCTTAATCATTGGTTATTTGAATAAATAAACCTTTGATTTTAGAAGTTTCAGCTGCATCTTACTCACAATCATTGCTTCATGTTTACTGAAGGTGAAGAAACCTTTTTTCAGTGTGAGTGTAAAAAATGGCTTTCAAATGGTTTGAAATGTGCAGAGAGAAAAACTCGTACGGCAGATTTTTCTATGCTGTTTGAGCTGGTTGTGGTCCAGATCTAAATCAAAGAGAAGTGCAACATCACCCACTACTATGGGGAAACTAGTGAAGCTAGGAAACCACCAAATGGAGCTAAATCAGGTCGGTTTTCACCTACTAACTTTATCGACATTAAAGATCAATCTAACAGACGCACACCCACAAATACTTAAAAACAGGAAAAACATCGACGCACACAAGTGCGTTTTCCACACGAATGCGTGGACTGGGAGAAGTCTGATCGTCGTTAACGTGTAGAAACCAAGACAAAACCGACAAACCGCTATCGAAAAGCATTTAATGGCTAAATAATAGCGGGAGATAGCGGGTGGTTAGCTATGCACGTCACAGCATGTAGATAATTAATATTTACTTACAGCATCCAGATTTTAACCAGCGTCCCTCAGGCACACTAATAAGAGATCGATTCTGAGGGTTCGGGTCCCTTTTATATAACAAGCATCCCCAAACCCATCCCCATGCTTACCTTGTAGGCTCATTGTCACATCCACGCACTCATTCGGTACAAACTCCAAGCAGAATCATTCGAGGCGTCTGGGCCAATCGGCGCACAGCATTCTCTCGTCTGGCGGCGAGAGTACCAGAGGTCATAAACCATCTGGACAGCGCAAAGTCGTGTGATCGCAGAGACCGCAAACAGTCCCCTGGAGGACTTTAACTGTGGACTCATGAGTCCGATTGGTTGTAGGAGATGTGGAGCTGCTTCTGATTTGTGCAGCGGACTAAATACACAGCTACACAGCAGGTCTTTAAGGGGTCATCTCAACCCTGCTCCCTTTTTGTTGTTACTTTCCATCCTCCCTAAATGCTTTACATGGAAACTGGGCTGTAGTTTGCGTCGAAGAGTCTAATTCAGGTGTGTCAAACATAAGGTCCGGGGACCATAATCGAAAGACTCCAATCTAGTCCACCGGATAGCTTTGAAGGACAACTACATTTTTAAATACATTTCAACTATCCCCAATCATTGCTACTCCATCAAAGTGATTATGCAATAGATAAACAATTAAATGACAGGAACGTTCCTGTTTTTAAATACTATCTACTATATAATTTTTTTTCAGTGATCCACTGTAAGTATAAATATTAATAATATCAATTAAAAAACTTTGTAAGACTGTGCTTTAATCCAGCTTTCTATTTTATGATAACAGGACAGTCAGGGCAATGAGCTACTAGAACTTTTTCTGTAATTTGACACATTTCTTACAATTTAAACCCAAAGAGTTCTTTATTAGCTAAACCGCTGTTTCTTTATCATGTAGAAAAACTGAGGCATTCTGTTAAAATTGCACTTTTTCCCTTATATTAAGATATTTTAGTGATTCAAGTTGTAATTCAGTTTCTTTTCACTGACAGATGACAGCACTTTTACTGGTCTGGCCCACTTAAGATCGATGTAGGCTGTATGTGACTCACAATTTAACATCCCTGGTCTCTCAGATTGTCATAATAATTGTGCTGGCAGTGTTTGTATGAGAGCAGAAAGTTTCCATGTTTAAGGCTCTCTTTATTTAGTGTGACCCTTTGACACTGAAAAACAAAATGTCAGCGTTAACAGTTTCCTTGTTAAATAATCACTGGAGGGGGTGCTGCAAAATAAGACAACAATTTGTACTACTAGCCTAATTCCCTCAAAGTTGGGATGCTATGTAAAATGCAAATAAAATAGAACATAATTATTTGCAAATCTCATAAACCCATATTGTATTCACAGAAATGACAAATAAAACAGGGACAAAAATGAAGTTTTTGTTAAAACTTTCATATGCTTTTTCAAAGCATGCCATTTCTAAACACATCAGTTTTCTTTAGAAAGAAATACAATAACAGAATTATTTCCGAAAAAACAAAAAATGATTAGGGTCAATTTAAATGTATAATTAACCTTTTTATTGAGCCATGGCACCGTGGCGCTGTGCAGTGATGTCCTTTAACTTTCTAATGCTCATAGTGTGTAAAATCTAGTTAAAACTGAAAGTTACCTGCCAGTTTACACACAGTATAAAAACTTTAGCAAGACTTTGAGCTGTCACTTGAGAAAGCTTCATGCCAAAAACAAAGAAATTACTTTAGTCATTTCTTTATGATAGACTTGGATATCAATACACCTACCTCCTGGAGAGTGTTGTTCACTTGCTTGGCTATTGTGAAGGGCTAGAAATGATTCTGTGATCATCCACCATCATCCATCATCCACCACTGCTGTCTTCTGTGGATGTCCAGGTCTTTTTGTATTGCTGAGTTCACCAGTGCTTTCTTTCTTTCTTAGGATATACCAAACAGATTTTGCCACTCCTAATATTTTAGTAATTTCTCAGAAGGGTTTTTTTCTGTCTTCACAGCTTAAGGATGGCTTGTTTCACCTGCATGAAGAGCTCCTTTGACTGCATGTTATCTGTTCACAGTAAAGAAAATCTTCCAAATGCAAGCGTCATACCTCAGATCAACTCCAGGCCTTTTATCTGCTTAATTGACAATGACATAACAAAGGAATTGCCCAGACCTGCCCATGAAATAGACTTTGAGTCCAAATACTTTTGGTCCCTTTAAAAAGAGATTGGCACATGTTAAGGAGCTGAAACTCCTAAACCCTTCATTCAATTTAAATGTGGATACCTACAAAGTAAGCACTACAGTAAACACAAAAATGGTTGCCTGATGTCATTCTGTTTTTAGACTTGAACTGTTTGCATCATCAAATCACACATATTTTCCTTTACTGTAAATAAGCACAATGATGCTGTATCAGCTGCAGTTTTCTCCTTCACCAGAAGATAGTGCAAATATGCTCCTTTAATGAAATTGCTTCCTTGTTCTCTTTTAACCTCAAGTTGCAAAAGCATGAAGGCCTCTCATTTTTTCCGTTTTGCTTCTTGTGTTTTCCAGAAACATTTATGAAATATATATAAATATTAAATACTTAATAATTATTGATTTTCCATTAGACCACCATGAAAAAATGATCATTAATAACTGTTTAGAGTTACTTTTCCTTGTCCCTGTGTTTGTTATGTGTGTGTTTGTCCATGGTAGTGAAGTCATGCAGTGCTTCATCTGCATTCAACACTTTCACCTCAACAGTCACATCTATTCACTGCCTGAGGTCTCAGTCTTTTATGTCCCCTGCTTACAGTTCACTGTGTCATTTCAGGGTCATTTTAATGCTATATAGAAATTTGCTAATCAGCTCTTTTGGTCCTCAGCATATCAGACAGGATTATCCTCAAGCAGCGCGCCGCCTGTCTCCCTGTTTGTCCGCTTCTTCTGCCATAGCTTATCAAGCTGACAGAAGCCCTGCACATCCGACCCCAGCATCTTTTACAGACTTTTCCTCAGTATCACAACCAACAGCATAGACTGTCAATCAGAAAACCTGCATGCTGTTGTTAAGTTTTTTGATGAATTCGGGCTAAAGGTTAACTTTCATTTTGGTCCCTCAAATGAAAGGTGGGGGTATTTTCCTCAGAAAAGAGTGAGAGACTTTTTACTTTGGCATCACTACACCTTTCATCCCATCAGTTACATTATCTCATATCTGAATATTTCTTTGGAGATTTACATTCAAATGACACATAAGATTCATTCAAAGCAACATTTGGGTCAGAATAGGTTGCAACCCATTAACAGATATGTAAGTGTAAAGAAGAAATATTAGAACCTAAAGATGTTTCTAAAAACCTTTTGCTGCCAAGTATTGAGTCTGTTTTTCAAAAACAAAACAAAAAGGTAAGTAATTTGGGATGAAATGCTCAGTAAAGTATCAATAGTAAGATAGAAAGTATCATGTTCTTGTTGATAGTAGCATGTGATCATTATTGCATTATGTGAATGCCGTAATCTCCTCAGTACAAATTCAGTATAGTCAGTATAAACAGCATTGCAAATTTTAAGCTACGGGAGATGAAGTTATATGGTCAGATTCATTAAAAATACAGTGTCGGATTGGTTCATCTTGAACCTTCATTATTTTAGGATGTTTTTCTTTCAGTGTTTCTTTCAGATTAAAGTATAATGTTAAGGTTGAACTGAATTCTGAATTAGTTTAATACAGAAAAACAAATGGCTGAAAACGCTACAATAGTCTCAGTAATATCCTGTAATACTGTGGGATAAACTATGAGAAACAGAGAATAGTTCTGTACTGGACAAAGTTAGTCTTTTCTGGAACTGTTGTTGCCCTTTTAGTTAAAACTGCTCTGGGCTCACCCAAATGTTGGAGCTATTTTGAGCCGCGGTGTAGGAATATTTTTCAGTCGTGTCACATTCATTTCAATCTGAGCTGCACTTTAGTCCACTGTATCTGTGTCACGTAGAGAAAAATTAAAACCCTGTAAAGCTTTGAGTTGTTTATTGGCATTTGCTGAGACTTTTCCTGCACTAAATTATTCCACCGATCGTTTTGCTAAATAAAAAAAGTCATCTGAATAATTAACAAAACAGAACTGAAATATGAAGTGCGGAAAATCCTTAATCAGGAGGGTTTTTTTGTTTGGTTTTTTTTTTTTCTGGAATTCAGAGTATTGATCACTGAAACATTTTCAGAAGCCATCTGAAAATGTAGTGTAACAAAGTGAAATCAAAGGTTGACTGTAGGGTGATTAGCCCTCACAGCAATAAGGTTCAAATCCAGTCTGGGACGTTTCTGAGTGTGCGTGGGTTCTGTCCGGGCAATCCAGCTTTGTCCCACAGTCCAAAAACAAGCATGTTAGATTAATTGATGATTCTGGATTAACCCCTGGAATTTCTCTCTGACTTTTGATTCATGGTTGGACAACATCAGACAACAGGAAGTGTGACAACATCACTTAAACCAAAAAGGCTTAATGATCTGTAAGACTGGATCCAAAGGGTGGCTACAGGCAACCTACTGGCCATCAGAACTGAAGCAAATGGATGGATGGAATTTTTACATAAAAAATTTGACAATTAAACTATATGAGCCATAATGTGAAGCAACAACAGTAAAAGAGAATTATTTTAGCAATCGTTGCAGAGTTGTTTGTTCACTTTAGGTTTGCATATAAAACCATACTATATGTGAATCTCATATTGTACTTGGGAGTCCTATTGCATAAGAATGTGAGTGACCAAAGACTACTTGGTTTGCAGTGATTTGGTTAGGAGAAAAAACATAACAGCAAGTCTTGAGTTTTGTGCTCTGTCAAACAATTTTATAGGTCTCAGCAGGTCACATACAAAAATGAGTAAAACCAAAATTAAGTAGACCACTGTGGACAGTGAGCCTCATCTCCATCATCAAACATACAAATAGCCGTACATAAAGATTTATAGTAGCTACAAACGGCAAAACCACAAATGTATTTATTTGTTTTGAAAGGCTGTTTCTCGTTTCGTATGGATTTATAGTAACAACATTTTACGAGGAAAAATAATAAACTGTAACGCTTGCGATTATGTGTGCTCTGTGTCACTCTGTGGCAGGACTAATACTCCAGACACAAAATGAATCTAAAAACTATTAATTGCAATTAAAAAGTGGCGCTGGCGGTTAATACATGTGCGAATGTGTAAATATAAGCGTAGGTAAGCCTGCGAATTTGCTTGTCGTCTGTGCAGATGAACATAAATATCAGGATAATGTTTATCACTATTAATATTCTTTTTTGTTTATCGTTTGATCAAACCCTCACACCTAACAGTTTGTTTGTGGGAAAAAGTTGTTTTTAAGTTGCTTCTTTTTTAAAATATATTTATTTCTAAGAGGCTACTTCTATCATACGCGCGCAGACACACATGCACTCACACGAGGACACACTGGCCATGTGACGTGAATGCCCCCTGTTCCTGTTACAGAAGGAGGGAGGCAGCAGTTGAATGTAAACCTTCACACTGATGGAGAGAAGCGGCCAACATCAGGAGTTGAGGGGAGTCAGTGAGCGCTGTTCTTTTCCAGTATGTGCAGTTTTTTTGTTTTTCCTCGGGCGCGGATTATTACTCCGGGAAACCTCGGCCTCTAATGGGGAGCAGCTGCATTAACTAGTGAACAGACTTCCATTAACTGTTTTTCTTTGCCGCCAGCCAGGTCACTGAGTGCGCACACACTGTGGGTTTATCCGCAGGAAGAGGGGAGGTAGGCTCCCTGTTTAGTGGCACTTTTTTTCTCCTCTTCTAATAGAGAAACCGGATCACGTGAACAGGTGGCGTTATCTTTCGCTTAAAAGCCCCGAGGAAGTTAGAGAGGAGAGAAGAGGGTAAGGACTGCAAGAATTCAATTTCAGCTCAAAATTCAGCTGGATTTTGTTGAACTCAACTATCAACAACACCTTTACTATTACTATTATTACTATTACTACTACTACTACTACTATTACTACTATTATTATCATTACTATTACTCTGCAGTTTGTTAGATCTTTTCCGCTGCTGTTTTGTGATGAAGCTGTAGATGAAGGGACAACGAGACACTTGACAAACTGCTTTGGTATGGCTGCCGGAGTGTTAACTGGCCCGGGCCAGGATGTGGTTTGCAGCCAGTGGGTACAACCACAAAACAGCAGCAGCTCCCAGGCTCAGGGTTGACTTGTCACAGACACTCCCTCATCAAATGACTCTGTCTTGACTCACACAGGAGTCACAAAGGTGCTGCAGGCAACAGCATGGGCAACTCCTCCAGGAAGGGAGGGGGAGAAGAAGAGGAGGAAGAGGGGGGGAAAGATGGCGAAGAGGCAGAATTTTCCGAGAAGGAGAAGGAAGTAGTGCAGGAAGTAGAGGAGGAACTTCCGCTTGGAGTGGAGGAGTTGCTGGAGAGTGGAGACCCCGTGTTGGACTTGAGCTACCGTAAATTTAAGCGTTTGCCTTCACGTGTTTGTGACCTGATGCATCTGGAGAAGCTTTATGTTTGTGGAAACAGCCTGCGCACCCTGCCCGACAGCATCTCCCAGCTGCAGGGTCTGCGGATACTTGCCCTCGACTTCAACAAAATAGAAGATGTTCCTCTGGCCGTCTGCGACCTCACTAACCTCACCCGCCTCTATTTGGGCAGCAACCGCCTAATGAGCTTTCCACCTGAGCTGAGCAACCTGCAGAATCTGCGGTGCTTGTGGATGGAGAGCAACTACTTCCAGAGATTCCCACGAGTGCTCTATGACTTACCCAACCTCAAGTCCCTGCAGATGGGGGACAACCGCCTGAAGACTCTGCCTCCTGACTTGTGGCGCATGGAGGCTCTGAGGGGATTGTGGCTCTACGGAAACCGCTTTGACACCTTCCCAAAAGTCCTTCTTCGAATGAAGTCCTTGGAGATCCTAGACCTGGACCGCAACAAGATATCAGAAATTCCCAGCCTGAAGCGTCTCAGAGCCCTGCGCCTTTTCTCCTATGACCACAACCCAGTCAAGGAACCTCCTATAGTAGGTGAAGACGCCGTCTTGGTTGGGGAGGGAGCTGCAGAGTTTTTGGAGGTGCGTGAGGCCAGGAAGGAGAGACGACGAAAGGCAGCAGAGAAAGAGGCAGAAGAGCTGGCACTTGCAGGAGAGGAGCCGGTGATTCATGGCATCCTCAAGAACAGCAGCTCAAAGCAAGCACCAAATGAAGCTGCAGTGACCATAGAGGACACAGATGTTAAAGAGGAAGAGCTTCTGGTGAAGGAGGAAGAAGTGGAGGATGAAGTGGAGGAAGAGGAAGGAGGGTATGTGGAGCCTCCAATAAACGAGTATGGCGGGACTGAGCTCGAATATGACGAAGAGGCGGTCGAATATGAGACAGAGGAGCTGATATGTGAGGGAGAAGGGTTTGAGTTTGAGGGAGAGGAGCTAGAGTATGAGAGGGCTGAGATGGACTATGAGGATGTGGAGGAGTTGGATGACACAGGGAGACAAGATGAAGGGGCGTGAAAGGCCCCTCCAAGATCCAGATGATCTGCAGGACAAGCTGGACATGAATGACAGGAAATCCTGCAGATACAGTTGATGTTTTGGGACTTTTTTGTGTAGCTGTGCTGCTAATTTAAAACCTGTTGTTTGCTGTGAATATAAATGAGCCGGGCATTATGTGTCTAAAAATTAACAACATCTCACTCATCTCCATATGATCAGATCAGAGCTGGACTCAGGTAAAGAGAGTGTGTGTGTGTGTACAGTGTGTGTAGTTGTTTTACAATAAAACTACTTGCAGTGGGCATAGGAGACCAAGTTTCCCGTTATTAAATAATTACCTGTCTGATTATGTCAGTCACTTGGGGGAATTTATTTCTTAATTGTGAAGTGGTGAAACCACTGGCCGCCGCTTGCTTCACTGACACAATTTAACATTTCTGTTACATCATCATCAGTGTCTGTTTTATGTGCTCGACAGTGCACCTCATCTTGGTTCATCACTATTTCTATAAACCGAGACTGTCTGTGCGTGCAAATGGACGTACTGGACTTGGATATACAAAATATTTATGACATGCTAAACAAAACCCCCCCAACTCTTGTCAGTGTTGTGTAAGCATTCCTGTGAGTGTCAGTGCCCAGAACGAACGAGAGACGAGCGGGATTATTACAGCAATGAATAGCTGGGGTGCCTCACCATAAAAGGGAAGTCCATAGGGAGGGAACATGAAATAGACTTGACTCCCCCACCACCAATCAAAAGCCCCCCTGCAGGTCAGGTGAAGGCTCGGGTGACCTTTGTGTACTCCTTTTTGTCTGTGACTACACCTTTTCTATCTTTGTCTCTAGCATGGAGCAGGCCAGGCCCTTGTTCTCCTCTCATCTCTGCACTCATTATTCATGTGGGGCGCGCGTGTAATCCAATCCTCTGTCCCTCCACGTATCTTTTTCTCACATCTCATTGAAAGAGTGAAATATTTATCCCAACACTAAAATATTAATGCTTGCACTCATGAGGCAGAGCGTGTCAACTCGTGTGTCTACGCTCGGGAACAGACTCAGACTCACCACTCTAATTTTAGATTTGTTTCTACACGGAAAACCACACATAATACATATTATAAATGCAGGGCAGCAGTTGATAGATATTTTTACTACTGTTTAGCTGTTTTGGTAAATATTATACAGTTTTTTTGGTCGCTGTCGAGAAAGGTAGAGTCCCCCAAGCTTTCCTCTCATTACATCCGAGAGAGGGCAAAAGGTTTTAACATCTAGCGTTTTATGTTTAAAATGATACAGAGTGCTATAACAGAGCTTAGTATGTCCTTTTGTTAATAGAAAAATCATCTTTATTCTTAATTAATATATAAAAAAATGAAAGCCTGATTAATATGTTAAATGAGAAATATAGTTTGAATCATGGAAATGTTTGTTTTAATGCCTGGATTGTGTGTGCAAAGACATCACTTTTGAGCAAAACTAAAAAATAACCAAACAAAAACACACATTTGGTTCCAACTTCTTGACTTGAACTTGAATTACTATTACATGTGTTAATTTACCTCATGTAAGTGATGTTTCAGCTCTTGTTTGGTCACTTCCTTTACTTCTAATAATAACAAAGCTGTGTGTGCAGCTATGCTATGAGGCCAGCTGACTCACAGCATCATTGCTAACATGCTGATATTGAGAGGTAGCATTGTTTATAGCGTTAACTCGTCTTAGTCCAGCTTTTTGGATTGCTAACATTTCCTTTGCTCTAAACCAATTATAGCTAAAACTAACAAAATGTAGATTTTGGACAAAACAAAACTGATCTGATGAAAATCTTAAGGGGTCTCCAAAATCAGTCAAAGTCATCCTCTGGGGAAATTTTATGTATAAAAACCTCCTGGCAGTTAATCAAATAGTTAATTCAGTCCAGACTACATCACTGGAGAAACCAACAGACTGACATTGCCTGTCTTGCATCACTGTGGCTGACATACACACTCACTGGATCCTAATGTTTGCCAGTATCTCCCTTTTGCCTTCAGATCTGCCTTAATTATTTGTGGCATAGTTTTAACAAGGTACTGGAAACATTCATTTCAGATTGTGGTCCATATTAACATGACAGAATCACATTTGCTACAAATTTACAAATCTTCTAATCTAACAGATTCCAAAGGTGCTCTACTAGATTGAGATCTTCAACTATGGAGACTATTTGAAGACAGTGAATTCATTGTTGCGTTCAACAAACCAGTTCGAAATGTCAGCTTTGTGACATGGCACATGATATCCTGCTGGAAGCATCATCAGAAGATGGGAACACTGTGATCATAAAGGGATGGACATGGTCAGCAACAATACTCAGGTGGGAGGTGGTGTTTAAAGAATGCTCAACTGATACTTAGGGACCTAACATGAGCCAAGAAAATGTCTTTCCCACCATTACACCACCAGCCTGAACCACTGATACAAGGCAGGATGGATCCATGCTTCGGCTTTACCATCCCAGCATCACAGTCGAATCTAAACTCAAACTAGGCAAAGGTTTCTAATCTTCTATTGTCTATTTTTGGTGAGCCAGCTTCTTGCTGCCATGTGACACACCACACATTCGAAGATTCTCTTTTGCATATCTTGGTTGTAACGAGTGGTTATTTGAGTTAGTGTTGCATTTATAAGAGCTTGAAGCAGTCTAGCCATTCTTCTGATCTCTGGCATCAACAAGGCATTTTTACCCAGACGAGCTGCATGTGATTGACTAACTAGATAAGCACATCTCTCCAACTGACTCATAATGCAATTAAGTGTATATTATGGCTGTTAATGTCACATATCTTTCATAAATACTATAGTGACACCCCCAAAAAACCAGCATAGTTAAAAATCTCTTGTTTTGACACAAGAGTCATTATATTGATAATGCAGAATGGATTGCACTGATAATGTAATGTCGTTTCTGAGAGTTGGCTCAGAGTAGGTGCACAGTATGTAGCTGCACAATAGTGCAATCTCAGCCTCCTACTCAGTTTAGGCTCTGCTGCTCATCCAGACTCTGCTGTGGGTGGCAGAACAGTTTGACACACCACAGACATCCTTGGAAATCAGTGCCTTACTCAGCCTGGCTGTAATTATTTTTCCCATTAGTTTACACTCCTCTCATTCTCTGTAGGTCAGTGACAGTAAGGTGGTCAAAGACAATCCATCATCTCGTTCACTCCCTCTTTGGATTTCTACCATTCACACATCTGGCTGGCGAAGTTTCCACTCAAAAAAAAAAGCAATTCATATTTGTTGTATGCATTTAAACGATTTTATTAATAGAACATGCCAAACAAACAAACAAACAAACAAAAAACTTCAGTTTTTATTTGTGACAAAGCAGCAATGCAGGTATCATCACAGGTGTGAGAAGGTCTAGCCCCTGAGGATGTACCTGTAGAATAAAACTAGGTCATGTCAGTCAAAGGAAATCTGTATGATACGACTTCATGAGCATAACATACATACCTGTCCGTATCCCGAAGATTGTAGCCACTTTCCATTTTAGAGCTGACAATCCTGGGACAAGAGTTCGTTGATTTGAACTTTTCTGGACTTTTCCAGGTTCTGTCATCACGATGACAAAACCTGGAAAATAAGCAGGTAGTCAAATAGTGTAACACACTTTACAGTTATAGGGTGAAAAGTGACAATTTATTAAGTTAATTAATTAACTTAATTACACTTACTTGCTTTTATAATGTGTGATGAAGTCTGAAGGATCAAGTGGTGCATCAGGAAAAGTTTGGTTTTTATGAGTGTTCAGAACATATCCTGTGGGTTCCTAAAAAATTAAAATGTTGTTGAACAATCCAGATAACGTGCTGATAAATAGAGTGAAAATCTATTGCGTGAACATATTTAACCTTTTGTCCAATGATAGATGGCATCGGGGCCTCTGTTTTAGTCTGGGGCGACGACAGAAGAGAGACCTAGATGATTAGAGACAGAAATAAATAATTAAATAAAAACAAAAAAGCATTAATGTTGCGCTTTTACATCAAAGAAAAACTGTGAAGAAGTCAGCACTAACAGGGTGGGCCAAGGGAGCGATGTCACCTCGTGTGAATCCCGTTTCTCTGCAAGAACGGCTGCACAGGCCCGATTTCACCTCAGTACCCTGAGACACAGAACAAACTTCAGAGTTATACATGAAAGATTCCCCTGCTCTCCCCCCCCCCCGAATGAATTCAGCTTTTGGTGTGGCTCAACCTGCAGCAGGGACAGTGGCATGAAGTCTGTTTTCATCACTGAGCTGGGAGTCTGATGAGGTTCACCCTGAATATCAACAGTTGACAGTTACAAGTAGATATACAGATAAGAACTCACAGATACACATACTGTAGCTGCCAGAGGACTTCAACTGTACTGGTCTTATTTATATGCATTAAAAAATTGAAAAGATTCAAATATCCCAGTTTCAGCATTTGGCATGCTGTCTATATACTTGATTACACAGTCACCAGCCACCTTGGACACACCTGTTCAACTGATGATTAACACAAGTACCTCAAACAACCAATCACGTGGGAGAAGCTCAGTGTAATTAGACATGTAGCCAAGCTTCAGAACGAGGGAAAGGGGTTATTTAAGCGACTTTGAATGTTGCATGATTTACCCACCTCACAACCATCTCTGGAGTTTATAGAGAATGGCCTAAAAAAGAAAACATTCAGTGAGAATGGCTAAACTGCTCTAAGATGAAAGGTGGGCAACAGTAACTCAAACAACCACTCCTTACAACTGTTCTGTTCTCAAATGGCCTCCTTCACAGGCATTAGATATCAATCCAGTAGGGCATCTTTGGGATGTCCAGTGAATAAATCTACAGCAACTGTGTGATACTATCACAACAATATGGACCAAAATCGGATGACTGTTTCCAACATTGTCTATTTGTCATGAGGACCTGAGGCCGCTCTGAGGCCTAAAGGGGTCCATCCCTGTACTAGTAAGATGCAACTAATGAAGGGGCCAGTGAGTCTATACAAGCTTTTTATGATTTGCATTCTGTTTTTTGTTAAATTTTGCACAGTATCCCAACTTTTGGATATAGCATGTAGTTTAAAACAAATATAATCCCTTTGTAACCATGATGTAAAGTCAGGTTTTGGATACACAGGCAGCATTTTCACTTGGATTTCTTAATAGGAGGTTATTAAAAAAATGGAAGAATATAAAAATCTCAGCTAAGAATAGCTTCCAATACCTTTAAAAACCACTCACCATCAAGCTGGTGTTAACCTGAAGCTCTGCTGCCTTAGTGAAACCACTCCCTCCTTTAGGACCTACAGTCACATGGTTCTGAGAAACTGAAGCAACAATGTTAGCTTTTTCAAAATGAAACTGTGGCATTTTATTAAAGTTTTCCATTATTTGTAGTTATAAATGAACAGCTCAAGCTCACAAAGTTCTGCATTGTAGCCTTTAAATTACCTGCTGGCGTAGGACGATGAGGCACAAATGAAATTTGATATTCTGTCTGAGGAAACATTTAAGCAGTAACAGAAAGTTTATGTATATAACATAATATTACACTTTCCATCATCTTGAAGAGGTGTGTTTAAGTGCTGTCAAACCGAGCTGTCATACCTTCTCCTCGACTGATGCGGTTTTCGGCTGAATCCTCAGCTGATGGAAGCCGCTGTTTCCAGGTTTGTTAACGATGTTTGTTGAAGACCCAGAACATCCAGAGCGGATGGGAGGCTGGTAGTGTCGTTTAGTTTGAGAGACGAAGCTGTCAGATAACAAGAGTCTGAAAAACAAAAGCAGAGCCGAGTCTGAGGTAACACTTCAGACAAACACGCTTCATTCTTGACAGTCTAGCTTTTTTTTCTTTTTTTTTAAATCTTTTATCGCATCAGGGAATCTAATTTACAGTGAAGCACCTACTCACTTAAAGTCCTTTGTTTACATCCTTTGAACCTCTCTGTCAGAGATTTTCACACACTTTCATACTTGCCTGTATAACCCAAGTGCATAGCTCTAATTTCATACATCAAGAACTGGTTTCCGAGGTTCCATTTAGCTCTTCCTGTGTAATTCATCTCCCATCACACTGTTTTTCTGCTTTCCAGCTCCCCTCGGTTACTGATATTTCAGATTTCATCTGTAAGTCAAAACCTTCTACTTGTCAGCTAGACCCCATTCCTACAGTTTTGGTTAAGGCATGTCTACCTTCTACCTCCACTCACATTTAACTAATAATAATCTGTATGAACAGTTCCAGTCTGGTTTCCGCCCCTCCCATAGCACTGAAACAGCACTTATAAAAACAACCAAGGATCTTCTTATGGCAGCTGACTCCAGTTTACTTTCCATTCTTATTCTCCTCGATCTGAGTGCTGCTTTCGACACTATTTCTCACTCTGTACTTCTCAGTAGGCTAGCCTCTATCGGTCTCTCCCATACTCCGCTAGCCTGGTTTAAATCATACCTGTCTGATGGGGCCCCTTCTTTTCATTATCTACCCTCTACTGCTTGGACATATTTTCCGCAAATGCAATATCCATTTTCACTGTTATGCCGATGACACCCAGCTTTATCTGTCCACTAAACCTGATTCTGCTCTTCCCCCATCCTCCCCTACCCTCTGTTTAGCTGAACTAAATTCATGGTTCTCTTCTAATTTTCTCAAACTCAATAGTAATAAATCCGAGCTCCTCTTGGTAGGCGCTAAATCAACATTATCCAGAACCAACAGTTTCTCTGTTACTATCAATAACTCACCGGTCTTCATTTCTTCCTCTGTGAAAAGTTTGGGTGTCATCCTCGACAGTACTTTCTCTTTCAATTCACGCATTAATAATGTTACTCGGTCTGCATATTTTCAATTGTGCAACATTAATCGTCTCCGTTCTTTTCTCACCCCACATGCCACTGCCATTCTTGTCCATAGCCTTGTTACTTCCCGGATTGATTATTGTAATTCACTTCTTTTTGGTCTTACTCAAAAATCCATCCACAAGCTCCAACGCGTCCAGAACTCTGCTGCCCGTATCATCACCAGGACCCCTTCTGTCCACCACATCACTCCTGCCTTGCAGCAGCTTCATTGGCTCCCGGTCAAATATCGCATCAATTTCAAAATACTCTTGTACACATCTAAGGCTATTCATCATCTCTCTCCTCCATATCTCTCTGATCTGGTTAAGATCACCGCCCCATCTCGTTGTCTCAGATCTTCTTCTTCCCTTTCACTCTCCATCCCTTCCCCCCGTCTTGCAACCATGGGGAGCAGGGCTTTCAGCTGCTCTGCTCCACGACTCTGGAATTCCCTACCTCCCGATTTAAGAAATATCTCTTCCTTCTCCCTCTAAGTCCCAACTCAACAGTGACCTTGAGTGTTTTGAAAGGCACTTTCAAATAAAATGTATTATTAATATTATTATTATCTTTATTACTTTCACATTTTGAAAGTAATAAAGTTCCTTTAAGCGTGGAAGCAGAGACTTTGGAGAAAGATATCTGCAAGCATTCATCTAAATCCACAATGTGCCTGTAATCATTCTGGCTGATTAGATTTCACAGAGATGTGCAGCTTGACTGACATTTCTCAGATTCTTCTGTTAGCTTTTCTGCACATGTCAAAGTTGGACAAATATTAGCTCTACAGAGTCCCCCAGCCACCAGAGAGCTTTGCTCATCACTGAAGGAGAAGCACAGGTTTTGCTAATAACATTATCAGAAAATGATGAACCAAAATAGCCATTATAAAAGATGAGCAGAGGGCGGGGGGAAAAAGTGTCCTGACACTTACGCAAACTGAGGGTTGTCAATGTGGTCCAAACTAGGCCTGTAATATATAGCTGGTCTGTGGTTTGATGTAAAGCCTGTCTCACTGGGACGCCCGAGATAAGAAGTGAATCCCATCCTGTCTGAGTCTGAGACAGATATAGCAAAATTGTCTGTCAGAACCCAAATTTGAATGCAAATCAGTGCGATTTATGCTGAAACTCTGGAGAGTCTCACTCATCATCTTCACCATGAGATGCTGTGTAAGTAGTATTGTGGAGTTTGACAGCGTTGTTGGTCAGTTGCCCCTTCCTGCCAATTGCTCCAGTAGCCGGTATGACAATCCTCCCCTGTTCAGCCATCTGTGACTGCTGTAATGGAAACAGTCACTGACAACAGTGATGGATGGCAAAAAAAACAAAATCCTGTGGGCCTGCGGACACTGCTGTAACCACAAATAAAAGCAAGTGTTACATCTTAGTTTTTAGCTTTGGCAGCATCCAGTTAAATTTGGAGCTTGCTGAATAAATGAGAACAGAGTCAGAAGGAAATAATGCAATAAGTGCTGCCTTTGTCTACTGCTGTATGAGTGGAGAGAGAGCTGCGATCCTCCAGGAAAGTCCCAGCCATTTTCACTCACCCTGAATATAAATGATCCCAGAAAAAGAAAAAAAAAACTAAACACAAAAGCACTGAAATCTGCCACTTAGTCCCAGGACGTACCTGCAACTCCAGGCTGTTTGTTCACCTCTCTGTCTTCGGCAGGTTTTGTAGGTAAACAGGTCTCTGTTGCTAGGAGATGCAGTATAACGGCAGAGCACTGCAGGTGAAAAGTGAAACAGTCTGCTCCAATTCATGCCTTTAATGTTTCAGCTGGGAATGTTGTCCTCCTTTTTGTTTCCTTTAACATGTGTCAAAGAAAGTACTCCCTCTTTGAGGTCTAAGGTTTGAAGTATCACAACCTGCAGTTTTAAAAAAGTCTTTACCAGATTCTAAAATTATTTTAATACACAAATCAGATGAACAGCACATGACACATAGCACGCGCACACACCAAAATACAGACGTAATAAGAAAAATCACATGCACACCATGATTTAATAGCACGGCCATTGCAACATGTTTCTTTTTCATTCATTGTGTTGTAGATGTGCTGCAATGCTTGGGCTCGTTGTCCTGTATTACTCATTTGGGCTTTATCTTTTAGACAGAAAGACTTAACTTTAGAACACTTTGGTAGTGAGGGGAGTTCATGATGGATCATCACCCCTACACCACTGTGCTTCACACTTGGTATGAGGTGTTTGGCTTTCACCAAACACGCCGCTGTACATTAGGGGTGGTGTGATCCCTGGCTGCTTCAGTCTTCATGCAAGTACAAGATGCTGAACTCCAAGTTCCCCATCACAGTCAAATGATACATTTATCACGGTGTGAATCAGAATCAGAAAGGGTTTTATTGCCAAATGTTGAGCAGGTTTACAACATTAGGAAATTCCTGCGGTACTTAGTGCAAAACATATTGTAAGAAAACACTTAAATAAAAATAAAATTAAGCAGATTAATATATACACGTGTGCAGGTGATGATCAGTGCAAAAATGGAACAGAATGCTTGTGTGAGTGAGGCAAGTTGTATAAAGCACTTTGAGAAGAGAAAAGTGCCATAGAAGAACCAAACATTTCCACTTAGGTCTCAGATTTCCAAACAACATTGTAGTTTGTTCAGATGCAGCTTCGCTGGCCTAAGCTGTGCTGTCATGTTCCTTTTAGAGAGTCCCATCTTCTGGCAAAATTTCCAAACAAGCCATACTTCATGTTCATGTTTTTTTTTTTCTTCCTTTTCCAAACTGTATTGGCATGAGCTTTAAAATTTTGCATGCTAACTGACCTTGGGGTGAATTTGCTGGGAGGTCCACTCCTGGGAAGATTGCCAACAGTCTTGAATGTTTTCCACTTGTGAGTAATCTTTACAACTGTAGAATGATGGACTTTATATTGTTTGGCCTTATGACCCTTCCCATATGGGCAGCAGAAATTGCTGTTCTAAGACAGCACAGACACCGTTCCTCCTTGAGATTGCATTAACACACACCTGACTGCGGCAGACCAATAAATTGCTAAGACTCCTGCTTTTATGCAGGGGTTCACTCTTGCTTATGATCACTCAATCAAGTGTGTTTGATTATCAGCACCTGGCTGCTGCTTACCCTCTCAATTCCTATAGAAGCAGTAAGGCTGCACTTAGTTTTGCACAAATCGCTTCTGCACTTTGGCTCAGTGTAATATGTCAGGTGTTGTTGTGTATCTGACTATATATATCTCTATATATCAAGACATGTTAAGGGTGAAATCGTTCGTGTTTATACAGATGATGTTTTTTGCAGTAATATGTTCTGCACAACAGATAGCTATACTAGAGTGGCTCCTGTGGCTTTCTTTTGTATTCATCAGACAGCCCCGTTGGTGTGACAGAGTCTGGATGTCTCAGTCATTCATCAGCACCATTTGCTTTATATTTAAACTTCTCTGATTGCATACTAACCAGTTTTCACACATTCTCGGCAGCAGCAGGCGGCGTTCAGGTGTTACAGCTGACTGGCAAAACTAATTTCTCATCCTATTAGTGTGTTTAATTTAGTCCTAAACACAAATGTGCGTGTGCATATTATATATAATTTCTGTTTTCCAACATTATTACTCCACGGTCTGTCTGTGTACCCACCCTTTGACCCAGCTGTTGCACATTCAGGCTACCGCTCACGCCAACTCAGTACTGTTAATAACATTATAGAATATTTATTTAACCCAAAGATATGTTTTATAAATAGAGAGTGTCATATATTGTAAACCTTTAGATTTTGTAAGGTGTAAAACTCACCTTGACCTCACATAAAATTTCTGATTCACAGAACCAGTTATCACCTCCGGCCGGCACAGTTACTCCGTGCGTCCACTGGATGGCATGGTGATGCCACCGTGGCTCTGTCTTTAGTCTAAGGTTATATAAAAATGATGGATGGCTTGAAATCTGCATGACATCTTGATAAAAATGTCCATCCGAGACAGGGAGTTATCATCCGCTGCCGTTAGCTGCCTAAAACGTCTCAACACCATCTACACATCTGCCCACATACATCTCCATAAGCATCTCAATTTAACACTGAGGATTTTCAACCCCTGGTGTTTTTTTGGGACAACCGGAATACTATCCAGGCCGGACATTAAAGTATTTCTTTATGGCTGCAGACATGGATGTATGTTATTCCTAATTAAAACTCGATCTGGGTGACGTTCCTGTTAAATCAAAAAGGGTGAAACAGCATGATTTTTGACCCATGAATTTCACACAACACCTACTTTGTATAACAGATCCCACATGTTCTTGCAAAACAGTACGAGCACTTCAAATGGTATTATTTGCTTTAGTCTTTCATTTTTTTCAGAAGCCTGTGAAATCTAACTGTTTTTTTGTTTTTTCGTGACAAGCTGCTTGCCCTTTAAAATCACTAAATCTAACAGTGCATAACAGTCGCACCATTTCCACCTTTTCCCTTTAATTCTCACCTTCTATTCCTTCTCTTTTCATCTCATTTCCTTGGTCTCACACTGCTTCCTCACCTCTGCCACATCACTACTTGCTCCTTTTCTTTCCTCCATCTGGCCAACACTGGCAGTCGGCGGAGCCTGTCTTTACCAAGCTGTTGCTTGTATTGCCGTTCCACAGCCTTTCTTGCTTGACGTGCTGTCGAGCCAAGCCTGGAACCGTTCATTATCTTCTCCAAAAAATAACTACTGGGAAACGCCTGCTTCATTGAAACTGACAGTCTCATTTCCTGCTTCTATTCTCTTAAACACAATGTGCACATTATTGGCATCTCTAATTATAAATTCACATACGGCAGGAATAGACCACACGCCTATTTTTATTCCAGTCAAAGACAAAAACCAGATGATTTCACTTATATTCAAACAACTTCAGCCTGAGAGGCAGAGAGGAGAAAGTGATCAGAGGAAGAACCTGTTTCACTCTCAGCTTTCAACTCTCACAGGAGACTCTCACCTCTACCCTGATTCATTATCTCTGTAATTCACCAATTTATGTCTGCTGTCCATCTACATAACTCACATATAACGTGACTGCTCTGTGATAAAGGTATCTCGATTAAGCCGACAGCGCTGGCAGTAAAGAAAAATCCTGCACCTTCTGCAACAGTTTGCACTTGAGATAACACTTGAAATGCAGGAGGGAGTAAAATGACAAAAAAAAAAAAAAGGTGGATGCAGTTGTTCTAAAAATAGATGAAGGTGATGCAAGCAAGTGTCTCCCGTCGAGATGATGTGCTTGGCTTGCCTGCAGCCGTCTGTTGTAGTTCAGGGAGGGACGAAACCTCGGCCTCTGTCAGCAGGGGCTCGGCTGGCTCCGTGCTCGTCTGTTTTCTGGCCAGCTCTGCTCCTGATACTCCGCTGCTCCAGGAGGAGAATCTCGGCGGTTTCTCTGTCAGCTCAATAACCTGTTTCTATGTCTGCCATAGAATAGCATGGAATTAATGTTTAGAGACATAAAGAGCTAGCTCAGGCGCTAAGACCCTTCTTTGTGTGGCGGGTCTCAGAGGTGCTCTCTCTGCTTCACTACCTCACTGTTCTGAGTCTTATCTCATTCCTGCTTCCTTTTCAACTTCTGCACTTAATAGGCAAATCTGGCACACACCGTTTGGAGCAAATTGCATTGTCATCTTTTTCCATTTTGAGTTTCAGCCAGCTTTGGTGCATGCAAAGAGACAGACCGTGATGAGATGAGATGAGGAGGACTCAGGCATAAAATAAGACATTTAAAGTCAAAACAAGATTTCCTGACATGCACAAGACAACTTGAGGAGAAACTGATTTACTGGAGGGAAAACATATTTTTGGTATCATGTTTATGCTGCGGGAAATTCCTTTGAATGCTTTGAATCTTGTGTGATAGACTGGATATGAAACACAGAGCTGTTGAACCGGATATCAGAATGAAATGAGCTGTATGAACAATGAAGCACCTAACTGATGAAAAATCTTTCTATCATCACTGACAAGGGATTAAAAAAAACTTCTTCATATTGCAGCATGTTCCTGTGTGGTTCGTTTACCTTCATGCTTAATACTCATTGCACAAGCGTTCCACTATACATTTTTAATTGCTCTCAAAGGCAAAAACAACCCTTGTAAATTGCCTCCTCTCTGAGCAAATGGCATTCAGCTATGTGTTAAATTGAAATAGTGTCATTTTAGCTTCTAATTATTTATAATACAGTTTAATTACACTGACTGCACGTTCTCCCGATTTAAATTCAGCACACAAATACACACCATATGGCATTAGGTGTAGACACAAATTTCCCCTTTTGTTGAGTGGCTTTTTCCCCCCTTTTCTTGGCCTTACTTGTTAATGTCAATACCTAAAATGACATATTAGACTAAAATTTGTTTCCAGCATTCTTGGACTTGTTTTGACATTTCATAAAGGAAACAGTTTATTACTTCAGCGTGGAAGAGCCTGACGAGCCTGCACACAGCTCTCAATCATTTTCAGCATTTTTTATAAGAGCTGTAGCTTGGGCTGTGAAGCAGTTCTTATTGCTTAACATCAGCACCTCACTTCAGTAATGCCTTTACAGCTAAATACAGGGTGGGCCATTTATATGGATACACCGTAATAAAATGGGAATGGTTGGTGATATTAAAGTCCTGTTTGTGGCACATTAGTATATGTGAGGGGGCAAACTCCTCAAGATGGGTGGTGACCATGGTGGCCATTTAGAAGTCGGCCATCTTGGATACAACTTTTGTTTTTTCAATAGGAAGCGGGCCATGTGACACATCAAACTTATTGGTAATGTCACAAGAAAAACAATGGTGTGCTTGGTTTCAACGTAACTTTATTCTTTCATGAGTTATTTACAAGTTTCTCTTTGTTCACAGCCATTGACATGTCAAAGAGGTTAACACGTGAGGAGTGGATCGAAATCGTGTTGATATCTGGTAAACGCAGTAACCGGGTCATTGCAGCAGATTTCAATGCAAGACACCCTACAAGACCACCCATCTCCCACGCTACAGTTAGCAAACTGCTTGCTAAGTTTCGTGAAACTGGTTCAGTGTTGGATTTGCCAAAATGTGGAAGCAAGAAAACTATCACTAATGAAGAAACATCAGTGGCTGTCCTAGCTTCATTCAGCAAGAGCCCACAGCGTAACACTCGCCGCATGTCACTGGAGAGTGGCATTAGTCGAACATCCCTTCGGCGGATATTAGCTACTCACAGATGGCACCCTTACAAACTCCAGCTACTGCAGCATCTCAACGAGGATGACCCAGATCGGCGCACAGAATTTACTGAATGGGCAAAACAAAAATTGGAACAGGACCCTCAGTTCATACAGAAGATTTTGTTCAGTGATGAGGCAAACAAAACCACCGCTATTGGTCTAACACTAACCCACATTGGATGGATCCCTCAAGACTGTTGGAACAACAAAAGTGATGGTTTGGTGTGGTATATGGGGTACAACGATAGTGGGTCCATTCTTCATCAATGGAAACCTCAAGGCCACTGGATATTTGAAATTGCTACATGAGGATGTGTTTCCCTCTTTATGCACTGAAGCTGGCACGTTCCCTGAGTTTTTCCAGCAAGATGGTGCACCACCACATTATGGGTGCCAGGTCCGAGCATTCCTAGATGAACAGTTTCCTGGAAGTGGATTGGTCGTCGTGGGCCAGTTGAATGGCCCCCAAGGTCTCCCGATCTGACCCCCTTAGACTTTTATCTTTTGGGTCATCTGAAGACAATTGTCTATGGTGTGAAGATACGAGATGTGCAGCATCTGAAACTACGGATACTGGATGCCTGTGCTGGCATTTCTCCTGCGGTGTTGCTATCAGTGTGTGAAGAGTGGGAGAAGAGGGTTGCATTGACAATCCAACACAATGGGCAGCACATTGAACACATTTTATAAGTGGTCAGAAACTTGTAAATAACTCATGAAAGAATAAAGTTACGTTGAAACCAAGCACACCATTGTTTTTCTTGTGACATTACCAATAAGTTTGATGTGTCACATGGCCTGCTTCCTATTGAAAAAACAAAAGTTGTATCCAAGATGGCCAACTTCTAAATGGCCACCATGGTCACCACCCATCTTGAGGAGTTTGCCCCCTCACATATACTAATGTGCCACAAACAGGACTTTAATATCACCAACCATTCCCATATAAATGGCCCACCCTGTAGACCTTTTTTCTAGAAAATTAATGAAAAGGGTAACTTGGTTAAGTTTTTCTTCTCTGGATGCAGTTGTGGTTTACCAGTACACACGATGGAACTGAGTCTATGCCTATCTTACTGTGACAAGAAAAAATTTCTGCCATGAGGTTTTTTGAAGCACTTAAAAAATAATTCGGAAAGCATTTTCAGAAATGTCATATCCTATATGGTATGAAATTTACATCATCAAAGATGAAAACCTGTTTGCGTAAACAAGTCAAAAGTTGCAAAAGTATGTTTACACTGATGACCTGTCCAGGGTGTATACCCAGCCTCTCTCTCTATGCTAGCTGGGATAGGCTCCAACAGACCCATGACCCTGAAAGGATAAGAGGAAGAGAATAGATGGATAGATGTTTACACTTAAAAGTATGCATACTTTATGAGTATCTTTATGGTGTGCTCTCAGTGGTCAACTGGTCACCACGTTGGTTAAACAGAAAAGGTGGTCGGACCAGTCAGGCATCAGCCGTGAACCTCAGTGCTAGTAGTGATGCTAGTGTTAGCAAGCGAGCTATCAGCAGCAGGTATTTATCAGGCTAGTCTGCTACAAGGACGCTACTAATCAAAGTGTGTACAGAAGTCTGCTCCCTGTGGTGACTGTAAATGTAAGTGACAGCATGTAGAAAATGACATAAAATTTAATTAAGACTAAAGACTCAAAACACACTCTGAGTGTCATAGTTCAGTAATGTCAGTTAATTCAAAATCAAACGCAAAAGTAGACAAGTGAAAAAAATTGGTTTAGGCTTTGTCATTGTGATTAAATTTGTAGGTCCAAAAAGCAACAGGAGGAATTTTGTTTTTTGATTCATTTATTTGTAACTGGGATGTCTACATGACACCACAGGAATGCAGTGGTTAGCACTGTTGCCTCACAACAAGAAGGTCGTGGGTTTGAGTCGGTTATCTGGGACCTGCCTGTGTGGAGTTCTAAAATGCCCCACTGCAACCCTACATTGGATGAGCAGAGGAAAATTAATGGATGAATGTTTATCATTTCCACTTTCAGTTTTCCACATTAGCATGCTAACACATATTAATCAGCATTAAGGTAGAGCTTAAGCAGATGGGAAAGGCACTGCTTTGCAAATTTGATTAGCAAGTAATGTACTGTATGAGTTTTGAGACATTTCCTTTATATTTCGGTTCCAAAAAACATCCACAGCAGATGAACAGTATCTGAAAGTCATGTCCTTAAAAACAGAAGATCCAGTAAAGACCTGACACAGGATTCAATTGATCCATCTACTCTTTGCTGATTATTTTAGAAATAGTCTCATTGTAAGGCTGGCTGACAAGAAGACATTCTTAAGGAAGGGAAATAGAGAGAAAAGGCAATGAAAATTAAAATACAAAAACATAAAAACAAGCTCGAGGTTTTTCGTGCAAATGGTCAATAATATATACAACAGGAGGTCAGGAGAGAGGTACAGCAGTGAGTGTCTCCAGACATCTGTGAAACACAATGGAGGCTGTGTCAATGATTCCAAGCACACTACCAGTGCAGTAAAAGCATACCTGGATAGAAAAATGCACAGTTGAGCACTCTTAGTCATGGATTGGCCTCCCCTGAGCCCAGACCTCAACATTATTGAACATTAAAGTAGCAGTGTGGGATCATGTTGACAGAGAATGGAATGAAGGCAGCCAACATCGAAAGAAGAGCTTTGAATGTCCTTCAAGAAGCCTGGAGAACTATTCCTGAAGACCAAATATTGACTTCCAAGCTTATTAGAATTGTACTAACTCAGTTTTTACCTTTATGCTGTATTTCCATGTACCGTGCAATATGGTTCCACCCATTTCCCAGTTTCTGAACTAAATATAAAGAAATTATGGTTGGATCAAGACTTTTGCACAACACTTGTATTTCCAACAAATTAAATGTTCTATAAAATAATGATGCAAAAAATAAAGTTCCAGAGCTTTTGTTGAAGTTATTACTCAATTTCGTAACAAATTTCAAGTATTCCATTTCATTTTAAGACAAATAGGTGAACGAGTTCATGCAGCTCTGTAGGACTCGTCCTCTGTGAACCATGAATATCTATTTAAGTCAATCAATCTATTAAAGAGTTGCTGAGATTTCACATTCTGAATGAACAGAAACTCAAAGGTTCTTGCAGGTTAAGTGATCAGCTACAGCAGCATCTCAACTCCTGGAAGTACCTTGTAAAATGAAAGGCAATAAAGAAGACCAATGAATCTCTGGACACAGGTGTAGTAAAAATGATTCTTTAATATGGAACAAAATCAGAGCTCAGCTCCAAGGCTCCATCCACCCAACACACTTTATAACACTGATGGGTGGAGGAGAACGAGAAAATCAACCAGTAAGATCACAGTCCGCTCGGCCAAAAAACAGGAGAGGCTAAAAAAACATGGAACGCAAAACCAAAGTGCTACTGGGCTTGACCTCGAGACGCCCTGGCTTCCTTCCCTCCTGACCCAGGATGTGACCACGTGCACACGCCTTTCTGCTGCCTCCCAGGGCTCTCCCACCTTTTCCTCTACTCCACCCTCAGGAGGTCAGAGGCTCCTCACAAACACAGACGACCCATTGACCTCTAAAAACTGGGTGAGGTCAGCGTTGAGGTGGATTAGGAGGAGCAAAGGGGCGTGTGAAGGTCGTTTACGCTGAGTGTGCTGCAAGCTGTGGGTGTGTAGTTCTCAGAGGGACGTGAAGCAAGGCGTCTTGGTTATTATCATGGCTCGCCGTGGAAACGTCTGTGGTTCAGTCCTCCTGCTGTTTTACTCCGAGTATATGTGGAATCTAATCAGCTTTAAATTGTTGTTCACTACAGATTCAGATGGAATGTTTTGAAGTTTCTGAGAAAATGAGACGAGGGCAGGAGAGAGAGGACGTCTGCGGAGGCCGCCCAGTAAGAACCCATTACTATACTAACACAGGGACATCAACAGAAGTACTACACAGATATGTACAGAGCAACCAAGCAACACATTGGAATACTGAGTAATAAATCTGGTGTGGGAAAGGGTTGGTAATAATAGTCCACTACGAATGCACATATCCCACTACTTTTTCGTGCAGTTGGTCCAATCTTTAAGGCTATTCTCCTGCTCTTGCTACAAACGGGCAGCAGTGAAGCCACCAAAACATAGATTTAAGTCTGTGCTTGACTTTGAATATGGCTGCTTTGTGATTCTGCATGCTGAGCTGACAGCTACCCATCTCCTCACACTTTGCATCAGGAGGGTAAAGAAAAAGAAGTATGATTGGGGGTAAGAGATTTGGGGTGAGTTATAAGCATGCCCTCTTTTTTGTGCTAAATCATTCTCTGGTCCACAGAGCTCTGTAGAAAAACAAGGTGTTCTTCAGAAATGTGGAGGGTGATGAATGAGAGATGCTAATGGTCAAAGGATCACAGATAGATCAGGAAGCACGGATTACTGTGAAATTAGACTCTGGTGGTGTGCACATTACCAGCTGAATGGGAGAGCAAATGAACAATTGAGCAGCGAGAATGGAAATCTATACTTGGCGGACGACTGAAACGTGCGGTGGGAAAAAAACAACAAGAGTGGACATGAGGAGGAGACACACATTGGAGGAGGGGGTGGGGGTGGAAGAGACGGAGCAGCTGCCAGCTTCAGAAAACACAGTCATCCTGCACCTTAATGCACACTGCATCACATGACAAACTACATCAGAGAGAGGAGGGAGGAGGGAGGCACTGCACAGAGAGCACTAGCACTACCATGGACGGACACACACCTAACATACACGCACACACATACACACTACTGCACAGGGTCCCAGTCTGCGTTCCACCGCACTCTCCTGGCTGCCAGAACCTCGCTGTGTCTTTGTCAAGAAAAGAAATGAAACAACAAAATAACCGATTAACAAACAAACGAAAAGAAGAACACACACTTTGGATCCGACTGGCTAGAATAAAAAAATAAACCAGAAACGAAACTTAGAATATAAAAAGAGCCAGTGGCACTGGGTTTTACAGAAAGCATTTTTCTCAATAACTGGCTTTTGAACAGCTCTACGCTTTTTCTTTTAGTCTACCAAGTATATACTATTAACCTTACCAGGCAGCTAAAATCTATACAGTACTGTCATTTTTCATATATTTATAGATATTTATACACTTTACAAAGTTGGCAAAAATACATAAATAAATACATTAAATTAGATTGTACACATCACAACTGTGTGTTTTAAGTTAGAGCACTCTTTGTTGAAGAGTTGGGCCACGGCGAGTCGAGAAAAGGAGGTGAAGAAACAGGAGTGTTACCCTCGACATCCCTCAACGCAAAGAAGTCACCATCACACTTTGTCAGTAACATTTCGGAGTATGGCATTAGATCGGTTAAGTGTATTGCTTATTACCTACCTGATTAAAAATGTCCACATTATGGCAGGAGTTAGAGGCTGCTCTAACTGCATCAAGTCTATTTACAACCAGCGAGGAAAGTAAGAGACGCGCGCTCTGACGGATCTGGGTTTAGGGGAACTTTATTTTTAGTGTGTCTGTGGACTTTCTGACCCTGTGGGACTCCCTCTACAGGATGGTGTTACAAATGAAGGCAAGACTGTATCCACTGTCCTTCCTGCAGAAGGCTGCTGGGAGTATCTGCTGTACCATATCATGTCTGTTGGCAGAGACGGTCCTAAAAGTGAAACTGATAAGCTCCATCTCAGCACTGTCGACAGGCCCAGCCAGATACATAAGGCAATGACATATGAAAAATAGGGAAGTGGGTGTACTGACACCTGCAGTGAAAATAACTGGACTAGAGCCCTGTGCAGTTATTTATGTATATATTTGATAAAGCAGTGGGCTGAATATGTCTGTCAAGAAGGCACAGGGCACATTTTGGACATTTGGAAACAAGTCTGTCCTATTTTTTAAATTGTTTTTTTTTTTTAATGATTAAAAATAATTATTGCCATATGGCAAACATTTATAGCCTATATAGGTTATTTCTTATTTCTTCCTCAAGACTGTGAATTATTTAAAAAAAAGAAAAGAAAGAAAGAAAGAAAAGGAAAAGCACAAGATGGGCCTATAATGTGGCAAGTTCATGTCAGTCACTTGTGCTTAACCATGAGTCTAACCCCCGAATAAGAGGCTGACTCACCAGCATGAAAATTGTCTTTACGGGGTCAGATGGATGGTTTATGTCCTTCTACTAGGAATACACTCTGTCCTCATACATGCCCATCCCCATGCATGGCCTCCAACAGAGAAAATAATGTCTGCAAATTCAATGAAGACGGCATCATCGGTGTCAGAACAGGGCCAATCCTGCCTAACACAATGGCATTACAGTAAATCCCCAAGCCTGTGAGCAGACAGGGTGAGATGCGATGCCAAGCAAACCAGGACAGAGTGGCTCCACGGGGAGGCGTGCAGCTTGCTTGAAAAGCAGGGCGCTGCTGGTTTTGGTGTTTGCAACACAAACGCAACAAAGCTTTATGGCATGAGAAACACAGGCTACGATTAGCGCCACATATCGCACAATTTCCTGGAGGTGTGGGGGAGGGTAAAGGGTATGTGGCAGTGTTGCTACGGCGGATCCGGGATGTGTTGGGTATCACTCCTTCCCTTTGTTTCTCTTGCCCTGACCACACGACACCTCCAACAAAAATACAGCAGACATCAAAAGCCCTTGTTCAAGAAGGGCAGGTATAATCAGCTTCAGTATCGTTAACATCACCACTGTTATTCATGAATATCGTTGTTTTCGTCATCATTTCGAGTGACAAATGAAAACTCAGCGTACAACAAATGTTAATTTTTCACCAACAATATTTACATGAAGTTTTTCAAAAACAGAAAGCTTTTTCTTCTCACGGTTTCGGAAAGAAATAAACCCCAACACAAGAACACCAAGCACACACATACATACACACTGACCAACAGTCAAATGTGAACAGAAAGAAATAAAATATATTATTACTCATTATTGTTTTTCATATCCATTTGTTACTATTCAAATAATGCTTACTTAAACCCTGATTGGGAGAAGTCACATTGGTTCTCACCAGATGCTTAAAACAATCGAAAGGGCGAGTTAGGGGAGGCGAGGTCTGTCTGTACAGGGCGACGCACGCAGAAAATGACTCGACAAATGACAAAGGTGACCCGGAGGGGTTCGGGGCTTACTCAGCTGTCAGAACATGAGTCAGAAAAATAAAACGTCAACTGCAGATTCCCTAGAATGAGATTATGACGACGACTGCCTGATTTTAATCCGTGCATACACATTTAAAGTCCTCTAAGACGTAAAATAACTCTACCCTTAATCTAATATCGTAAAAACTACTGCAAAGCAGGCACCTTTCCAATAGAGTGACTCAATGATGCTCATCTGAAGAAAGCCATATCCATCAAGGAAAACTGCTTAAGAATAAGAAATGGTGCAGGAGAGTATGACAAGGACAAACAATATCATCAGGCTCAGAAGAATATCTTACTAATCCTTTGGCAAACAGATGTGACCCTTTCAGCCAATAAAGCTTTAAGTTATTTAGAAAGTAAACAGAGGAGGGAAGGCTGCTGGTGACAATGATAAATTTGGGGATGCACAACCAAGAATAAACATCTCAAAGATAGGAGTCCAGGAATGACTCATATGCTTCACAACGCCAAGCTGATAACAGGACTCGTGGCAGTGTTCTAGTTTCCCGCATCAGCAAGTGCGAGAGGGTCCGAGAGAGTCATTAAATGGGGGACGTGATGCTAAATGTGGGCGTCCACAGGCCTGCCAAAGTTTGTTGTGAGCGAATGGATGTGACTGAGCCGTGCAGCAACCTCTGGACCTGAATGAGTCTATGATTGGTACAAAAATGCTTTTGGTTGCTAAAGCTAACTTTCCCCTTCATAACTACTGCACTGGGGGTCTTTTCTAAAAACTCACCTATTTGGAGTTTATTAAGGCTTAAAATGATGGTCATGGCTGTTGTGGTTAACAGGTGTCCCTGCAGCTGGGAGCTCATCTCAACTAATTTGAGTCACTGAACTCCACCTCAGGAGCATTTCTGTGGAATTATCAGAGAAATAATATGGCTTGTTGTTCAAGGTGTTTCGGTTTCGGTTTTGGTCAGTGAGTGTATGCATCCTGCTAACCAGGCTTGATAGCCTCAGCTCAGATCTTTGCATTTCATGCTGTCTTCCACGTACGATCACTTCTGTCTACAAAAACCAACATGGCCCAAAATGCTAATGTTTCTGTAGCAAAATGTGGACTCCACAACAATTAGGTGAGGACACAGTAGATAGATATATAAAGTCTAGGATGGGCACAGGCACCAAACTAAAAGGGAACCACGAAGAGATGGAAACCAGTCATCCAGGATGTCCTCAGCTGTTCATGTCTATGTTTGCGAGCGAGTATAATCCTGACTCTACAGCCAAATTTAGAATCTGCAGTAGTCAGCACTATGAGGATCCCTAATGAGGATCCCGGTCTGTTCTCTAAAACCTAAAAGATATGGTGCAAAGTCTTGAGCCACCAGTCATTTCTTTATATTGTGTTCGAAAAATCTGTCTAGAGATTCAATCTACTGAAACATGCAAACATACAGAAATATAGTATATAAGGCAAAAACAGGTATTACAGTTATGACCACCTTTATTCTTCAACACAGTCTGGACCCTACTAAGCAAGCTTTCCCATAATTTCTTTAAGTACTCTTCAGGAATAGTTCTCCAGGCTTCTTGAAGGACATTCAAAGCTCTTCTTTGGATGTTGGCTGCCTTTTGTTTGAATCTCTGTCAAGATGATCCCACCCTGCTTCAAAAACGTTGAGCTCCATAACCAATAATGACCCATTGTGTGTTTTTGTATCCAGCTTTGCTATTATTGCATTGACAGTGTGTTTGGGATCATTGTCATGGTGAAAAACGAAGCCGTTGCCAATCAGATCTTTTCCAGATGGTGGATCAAAATCTTACAGTATTTTTCTGCGTTCATAATTCCATCAGTTTTGAAAAGATCCCCAACACCACTGGCTGGAATGCAGCCCCAAACCATGACAGAGACTCCACTGTGTTTTACAGAATATTTGTAGAGACTCACTCTTGTACCTCTCTCCTGACCACTTCTGATGATAACCTTTCAAATTTGAATTCAGAAATCCATAAGACCTTTTGCCACTGATTTTCAGTCCAGTTCTTTTGTTATTTTTCATTCTTCAGCCGTTTTTTTCAGTTTACCTTCCTTCAGATTGGTTTCCTCGTCAGACTATTTCTGATGAGGCTTCAGTGAGCAGTAGATGGAGATACAGATCCTGCTGCAGATAGTTTTTTAGGCCTGCCACTTCTTCTTGTGGCACCTTGACACTTTGTAAGAACACACAGCACACCATTCTGAGATACTAAGTTTATGTCTTATAGCTCTTTGGGAATCACCTTGTTGATACAAGAATGCTATTTTATTCCTGTCAAACTGTGTCCTCTTTCCCACTTTTAAATTCAACTAAAGAAATTGTAAATTGATGTGTTTTTGCAAGTAACAAACTGCCTAAAGATGCAATTAAAAATTGATTCTTTGCTAAGTTGTCTGTGTAGACACAACACTGATTCATCCTTTGAGTTAGGTGCCTTGTTATGTGTGAATGACTCATAGGTCAGTGATGAGTGAATTAACAAATAAACAAACAAAAAAAACCATTCCTTTCAAAAGGGTTACGAACTGGACTGAAAATGGTTGAAAATGTAGTCAATGTCAAGAGAAAATCATAGTGAGACCTTCAGAAAGCCTGGAGAACTATTACTCAAGACCACTTTATGAAAACCTGCAAGCTGACAGTAAGCAAAATATAAAGAAATGAGGGGCGGCTCAAGACTTTTCCCATGTACTCTACCTTGACAATAAAGGCTGGCATCAGCATGCCAGCATAATGATGTGATACAGGCATGGCAAAATTTAAATTTACTGCTTACTCTTAAGTGAGCCACTGAATATCTGTTAAATGGGAGTTTAGTAATGAGTAATGAGCAGTTTAGTTATCATGCCAGAATTTACCAATTAATATTAAATAAGCATAATCACAGCTGGTGTTCGGTTTTGTAGGTATTCGGGCATAAACCAAAGCACTAAAAAGGTTTTGACTGAATCATAATACCACAGAAAAAAGAGAAGAACCTAAAAAGGTTCCAGTTCATCCTGAGGGCAACATGAACGCCTGCACAAAAATCCAAGAACATCTTTCCAACAGTTAATGAGACTTTAACTAAAACGGAGAGAAAGAAAAACATCAGAGGGAAAGAAAAATTTACTAACTACAAAAATCCCCTCGAAGAGCCTTTATTCTCTGGGAAACTTGGAGTCAGCGATGGTTGTGTCAGTTATCTTGAATTGAAGCTTTGTAATCAAACACTAATTATCTACACCTGCACCTACCCGCCAGCTCCGCCAGGGAATGAAGAGATGATGAAAGACGGAGCCGAGCCTGAACACAAGGAGAGCGAGAACAGAGAGAGAAGTTGGTCCAAAAAAAAGAAAGGAAAGAATCTCGACTGGGAGCATCTGCACCGCTGCCATGCTGCATTCATGAGCTTAGGATTGTTGAAGGTCATTGCCGACGGTGTTGGTGCCAACAAAAGGCAATAAGTTTAGAGATGTGAGACAGGTGGCAATATAATAAAACTAGGATTTGGAAATTGCTTTCTCCTTTATACTGTTTGGCTCTGAGCGCAGCATCCATTTTAATAGTGCTGCTGTTTGACTGCTGGCAAAGACAACATAATATTCAGGACTCCTGGTTATTTTAATGGAGTGAGCAACTTCCTGGATAGTTGGGATACTGCTGTGCACACCCAATATTACAGTCACACCTGGATTTTGTTTTCCTTGTCACATGTAGAAACAATGGTTAACTTTATGGACTTTTTTCTCTTCTGACTACCAGCATATGTACTCTGTTTTAACCGAAACAAATGAAGATAATTGATGTCTAATTCTTTGCATATTTAACATTTGCAAGTGTCAAGATCTTGGTTTAAACAGAATGCTCTGCTTGGGAGCTGAGACCCTCTTCAGCAGCTAAACAAATACGCTTAACGGTGTTTTATCAGCTCGGTACGTTGTGACTTGTTCCAACTTTATGAGAATGGCTTGTAAACATGATTTTGAACTGATGACAGGCTCTTGAAGCTGTTTTTAATGTTTTTGCTCTTACTAACTTAAAACCTCACTCAAATTAACTCACTGTGAGACATAACACATTGTGAGTTTCTCATTTGGGGATTGCTTTAAAAAAAAAAAAAAGTATAACTGTTTATGCATAACTCATCTAACACATCAAAATGAAAGATTTTGTACTGAAACATTTCTTTCTTTTAACAGCTTTGCGATATGATGAAAGCTCACTTTGTTACCACTTAAAAGCAAAAGCAGAGATTTAAATGGGGAAAATTGTTGTTTTGCGGTTCTTTTAATTTTCGCCGATGTACCAGTGTGGTCTGTGGGAGTACAAACAAACGAGAAAGTAAAGCCAAAATGACTAAACTGCATGTTGAGCTTTTCACGTCTCCGGTTAGCTCGCTAAAACGTGCTCAAAGAAAGTATTAAAGTGTCTCTGGCTAATTATCTGCTGGCCCACCAATTGAGGAAAAGAGAAAATGTCACACGCTGAATTTCCATGTAAGAAATAATCTGTATTCAAAAGCTGTAAGTTTTAAAAGCTTGACCCTGTATCCTTTCAGCTTCCAGTCCTACCTGTCAGGATCAGAGGCATTACACGGTGCCTCATGTTTCTATAAATAAAGCCGTATCCCCAAGTTTACAGGGTCACTGATGACTAAGCTTTGTAAGCCCCTGTAGCATAGCAATTTATCACTTTTCGAGCAACGAGGAATCTTGGCAAAAGGAAATAGCAGAGGTACTGTGTTGACTCATCGCCTGCACGTGTGCTTTTCACAGCTTTAGCAGCGAACACCCACTGATTTCCATTTTTTCGCCGACGAGCTCTATCCCTGTCCATCACAAACATGGTAACTAATGAGAGTCTGCCACGTTTTCTTTTATTCTTAGCAAGTGATACCTCTGCAAATCGTGAGTCCCCCAGGTCCAAGGAGGCAGATATTTCTCCTTTCTGACCACCTAATGGGAGTGTAATGTGCTGTGACACTGCAGGCAGTGGCTGTCAAAACAGTGGGCCCTGTTCCACGGCTGGCCAATTGTTCTGAAGGTTGCTGGACTGGATCAGCGCATCGCGGCAGCCTGGCTCACACAAACCACACTACCCAGAACACACTGAGCACACCGTGCGCTGCCCAAGACCAGCTTAGAGAGCTACTGGACAAGGAGTAACGCACGCTTACACAACTGCAAATTCATACTGTCTGTCAAGTGTTGAACTGGTTGGCATAACTGAAAATAAACACCGAAATGCACGATACTGTCAAATTGTTGCATGATGCGAGGAAATAAAATCCACTGCAGGGGCCACAGCTTTTTTTGATGAGGCTGAGTTAGTTCAAAACTACTCACGCTGCATTACGAAAATGGTTACGTTTCAGCGAAAAAACAAACTGATTATATTTACTTGCTAAGTCTGTTTAACTTGAGAGATTCCTGAAATGAGGATTTTCATTTAGAAAATTAAGCCGCTGGAAGAAAAGAAAGGAACAGGTGACGTGATTCGCTTGTCAAGACTTCATGAATGCAAAAAAAAACCCCCACACAGGCAGGCTGTAGTAAAGAGCACACTAAGAAAGCAGATTTCTTTTTAAGTAGCTCTTAATAGTTGACAGCTTTTCCAGTTGCTGCTGCTTTATGACAGTTTTATCTACGTTACAGAAATATCGAGCTGTGTTGAATGTGCTGGGCAAAGAGGGCAACGGTACACTCTATGGTACTCTCTAGCACTCAGTGAAGAGATAATGTCTAATCTGCTTCTACGGTATCTCACGGTGGCAGATCAGGCCATTGTCTAATATCACACCTATTGTCTGTGATACACGCTTGCTCATTTTTCCTTTGAAGTGCAACAAAAACCCAAAGAATGTTTTATTGTTTTATTATTTTTCTTCCAGTGTGGAAACTGGAAAAATGCACATCGAAATGACTGTTTTAGATGCCTAACAATTGTTCAGCATTTTGAGGCGAGGAATACAGGACAGACTGTTGGTTAGAGCTCTGATCACGCTCTTGTTGTTGATCGACGCTTTGTGAAATAGCACTGCTGTGCTGGCCGGCTTCCACGTGACAAGAAGACAAGCCTGATATCTCCATCCCGGCCTGACATTTCAGACACCAGCAGTCTGCCACCAGGAGTGTGGTAGCTGACACACACACACGCACGTGTGCATGCACGTACATCGAGAAAAAAGAATAAAAAGAGGAGGATGAGAGCCCTGCATCCTCTATGACCTACATCTCCAAGCCCTGAAATCAAAGAGAAGACGTCACCTCTCCCCAACTTCTGCTCGCCCTTTCAGACACTCCTCCCTTAATTTTTCACCATCACTATAATCATCATCATCATTATTATTGTTATTACATTTCCAAAAAGTGCAGATAGAACTTCCCCGTGCCCTCGTTCAGAAGGCAGGGCAGTAGAAGATGGGGAAACAATGGCAGTAAGAAGAGCAAGAAGAGCGCAACATGAGAAAGAGAAAAGAGAAGATTTCTACAGAACGGCTCCTGTGAAAACAAACGCACACCAACAGGCACACATCACCGCAGCACAGCGCACAGTCAAAACGGACGGAGATCGTCACCCCCGTCAGCGTAAAACATGAGCACGGGGCAGCACAAAGAATTCATAGCATCATTAAACAGACGGAAGTGTGCACACGCAAACCCACGTGCACGTGCGTAAACTGCACAAACGTGGCCTCTTGCCTCTGCTCTCATCTTAACGTTGGAAGAAGATTTTAAACTCGTTTCCTCAGTTGGTGATGCTGTGAAAAATGACATCATAGTATCTTGAGGGGGAGGAAGGATCTGTTTGCTTGTTTGTGTTTTCATCTTCTTTTTTCTCTCTCTCCGTGTCGGGGCTTTTTTGTCTGGAAAACATCAGGAGCGCTCCGTTTCACAAGTTCATCGTGTCCCTGCTTTCCCAGCTTCGGAAAGTTCAGTTTATTTTTTAAATTTTTAATCTCTATTTTTGTCGGAGCTACAGCACAGCACCCACAGCACACAGACGACGAGGAGGAAGAGGGGGAGGGACGTCCAGAAAGGGGGAGTGGGGGAGGAATTCGCTAATATTGTGCCAGGGGAAGAGAAATTGGGAACAATAAAGGGGGAAAAGAAGAGAGAAAAAAGGGACATAGGGAAGAAAAAAGAGGAGAGAAGAGACAGCGGTATCAACAATTCCATCTTGAGCTCAGCTGGTTTCATTACACACCATATATTGATTGCTTTCAACAACTTCAGCTGAACATTAAACCACTTTTGAGTAAAAAGGAGGAAGGACTGAAAAGGAGGGGGAATATAGTACTCTTGAGACAGATGACAAGGACGAGGCGGCAAATGAAGAGATGGAAGAGATGGGAAACAGCAGGCGACCTATGAGTAATATACTGTATACTAGTCGTGTGTATAGGGGAGTTCTGCCAATCTATACACCTAATATATTCATATGTATATGTACATACAGTACATACTGTATAGTATTGTATACCTGGAATATTCATACAACAGGATTATATGAGATTAGATCATTACTGACGATTCTCTGTGATCCCACGGGACTGGCACCTTGTATGGGTCAGGGGCTGCAGTGCAGTTCAAAACTAAGGGATCGGCAAAGGAATTGATTATCAGACCTCCACAGGCAAAGTGCATAAGGACGGACAGACGGACATACAGACAGTCAGAAACAGGGGAACCATTGGCAAAGGGGTGAGACACGGAAACTGAGATGGGGCTTTATGAGAGGAGGGAACACAAGAGACGGGTCGGGGAGAAAAAATTTGAGATCCTTGAAAGAAAAGAGAAAAGGACTTTAAAGGTTTAAGAGAGCAGATGGCTAATTGTACCCGTGTTTCGCAGCCTGGCAGCAAGTCAGTCTTGTGCATAAGGACAGGAGTGGGAGGAGGGGAGAGATAGAGAGGAGAGAGAGAGAAGGAGGAGGAGGAGGGAGGGATAGGAGACGGGAAGGGGCCATGAAGGAAGCTGGGTAGTGCGATCAGGCCTTGAGAGCGTGCCACTGGGCGACATTAGTGCGCGGCCGAGCGAGCATGTCTTTCCAGTGCTTCACTTCCGCTGGTCCACTCTTCCACGATAGGTAGATCTGAGAGAGGGGAAGAAAAGAGGCAGAGGCTTGATGAGGGAATAAATCTTAAAGTAATGGCTTTTTGTCATTCTCACATGCATTTTGGGTTCAAGTTTCTCATGGCTTCACTCAGTCATGACAACACCTTTGCAAAGAGAGCCGTTCTGTGCATGCAACGTCTGACATGCACCACATGCGAGGAGAGCCTGGAAAGCTGCAATGAGTTGGAAACTAATGAAATGAAGAAAGAACAGTGTCTCAGCTTTCACACAGGCTGCATAACTGATGGAGGTAAAATGCATTTTGCTGTTGCCTAAATTAGCAAATTTTCCTTTTTTTGCCTGGAACCTGTTACTTTCTCAGCTTTCAGCCATGAAATTAGTCTGGCACATAAATCCACATCAAAATGGCACGTAGTTTTCAGTCTGTGTGCTAAACTAAACGAAACCATCTGGTGGCTATATTTTCAAAGGACAGACATGAGAGTGGTAACAGTCTTCTCATCTGTTTACCCAGAGAGTGAATTATTAGCTAACAAACCCAGCTCTTCCGTTAAGAGGAAAACGGCCAGCAGGGTGACACGATCCTCACCAGATAATCAAAGCCTGAAGCTCATTATGCTCCTGGATGATTTCTCCTTATTGATTGTTTTGCTCGCTGCTGGTGAATAATGTATGAGTGTATAATTCATTAATTAATTACTGTATTATCTTCCTTGGTGTGCTCTCTGTCATTGCCGTGGTCACAGGGTAAACTGCAATGACAAGCTGACCTACCTCGGTAGCGACTGCTTGTTCCCTGAAAGTACTTTTAATCAGTTGCAGTTTCAGACTTTGTAACAAGGAGGATTGCACGTCCTGAACAGACGGCACCTGTGAAACCTTACCTTGCCAATAACATCGTTGCGGCTGAGTCTGTCCTTATCCATGACGGTGATGATGATGGTAGTCTCCCTCAGCACATGGGCGGGCACGTCAAAGGGGAAGGACTCATTGAAGACGGGGTTGAGACAGCGCTTCATCACCACCGTCTTCTTCTTCTCTACACGCTTGTCCTTGTGCATCAGCCACACCTTCACATAGGGATCTGCAGCGTGGAAGCAGAGTGCGGTGGTTTACATGAGCGAGACGATGAAGATGCACATGGTGATTTTTTTTTTCTTATTCTTTTTTTTTTAGGGTCAGGTTTGCAATTACCCTCCTAATTGTTAAAAGTCAGAAAAGGCAGCAGGGAAGCAGATACCTCGTTTGAGCTCAAGGTCAACTTATCCCCCGAGCAAGGAAACATACAAATGAGGAAGTATTTATGGAAATAGGGCCTGGGATCTGTACTACTAGTTCTGGAGCATTGTGAGATTCTGTCGTACTACCAGCCACCAGTCCTACTACTGCGGGAAGCTGTAATTGTACAAGAAATATGCCACAGAGAGCATTTCACAGCGAGACAGGACACTTTAAAAACTAGCAGCAACCAGACTGAGCTGACACAGATTTGGCTAGGAGGTTGAAGATCCTCATAGATATACAGAAAGAGAGGACAGGAAAGAGGGAGGTCAATGGAGAGACGCTTGAAGTAATGTCACCTTGCTGCTGTAGCTATCGACGGTGGCCAGCAACCGTCCTGTTAGCAGACGAGTCAGTGAGTGTTTGAACACAGAGACAGAGCCTTGTGTGAAGCACAGAGCTTCCAAAGTCAGGAAGGACTTCCAGCTGCTGAGAAATGCTTAGAGAAAGAGAGCCTAAACAAACAAAGGGGAGTGTATACCTGAGGTGCCCCCGATATCCATGGCTTTGAGATTGCGTGCTTTGATGATGTTCACAGTGATGGTGTTGGCGGTGGGATTATAGCAGAGAGACACCAGCAGGTCTCCTCGTCTCCCCTGAGGAACGCACACACATACGCGCGCACACACACACACACAAACACACACGCGCAAACAAACACAGCGGAGTATGAATCACCCAGCCTAATATCAGATTTCATCAGGGAATATCAAACTCCAGGCTACTCACTAGCTTGTTGTGTAATCTTATATCACTGCCCTTTCTGCTCTAACCTCCTTGTGCCAAACACAGACCATCCAGCACCCAGGCAGGCATGGGCGAGCACGTGGCTCACCCCCCAAAAGTAAAAATATGTCAATCCAGCTCACATGCTGAAAACTGTCAACAAATTTGTCACACGTGTTTTAATAAAACCACACGTCGCGGCTCGACCCCGCGGTCACCCCTCCCTTTCTTACACTGCCATCACTGCAGGGCTTCAGCTCCTTCCAGAAGGTCTTTAACTGGCCCAGTTCCACCTTATTAAGGGGGACTGACACCTCTCCAATGGGGTCATTCCTGCTGAAACGGTCATAGTCCAACACCTGAAGGTAGAGAGTGCGCTCTCTCACCTTCTCATAAGGGAAGCCTAAAACAGAGACAGAAACAGAAAACACTGAAGGGTGAGGGCTAAACCACAGAGAGGGAAGAAGGCCAGTGTTATCTGCAGCAGTGCAAAGAGGGATGGTTTTGGCTGAGAAGTAATATTAGGCTCCAGTAAAAAAAACAGCCAACTCATTCATTTTTCCAAGAGCACAGGCCATTGTTCTGATTTTGGAAAAGGTTCTGAACATTATTTTTGGCTGTTTTACCATTTCACAAGCAATTCAAATCATACAGGAATGAGACACTTCACTGCCATCTGCGCGACTGCTACGAAACCTCTGCAGTGTTCAAGAGCATTCGTTATTATTCGACTCAGAATGATTTCCGCAGTTTCTTAAGCTGGAGCTTTTATCAATGCAAAAAAATGTTGTTGCAGTTTCACACGTTATGTGTTTTCACACATCTCCCACAATGCTCTTTTTGTGTTGAGAGACAGCTCTTTGTCACAGCTCGGTAATCGCACTGCGCAATCTGAATCCTTTGCCGTGACTATTTAAAAAAGACACATATTCTTGAAGCAATAGTTTTACATTTTGAAATGGAGCTTTTGAATTTATCTCTTCGTGCCTGTTTTCGGTCTTTATGCAAAGCGAAGCAGCTCCTGGCTGCGTAAGTATTAAGTGGTCTCAATCTTCTAGCATTATTTTCAGCAAGAAAGCAAATGACCAAATCTCCCTAAATGTTCAGTTATTGATTTAAATTGGTTTACAGCTATCCAAAGCCCTAATTATGGAATTCATCCCCCTCAAATGTCATGGTCCCAGGTTGTTGTGATGCTTTTGAGTACTGGTTTGTTGTGTTGATTAGGTTTAATTTCTGTTTGGATTTTATCTTTTCCTCCCAGAGTTTATAGCAACCTCAATGTTTCGCCGTCTTGCCTTGCAAATCTTTCTATTATTTTAGTGCCTTTGTCCCCCTTTTTACATCTCATTTAGCTTTTTGTATCTTTTGAATATTTCCTGTTTTAATTTGAAAGCTAGTTATACTTTACCATCTTTTCCAGCTGTGGTCAGTCCCCAGTCGTGTCCTATTGAGGAGTCATTCCCAGTGTGTATACAGACTCGTACTTCATGTTCCAACTTGTTTGCTCTGGTTTGTTTTATCCATTTTTTGAGGGTGTTATTCTCAAGGGGACAGATTAAATGAACCTAAGAACTAGAAATATAAATGACTAGACTAGGAAGAGCAATGAAAACTGAATCATAAATAAAACTAAATCAAAGAATATTAATTAAACCAAAAACACATAAACACTGGGTCACAGACCCAGGACCATGACGGTTATATTTGATTAGCTTTTGTTTGTTATCTGACTCAGCTTCTTACAAATGAGCAACATGATTTTACATAAACACACAATTAAAAGTGTTAATACTTTTGGTTATTGTACATGACAGATTTATAGTTTTTTCTGTTCTTTCAGGCTATCAAACTGAAAGCAGTGATGTCCCAATCAAACCACAGATGGCAGCATATTTGGAAAAGGTGATGGGAAATATTTAGTGAGAACATTCCAGTATGTAAACACAGACCCTCAAACAGGAAGGTTTCGTTCCAGTGGGGGTTGAGGTTCTTCCTCTTGACCTTGGTCTCCAGCTTGTGCTTTTTGTCAGGCAGTAGGTAGATTTTAACAAAGGGGTCGGAGGTGCCAGAGAAGTCCTTGGCCGGGAGGTCCTGGCCCCTGAGAACTTTGACCGTGAGGGTCGTGTTCTGGAAACTGTAGCCTATGCTGAACTGGATCCGACCCAGCTTTTCACTGATGGGCCCTTCATCATCCTCCGAACCTGGGGACAGCTGCAGGGCAACAAAAGCAGACAAATAATTATAATGCTCAGATATTCAGCAGCAGCAGCAGCCACTCACATGAAACTCTCAATCCAAGGGCACAGATCTGGTGTCACACACACACAGACCTTGACAGAGAGAAGCTGTGAGGGGAGGAGATTTTAGGGCTGCGTTTCTATCACGGTGTGCTAAAGCAGCTGCTCAAAGGCAGGGATTGTTCTGACATTAAGAAGACTGAGAGAGCTTAATTTCCTTACTAATGTTCTTAAGAGGCAGGAGGTGCTCAGATTGGAGATAGGGGAGCTTTAGACCACCCATTCTCTCTCACAGCCACTCTGACTGCTTTATCATTGCTGTGCACTAAAAGGCCACTATCTGATGGAAGCAACGGCCGGAGAGAGGGGAGCAGAGAGCGGGAGACAAACAGAAAGAGGAGGAGAGAGGGAGCATTGTGTGAGAGGCTTGGAGAGAACAGGCAGGAAAGCAAAGCTCAAGGTTGCCATTCTGCACTTGCAGCTGTCTTTACAATCATTTCTTTTCTCCCTGCAGCTCCACCTTCTGCCTCTGTCCTTTATTTTTTCCTCTCCCGTTCCCACTCGCTTTCTAACAATAACATAAATTGGAACAAAGAATTCTGAGAACTCTGAGTGGCGATAAACAACCACCAGTTTATTAAAGCCACTATGTGCAGCCGTTACCTCTAACAAAAAGTAAAGCTGTGTTATGCAGGCAAAGTCTCACTGAGCATTATTTGAAACTGTTGATTTTGCTCCCCGAGGCCAGGGCTACAATTTCAAAGTGACAAAGACTCGCTCAGCAATATGTCAATATGGCATTATGGAGTATCAAGCAGAGAAAGTGTGAAATTCTCCAAGTCTAATTTATCAAACAGCGTGAGTCACCTTGCATGCCTGTTTCGTTTGATTGTCACTGTAGGAACTGCCTGTATGTTGTTCTATTACAGCTCCCTTACTGCCAGCTTTAGATTAACCTGTGTATGGATTTACCATAGCACTGCAACACGTGCCCTACCTGGTGACTGAGAATTACCTTCTGGGTATGTGGCCAAAAGTACTTGGACACCCTAATATTAAAGAATTTGGATTTTTCATTTCAAAACAACAGACACCATGAAGACTCCTTTAATCTTCAAGGACATCTTTATTAACGATGTCAGACACTCACTTGAACCGATAAGGTAGAACTCATATCAGCTTTCTGATTCATCATTAAAACTCTTGCAGGTGACAGCTCTAATGAGGCTCTTCAATACAAAACAAGAATTGGGATGCCAAGATCAGGTTGCTCATAATGTGGCTGAACCAAACTTGTAACATAACTGCTCTCTTTACTTTGGATAAGTGGATGATGGATTTGGTTTCAGAGCATGGTTTTACTCCTTACTTTGCACAATATCAGTAAGAATATAATATAACCATCTCAGCAACACAATTCTGACTGCGAGCGCAGCAGCCTCCCCCATCTGCTGTTCATATCTTCGGTTTGCATCAGACAGCCAATCAGAAAAAGCTTAAAGGGAGGTTGGCCTTAAAGGGGGAGGAGCTGAAACCGCTTCTTTTAGGCATTAGATGATATGAGGATCTGTGCTAAGTCTAATATAAGATAAATATGGATTGAATGGATTGGACAGTGAACTGATCAAAGATATTTTACAGAATAAAATTATGAAACTAGAACAGGGGATAATGCATCCCTTTCTCAAATGGTGCTTGCAGATTACAACTTTTATAGAAAGCCTGTAACATGAACTGAAAACTGTCTACTGGGCATACAGGATCCAGTGTTAGTGAAGTCCAATCCTTAAAACAAAGCAAAAACCAAAGGATCCACCTTTAAAATTCCATCCAATCTAGGTCTTTACTTAAAAGCCCCAAACTAACAGCGAAAAACCTATTTATTAGTGTATGGACTGATATAGCTTACTTTTACACCAGTATTGTTTTTCTGACACTGTTAAATGGGCTACTTTTTTGCACTGCCCAACATAGTTTTTTCTATAGTATGATTTTCAGGCACTCAGTCCCATATAAATTGAGCTTGTACAATAATTATTATTAATAATAATATTGCCAGCTGTTTCAGCTTCTATGGGAGTTCTTTACATCTTCAGTAGAAACCAGCTAACTTGCCCCGGTGGAAAAAATAATCTACTTCTTTTCACTGAAAATTAGCAGCCTAAACAGTAAAAGTCAGGTTAGACCAATCATATCATAGACAGCAAGATGGATTTGAAGTGGGACATTGTCTTACCATCACCATGTCTCCAGTGAGAGAGTTGGCCAGGTCGGTTACAGAGGAGTGGCCATCAGCATCAGGAGGTTGGCCCTTGGGGCTGTTGGCTGGCTTGTTGCCTCTGCAAAGAAAAGCTCACGTTGAAAGCAAGAAAAGACAGAGAGGACATGTGAAGCTAATTCATCTACAGAAAGAGAGAATGTCTGAGCACCCAGGGAGTCCAACCTCCACCTGTTTAACGCTTGAAACCTGCCTATCTGGAACAGCCGATGGTGGTCCAAGTTAACTTTGGATAGATGTCACTTCAAGCTGCTTTTTCTGTAGCTTTCATGAGCAAAGCCAAGTAAAATGTGCCAAAGATTCCACAGATTAATGGCGGGCGCTAGAACTGAGGACAGTTGATGCGGCAAGTGGTGTTTGAGGAAAACTGGAGTCTGAGATGACTATATATAGAGAGCTCCACCCTGGCAAACATCCACATCTTTACAAGAAAGTTACCTCCACTAAAAAAAAACCCAAAACAAAGACATTTTCAGACAAAACATAAAACAGAATCACTAAATTTATTGACACAACCCAATTAATCATCCTGGTAGAAATTATGCTCAGTCTTTTGACAACTAACAAATGACAACTTTAACAGGACACACATGTATAATGACATATATAGCAACATGACGTTACTTTAAAAACAGTAGACAGACATATATAGCAACATGAAGATGACCAGATGTTTAACAGGACAGACATTACATGGCTTTGTAAAGTATTTTGCGTGTTTAAATTTCCCTCAGTTGCACCAACATCACAAGTTTTATAAAAACAAAGGTGAGTGCAGAAATCTGCCATGGAACAGCTGGTTCTTAGGTACAGATGTTAATAGATGTGAAGTTTAGTTCCTTCTCATGAGTATTGTTTAAAAAACAACATGTGGGATAAACATTCTGGGAGAAAAATCACTATGTTCATACATCGAGAAAACAAGAATCACAAAGTGGACAAAAAAAAGGAAATTAGCACAAGAAGACAAAAAAAATTAAAGAGAATAAATATTTTAAGATTAAAGGAAGTGTGAACAGATATCACAAGAAAAGAGAGTCAGATGCAAAAGTCCTGCATAACATGACGCATTGGACAAACAGCGCTGGATAAATGACTAGTCAAGGCACATGGAGAGGCTGAACACTGAAACACCAACAAACAAACAGTGAATCGAGAAGGAGAACAAGAACAGAAACACTGAGAAAGAGAAAAGCAATGAGCAGACACAGAGAGGACACACACACTAACACTGGATGGAAATCATAAGGACTGCAGATAAGACAGAAGGTTCAAAAGGGAACGTGAGAAATAGAAAAAGCAAGCTGAAAATTATTTATCTGTATTAGAAGAGATAGCAAGTATTAATAGTATGAACAGTAAGAGAAAAAAATAACAAACACCAGCACATTAAAGAGAAATAGAGAGCTGCAAGAAAAGATAGGGAATGAAGGAAGGAAAGCCTGGAAACACAAGAGAGGCTTAGTTTGGTCAGTCTGATAAGTATCAAAGAATAAGAGACAAAAAAAGAAGGCTATGCACACGTAATATCTTTAACAGGAGACAAAGGGGCATACATGCTAAAAAAGAGGAGAGAGAACACAGAGAGTAAAAGAAAAAGACAATAAATACAATTGATCTTCAGGAAAAAGAGAGCAAGAAGCACTATTCTCTGCATGGAGAGCTCAAAATAATCGATAGAAGAACCAAAAAATATAGAGAGAGGGGAAATAAGGAGTCGATATACCACACGAAATGATAATACCACCAAAAACACAAAAAGGAACAAGTAGTAGGAAAAGCACATTTAGAGTGTTACAAAAGAGGGTGTTGATAGAAATTAAGTTGAGAACTACAAATGGTAAAAGTTGATTTTAAGACGAACCTGAATTTTCAACCATTTAGCAACACTCTAAAAGTGTGGACCAGGGACACAGGGGCCAAAGCACAAACTGGCATTGGCTACATGTGCATATATGTTATATGCAAGTAGTTGTCACTCGGAGAGTGAAGGCAATGCCTTGAACAGGCAGTAGACAAGGAGCCCATAGAAAGTCTGTCTGTCCGGCCAGCATTCTCTGTCGAGCTTTTCACCAAGTTTGTTTCGAGGGATGTTTTTTGGTTTGTTTGTTTTTCTGGACCCACTAAGCTTCGAATTTGGATGACAATTGATGTTGAATGCAATAATGTGTACATTTTTGCAGAACACACGGACAAAACTAGAGGAAAATATACTGACAAATAGACAGACAGAAAAGGCGAGCAAACAAGACAAGCAAACAATCACTTCAACCAGCAAAGGAACCGGAGTGAGACGGGGGGGAAGGAGGGATGTTAACCATTTCAGGAAGGGAAGGGGATGCTTATGAATTGCTGTTAGTTGTATTAGTCGCCAAGGGAGGTATTTGCATTTCCATATTGCCTGATTATTATTGCTTTTATTGTTATTATTCTGCACTGGCTCTAAACTGCAGGCAATGAGTTTGAGAGAAGCAAAAAGCTGCGCAAAACACTACACCTAAAACATGAGCATCTACTCAAGAAGTCTAAAGCAAAGGGAGACTCTTAGGGCTTGAAGTAAAGCAAGGCACCTCCCTCCTCCTCCACCTCCCAACTATCGATGGGGGAGTGAACGTCTTCAATTATTCATTCTCCTTCATGCTTCATTCAGGGGTTCAGTGCATTCTCAGGTAAGAGCTACTGCTGTCAGGGGAATGGCCGCTCTATAAGGCTTGCTCTACAGCACCTGAGGTGGTCCTCTGCTCCCTGCAACCAGGCTGCTTTAAAGAAACGTCTGGGCCTGCGGATCAGTTAGCGCTTCCAGATCGTACATCTCACTGTGTATTGAAAGTGATTGGTTTCAGTTTATTCAATTTCTAGCAAGGCAATATTAAATGTGGCAGATGGCATTACTACAACTGATACATTTTGGTGCCAATGCTTTTTCCCTCTGACCCCATGGGGGTTGATGTGGTTGACATGATTTAAGCCTGCAGTTGTCTACAGTATCCAGTGGGGGGCAGAGTAGACTCAGATCAGATTCTCCCACAGCTAAGACACAGAAAGTGGGCTGTTGGCATAGCAACGACTCTAGAAACACAGACCATACATATGAGGGTTTGGGATGTGTGTGACAAGAGGATGTTAGGAGTGGCCGCAAGGGAAGGGTGTGTTTAGAGGAGTGCAACAAACAGGCAAACACACTGAGAACAAAGAAGTTAAGGTATAGGATATATGACAGGTACAGGTGAGAGCCTCGCAGACACACACATTCACATACAGACGTATGGAGGCAGGCGGGGCCACTTTGGGTTTCACCGTCCTGTGATACTATCCTGTTTTGTTACCTGACCGAGGGCCAGCAGCTCGTAGAGAGGGGGAAGGGGGGGAAAGACACTCCACTTCTAGGCTGGAGAGAGACGCGAAAAAGAGAGCCCAGCCCAGCCCCTCTTTTTTTTTCTTTTTCTTTTCTTTTTTTAAAACATTCAGACTCCCCACCCCTCTGCAAACATGTCACACTCAAGCAAACACGCTCATCTGAAACCATGAAGTGATGTATTTCAATGTCTATGCTCAATTTCATAGCCGCCATCTGTCATTCTTTACAGGTAGGGCATACTTTCCAGGCTCAGTCACAGTCAAAACCACAACAGTGCATTGCTTACATAACTCATTATCCACATGAAACACAGGTACATTCACACTAGACTCAGCCACTCGTCCCCTATGTGAAAAAGAAAATGTTGTAAAAACTATATGCCGCATACTATCATTTACTCATGAAAGTGGCTGCTTTCTCATTTTTCCTGCACAGCATACTGTTTGTTTATAACTGTGTTGCATAAAAAAAATGCAAAAGGGTGTGGAGGACCAGAACTGCCAAAATAAAAAATAACAAATAGTTTGATATTTTAAAAAAAATCCAGTAAATGCACTAAAATATATAACATATAATTAGAATTCATATAAATATATTTATTTTCATTTTCATAAAATATTTTATTAACATTTCTGTTGGTGCTGGTCAACCACTAGGGACAGATTTGGCACACTTTGAGCCTCCATATTTGCATGCTGAAGCATGGCATAGATCAGGGGTGTCAAACTCAAATACACAGTGGGCCAAAATTCAAAACTAGAACAAAGTCGCGGGCTAACGTTAATATTTATTGAAATATATTTATTCCTCCAGATATAAGAATGAATCTTTTCTTATGGACTCAAACACGTTTTGCTGAAAAACTGAATATGGAACAAGCAAAGCTTAATACTAAACAATATATATATTAGCTGTATAATACCAGTAGGCCAGCTCTAATAGTAATTTGGTATGGCTTTGCGGGCCAAATGTAATTAGGCTGCGGGCCAAATTTGCCCCGCGGGCCAGAGTTTGACACCTATGGCATAGATAAAGAAATCAAGAAATGAAAATACTGAAATAAAAAAGTTTGAATTAATAATGAATAAAGTAATGAATTAAAAATAATAAATTAAATTAAATGAATAAGTAAAATGAAAGAGAAATAACTATTAATAGATGAATAAATATACAGAAGGAAATTTTAAAAAATAATATTTAATTTATTCTGCATTTTATAAATTAGTTTTTCTTTTAAGCAGCTTTGGTCTTCCATAAACTGGAACTCTTTCATCAGTAAATCATGGTATGAGACATTTATTTCTCATAAGACATAAAACACACGTGAAACTAAAACATTTAGTGTAAGTTTGTTCTGTTGTTTCTATTCCATATGGGCCCTGCTTCTTCCCTCAAGCTACAACCAAAAAGTCTCATAAATATGGATGCTTTCACTGACGACTAATTACTTCCTGCATGTTGAAACTAGAAATTAGCCTAAAATAGCATCATTTACTGAAATCCCATTTCAGGAATGAGCAACAAGTGAGGTGCTAAATACTAAATACTGCCTTCTGCTTCTCTCACTGAATTCCAAATGGAAATAGAAAAAAAAACCCAAAGGCACTCAGTCACTGCCAAATGTTTATTTTTATTAAGTAAGTACTGTTTTATATATATTTTATTTTGACTTTTTAACATGCTACTTCCCCGAGCTTCAGTTTCTCTCTTTTTAATGTTCAATAAAGTGCTGAAGGTACTAAAAAACTGGCAAACATGATTACTTTCAAATCGAAAGATGAGCCTAGTCTCTACCTAACCTATAACAGTCCACGGTTCCCTTTATGGCATCCCAAAACTCTCAGCAATTTTAGTATTCATGCCTCAGAGCTTAATTAAAACAACTAATCTATCAATCCAGGGAATATCAGCAACACAAAATAATAAAACCGCTTTAACGGTTCATTATAACTTCAAACACGAATCTACCAAATGTTTAAAATTTCGATTAGCTTCGCAGATTGGCTTCTGAGGTGGAGGCTGCCGCATATGTGCCACCTGTTCTGAGGCAGAACACAAGAGTCCCAGGTTAATGCTCCTAATAGCTCGTCTCCCCAAACGCCATCCATCTATCTGGATGAATGAGATGAGCACGTGTAGCAGCCTGTACCTGCTGGCGAGAGTGCTGCCTTCAGCCCTGCCTTCAGTACAATAAGTACTCCCTCCTGCTACTCTCATTGAAGGAAGATGGATTTTCACTTTGAATTTTCTCTCATCCTCCCTTGACCTGTGGATGGATGGATGGATGGATAGATGAAAGCACTCCTCCTCATCTCTTTGTGACAGAGTTTTTTTTGTGTGTGTGGTTTTTTTGGGGGTTTCTTTGGGAGGGTTTTGCCTTAACGCGATCGACTCCCCCCCCCCAGCATGTAACTGAATGCATCTCTACATTCCCCCTGTAATGCATGAATGAGCACATTGGCCGCAGGGAGCCAAAGCTTCGGGGACAGTCTTAGCCAGAGCCCCCGAAGACTGTGCTGATTAGTCGGGTCTGCAAAGCCCTTGTCACAGGAGGAGCACTGTGTCAGACTAGCAGAGCGCAGCATAATCAATTTACATGTTGATGTACAAACACACGTGCAAATTATATCATCTTGAATTATAGTAATATCTTCTTTCTTTTTCTAAGAAAACGAGGCCTGAAATAACGACCATTAAAATGATAAACTGTGACCTCGGGATGCCCTGTCATTACATTAGCCTAAACACACACAATCCTCCACCACATAAAGATTTAACTCCTCCCACTCTGGCTAATGTGGTTAGAGGACAAACACACACTCACAGCGTCAAACAAACGCACACTTATATTGATTTGGGTAAATGGTCTTAACCGCCATCCACTGCGTTTGTCTTTTATGTCAATTTAAGCAACGTAATAAGCTCATAAATTATGAAGTTATATGTACATATATATATAGCCCACTTGGCAATTAACAGAGACTCAGAATCTCACTGAGTGCATCGTGTCTTTAAGGCAGAGAAATACACATCTATATCTATTAATATCAGAGAGATGTTTTCAGGGGAAAAAAGACAACTCCACTGGCTTACACAAAATGATGTAACATGCATGGATGAATAATTGAAGGACCACAGGCAAGTGGATTGAATGTTAATGTGGCACACGCGTAAAGCCCGCCCCCTTTATCCTGAGCCTCCATCCTCATTGGGCTGTGCAGTTGCTGCTCAGAGAGAGATCTAGATTCGAAACTCTCTGGGATTGTGCCTTCTCTTTATAGCAACACTGGAGGAGAACCTACAGTATATGTTCACTGAGTCGCAAATGAATTGTGAGTGCAGACCAATGAGGCATAAACAAGCCACTCTAACATCCTAATTAAGCCTTCTTAGAAGTCCAACCTATGGATGGCTGGACCGCAAACATCTCAGCATGTGCGACCTCCTCTCACCCCAAAATTAAAGCAACACTCAATCTTAAAACCTGTAGTTGCTCTCTCTGATAGTCTATCGTGTAACCTTTACTTCCTCTTTCCCCGCCTTGTTCTGTAACCTTGGTTTGAAAGTCCACATGACTAACACCAGCTGTGGTGCAGTTCAGTCTGCTCCTGCCACACTTCATAAACAAATGGCCACGGAGAGCACTTTCATCCAGCCATCGCACACACAAGGTCAGTGAGGAAGCATTAAGAATCTCACACACTTCAACACCTTCTCATGGCCAGTGGGATGTTTGGATTGCCTTCAAGCAGCAATGGACCATTAACATACTGCTGATGGCTTAAAGAAAAGCCTCAGTAATGTTTGTGTCTTAAGTACTTTAGATACATTTTACCATTAATAAGATTGCTTGGCTAATTGCATTGCAGGACCAGGAGCACTGCTGTTTAAAGTGGTGAACAAAGCACTTGGATCTTTTAATTAATTAAATATAGTATGGGAGCAATTTAAAAAACTTCACCATAAAAGGAAGTAGCACTTAAATCAAACTTTTGAAATACACCATAAATGTGTTAACCTTTCACATTATTATTTGATAGTGAAGCACAAACATTTTCATTCGGTTGTAGCTGGCTAATTTGAAATATTTTGTGTAAGGTTTCTAAACCTTAGTTTTAAAGACTGAGTCACTTAAAAGAAAAATAGTAAAATTAAAGGCTTGTGATTAAATACATCAATTATACCCATTTCCAACCCCCTATTTTTATTCATTTACAGCAGTGGGATAGCTTTATTCTACAGTTTATTGATTGATTCACATGATTCATAGCCTATTCACAGTGAGAAAAATGCACATTTGACTGCCTTTCACATCCCATTCAAGTCAATTTTCTTCTAATTGGATGTCCCTTGCAAACAGAAGGTTTGAACAGTGGGACGTGGGGCTTCCTTTAGTCACAGCCAGATCTGTGTGCCTCATATGAGTGTATTAGGGATATCTACTCTTACTGAGATAATACAAAACTAAGAGTACCAAATTTAGAATCTGAAGCCTGAGCCTTTGGCTCAAAGTGACTACTTGTACATACACCTTCCATTACTGGCATCCATTATTTTACAAAAAAGTTAAATTTCAAATGAATCTCTGCAATCCTGTGAAAAACTAAGTACACCATTCCTGCCTCCACAGGAATGAATAGGGTTCTGTAAATAGCAGACAGGTGCTGCTAATTAAAGCACTTGATTAATTGATCATCAGCAACTGTGAGGAGTACTATGAAAGCAGAAGTTTTAACTGTTGCCTGGTCTGGAGCATTCAGGTGTGTGTTAACACACAGTCTTCCAAGGAGTGAACGCCCCAGATAAAATTCAACCCAAGGTCAGACTGTGCAGTTCTCAGAGAAAAACAAGAGACCTAAGATCTACATCTCAGACTCTGCAGGCCTCAGCTAGCATGTTAAATGTTCAATTTCATGACAAGACAAAACAAGTGTGGCTTGTTTGGAGGGGTTGTCAGAAGAAATCCTCTTAGTCGTATTCTTAGCCATAACGGTGGAAATCAAGCACCTCATATCAGATGTGAAGCAAGGTGGTGGAGGGGTAATAATTTGGGATTTTTTTATGCAACCACAGGGCCTGGGCACCTTTCAGTCATTGAGTCCACCATGAGCTCCTCTGTACACCAAAGTATTCTAGAGTCACACGTGAGCACGTGAGGCCATCTGTCTGACCGCTAAAACTTAGCTAAACAATGATCCCAAGCATAGCAGTTAATCTACAACAGAATGAACAGAAAAAGAAAAGAATCAAGGTTCAATGAAAGACCTCAACCTGACTGAGAGGCTCAGATGGGACTTTAAGAGAACTGTGCTTACATGAATGCCCAAAAACCTCAATGAAGGGATGTAACGTTGTACAGAGTGGGCCAAAGTTCTTCCACAATGCCATTAAAGACTGATAGTCATACAGAACACCATTGCTTCAATGTTGCTTTTTAAGTTGGCGCTACAAGTTACTGAATCATTGGGTGTACTTAGTTTTCCAGAAGACTGCATAGAATCTTTTATTGTCATACCAATACACGACGCAGGCGAAAAGGGAACAAAACGTAATGAGGTCCCAGTTAAACAGCATTAGAACAAGCAAAACAACTAAATCAGTATTACAATTAAATAAATTGAGCTAAATTTTATATCTAAAAATATTTATTCATTTTCCCCATTTTATTTTTTAAAAAGTTATTCAAATAAAACTTTATAGTTTTATAGAAAAACTTTATAGATGTTGTGGCGGAGGTGTGGTCCCAGGCGCGGCTGCAGGGGAGGAGTGGTGCAGTGAGCTCAACGGGGTGGAGCCGGAGATGCCGGTGAGAACAGCTGATGGCGATTTGGACTGATGGTGGTTTCCTTCCCTTTTTATAGTGAGACGGAGAGGAGCGGGGAGAGAGGGAAATCAGCTGGGACCGACAGCTGTCATACTGTGTTCAGTCATAACCCAGGGAAAACTATAAATAAATGTGGAATCTGGTGATAAAGACCTGTGTGTGTGTGTGTGTGTGTGTACCTGTGTGTACCTGTGTATAGTGCATTTCACAAGTGGTGCCGAAACCCTGTGTCCAGCCGGCGTGGGGATGTCCGACCCACAGGCTGCGCCGCCCGCCCAGCCTTTGCAGTTTCTGGCGCAGATGCTGGCGGAGATGGCGAAGATGAGCCAGGACCAAGCGGTGACCCAGCGGGCTCACCTGGCTGCGCTGCAGGAGCAGGCGGACCGGCAGACTCTGGTTCTGGAGCGGCTGGTTGGAGCCGCTGCTCCGCCGAAGCCTCCGCCGAAGCCTCCGCCGAAGCCTCCACCAAAGCCTCCGCCGCTGTCGGTGGCGATGCCCCGGATGGGGGACGGGGACGACCCCCAGGTTTTCCTGGAGACTTTTCGTGCCACGGCGGAGGCCTGCCAGTGGCCGCAGGTGGAGTGGGCTCCGCGTTTGCTTCCTCTGCTGTCGGGGGAGGCTCAGACGGCGGCCCTGAGTCTGCCGCCGACCTCGAGGAGCAGCTTCCAGGACGTGAGCCGGGCGGTGGTGGACAGGATGGGGCTCACCGCTGAAGATCATCGCCGGCGGTTCCGGGCCTGTCGGCTGGCCGCGGCGGATCGGCCGTTTGCTTGGGTCCGGAAGCTGCATGACGCGGCGGTGCGCTGGCTGCAGCCGGGATCGTCAGAGGGCGAGACGCTGCTGGTGGACAAGGTGGTGCTGGAGCAGTTCGTGGAGGGGCTGCCTGCGGAGACGACGAGATGGGTCAGGTGCCACCGTCCCGCGAGTCTGGAGGTGGCGGTGACGTTGGCGGAGGACCACCTTGCCACTAGAGCGGGGGAGCCCGGGGACAGCGGCCGGAGGCCGAGCAAACAACCCCCAGTGCCGGCACCGAGGCGCCGGGTACCTGCGCCAGGGCAGACAGAGCGGGCGCCGGCGCTGAGCCCCACTAATCCTTTTGCTGCGTTTGTGCCTTCCCAGGGATCAGACATGAGCAGTGCCGCCCCTGAGCCACGGAGAACAGCACAGACGCCGGGGCAGGAGTGCTGGAAGTGCGGGCAACCGGGACACCTGAGGAGGGACTGCCCTCTGATGGAAGTGGGGCAGGTGTTCCGCGTCGGCAGTGCCCCAGCACCCTCTCCTGCTCCAGGAGGGACATACAGCATTCCGGCAAGGACTCGAGGGGGTATACGCCATGCTTTGGTGGACACGGGCTGCACGCAGACCCTCGTGCACCAAGGTTTGGTTCGCCCCGGGGCATTGCTGGAGGCAGAATGGGTGGAGGTGAAGTGTGTTCATGGTGATGTTCACAGGTATCCCATAGTGCCGCTGTTATTAAAGTATAAGGGCAAAACGCATAGAGTAACGGCTGCGGTTAGCCCGCGCCTGTCGCATCCCCTAATTTTGGGCACGAATTGGCCGGGGTTTCATCATCTGCTGGGACAGTATGCGGGGATGCGATCACGACCGTTAGTAGCATGTAGTGTCTGCGCGGCGCTCAGCGGTGACGCGGGGTCGTCCGACACCGACTCCGGGGAGGGGGAGACGGCGGGTCCTTCATGGGAAGCCCCGCCGGCTCCGGAAGTTTCCCCCATGGGTGATTTCCCACTGGAGCAGTCTCGTGATGACACACTACGCTCAGCCTTTGACCAGGTGATTGAGATTGATGGTCACGTGTTGCGCCCTGAAGCCGTGCGGACCTACCCGCGCTTCATTTCATCAAAAGATAGGTTATATCGAGTGAGTCATGACACTCGCACGGAGGAGACACATACCCAGTTGTTGGTGCCGCAGGGCCGCCGGGAAATTATTTTCCAGGCGGCTCATTATAACCCCATGGCAGGGCATATGGGATACGAAAAAACTCTGGAGCGAATAACGGCCCGATTTTATTGGCCGGGCATCCGAGCTGATGTGCGCCGCTGGTGCGCGTCCTGCCCGGACTGCCAACTTGTTAATCAGCCGGCCATACCAAAAGCGCCTTTGCGCCCGCTCCCACTCATAGAGGTCCCGTTTGAGCGCATTGGCATGGACCTCATCGGGCCGTTTCATTGGAGTGCATGCGGCTACCGCTTTGTATTAGTCCTGGTGGATTATGCAACGCGGTACCCGGAAGCAGTCCCGCTGCGCAACATCTCTGCAAAGAGTGTGGCGCAGGCACTGTTTCAGGTCATCTCCCGAGTCGGAATCCCGAAAGAGATACTGACTGACCAGGGCACGTCATTTATGTCTTGTACACTGCGGGAACTGTACGAATTACTGGGCATTAAATCTATTCGGACCAGCGTCTACCACCCCCAGACGGATGGGCTGGTGGAGCGGCTGAATAAGACTTTAAAGTCCATGATTCGTAAGTTCATTAACGAGGATGAACGCAATTGGGATCGCTGGCTAGACCCTCTGTTATTTGCAGTGCGGGAGGTGCCCCAGGCCTCCACGGGATTTTCTCCCTTTGAACTGCTGTTCGGCAGGAAGCCGCGTGGGGTGCTCGACCTGATTAAAGAAAGCTGGGAGGACGGTCCGAGCCCCGCCAAGAATGAGATTCAGTACGTGTTGGACCTGAGAGCGAAACTCCACACTTTGGGGAGGTTGTCACGGGAGAATTTGCTACAGGCTCAGCAGCGTCAGCAACGCCTGTATGACAGAGGGGCTAGACTCAGGCAATTTTCACCGGGAGACAAAGTGCTTGTATTACTCCCTTCTTCCAGCTCAAAGTTGCTCGCCAAGTGGCAAGGACCCTTTGTGGTCACACGGCGAGTCGGGGACATTGACTATGAGGTCGCTCGGTCGGACAGGGGAGGGGCCACGCAGATTTTTCACCTCAATCTCCTTAAAGAGTGGAGAGAGGTTGAAACCGCTTCTCTGGTAAGCCTGGTTAAGGAGAGAGATGAGTTGGGGCCGGAGGTGCCAAATTCCATCATCCCCGCCTCCCTCCCTTGTGATGACCATCTCACACAGGCCCAGAGAGCGGACGTTGTCGCGTTACAACAGCGTTTTGCTGATGTGTTCTCCCCCCTGCCCGGCCGAACGTCTCTCATTGAGCGTCATTTTGTAACGCAGCCTGGCGTGACGGTGCATTCACGGCCCTACAGGCTTCCTGAGCATAAACGGCAAATCGTTCAGAGGGAATTGGCTGAAATGCTGAGAATGGGAGTGATAGAAGAGTCGCACAGCACCTGGTGTAGCCCCATCTTTCTTGTGGTGAAGAAGGATGGGTCTATACGGTTCTGTGTCGACTATCGCAAGGTGAATGAAGTGTCAAGTTTTGATGCTTATCCCATGCCCTGGGTCGACGAGCTCCTGGATTGGCTGGGCACGGCCCGTTTTTTCACGACACTGGATTTAACCAAGGGCTACTGGCAGATTCCCTTGTCTGCCGAGTCCAAGGAGAAAACGGCCTTCTCCACTCCGTACGGGTTGTACCAATTCGTTACGCTTCCGTTCGGCTTGTTCGGAGCCCCTGCCACCTTTCAGCGCCTCATGGACCGGGTGCTGCGTCCGCACGCTGCATATGCTGCTGCCTACCTGGATGACGTGATCATCCACAGCGACACCTGGGCGGAGCATGTGCAGCGGGTGGCCGCGGTCCTGGAGTCCCTGAGGAGGGCGGGGCTCACGGCCAACCCGAAGAAGTGTGCGGTTGGACGGAGGGAGGTACAGTATCTGGGGTACCACTTGGGGGGCGGGCAGGTGCGTCCACAGGTGGAGAAGACGGCGGCTATCGCATCCTGCCCGCGCCCCAAGACTAAAAAGGAGGTGAGACGGTTTCTGGGGCTGGCAGGTTACTATCGCCGTTTCGTGCCAGGGTTTGCGCAGCTGACCAGCCCCTTGACCGATCTCACCCGAAAGGGTGCTCCAGATCTGGTTCAGTGGACGGGGCCGTGCCAGGCGGCGTTTGTGCAGGTGAAAAAGTCTCTCTGTGGGGAGCCGCTGCTTCACACTCCTAACTTTTCCCTCCCTTTTGTTCTGCAGACTGACGCCTCGAACAGAGGGCTGGGGGCTGTTTTGTCCCAGCAGGTAAGGGGGGTCGACCGTCCCGTTCTTTACATCAGCCAGAAGCTGGCAGAGCGTGAAAGACGGTACAGCACTGTGGAGAAGGAGTGCTTGGCTATCCGGTGGGCGGTCGACTCCCTTCGCTATTACCTCCTGGAGCGCTCATTCACCCTCTGCTCGGGCCACGCCCCGCTGCAGTGGCTCCACCGCATGAAGGATGCCAACGCCCGGATCACCCGGTGGTATCTGGCTTTACAGCCCTTTAAGTTCAAGGTGGTCTATAGGCCGGGGCGCAGATGGCGGTGGCCGATTTCCTCTCTCGCTCGCGGGCGGGGGGGGGGAGTAGGTTCGGCCGGACGGCTCCCCGGCCTCAGTCGGGCGGTGGGGGTGTGTGGCGGAGGTGTGGTCCCGGGCGCGGCTGCAGGGGAGGAGTGGTGCAGTGAGCTCAACGGGGCAGTGCTGGAGATGCCGGTGAGAACAGCTGATGGCGATTTGGACTGATGGTGGTTTCCTTCCCTTTTTATAGTGAGACGGAGAGGAGCGGGGAGAGAGGGAAATCAGCTGGGACCGACAGCTGTCAGACTGTGTTCAGTCATAACCCAGGGAAAACTATAAATAAATGTGGAATCTGGTGATAAAGACCTGTGTGTACCTGTGTGTAGTGCATTTCACAGATGTATTGCAATTTTGATGGAAGTAGTAACAACTCACATGCGTCTGTGGCCAAGCAGGCCTTAAAAAAAAAGAAAACCTTTTATAGGGCCGTGTATCTACTGTACATTAAAAGCAGCATAAAATAAGATTACTCAAACAAACAAGAGTTTACAAAATTAAAGCTCTAGCTGGTTCGATCCCAGGAGGAGACACAAATCCCTGTGGGGTTGTGTCAGGAAGGGCATCCGGCGTAAAAATCTGCCAAATCAGACATGCGGCGCTACCCGCTGTGGTGACCCCTTGAGAACAAGGGAGCAGTCGAAAGTAGCTCTCTACTCGGGTACATTTATTTACAGTAGTTGCTCTGAAAAACTGACTGGTTCATTAATGTAGGGCATGAAATATCAGTTGTGCAGACGGCAGCTCTTCTCTGTTCGTGGGGAGCACAAAGAATTCCCTTTGATGTTAACACTGACTCCGTTACCATTTGACGGATATATAAAATATTCACATTAACTTCAGAGGCTCGATGTTTGGCTGAAGCCATTTGCCAGTGACATGTTTTTCAGATCTTAGGTAAATAAATTCATGCGGGGTAGCATGAGTAATGCAGGTGAAGATGAGTGATGGGCACGAGCACATGTTTAAATGCACAGACTGTGATGAAACACCGAGTGTGAAGGGTAAGAGAGACGAATGAAAGCGTGCCTTTGTCTTTGGCTTGAGAACCCCTTTCAGAGTGAGCAATATGCCAGGAGTGTGATTGATTCAATCACGTTTACTGTGAAGTCAGCACTAACACCACCAGGAACTATACACTCCCAGCAAGCTTACAACTTGCACTTCTAATAGACTGTTGAGGTATGTTGGGGGGTTTTCAAGCTTCTAAATTTAGCAGCCAATTAGAGTGTGGCTAAATCACTCATTAAAATTTGCAATTTGCAATTTTACACGAAATAAACAAAACCATGAGAGTCTCAAGTGGAATTAGATGACATATCAGCAGAAGGCTCACTAAAAGGTCAACACTTTTAAAGCTTCAATTACAGTCAAATTGTTTATTTGCTTCCAGTTCTCCAGTGTTCACGGGCTTTAAGTTACCAGTCATTCTTATTGGAGTGAAAGAAATTAAATCCAGGAAACAGCACAATGCAGTCTGCTAATAAAGGCGGATCCTGTTGACCACACGCTGGCCCGAGTGACAAACGCGCTGTTTGGTCTCTTAGTGGATTTCACAACTCATTTAAAGAGGTGTGAATACAAAAAGCTGAAAAGGCAAGACGCAATGCACACAACAAATTACAGAGGAAGTCATTCTCCTCTGCGGCTCGCTGCGTTTCAGGCTATAATTGTGAACAATGCGGAGACTTTTGATATTAGTAAAAAAGAAGCAACATTTCTTCTCAAAGGATACTTTGATGGTTGTTTGTAACTCTGTGGTCGCAGAAAGCTCAGGGCCAAAAAACAAAACCAGTAGACAAAGCAGCTGGTGGCTATAGTAGCTCTAAAAGCAAACTTATGATAAATAAAGGAACTTATTAGTTAAGGGAGGCCTATTTCTATGACCCTGAAGACACAAGAGGTCCTTCAAATGTCAGCAGTTGCATGGTGCACATGTGCATGTCTGCACTGCGGCTGTGCAGCCCAGATAAGAAAACAGTTACCATCTGTGTTGTAATGGAGCTCTAGTTTTAAATCACGTGTCAAATTGATGAAACACTTGTGAATGAGGAATAATTGGTGTGACGAGTACATCAGAATTTGTCCGCCGTCCTCTGCCGTTTTTTTTAAAGGTGTGTGTCATATTATGCATCTGCACACTGTCGCCCATTTGTCACAGAATCAAAGTGAGGTTAAAACTGCCTAATTGGACTGCAGAGGAAATCGAGTGTGTCGCGTCTGCCTAAAGCTGGACCAAATCAAGGATTTCTCTGTGACACTGTTGTGAACAATCGAAAACGGCCGTCCAACGACTGAAAACGCTCTGCTTGTTTCACACTGTACTCATTTGTTAGCCTTAAATTGTTTCACAAAAGTAGGTCCAATTCCTAAACAGAATGCAAACCCAATTATTTCAAGAGACTGGGGGATGGTGAGCAAGGCTGGTGGATCCTTATAGATGAGTGGAAATATTTTGGCTTCTAGTGTCTAAGTTGGCTGGCAAAGAAAGCGGTTATTTTTAGCAGCATGTTTATGTAAGTGACTAACATGTTGTGGAATAATGAGGAGGCTCTCTGGGCCCTCGGTGGAGCTGCAGAGACGAGACTCTCAGAGCGGCAGAGGGTGATTGAAGGCAGCTAATGAGCAGGAGGGAAGAAAGAACATGGGGCAGAAATGACTTGGATAGTGAAGGCATAAAAATACAAAGGAAATAAGACAATTACCAATGGGAGGTCTCTGAAAGGCAGGAGTGAGAAGACAAGCAAACAGAGATGAAAATGGTGCTGAAAAATGTCATTGCAATAAGGCAGATAATTATCGTGGTCAGGGGAAAAAGGAAAGAAAAAGTACACTGGCATGAGAAAGCACTGTTTGATTTGACTGGCTGAAATTTTACCGCTAAAAGCCAAAGATTAAAAAAGAAAAAGAGTAGAGTACCAGTGAGCATCTCACTGCTGTGATTTATGAGCTCATTACTGCTTTCCAGCTAACACCCAAATTGTTTTATCTCCTCACTCATCAAAGCATTACGGCGAAATTTTCTACATTTGGTTGCGTAGTTAGTGCTCATTTTTATTTCTGTAGCAGTATGTTGAGCTCTGGTGCTATTTCAGGCGCAGGTCTATGACACAATAGACTTAAACGCAGTGACTCACCAAAAACACTGACAAACAAAACTACCCTCCTCTACCTAGATTCTGAAATCACCTCTCATTTTTCTTCAATAGCATATCCTTCACATCCTTTCATTTGCAGCCAATTTTCTCTCTCACACACAAGCACACACACACAGAACAAGCGCTCTAGTACATTGTCTGGTACCTCTTCTCAGGGGGCGGTTCCTGATTGGCTGGTGGCGGTGGTGCTGCCTGCGCTGTTTCCTGCAGGTCAGGGATATTGGCAAAGTCATCTTGCTCTGCCACACCAATGGCCAAAGCCAGGACCACCAGCTTTCCTTCACTGGCTCCCCATAAAAAAATAAAATAAAATAAAATAGATAGAAACAGAGGTAGAGAGACAGAGAGGCAAGGAAAAAGAGAACAGATGCAAAAGGTTCGAGCATAAAGAAAGGCGAGGTGCAGGGAGAGAGAGGAAAAAGGAGAGGTCATTTTAGGTGACAGCGAGGGCTGAAAATTCAGAGGCAGAGAAAACAACAACAGATCATACGAGAGCAAACAGCAGAAGCGGCGACGGAGAAAATGGCCATAAAAGAGGAACTCTGCAACTCCACATAAAACCCCACAAAGTAAGCGCACAGTCCAGGGAAGGATATTAAGAGGACACCTTAAACTGAAAGGCCAAACTGATAAAAATCGAATGATTTCAACGGGAGCGGGTACAGGCCGTCGGACAGCAAATACATCAGGAAACTCTGGGTAATGATTGTTAATGGATGTGATATTCAGGAGTTTGCACGTCAGCTTCCACGCATGTATAAGGTGTCTACAGGTGCGCGCACACACACGTCACACAGGCAAAAAACACTACCCCCCCCCAACACACACACTGTCATTTATCTAGTGATTTCACCTGCCTCCTGCTTTTCCTCCACATTCACCTTTCCCACTGAACATGCGAGGCGTCTTTCTCCAGAGTTAAGATTTAATTAAGCCTCATTAAGAAGATCTGGACTAATTGTTTCTATTTGAGCGATACAGTATCTTGAGGTGCACGGTGTGTGTCGTTTTCTGGGTCACGGCTCTCTCACTGCTGCACTCTTCTCATTTCATCATCTCTACTGTGCTACAGATTCTCACCAAATCCCCCCCACCCTTTTTCGCCCTTTTTTTTTTTACCCCACCCCCCTCACCCACCATATCCCCCCTCACCCCTATGCACTTAATTCTCTGACTCCTCATCACTGCCTCCTTCCTGTCATCCACACCCACGGTTCTATAGCTTAAGCCTCTCGCTGTGTTACAATATCTCGGCAAAGAAATATATGGGGCTGCCAAGCCGCAGAGAGATATCACCCTAAACTTCACAATTTCATCTTTCTCGCATACCGTAGAAGGCTTTTACTGCAGGACTGTAAAGTCTGTTTAATAATCTCCCTTTTATACACCAGTAGTTTAAAAACTTTTATGTCTAGTAACCCTTTTCAGATTAACATGAGTTCCTGACACCATCTGTCACACGTGTATTCATTTTTCCAGCAACTGTATTCATAGTCCTTTTCATTGCAGTGATTTCAATTCATATATTCATTACTGCTGGCTAAATGTATCAGTTCCTTTTACTGCTATTTTTTTTTCATTTCTATTTCTATAATAACTATTATTTTGTCTGCTTCAACCTCTCTGCCTTTTTTCTTGCTAGTTTTATATACACTCAGCTTAAACATTTTGCATTCTGGTGTCACAGCTCACTCAATATGAATATATTGAATATATTTGAATCAGTTATTCTAGATTATTCTATTCAGATCCACTGAGGTACCTCGTTATCTGGTGATACTCGCCTCTGATTGTTTTTGTAATTCACGATACACCGTGGTAGCTCAAAGTGTGCCCACATCAGCCAGTGCCTTTGCTATATCTGTCATACTAGCAGATCTAACTTAGAGAACATTATTTAAGTTGCTTTACCTTGCTTACGTTTGCTGCAGAAGTCCAAGCCACTTTGCATCCCACCTCCTCCTAAATCCTCCTTTTTATACTTTGCCTGACTTAATGTCATGCTTGCTCAGTTCTGTATGGGGGTCTTGCTGCTAGTCTCGTACAAGTGGAAGGGCGGGGGCATCCTAGATGGAATTTATCCTCCCAAATAAACACTCACTGACCACCTCATTAGGTACATCTGTTAAACGTCTCATAAACACAAATGTCTAATCAGCCAATCACGTGGCAGCAACCCCATCAGGCGTTTAGATATCATAGAGACCTCCTACTGAAAGCTCAAACCAAGCATCAGAATGGGGAAGAAGGTGACTTTTAATATTTCATAGTTGTTGGAGCCAGATGGGCTGGAAACTGCCAATCTACTGGGTTTTCCTACACAACCATCTCTAATGTTTATAGAGAAAGATCTGAAAAACAGAAAAATCCAGTTAGTGTCTTAAAATGCCTTGTTGATGTCATGCGTAAAGGAGAATGGCCAGGCTGCTTTGAGCTGATTGGAAATCAAGCACAACTCAAATAACCAATTGTTTTATCTACGGCGTGCAGAGGGCCCATAAAGCAGATGACCTCACAGCAGCAGAAGACCTTACCAGGCGCCACTCCTGTCAGCTAAAAACAGGAAACTCAGGCTGCAATATTCAGTCGGTAGGATCAGAATTTAAACAACATTCAGCATGGATCCATTCTGCCTTGTATCACTAACTCAGGCTGCTGGTGGTGTAAAAGTGTGGGGCATATTTTCTTGGCACACTTTGGGCCCCTTAGTACCAACTGAGTATTGTTTAACCACCCCAGGCTGCCTGAGTATTGTTGCTGATCATGTCCATCCCATTATTCTGAGGCTGTTTCCAGCAAGTTGTGGCAAAGCTCAGAACATCTCAAACTGGTTTTTTGAACATGACAATGAGTTCACTGTACTCCACAGTCACCAGATCTCAATCCGGTAGAGTATGTTTGGCATGCAGTGAAACTAGAGATTCACATCATGGATGAGCAGCCGACAAATCTGCATTCACCAAAATCTCTGAGGAATGTTTCTAGCATCTTGTTGAAACTATTCCAAGTGGAATTAAGACAGCTCTGGAGTCAAAACGAGGTCCAACCCAGTACTACCAACGTATACCTAATAAGGTGGCTCTGGATGTATTTTTCCAATAAAAATGTTCAGTATTTTAAAAGTTATTTTATAATCACATTAAAAAAAATGTTATTTCAATAATGACCAATCCAATCCAAGGTGCCTCTAATAAAGTGGCTAGCGAGTATACAGTCTTCTTTTATCTATAGTGGTTCTGATATAAATATTGCAGTCCAGGCATACAAAGCTAAGAGTCCCTGTCATAATATTTCAAACTATCAGCAGAATTAACCTGTACTCCTCATTGAGAACCACTGAATAATATAACATGGTCTATGCAGTAATACTGTAGATACTGTAGGTATGATGTTTATTGGATCTCTCTACTCTCATCACTTTTAAGTACTGTATGGGCAATATTGTTAAAGCACTTTGCTTGAGCCATTGAGCACTGGGAAGGAGAGAGACCATTTAGAAAAGACATTATAGACACTGGGATAAACGATCGATTTAAAGCAACAAAAAAGCCATGTGGTCAAATGGCTCCAAAAGTCAACTATCTGTGTCAATGACATCAACGCATTCCTTCAGCAATGATTCATCAGGACAAGGATTCTGGCCAAGATTGAAATTAACCGGTTTGAACAATGGGTCACGTCTATTACCAGACCGCTCTGTCATCAACCATAGGAGGTGTTCCTGTTGCAGCAAAGTAGATACAACGACAATGACCTCAATCTCACATTAGCAACGATGAGTCCTATAGCTGACTATTACGAGCAATATTCTCAGTGACCTTGGTGCCTGCATGTGCTACGTTGCTGGTGCTCCGTTAGCTAGTGTTATACTGAAACACCAGAGAGGCTTTATAACATGTTTTTTTTTTTTAAAGAAGAAAGAAACAGATGATGAAAGGCTAGTGTAAAACTGATTCAGTCAACATTAAACACATGTTACTTTGGCAGTGTCCTTGCTCATCCCTTCATCACTCACCCCCCCCCCCCCCCCCCCCCCCCCCCCAAGTACCAATATGTTGTAGAGGAAATGGGCCCGGTGACATAAGATCAATGCTTCAGGGTTAACACAAATCTACACACAGCTCCTTAACCCCTGTTCTTATAGTGTTGCAGTGACATGTGGGCTGTGTGATGTACACACGGTCCCGCACACGTGAGCAGGCTGGCAGCACAACCAGCAGTTATACAGAGATGATGAAAGAAAAAGAAGGTGCCATTTTAGCTGCAAACACTCATGAAACATGGATTAGGCCCACTGGTGTGTCTCCAAAACCAGATATTTAACAGCTATCCAAAGGGTGGCTCAGAAATAGCATGATCTAATTGGGTGAGAAGGAGTGAATGTAAAATATATTGTGACTTTTTTAATGAGACCAAATTCTGAATGTTCTGAACCAGCACCAGCAGCGCTGTCCTGTAACCACAATTGCAGCAGACAGGCTGAATGCCATCCAAACAGATGTTACTGTTTAGCAGAGCATGCAGCGTAAACATTTAACAATTTTGCCACAGAATGGGAGCGAAATGGCCTCCAATATGTCATACCTCCTTGCTATTTTTTCTTGCACATGGCATTCAGTCTAAATTTAGAATAATAGTTTTCTAACAAACTGCACAATAAAAAGCTTTTAATTTGTTACAACCGAGGGGTGAAATATTGTGCCTACATGATCAGAAGACACATTATTCTAGGATTTTCAGGAGCCATATCGAGTTACTATATGTACCCAATAAATAATATGTACTATGTATTTTTAGTATAAGTGGGTGGATGACTTGGTAAAGACATACACTGATCCGTGTCCTGCAGAGCCACATAGTATACATAACAGCAAAAAAAGAGAAAAGGTGCTATTTACATTCATAACTGTACCCCTTATTAGCATGATCAAGAGAGTTTTCATCCAAGCCAATTTCTTGTCTCCTCATCTCCATTAAGCTTCATTAGCATGATCAGCTCTAACATTGTCTGAATTGCCTTTGTAAATGTACATATAGAAAGAGAGACTACCTCCTTGTCAGCAGTCAGATTTACCACAAGTTGCAGTGAAAGCAATGATTAAACTCGACTCTGAAACTCACAGTTTCACACACACTTATACATACGCTTATATAGACGCGCACTGTACAAATTTTGACAGACAGAAGTAATATCCTTCCCTGGATATCAGATGCAGACTGAAAGAAAAAACCTGAAGGGAAAAGGCAGAGAACAATATTTCATAAAGGTAAAAGCAGATTAAGTTATTACTTATTTACTGATGTATTAGAAGCAATTTTATTCAATGGCACTAAGTCTTAAGCAGTAAAGAACACAAATGCACACAATAACTCTGAAAGACCTAGCGTATACTGTAATACACTTAGACAGAGGCCTGAGCAGAGTGACGCTAGTTTAAAGCATGAATGAAGAGTTATAGAGACTCACAGGAAGGACTTGACATCCAGCCCACGATTCCGGATCTGGTCCATCATGTAATCCCAGCTGCCCGGGTTGGCACGCGAGCGCCCTCCTGCTCCACCTCCCCTATAGCGAGACGCACCTGCCGCTGCTGCACCGCCCCGTGCACCCCGGGGACCACCTCGTGTACCTGCATCCCCACCCTCACCACTGTTGCCACCTCCCTCTCCTCTCCCAGCACCCCCGCCTCCCCCAGGCTGTCCAGGTGCAGTGTGTAATTGTCCCAAGCTCTGGGATGTGGTGGGGGGATGGCAGAGACCAGGGCCTGACGGGTGGATGAGAGGCTGCTGAAGGCTCTGCTGGCGCAGCAGCGTCCGAGGCCGGGCCGGCCCGGAGGGTAAGTGCTCCAAAGTGGAAGCATAGGATAAGACTGGATCCCCAAAGCTGGGAGGGCAGAGGAGCAGGGAGGAAAGAGAGCGTGAAGAAGGCCACGGCCGGCACAGAATAGGATGATGACGAGGGGCAGAGGAGTCAGAGGTAGAAGAGGAATGAGAAGATTTAGAAGAGGAGCCGTGGCAGGAGGTGAGTTGGTCAGGAGTGGTGATGTCAGGTGATGAGATGAAGAAGAAAAGCAAAGAATCATCAGGGATGAGACAAGGTGGCACAGGGCAGTAGGGAGGCACAGCAGGAGAAGTCAGGTTGACATCAGGGTAAATACAGGAAAGTTCATCCAAACAGGAAGTTGATGATGGACGGATGGAGGACGAGGAAGGCGGAAGAGTGGTATTAGAGGACAAAGAGGAAGAGGGAGGAGTGTTGGGAGGTGGAGACAGGAGGAGGAGGAGAGAGAAAGAGAGCAACGTGAGGCAGCAGCAGTAACAGCAGTAGCAGAAATAGCAGTAGAAGGTGCAGCCTGAGTGATCGCTGTGTGCTGTGTACTGCTCATGGGGCTGCGCCGGGCAGCAGTGTGTAGACTGTGAGGTAGTCTTGTGCGTCTGAGTCAGACGTGTGTGCACCCTGTACGTCCGCGAGGTTTGAGCGTGCTGTTTGCATGAGGGTGTGTTTCGTGGTGCCAGCGGTCGGATGTGCACTGTCCGCACGGGCGTGGAACGGCTCTGTGCCACGTGACCGCGTCGAGACGGATGGGTCGCGGCTTTGCAGCTTCCTGGCCTCGTCAGCGAGGGTTTTTTGGTCTGATGAGAGATCACCATTTCCTCTACTCGTCAGTCAACTTTTTCCCATCCCTGACAGACTCTCCTCCTTTCTCTCTAAGTCTTTTTCGTCTTTTAAATATGCGGCGCACCTCTAGAGACATCCGAACAGCCAACCAAGTTCTACAGCACGACTCCCTCCCTCTGCCAGCCTCTCATTTTTCACTCCTCCCCTTAATAAATGCTGTTTAATTGGCTCACTGTCTTTCCTAAAATGTCACAAACAACATAAAGATGTGTCACACATCATATATGATCGTATTTGCATGTGTATGTTATACATACTTCGTTGCTACTGTATATTTTGTCAGTTCTATTGTCACAAACATGTCATCATCTTTTTTTTCTAGTTTATTCTACTCCCTAAATATATCCTCCTCTTTCTCAGATCGCTGTGTAACCCAGACTACCAGAATTAGGTCATGAGAGAGCTATTCACATCAGTTAGGGGCAGTTTACTCCGCATTGCATTACTTCACCTAACACAGTTTTGCATAAAGCTTTTAGCACGACACACATCACATTTAACAGTCACGAATAAAAGGATAAAAAGGTCAGTGAAAGGTGTTGCAAGAGTTCAATGTTTTGAGGGCAGAACAAGGGAAAAAATAAAAGAGAGAACATGTAGAGTGGCTTTAGCTGGTAAGAGGAAAAAGGGAGAGGGAGATGGCAACGAAAAGAGAAGAGGGTGACGATGGAGGAGAAAATGGGGTGCGAGACACAAACACAAGAGACATAGACACTTACAGCGGCCTGAAAATAGAATCCAATTATAGACAGGGGCAAAATGAAAGATGAGAAGAGGAGAGAAGGAGGGAACGAGGAGTGAGGAAGTGATGAGCGTAAATGTGTTGTGGAGGAAGAAGTCCCACACATGGAGTGCCAAAGGGAGGTGCAAAAATCACAAAGTACCGAAAGTTAGCTGCGTCTTTTGCAGCACACTGAATATAGACCCCCAGTGATGTCATGCGTCATGGCTGGTGGGTACAGACAGTCAGTGACCAACACACAGTTCGTCTTTCAGCCTAAATTTTAATTAAAGGGAGGTGAGGGTGGGGGGGCTGCCAGCGTGTGGTGCATTATTTCAGTTAGTGTGCGAAAATGAGACTATTTCTGTGCACAAAGCTGTACTGTGCAGCCGTTCTGCATGTGTCAGCTGGAGGCCTGAGTCAGTGTGATACAGCTCGAGGAACTATTGTTATCTTCTCATGATGAGGTTTACATTCCCTAGCACTCACACCTTGCGCTGTGCCCACACGCTTACATCACGCTGTCATCGAAGCTGCACCTTCCTCCCCTGCTGAACTTGACCTCGCTCTCCCTGTTTCTATTTTGAATGGATTCATTCAAGGCGTGAACTTGTAAGAATAAATGTCGTGCCGTGGAAAGGTGTTTATTCTGCTGCACGGCGACTGAAATGTTTGCTTTTTCGGCTCGGGTTCCGAACTCACTTGCTGGGTCTCAGTCCTCCAGACTGCATGTGGCCCTGGACGGTCTGCCACCTCCCGGCCTTCACTCCCTCTGCCACCATGCTCTTCACGCTGTCACTGCGATAAGGACCCCCCCCAGTATCCCCATGGCCAGTTGCCGCCCCCTTCTGACCCCCTGACACTGCCCCACTAAGAGAAAGAGACAGGGTGCAAAGGGATCCCATGGCAGACAGAGGGTATAGAGGGAGGAGAATAACGACAGGCAGAGGAGAAAAAGACCAAAGAGTGTGAGAGAGAGACACAGACACAGACACACAAACACACACACACACACACACACACACACACACACACACACAAACACACACACGCACACAGGGAAATAGATTGAGCAACCACAGGGCTGAGGTGGTGAGACAGATCAGTAGACTGTGTGAAGGGGCAGGCCTATTTTCCAGGCCAAGTGAGAGGCAGGTGGATAAAAAAGGTTTGGAACCTATTGAGGAGAAAAGCAGGGAATGGGGCAAGGAGAACAGAATGAAGGAGGAGGAGGAGGAGGACGAGGGGGAGGAGGAGAGGAATTTACTGGGAGCCTGTGGAGGATGGAAAACCAGCAAAAAGTCCCAGCTTTGGGCCTGGAGGACCAAAACTCTAACTGGCAGCAACAGTGTGCAGACACTAGTCATTGAGTTGAGATGTGCTACTTTTTATGGCATTATATTCACTGCAGCAGCTTAGAGAATGAGTTCTGTTTGTGTGTTTCATCCGAAGCTGTTAAGTGCATCTGGTCCTGATCTCAATGTCTCATATTTCATTTAGAGTATGTAACATTACTCAGAAATTAGTGAAATTCTTCAAACTCCACAGTCGAAATTACCGGGAGGGCAATCAGATGACAATGGCTACAGATACAGTGATTAATCAGTGTGTTCATATTAAGGCATGTCATGCCTACAGTGAAAGCATTGACGATCAAAAATAAAGAACATTAGTGCCCTCTGGTGACATGACTACATTTCATTAATATGCAAGGTCCTCCTGCTCTTAAAGACAAAATATATGAGGTAATGAAAACACAGTGAGTCCACGTGGGTACAGGAGGTGCGAAACTTGCACCGTGCCCGTTTAAAGGTCACCTTTCACATGAAACTCTGACCAATTGACCTGACAGCGCTGGTGGATAAGTCATCAATCACAACAACAACATAGATGACACTGCTGGAGCAACGGTCAACACAGGAGACATGAGCCTCATTTATCGAACTGAGCACAAGGGGGACGCCTTTACTTTTCATTAACAGGAGGAAAACATCAATAAGTGGGGCTATGAATCAGAGTATTCACAGATGTATAAAGCTTTTAGACATCAATCCTGTTTCTGACTGAACTACAGTGAAAGCTTAAGAGATTTAAAAAAAAGAAGTAAAGCCGCATATTATTTGGCCGTTTTTTAAAGCCACCAGATAGATAAAATATTGAGTCTAATTAAAGTCACTCCCTAAGCTTGACTTCATAAATTTGAAAGATATCAACAGACTACAGCCACTTTTCTAAGATATTATGGTGGCTGCTGACTGCTCCTGACATAAAATGTATAGTTTTATTTTTTTAAACGATAGAATTGAACTTCAAATCCAATAAATCCTTAAACACTGAGAGCGATCCTGCTGGATAGGAAACCTGTTTGATAAATGAAGCTCAGCGTCATTACAGAGACTGAAAGCTGCTGATCTCAAGAGAGTTTCAAACAGGAAATGATTTCCCAGCTGTCTGTTGGCTTTAGAGGCATATTATTGGTTGATGTCACAAGGTCAACCCATCTCTCCTTGGGAGAAATAAGTTCATAATTTATTCAGCTTCTAATTGAGTGTTTGCTTTTGATTTTAAACTGGCTCACACGTTATTGAAAACAGCCTATTTAACCATTACTGAAGTCAAAAGTTCATCTGTTTATGTTCCGTGAAAACTAGTCCAGCTGAAAAGACGTCTATAAGGGCAATCAAGAAAAACCTTTAAAAGATAGTTTGGGTTGAATTGAATTTGCGCTATACACTGTAAGTAAAATTGAAATGAACTGAAGGTGAACTTCTAAAGAAACGAAGATGAGGGTCTATCGTGTGGCAATTTGAGATCAGCAGCCATCATCTTAAGGCATTTTTCAGACGCAAATGCATATAGCCACTGTGTTCATAAACACATTGCTGCCTCCTTTCTCCAGGCATTTTTTTAACACGCACTCCTCAATGGCTAGGTCTGGTAAAGATGACCAGTTATTAAACACTTTATCAGACATATGCCTGGTAGCAGGGTGTCTAAACTGTGAGCTCTCTCAGTGCCCACAGGGGCATGGCCTTGCCAATGCTTTATTGGAATCAAGTGCCTAGTGGATGGAAAAATAAATAAATAAAAAAGAGCTTTCATTGCAGTAAGGAAAAGCAGTGTTACCATGACTTCCAAAAAGATAAACAACAGATGCAGTTCAAGTATTTCAGTGTTAGTAGCAGCACATGTTAGATTTTATACTGATGGGATTCAGAAAGAAGCCACAGATGGATGTAAACGGCAGGCGAACACTGGCACAAAACTGCAACCTGGTGTAACGGTCAACCCTCCACCGCCACGGCAACAACAACAGCAACCAGCAATTTTTAGCGAACACAAGGAAAAGGAGACGGAGATGACAGAGAAGGTGATTAAAGTATACACATCTCTTTTCTTTTCTTTTTTTCCTTTTTTTTGCTAAGGGGAACTACGAGGGTTGTCCGTCTCCATGGTTACACTCCATGGGAGAGAGGTTAGAGGTCAGGAGTTAGTGTTTAGCGGCAGGGCTGTAGGGAGTAGGGGGGCATCTGAACATGCGCCTCTGTGTTCATTTAAAGGTGACAAGATGTGAGGAGAAGCAGCAGAAATTAGCCTGCAGGGTTTACGCCGCTGTGCTGCAGTCGGAGTCGAACAGCCATTGCGGGATGCTGAAATGTGCATGTATGGCATTTCCCTCACTCACATTTCCCAGGCAGATTATGAGTAATCATTACTAACCCTTTGTGCCCTCGGGTGTGCTAGCATTGGATGGATTACTATTGATGGTGGAAATTAGATTAAACAAGAACAACAACAAAAAAAACAGGTCTTAAAATGTGCAGCCTGTATTTTATGCAACACTGTGACATTTATGGATTATGGCTTTTTTTAAAAAAGGCCTTTGGCTAAACAGCCCCAGTTATTCATAAGAAAATGTGGGCCTAAGGAACAGAGACATAATGGAGATTACAAAAGTAGGTGAATTTAATAAGCTGTCATGCGTGATAACAGCCACATCGAGCAGTTCAATTTGATGATTGACTAGCAGTGGCGACTAGACAACTAGGAAACAGGGACGGTGGAAGGGAAAGGAAAGGAAAGGAAAGGAAAGGAAACTGGAGTGGCACTGCCCCTGCCTCATTACAGCCCTGCTCAGGGGAAAGTCTCTTACCAGCTTTGGACCAAGACTCACTTGAGCGTGAGGCGCGGATCTCCATATGGGGCATAGGGAGAAATGTTTAGTACGAACTCCTTGGGCGGATAGGAGCTCCACCTCTGCTGCACTGTGCTGCTGTCATTGTTATTCCAAAAGTCTCTGTCTAGATCACTGTGGCCAGAGAGAGAGACAGGTCAGAGCAACACAACTATGGACAGCCTCGGCACCAACCAACCATTCCCAACAGCCGCTCCTCGTTTTGGAGACGATGCAAGGTCGGTTTGAAGAAGAGGGTTGTTCTTAGAGCTGCGTCAAATGGGAGTTTGAAACAAAACAAGTCCAGATTCATTTCTATCTTTCTATATGAAGTAAACAAGCCACCATAGTGGTGTGACTGAAAAGTAAATAAATAAATTTAAAAAAAAACAGCAGCCTGGAGGAAAAAGGCATTCACTTAAAGCTTTTCATAGCAATGTACTGTAGCAAAGACACAGAGACAGAAAAAAAAGGAGATAGAGCAAGAGAAGAATTATACTCTGATGAATACATACAGCATGTGATTACATTCTGTTCATTAAGCATGGTACCACTGATGAGAGACATTTGAGTAAACATTAAGAAGTCTGGCCCCCGTCCTTCGCGTGAGCAGTGAGAAAGCGTGAACACATGAGACAGAAGGCAGAGAGGTAAACTGCAGACAGTCATAGAAGGGGAGAAAAAGGTGAGCAGAATCACTGATGTCATACAAATCACACAGCAGTGGTCAGAGCTGCAGCGCGGGGACAGAGCAGGAGAGAAAGGCGATACACAAAGAGAAGGAGTTCAAAGCTGAAATGATCAACAGAGCACAGCGATGCTGCTGGAGCCAGTGAGAGAGAAAATGCAAGAAATTAAGAGTTTAAAACAACCCAAGTCAGAATACATTCACAGAAGCTCGTCTTTAGTGCTCAAAACCGTTCAAACGGAAAATAAAAACACGGCGCACACACGGAAAAATAAGCTGGAGCGAAATCAGGCTACAGGAGAAAAGAAGTGATGAGCAGGTTAACAGAGGCATTTTGTGGAATAAAGTGGAATACTCTGAATTATGATTCTGACATTTTCTGGTACTGACCTATGGCCTTGTTTTATCAAGAACAGAAAATACCTTAATACTAGTTTGAGCCCTGCAAGAAATGTTAGAAAAAACACATCCTCCTGAGCATTTCACTGTGAATGCTCGAGTCCCCGCTTGTTTTACTTGACCCTGAACCATCTTAAGTGATGCAGATGTGCGGCACTTAAAGGAGACCTGTCTTACATCCAATAAGATAAGTGCAGGAGCAGACTCGTCCAGCCAAAAGCTTCACAGGTAAGATAATGCAGATTTAATCTTTACTGATTAAATCACTAACCTTTCATTTAATGCCTCCTGAACATGCTCTTGTAGAGATTGCCCTCTTCAGGATAGAACAACGTGGGCTCTCTTTCTTTTTTTTGTGTAGTGTACATCGAGGGACTTGAAGCTGAACCAAATGGACTTCATTATCACCAGATTTTTCTACCCATACCAGTTACCAGGCACTTACTTGATGGCTTTCTTCTCCCCTCGCCCACGTGCCGAGTCTGGAGTGTCTGCTGTTTCCACTCCTGGCTTATTCCTCTTCCCCTTGAGCCAAGAGCAGGGGGATGACAGAAAAATAATAAAAACCAAAGGTTAGCTTAGATTTCTCCTTTTGAAGCCGTGTTTTTTTCAGTCCTAAAATGAAATGTAAATGCCTCTCCTGTTATCTCAGGAACACTGTGTCATCAGTCCTTTACCTCACGGTCTCCTGATTACACTAATCAAAGTCAAATCATATCTGCAGTGAAGAGCCATTTCTGACTATGACTATGAGACTGGAGTGTCTGTTGTTTCCACTCCTGGCTTATGCGTCTCCCCCTTGAGCCAAGCGGAGGGAGGGGATGACAGAAAGCAGAGAAACAAAAGGTTAGCTTAGATTTGTCCTTTGAAGCTGTGGTTTTGCTGTACTAATTTCAAGTGCGAATGCGTCTCCTGTTATCTCAGGAACACCGTGCCATTGGTCCTTTACTTCTTGGTCTACTGATTACACTAATCAAAGTCAAATCAAATCTGCAGTGAAGAACCATTCCTGACTATGACTATCATCCGCACCACCCTAAAAATTTACATGGCAATTGCCTGTTGAAGGTAATCTGCTGGGTGTTGCAGAGAAGCCTCTTGAAAGTCCTGCAAAAGCCTTATTTCAAATAGCTAGCACATGACCTGCAGTAACCAAAAAGTAAGGTCGGCTGTGGGCATTCTTCTGGAAAAGCTCATTTCAACTAAAGGTGTTTCACATATGTCATACTGAAGGTAAGCTCTATTGACACTTTGCTGGAAGTGGAATAAGGGGGGAGATCAGTCTGAAAAGTCCCTATCCCACAAAATACAGTGAATGCAACTCTGAAAGTGGTGCTCTGATACACATTGAGGATAGGATGGATAGGATTCTCCTATCTCCTTGTTACATTTCGCTCTAGTAGCCATGAAAAGCCAGAATCTGGTAGCTAGATTAGCCCAGCTAATTACAAAGCAGCAACACGGTGCATTTAGGCAAGTAAAGTCGACGTCCTGCTGAAGATCACACTAAGCATTAGAATGAGGAAGAAAGGTGATTGAAGTGACTTTGAATGTGACATAGTTCTTGGTTTCAGATGGGCTGGTCTGAGCATTTATCTACTGGGATTTTCCCAGACAGCCATCTCCAGGGTTTACAGATAATCTCCCAAAAAAGAGAAAATAGTCAGTGAGCAGCAGATCTCTGGGTGAAAATTGTTATCTGAGGGCTGTGAGCAGGCAGGAATGGTGGACCCAAAGCACAGAAGCTCAGAGGCAAAAGGTGAACTCAAAAAGGTAACAAAACTGAGCCTCCAAATAAACTCAGGCAAGCAGACAGAACACACAGCATGGTAAACGGCAGATCACGACACAGAGAAACACAGGGCTTAAATACACAGAGGGAGCAATCAGGGAATGGGTAACAGGAGGGAAACACAGCTGGGGCAAATCAGGCCTAACGAGACAAAGGAAGCAAAACCAGACGCATTTACATGAGACAGACTTTCAAAGTAAAACAGGAAACATAACACAGAGACGCGAAATTACAGACAGACTCACAGGCAGGCACTACAACAGAGGGAACAGAGACGTGGGACCAGGGCAGACACAGACACTGACTGGACACGGGGATATAGCAGACAGGGGAGACAGCAAGGATTACACAGAGACATAAACCATAAGACAGAACTCTAACAAAGAAACCAAAGAATAGAAATGATAAATAATATAATAAACTCAAAAACACTGGGTGAACGACCCAGGCATCCTAACAAAAATGTCTTGTTGACATCAGAGGTCAGAGGAGAATGGCCAAACTGCTTCGAGCTGATAGGAAGGCAACCATAGCTCAAATAATCACTTGTTACAAAGGTTTGTAGAAGATCATCTCTGATAGCACATTGAACCTTGAAGCAGGTTGGCTACAGCAGCAGCAGACCACACTGGGCACCAACAACTACAAAAACACTAGAAGATCGGAAAATTGTTGTCTGGTCTTGCGAGTTTCCATTTGTGCTGCAACAGTTCAGATGGCAGGGTTAGAATGTGCTGTAAACAGCATGAAAGCACGGATCAGTCCAGCCTCGTAACAACATTTCAAGCTGGTGGTGGTCTGTTGGTTTGGAAGATATTTTCTTGGCAGAACTTTGGATCCATTAGTACAAACTGAGCATCTTTTGAATGCCGTAACCTACCTGAGTATTGCTACTGACCATGTCCATCCCTTTATGACCACAGTGGGCCCATCTCCTGAAGACAGCACACTATGCCAAAGAGCTCAGATCTTCTCAAACTGGTTTCTTGAACGTGACGGTGTGTACACTGTACTCAAATCAGTCCATAGTCACCAGATCACAATCCAATCAGTAAAGGAAGATTATCATCATGGGTATGCATTCCCCAAATCTATGTGATGTTATCGTGTCAACATAGGAATGTTTCCAGCACCTGTTAACTCTATGCCATGAAGAAATAAGGCAGTTCTGAAAGCAAAAGGGGGTCCTGCACCCAGTACTACCATGGTAGATCAAATCTAGATCTAAAAGTGGTTGGTGAGTGTATTTTTCCACGTCATTTTGAAATCACATTTGCTTTAATAACAAAACTAATCATAATTTTGATCTTAATAACATGTAGAGAAAACACAAAGGAAAAATCAACCACATATTCTGACTGCCTCTGGACTGACTCACTTCTACATGATCGATGCTCAGACAAAGCGAGTCTATATGGAAATGCAAATGTGTCAGAATCTATATACTGAATCCCAGCAGGCAGACTGACACTGTGGCTTTGGATCCTGTTGAACTAGTTACAAAGCCAGTGTTGACAATAACACTGCTGAGAAAAAATGATAAAGCCCACACAGCTCTGCTGATAATATCCATTGCACACAGTGAAACAAAGCCACTCGCCTATTGTATAATCAGCGCTAACCTAAATTGGAAAGGTCCCCAAATAAATAAAGACTGATCTGACAGGATGACTCGCTGAACAGCTGCATACAAGAGGTGTATGTAGCTGTTATTATAGACACAGAGCTGCACTGAGCACATGTCCTCAGCCTATTCATGAACTTTTAAAGCACATTTTTGATATGACATGCTGGCTAGAGACCTAAAACCAGCGATTATGATTTCTTACACCATTCCCTATACAAATACTTGCACATAGGCAAACACAGTATTCTTGAACGATCATTTCTGGGAAGGCAGAACTGTCTGTACTTCTGTGAAGCGAGGACAAACTATCAAAGGAAACTCATGCATCATTCAACGCTATCGTGAAATTTTCAGGAAGGTGGGAAGACACAGATGATGAGTGAGAGTCCAGTACAGGAAGAGGGCTGAGGGCTGAAAATAGAAATCAAATTTGAAAAAAAAAAAGAAAAGAAACAGAAGATGCTACCAGAAAGGAGAGAAAACAAAGGCGGTGCAGAACAGCGTGAGAGACAAAGAGATGGGAGGAGGGGGGACAGGTGCAAATAGTGAACTGAGTGAAGCAATGAGTGACAGATAGTCCCGAGCGGGTTGGATGTGAAAACAAGGAAAGAGTCGAACACTCTGCAGTGGGCACTGAGTGACAAACACACATCTGTCTTTCCGTGCACGTGCACACACACATGCACGGCTTCAAATCCATCTCCTCTTCACTCTTCCTTCGGCTCATTCACAAGAATGGATGGCAAACACTCTGCTTCTGCTTTCATGGGAGGTGTGGAGGCTACAAAAATAGTGATGAATACAACGGCACAGACATGAGACGAGAAATAATGAAGAAAATGAAGTCAATATTTCAAATGGCGGCTGAAAAAAAAGTGTTTTTTGTCTTCTTTAATGGCAGGGAGTTTACAACGATCATAGTATTGGGTGGCGTCTGGCTCTGTGCCATTACTTCATAATAGTTCCAACTCTTATGATGAAGCAATTATAAAAGATACCCAAATTCCACTGAGGCTCCACTTAGAAGAAAAAAAACAATCCACTAATACGTTTTAACAATCAAACTGCAGCAGAGCAGGTTACAAATTAAATTATTGGAATATAGAAGGGCTGTAGAGCAGGACGTAGTGGAACTAAGAACCCAAGGCTCTCCAAAAAAAAGAGTAATTAGGCAATTAGCAAACATTTTCAAATATTACATAATCAGCATTGAAAGCAAAATAATACTTTTGGTTGAATAAATAGGCAATGTCTTGTTCTTTATCAGCTCTGGCTTCTCTCAGCTGTCTCAATTAGTTTTAGTAATGTGTTCATAAACTTTACTGATGGAAACGTCATTTTGCAATATATATCATTTAAATGCCTGCAAAAGAGTTCAAGAGTGACAGCGGGCCCTAAATCCTGAGTTTTTTGGATGCATTGTGCTTTTAAGTTTTATTGTGCCACTTTATGTTGCTGCAGATTATGCAAGCGCCTGGCAGTTTGTCCCCTCAATTGTGCAAATAAAACATAATTTTGTTGAAGCCATGTTTGGAGGTCTTTTTTTTATCAAGGACTAAAGCAAGCCACTCTAAGGATAAGAAGACAGTGAGTTCTTTAAATCAGGCCAAAATAATGTGTTTAAATTTGAGTGAGTGGAAAAAATAAATTGAGTCAGGTCAGGTGACATTAGCAAAATACTGCATCTCAATAATGGATGCCTCAGTTTGTTTTTCATTCCTGATGAAGAGCTGCCCTTTTTATAACCTTCATGTGGATGATTCATTTCTGTTGCATTAAATATTGCAAAATTGGAATTTAAAAGCTTTACAACAGGTTTAATAGAATCACTGCCATTGGCTCCTTTTTCTGATGCTGTTATTCATTCGTCGATCGTAAGTATTTGCTGTGGTTTTCTCTCTGGGTGGGGTTAGCAAGGCTAAGCAAGCTTATTAAAATTTCAAAAATGTTCCAAGTAACTCTTATCTATAGCCCTAAGGCTTTCAATCTTTTTAGTTTTTGAGCTGTCACTTATTAAATTTGGGGAAATTTATTAAGGAAAACCAGCAAATATGTCAACTATTGGCTAACCATTCATTCTAGACATGTAGTCTTTCATGCTTCATCATGTCTTGAAAACTCGCTGGATGCCCTTTTTTGGAGAAGAAGAAGTTTTTATATGATACAATATTCAGGGTTCAATATAGTGATATGGCCATGTAAACATTAGACAATTTAAGCTTTTCTATTGTTGCTTTTTTTACTGTTGTAATTTTACTATGCCATCTGAAACAGGTCATTTGTAAATGAGATATTGAGTCTAAATCAGAATACCCGTATAAATAATGGTTAAATAAATATGGGTTTGCAGCTTTAACCAATTCAACTCTTCTGTGAAGGCTTTCCACAAGGTTTAGGAGAGTGTTTATGTGAATTTTCACCTCTCTTCCAGAAGCTAATTTGTGAGCTCAGACGCTGATGTTGGATAACCCTGGCTTGCAGTCTGCTGTAATTCATCCCAAAGGTGTTCTGGCAGGTTGAGGTCAGGACTCTGTGCAGGCCAGTCAAGTTCTTCCACTCCAGACTTGCAAAAAAGGTTTGATTTTGCTTTGTGCATGGGTGTGCACTTATGTTGAAACAGGAAGAGACCATCTCCAAACTGTTCCCACAAAGTTGGGAGCGTGAAATGTCTTGGTATGCTGAAGCATTAAGAGTTCCTTTCACTGGAACTAAGGGGCTGAGCCCAACTCCTGAAAAACAACCACAACACTATAATCCCCGCTCCACCAAACTTTGGCACAATGCAGTCAGACAAGTACCGTTGCCCTGGAAACCACCAAAATCAGATTACTCCATCTGACTGCCAGACGGAGAAGTGTGATTCGTCACTCCAGAAAACACATCTCCACTGCTTGCCAGTGAGTCCAGTGGTAACATCCTTTACACCACTGCATCCGACGCTGTGCATTTCGCTTAGTGATGTAAGACTTAGATGCAGCTGCTTGGCCATGGAAACCCATTCCATGAAGAATACACAGTCTACACACTGTCCTTCAGCTAATCTAATAGCCACGTGAACTTTGGAGGTCTGTAGCGATTGACTCTGCAGAAAGTTGGCGACCTCTATGCACCTCTGCATCTGCTGACCCCACTTTGTGATTTTAGAGTGACCTATTCTTTCACAAATGTTTGTAGAAGCAGTCTAACGCCTAGGTGCTTGATTTCATAGACCTGTATCCATGGAAGGGATTGGCACACCTGAATTCAATAATTTGATTGGCTGAGTGAATACTTTTGGCAATATAGTGTAATTTGCCAGCTGTCTCCAGAGAGACAGTGTCTGAGCTACATGACCAACAAACTAATTCAGCCCACACACACACAAACATAGACACATGTATTTACTTTTGTCATTGATATAATCTGATCAATACTTCTTGTTTTGTAAGAGAGCGTTGACTTGATGTTGACTCTACCATACTCCTTTTAATTAGCCACCTTACCCAAAACTGAGTTTTCTCATCTAATTTGTAAGACTTGCTGTTTCTTGTTGTTCAGTAAGCTACGTCTTCTTTTGTCTTATTTTTGTCTAAAACAGAGCGAATTAAGACTGTACAGGCTATTCTGAATTATTAACTACTACTTATTAACTTGCCGATTCTCTTTGTTTTCTGTATTTGCTCAATCAGATAAGTGAGCGCAGACGAGTGAACAAAGGCTTGATGCTGGACTGCCCAGGGTAAAGCTGAGGGTTTTCTTGAAGGAACACATGAGAGGAGACTGAGTGAAACTACCACTTTCTCTGTCTCTGCTGGCAGTGCACTGCCTTCCAACACCCAGCTGTGTTTGTTTGCTGTGAATTAGCAGGCAGCAAGAGTCTACATGCTCACTCAATATTACCCACATCACACCATAATTAGAGAGGAGTGCACTATTAAAATGGTCGTCTGCTGCTAAATCATCAAGTGATCACTGAGTTTTTAGCATTTGTCAAAACATTTTTATATACGTATGTGTACCTGTAGTATTTTCTGACATGAAGAAGTATGTAATGGCGGAAAGATAAGACACAGAAAGAACCGACACCGCTTTCCGTCATTGAACGTGACAGGTCAAGAATCCAAACGTTTACATACTGTGCAGTTACTGTAATTTTCCCGATGATTGTGACAATTCTCCTTTTGAAATTCTGCAATTATCAATTTTCACATCTCCCCCCTCCTCCGATGAATGTAATTACTATCATCCCATTAACGACTGTGAACTCCTGACACCCACTTAATGCAAGCAAAGTGCCGAATGTTGTTGATACAAGCCCAACAGGGACTGAATCAGGCTGCGACTGTGGTCAGGTCCAATCTCAACCTCACTCACAACTATGTCATGGATCAAACAGCACAGGGCTCACAGGAGCAGGCGGAGAGTTTCTGAATGCCAAACAGCCACTGCTGCCCAAACAGATGTTAGCTGCATCACCTCTGATATCTCAAAATCTCTCCCAACACCTACAACACAAGCCCCCGCTGACAGTCCTCAGCTTCTCAACGCACGAGCTCATCACTGCATTATCGTCTGTACTTCCTTTAGTTGTCAGGATGGAAGAGCACAGAATAATTACTTGACTAAAAAAAGCAAATATTAAAAAAAATATTAATTGATGCCAGCGAGTTTATAAACAGCCATGAGCAAACAGGAAGTCTAAGGAGAAGCATTCAATTTGTAATACTTCCAGGGGGCTTAAATAACAGAGAGCTAAGCAAGAAGGAGGCTTCAGGATGACTGCACATGAGGACTTTTTAAATAAAAACCCACTGCACTGGTTGCCAGCTCTAAAACACCGAAAGCAACACTCGCCCAAAATGTCTTGTCTATTAACCTATGAATCATAAGCGAAAGTGGCATGGGCCCACTCGCAACTGACACGTGAAGCTTCAGGCAAACATTTGTTTTTATGAAAGCTGACACTGTCAAAGAGTACACTCAGAAATATCAAAAATTAGAGTTTTAGACATGGACTGGCCCGTGGTGGCTTTAGATAAAATGAGCATCAAATGATCGAATGCTGAGAGCTTTTTTCCTAATGACAGTATCATGTGAATAAAAAAAAACAAAAGCCTGTGTGATTTTGTATCATACCATATATTGCAGGTATTTAAAATAACAGGGCTTAGTTGGAAGTTACTGTGATAAAGCAAATTATACTGTATGTGCACTCTACTCATGCTTTCAGGCAATACGGCGCTGCCACGGAAAATAACAGAGATAAAGAGCTCCAGCTAAGTGAGGATGCGGAAACCTTTTGTAGCGCAATTTATGTTAGAAGAACAGATTATATAGCTGCCAAGCCTTCATTGTTGTTAGCCCCATATACAAAATAGGCATTTTGAAGACGATAAGATTAACGTGGGAAAATGATTTTGAACAAGATTAGCAGTTTTTGTGCTTCGTCCAAGTGCGCTGTTTAACCAATAACAAGTTTCTCATCAATGCAAATGACCGCCATTCATCTCAGTCACACTTAATTATTTTGTACATCAACCGTCTGCGTTTAATGTGGTTTCACACCAGTGTGCAGCTGACATTTTTCTCAAAATAAGTGGTCCAAAGACTACAAAGGCCTTAATTAACATCTTAATGTCACTCTGTATAACCCCCCGCCACAGCACACACACGCACAAAAGCACACGCTCTGATGTAAACAGTGTAAGATGCACAGATAAGAAAAAAACATAAATACGCAAATTGGTATCTTCAATGAGATGGTCATCCTGTGTCTGAGGCACAGTTTTTTAGGTTTGTCAATTTAGACTTGTTGTTTATATGAGCCTGGGAAGTTTTTTTTTAGCCTTCATAAATTAATGGCACAGTATTATAATACCTATTTTCCTCTTGCCAAATACCCTCATGTCAGACCTGGTTTCCTGGCACCTCTCAGGTGGAACAGTAGGCTTCTTTTTCTAGTTTTCTGGAGCTTGTGCACCTGTTTCTCATCAGCTCATCAAGGATGCAGTATTAAAGACCGGCTCAAGCGGAATTGTTGCCTCTTCGTTGGTGGTAATCAGGGTTTGTAGTGGTTTCTCATGGTTCCTTTCTTTGTAAAATTCCTAACCTTGCTTTCTGTTCTGTTTCTCTGGTGAGTTGCCTGGTGCGAAGACAGCTGGAAACACGTCTCTGAATTTCCTTGCCCTGTGGAAAGTTTCTGGACCACTCCTTCAAACTCGGTTCACCTGCGCTCTCATGCTGGTTTCCTCCTGCTGAGGGAAAAATGCTTTCCAGTTTCTAATCTGCCTGCCCATTTTCCACCCCATACTCTCCCCTCCAAGCTCCTGTAAGGAGGCAACTTTCCTGTCCAAATATACTGTTCATTTGTTTCTTGTCCCTGAATCCTGGATTTGGCTCCATATTTATTGGCATTATGACAAAACATAATGGAGGGTTTAACGTAATGACTGAGATCTTGAATTTGGTTGAAGATGTAGGCTTACCAGACACGATTAGGTACAGATATGTATTCCTTCAGAACTATCTTAATTCTTCATTGCATAGATTAAACAAGGGGCTGGAAACACCTCCACAAAGGTGCTTTACTGGATTGAGATCTGGTGACTGGAGGCCATTAGAGTACTGCTATGTTCAAGAAACTAGCTTGAGATTATCTGAGCTTTGTGACATGGTGTGTTATTTTAAGAAGATGGGTACACGGTCTTGGCATGGTCAGCAACAGTACTCAGGTAGTTTCCACTCAGGGACCCAGAGTGAGCCATGAAAATATATTGCACACCATTAGACAATGACCAGCCTGCACAGTTTCTATAAGGCAGGATGGATCCATGCTTTCATGCTGTTTTTGCCTAATTCTGACCCTACCATCTGAATGTTAAAGGACCAATTAATATCTAATTAATGTCCTCATCATATCAGGACATTTTTCTTTTCAATATTCAATATTTTATTTTGTTTTTTTGCACCTGTATGAATTGTAGTCATTGGTGCCCAGTGTGGTCTGCTGTGGCTGTAGCCAATCTGCTTCATGACTTGACGTGCTATGATTTCAGAGATGCTCTTCTGCAAACCTTTATAACAAGAGAGTTGAGTTCCTGTTAGCTTCCTTTCAGCTTGGAGCAGTCTGGCCATTTTCCTCTGACCTCTGTCATCGACAAGGTATTTTTGCCCAGAGATCTGCTGCTCACTGAACATTTTCTCTGTAGAGATGTTGGTGTGGGAAAATCCCAGCAGGTCATCATTTTCTGAAATACTCAGACCAGCCCATCTTGACCTTGTCTAAATGTATAAATGCACTGAGTTGCTGCCATGCCACTGGCATTAACAAGCATGTGAACAGGTAAACCTAAAAAAGGGGAGGTGAGTGTATTCCTCTTAGCCTTCTTTTCACAAATCAAATATTAGCTTAAAAGCCTGATTGTAATGTAAAATTACCCCATTTTTTTTAATTAAATCAAAGCCAGGTCCAATTAAAATAAATCAGTGATATTGGCTGCCTTCTTCTTTATTCTTGCTATTGTTAGAAAGCATGACATTTGCAAGAAGAAGAAAAAAGCTTTCTGTTTTATAGATGATAACATATCCAACATAGTGCTAGAAATAAGCTCCTGAAAACAATACAAATAAAAACTATAAAAAAAACAACTATAATAACTGTGGTGTGAGGACAGTTGCCCACACAGGGTCATAAGGCCTAAAGATCGGCTCCCTAGCCCAGCCCCCTATCCCAGCCCCCTGCTCCTCTGTGGCTGCTGCACAGCACTATAACAGGATGGAAATAAGATCCATTTACAGCAGTGCTCTGGAGAGGACCTAAGGGACTTTCCAAGGTAGTGGCAGCAGAACTACCTCCATCCACAGCAGAAAACTGGGAGTCATTCACTGCTCCATTTACTTTAAAGTGGAATATCAAATATAATGTGATGTTCCACTGAAGCAAACAATAGAAAGCCTGTGTTGTACCTCTGTTGCATTTCAGCACAGATCATTTCCTCCCTATATGTTGTAATGGCATCAAGAAGTAATCTAGATACAGTCACCTTGCTGGCGATACAAATGATATTATGTAGTGAGACATGTGGTGTGTGGAGCCTGTTGCAGTGCCAAATTCTGCCATCTGTGGACCAGTAAGTTTAACAGCAGCGTGATGGTGAGCTCAAATAAATAGGAGTTGGAGCCAACAATAAATGTGAAATAGGTGACCCGTGTTCCTCGGTTGTACAAGCACAGGATGAACCTGAAACCAATTAACTTTAGAGGCATGTGAATATAAAAAAATAAAAAAAAGAATCAGTCAGCCAAAGTGCCACCAGCCCATACTGCTCGTGCTGTCTAAAGAGTGGTTGCCTTCCTTTAATCAATCACATTTCATACCACATAATCACGATGACATGCCCCCTGTCAGAGGTCAGTCTTTTTGATCTGGTTCTTCCCATCGAGTGGACTGGTGCTGACGCTGTATCAGCACTCTTTAGAAATGCTGAGATGGTCATATTTAGGAGGTTAATTAGTACCCTACTACAGTGTTTATCAGCCTATTTCATCTAATGTACTCATACAGGCTGTCAGATGGACTCAACAACCCTTTCATCAACAGCACCTCATTAGAATTCATGTTAAAGTGGATGTGGATTACTTTCAGCTGTTTGCTTTTAGCGACAATATTGATCGGATTGTAAGCGAACTGTCTTAGCCATTTAACTATAAATACAACTAATACTCCATTAACAAGTGATCATAATATTTAGCAAACTATCTGAATGGTTTATCCATTAGTTTTAGCTCACAGTTTCATTGTTTTAGCTGTACTGTTAGCTAATGCCTTAACTAATAGCCACAGTTTAAGCTAGCTATGGTCTTTCCTAAATCATTTATCTGTTCCTTTATGTTTTCTTTATTGGTATCCTTTTTGTTAGCTTATACCCATTCTTCTCAAAGCTGTTTAGTTCCACTCAATTGTTGAGTTAAATGTATTTTTGTGGCAAACACATGATAATGTTTCTATGAATCTTATAACCCATTTGGAAATCACTATAATGCTGCTTTTTACAGGGACTCCTTAGACTGAGAAAGGGCCTTGTCATTTTGCAAATGTCTTTAAGTTGGTCCCATTGGATACATAGTTTCTTTCTAAACCTTTTACGGAGTACTTTCTATTGCATAATTGTTTGAGTTTTTAAAAAGCTGTATTATTCACAGGACAACAAAGAGTCAGTTCAAAGTCCATTCACTGCAAATATATGAATGTCTTATTTTTTATTGTTCAGTTAGAAACCATCTTATGATCCTGTCATCCTCTTCTGATAAACTTCTAGAAGAATCGATGAATAGCTGTTTAAAAAGTTAGATAAAATTAATTCTAATCCAGATACAGTGATTCAACTACTTACACACTAATTAATGATTAGCAGTTAATACAAAACACTGTAAAATCATTAATAATCCCGTTTTGGTTAGTGCTAAGAAAACTCAAAATAATGAGGCAAAATGAGTTTTCAAAACTTGTTTCCAAGAGTTTTGGCAACTCAAATTTGTTGTTAAGCTAATTACTATATTCCTGTGAGGTGAACAGTAAAATTATAGCTTCAGCAGCATATATTTCTACCATCAAAAAAAGTTAGAAATGTTTGTTGAATTTAAAAAAAGTTCCAGTTCCAGTTAGTAATGTAAAATTTGCATTTACAACTTTCATTTCCTCTGTTATTTCCCACAGTAAATCGATCCACATATATACCTTGGCACAGATTTCAATGCCAGATGCAATCCTCCCATTTATCCAGGCTTATGACCAGCAAGGGCTGAATACTAGTGCGTGTACTGGAAAAGTTGGATTTGTGTTTCCTGTCACTTCTGAATCAGGGCACTTATGCTTGATTCGCTATCTTGCTAACCTCACAGGAATATTGTAATTAGACAATTAATGATAATAATAAGTGATTAACAAGAAAATTCAACTTGCTAGAAGTAAAGTCAACAATAACAGTCAAATAGCGCTAGCTGTTAATAACAAGACTACTACTTGCAATGCTGTATTTGAATTGTCAGTCCACAATTAATCCGTCCACATAAATTGTTGCGTTCGAAATTTCTCAACTGCACAAAATATTTGCACAGACTTTCTTAATAGCTGCACACATTGTACTTTTTTGATGATGCTCTGAAATGTCTTTTTTTTTGTAGCAAACCCACACTGTTTATTTAAGGCTCTCTGATTACTGAAGGATAATGGGGTGGCAACAAATGTGACTGGAAGCTACAGTGTATCTGTTAGTGAAGCTCGTGTGTGTGTGTGTGTGTGTGTGTGTGTGTGTGTGTGTGTGTGTGTGTGTGTAAACTCACCAGCTTGCGCTGACACCAACCACAGACGCCACAAAGAGCCACCAGCCAAACAGCACACACTGTCACTGCAAGGGAGACCAGGAACACACTGAGGGACACTGAGCCTGTGCACAAACACACACACATACAGGGGGGTGGAAAGAGATTTTTTTTAAAATGTGAGTGATGGTTTTTGGTACACACACAGATATTTTCTTCAACATGTGTAAAATAGAAACATGGAGGACATTGTACATCATGTTGTCAAAGGGTGCAACCCAAAAGAAAGCAGGGATTTCTCTCACCACGTTTAATTGAATAGCCGAGCAGAGCTCCCCTTTTTTTTTTTTTTACATTCTCATAATAACCTAAGAAATACAATCTCAACACCAGCCCTTTCATGCCGGAGCGTTTCAATACCTTTCCAATAAGGAGTGGAGCCAGGCATCACTCAGATGCACACACATCACTGTCACTGTGTCACAGCTTGTTAAGTGACAGTCTGAAAGTGGAGGGAGGAGGGGGAGAGAGGAGGAGGAGAGGAGAGGCTGACAATACAAGAGAGCTCATGATTTATGGGTATCGGTAGATGCCCAGCGAGAGAGGTGGCTCTGGGAGAGAGTCATAAAAAAACATCATCTATTGCTGCTCACATGTGTCTCAGTGTGTGACTGAGACAGAATAGATTCACACATCAGCACTCTTGAGTTTTCAATTCCACATTCTCTCACATTTAAAACAACTGTATGGGCTTCACTTTGCAGCACGAGGACAGACGGCCTCACTGAGCTTTTCTTATCTGCGCAGCAGGAAAGATGGCTATGTATTCAAATTCAGGATTTCTTTCTAACTGATTCTAAAACATACAGCGATAAATGGATGTCAGGATACATTTTCACACCCACAAGTGATAAACAATGACAAACAGGCAGGCTTTGGCTTTCAGTTACTGGGTTTGCCTTCCTCCCAGCTGCTGTCTTCTTTCCTTCCTTTGCTTGTCATAACTGCCCTTTCCATTGAGGATACACCAATATACCGGCTAGACGTGGGGCCGGTACTGGCCGTAGGCCTACAGGCAAATGAGATGGCATTAAGTAATGGCAGTGGTGTTGCATTAATTTTTGTGCCGGCCTAACGATCAAAGACAGTGGGATGAAGATGTCATGGTAGCTTTTCGTTGATTTAGGCGATTAAAATCTTAGGCATTGTATTAGAGTTTGACGTTTTGGATTAAAGTTATCCTCTGATTTCACTATACTCTGATTTCATTACTATTCTAGCAATTTTCAGCCTTGCTTCTTGCTTGATTTGTTTTATCGTTGCACTGTGATATCTGGTCCCTGTTTGTGTCACGCTCTGAGTTGGAGATTGTTATTCATCCCTCTATCTCGTCACGTCTGGATTATTGTAATTCGTTGTTTACTCATCTTAACAAAACTTCCTTGGAGCATCTGCGGGTTGCCTTCTAGGTACTCGCATGACACAGCGCTGCTAATTCAGCTGCAGAGACTCTCCATCAACTCCAGACTTTTTTTTTCTTTTAGAGTTTTGCATGGACAAGCACAAGAACTTTACATCCATGCATCGCCAGGAGGTCTCTGAGGTCATGTGATCAGGCTGAAAACTAGACAGAGATTTTGCAACACTGGAAAGCTCTTTCACTGAGACCTTTGGACTTGGCAATGGCTTTTCAAAGGCAGTTTAAACTTGCCTTTCTGCATGGTGGTATAGCAGGTAGTTTTTTTGTAGTGTAGTGCTTTACAGATTTGCCTAACAAGCAAAAAAAATCACAGCTTCAATCCTGGGAGACGACACGCTTTTCTGGAACGCACCGACCCAGGAGTGAGTTCCGAGGTATCTGGAATGTGGCAATAGTCCCGTCTTCTCTTTGTCTGCTGTTAAAGTGTCTGTTATGCCTTCTTCTGTGAACTTGTGCACCTTTTGCTTCAATAAAAGGTTTTTTATTGTTATTTACATCCCACGTCCTGCATTTGGGTCCATCCTTCAGCACTCCACACATCAACTCCTTTCACAGAAGAGTTAAAAGACTTCAAAACAGTCGAATTACTTCTTTATAACAAAGATGTCTTTGTGACCCTGACATAAAAGAGTCAAAATAAAGAGCCAAAAAGTATTTTAAACCTTGGCATCAGCCCATAATTTACCATCACTGCATCCTTACTTTTCATCTCCCTCCTCTGTCACATCTTTTGCCTTATTGTCCACCTTGCCATCTCCTCGGGGAACTGATGTGACTAGAAAGGAATAATAGTGGCAGGTGATATTTCATAGGGAAAGTCTGAATGGGATCTCCATTTTATTCGCGCTTTCCCTCAACCTGAACCGCTGTTTTCAAGTCACTGAGACACCCGAGGCCACTTCAGAAAAGAGAGAGCAAACTCAACCACACAAGCATTGCCACACACGGAGTCTTTGTGGGACAAAGGATGGTTATTTTGTCTTATAACATTTTATTTTGTGGTGCAAAAGAATCATTTAGTTTGTGCATTAGAAAAAAAAACCTTGAACCCTGGATGGGGAAATATAGGCAACACAAACTGTGCATCCCTTATAAAAATAAATAAATAAATAACAAGTAATGTCGTCCTTTTATTTTTCCTTTATCAATGTTCCTTGCTGACTGTCCTCATTTCAGCAAAGCAAACAACCTAAAATGAGGAATAGTGTTGCCAGGTCCTTCTTTTTACCTGCCAATAGCTGGTTTGTGTTAGCCACCTTAGACTCTCAACAGGAGCCAGTAAATTATATCATTTATTACAGTTTAAATGCTTGTTTACCGGTTTGTCTGTTGATCCACTTTTAAATATGTCCCTGCACCATTGGGACCAGCTAATGATTTGTGTACTCTGTGGAGCTTTCCTAGAAACAAGATTTGGCTTACATTCAGTGCTTTCTAAACAAAATGTCGGCATCCTTGACTTTTAACACAATGAACCTATTTCATACAGCGCCACATTTAATTTCATTATGTAGCAATAATAATGTTTTTTGCATTTCTTGTCAAGTTCTTACCACTCTTAGATCAGCTGTAAACTGAGAAAACAATAAACGCACAAAAAGCCTCAACCACGCAACTCCTTCAGCAGCTCTGTGTCGTGAGCTGCTTGCAGATGTTTCTGTGGATTTTCAGACTATAGCGACAGAAAGAATACGTGCCTTAACCAGCGCCAGCGGGAACTGAACTTTGCTCTGTGTGGCTGATGGAAACCTGCTTTTACACCTGTATCGCCTGCAAGATAAGAATCCTAAACATCTCAAACATTAGACACTACCTGAGTTTATCTCCTGATTACAGAGACTGACCCAGACTGGAAAAAAGGCATGATCCAGCTCGACTGAACATGCACTGATTGTACAGATACAGTAGATATAATCAGCATAATAGTCTTTATCCATCCATCTGTCTTTATCAACAGACGGGCTACTAATGGTAAAGAAGAGCAAACATGCCCCTCTGAGCATGAGAGGGTCAGTGAAACGCACCCATATCCTGAATGATGATTATCTCTATTCATAGCGGTTTGAAAATAGATGCCATGTACTCTGCTACTGTATATTCACAGAGAAGTCAATAAAGCAGAGTCCATTAGATGCTATGACATCAGCGAAGGGAGTGATAGATCTTAAATAAGGAGAGCTGAACTAGTGTCCAGCTACGGCTTGTGGTAGCTGCAGAGCTAAGTGGCTCTCTGATGGCTGTTTTGAACTGTGGAAGAGGTTGGAGACTCAGGTGGATCTGTGAAAGCCAGCAGCTGATGTAGGGTCCTGTATTCTCTCTGAAGGTCGGAGGGTGTGGGGGGGTGTGCTTTATGAGCTGTGTCAGTCATGAGAGCTAAGGGAGTAAAAAGCTTCCAACTAAAACGCAGTCCAAAGAGGCGATGCTACTGCTCTCAGTAATGGACAGCTGACTTCTGCTTTCCACTTCATGGGATATGTGCTCCTTTTTTGGGAAACACTATAGACAGCTATAGCATGCAGGCTGAGGGATGACGAGAAGGAAATGCACTGCTTCTGCAGTATTATGAAGATATGCAAATCTTCAGCGCCACGGCTGTGGAGGAAAAAGAAGCATCATTAGAGTAAGAGAAGCCCGAACAACACGCAGCTATCACAGCACTCAGGAAATTCAATTTATCTTTCCCCGTGAACACTACAAAACTTTTAGCCTGAAATCCTCGAGCAGGTGATACATTAGCGAGGTGGAAGATAAAACTTGTATGCCGGAGCTGAAATAAGGTTTCCACTTGAAGTTAAACGAGGGCAGCAAACATAAAATGCAATCTTTACCATATGTAACCAAGTAACGAAAGAAAAGACCCTTTTTAAATGAAGGCTGGTGCAAAATGGCACCACTCAGTAAAAACTGACAAGTGAGCTAAACGAGCCATTGAACCCTTTGATCAGAAGCTTTTAGAAGTCAGAGCACTCTTGAACTTGAAAGTCGCTTGTTTGCTTGAGATTTCAGTGGCGATCGCTTTTTATATGTACATAAAAGAGAAAATAAATGGCACTACATACTGGTGTGAGTGGTGACGGTGATGTTGTAAATGAGCCTGCAATAAAAACCCCTTTCAGGACAACAAAGCGCTTCGTGTAGGAGGTTAAATGTGGACGGCTAACGAGAACTTGCAGGAAATATCAAAGCGCAGACTCTTTTGCATAGAGTGTATGGCTAGCAGCATTGAGGGATAAAATGCACGTAGGAGATCTGGTGCACATGAAGTGAGGTAATCCAGGCAGAAAGGGACCAATCCTCGGGGGGGGAGAGAAGAAATTGCTCATTGGACAGGCGGAACTGGAGCAGCATCCAGTCAGCAAAGCTGCCACACCTCATCTTTATGTACTGACTGAGGTGGAGAGGCCAGTGCCTTAGAAGCTCTAGGTGAAAAGCTCATAGCCTAATTGCCACTTCAAAGTCCCTGCTTCTTGTACTTGAGCCTGGGCTCTGCCCTCTTTATATCCACTGAGCTGCGGGGTAATCCTTAGATGTCACTCAGATGTCTTCACAGTCTGTCCCCTCTGAGGCAGAATCTGTGCGTAACAGCAGAAATGGTATTTACCTCCAGGTATATTGTAATACTGAGCATTTCAATTTGCTTCTATCTACCTTCTGGCTCAATTCGGAGCTCAGATAATTTCCATTGTTTGCAGCTGGCGTCTCAAGACAAAAGGCTGGATGTCAGTAAACAGCGCATGCATACGAAGGCACACAAAATAAATATTTCGCCTTTTGCTCAGTTGCACAAAATAATTTGAGTGGGAAGAGTCTAAAAAACATTCAGCAGACGAGATGTGGATATAATGAAAAATGATTGCAGTTCCAGGTAAATAATGCAGTTGATGAGGTGACATTTAACACAGTGAGCACAGAGCTGGATGCTGGAAATGCTGCAGAGTGCTCAAAGAATGACCTGCTGTTTTGGCATGTTTCATCACATTATTGTAAAGCCAGGCAGTCTGGCGAGGCTCAATAGGTATTTGCTCGCGAAAGAACGCCACTTCAAATAGGACGGACGGCAGATTATTGACAGTTCTATCCTTCTTGCAGACAACAATGTGAGCCGGTTGGTGGGTGCATATTGGTATTTGATTCAAAAAACAAAGCAGCTCTTCTGGAAATGTCAAATATCTCCTAATCGTTCCTTTTTTGGAAAAATCCTTTCTGAATTAATTTTCTGCCCCAAAGTCGTGTCATTTTATATCAACAGCACTTGGTTTAAAAGAAGTGTTTTCAGGGTTTTGGTACCTGGACCCTGGACTCTTGCTTCTCAGGTGTCAATGCTTTCCATCCCTTTATGTTAGCATGCGGTGATGATAACTGTGCAAAACCATACCAGACAGCATAATGTAAATCCCAATTCACAGTGAAACCTGGAGCCCCATGTGCTGCAATCACTGGGATGTGTAAAGTAACCAGTGAAGTTGTGACAGGTGGCGAGCACCTGTGGTTAGAGTGTCTCTTGCATCCGCTGTAGGCTACAGGGACTTGTGCCGGTTTTCTGTCCATATATGCTCTCAGTGGCTCAGCTGCAACACTGTTGTGCCATGACAGAGCCTGTTTCACAGCAAGAGGACAGCCGCCTACGTCTGTCTCAGATGAAGGGTAAGCACAGTGACAATCTGAGCTGGAGTTTGACCAACAAAGCATCACGTGGCACATGCCTGGTGTCACCTATAATGCCACCATCACCCTATTAGCACCTCTGACAGTGAACGGATGAATCAACCATAAAATCCAACAAAATCTGGGCAGTAGGGGTGTAAAATGAGCTGCAGCTATGATAGAATGTTTAAATATTTATAAGGGAATGAAATAAAGTTCTCAGTCTGCCATATAGCTGTTATATAAAATATCATTTAAAGTTAGACTGTGGAGTTTACTTGTCAACAAACTTATATTTACATCAACTGTTACCAATACACATAATATGTGTATCCCTGAGGCAAGGATCTGGACATATCATATCATGGATAATCTTAATTTTAGTATATGATCTGCTTTTATGAGGAATCATGTAGATCTTAGCATCAAATAAACAAAAAATACATAACAAAGGGAAATAAGCAAAAGGCAACAGTTGTTTGTGACACATTTAAAAAGGCAAAACTTTTACTTTGAAAAACCTTCAGCAACCAGTCAACAACCAGTTGGAGAACTGTACATTTTTCCATAGCAACTGGTAGTTGCCAGAAGGTTGCTAATCATATATACTACTAGTCACAGGAGTTAAAATAAACCTGGGGGCATGAATTGTGATTCGAAGCATAGATTGTGTTTCTACCCCGAAACTGTGTCCTTACATATGATCTTTCGCTCAGACGTTGTTAAGATCCACTTTTATGACAAACAGTAGTCTTATTGGCTGTCAGCGTTAATGCTTTAAGAAGCACAAACAGCACAAACAGGCCAAATGGATCCAGTTCACTGATTCTGTAGTAGAAGTGAGGCCTAGCAGACAGTGATCGGCTAAAGCTTCCAATCAGCACACCTGTCAATCAAAGCAGCCCTGCTCCAATGCCTGTATCTAGATATATGACATAAAAGAAAATCACCCCTGTTTGAGTTGCATTTAGAAAAAAAACTATCCACAGAAGTTAAAAACATGTGTAAAAAGCTTATAAACATACTTTTTAACTCCCTATAAACTCGACATCTGACAACCTCCCCTGTATCCATAGTAACGCGTTTTGACACTATCCGATTGTTAAGTGATGACGTGAGGAATCCTACTTCCGGGCCTAAAGTAGTCTGCGTTTAATATGGCTTTGTGTTGTTAACATGTTTAATGTTTTGTATTTTCTTCTATTTAATCTCAAAAAGCTCCTAAAACAGTCAGTGATCACTGTTGACCTCCCTCGGCTTTTATTACCGCTAATCATTTATTTAAGCTCAGTTTTTAAAACCTTAGGATGTAACTACAGCCCAGCCCATGCAGCAGTATATGAATGACTAACCTTGTATTGTGGATGGATTATCTCAGTTGTTCTCCTGGCTGAAGTTTGGTCCTTTTACAGCATCCTGGCATGCGATTACATTTGTTCCTGACCACCGAGAACACTCACGCTAACTTTGATCAGTGGAAAAAAAGTTAGCTTGTTTATTAGCTTGTTTATATTATGCTAACATAGCTGTGTCGCTAGCAGTCACATAGCACATCATTATATACCAGCTAGCCAAACTTCAGTAACCCTACAAACGTCACTGCTGTTTAGTTTTCTGTCTTCATTTATGCTGGAAGTGATAACAGAGTTGTACGTTTTAATTTGTTTCCAAAACCCCGCAGTCAGGACATGCCATATTGTATTTAGATAGAAGCTAGCGAGCTAACTCCCTGCTAACTTCTAACTCCGTTAAATGTCATAAATTCCGTTTTCATGGATGCCTGGATGTTAAACTCAATTGTTACACCTGGTAGAGCAGAACGCTGATCATTTTATTAAAGATGAAAGACTTTGGACAGTTTTTCAACTCTCAGTAATGCCATAGTGATCGTTTGATATATGGACCTGCAGCGGAGTTTAGGTCCAGACACGGCTAGTGATGTCAGACTGAACAACCGGATAGTATATATCAAAAAAGACACAGTTTGACAACCATTAGAACAACTTGGTTTTTCCAAGGGTAACTGAATAGGCAGAGACCACCCTCATTAACTGATGCACACCCGGTCATTTTGTTCTATAAGCAGGCCTGAAATGTGGCAGAAGCCACTCCTTATATAAAAGAACTTCAAAGCTTGCTCCTAGACTAGACTTGCAAGGGGTAAAGAGTTAATATTTTTGAAACCAGCCTCAAATGCCCATTAAAAGAACTACAGCTTTTGGCCCTTGGCAATGGCAGTTTTATTTATATAGCACATTTCATTGCATGGCCCTTGTGTGCTGGCTACATTTTTCAGCCTTGTGCTTGCCGACCGGTGCATCGCTGCATTTTTTTGACACATTACCAACATCTATAGATTAATCCAACAGTGTGACACCTTGGTAGTAATGTGCATTGTGTCAAAACAGCACTCACATGTGTGTCCCCATGAGGATGCCCAAGACAAATAGCTCTAAAGCTCCACTAGAATCACCAAACCTTATGAGGTAGTGTTAAATACAACAGAAGGAATCTGTATGTATGTATTTATCCTTTGGCAAAATAATACAATAACTCAATAATACAAATGGTTTTCTTATCTACTGTATGCTACTGGTAAATACTCACAAGTGTCGGTGATAAATAAGCAGCAGCCTGCTCATGGACAGATGCTCACAGAATAGACTGACAGCTTAACTTCTGTGTGGTAAATATGCCTGTAATAAACTGTCAGAATAACAGCGGAATCTTTTTGTATATATAATTCGTTACACTTTTGGCTGCACATTGTTCTTTGGATTATCATTTTGTTAAAGCCCACACTACCCTGTAGGAAACAGTGTGATATCAATAAATTATATATTTGTATTTTAACTCCACCCACTGATTTATAACATTTCTTCTTTCTCCTTGTTGTTGTGATCTCACCGAGGGGTTAATGAATATTATCTACTTCTAATTTTGATTGGACGAGTGATAAAGTTGACATTCAGCTTACATCCATTTCTTCTGTCTTTGATAAGGACTTTATCCTGTCTGCACGGTCTGATCTATCACGTAATCTATCAGTGTGTCTGCTATAATTTTCTCCCCCAGCTCAGCCTCAGAAAGACTGAATTAACTGGTCAGATTGAAATGAATGGTTTTCATATGTAAGTCTCAAAGACGCTCTCTTTGAGAAGGCAGACTTGTGTTTGTAAGCGTGCGTCTGCCTCGCATCAAACGCACATTAATAATGGATTACAGTTGTTTGTTGAAGGACGCCTGAAAAAACAAAAACACTACTTAAAAGGAGGTTAACTCATCTGCCTGCTTGGACTGCAATTTATCATTTAATCATTTCTTTAATTATTTCATTTTCTCATTAATTTACCTCTTTACCTGATGCTCCTCAGGTCAGATTAACCATCACGCCTTCCTCAGACTTGACCTCTTTCCTCTCTTTTAAATACTCTTCGCACTTTTCCCCTCCTGGGTGTCATTTTGGGATAAATGACTGTTACGTACGGACAGACGCCTGATCAAACCAAATGAGCTTCTCTTGGCTCCTAAGCTTGAGGATGTTATGGCTCCTTCACACCGTTACAAGCAACCTATTATTCACCAGTCCCACTGATGCCCTTGAACGTATTGATTTAAGTCCTCGTGGTGGCTGTTGATACTCTGGAGGTGGACTAGTGTCCATCCCTGTAATGAGTGTCTGAGCTTTAAACTAAGTCAACCATGACTACCATTATTCTAGGTTGAAGGGCATTAAATTGCCTCTATATACCCTATGCTATTTGTTCTAAGAAGGGTCAGGGCTCACAATAAACAGTTTATTGAATTGTTTGATACACTTTTCCCCTTGTGTCTCCATTTTTTCCCACATTTTCCTTATTACTCAGGCTGCGAACTTGTTAAAGGAGACCTATTATGTCCATTTCCAGCTGTAGAAGAATCTCATTGTTGGAGTTTTACACGATTGCCAGGTTTTATTTATCCTATATGAGCCCTCCTGCTCAGCCTATCCTGTTCTTTTAGCTCCTCTCAGTTTAAGGCCACCCTCCCTTTAAGTAAACTATCCTTTTCTTTTTTTGGCCCGCCAAAACAAAAGGTTTGAACGGCATGTGGCTGGTTCTCATAGTTAGAGCTGTATGTCTAAGATTACTACATTAGTCTATGTTATTATGTATGACATAAGTTCATTTATCATAAAAAAATTATATCTGGGAATCCACTGACTATTGTCTCCCTGGCCTGGGGAGCCGATAGCTATCAGCTAGGTTTTAGCTGATAGGAGAAGCACCCAGTTTGGTTTTCTCCTGCCATAGTCCATCTGCTTCAAGGTTCAATGTGTTGTGTATACACTGGTTGTTACTTGGCTTACTGTTGGCTTCCTACCAGCTTGAAGCAGTTTGGCCCTTCTGAACTGCTGCTCACTCGATAGTTTCTCTTCTTAGGACCATTCTCTGTAAAACCTAGAAATGGTTGTGGGGGAAAAATCCCAGAAATTCAGAAGATTCTGAAATAATCAGACCAGTCCATTTGCCATCAAAAACCATGCCACACTCAAAGTCACTTGAATCACCTTTCTTGCCCATTCTGATGCTCAGTTTGATCTTCAGCAGGTTATCTTGATGTTTACATGTCTAAAATGACATTAATTTACATTAATAAGCCATTGAACAGGTATACTTAATAGAGTAGCTGGTGACTATCTGGTTATAGAGGTTCAAGGCAAAGATTCAAAATCCTTATTAGTCAATGATCCACAGAGGTCACTAAAATAGAAAATTCTTCTTGTCCTTGTGTTTACTTTCTCATATGCACCACTGAGAAGCTTTTCATTTAAATGAATCTTGTAATCTCGTGTCCAGTTCCCCTTAATGTATTCACCCTGTGATCCCACTGAATATTTAGCTCTTGCAGTTGGTTAATGTTATGTTTACATCACAGCAGTAAACACTGGTTAATCCATTCCTTATATTTTTATCAGGGCCTTCTTTGGCTGTGGTGAGGCTTAAAAGAGCCACCATCCTTCAAAGTCTTTCAATGCTGTGTGCATTACTACAGATATGTTTACATAACGTGGAGAAATGCAAAGCGTGACGGAGCTGCTGTGCCTGGTTACTGCATGGTTGTACACAGTCGCTGCCACCGGTACAGCCTATATCATTTTTTCCCTCACATTTTCTCTTATTTTTTTTCCAATACTCATCGTCATCAAAGCTCAAAATGGTTATAGTCTTTAGCGCCAAACATTTTTCCTGGCTCCTCTGACTTCCTACGCCTACTCGACGTTCACTTTTTACCACCTTCTTCTCTGTGTGCCTCTCCTGTAACTTCTAATTTATAGCTGCAGCGCTTTTCACCATCTGTGTTGAAAGTTGTTTTTTAGCCGAAGCCCTCCTAAAAATGTGCACATGTGCTCAAAGCTGCACGCACCAACACGCACACATATTCTTCCACTTGACACAGCTTAAGCACAATGACATGAGTGGGAACGCACGCACTTTAGGGATGTGAAGAAACCAAGAAAAGTGGAGAGAGAACAGTGCAGGAAAAAGCAGAGTGGGAGTGAGGGAAGAGAGATTCAACTGTAATGCTATTGAGAAGCAATTTGTGAAGCTTGTGCATATGCATGCAGGCCTACAGTCCCCATCTGCCCACATCATCAGCTCACTGCTGGTGACATCAACCAAGACAAAGAGGTTTCGGATGCTCCAGATGTATTATGTGGGTGGTATTATAAAATCTAATCCAAGTCAAAGTCAATTGTATTTGCCTAAGGATACCAAGTTGCATGCATTCGTGGCATGTGTTTGTATGCGTGCGTGCGTGTGTCTGTGTGTGTAAGCGCTATTTTTTAATCGATGTCTAACTTCCTGTGCTACACTTACATGAAAAAATATTAGCCTAAATATTCTCTGTCTTTCAAAAGTGGGAAAACAATTATTGAGGGTGTAATTAAAGTATTGGCAGGACAAGTGCAACTTTAATTGAATGACAGCTAAATGACAGCTAAATGACAGTGAAGCGGCCTAGTCTCCGCGTATCCGTTATGGTTTATATAAAATCTCATCAAACTACACAATGAGCTCGGCTTAAGGCATTCACACGACTATTCTCGTCCCAGACGGTCACACATCTACAGAGCAAAGTTCATATGAAAATGCCAGACAGACTCCATTTGTCATAAATGAATTAATTTTGATTCATGGCTACCTGGAGGGCGCTACCTTTGCCTTCTTCATTCAATTAAAGGCTGCTTGTAAAACGCACTTTATTACCTGTCTGGACAGACTTGGCAGTAAAATCCCAGAACCTTCCTTAGCTTCTAGCTAGAGGTTAAAGTATTGACTCGGCCACAACCCAGCCAAAGTCATCTCCCTTTAGACTCCATAAAAAAGCCACTAAAACGCGGACCTTAAGTGACCCGATGCCAGCCTTGCGTGTGTGTCTTTCTGTACGTCCACCTTAAATGTAGGTCTTTCTGCAAGTGGTGTTCCCTTTCCACTGAGTCAAAACCTCACGCTGATAACCTCAGCTGGTGCGATGAGTGATCACCCTGCCTCTCCTGTGACCGCAATGTTCTCGGCGGCTGGTGTCAGGAGCGCTGACAACAGGAGGATGTGCAAGTGTGCGACAGCTAAGTGAGACGGAGTGAAAGGTTCGTTTAGAGGAAAAATAAATGGGTCCGGTGTCTTTGTATGTGCAACAGGCAGCCAAGCTGTAATTTACACTGTCATAGGAGCACAAAGGGAGAACAGGCCAACACCACTATAGGGTGCATTATATTTGTTCAGTGACTTCTGCTCTCATCTGATGGAACGGAGAATTCCCAGGTGACCTTTCTCGTCAGAGGCCTGTGCATTAATGGTTAAGCTCCACTACGGCCCGACTGATCCTGTTCTCTACACTGTTGCAAAATGTGCGGAGGCCCGAGGGACAGCACTGCATTGGCTTTGTGTCAGGAGAAGATTTAAATACCCCTCTGCATTTAGATTCCAGCTGGAGTGACACCACAGAAAATAACCCTCATTAGCATCAGCCAATGTCAAAGGAAGGACAAATTAAAGTAATGAAATGTATCCTCTCTTAACGGCGACTCTTTAATGTATCTTCTTCCTCTGACTCAAAGCGGCTTTCTTCCAAAAAAAAAGAAGAAGAACAAATTTGATAATTAATTATTTAAATGAGTGAAGTTTCACTTTTTTGGAGACAGACAGCTCTATATAAACATAATTTCATTTTCATAAGCACGGGGTCATCGAGGAAGGGCCTTCAGCGCTGCTGTCTGTTGCTTGACTGCTCATTGATGTGTTTGCTTGTAAAACTGTCAACAATTTACAGCTGGGTAGTACCCAGCAGAGTGAGACTTATTGACGATGCCACGCAGCTGCTCGATGCGGCAGGCTACAGTCGAGCTCATGGGAAATATAGTTTTCCACAGCTTACCGGTCCTTGTGGCCTTCGCTTCTGCAGGGAGTGCTCTGTGATTTTTCCTTCCACATTAAGTCAATTATACAACACCTGAGGACATTTCAAGCCCAGCTCCACGTTGTAACAGCTTGTCTTAATTCTTCCTCACTAGCATATTAATACAAGCTGCTGTGACAATGCTTTACACTCACAAGGAGGGCCTGCTCCTGCAGTCAATACCACCTCTGTGTTACAGCTTGGGAGTGGCCGTATTACTCGCAGTACCGTGCGTGTCACTATTTGTCATGTCAGCCAATACTGCAAAGTTTTCCATCTGGCTGGCAGGGGCAGTGGTGAACTAATGGCAGGCTTGGCTGTCATTAAGCAGAGCGATACACACCCAGAGCTCTCATATCTACTTGACATTATCACCCTAACATCATGACAAGGATGCCATTTGGCTAACTGTTGCTGGCATAACTGAGGAAGAAAATAATAGAGGGAGTGTGAGTTCAGGCTGGAGAGGAATTAAGAGAGAGAGAAAGAGAAGAGATTTAAGTTATTACTGGAAATCACAGTAGACGTCTCTTCTGGCAGGGTAATAATGAGCAACACGGTATTTCTACCCGAAATATATAATTAAATGTGGAAAGCGGCAGTGCACTGCTTTCCATCACTGTCTCAATTTACTTGAAACCCTCTTGAGAGCGCACAATGCTGAGCTGACCACATGTAAACTGAGTTGTCACAAACAATCTAACCGGCACTGGGACGGTTATTTATTGTAATTGGAATGAAAAGCTAAAGCTCTGAACTAACCTGATCTAAGGATGATTAATTAAGTCGCTTCAAGGAGCTACAGTTCTCGTCATGCATAATGGGTCAGATGAAAAAAGAAACGTTTAAAAAGAAACAAAAAAACAAGCGATGCTATCAAGGCAGACTCTCAGCCTCCATGAGGTGTGTTAGATCACTAAAAGGACAAACGGGACAGTTGTGTGATCTGTATGCAACGTGACCTTTAAGCCAATCGAGGAGGGGGGGCAGATTCCCGAAAGCCCCCAAAACAGTGGTTGCCGTTACATCAGATCTGGTTGCTTTGAACAGATTTTTCAAGATCATTACTGTTTCTAAAAAAAGATCTCACTCCGCTGTGCTCCTTGGAATAGGAGCGGGTTCAGTCAGAGGACAGGTTTAACAGTGCTTGTGTCATGGTTTTAAATAAGGTAGTTTTTGCTCAGTTGAAATACACGCTGGATGGGCACACTGGATGAATTACAATGAAATTTAGAGCAAATATTCATGGTCCCCCCGAGGAGGCGAGGAGGAGTGTAGGGACGCGCCAGCACTATTTTTTGTCTGATAAAATGAAAGTACACTCAAAAAAATATTCATGCCCAAACTGAATTTTAAGTAATTTAATTATATGTAAACTTTCCATATAATTTTGTTACATGAAATCAATACAAATTTAATAGAATCTGGTCAAATGAAATTAGTTTGACTGGTATGCATTCAGTTCATACCAAGCGTATTTTCCTAATTTTTTTCCTCATGTACTTATATTTACAGCGGGTAAAATCAGTACTGAACACGTCAACAGTTTTCTAAGCAGATATTTTTCTATCGACATGAAATTCTCACTAGATGTCGGAAACAACCCATCAAATCCATACATGCAAAGAAATCAAACCATAGATTATTACACATAGAATGTTTAATAATGAGAAATGGCACAGGGAAAAAGTATTGAACACACTTGCTGAAGTTTATTTGACACTTTGTAGAAAAGCTTTTGTTGGAGATGACAGCTTCAAGACGCCTCCTGTAAGGAGAAACTTGTCGGATGCATTGCTCTGAGCTTTAGTTACTTCCATAGATTTTCTACTGGATTCAGGTCAGATGACTGGCTGGGTCATTCTTGCAGTTTTATTTGCTTTCTATGAAACCAACTGAGAGTTTCTCTGGCTGCGTTTGAGATCATCGTCTTGCTGAAACATCCACCTTCATCTCATCTTCATCATCCTGGAAGACAGCAGCAGGTTTTTATCAAGAATGTCTCGCTACATTTTCTTGTTCATCCTTCCTTTAATTATATGAAGCGTGCTCGCTTGATATTATTGAACTTGATTCAAAATGCTTTTCCTTCAGCGATGGAGTCTTTGGTGGTGAGCGTGCAGACAGGTCATGGCAATTGAGTGGGACTGAACCAGCTGATATTACTTTGCACTAAGTGGCAGGATTGCTTTCACTGATAGATTTCAGCTGGTGTCATGACTTTCGGTGCCTTTTTGCCTTTCTTCATGTGTTCAATACTTTTTCCCTGTGTCATTTCTCATTATTGCACATAACTTAATTCATGGACATCTTTGGTTTGATTCTTTGCATTGGATGGGTTGTTACTGAGATTTGGTGAGAATTTCATGTAAACAGCACCTTAAGAAATGTATTTACTTAGAAAGTTGGTGACATGTTCCGCAATGTTCCCTCTAATTTTTCGTGTGTCTGAGCGAACACACAAACTCCCTGAGCGGTCCCTTGGACCTCTGTGAGCAACAGCAGACGTGTGCACTGTGGTCACGCCAGCATCGAATCCATCCAAGTTACATGGTTTATTAAAATAATCAAATTACAGCATTTATGCTAGACTACTTTTAATTAACTGCTTTAGCCCACTTACAATGAAAATTAAAAAAAAAAAAAAATCTTGTTCATGACCTGTGTAGCATGCTAACACTATTGGAAGTAAAAAATAATAATAACTTGAACTCCAATTTTGAAAACACAACTTTCCTTTTTTTTTTTTTTTTTTTATAAAGCACTGACTTGTATTATGAGTCTGTGGTCTGGGAGAGAGTCCTGTAACTCTCCTTCTGCAAAATACAGTATATAATGACCAATGTTGGGCAATTAGTTATATAGTTACTTCTTCAAAGAAGTAACTGAGTTTTGCAAACAACAAAGTTTCTTGCAGCTGTTTACCTAAAAATGCAGACATGGTACATTTTTCCACCAATAGGAAAGAGTGGGGTTTTTTTTGGTTTTGTCTTTGCTCACAGGTGGAGAGGGCTTTCGAGCGTTTTCCTTATAAAACGCCGTTTTTACTGTTTCTTCCTGCTGTAAATAAAACAACGATATAGATAATATTCAGGAAGAAAACCAAACATTGCAGATATTTTTATCATAACTCTGGTTTTACGTGGCCTATCAACACAATTTAAAAACTGGTATAAAGTCCACACTTTTTCAGTCAATTGTTCCGTCTGTCCTGCTCACATCTCCAATGGTTGTACATGTTATCATTAACGTGGCTTCACTCCACATCAGCCACACCGCTTTGCTAGCTAAAACACCGGTGTCGGCACATAAGGACGCTGTCATAGCCTGTGGACGACGTTGATTAGCTGCGTATATACGAATGTGAATCGCATCATTGGCTGGACTATGGGATAAGGTGGCATTGTTGTAATCCCATACGGGAGCAGCCAGTACTCACTGACTAACACTGCAAAACAGAATTGTTAAAGTTTTAATTTTAATTTCAATTCAGGTTAGTTTAGTTTATTACTGGTTAGTTTGTCAGTTGAGGCAATTTTAGATTATTGCATCTTTAAATATTTAATCTTTAGATCTTTAAATTAATATTATCATTATGATATTCATAAACAAATTTAAATTGCCCCATTAAAATTTTCACAATACCTCTCTTATTCGTTAGATTTGTACATTTTATATTAACCTTTTTATACTATATTTGGATTCTATATTCTGTTTTCTCTTTAAATGTGTTACTTTCTTGTCGATTTTTACCTTACTGAGGTATTTTGTTTTGTTACATTGTCTGCATGCAAAAAACATCTTCATGCTGTGGGAAGCAGCTACAGCAATCCATCATTATCATCAAAAGAGAGAAAACAGAAGGTGGGTATTTCCATCTGGCTGGTGGCATTTTAAATTAGAGCTGAGCGTAACTGTGCCTTTGCAACATTTGCCTCATTTTTTGTTTTACCGGTCACATGTTTGCTTTTGGATATTTAAATAATGTGTTTAATAAGAATTTCAAAATGACAAGAGAAGCTCAACACACATCTGCAGTCTTCTCTGACCACTCCTCACACAATAACATTCAAAGTAAATGTTTAGCATGTATGTTTAAAAAGATACTCTGCTTAATGTGTCTGGTTTTTGTTTCCGAGATCACGGCTGGTGGGGCAGAGAGTTGCTGAGTCGAGAGTCTGGCTAGAAAGGTGGAATTTCAATATGCTGGTCATCTTTTTTTGGCATCATGGCTGCCTCTGTGATCACCCATGAGTTTGTAGCTGTCACCATGAAATCACTACATGAAAAATACATAAAAATATTTGACTCCTCCAGCACAACAAGGCCCTACAACTCGTTTAGCATTTTAGTCATTACAGAGATTTTACTCTGTGATAGTGCAGGTAGCAGTGAGATGAAATTTGGGCACATCAACATTGGCTGGAATAGAAAAGTTCATGATGCCAGAGTTTTAGTTAACCCCTAAACACAACGCTGATGCTTCATAGCCCATAACCCACCACAGAAACATAACATCTGCAGATTTAGATCATATTTGCAGATTTTGTGAAATCCACCATGAGGATGTCATGCTAGATGACAATCTTCATCAAGAGGAAAATGAAGACAATATAGAAAATCTTTACAGATATAGGCAGTGCAGACACAAGTGTGTTTAACACCTGAAGTACCCACAGCCAAGGTCAAAAGTAAGAAGGAAATTTAATAACTCAGTTGGGTAAATTAAACTGATATTTCTGCTGTGCTTTTATTTTTCATCAGTGAGTTATGTTGGTGGTCATCAAGGTATTTTATGGCAGCATGTAAACTTATCTAAATGAACCACACAAACAGAGCAATCGCACAAGAGCTTGTTTTAATTTACCTAAACCTGCAAAGTGTGCAAATGCACTTTGAAGAAACCAGCAGTGGGACTAAAAGGCCTGCCTGAAGTCAAAGCGTGAAGGTATGATGGAAAAAGTAGAATAAATATTGAATGAAGCACTTGAAAGCTTTGTGGGTATTTTGAAAATCTGTGACTATTCATAAGTTAATGAAAGGGCACTAGTTATCTAATGGAAGTGTTTAAAGTGGCGAGCACAATACCTTCTCAAAACACTAAACGATGCACGGAAAAAATGTGAGGCTCAGCAAAGAGTATGATGTGTGTGTGTGGGTATGTGTCCATGCTTATTTGTGTGATTGCCAGAACGTGGCTGAGCTGTGCCTGTGGATGCAGGGTGATTCACCAGGCTGTTCTGGAGGACTCCTGTGTGGGCTCACCATCATTGAAATAGGATCTAAGACGAGGAAGAATAACGAAGGCAAACACGAGGGAACACAACAGACAAAGCAAAGATCTGGGCTTTCCTTAAGAACCACTGTATCCCCCCCCACCCCCCCCCCACCCCCACCCCATTCTGCAACAACTTACAGCAAGTGCCCCTTCCACGGTGCTTCTCACGGTGATGTGTGGTTGAACGATGGAGTGGTCATAAAGCAGATTATGTAACAATATGTAAAGGTTTGGGAAGGGGGGAGGAGTTCCAAGGTGTCACTCCTCCATGCATCTGGGCTGGAGAGATTGTGCAAACCTCTGCTCAAAAAGCAGCACCCAAAATAGGATTAGACCAGAGCAAGTAAAAAAAAAAAAAATCTGAAACGTAGACAACTGCCAGCATGCCCTACCTCCAGGCTGTGCTAGTTGGGGCCTGGCAGGCTGGAAGCTGGGGAAGGGGAGGGGGGAGAGGAGACTGTGCGTATGGCTGTGGCTGTGCTGCCCTGATGGCTGGAGGAAGACAGTGAGGGAGCATAGGCATGCAGGCCTACAGATGCTCAGGGCTTTTTATTAGCCTGCTTCCCACTGCAAAGCCAAAAAGGGCCAGGCAGGGCTTACTTATTCCTCCTATTCCTAATGTCATCCCTAAAACATTCTTGAATCTCTCAGCACTTCATTACCCGTGTGCTGATTGCCAAATGGGTTACAGTTTACAATAGTTATCGTCATTCTTCCTCCTGTTCTTCTTCCCTGCCCACGTCAGGTTTGCCAGCTGATAAAGATTCAAAATTCTTCTCGGCCTTATAGCTGTGGCTGGTGGCCCGTGATTCTTGCAGAGAACAGCCATTCATGGAAACAAACACGCATCCAGAATGTGCCTAGAATAAACTGCAAATTACACTTGGCCTGACCACATTGCTTCCTGGCACACATTTAATGTATGTTTATAATGTTGAAAGGATAAAAAAAACACATTTGTTTTCCTCAGCCACAGATCTACTGTAGAGACAGGAAATGCTGTTTGGTTCCCTCGTGAATGGTCTTCAAAACACAGCCCGCCCCGCTTGCCACAAACAAACAACTTGTGGTACTGTATGCATGTCGTACAAAGTTGTGGATGACCCCACAGCCTTCACATGCAGTCAGAGAGGCGCTTGCTTTCACAGTACACTGAATATGCAGTCACACGCATCACTGACCACTGCTGAAGGTTGTTTGAGCTATTTGATCGCAGGAGATCCTGAAAGCTGTTTGGGTGCAGGAACACCTGTATTAGGAGGCTTCATTTTGGATCAAAATGTAAACAGAGCTTTAGTAGTAGTAGTAGCATTGGCTCAGTCATAACAAGCACAAACACAGAGGCTGTTTTACAGCTGTGCACTCCCATTAGAGCTGAATTTGAAGAGAGTATATTTTACTACTCACTTAAGAAAGATAGAGAGATAGAGAGATATCTAAATACAAAAAACTTTTTAATATATCCAATACAAAATCGCCATCTGTGATTCATTTTTACCAGTGGACAGTCTCCTTGCTCTCATTTTGAACATTCAGGTTTTTCCAGCTTGTCCCAGTCCTTCCTACAAGCCGGCGCATGTGATAGGCCTTGACATTATTCAGTTTGTCCTTCTTCTGAGCAGATCCAATGCTAGCTGCAGGGCCACTCAAACCAGAGCCTGCAGTCAACAAACTCGTGCTGCTATGCTGAGCTCGCCAGGGATGCAGAGCTAACAGCGTGTACTGTCACCAGCTGTAAGTCCAAGATGGCGGAGTCCATCAGCAGAGTAAGAGACTCATGAAAAAGGGAGGTCCTTATATTTCTCTCTTATTTCTTTATTTTTTTTCACAAAGTACAACCTTCAGTATAACTTAATCATTTATTTAACAAACATTTTGACATTGAATAACTGTTGGCAGTCATTTTGTCAGTTGGTGGAAAAATAGTTGAAAATTAATGCTGAACTGACAGATGTTACCACGACATCGGGTCAAGTGGACATGAAACACATGTATAAAGGATAATTTACACTATGGATTCCTGCTCTCAAACACTGAGATAGATTTAACTCTGTCTGTGAAGCTGAATTTAAGAAATAAGTGCATAAAGTTCAAGTTTTTAAAACATGTTTAGCGCCATCTTGTGCCAGTACAGAACGTGACGTCATCTAGTTGGCTGGTTGGCTGCGGCTAATAGACTTAGTAACTTTAAGTTAGCAAACTAGTGACAGAAATGGTAACTCAGTGGGAAACAAGGGTAGTAAAACTAGAGGAAAAGCAGAGAAACCGATTAGGATACTTGTATTAGTCACACATGCAGACCTCTGTTTCTAAATCAGACTGCAAAGCTGCATGCATACTCCAGCTTCATCCTCCAAAAGAATACCTTAGACCACGGACACACTATAGGTAAATGGATGCATGCACTGCATGTTCCTTCTCCATCACTGCACACAGTAATAGCTTCAGGTCAGCACTATATGACCCGAGTAGAAACCATTCATACATATTCAGACAGGTTACTCTGAAACTACATTGCCACATGATTGAGGTTCCACTTTAAAAACAGGACGTATGTCATTGCTGGAATATTACCACATACGTCATCAAACTGAAATGAGATGATATTATCAGACAGTCAGAATTAAGCTCCATTTATTGAGCTATATATTTAAAATTAAACTCCATTTACAGTGGAGAATCCAACTTTGCATAAGATTTTAAGGTCAGGGAAGAATCTTCGACCTTAATTCCAACCTCTTCTTCCCCATCCTGCTTTCCATTAATTCCTCTTTTCCTCACTGCTCTACCTAAACCTTACAGACTCCAAATACCTGGGTTTGTGATCTCTTGGTAGATAGCGCGCCAGCAGGAGGCATTTTATGGTCCACATCCAGGTTGTCAAATCTGTCTGGAGCACATTACACAAAGTGCTGCTGCAAACAGTGGGTAATAAACAGTGGGAAACAGAGCACGGCATGCCGCATTTAGAAGCAGAAGAAGAGGAAAATGGAGCAGTCTAAAGGACACGGGATGCATTTTCACTGAACTTCCCGAAGCAATTCTCTGCTCACACTAGACACTGTAACATCCCTTCCTCTCCCAACCATCATCTGCTCCTCTGCCGGCCAAAATCTCTGTCCGTCCTGCAAGTTTTCAACATTTCAAAGGCAGCAGTAACACTGACCAGCAGTATATGAGATGCAGATATAACACAGAATTAAATATTTAATACCAACAGGCTATTACATTATATTAATATTTCAGAAGAGTTAAGGAGAGGGGCCTGGGGCTGGGGGGGGGGGCTCTGAGATCTGGATTGAAACAGAGGTGTCAAAAATATCTCTGCACAGAATGATAATATTTTACTGCTACTGAACCAAGGCCCTTTATTTTTACACATAATAATCAACATGTAACATAGTTCAAGGCACAAGACAATATACAGCAAAGATACATCACGTATTCCCCGACATGAGAGACCTATGATCTATACGTTCTGCCCTATGACCTGGTGTAATTCATGTTTCATGCTTCCTTGGTGTGTTTCATATTAGTGGACGCTGCGTGCATGATGAGGTTTGTCAGGCGCTTTAAGGAGGAGGAAAATTGTCAGAGGAAGCTGGGAGCCACACGCCTGTCAATCCTCGGCGACATCTGATGTGCAGTCATTGTGTGTTTTCCTCAGAGTCAGAGCCTGCTCAGTGGAGGATCTCAATTTGCGGTGATCACCAAATATTAAGTGTCATTTTTTAAGCAACGCTCAGCCAAAAAACAAAAAAAAAAGGATCCTAATTACGAACGCTCTTGACGTCTGGCGTCTGTTTCTTACAGCTGTTCCCATGCGCGCATTTTACCTCCTCTAGTTACACGCTTAAGCCGCCTTCTTTCCCATTTCTGCTTTTACTCATTTCTCCCACTTTGTCCTTACCTCCTCCTTCTGTTGCTCTCTAATTAAGCAGTGTTTTGTAGAGGGCAGTGAACTCAGAGACAAGGGAGGAACAGATATACCCCAGGGAAAGATGGTGCGAGAGGCAGATACTGTGACGTCCTATGCATTATCCCACTGATAGCTTATTTACCAAGTGAAGATCTCAATCATCTCATTAAGAGTGTGCCGACTGTCACTGATGAGCAAGCAATTCACCGTCCTTATCAAGAGGAAAATTACATATAAGATAACATATTTTAGCACAATCACTCTTGTGTACAGTAGCAGCTGACAAACATTACCACCCAGGAAGGACTATCACCACAGGGAGGACGCGCTGTAAGAGTCAGCATACTGGATGATACCATGACAATTATCATTTAGTGGTTTTAGGCATTCAGGCATCTTGTTTTGATTATGCAATCAACATGCTTATTTTGCTTGTGAGTGAGCTGAGCTGAATCACAGTGAGCTCTCTGTTTGACCCGCCTGTTTGTTTTTCCGGGCTGTGCAGCGGGATCCTGCTTGTGCCCAAATATCCTGAGCGCATGGAACACACCACGGGACTGGAAAGTCAAGATTTCGCTGTTTACTTGTGCAAATGCGTGTCTGAGGGCATCTGAGCGCGTGCCAACTCTGTGGGCAAATAGACTCTGAGAGTAAGTGACCAAATATTGAAATATCACCCAATGTCAAGACTGTTGGAGTGTATAATTATTCGCCTTTTATGACTCATTAAGGGTATCAGCAGCCCCTCCCAAGTCTGAGAGCCATAATCAGCATAAGAAGGGTCTCAGGGCGGTTGGCATTAATCAATGACTGTTGTGGACATGAAATATGATCTGTGGATGTAGAGAAGTGCTGCTGTTCTTTAGCGTGAGAGCGAAGAGCAAGAAAAAAAAACAAAGAGAAAGAGACACGTGTTTACCAGAGGCACAAAAGGCACATTTCATCTTTGTAGCCCGGACCAATCAGAAATGTACTGCTTGGACGACTCGGCCCAATCTGGCGTGTCTCAGCTCTACCGAGTCCGAGGCTGAGCTCTCTCAGCTCACTCCCGTGCATGCACAATTGCTTGCATCCAATTCATTGTGCTCTTCCAGCTGTACCAGTTCATGGCGTCACTAAAGCAAACAGAACGATAAGCTTGTGACCTCAAAAAGAAAAAAAAGTTAACTTGGCAAAGGAGCGAGTGATGAAAATAGTAATCCAGATCATTTTTAGAGACAGAGTAGGCGAGGAGGAGATGGTGGCATCAGTAATTTAATCTTTTTGTGCTTATAGCAGGTACAAATAACTTGAACCCAAGCCCCTTGATTATATAGAATCTGCCCTCACACGCCTACATGTATACACACACACACATTTTCCCATTTCCCTAATCAGCCATGTGAATCCATATTTGGGTTTAGAGATGTGGGACTGTGTGTTTCTTTTGTCTATGTCAGGTTTTCCCACATCATCTGTCCCTCCTGCCCAGGCTCATTACTCTCTGTTCTGCCTGCTCCTCTTCCTCCTCCTCTCACCAATATGCGCATCCCTTTCCCTACAAGACACTCAGAATGGCGAGATAAATCTAAAGCAGATGTGAAATATAATAATAGTGTAAACACGTTTGCTGAAATTGTCTTTTTGCAAAATAATACCTATATATATATATATTTGTTTTTAATAGAAAATGAGTGAACTTACAAGGATAGAGAAGAGAGCAAAGCAAAAACATACTGATAGCTGTTGCTCCGAGTCTGTCTATGAGTTGCAGTAAAAGCAGAAGTGTGAAAACAACCCACACAGGGGCAATGAGTCTGCTGAATCCTATTCATGACCTGGCCCAGTCCTGCAGAACAAAAGCTCTCCCAACTTCATAATTTACAGTTTATGTGTGCTTTCCAACGAATCCTGATGTGGCCGCAACCTGCTAATGGAAGAGAGTACACACTGAGAGTGCTCACTGCCATCCTGTGCATTTTTAACTTCACATAGTCAAAAGCTACCTCCCTGGTTTGTGCACAGAGGGAGACAGACCAGGACGTCTGAGCCAGCATTTACTGAAGCTACAGTTATGGAACAGTGAAGGGACTTAATCCATGGAGCACGCTTACCTATACAGCTAGATAAGGTGAATGAAGGAAAATATCCCTTGCCCGGCTGGTCACCACTGAAGGAACGGGAGATGAGACGGAGGAACGAGGGAGAAATACTCGGCCAGCCAAGCTGAGGAGATGGCAGTCATACAGCCCAATCTGTCAGTCTGACTACCTTGCCAGATACAGGGTGGCTCACACAAAATTACACACTTTTTGCTAAATACCAAGAGACAGTGAGGCTATACACACACACATACACACATAAAAATTGTGGCTCCAGCACACACACCAAGTTGTGGAACATGCTGTACTGAAGCAAGCAGCATGATGCAACTGCAATTTAAACGCCCGTTCTTTAACAAAATACGCACACAATTCGTGGTTCGCCCTCTCCTCCTGTTAGCACACAGTGTCATCGCTTGCATTAAGTTAGCTCGATGGCAACTTGCGGTGACTTTGGTGTAGGAGCTGTATTTTGCTCCACTGACGTGTACGGCTGCCCTGTCTCCCTTTGACGAAGCATCTGACATTTTAAGAGAAGCACTTTAGTGAAGAAGAAAAACACCACCCTGCTATCTGTACAGTAAGTATGAAGCTACAGCTAGTAGCCTGTTTGCTTAGTTTTGCATACACTCTGGAACTCTAATTTATTTAAAGGTTACAAAATCTCACCGTGGTAAAAGAAAAAGATCCTTCATACTAAATAAATAGTAATATAAATTTTTAAACTGATAAGTAATAGAGGGATGTTTGTACTTTGGCAGGTTAGCTTTTTTCTCAGTGTTTTCATCCTTTTGATCAGCCTAGGCTAGCAGGGTGAATTAAGGTATATCCTATTAAAAGATGCACAATTTCTGTCTCTTCATGTGTCTGTTCAGAGTTCTCCAGCACGACCATGAGATCAGGAACCAAACTTGGCACACAAGTACTATTAAACTAACTCTACACTGGAAGAGATTCACATGATGCTACATGATGCTACCCAGCAACCACCTACCAATCCTTTAGACACCTACAAGGTTCATGTAGCATAATTAACTGTATAACTATGCTTAAGGCAATGGGATTTCAAGCCATGTCAATTAGTCCAGCATATAAAACCAACTTTTTTCCTGCCTGTGATCTTATGCATTTTAGTCGAGTGCAACATGATGACATGCATAGGGAAAACCATGATGCATGTAAATATGCAGCTATATTGGATTTTAAGTTATAAAATCTTCTTTTACTTTATGAGAGCATGTTCGGTTGAACAAAATCTTGCACACCAGTTTCTCATTCTACATTTAATGGGGTGTACAGTAGGCATGACCTGATAAACTCATGTAGGTGTTGTTCCTACATTATAATAACACTGTGACTTTAGTGTCATTTGACTAAACAGACCTTGTCTGGGCATTCATTTTGCATTAGCCAAGAAGTTAGCTAATGCTATTAAAAACTATCACGTGCAAAAGAACATGAGTAACCTGATCATATAAATTAATAAAGACATTTCCACACAAGAGATTTATGTAAACAATTTTGTTACTTTTTCCTCCATATTCCAAAGATATGACATCACACCAACTTCATTGGTCAGTTTTAATGTTGGTCCTGGACCAACATTATTATGATGATGCAGGACACCAACACGGGGATATCAGATACACCGTAGTAGTAGTACTTTTTTTTAATGGACAGGTGTCAGGTGTGAAAACCTTGATGATAGACGTAAATACATTTTACTATATATAAGCATGCTATGAGTCTCATATTTGTCTGAGGTTTATTTATATGAACAACCTCTACCACCACTACTTTTACTCTGCTCAGTGTGGTTGTATATCAGTTTGCTAAGAGCACATACAGACAAAACACTACAGCATGGGCGTGTAGTAGTACTCACCATATATAAGCACGGTTGTACCCTAATGGTTAATAATACTGCATAATAATCTACAATGAGCTGGCCCTTTGTCACACCTACATTAACATTACCCTTATCCACACACCACAGAAAAATACTATGAGGAAAAAAGCAGAGCAGCCTGAAAAGCATAAATGAATATGTGCTACTTTTTCTGTGCAAATCATTCTGGGTATTTTATTTCTCAGTTCCAGCATGAATAGAAAGTAATGTATTCTGGTGTGAGAGCACAGAATTGCAGTTAACTGTGCTCACATAGAACTGGTATAATTTAAATAGACAGATATTAAAGCATGCTCTTTTTTCTATTGTAACCAATATGTAAAAAAAACATCTTAAAAAAATTCCTTGATGCTTAGGCCCAGCCGGAGAGATGCTCAAGCACAATGTATTTGCAGCACACTGACAGAAACCCTGTAGTCAACCGTCCCATTTAACTCTCAGTTACAAAGGGAGTACAGTAATCGTTTTTCCCAAAATGTCAAACTATTGCTTTTATGACTTTGGGCAGTTTTCTTTTAGAGGACACCTTTGTGGATGAGTGGATCCAGCTGGGGGCTTTTGTTGTGTGTCATACCCCCTGTCTCTCTCCCTTAGTTTCCTGTCTATAGTCATCAGCTACCCAATATATTAAAAAAAATACAAAAGTTCAGGGTCATTTATGCTAGCTCACACTGCAGATCAGTTCTGCAGGGTCTGTTTAAGATGAGCAAAATTACAGTTGGTAGCTGGAAAAATGCTTTGAACCCATTATAACAGAAGCTATTACTCTTCATCTATGTAAAATCGTGGTGTGGAAAGACTAATTATGCTCTGGAATGGTAATGATGTCTGTCAACAGGATAATTCGCAAAGAATTCACTCTGAGCCTTAAAGTGAATGCGATTGTGCGACCACTGGAGGTTTAATGCGAGGATTAGTGGTGGTGATTTAAGACTGGCAGCGAGGGAAAAGGGCACGTTTTCTAAAAAAGTAAAATACTACAGAGCACGACTACATTACCGATGAGGCCATATAAAACAATAAGAGTAAGAGCTTGGAGTGACCTCAAGGGGCTTAGGCAAACTCTTGACCTGCTGTAAACATAGCCATCATATATTATCAACACTCCAGACACTGTTCCTCTGGAGAGATAATCTCATAGAGCGCCCGAGCCACCTCAGATCTTTCATATCAGCGCCATGGTGCTCTGAAACACTATGGCAACTGCTCGCACACGTAATCTCTCCTGGGTGTGAGATGCAAACAGAGCTAATAAGTTTGAAGAGACAGCAGTGATCACATTTCCAAACGACTCTTTGCATCCTGCTCGGATAACCGAATAAAGGATATTCTCAGCAAACCACAATCCCACTTTCAAAACACTTGATCCTAAGATGACAAGCGCCAGGCTATCCATTATGCAATACTCTCCTTTTCTCCATCGCTAATCAAAAGTGGAGCAACTTCCCTGGATGGGATTAACAGTCGCTCAGCCTTGCCTCTTTGCTTTTAGGACAGGGAAAAAGGTGGTAGGATGCACTTAACCAAATGCATCATGGCACCTACTGACAGTGGGAGCTGCAATGAGACTGTGGAGGTCATTGTGGTGGCCGTGGTTGGGGAGGGGGGATAAGGAGAATAAGCAAAAGAGATTGCGAAGAGAACACGAACCGGCACGGCGGCACTGGGTGGTTACGCAACAGCATACACAGAAACGTTCGCTACACACACGCAGTAACCACAAACATGACAAATGTCCCACCGCTGCCTCTAAATTTGAGTCAGCCATGTTAAAAGTTAGACATTAAACCGCTCCAGTCAGTTATGAAGTCACATTGCTCTTTTCAAGTTTGCCTTTTTTTCTCCTCTGCTTCCTTTTCTCCCCTTCCCCTATCCCAGACTAAAGCTGTCAACTACCCTTCATTCTTTACTATGCATGCCTCCCATCCCCGCTCTTCTTCCTTTTTGCACACACGTACATAGACATATACACACAAGGCCTCCTCTCCTCTGCGTGACCTTGACTGGCTAGCACTCCAGGGCTTGTTCTTTGCCTCTCCCTCTCCCTCTGTCTCTCTTGTTCCCTCCATCTTTCAACGCTCGTCTCCACTCCATCGTCTGCCTCCCTAGCTCTTGCTTTCTATCACTCTCCTGCCGGCCGGCTGATGCTAACCGGTGCGCCCCCCCCCCCCCCCCCCCCCCCCCTTTTTTTCTTCTTCTTTTTTTTTCTCCTCCTCGCGAAGGCACAGAGGAGAAAGGGACAGAAGATGGCAGAGAATGGAGAAGTGAAAGACCTCCCCCTCCTCCGCAATCTAGTCAGCTGGGAGAGTCCACCATAAAAATAACTCCAGCACTAAGAAGCTCTATCAACAAGTCTGCTATATAGGGCCTGACTGATTTGTTATATTAACAGAAAAACTGGACTTCCTGCATGGATAATTTGTAATAGCTGGTCAATTACATTGCAGTTACCCCTATTTAGCATCTATTGCAGCCATATAAATATTTAAAAATGGTTTAAAACACACTTAATGCAGTTTTATATCAGATTTATCAATGCTTTGATAACAACTCTAATTTTTCTATATAAGAAGGCAGTTGATGCATTGACCTAACAAGTGAAAGATCCCTGGTTTGATCCCGAGAGGAGACACAGATCCTTTTGGGGTTGTGTCAGGAAGGGCATCCGGTGTCAAAACATGTGGAGCTACCCGCTGTGGCAACCCCTTGTGTATAAGAGAGCAGCCAATAGTAGTAGTGGCAATAATATGAAACATGTCTGTAAAGAGGAAGTCTTTGTTAAATGCTCAATCGGGAGGGTGCTTTGGATAGTGGGAGAAGCGAGGGGGGTAAACGAGACAATAAATAATAAAATGTAATACGTCTTTACCTTACATAAGGCTGATTCCGTATTATGTATGAGTGATGCTCCCAGAAAGGGTGCAGGTTAATCAATGGAGCAAAAAATAAATCTATTCTCCACAAACGCGGTTTTTATTTCTCAGTAGCGCAAATTGCTTGATTCAAAGTGTGATTAGACTTTGCTCTAATCAGCTGATACGGCTTCCTGTTCCACCGGGGAGGATGACGAGGCCTCTCAGTGGAACAGTGAAGCAGCAGGTCCAAATCCATGTTTCGTTGCAGGTGTTCCTACAAAAGCATCTAATTGCCTGAAACCGAGCCTGTTCTTCGTACTCCAGTCATCCTTGAGTTTTTGTTTTTTTTCCCCCAATGGCTCAGCTCATAACACCCATCTGTATCATAAATTGGAGCAGTTAACTCTTTGACTATCCATTCAAAGCTGAAATAAACGTGAGCTCAGCTGACAGAGCAATCCATTAAATGTCAAACAGGCTGATTAAGCACTCTGTACAATAACACTGTTCCCGTGCCAATTTATGTACCTTACACATATCTAAAAGGTCTCTGCCACGATTGTGCTCAGCAATCTGATGCATGCAGACTGAAGCTCATGTGTTTAACTCCAGATTTGCTATAATATATGACATTTTCATCTAATCTACATCTGAAATGAATACAGCAAGCTGACAGGACTTCAGAACAGCTCCCAGCTGCTTTATGTTTTAAACAATATTAGAAGGGAAAACAGAGGGCTTCGTGAATAAATATCTTCAGCAACCTTTCTCCAAAGTTTGATCACACAAATGCAGACTTGTTGAATGCACCTGCTAAGCCAGACATCTTTTTCTTCCAGGATCCAGTTCTTTCTTTTTTCTTTTTTTTTTCCAATTCATCTTGCTCTAAGAGGCATGGTCATTACAAGACTGCCACAGCAATCCCCCAAAAATAATTTCCTGTCCAACATTAGTAAAACAGCCATGAAGTCGAGGGACATCATCAATTTCTACAGGGCAATAATAACAAAGAGGTTAGGAACTCGCAGTCTTCCGCTGACACCTACACTTCACACCGTGTTAAAGACACCCCACAAACCTTCTCCGTTTTTTCCATTTCATTTCCCTCGCACTTAAAATCCTTTGATGCACGCTAAGAAAGGTGAGACACCCGGGGCACAATGAGGGTCTTTTCATTCAGCGGTAAGTGATTACAGTAAACCACTCTAACCACAACTTTGGTTCATATATAAGAGCATATTTCAGCATGTTGCCCGTGGTCTGAAAGGTGGTGGCAAACCAGAAATAAAAAAGGGTTAGGGTTAAAACAAAATCTATGCTAGCAATTGCTAATAATTTTATCTCTAATCATATAGAATCTCTCTGAGGTCATGCTAAGGCACAGCAATGCTTTTATCTAAATGTGGTGACTGTTTGATTTTAACGTGTTTTCCATTTGAGTCAGGCTCATTCGAATGCTAACATCTGCAAAATAACGCTAAAAAAAGCTGAAGCACATGGGAATATTATTAGTGCTAAAGAAAAATATGGTATAAACCGATCATTATTGTGCCAAAACGTGGCCCCCAAAAAATTCTCAAAAATGTGAAACGTGAAAGAAAGTGATTGGATTTGTTTAACTTTTGTGAAGACATCTCACCTTTCATCCGAGAGGCTTCTTCAGTTTCCTGTCCCAGGTATTTAAACTCTCCACCATCTGGTTTCAGAACTGAAGAAGCTTCTTTGATGATAGGTGAGACGTCTTCACGAAACTTAAAGAAGTCCAGTCGCTTTCTTTCCGAGCTCCTTAAACCATGCTCAAACGTGATTGGTCAATAGCGTTCTGTTTCCAGACTACAAGTGGACTGCAAACAGAAACCAGGAAGCTTCCTGCACCAAAAACGTCTCTCACCTACATATGCTACATTTTCATAAGCAGAATCTGTTTGTGAAGAGTCATAAGCCAGTGTACTATAGACATATTAAATTGCAACTTGACAATGGTGCTTCATTCAAAAATAATGGGATCATCAAAATTATAACATTTATTTTCTGGAGCTCGTCCAATCTGGTAATTGATGAGATAATTCACAGTCATGATATTACTCCTCTAAAATGATGCCATTTGCTTGCTGCATAACCTTTATTACAGGCTGCATATTCTATGAAGAAGCCAAAAAATATATATACTCTACTTGAAGAGCTATCTTAGTGCAGCTCCTGCATGCCAAGTTTAAGTCATTTAGATTGGTAGCCCTGCCCGAATGTTTGGACGCCAGCCCAAAACCAAGGCCAGCATCAACCTAAATCAATAGTGAACCTGACGTTATTACTATACATCATATTCAAGTAGTATGGGGTGCCAGACAGAGTCTGGGACCACACATCAAATATATTTAGGGCAATTTGTCCCAGATGGACAAACTGTTTCCAGAAGGTATGCATCACAGAAAGCAGAGAGAATAAAATGTCAGTGTACAGCTTTATACGTTATAGTTCTAAAATTGTGTTTGCCGTAAACTGGATTGTTTTAATCACGCATCCGACAAATTGGGACCCTGCCCCAGGAAGACATATTAGGGATTCACCTCTTACTGTCAGCGACGCAGGGTGAGTGCATAATACAAGAAGTCAGTCAACCACAGGTTCTCTCTCTCGGAGCGTATCCTCAGTGCAATCTATCAATAGATGTCTCAGTATCGGTCCAACAAATCTATTATCGATAGATGAAGCTGGAAAGCTCTTCTCCTGCTTTTCAACAAGCTGAAAAATGCACTTTTTCAACTGGAAACAAAACCTCCGGTCTCTGACTACTGTTGTTCCTCCCGCTGAAGAGGGAGTCAAATTGTAGCACAGACATTTCACAAGTAGAGGCAGTCTTCTGGTTATGCATGGGGTGATGATGCTGCATGCCTCACAGATTTTTCACACTCGCTGGTGATCGTTAAAGAGAAAAAAAAGCCACACACTACACACAGTGAGGCCCCATACAGACCCAATCCATTGATGAACAATGGCAGTGTCACTAGATAATTCCAGTGACTAATTACCTAAGTATAGAAAATCAGTTACAACAATTATCTTTAATTAGGATACAGCAGGCTTTGGTTTAAAACAATCATTGTTCAAAAGGAACCTAAAGATTGTATTTTAGATATAAGGATGAAAGTTAAAAGAAAGCGCTATAGCCATCTTTTTAAACAAAAAGCAGCTGTGAAGCTGTTTTCAACTTCTCAGATATGAAGATTATCTGTTTTTCTCTCAAAGCAGGCTGAACATCTTTGAGCTTGGGACTGCTGGATATCGTAAAAGGAATCTGAAACTGAATCAGTAACTCGTGAAAACCTGAACTCTCAGAGCACCCAGCAGCTCAGAAATCCAAAAAACTGATTACTGTTATTTAAGAACTATTAGTGCCACTGTGCATGACTTTCCAATTGGCTTTCCATCCATCTGCTTATCCAATTCAGGCCTATCCCAGCTGTCACTGGGAAAGATGCAGGGTACACCGTGGACAGGTTGCCAGTCTGTCGCAGGGCTAACAGGCTACTATTCATGCTCACATTTACACCAATGGCCAATTTAGAATCACCAGTTAACCTAACCTAATCACCAATTAACCTTCTTCCCACAAAGCTGAAGTACTCGGAGGGAACCCACACAGACACAGTGAGAGCGTGCAAACTCCACGCAGAAAGGCCCCGGCCAGGTGATGGATTTAAACTCAGGATCATTTTACTGTGAGGCGTGCTAACCACCACAGCACCACCCACTGTTTTCCAATTATTCTGTGTTTAAATAGCAAATACTTCCATCTCTGTTTCTTCAGTACTGATCATCCTGTCTTCAAAAGTACATTTGTCATATTGCCGAAACCATGAAACACGAGTCTCTGTGTATTTTTATGTGCCAATATGGCAAAGTAGGATGGTAGAGACTGTGCCGAAACAGCCACATGATCTGGCAGGTGTTTATATTAGCTGGCTATACTAGCTGACTAAAATGAAGGCCTAGTTCAAAACGGGTGTGGTTTGGCATGAGTGAGTGCTGAATACCGAGTAGTAATGAGTATTAAGTACAAATGAGTTGGAACATCAGCATGCTGCCTACTATCAAACACTCCTGGAGCTCACACTGCAGCATTTTTCTGATCAGTAAATGCTCTTAATAGTTGCTGAATGTTTTCCAATGGGCATAAATGAGGAACCGTTTAGCTGCCTGACTGAAGAGACAATAACAGGGTGCCACATTATCAATCTTCAGTCTTTTCTTTCTTCAGTGATTGACTTTTGTTCTAAAGTTATAGTGATCACAGCCCACTTTCAGTCCTATTTCGGGTGTTTATTTGACGGTAGCCCACAGTTTGTGTGATTGTCAGGTTCACATATGATCAACCTGTTTGTTTTCACCCCCCACACTTTAATCCTCTGAGGCCATAATCAATATGTCCCCGGCAGACCTTTCTCCCTCTCCCTGCCACTCCACCTTGAGACGCGGTGTGAATTTAAAGGCCACATCAGTGCAGCGAGGGGAAACACCGACTCGTTTCAATCAATTAAAAGCGTCAATCACAAGTTCTTCTGCATTCACTCAGAAGAGTAGCTCCGTCACGTCGGGAGCCCGTACTCATAACTTTACTTCCTCAGTTGCAGTCCATTAATTCCTGAAAACATTCTTTTGTCTAACGCCGGGTTACAGCATCGTTCACTTTGCAAAGCTCGCCTTGAACCTGTCTCTGACACGTGTGGCCCCCAAACTACAGATTTTTTTGATGTTCGGATTTCCCTTTGCAGAAATGCGTAGGCAGAGGCACAGCGGTGCTTTAAGCTCAAATTCTAATGTGCTCACAATGACAGTGCTAGCATGCTGATGTTGAGCTGATAATGTTCACCATCTTAGTGTTTAGTGTGTGAGCAGGCGAGCATTTGCTCTGCACCAAACATTACCACAGCGGAGACTGATTGTGTTATTAAAATGATGGATTTTGACAATAAACCAAAGTATTAGAACTCACGGTGCCAAGATAGTTACGTTCTGGAAAAAAAATATCAGGAAATCAACAGATTTGGGAACATGAATATCTGTACCAGTAGTTCTTGAGACATTTCATTTTGTAATAATCCTAATTTGTAATAATATTTTGTATTAATCTGGCATCCAAACACTAAAGCCACAGTATAGCCCCAGTTAAAAACAACAACAACAACAACAACCCCAAAATAAACAAAGTGGAAATTCAGATGTAAACTAACCACCTTTAGCTGTCAGCAGGGGCAATTCTAGGATCAAACCTTTTCCTTCCTTTCCTCCTTTTTACCTTTGCAAACCTAAATTCAACTGCAGTCTAATAAGACACTACTTATTGTACTGTCTAAGAATGACTCAGAATGAATAATCACAGTTCTTATACTGGTTTTGGGGTGGGCACTTCAGTTATAAAACCTGAGGCAAAGGCTCAATTATGTTGACCATAATTTTCCAGAGTTAAAGAACAATTTGTAGCAAAGCAAATAATAGCTTTTGTCAGTATCTTAACCACACAAAGCTAGTCCATTGTACTTTAAGCAATTTTAAAAAGTTGTAGTGCCACTTTATATATCTGGACATTAGTAATAGAGTTGCTTTTAGCTGTAACCTGTACTGTGCTATGATGAAATTTAGATGTGCTTAGGCACCCCCCCCCCCCCCCCCCCCCAAAAGGGTCCAAACTCGTCATGTCCAGTCCAGTTTTGCATGCTTAAGCAGCTTCACACTCAACTGGGAACCCTCCACGCTAATGTCAGCAAGAATAATTAAAACAGTGAATTTTGTTGCATCAGTGTGAATTTTAAAAAGGTGAGATGACACCCCCCCCCCCCCCAAAAAAAAAACACGACATGTTTTTGTACCCTATTGGGACCCCTTTGAGGGGTGGGGGGGTACATTGCTTTACTGTGACTTATCGTCAGTTCTCTTTTTTCTGGAGACACATCACTTTAAAGGTGACTGAGTCTTCTCAGATTCCCCCAAAGTGTCTAGTGTTGAAGGTTTTTTCTGAGGCGTGGGCGGTGTGTGTGTGTGTGTGTGTGTGTGTGTGTGTGTGTTGGGGGGGGGGGGGGGGTCCTGTGTAATCAAGCCCATATTTCTGCTGTTTCTGACACCGCATTCATTCGCTGATCTCACTTGCATCATTGTTTCTAAAGCCAGCATCTCTCTCCGTCCCCAGTGGTGCTGCCGATGCTGCTGCCACACATCCCCGTACAGTACATCGTGTTGTGGTCCTTGCATGTGTGCTGGGGATCACATTATCTCGCATTACAGGGAAATGAACAAAAAAACGGGCCCTCCCACTCTGCTTCTTTTTTCTTTTCTTTTTTTTCTTTTTTTTTTGCTCTTTTTACACCACCACCCCTCTCGGCACGTCCCGCCACTTCCCCTCCCCCTGTCCTCGGTAAAAAAAAAAAAAAAAAAAAGCAGCAGGTGTTATTTCCGTATAACCTGAAGATTTAGGTGGTAATTAGCATTACCTCTCAGCCCGGGAGAGTTATATTTATGCTTGCTGGTGACGGCAGGGGACGCGAGTCGAGTGTGCTTCTGGGCACCCGACGAGAGAAGAAATCACGCCTCAAAAACACGTGGGAGAGATTACTCAAATATTCCTCCTTTGTACCCTCTTTAACCCTCTAGCGGCTGCACGGTTGTCTCTCCCCGTTAAGCAATAAGCTGCAGCCCATTAGTAATTTCTTTTTTCTTGCAGGATGTCAGGCACACCATAAATACACATCTACATGCACACAGGTTTCACTGTAGCTAAGGGCTTTGACCTTGTGTTATGCTGCCCTTATTAAGTAGCTGTTGCAAATGTCCCGAAAGCTCCAACAACACAACGCAATGCACGCTGGCAAATCCATGCATATGACAAAGTAGATGTGCTTACAACAGGTTCACAATTGATGGTTCAAATGGTGCACTGGTGGAAATGCAGGAATGGGCTAAAGATTCTCCTAGGAGGCAATTAACTGCACAGATATTACATAATGACAGCCCACACTTCTCACCAGCATCCCCGGACCATGCCAAAGGATGAGATGGGGCTTGTTGAGGAAGAATTACGTTAACGAGGAGGTTGGGGGGTGGCGGGAGGGTACACCCCCGTCTCTCATTCCCTAACACCACCACCTTTTCGTGCCAGTCACCTCAAAAGGAAGCAGCGGGTCAGAAATGAAACACCTTGAAACTGTCACAGGACGCTCTCTCCCTCCGCACAGAGGGGCACAATTCTTGACGGGATCTTACCTTTGCTATTGTCCTCTTCCCTGTTCAGATACATGGCTGTTACTTCACTCCGAGGCAAACGCGATCGCAGGTATTTGTTTGCGTACTCCTCCGGCGCGTACCGTGAGCTCCGCTGATGTGATTTCGTAGTAGTAGCTGTTTATTGTTTTTGTTGCTCTCCTCAACAGCTTCTCCTCTCTCCTCCTAGTGGATAGGTAGGCTAACCAGTTTGAGACTCTCACTATCTCCCTCCCTCCCTCTCTTCCTCTCCCTGCCTCCTTCTCTCTCTCTCTCTCTCTCTCTCTCTCTCTCTCTCCCTGTCTAATAACCACTGTGCGCTGTGGCTCAGAGGACAAAATGGGGAAAGTGACTTTTGCAGCAGTGTGAAGAAGTCTGCCACGTGTGATTTTTTTTTTATAATTTCGCTTGCTTTGCATATGTTTATCATATTTAAAAATGTGCCTGTGCGCGTAAAGGTGAGTGCAGTCACAGCCCACCGATGGAGACTTATTTAGGCAGGGCTTGTAACCATGTTGCACAGGTTAATTTGGAAATCTCTTTGGTTTAAACAGCTTTTAACTGTGTAAAGGTACCAAATTACAAGCAAAATCCTGCGTTCACTTCAGTCTTTAGCTTCTCTTTTAATCAGAAGATTAATGCGTTAAAAATGTAAATGTCCAGTGATTCTTTTATTAGAATGGCCATAGGTTGTGCATGTAAAATGCAGGTGAAATGATTAGCTGACAACTAAATCCTCATTTAAGCCATTTATCAAGCAAAACTGCCTCCTTCTCCAGTAGAGTTCAAGCTTTTGTTCGTTGATGCCAACATTAACTGATTTGATCCACTCAGGAAAAAGTTCATGCCCAAAATGCTGACTTTAAGTAATCTGATCACATGTTAATTTTCCATGTAATTTGTTTACATGAGTACATGTGACTTGAAAAAAAAAAAGTTATAAGTAAATATTTAATCAACAGTGATGCTAATCATTACTAAATAACTATTTAAATATCCAAACAAATGTTGAATATTAAAAGTGCATTTCTTAAAAATGATATGACAATAGTGGAGTGGAATCACCAGTCTTTAATTAATTGTCTTTAATTAATAAAGACAAACCAATGGCAGTGCTCATGTACTCGGCACACTGTCTGAATGACACATTTTAATGGATCAATTTGTAAAACCCAGTGCTTCACTACCACCTAACACTGATATGATGCGAGAAAAGTTGGAAACCCATCTGGCCCTGTCACTTCACCCCACCTGCCTCATATCCATATCCCCGCGTTGTATAGTATTTCATGCAAGAGGGTATCCTGCATGAGTTTGCCGACCGCATCATTAGGCCCCGGGGCAGACTGAGGGCTTTCTTGGAATCATTGGGTGCTTCCCCTGTCACTTTTTGATGCAAAGTGATGTGACGACTATCCCTATATTAGATGCAGAAATGAGATGTCGATTATTTTACCACTCGGTATTCAGCCTGCCTTACATCACCCATTGGCAGCCCAGGAAGTGGTGAAGGAACAGTTTGTCCATGACCTTGACTTAGTTCTAGAAAAAGCCAGTTAGAAAGCAAATTAAAACATTTTCAATTATTTTTTTCCCTTTCTTTGAGCAAATTTCCAATTTGTGCTGGAACTTCCTGTCGCATGAAGCTAGAGCATTATAAAATAAATGGGATAAGTCATGACAGTTATTAAAACTAAACCATAGAGCCCACATCAAAACATTTGCCACTCAGTAGATGTTGTAAAAAAAAAATAGAAGTAGTTCAATTAATCCATGGCATTAAATCTGAAAACAAATTATCATTAAAATGGACACTGGTCACCAATTCCCTCTGCTGTGAAATTCTGACAGCGTCTCCTGCGGTATGTTTTTGTACTTCACAGCCTATCAGAGACTCTCAGATCGCCTGAGTAATAAATGTGAATGTTACCCACACAAGTCTGCAAAATAGAAAGCTAATATTCTATTCCGTCACGTGGCCCTCTGATATCACAGATTAGAAATTCAATAGGATATGAGAAGAGCTGTACTGTAGATGCAAATGCTGTGTGCATTTGCAATACCTCAACTAACTGTTTGCCTGCGTTTTGTCAATAGAGCTGCGAAGGTCATTTGCTCAGAGCGTCCTGCAGTGATTTCCATTTGATTATATTTTGTTTTCCACTGCGCTTCGTGCTATTTGTTCACGACCTGAGAATCTTTTTGCCATTTGTTAGGAGAATTCTCCACAGGCTAATTTGACCACAGTCTATTCGCACCCCCTGCCCCACGCCGCAGCCACCACCCCCCGCCCCTGTGCTCCCAGCAGCATTGTGCCTGTCACTGATGCATCTGTCTCCACTGGTATCTATAAATACCCCCTTCTCTCCCCTTCAAAAACCTGATTCCCATTGATTTAGTGACCTATATACACATCACCGTCATCCCCTCCCTTCCTCTGGCTCTCTGCTCCTTCTGTAGATGGTCCTTTGCTGTCTCCACCTCTGATTTCCTCTTTCCTTCATCATCCTTTCCCATTAAGCCCAACTTAGACCACCTCTTCCTCCACCTTCTCCCATCCTCTTGTTAGAAAGCAGGAAAGGCTAATAATAGTTCACGGTGGAAAGCTTTAGTCATGACACATGAAAAGGACTCGAGTGAGGAAAAGAACAGTAGCTGGTGCTTATTTCTGTATTTCAAAGTGTTGTCATTGTGGTAAAATGAGCCTTCAGCTAATCTGCTGTGCGTGTAAACACTGGAGTGGATAGGAAAGGAGTCTCTCGGAGAGGAACAGCATTCAATGTGAAATCTAACTCTGCCTAAATAAGATCAAAGACAAAGACATACAGAAAAAGAGAGAGTGGGGTGTGTGTGGTGTGCATGCAGGGCTGTATGAAAGTGCTATGATGTAATAATGCTGCAGGCTGCTGCAAAATAGCACCCAGAGAACTAATGCCATGAACAAAATGTTAAATTCATTGCAAACAGCAAGGGATTAATAATGAATATGTTCTGCTGAGACAAGCAGGAATCCTAAACCCCAAACATTAGGCTAAATTGCACAAGAAAATGCACTTATTCCTATCATGCAAGTTCTAAACACATAGACCTTATTCAGCGAGTGCAACCACAAAGAGCTCAGGTAAAAGAGGCTCAGCTGCCTATAAGGTCTGCCACAGCTGTAAGAGACTAACAAAAGAAAGCTGAAACAGTGAGTGAGATCAGAGCGCGTGATTTTCTACCACACCACCCCAGCTTAGCATACACCTGTAGTATAAGGCGCTGTTCTGCTCTCTTCCCACTCCCACTAGAGGACCACAGCTCTACTGCGACCCCACACTGACACCTGGTGGCTTCATCGGGCAAAAACCATAACAGCAGTCACAGCTGCACCCGTGCCCCGAGGAGCCACAATGTCATCCTTGTAGTCTTCAAAACATAGCCCTACTGTTTAGTCTTCACAGCACTATTACACGTGAAAAAAACCGCTGTGTCAGCTCTTCTGTGTTCTCTCGGACGACTGCCGGACCACAATAATGAGAGTTGGAAAAAGTGTGACACTCAGCACACAGACAACCACAACAGGAGATTTCAGGACAGTGAGTTTATTTAACAGCGAATTGTGACAGGGAACACAATTTATTTATTTTCCATTGCATTGTAAACCATGTCTAAGACAACCGTGTCATTCACCACATATTCATAAACACCCTCTATGTCATAGAGAGACTTTGTAGGTGGACAGCGGGGGTGGGGGGTCCTCGATTTCTAAAGTGCTATAATGCACAATTCCTCTTGGAGGAAGAGAACAGAGGCCGTGAAATGAGCTCAGACCCCCCAAAAGGCCTTCAAGGTCCCCCCAGCTGCATTATTCATACACTGTGTTTCCTGTGACTGACAGATGGTGTTCAGTGTTTACTTTTTTCCTACTGAGTGTCTGTGTGTGTGTGTGGCTTTACTTATTGCATATCAGTGAGCTGGTTCGTGAAATTTCTCGGTGAATGTGTAAAGCACAAATCTTTAGATTAAAACGTAATAAACTCTTCACTATATTCATAATACATCTCATCTACGTTACATTCTTATATTAGATTCGTTTAGAATATGTACGGGATATACATTTGTGGATAACTGGTGACGGCTGACGTAGTGAACACCATCACGTTGGGTCTCTTATAACGACCTGTTGTCTCAGCCCTATGGATCCAGTTTTACAGACATACATAAGCTAACATGTTCATTTCATTCAAGACTTCTGCACAGAAATAAATCAAGACTTTTAAATCACGTCTGCAAAAGCAGCACATGGATTTCCAAGATTTCGAGTATCCAAAGCGGGTCTCTTGTGCCTAATGATCCTTTGTGCTTTCTTTGATTGTATACACTCCGGGTCGTACATTTGGTGTTTTAAAAGCTCCTCTGTGTTAGCCCGCACCCTGGCGACAGATGCTGGACAGATTGGATGGCAGAGGAGGGCAACAGATAGAAAGAACGGGAGGGGGGAGGGCACTGGACCGACAATCAAGAGAATCAAGAGAAAAATACCGCGGTGTCACACTAACAACTACACATCAACTACACCACTACACCGTCAGACACGCACGCACATACACACAAAAAACCTAATGCACAAGGTCAGTTTAAATTCACAACAGAAAATTGACTTGCGCAGTGTGTTCAAAGTTCGGGCAAAAAAACAGATGAGAACGATCCGAGAACAACGAGGGAGGGGTGGGCTTTTAAAGGAAATCTGGACGAGACAAACGTAGGCATTGTGATGACAATAACAGCAAATACGAAATGAACTTGGAATGTGGAAAAGAAAAACAAAAAGAAAAATTACAGCGGTACTTTATGAAGCCAAGCTCACATGAGCAGACGGGCCATCTTATTATCTGCCGACATGGCTGGAGGTGCCAGATGATGCCCCTCACTGACCTATGGCTTTCAGTTAAGACATTGATAACGCTGAGATTAGCTCAAAGTGATTCAGTCAGTGTGGCCTTGGTCGTTAGTGCAGCCACTGTCATATTGCAGCCACCTCATGAAAGAAGCACCATTCAAAACAGACAGATTTTCTTTACCGTCCGATGCCAGCAGGTCTCTGTCGGCTTTCACATTTAATTTTTAGAACTCTTTAAGCATTTCTGCGAGTCGTTAACTTAAAACAAAAGACACTTCCCTCTATCGCCGATGCTTCATTTGGTCCTAGCTGATGAAACAGGCTGACCCACACTTAAACAATAGCAATAGGCAATAGGCAGAAATGCCCCCCCCCCCCCTCCAAAAAAAGAAAAAGAAAAAGAAAACTACACTAATGTTCCCCACTGCAAACATTTAAGAAAAAAATCTCATTAAAATGTTGCATTTAAGTTCATATGATGTGTCCGGCGTTAATATTCCTTCATTCGATATGTCCACATCATCATAAAACATAAAAATCACCACAACATGAATTGACAGGGGAGCTGGAGAGGTAGGTGTGCAAAAAAGCCATCATTTACAAAACAAACAATAAATCCTAAAACGTCAAGTTCATATCATCTGCATGTTTACAATATAGTTAAGGTGGACACTTTGACACAGGAAAAGAAAAACAACACACAAATACATAGTGCTATACTGCCCACAGAAAGGAATATCGATAAATAAAGCTCACTCCCACAAATTAAATACACTGAAAAGTTGCATCGTGTATCTACAGTGCAACAGTGCAGTTGACGAGCTGCTTGAACGGTGGGAGCAAGGAGGGAATGTGATTGGAATAATACACTTCAAAGTCACCTTGATCTCCGGTGAGATAAACCAATGGCAGCGCTTCAGTGTCGTGATGCATAAACAAGATACAACAGGGCTGCTTTCCCTCGCAGCTTAAAGCAAACAAAACCTTCTAAAGCAAATAAACAGATGTTTGGTTAAAAAAAAATCATCGAGTGCACTGAGAACGCATTAGTGTGATTTTTTGATATCCAAAGGATTTTTAGCTCTTTGGGTCCTGCCATTGAATTCAAGTTTGGATAAAGAATTCAAACTGAATATGAACTCATCTGTAAACAAAAATAATTTGGTCTGTATCTGATGTGAGGTTGAAATGCTCTGGACTTGCTGGCTCCACAATGGATGACTGTATTCATAAATCTCAGGAGGTGAGGTCTGACCGTTTGTTAGCATCAATAATTACTAATAATCTGGCTTTCCATTAGAATTACTTTCAGCTCATTTAGTGTTCACAGCAATGCTGTCCGTCTGAATCCACCGTGCATCACGCGTGGCAGAAAGCTGCTTGCTGCACTTTAGGTCGCAATCCAATCAGTGATGTCAAAGCAGGTGTTTTCGGCCGCCTGACAAAGGCTAACTAAACCCCCGCTGTGACATCAGTGATTGGGGTGTGGGCAGGAGTGCGATGCGCTTGACCCATAAAAAGGCGTGAGGGCGCAGCTGTTTTGTGATTCCGTCAAAGTTCAAACAAAGTTTACGCATGTAGTTTGTAGTTGAGCACCGATTCTCACATTGGTGCTTCAGTCCAGTGTGCATCCACGAAACAAAGCTATAGTCGTAGTGGAGGGGGGGCAACAGTTGAACCTTTGTGGTAGTGCAACACATCAGATGGAACCTGATCTACTTAAAAAGCCATGGCAATCAAAGTGTGCTCAGAGCTGAATGGCTGGGTTCATTACAACCACTTACAGGAAGGGATGTGGCTCCTATGGAAAGATCATAGCGATTGTGCTGGTATCACATCAACACGTCGCCTCAGTCTTTGTCTAAAACAGAGGCCTGTGTTACTGTAACTCGTTGTGTGTTACCTTTTAAGACATAAGGTTAAGGGAAGGTTGTGTTTTTGTTTTGTTTTGTTTTACAGGACTAATATTCTTCTACTTGCCTAAGTAAGGAATGTGCATTTATTTTTAATCTGATCATCATCATTTATAATTTATAGTTTCAAACCAACTGGTAAGATTTCATCTGTCACTTAAAGACTAAAATTTGGTACTGTAGGGTGGCAGAACTGCAGCAAACGAGGGCAGTACATCTGCTTTAAAACTTTAACAATCATATTCAAAAAGATAAGTACAATGTTGTAGTTATAAAGTGATATTCTTTTTAAAACTTAAAACAAGCTGATATTTGTGGCTTTATTTCCAGAGAGCTGGCTAAACCTGCCAACTGGATTTTTTTTTTGTGCCGCCATAGGCAGCTTGGCAAACTAAGGCTCCCTCCTGAATGATTTGAACACATTCAACACAAAAAATTGAAAACAATCTGTACTAATGGTCACGCTCGGACCCATCACAAACTTCTCTCGGTATGGGATGAATCTTCGCGAAGTTGGTGTAATGCATTATGGGAGGGAAAGGCAGAAAGGAGGTGCTCCCTATTTGTCTTTTTTAGGCAAGAAGCTGAGGATAAATTCACCCACGCCCAGGAAGTAGACCACCTGGGCGATGCCAAACAGAGGAGCGATAACCAAGGCTCGACAGTAGGCTCCCTTCAGGAAGGCTGATGGACCCTCGTTACGCATGATTTTCCTGGGGAACAAACAGGAAAACATTGGATTAACCCAAAAACACATCCAGCACCGGCAGACATGGCAGGTGACTGTACATAGCACTTTGCACATGCTGTAAAAGCATAATTAGGTCACCTGATGCAGTCAGTCACTCCAGCGTACGTGTCTTCTGTGTTCCCTCGGGTCAGCGACTGCAGTCTAGTCTTTATAACTGCAACACAGTGAGTTCAGGTGAGTATAACACCAAACATCAGTGCAAAGACTGCGGAAACAGTGTTCTCAGTGCCACTGCTCACCATCAACGGGGTTTACAGCCACAGCTGCTGTGCTTCCCGCAACGCAGCCTGATATAAACGAAACATAGAAAGGAGCAGGGCCCTCTGCGCCTCTTTTTCCAAAGTTATTCAAGTTGGCGAAAAGGGGGAAATAGATAATAGAGAATGGAACATCCCTATAAAATCAGAGAAATAAAACCATGACAGTAAGTTTTGAGAAATTCACTAAAACTACAAAAGTACAGTTGCCAAATCTGTTTTACCTGAGCAGCGTGGCACCAAGGCCTTTATACAGCCCAGCAATGCCCTTTTCCCTCAGCAACTGTCTGGTTATCTGCATGGCTGTCGGGGATTTCGTCTCCACGGTACCTGCTGCCACTGTCTCTGGCATCAGCTTCCTTTGAGCAGCTACAAATTGCAGGGAACATTAAAAGAAAAGTTCAAGCACTCAATGCTAAGAGCAGGTATACATGAACAAACATTTTGGATTTGTAACAGAAAAAAAGACAATAAGATAAAACTGTTGTCATCTCTGACGTGACCACATGAGGCCACTGTTACTACACAATGTCACAAACGACGCAGTATTTGCTAGATTAGATCTCCTCTTACCAATCCGCCCAGCATCTTGGAGCTGAATTTTCAACATCTCCATAGGAGTTGTGACAATAACCTACAATTAGAGCAAAATAAAGGTTTCACATAAACTGTCAACATTTACAGACTGTGAACAAATTAATCTGAAACGACTGATTAATACAGAGAGTGGAGGGGGGAACAAAACCAGTGCAGTGTAAATCTAATTTCATCCATTAGTTAAATGCCAACTCTTGTTTTCCTCTCTAATCCACACAGTAGTAACTAGTTAACTGGATTAAGGGTGAGATGGTCATGTTCTCAGCTGCAATCTTAATCCAAGGTCTGCTACACTTAATCTAATCACATCCCTAGGGCTTGAAGCCTTTGGCCTCATTGACAACAGGCATTTCCTTCTGACTCACTCACTCAGCGCACATGGCTGAGCACTCTCACAGAGTCTTATCTGAGCACTCACGTCTAGCTGCCAGAGTATAGCCCGCTAACGGGACAGCATCTCAGTGATTAGAAATCATTCACTAAAAAGGAATATTACAGGTCACATTCAGATCACAGATAACACTATCTGCAGTGAGAAACTCCCAAGTATGTTTTATGACTACCACCTCTCATTTAAAGGTGGCTGTGGTTAATTCCAGCTGTAGGCAGAGACAAATGAGGTCCAGTAGTTTGGATGTGATCTGACACAGGCAGTGTTAAAGCTGGGTGTTCCAGATGGAGAACAGGAGGATGCAATTAAAGAAGCGCCTCACTCACTCACCTGGCATGTACCTGCACCGCAACCGGCCAACATCTCTTTGAACAGAGTAATCTTTCTGGAGAAGCAAAAGGTAAAAGCACGATCAGATTAAAGCAGACACTAGACTGACAGTGTGAGAGCCAGACAACTTCATTTCCACAGTCCTCGAAAAAGGAGTTGTAACCACTAGTGCTGGTGATGCTAATCTTTGTCTTCCATATCAACATGTCAAGCACAAGGGCAGATTAATAATTCACAAGGCGAGCAGGTGGGCCAGACAAGTCAATCATTCATCAGCCTACATGTTTGTCTCCATAGCGATGGAGACGGATGCCCCAGAGAGCTCCAGGGTTGTCTGCACAGACAGTGCTCATGGTGGATAACAGGTACTTTTTTATTCAGCAGCGCACCGTGATCGGTTTTTGGCGCATGTAATGTGATTCCACTGTGTGCCAATTATATTTCACACGTACATGTAACTCTGTATTTAGAAACCAAACAGTTAACAAGCCAGCGTGAAGTGCTCGGTGCCTCTGAGAAGATGACAGAAAATGGGGGATTAGCTGGAGCCTTGGTGACACTAAAGACAGCTAACATGTCAGGTTATATGCTAGTAAACACGCCAGTTAATTACAGTGGGAATTAGAGGAGTGGGCAAGTGTCAATCTGCCTGTCAGCACTTTCATTTCTCACCCATCCTTGGAGAAGTGATGCCTGAAGAAGTCGTTTGCAGCCAATTTGATGGCTTTCTCCGGTGTGACTAGCGTTAAGTTCACGGCAGCTCCTGAGAGGATAAAAATGGCAGAGAAGGAAAGTAAAACACAAAGAAGAAGAAGAAAAAAATAAGTATTTAAGTACTCTCTTTTTTCTCTACAGTTAGTGAGTTTTGTTGTTGTTTAACTTTGTGTTTTTCTTGATTATTGTAATGGCTGTATGTTTAGCCTTTAGTACATGTTACTACTGTAACCTGGTTTCCACTGGTATTTAAAAGTGTTTATATTTTGATCTTGTTTAGTCTAGCGTTCCCAGCATCCTCCTGTAACTTTTTAAGTCTTCATCTCTGTCAGGTGATTCCCTTCTTAGTTATTTCCTCTTGTGCCTTGTTGTAGGTTTGACTTCCTTTGTTATTGTCTTAATTAGTTTTAGCCATTTCTTGTTACCCTAGTGTTTCCACTTCCCTGATTACCTCTGTCAGTGCACCCCAGGGTGGCTGTGGCTACAATGTAGCTTGCCATCACCAGTGTGTGAATGTGTGTGTGAATGGGTGGATGACTGGATATGTAAAGCGCTTTGGGGTCCTTAGGGACTAGTAAAGCGCTATATAAATACAGGCCATTTACCATTTACCATTTACCATGTGTGTATCTATAGCCTCAGTTTCCCTTTGTCCTTTGTAAGAGTGACTGTTATTCACTCATGTGTGTGACTGTCATTGGTTGTTGTGTCGTTCTTATTTTGCCACATGGGATTTATATTCTTGGAGCAATAAAAAAAACTACGTAAAAACTAATAAAGGGAAATCTATGTTTCTTAAAACTGTGTCTTAAAAAAGACACATGAAAAACCACCACTCCCCATGTTATCTCATGTTAGACTTTCCACATCTGCAGAATGCAAAGATACACTTAGGTCTGAGTGACATAAATTTCATCATCAGAGGGTGAATGTGAGGCTCTGTGCTCTGTGCAGATATCCATGTCCCTGCCAACTACACTAAAAAGCATCAACTATTAAAACATTGTTTAAGTGAACACCAAACAGACTTGATACGTGCATAACAGCACACAAGCCTACACAGGTTAGAAAAATGATTACCTTATATTTAAATGAGTTTGCACATTAATCACATACAAAGTCAAAAATCTTCACTTTACCTCTGTACATCCCAAAATATCCCTCTGACCGAATGGTCTTAATAAGGCAATCTGACCTGTAACACAAGCACAACAGTTGTGGTATGTCAGTTGAAGAGCTGCCTGATAGGCTGAGTGACACTACACAAGGCTACTGTGGATTAAAGCTGGAAAAAAAGAAAGTCATACATGCTAGTGTAAAGGCGAGATCCATTTTGCTGGTTTTGGAGCCGAGTCTTGGCCAGGTCAATGGGAAACACACAGGTCACTCCGATTAGGCCAGCGATCCCCCCATTGATCAATTTGGCAGGCAAACTGGATGAAGGTAACAACCATAAACACAAAGACAAAAATATCAAATGTGGATGGTCACTAGATTAAAAACAAAGCCACAGCTCCAAACCTCTGTAACCTTACCTGATCTGCTTGTCAGCCATTTATCTGAAGCCCTGACTGGTCAAAGTTTAATGTGTCTGCTAACTGGCTGGTTTGTTGTTAAGAGTAGTGTTGGGCTGTCCGGGTGGGATTATGTAGCGGGACTATCTTCTGTCCACTTGACTTGTTCCAGCTGTTGTCAGGTCAAGCTAGGGGATATCTGTAAAGAAACAGAAAAAGAACCGGTCCCATCTATCACTGTCATGAAGTCGCCCGAATGAGAAAAATTTCAAAGGTTGCCATGAAGCAATGTCACCTCTACAAATATTACAACATGGACTTGCTTTGGTAGCAAGTTACGGCAACAAGTATAAATATATATGCATGCTTCTGCTCAAAGCAACTTATATTAAATGCATTGAAACTAAAAATCTGCCATAGGTTTTGCAAACCTTCCTATTAAGGTTATTCTGTTTGTTTAGTGCTTTCAAAAATGAGATGAAAATTATGTAAATGCCTGCAATGGAAAGTCAATATACCAAAAAATGGGTTTTTAAGCTTTGGTGAAAGATGGGCGGTGACACTCTACAGTCCTGGTGTCTGTGGATACTTCATTATGCTCTGTATATCCCACAGTTCACAGACGAGCATAAATATTTCCACTCTAACCCAGGTAAACTTTTTAAAAAAGCACATCTCAAGTGGGGAAAGAAAGAAGAAGATGCAGGCCTAAAAAAAGCTATCTACAGCAGATGAACAGTATCTAAAAGGTATGTCCTTAAGAACTAGAAAAAAATCCAGCAAAGACCTGACAGAGGACATGTGGCATGCATCTGGCCCTTCAGCTGATCTATCTAAGCATCACTGAAGCCTCATAAGAAATGGTGTCAGTGGTGGCTGTTAACAAGGCCTTCTTATGGAAGGGAAACAGGGCGAACATGACAAAATGACTCAAGATCTGGACTGAAAATTAGTAGCAACAGGTCTTATGGTGTGATGAATCCATATTTACAATTTTTGTTCAAATCACCATCAAAATGTACAGAGGAAGTTAGGAGAGAGTTGGAGCAGAGAGCGTCTACAGTCATCTATAAAACATGGTGGAGGCTCTGTCATAGTTCAGGACTGCATTTCAGCCAGTGGTGTTGGGTAATTATACAATTATTAATACAGAAAAATAGTGACAGATTTTGATCGAACACAATTAGCATCACAATGGAGTAAAAGCACAACCGGGTAGAAAACACACAATGAACCACTATCGGTCATTAACTGGCCTCCCCAGAGTCTGGACTTCAACATTATCGTAGCAGTGTGGGATCATTTTAACTGAGATTGTAACAAAAGCAGCCAACATCCAAAGAAGAGCTCTGAATGTCCTTCAGGAAGCCTGGAGAACTATTCCTGAAGTCTACTTAAATACATTACGAGAAAGCTTGACTGAGTTCAGGTTACATTAAAGAATAGATTTGCTTGTCTCAAATATCGTCTTTCAGGCTCATTAGAATTGTTTTTGCCTAATATACTGTATTTCCATTTGTGCTGCACAAATCATTGCATCTATTTCCAATTTCCTGAGGGGTGGCTCGAGACTTTAGCGCAGCAATGTAGGTCTTTGGTAAAAGTGGAGGTTTGATAAAATGTCTCCTCAACTTTGATAGCTATATTGCCATAAGAAGGTCCTGTTGACAAACTCTTTCACACTGGACAAACTTAAATGTGTTTAGTTTTACATGATGAAAGACAATAAATCAATGTGTGCCATTAATACTTAAAACTATCAACATGTTATGAAAAAGCAAGACTAATCCCATAAATGTAAATGTAGATTTGAGAGAGCTTTAGCCATTAATGCAGACTGATTACTAACTGCTAAACAACTCTGTCACCAGCCAAACATCTGTGCAGCATGCGTGTCCTTGAATGCTCATGTTTTCATGCCTTTTCATGCTTTTCATGCTTTCATTGTCAACCTGAGGTGCTATAGAGGAAGCTCAACCCTCTGCAGGCTAAAACAGTAATTATGAAAAAAAAAAAAAAACCTAGATAAAATATGTCTGCAGTGGATAAGATGCACCCTATTTTTGGTACAGAATGCCTTCAGTTTAAAAGGATGCTTCCCATTTCCCCTTTCATTCTCTCCTCCCCCTTCATCCACCAATCACAACCTGCCTCTACATGTGCACTCCGCTGCCTTCTCTCCCTCTCCTGCTCTCTCCCTCTCACCAACCCTCCCCCATCACTTCCCTCAGTCACGAGTCACGACTCTCAAACGCAGCTTTTCCGTCTCAGATCTTTGCTGACTTGTGGGCTTCTTAGTGAAGTACAAATGCTTACAGTTGCACAACACCAATATCACTAATTCCTCGGATCCGCTTTCAGAGACATTTCGCAGCACGAGGTGATGTTTCGGTTTACAGAGGGCATGAATGCAGCTGCAGTCTGGTGTGTTTAGTTTGGATGTGGACTTGAGGCCCCTGCTTGCTGCTCCAGAGGTGGAAGAGGGAAGAAAGGGGGGGGGGGGAATTGGTTTAGAGCAGGTCAGCGAGCTGTCTCTGGTGTCTGTTGCCTGGGCGTTCTCCTCACTGCTCCTTGGAGCCAAACACAGGCAACTTCACAACCCACCTCCATCGCTCATCTTCCTTTAACTGTTTTCTCGCCGAGCAGCGACACTGCGCCCACATTTCCACTGTGCTGCATGCTCCTTTTGTTTTGCTCTCGCTGACTTCCTCGCGAACATAGGCATATTAACGCCACGGCCAGCAGTGGGGATATAAGCTGAATTTAAAAGTGGCTATACATTTGGTTAGTAACAGGACTGAATATTAAATGAAAGCCACGACACTGACATCTTCCTCCTTCTCTACACTGCCTGCAGCTTTTTTTGTCGACTTCACTTCAGCCACACGCCACAGCTATGTCTGCTCCAGGATCCATCTGACCCCTAGCCATAGCGTGGCTGCGCTGTCTTGTCATGACAATTGGAGTCTGTGTGGAAACAACTAGGACCAGTGTGCAGTGTCCACAGCAAGAGACACTGCTCATACTTCTTATGCTGTTCTTTGCACAGCATAAGAGGAAAATAACAAAGCGGTGCCTCATTTGTAGTTCACATAACCAGGGATTTTTCATGCTCATTGTGCACACAAGAACTTTTAATCCACATACAGTTCAAGCTAAGTGTCTGTGTTACTTTACTTCACAGCAACATTTTCCAACATTTACCATTTGAAAAACAAAACTACATTTTAAGCTTGAGTAAATGAAACCCCACTTTAAAAAACAAATGACATTTACAATCCAGGGTTTCCTCTTTGGCGGCCAACAAAATCTTTTATAGGCAGGCATGATGTTGATTTATCGATCAAGGAAGTGAATTACTTCTGGAAAACAACTTAAAAGCAAAAAATTAGACAAAAGTGAAAACTTAATCAAATCAGCCAAGTAAAAGTGACTCGAAGCATCTCTCTGACACACACACACACACACACACTCACACAGAGAGTGTTCACACTAAGGTTATATTTTGAGTTTGGACTACTGAAACTGATAAGCACTCATAAGTAAACAATACATGATTATGCAACTCAAGCAGAACCTTGAGCTGAACAACTTAAGCTGGCCCCATAAAACCACCCGCTAGACGTTTCTGATTAACAGCCTCGAAGAGAGTCAAGGCTCAGACTGAGACAGATAACAGTTGAGTTTCTGACCCCTATTCTCACTTCAGGAATGGGACAAAAAATGCTGCCATAGAGAAACAAGAACATGGGAACAACCTACCTAAGAAATATGTGTGAAATTTAGTGCTTCCATCCACGTAATCCTAACAAAGGTGTGCCACTACTGAAGCCTTTTTTTTAATCTAATACAAATATTTCAAATAATAATACAGCAAGCACAGAAAAGACATTGGATCATTATGCAAGTGACATTAGTAATGTCAGATAAGTAGAATGCAAATGATATTCCTATCATTTAAATCAGCTACAAGCATAATTCCCTCATCTGCCACAGAGCCTGGGCTACTTCTCCTCTCCCAAGTGGCAGCAGGATAGAGGTCTTGCTGACTGAGCATGAAGCATAAAAGGAAGTAAGCAGCAACAATGACAAAGTGCAGTGGTAGTAAGTGCTCAGCTAACGTGACTATGGTTGGATGAAAAGACAGAAACGCACGAAAGTCAAACAGGCCGTCGTCATTAGCTCAGCGCAGGCTGTTGTTACCGATCCATCTGTCTCACAAGAAATGATCTGATGAATCAGATGCACACTCTGAGGCATCCAAGGAGAGAGGAGGGGGACAAGGGGATTTCTGCAATTCTCTATCAGATGTCGAGTACTTTTCTGAGCTGCAAGAGCACAGAGGTCACACCTAATATAAACTCAATCTGTCCAGTTTCTTCCAGGGACAAGATTTTCCTCATTTTTAATTTATGAATTCGGTTAAGTTTACTGCAAAGCTGCTTCAACATATTATCATTCGGCTGACTTCTATATAGATATTAGAGCATATTTGATGACCGAGTTTAAATTTCCTTACTACACTAAAAGCAACATCTACTGTTTTCACCATGAAGCATCAGCTGCTTGTATTTTGGCTATTTTTGGACAAAAGTGCAGAAACAAGGGATGAAATTTGTGGTGTCACAGATAAATCTGATTGCTACTCCCTCTTCCCTACTGCATCGGGATTATAAATCTAATGCCTACTTATGAAAGCTCTCTCGCAATCTCCATTTACAAAAAGGAGGGGTGGGAGTTGTGATCTTGGCACAAATCATCTCTGCCAGTGGCAGTGCTCTTTGCGGCCATTAAAACTGACACACAGAGCATGCATTGTTGGAAACACCTGCTGGAGATGGGAACCAAGAGTCCACAGGTTTCAGGCTGCAAAAAATACCCGCTTCTTTGCCAACGAATGCCGTTGTTTAGTCCCTCCTCTGGCACCAACCGTCTCCCTTGCGGCCCAGTTTCCAGTCACACGGGGCTTTTCTCTCCCGTCTCTTCGGTTCTGCTTACATCTCACCTTTCCTACAGCCTCGATAAAGGAATAATCATACTATTGTTGGTCCAGATTCAGCTTTAAAGTATCTGCTTACAATTCACAGTACTGTCCCCCACCATCAGTACCACTACACTTCATTCTCCATTCGGTGCACATACATTAGTGATATTTATCGGTCCTTGCATAGACATTTTAGCATACTTTCAGGGAAGGCTGAAAACTTACAGTTTTCTGAATGAATGCAATGCCAAGTCATGAGTATCACAGTCACACAGGTGTGATAGATCCAGTGGAAAGCACAGGATGACACCCTATACTCAAGAGTGGCTCACCTCATGAATTATTTCAAGCAGTACAGATGCTTTGTTTGGACTACTTCTCCACTGCAAATGCTGTTCATCTGAAAAACGTGCTGGTTTTTCATGTACATGTCAGCACACTCAGCAGCTAAATGTTACCTTATGTGTGCACTGAAGGGAGTTTGGGGCCCCAGATGGAAGAGCGAGGAGTCACAGTAAAGTGAGTGGGTACTATGGGAATGGCCTCCGTTATGTATCCTTTTCAGCAATAATGCCATTACCTAATTTTGAAGATTCTTTAAAATGCTGGATCTTTCTAGAAGTGGTCCTAAGTTAGCGTTTAACCAGATGCAACGTGTGCCTTGTCAGAGTCAAAGAGGAGCAGCTTTTACTTTTCTCTGCCAGTTAAAAAAAAGGGTAGGTGGGTTTAAATGGGTTCACTACTACAATCCCAGCCCACATGATAACACCGTCACTATGGAGGAGAAGCCGGCAGAAGACGGACTCTGACCCGTTTCTAACCGTAATAACCAAATATCAAAGAAGCTAATATTTGCGTTCAAGGCATTAAAATTTAAACAAACCCCATCATTTGTCTGCAGCACTGCACGTACCCCGGTTGCACCTGTGTGCGCGGTTTGTGGGCCAAATATGAGAAGGCATATTACCGACCACCGGTGTAACGGTTATTCCGCTGTTTCATAACGGTGGGCCAGACATAACGTTAGTCTGCAATAGGCCCGGCTATGAACTAAACATCTTTAAAACCAGAACAGGATAACAAAAAAACCCAAAATCCTCGGCTTACCACATAACGGAAAATTATTTGCTGACCATGAATACGCGACAAACTCACATTCAAGCAAGCTAATACCCCATCTCTCCTGTGCCGTTTTACACATTTAAGCTCAACGTGCCGCCTTTTACCCTATTCCCAGGTGAGATTTCAACGGCTCTAGGCAAACAGGCACATTTTGTGAGTCAGATACCAGACGGTGAGAAGCGCAAGGCTCTGCCTGCATCCCGTTATGTACATACCAGACACACAGAGCCGCTTCCGCTGTCTCCTCGGTGGTGCTGCGGTATGAAATCAAAGCCTTTACTCTCTGTATCTTCAGCTGAGAAACCCACAGTGGCTTACCTACCGGCGTTACTAGCGGTTCAGTCCGGTGGAGGGAGGTAGAGGAGGTGGGAGTGAAGGCAGGCGGGCAGGGAGGGAGGGAGGGAGGGAAAGCGATGGAGTGAAATAGAAAAAAAAACAGAAAAGAGGATTTTAAAAAATGGGGGCCTCTAGTGGCGTGTAGTGGAAGTGCAGGAGGTAAAGTTGTAGCAATGGGGGATGGGAGTCGGCGTCATGGTGACGCTTCATCACATCACAGTGACCTTGAATACCGAAATAGAAAAAAAAATGGCAGGAGCTGAAATATTGGGGCTGAGCGTGCGGCAATAAAGGAGTGAGTCACGACCAAAGAAAGAAAAACAGCTGACAAGTACAAAAAATTATATCCCAGTTTTACTTATAAGACATATTAAAAAAGTGTACGTTCATACATTACAAAGATCTAACGTCCTCATATCATACTGAGATTGTGCTGCAGCTAAACTGATTATTCAGTGACCAAAGGCACATAAGGAGGAAATGTAATCAGCTGTAAAAATGGCTTATGTTTGCAGTTTTAGTGCAGTCCTGTAACATGCTCTCACAGGTCTCAGAGCTGTTTGCTGTCTGAACAGGTACCAGAAATTAAAAAAAACAACATTAATAGATCCAGTCATTGGTATATTTAAAAAATAATTATAGTTTGTTATTATAATTTGATTCTGAATCAAAAACATGAAATGCTCTTTCAAAATTATAGTGAAATTATGGTTTGAAATAATGAGATGTTTTTTTTAATGAATGAGACACATTTATAAAGTGCTAAAGAAAACAAATATATAAAAAGTTAAAGATATGAGATATCGGTCGGGTCGGTTTGTTAAAAACAAGGTATAGGCCATTACACAGTAAATCCATTTCACCTGTTCCTCTGTTGAGCTTATGAAAGGTGCCACCAGCACACAGCCGGTTATCATGATTGTGCACTTCTGCAGTTGATGACAACAGAACAAGATAGTGGAGGCCCACGGTAAACAAGCAGGTCACTCAAGTGTAAGTCAGCCATCTGTGTCCAGCATGGGCTCATCTACTGCTGTTTTTCACCCAGAGAGGAGCTCTCTGCTTCCAGACCTACTCTCCTCAAAGACTCTGTGTACTTTCTCTTTCCTATGTTGACAATGTCCTCGATCTCTTCGGCCAGGTCTCTCCTGCTGCTCTCGATCATAGCAGCCACCAGCCGAGATACTGCCCCGGGTGCTTCGTTCTTCTGCGCCCGGGCCCAGTGAAACAGCATGTCCAGGACCAAGGCACCCAGATTGTCCCTGGTAGCGAAGGAAAACACACCACTGAAATATATGTTCAAATCCCACAGTAAACTCTCTAATCTCCTACTGTTATACCTGTTATATCTAACGCACATTAGTATTAAAATGTGAATAGATTCGTACATTAAAATCCTACACATAAATGCAAAAACACAGACACACACACACACACACACACACACATACATATACATAATGCGTTTTTCTTCCACCTCCAGGATGAATCAATAGAGGGTTTCTGAACACGAGGAGAGGGGGGAGGGCCAGATGAGCATCAGCCTGTGTGTAATCTCCTGCAGTGTCCCAGATGGCTTCGTGATGGCAGTGCAGATTAAAACAATCAAAATTCACTAGCATGTCTCTCCCACTCCGGGAATTTTCCTCCTGTTACATACATCTCACGCCATCTTGTTCCTGGCAAAGCTTTGACTGTGCCATGATGTGTGATCACTCACTCAACAAATGTACTTTTCTCCTTTTCTTTTTTTTACCTCTCTTGGCTAAAAATGTAAATGACTTAGTTTGACATATTTATTTTTTATATGGCACCCATTACCAAATTATTCATATATTATTAACAAGAATTTGAGACAGACAGACAGACAGACAGATAGACAGATAGATAGATAGATAGATAGATAGATAGATAGATAGATAGATAGATAGATAGATAGATAGATAGATAGATAGATAGATAGATAGATAGATAGATAGATAGATAGATAGATAGATAGATAGATAGATATAGATAGATAGATAGATAGATAGATAGGGTAATGTTTTCACACACACTTCTTTTGCATAGAAAACTATCCACTCAGAGCATATCACAGAGATTTCAGAATGAGGTTGCTTGGGTAACCCTCTAGTGAATTTCCTACTCTGTCATTCAGGGGTATTTTTGAGCACCACTGATTATCACTTCATTCACTCACCTAAAAGTTGAGAGTAGTTACTGACTTATTTGGAGGTTCATAAAACATTAAAAAATGTATTTGACATTACTGCTTTAAAATCAACACCTTCAAGCTCGACTGAAATGTGCAGCTGCCACGTGGAAAAGCCAGATGTCTTCTGGAGAAAAGTTTTGAGCTATTTGGTCACAATGACAAGAGGTATGTTTGAGTGTTTTTCTTATTTGTAGACGAATCTACTACACGTCACTCTCTTCCGTTGAGTGTTCTATTAGAATTGAAAATGTGTTTCATGTAAAAGGCTTGTTCACTTAAGTAATTCTAAGTGAACATGATTGTTCAGTCCTACCTGTTCTTGTACTGGATGCGTTCCAGTTCTTGATAGCTCAAGCCCAGATTGAGGCCAATAACACGCCAGTCTTGTGCTATCTGAAGAGAGATGGACAGCAGGTTGGCTTCTGTCAGGTAGCCACTCTCAGGGTCACCCAGGTTCAGAGGAGGATACTCGACCTCCTCCATGATGAAAGTGTTCTCTGAGTTTAGAGCCTACAAGAACAATAAAGAAAGTGGTCCCTTTAGAGCATAGGGAGAAAGCCTCCTCAGAAATAATGCTTAGAAAATGTTTTTCTGTACTAACAAGAGTCTAGTTTAGAAACTAATAATAATGTATATAGACAGAACATTTTACATGCAATAACATCTTTTAAGATAAGAATAAAATAGGATCCATCTCTTCAACTGACAGGAAGTCTTAGAGGTAAAGTTGTAAGCCACTGGCTGTCGAGTCCTTTCCTCTTTCTGGCTACTTCCTCTGGCAGGTTGCTGGGAATCTCCCCTCTATAAAAGGACACCTGTAACAGAGGTGCAGAGCATATTATCAGTGTTGTCCAAAATCTGTTTAACCATAAAACACATAAAGCACATTTACCTTTTTAAATGTGATTCATTATAATCAACAAGAACTTTTATTAGGAATTAATCTCCTTTAGACACAAACTCCATTGGGCAAGAAGTATTATATATCAGCCCCTGAGAACAGTTTTATGTTGTTGGTCGCTCTGTGGTTCCTTGGAAAAACAGGCTGGATTACACTGTTTCCAGTTTAGAATAACAATTCCTTTAAATTGATAGCCCAGGGTCCACGGTTTATTGAGTTAAACCAAAATTGCCCTCAAATAATGGAGCAAGCACACCGCAGGGCAGCGAGGAAGAGTTGCTTTATTGCCACGCCGAAACTGATGCGATTCTTTATTATCATTGTGAAGTGGGTGAAGTGTGTAATTCTCTGTCTAACACGCTTGCAGTTCCAGACTGATGTTCGTTGGGTTGCCAGTAAAGATTGAGTAGGGTACTACGGCATTCCCATGTGAGCTCCACAGAGTAAAACTGACGAGGACAGATCTTTGTCAATAAACCAGTTCTCCACATAGATGCCTCTGTTAAAAATGTTCTCTTATTCACCATGCGAGGAGCACAAGTCTTCTCCTTGATATCTTACTCATAACAGACATTATCCAGACATATACAAGCACACAGGAAGCACCAGTGAGTTTACTAGAAGGAACTAAAACAGAAGGCTTTTTCCTTTTTATTCCCCTTTCCATTAAAACTGCACTACATCCATTAGGAAATAATGGGAGAGAGACCACCAATATCTAATATTCTAATGGTGAGTAATTGCAACAGAGAATTTCATTAGTTTTCAATCAACTGTTTTAGGTATCCTAGGAAGGTACATGCTGTAAAAGAACCATTTTTAAAGAAAGTGTAGTCTTCTGACAAATCTCAGCTGTCAGGCTTAAAATTTGGATTTATAGGTCCACCTAAATAGGTACCTGGCACAAAGGACACACAGATAGATATCAGTGAAGCAAATCAGGCACACCTCACCTCCCACACACATTTGGGGATAACTACTTTCTTGCTATCTTTGGCTTCATGTTGCTCTAAAGAAAACATGTGAAAAGAGATTTATTATCTCTGAACTAAGCCATGGGACATCTGAGAAGTACTGAGAAGATGATATATGCCTCAAGAGAATGTGTATCTTTTTTAGTATTTACTTTACCTTCGTCTCCCCAAAGGTAAGGTCATTCAGCTGTCTACTTTTAACAGAGTGGGGTCTTCTGAGGCCATTCATAGAGAAATTATATCAATTCCCATGTGCTTCCACACATTTTTTTAAACCAACAGATTTAAAGGTATGTGGGGTGTATGTATGTAATGTTGTGCTATCTTAAAAATCCATACCTCATATTAAGTGTTCAGCTTTTGCTATAGACTAAAACTCTTGACCACAAGTTTTGATTCAATTCTGAGCTACCAGGACTGGACCTGCAGTGTTTTGAAAGGTGCAACTAATATTTTTTTCCAGCTCCAATATATGTAGCATACAGGAAAATGATGAGCTAAAATACAATAAAAAGAAACCACAGGACTGAATCAACACCACTAAGACAGGATCACAAAAATCACAGCAGTAAATATTATAGAATTGTTTTAACCTGTAAAATAGTGTAGGTCACATCTGGTCCCATCATGTAGAAATTGCTGCACAAGCTTGTTAAAGGATAAAGTGCATGATGGCACTTTCACAGATGTGACCTTCAAGCTCATTTATACTGTGAAAAGTCTGTTTTTTTCTTATATACTATATTTGCATGCAAGCCTGTGAGTTAAAAAAATGTGCTTTCCTAGTTAAATATAAAGCAGACAGTGTGTGCGTGGTGGTGGTGGGGGGGTGGGGGTCTATGACTTACCTGCCCCCTCACTGGTCCCTTCTGACCCTGTGCTGAACAGATATACACTTCCTTCAGATTCTTCAGGCTGGAGTAAAACTCGAAACAGAGTCTTCCCCCCACACAGTCTGGTCTATCTGGAAAAAAACAGGGAAATATCAGTGTGAGACAAAAAGTTATGTCAGGGCAATCATTACACAACCGCACATCATAAGACCTCGGAAGAAAAGACAAACAAGCTAAAGTCCTTCTCCTGGCATTGATTAAATCCTTAAAAGAATCATCTGTATAGGTTTAAACACATATTTAATTTTTGTCCAAGAAGATAATTGATTCTCCTTTAAAATGACCTTTGTCCTGTTTATCGTGTGCAAATCTAGTAGTTAATTTTCAAATCGCGATTTCCAAAACACAGCGACATTGTATTCCTGGGAAAAAGTAACCTTTAAGTTAATGAAAATGTCATCACAAACAAAACATTTAAAAAGGTTTAGCGCTTTGGTGGTAAAAAAAAATTTACAGCAACAAAATAGGTTGTGTTATTTTGAGCCATGTTTTAACTGTTCCTCTTCTCCCCTTCTTTGCTCCTATGTGTCTGTTTCACTGTGACAAGCAGGGAGGGGAGCAGAGGAGAAGAATAAATGCACACAGAAGGTGAAACAGTGAACAGAGGACCTAACCCAAACCCAAAGCAAACTATGAAATATTGAGTCTGAAACCACTGCAACATAGAAATGAAGCTTTTTGATCTGATTACATAGTTATCTATGAATGTGCTGCAAATATTATGTAAATCTTGGTTGTGATTCCTATATCTGACAACTTCACCCCACACGTGCTGAAGGACGACGGGATTTCTCCCTTAGATTGGTTACCCTGGCTGACAATAAAGTTCAGAGGAGAAAATGCCATAATGGTATAGTCTGCTCTGTTCACTAATGATATAAAAACACCATCCATCCATCTTCTTCCACTTATCTGTATCAGGGTTGCCAGTTTAGCTCACTGTGTGAGCAGTGGCGACCATGTGATCAGTACAGTAGATTTGATAAAAACTCCAAATCAACCTCAAACAAGTTTCTCTAAGGCTTCATACCTGTGCTGATTTCTAAGCCTCTTTCAAAGCCAGCAAAGAACTGCTCTCCTTCCAGCAGGTCACACAGGTCTGAAGGCTGGGGTCCATCATATTGTTCTGTCAAAGACTGCATTCTGCTCTCTACCTGTGCAGGAAACACCACAACCATTGCTTAGCACCTGAGCATGCAGTTTACCCCAGAAACAAATCAGTTCAAAGTCATACACTACCAAGGCTATGACACCACCCACAGTGGCTGACTCTGTGCACAGTGACAACACAGGAAAAAAATCACCACAAACCTTGTTAGAAGGTAAGCACTGCAGCAGAACCTGTGAAGGATCAGCCTTCCTCTGGAGGACCAGGAACTGGACTTTGAACTGTTTTAACCTCTGGTAGATCTTCCTGACCGCCCCACTGACGCAGCGCTGTGTAGTGTACCAGAGCCAGTACCTGTAGTGGTACACACATTATAATCCTACACTGTAAATTACATTTCAAAAGTGCTTTATGGTGATATAGAGCTCACCCTTACCAGGAGAAATGCGTAATGTAGAAAATGGCATACAAATGGGTAACATAGAGAGAGACTTGTGCTGTGATGTCAGTCCAGGTTTGGGCAGTGGGATCTCCATGGAGCAGATGCAAACAGGACATATCAACTGTATGGCCTGCAAAGAAAGGGAGAAAAACATTAATACACACTAATGTAATGTGTTATTACACACATGTGTGAGTATCAGGAGGGCCTAATGTACCGGTGACACCAGATGGCAGGGGAATCTGAACTTTGATTGGCTGTAGAAAATGCATGCTGGGAGTCTGGGAGAGACAAAGCAGGGGGCTGACTCTGGCCTGAGGATCACCGCACAGCGCCTGCACGTCTGACATAGACACCTGCAACACCTGCAAATCAGGAAACACCAAAGTCTTGCAGACCAGACAAGAACAGTGATGTCAACCATGTGTAGGTACTGCTGCTAGCTGACCTGTAAAGTGATGGTGCGAGTCTCCACTGTGGAATCCGGAGGAAAGTGAAGCTTTACTCCAGGATCAGCACTTGACACCAGTAAGCCTCCGGCTGGTGTGACAGAGCAGCTGTCCTTTACTGGGCGAGACACGGCCATAAACCAAGAAAAGTGGTTCACTGAGCAGCATGCCAGCTAAAGGTACAAAAAGAAGCCAGTTTCACAACTACTATAGTAATACTGTTTGTCCAAGACAAAAAAATAATTGTAATAATATCCATTTGCAGTAGCATGTTTTATGGGTTACCCTGGCTGGACGTCCCCCAGGGCGACTGCTATGGCTCTCACTTCCTCTCCTTAGCTCAGTGGGCAAAGTACTCCATGACTGTCCATCAAACGTCCGCACCACCACCTCCTTTCTTTTTGTCCGGTGATATGGCACACATACCTCCACAGGCTGTAAGCATTTTAGAGGTGAGATGCATTTATCTCATGCAAGTGCAAGAAATAAACAGATAGGAAATAGCAAATATTTGATGGAAACCACTCAAGTTACTAGTCACATTCACACATTCATACAGTGCTTTATTTTGTGCATTTTAAGCCCATTATCTATCTCACATCCACACCTATGGCACCTGCTAACCTAACGTGCAAACAAACATAGAGAAATGGCCCAGGAAGCCTCAAACCTAGGGCTTTTTTTTTGGCACCAGAAAAGCGTTTGATACATACATTCACCAGCCACTTCATTAGGTACACCTGCTCAATCCCTTACTGATATCAGAGGCCAGAGGAGAACAGCCACACTCCTTTGAGCTGATATGAAGGAAACAGTAATTCAAATATCTACTCGTTACAACCAAGTATGCAGAAGAGCATCTCTGAATGAACAACACATTAAACCTTGAAGCAGATGGTTAGCAGCAGTGGAAGACCACATCGGGTGCCACACCTCACAGCTAAGAACAGGAAACTGAGAATACAATTGTACCAGCTCACCAAAATTGGACAGTGGAAGACTGGAAAAACATTGCCTGGTCTGATGAGTTTTTTTGTTTTTTGGGAATTCTTTTCTTGGTAAACTTTGGGCAACTTACTACCAAGTAAGCATCATTTGAACACCACAGCCTACATAAGTCTTACTGCTGACTAATCTCTTTATGAACACAGTGTACCAATTTTCTGATTCCTGCTTCCAGCAACTGGTTTCTTGGATATGACAAAGAACTCACTGTACTCAAATGGCCTCCACAGTCACCGGGTCTAAATCCAGTAGAGCATCTTTAGGATGTGGTGGAGCGGGAGATTCGAATCATCGATGTGCAGCCAACAAATCTGCAACAACTGTGTGATGCTATTGTGTCAATTTGTACCAAAATGTATAACACTGTGCTGAATGTATGCCATGAAGAATTAAGGCAGGGGGTCAAACCTGGTACTAACAAGGTGAAACGAATAAAGTGGCTGATGACTGTATAACTAATATTACAAAAGAACTAGGTTGGTCATGTTTACCCGAGTGCGTAAATAACTAAGGTTCTAAACAAATATCTAAACAGAGGTAAAGTTTAGTTTCTCCACAGCCGCAAATCACAAACTACCAAATCATGATAACTAAATAGTTATGGAGTGTTCCTATACGCTTTAAAATACCTTTAAAAATGTGACTCCATGAGGACGAAGTTCCAGCGGACGACTAAGAAGGATCTCATGCTCCTCCAGCTGTACCCACTTTCGCTGTGGCCTCTTCTCGGCCCAGGCCAGTTTTGTGGCTGTCACTATGCATCCTGGGGGGAACACCAGCTCAGCCCCCCCTGGGAGGAACACGTGACACCCGGCAGACGAAATGCAGAAACTAAAGAGCAAAAGGAGCATCAAACCTTTTTTTTTTAATATAGCTTGTATCAATTTAACTAACGGTATTATTTCAAAGAATGAGAAAATATGAGCCTGCTATGAGTGACACTGTACCTGTGCTGATTAAACCCAATGTGCAGTTCTGGGAGTTTTGTTTCTGCTTCATCTGGTGAGAAAAAAACACAGTTAATATGCTAAAAACAAAGTCCAGCACTGCATGTTCAGGATCAAAATACATTGAGCTCTAATCGATTTTAAGCTCCTGTTTTTCTCTGTTCACCAGGTGTAGGAGAGAGAGGAGGAGGAGTTGGAGGTCGTCCCAGGGGATTGTCACGGACGTCTATTTTAAGCAGAGGCAGTTTGTTCAGACAGAGTGGGATCAGACGGAGGTCATTGCTGTAGATGACAAGTTCCCTGAGTGAAAGGAGAGAACCTGGGCAACAAAAAAAAGACAACGTTACTCTTTTTGAATTGCTCCGGAACCAATTTATCTTACATTAAGTGATTTTTCACTAGACACACCCACTCACCCTTATGCCCTTACCCATGCTCTCTGGTAGCTGCTTTAGCTTGTTCTGGGACAATTCCAGCTTAACAAGCTCCTCCAGTGAACCAATTTCGTCAGGTAGCTCCTGGAGGAGGTTATTTGACACATCCAGAGTCTGTAGTGCTTTCAGTTGACCCAGACCCGGGGGGAGAGACACCAGCTCATTCCCCAGGAGGGAGAGGTAGGTGAGGGAGGAAAGCTGGCTTATATCAGAGGGCAAAGCCGAGAGGTGGTTGTGACAGAGGAGCAACGAGGACAACATGGAAAGGCTAAGCAGACAGGATGGTAAACAGGAGAGCTGGTTGAAGGAGAGATCCAGGTGCACCAGATGGGAAAGTAAGGAAACAGATGCTGGTAAGGTGGTGAGGAGGCCAGGCAGGGGGTCACCTCTTGAGTCATGTAAACAGTGTCCTTTAGTTAGAAAGAAAAATGCAATTAGAGCAGAAGAAAAAGACAGAGAATCACAGAAGAATTATCATTCTATGACACAGTATTACATAGTTTAACTTAACTAAAGGCAACAACTAAAATGCAATGAAACACGTATGGTGACAAGCAGATGACACTGAAATAAATTTATGAAAAAAGTACCCCGAATAGCCAGTGATCGTAGCTTTGTCAGATGGGACAGGACATCCAGTGCACCATCCAGCCCTGCTTTTTCCTCAGAGCCCAGCCTCAGGTACTGAAGGCCCTTCAGCTGCCCCGGGATGGACTCCCAAAGGAGGGGCAATGCAGCTGCACCTCCCCGGTACACATCCAGGGTCAATCTTGTATCAGTCAACACAGCTGAAAGCTCCACGGAAGGAGGCAAGGGTGGAGACAAGGACAAGGGAGAAGAAGATGAGGAGGAAAAGTCGGTGTGACGGCTGGAGGAATATGAGCAGGAGGGAAGGGTGGATATGGAGGGAGCACAGGTATCCATAAGGCTGATGGGAGACACAGAGGGGGGATCAACAACATCTCCCTGCTCTCCAAACATAGTGGGGCCAGTCATCCTCTCCTGTTCCTGATTCAAAAGTCCCCAGATTCCGTGGGCCAAAATTTCTGCAACTCCACCTGAAAGGCTGCATGCAGGTGTAACCTCCACCTCTCCGTCTTCCGTGCTGGCTGCATGGCATCCACAATCTTCATCGGGAGGCGCGTCGTCCTCGCTGCCTCTGTCCATTGAACACACAGTCTGTTAGCTGACTTGCCCCTCGCCCAGTACTTTCCTGAGAATTTCTTCCCGCATAACATTTGTTATGTACAGGTCATGTCATTACACCCAGACGGAGCTAAGAGGCTCCCATGAGAAGGGACGAACAGTTTATGTGTGGCACAAGTTCTGAATTAGTTTAATCTAACCACTACGAAGCTAAACGTTATTAGTTATGGCCATAGCTATAATTAAGAACAAAAATGCTAATTAAAAAATATCCGCTCACTACGGTGGAGCTCTTAGTATTCGCTTTAATTAACCAGAGCTGTGTACGACTTAATGCAACGTTATTAGATTACTAACGTGTAACAAAAGAGTCTGGTTTCTTCACTCTTTATCGCTACTTCCGGAAACCAGATTGTTTTTTAAAAAGAGGGCTCTGCGTCACTGTTGTTCGTTTGTTTTGTTCACAAGATCTGGCGACGGAAGATAGGAGGAGTCAAATCGACATTTTCCGTTTAATTCTAGAAGCCCGCCCCTTCGGTAGCTCTTGTGTATCACAACGAGCGCCTTGATGGTGGCGCCGCCAAAGTTTCAGCAGAGGGCGGGACCGTCGTTTTAGCAACGTGTGCAGTGATGTTAGGTTCAAGGTTCAAGGTTCTTTATTTGTCACATGCATAGTTATACAAGTATAACACACAGTGAAATGTAGCCTGACACGCTCCTCGACATGTGCAAAAATTGGGGGGGGGTAGAGAAAGAACATTATATATATAGTATATACATTGGGTGAATGTGCAGTAGTAGCAGCAAGCAGGTGAATTCTGTACATTAATATGAATAGACATCTGACTATTTTACAGGATAGACAATATAAACATATTTAAAGTTAAAGGAATTTGAAATGTACATTGTTCCTTGGTTTAGTGTCTGGAAGAGAGTCCTGTCTCAGTCAATTATAGATGATGTGAGAGGGCGGGTGTGTGTGTTTAGGGCCCGGATGGCTTGGGGATAGAAGCTCCTCTTGAGTCTCTCTGTCCTTGCCCGGAAGATGCGGAACCTTCTACCAGATTGCAGAAGTTGGAACAGTTTGTTGCCAGGATGGGACGGGTCCTTCAGCATCTGCGCTGCTCTAGTCCGGCATCTCCTGGTGTAGATGTCCTGAAGCGGGGGGAGAGCAATCCTGCAGCAGCGTTCTTCTGTACACAGCAAAATCTCCTGTGTTAAATTAACACTGGAGAGTGTCTATATGGGTCCACACCTCTGAGTGTTAAATACAACACTGTTGAGTGTTAAATTAACACTTTTGACAGTGTTATATGTTTAAAAGTAACCTAGTCAGTTTTGAAGATTAACAATGGCTAACACTGAGCAGTGCTGATTTTCTAACACTGGAAATCAGCACTGCTCAGTGTTAGCCATTGTTAATCTTCAAAACTGACTAGGTTACTTTTAAACATATAACACTGTCAAAAGTGTTAATTTAACACTCAACAGTGTTGTATTTAACACTCAGAGGTGTGGACCCATATAGACACTCTCTAGTGTTAATTTAACACTGGAGATTTTGCTGTGTACGGATCACTCTCTGGAGAGCTTTTTGGTCCTTCACACAGCTGTTCCCAAACCACGATGTCATGTTCTGTGTGAGGATGCTCTCCACAGCGCCTGTATAGAAAATCCTGAGGATCTTTGGAGAGACCCTGAACTTCCTCAGTTGTCGTAGGTGGTACAGGCGCTGCCTAGCCTTTTTGGTCTGGACCTGAATGTGGGCAGCCCATGTCAGGTCTGAGGAGATGTGAACACCAAGATACTTGAAGGACTGCACCCTCTCCACTGGAGCTCCATTGATGATAATGGGCTTGTAGTCTCTGTGCTGACCCCTTCTGAAGTCCACCACCAGCTCCTTGGTCTTGCCGACGTTCAGCTGGAGGTGGTTGTCCTGGCACCATGATGCCAGATTCTTCACTTCATCCATGTAGGCCGCCTCATCGTTGTTGGAGATGGCACCCAACACCACTGTGTCGTCAGCAAATTTCACAATGGTGTTGGAGCCATGGGTGGCCACACAGCACCTGCCCACCCTCACCACCTGAGTTCTGCCAGTGAGGAAGTCCAACACCCATGCACACAGACGGCTGTTAAGTCCCAGATCCCTGAGCTTTGTGAACAGTCTGCAGGGCACTATTGTGTTAAACGCTGAACTGTAATCAACAAACAGCATTCGCACATAGTTACCCTGTTTCTTGTCCACGTGGCTGAGAGTGGTGTGTAGGACGTGGGCGATGGCATCCTCTGTGGATCTGTTGGATCTGTAGGCGAACTGCAGCGGATCTGTGGTGTCTGGGATGGAGGAGGAGATGATGTTCTTCAGCAGCCTCTCAAACACCTTCATTACTACCGAGGTCAGTGCAACTGGCCGGTAATCGTTCAGGGATGAGGGTTTGCTGTTCTTGGGCACAGGGATGATGGTGGATCTTTTGAAGCATGTGGGGACCACAGACTTCGCCAGGGACTCGTTGAAGATGTAAGTGAACACACCTGCTAGCTGGTCAGCACAGCAGCGCAGCAGACGGCCGGTGATGCCGTCTGGCCCCGCCGCTTTCCTTGTGTTCACATGTTAGTCCCCCTTTGTCCATCGGGCGGCGCTGTTGAGATCATTTTATTGCTGTAGGCGTTAGTGTGATGATGTCCACCCATAAACACTATTTTCAGATGTTTCATGCTATGAACAATTTTAAACGCGAACGTAATAATACGATTAATGAAATAATTGTAAAATTATTTTTTAAATTGGTAAAATTACCAGTGACTGTGGAGGTAATTTGAGTACAGTGAACTCATTGTCATGTTTAAGAAACCAGTTTGAGATGATTTGAGCTTTGTGGCATGGTGTGTTATCCTGCTGAAAGATTCCATCAGCAGGCTGTGGTGTTTAAATGATGCTCAGTTGGTAGTAAGGAGCCCAAAGTGTCCTAAAACAAAATCCCATACAACTTTACACCACCACTAGCCTGAATCTTTGATACCTCCAATGGATCCAAGCGTTCTTGTATTTTTCAGAGATGCTCGTATATATACCTTAGCTTAAGTATTTGAGCTATTTTTGCCTTCATATCAGATCAAAGTGGTATTGCCATTCTTTTTTGACCTCTGGTATCAAAATGACATTTTCACCCAGATCACTGGATATTTTCTTATTTTCAGACTATTCTCTGTAAGCCCCAGAGATGGCCTGTGGAAAAAACCCAGCAGATCAACAGTTTCTGAATTACTCAGGCATGCCTGTCTGGCCCCAACAACCGTGCGCTTTTGAAGTTATTTAAATCACCTTTATTCCTAATTCTCATGCTTGGTTTGAAGAGCATGTTGTCTTGACCATGTATACATGCCTAATGCATTGAGTTCCTGATTTAATATTTACATTAACTTACAGTTAACATATTCATATAAATTATACACATACCAAAATTGTTACTTTTAACTTACTGACAAATGTTACTTAAAAGTAATATTTTCAGTCTGCAGTTATTCTGGCATACACAAAACAGCCATAACATATGATATTTAATATATATGTATGTTTATAAATAAATATATTTTTTATATAGAAAATAGCTCTAGAAGACCTTTAGCTTCTATACTGTTATCATTCGTCCTCAAATGTGCTACTTGTTTTTAACTGTGTTGTCCATTTGTTCAGTGATAAGTCCAGAAATCAATATGTCGATGAGGAAATTATGTCAAAAGGTCATAGTGGAAAATTTGCTTTAAAGTGTAAAAGTATTTGTTTGACTAAGATAAATTATGCCGAAGGTCAAAGGTGGTAGAGTCAGAGTGTCACCTCCTGTATTCTTTTGTTGTTGTTTTTTAGTGGCTTTCTCAGTCCATTTTTTGTGAGTCCAAGCGTGCCCCAGGAGGTAGGGACTGCCCAAGAACAATTTGTGATCCAGTTATCATTTTTTAAAAGAATCAGCTCTAGCTCATAATAGGGCATGCTCCCCGGAGAAATCATGGTGTCCCGAACAGAATCTGAATCAGTTCCCACAGCAGTGACTATTTGCAATCTATTTCTGTGAAGTGTTGCAGAAAAACATTTCAGTGTTATTGCTGGGTGTACTTCAGGCGCAAGAGATTTGGGACTACATTACTGTATGTTGCGAAACCCTACTACCATTTCAACTTGTACCAATGTTTACTATTTTGTGGCGATACCTCCCTGCGTGTGTGTGTGTGTGTGTGTGTGTGGATGGGTGGTGGTGGTGGTGGTGGGGGGGGGGGGGGGGGGGGATAATCTGTCTTATTTTGCCAATATTGCATAACAGGAAATCAATACACTTTCCGAGCGATAACACCAATCGTTGAAGAAAATCCTCATAGTTGTCAGGACATGTTTTCCTGACAACGAAAAAACATAAACAGATAGACAAATATAGAAAGGACAAAACAAAACGCCTTGCTCCGTCTGGGGACGAACTTTTGACAGCTGTCAGAGAAGACGCGTGTGACCGCTCTGTGACTTTCCGGGTGTTTCAACGACGCAGAGTGTGATTGGTCGCTTTAGTACCTTTCTCGATTGTGATTGGTGAACTAGAATTTGCGGTGTCGTTGATGATTGGCCAGCCGGGTTCGCTCTACGCCCTCCTCACGCCAGTACTTCATGAAATCACAACAAGTCCCCGTGGTCTACTGCGTCGGTATATTAACCAGTCCAGGGCTGCTTGTAATTACAGCTTTCTTACTTTTTACCGTGAAGGCATTTTTAAACAGTCTGACTGTTTCGGCGCTACCTGCAACGGAAAATCTGATTTAGGCTTAACCAAAACAGGAGACCGACATTAAGTTATGAACAGGTTCTAGAAGCAGACTGTTAGCAAGTTTTTATAAGTTGGTATCTGCGTAAACTCAGTCGTATCGTGTTCCAGCGACCTTAGCCCCACTGGAGTCCACAGCTGTGGACCGCCCTGGCAGGATGTTTCCACTGGACTCCCCGTGGAACATCTCTTTCGCCGGCTGCGGCTTCCTTGGTATCTACCACATTGGCGTGGCTAGCTGCCTGCAGGAACAGGCTCCCTTTCTGGTCCAGAACGCCCGGCACATATACGGTGCATCTGCTGGAGCTCTCACCGCCACTGCTCTGGTCACTGGAGTATGTCTCGGCAAGTATCTTTTGGGTCTTAGATTACTAAGCTCGAGTACTATGTAGGAGTTATTGCATGTAACTATGCGTTATAGCTTGAAATGAGCGGGATAAGAAAATGATGTAGCATGAAATTGAAACAGAGTGGCATTGAGACCATCCTCACGCTCATCAGCTCAGTGGTGCAACTCAAAAGTGCTAACCATCTTCTGAGGAAGAGAGGATGTTTTGTAACAGGATTGTCATCAATCTTCTAATTCTTGCTTTAAATGTATCGCCTGTTACCCGAGCAAGTCCTCTTATCTGATGCTGTGCATGTAAAAACCGATTGTGAATGTATTTGTGTCTATTTTGTTGTATACTACACGACCTTCCCAAGGACTATGAATGTAATATTGGAGTATTGCTAAAATTTGGCATGCTTTTAATTATATATATATATTAAAAGCATAATTGTATATATATATATATATATATATATATTTGTATATATATATATATATATATATATATATATATATATATATATATATATATATGTGTGTGTGTGTGTGTGTTACACTGATGTCCATTAACCTGTCTCGCTGCAACAAAAGCACCAAAACTTTCTGTCATAAAGTGCACAACAGTTCCCAGACACCAATGTCTGTTTCCCTGTTTCACAGGAGAGGCTGGTGCAAGCATCATTGAGGTTGCCAAAGACGCGAGAAAGCGGTTCCTCGGGCCGATGCATCCTTCCTTTAACCTGGTGAAGATCGTGCGACACATGCTGCGACGCACTCTGCCAGCTGATTGCCACCATCGAGCCAGTGGGAGGCTGGGAATCTCTCTCACCCGAGTTACAGATGGAGAAAACGTCCTGGTGACCCAGTTCAACAACAAGGAGGAAGTGGTGCAGGTATGCAGTGTTAATACTTTGATCAGCAGGCTTGCTGCAACATAATATTCATCTCCCCTGCAACTCCTTTGTTATTGAGGCAAAACAAATGATATGCAGATGCTACATTGGACTATGACACACAATGTTTTCACCATTTTCTGATATGTTGTGCTTGAATTGTTGTGTAGGTTGTTATATTGTAATAATAAAAGTTACAAGCTGCAGCCCTAGTTTTTAAGAAAAAAATTCAGTTAATGTTATTATAAAATATCCTTTAAGACCAGAAAAACAATAATAATAATTTCTGATATCACAGCGTTTATGTGCTGAGAGTATTATTTAGCTGCAGTCTGCTTGATTTGATTTAAATCAATCAGAAAATCTCCAGCAGTCAAAGAACTGTATTTCCATTTACAATTATTAATCAGACGTTGTTTCTTATTATTTCTTTTCCAAATCAGGCGTGTGTCTGCAGTGCCTACATCCCAGTGTACTGTGGCATCATTCCTCCCACACTGCAAGGAGTAGTAAGTAAATGTACTCTTATCTGGCACCTGTGCACCTTTCTTTTAATCTCACGTTCCTGCTTTTGGAATATTTAATTAAATCTTTCCCTAAGAAGATATTAAATGTTGGAATATAGAAGCACAGCATGTTTAAAACATGTCATGGCGAGTCCGCTTTGCTGCTTTGCTTGAATTACACATCGTGTTTCCTTCTATTGTGCTTTGCTGTGACTTTTGGCAGTTTTTCTTCTTTCTGTAAGTGCTCCTGTCAGGGGCCTCCCTTCCCTGAGAATGTGTTTGCTCTGAATGGCATGTGCTTGGAAACAATGATTATAAAATTCCTGCAGACCTAGTGTTTGTCGCAAATCTCACACTAAAGGGGGAAGTTTTGCTGGCCATGTTTCTAGAACAAAGGTTTTTTTTCTGGGAAACATCGTTGAGCAATACCAGCGTTCCCAAATGCTCGCCGTGGCCTTTGTGATGGTTTGTTTGGAGCTCACGTGCTCTTGTTTGTATGCAGAGCTTGTGACCAAAATTAGAGAGTAGCAGAGCCAAATGTGATGGTGCAGACACAGGCTTTGAAAGTTAGTCCGTTCTCACTCTCTTAACCCTCAGTGGCTCAAGTTCAAATTGCTGATGTCATCCACATCTTATCTGTTGACACAGTGTGAAACCTCTGCCATGCCTCCACTTCAATAAAAACACAGATTAGTCAATACACGTGATATTATGTCATTCCTATCATCATTCTGTTTAGGAAATGCTGTAAGGACACGAGTCCTTTAAAGTCAATCACGTGTTACTTTCTGTAGATTTTCTGATGGGGTTTTTTCTTTATTCGTGTAGCGATACGTTGATGGAGGAATCTCAGACAACCTCCCTCAGTACGAGCTAAAAAACACCATCACCGTGTCCCCGTTCTCAGGAGAGAGCGACATCTGCCCCCAAGACACCTCGACCAACATGCACGAGCTTCGCTTCACCAACACAAGCATCAAGTTCACTCTCAAAAACCTCTACAGAGTCTCCAGAGCACTTTTTCCTCCAGATCCAATGGTATGTAGCTTGATTACAGCCTTCCGGATCTATGCACATAGAGATACACACACAGCTGCCGACAAATTGATTGGCTCAGTGAGTGAACTCAGTGGACCTCTCTGACTCATGTGAGATAACTCTATGTGTTTGTTTTGAGTGCAGGTAATGAAGGCCATGTGTAAACAGGGATACACGGACGCGCTGCATTTTTTAAAGAGAAATGGTAAGGGTTGTTGATCTGCCAACTTACTTCAAAGCTTCTTCTGATTGGTACTGACAAGTCGAATCGATCTTTTGTCCCCTGGCTCTGAGATATGTACAAACATTATCAGCCAGATATACTATCACTGCTTGTGCTTCCTATGACTATGTCATCAAATCAATAGACTGATTTTTCCTGTGATTTGGCGTCTCTTAGCCGTTATCGTCAGTCGTTAGCTTTATGTAACTCAAAGCATGAGTTTACTAAGGCGACACTTAGCAACACAAGTATTTTAAACATTATGAACTCGTTAAGTTATTTATTTTATTAAGAAATGACTCTGACAGATGGTCCCAGATTAAATGAGTTACTCTGGTATTTTCTCTTCTTTTCAGGATTGCTTAATCTCCACCGAATTTATACAGACAGATCACTACTAACTAACAAAGAAGAAAATGAGGAAGTCAGTGAAGAGGAGGACGCAAATAAAAGTGAAGACAAAGAAAAGTCCCAGGTGGAAGAGACAGCATTGGAGGTTTATGCCTGCGCCTCTTTCGATGAGCAGATCATTGAGTACCTTCCTCCCGCTCTGCACAAAGGTAACATGATGCCGAAGGTACAGACTGAGTTGAAAAGTTGGTACACTGTGACAAAGCAAGAAATGGAACCTTTTAGTGTAAAGTGAAAGCAGCATCTGCCTGGGTAGTGGATAAATATATCTAGAGATTAAAAACAATTTAAAACTCCTTTAATAATCTTTAAAATATTTGTCACTGTGAACAATAATGCAAGGACTTAATGTTTAAAATGTTAAGCAATGTTGCTTTTTTGTTCCATTTCTCCCAGTTTCAAACAAAGTTTTTAGCATCTTGCACAGTTGGTTCATATTAAAACTCTCTTTAGGAGAAATCACAGCTTGTAAGCCTTTATGTAGCCAGCTGAGTTTTTCGATCTTTGTGAAGCCTTGTAAATCTAACTAAAGTCCTGAGACCTTTGTAAACATTTTGCCTGCTACTCTTTTTCCAGAAAAGAGGCAGCAATGGCCAAGATCTTTATGTTTTTGTGACTAGACGTCTTGTGTCATATCTCGGGAATACCTGGAGTGAATTCTTTAAATTGAACTTATGGAGGAACTCTCTGTGTTTAAATGTCACTGTGACCTCACAACAAACATTTGGGTTTTTTGCGTTTTTTTGTTAATGAAGAATTCGTACAACATTTATACAAATGTCTAAAATGATAAAATTGCTAAAGGTCAAATCAGGGCAGACTTGGATATGAACTGCACCTCTAACTCATGGGTAAAGGCATAAAACTGAGAGGTGATTATTCTAGTGCCAGTTGTTTTATAAAACCCTTATCTTAGTTTAAAATTAGAAAGAGCATGGTTCATCTTTTGGAAATCAGCAAATTTTCTGCTAACTATAATAGTCACAGCACAAATTCAGAGTAAAAGTGCTCAAACCTTTACGTCACTGCAAGTCTTGTGGGAAAATAAAGTACACAATCTTCCCTGTACTGAAAAAATCGATTTGATATGTCATAAGATAGAACTTGTGTACAGTTTCTTTGTAGTTTTGCACAGAGGAGGGTAATTCTGTCTCTCTGCCTCCCTCTGCAGCTCTGGTCGAGGCCTGCATGGAGAGGAGGAGCCTGGCGCAGTCGCTAAGCAACTTGCTTCCTGTCAGGATGGCCACAGCCATGATGCTTCCCTACACTCTCACCCTGGAGTCTGCTATGTCCTTGACTCTCAGGTGCTATAGGACTTCATTACGTCTGTCTGTTTGTACATGTAGTCCCTTTTATTGAACTAATTACCTTTAAACTGTATTTCACTTAGAGTGCATACAGTGAAAATCTATCTTAGCACCATTTTACTATTACTGCAATATTTATAGTATTATTTAAGTTGGTTCAGTCAGTTACTGCTCTTACTGTCTGGGAGCAACTGTGACCTTATAATTTCCTCAGGGATTAATAAAGTATTCTGATTTTGATTCTGGCGACTATGTCCTCTGGTGACTAATAATCGTTTGTCCCTTGTGTAGACTTTTGGAGTGGCTGCCAGATGTGCAGGAAGATGTGGTGTGGATTCAAGAACAGTTATTGAAAATCCTACAGTGTTTTCTTCGCCAGACCTCCAGAAGCTTGTCCCGCAGTGTATCTGCCAGGTAGGTTTAGCCCTGCAGTTACACAAAGCTTTAACTTACTGTTTCTGCCATCCATTTATGCCACATATTTACCACGCCTGTCATTATGATGCCATGTTGATAAACCCCAAAACTGGATCTGCTTCATACAGTGAATGAACAGGGCTGAATTTCAACTTGGTTAAACCTACAGTAACTGGTTATGTGATCCTGTTGGGGGCAGCAGAAACAAGTAGCGACTAAAAATCCCTGTTCTGTCTGATAAATTGACCGTGTTGACACATCCAGCAGTTACAGAGCAACAGTATCATTTGGTTGCTGTAGCTATCTGCCGTGTAGTTCACAGAAGATGATCTACAGTGAGGTTTTAGGATCTATATGATAATTTGAAAGTGAAGCAGAGCCGCTAACTGCAGATTCCCTCTCCTCGTTCACACATCTGCATTTGATTCGTTGTCATAAAAATGTTTTTTTTTGTATCTAAACCTGATTTAATGACACAAAATCACACAGTTACAGCTTACTCCATATTCATGCTGGTAAATACTTCTCATGAATACTAGGTTGTTCTGCCAACTGGAGCTGCACCACTACAAGTCCATCCCATCCCACTTCAGCTCCCCAAGCCTGTTTCCCACTTGGGTGAACGGGAGGAGCTCTTCAGTCCAGGATGTCTTCATGCGTCTGGAAAACTACAAGAGGCAGCTGCTTTCAGATTTGCTCTGTATCAACATGGATCTGCAAGGCTCCTTCAAAACTGGAATGATGTCACCAGATAACAGCTCTGCTACTGACCTTTCCTCTGACCTTTCCTCTGACCTTTCCTCTGAAGGTCTCACAATGCACACAGGTTGTCTTAATCTTCCAAATGATGCTAACTCTGGAAACTACCAGTAGCTGCTAAGAGTGCTGATAGAGAGACAACATCAAATCAGATTTGAAGATCTGTCTTCTTCCTCATGTTAAGGTATTTTCGGCTGAAAGAAGATCTTTCTAATATGATCGTCCCCATTTTCTAATGGTTGGAAATTTTAATTGTTTCACATATTTACACTTAACTTTGTATTAAATGCCTTTGGACCAGTGCATGACGCTGAACTGAGGTTTTTGCTCAACTATTGTAAGGCCATACACACATCATGACCGTATGTCTACAGAAGTGCATTTAAACTTAGCACACGTGCTCAGTCATGTACAGACTTGAATTACAGGATGTTGGAAACAAAGAATGAGCACTTGAGGTTGCACGGTTAAAATAGGTGTGTGTTTATGTTTTTGGTGGAGTGCTGACCAGTAGTTAATCAGAGTTTTCCTTCTGTATCCAGTCATGAGCTTTAAGTAACTTTTGCTACACAGAGGGCAAAACGACTGATGAACCAGTCTGTTTAGTACACGTACCTACTCCATTTATGTGATGCAAGTGTCAATGCATAGTGTGAAAGACAACACTTTATGTTTCTTGGTTCATTTTAATGGCAATGCCTTATGTATTAACAATTATTTATATGAAAAATACAAAAGTGCTTTACTTTTTCCAAATCACGTATATATTTTTTGATCATCTTGATTTATTTAGATGTAAGTTGAAGCTTTTTATAAATGATTTTAAATATTTAGCATTGAATGTTGACAGATTTGATTTGTTGCTACATGTTTAGTGCATATGTAGTAAATCAAAACTGTGATTTTTTTTTTTTTATGAAGTCCCATTAATCTGACTGTGCCTTTTGTTCGTAGGTTACAACCTACTTGTTAAAATTCTTCTTGCACTGTGTGCTGCATCTTTAACTGTGTGATCTACTCCCATGCTGTGCCTTAACCTTCAATGAAATAATTGCAAAATGAGTGCCAAATGATGTAAAAAAAAAATGTTTCAGAGAAAAATATGTATGTTATTGTGAAATACAGTGATGATCAATATTTGTGTCTTCATATTCCTGTTCTCACATTAGCCTGTAAACCTGTAGCTGACAATGAAAAGAAGAAAAACGTAACACATGCCAGGCAGTGACCAAATAATGACTCAGGGATCATGGCAGACTTTGAAAAATGCCGCAGTGAAATGAACAAGGACAAAATAACACAGCAGGATACAGTTGGACAGCAACTAAAAGGGTAACATAAATAGTGTCCTAACATGGACAATGCCATGTTAGGACAAAAGAAAAGCTGCCACAATTTCCCTGTTTGCTAGTAGCTATTGAGAAACTCAAGCAAATTCACCCCAACATCAGACTGTGAAGTGCTCAGAGAAACTATGAAAAACTAAGAGCTACATCTCAGACTAGACAGACCTCAGTTAGCATGTTAAATGTTTAAGTTCATGAGAGAACAATTAAAAAAGACTAAATAAGTATGACGTGTTTTCTCAGGAGAAAATGCTGTTCTCTCTAAAAGGACCATGACATTTGTATCTGAAAAAAAAAAAGCCAAGACTTATAAGACAATCTCAGATTAGATCAGGAGTGGAGTGGTGATGATTTGGGTTTGTTTTACAGCCACAGAATCTGTGCAGCTTACAGTCTAGTCTGTGACTGTGTCTGTGGTAAGAGACTGAAAATGCCATACAGAAAACAATTAATCCAAGTGATATATATTGTATCCTCTGGACAGGTAATATATTACATATGCAAACAAAATACATTCTTGTTAGTATCAAGAATATATATTTTACTTTTTATCCCCCTTTTCCATTATATTTGCATGAACGTGCATGACTCTTGAGTTCTTCTTGAGTTACTAACATAACACAGCAGTGCATTCACTTATTCAGTCACTTTAATTCTAAAACTGTGTATATACTGTATATTCTGTGTATTTATCAACTCATTCTTATTGCCTGTTTATGCCCTGTCCTTATCTTTAACGTCATGCTGCTCTGTTGTATCTTAATTGCCCCTTGGGGATAAATAAAGTCTCTCTGATTCTGATTTAATTTAAAATATGTTAAATTATTGCAGTACAAAAAAAGGAGTTCGTTTTTTGGGTCAAATTGAGGAGCTTTTATTGTTGTTTTGGTTAGGGGAGTATTTGAATATCCCCCCCATTCTGTTCACATATAATAGCAAAACGTGTCACACATAAGTCTCATCACTTCTGGCCTTTTAAGAAAGCTGGTGAACTTGGTATCATCCAGTTATTAGCCATAACTACCCTTAACTTACACATGCACATGCACTGATAAACACACCACTGTGCAAAACTACATTCCATGTGCAATAACCCAAACAATACAAAACGCTGTTTATTTACATATTTACTTTTCTGTCTTTCTCTCTCTCTTTTCTTTTCTTTTTTTTTATATTTGTACATTATATATATTTATATAGTCTAAATACTGTTCATATGTATTTACCCCCCACCGCCATGTTTGCACTGAGTAGGAGATGCATCTGTATAGTGACAATGGAGGCATTCTATTCTATTCATAAAGATCAAAACAAGAAAAAAAAAGAAAGAAAAAAACGAGCATTAAAATAATTTGACAGAAAAACATAAAATCCCAAAATGTTTTCGGTTCCAGCATGAACTGTTGTATTTACTTATATAATTTTGTGTTTGTGTTGCAATATATAATATAACAAATATTAAAAGGGAATCTGTGTTATTTCTTTGATTGTGTGGTTTAAGTCATCTTAACTGTCTGAACTTTTTTTCCCCTTAAATTGATGGGGTAAAAAAAAAATAACAGGGAAACTTCCGAGTAGTTCCTGAAGGCAGCGCAGAACTGCCACTCAGTCGCAGAAGTTCGCTATGTCGTGTTGTCCGCCAGGGGGCGCAGTCCGGGAGGTGTGTTGAGGGCGGGGGTGCGGAATCCAAACACGGCACTCCGCTTCTCTCCTCGTACCATGAGCTGAATCTGTCCGGGACAGACCAGGGAAGATGGCGGCCACTGACCATTCCCGGTCCGAAGCTGCCAAGCAGCGACGGCAGGATCAGCTGCAGCGATGGCTGGGCTCAGAGACGGATCAGACGGGTTCGGAGTCCCGGGAAATCTCGAGCGGTTCCGGAACGCGCCGGGCGAAAGTTCGGTTCGCCCAAGGAGCCGTATTTATGGCTGCTTGCTCCGCCGGAGACCGGGAGGAGGTGGCAGCGCTGCTCCGACAGGGAGCTGACATCAACCACGCTAACGTAGACGGACTGACAGCGCTTCACCAGGTAGGAAGTTTTGCCCCTCTAACTGTCAGCAGCTAGTTTTCCTTTCTGCCCGAGCTAATCGCTACAGTTGCTACAACTGTCGCTCATCTAAAGGGAAAAGGGCTCAGCGTTGATCCCTTAATGATCCTCACAGCGAAGAGGACTCACAGGTAAAATGGACCACTAACGTACTTCCAGCCCAGCAGCTCCTGTAATCCATCACTCATTCCTCTGTGCGTTTGTTTTATAAAGTCCGGGAAGAGTTTCTGGCCTGTTTAACACTAGCAAACTTGGTTTATTAGCCCGTTGGGAGGCTGTCTGATCCGCACTGTTGCATTTAGTAAATTACAGGCTTCTTTTTGTGGCGTAAAAAAAGCGAACGAGAGAGCAGCAGACGGTAAAAACCAAAGAGCCTGGTGGACCATTTTTAGACAGTTATGGGCAGGCTTGTGGCATACAGTCCCTGCCGAAGAGTCAGGAAAGTAGTGGGAGAGAGAGTTTCACCGTCCTATCTAAAGGTCTTAAAGCAAAAAAGAAAAGAAGGAGGGCATTATAACTGAAGTTTTCACCCTTACATTTATTATTGCAGTTTTCGTGATTGTTGCGTTCATGAGTCGAAGATAGGCTGGACTTGTTCGGTGCATGTTCAAGTCCTCCTCTTGTCCCTGCTCTTGACTTAAGTCATAACACCCAGGCTCACTCTGGACACCATCACTGTCACACAGGCCCTCGGTGATGCAGCATTTCCTCCACTTTAATGGCACTGTGTGGTAAACACATTGCTGTCTCATCTCATAAAGTGAAAGCAGGGTCAGATGAGTTTTAACCAGGATTCCTGAGAACATACAGAAAAGATCTGCTTCGAAGTCCTCTGGCCTGCGTGCTCCTGCAGATGTGGTTTTTCCCTCCCAATTTTGAGGCAGTTTAGTGAATTTGCCCCACCACGGCTGGTTCAGATGAGTCTTCTGGTGGCTCCACATGTCCGACCGGTCACCCAGTGTGGTCTCCCTCCTTGCCCTCCATCCCTCTCTCCCCCTATTGCTCATCGGTTGCCTGGCAACTCGAATTAAATATAGGGCCCGCACTCTCCAAACTTTCCATCCTCTTCATCCAAAGCCTTTTCTGTCTTCTCCCTCCTCCTCCTCCTCCTCCTCCTCTTCTTGCTTTCTCTTTCTCCTTCCCTTTGCCAGTTCCCCATGGAGGGGACTTTAGGGATTTCGGATGAAGAAATGGAAAACATGCCTCAAACAGCACAAACTGCTGTTGTCAAAGGCGATTTTCACAATGAGTCACTTGATGACCCAGTGAAGGAGTCTGCTGAGAGTGTGTGTATGTGTGTGTATGGACCGTCGTCACACGCAGGGTGCCAGAAGTACCCACTGTTCATTCATTCAGCTCAGAGCACCCACTCCATTAGTGGGCGACCCCCCCCCCCCCCCCCGCTCCGGCTGTTGCTGAGCCCCATTTTCAGCTCTTACAATGATCACGTTTTTGTTTTTTGTTTTTTTCCCATGCATTACCTGCCTAAATCTCTCATATTATAAAAGGGAAGGAGGAGGCTTTCCCCAGCTTTGTGATTAGTTGATTTAGCCTAAAAGAAAAGCCTCTTAGGTGGCTTAAGACAGGCCTGATGGAGACGTTTCTGTACGTGTTACAGACACTTGGCGCTGTGACGTCCCACAGAAGAACTGCTTCAGTAACGTCACATTTTTTGAGTAAATATCATCTCACCTGCTGACATCAGTGAAATGAGACACCAGTGCAGATTAAACTAATCATTTTGTTGTTAGTATTCAGTTCAGCTTTGCTTCAGAGTCACAAAAAGATAAATCTCCACCTTTATCAAGTATTTATAGCCATGCCACTGGCTATGTGCCGCATTGGCCCAGGCCGATCTCGGCAACTACGCAGTAGATTGCCACTAAATTTATTATAATGTTTAAATAAACACTGTAGTCCCCAGAGGAGGAATCCGTATGACTTTGCAACCTTCTTCGTGAAGTTAACATTTGTAGTTTTTAGTGAAATGTATTGACAGCTATTTAAAAAAAAAAGAAAAGTTTTTTTTTAACTTCTTTTGTATTTCAGAGTATTACAGATGTTTACATCTATGCAAACTCTGAGAGAGCAGGAGAAACTGTGTTGGCACTGTATCTAAAATATGGACCGTCACTTTTGATTTCACTTATTGATTACTCAGAATCGCTCTCGTTTTGGAGAAGCAGCATCGTCGAAAACTCTTCCAAAGTGAGTCTGCAGCAGCTTGTCTTTGCATACATGCATATATGAGATAAAATACAGAGGAATAGCTTCATCGCCAACAGGTACCCACTAAAAAGATGGCACACCATGATCCCTCTTTTAATAAAGATTGGTTTCATTGTTTACGATTGAAAACGTTCTCTTCTGTTCAATTTAGCTAGTTTTCAGAGAGGGTGCCAGTTTTAGTTTTAGTGTTCTTTAATTATTCAGAAGCTCAGGGCGGCGATCACAATGCAAACACCTGATTCACAGCCACACATGTGGTTTTTCCAGTAAACACAAAAGTATTTACCAAAACCTATTCGTGCTGATTTTGTTGACAAAGTTAAATAAGACAAAAACTTCAAAAGTGTAGTTTTTGATTTTATTTTGTTACTTAAAATATTTATTTCTCGCCTAGTTTTAGTCGTAGGCTATAATAGCCGTGGGGCAGCATAATGTCATGATATTTTTCATATCGTACCGATACCGGGACACCAAATATCGATATTATCATCAAATCAATGAAAATGCTCATCTCATGCACCGCCTTCCCGAGATGGTGTTAGCCGAGCAAACTTGCATTAAAGCGACTTTACTGAAAAAATCGTCCAACACTGGACGCACACAGCATGACAAAACCGCATCCTAATTCAAAGTTACACAAGTTAAAATAGGAAAGAAACCTCCTTGCAACTAGAAAATCATTTTTTCACATTCTGCAACCGACTGCAACTTGTGGTGACTAAATGTTTGCTCAGTGCTCGAGGGCGTTGCACGCTCACGACCGCTTTTGATTACGAGACGATTGCGTAGGTCACCTGATAGGAGGCAAACTTTCTGCAAATATTAAATAAAAAATACTCAGAATATAGGAAAATGTTCAAAATTGCCATAATATCACATATTGAGTAAACTATTGTCATACTTATTATCTTACTTTTGAAGTAGAGACTCACAAACACAGAGCATTACTAATATTTCATAGACAGGTGAATGGAATTATGGAGTGCTGCAAAGTTCAGTCAGTGAACATAAATATAATCAACCAAGGATGCTCCGATGTTGAAATTCCTGGCTGATTTTCTAAAAGTGTTTAAAATAGCAGTTTAACAATAGCTGATGCCTCTAACCAGTTGTTGTTGTTGTTGTTGTTGTTTTACTTGTATATTTTGTATATTGTGCTACTTATTCCTCCCTTGGGCCAGAGAAACAAAGATATGTTCATTGTTAAAGTATTTTTAAGTTTAAACTCTGTGTCAGTGAACATTTACGCTGCTCTAAATTGACAGTTAAACATTAGTGAATGTGAGCTAATATATCAGTGCATCCCTGTAATTAAAAGACATTCATAAATTAACTAATAATGCTATTTATAAAGTCAGTGTCTACATCAGTTTTCACCCAAAAATGAAGAATAACAAAAGCATAATCTTATGTTACTCCCTGTCTGATTCTTACACCATCAAAGAGTAGGCACAGACGCTAGTAATATATTTTTAGTTTTTTGTGTTATTAACATTTTATTTATTTGGTCTTCGCACAGATTCTGAGCTACGGCTCATTTCTTTATATTTTGATAGGAAAATGGGAAATTGGTGTAGTGGTAGATACGGAAACATTTGCAAACATGCATGGAAATACATTATACAAGCTAAAAATGAAGCTTGTTCATATTTAATGCCTTTGAAAGTCAGTATTTGGTATGGCCATCTTTATTCTTCAACACAGCCTGAACTCTCCTTGGCAAGCTTTCTTATCATTTCTTTGAGTACTCTTCAGGAATTGTTCTCCAGGCTTCTTGAAAGACATTCGATGCTCTTCTTTGGATGTTGGCTGCCTTTTTGAGCTCAAAGCTTCAAATTTGGATCCGTCAATCCATCAGGCGTGAGGAATCGGTGCTGCCACTGATTTTCAGTCCAGTTCCTGTGTAATTTGGCGCATACCTCAGGCTTTTCTCCCTGTTTCCCTTAATTAAAAATGGCTTATTGACAGCCACCGTTCTGATGAGACCAGAGCAAACAGTAGATGGATGAAAGGCCAGATCCATCTTTCTGGTCTCAGCTAGATTCTTTTTTTCCTTATTTCTTAAGGCCATGACTTTAAGAGGCTGTCCATTTGCCAGTTTTTTTTGGGTTTTTTTTTAAAGCTACCCGCATCTCCTTTTGTCATCCACTTGTTCTGTTTCCTCAGTGTTTAAGGACACACTGCACACCATGCCGGGAAATGTTGTCGTTAGCTAATAGCTGCCAATTAAAAGTGGTTATTGGTGAAGTTGACTGTTATGTTTAGATTCAAAACGTGTTTATCTCTTGAGTTAGTTTTTGAATGATTCATAGGTCAGAGTTAAGTGGCTTAAAAAACCAAATAAAAACATTCCTCTGAAAACCATCAGCTGAAAATGAGTGAAAAAGCAGCCAAAAAAAAACACTTATTCAGTACAAGAACCTTCCATCTGGCTCTTTTTAATAAATATTAACTTAAATCAAAGTAACCTATCATAGCAAAATCCCATGAGGTCCTCGTGGGATTTATCCCGGGACTTGTGTTTGATCACACTTAGATTCTTTGCTCGACCTAGCTTGAGGAAAAGCTGCTAAATAGAATCGCTGTTTCACTTGTGCTGCAAAATGACTGTTTTGGAAAGTACTTGAGGGCTTTTAGCAACCCACTTAGCAGAAAGTCATTACAGCAAGGAGACACAGTAGTCATTGTTTTAGCCCCGCTGCTTTGGTTGAGTTTAACAGATTTTGGAAGAGTCTGGAGTTTTGCCTTTAGCAACGAACCATGGTGAAGTGGGTCAGAGACCTCCTCTACTGTACTGAAACTGTACTCAGACTGGTATCCATTTGTTAATGTCAGAATAAACAGTAAACACTTGTACACGGCAATCAATCATGCGGACGTTTGTCCTCTGGCAGGCCTGCATTGATGAAAACGCTGAGATGGTGCAGTTCCTGGTGGAGAACGGGAGCGACGTCAACAGAGGAGACAACGAGGGCTGGACTCCTCTGCATGCTGCAGCCTCCTGCGGTTTCATCCAGATTGCTAAGTGAGTGTCGACCACCATCACTTTGTCACATCACAGCCGAGTGGTGCTGAGGGATTAGAAAACACAGATGTAAATCAGTGTTAGATGATAACACATAAAACTCACACATATTCAGGGTTTTCCCAGGCTCGTGATTGGCCTTCTGGAGAGGGGGTTGACTGCACAATCGGTCGACATACATTTAAGGCTAACAGTCGGTGTTACTTGACTTGAATAAAAATGTATTTTAAACTCAGTGAACCAGTGATCTTCCTTTTGACTGAAGGCCAAAAGCTCATCGGAGGGTGCCAAGAAAACTCGTTTATCCTCCATTCAGGTTTTACCGTTGCTATCTGACAAATGTATCTTTGTTTTTTAAGGTATCTGATAGAACACGGTGCTCATGTTGGAGCAGTGAACAGCGAGGGAGAGCTTCCTCTGGATGTTGCCACAGAAGATGCAATGGAAAGGCTCCTGAAAGCTGAAATTAAAAAACAAGGTAAAAGCAACAAAAACGGGAGAATTGGAACCTCTCCTCTCCACCTTTCTGGTGTCCTCCCTCTAAGTGACTCATAACATGCAGTCACATTAGCTTGTTTGACTATTGTGATTGCTGGGTGCCGTACTCTAGTGCACTTTAGGATGTGGCTCCAGGTACAGTTCAGCTGGACTTGGGCACAGTATCGATTGAGATCCTAGCCTTGAAACGCTTCCTCAGTTTTAAGGTTAAGCACACGAGAAATATGGGCAATTGTGCAAGATAACTGCTCCCAATGTGAGCGCACGGGGGCTTGATTCAAGGTTGTCAGTTCTGTTGGGATGTGCACATCCATCTTAATAATTAAAAGACAATATAAACCCTACTTTTGTGTAGAATCAACACAAATGCAAGGTTGCTTGTAATCGGATATTGTGCGTTTCCGTGTTATCTGTATTTTTAGGTCCTTTAATCAGACAAACTTGCAATCCTGTAACCGAAAATCAAATTTTCAGTGTGATGAGTGATGATGCCAAATTAAAAGAGAACTTTTATGTACAGTCAGTAATCTTACTGAAGTTAGAAGACTGAAAACAAACGTGAGCTCACATGTGTTAGTCAACCGAAGCGATGATGTTGGGAGTATTTCAAGGAATTAACTATACTGATGATCGTCCACAGCTTTGGTGCCAGTTGCGTTAGTTTTTCACAAGCAGCAATAATCAGGAAATCATACAGAGCTCAGGTTTCAGTTTTTTTTATAAATATGGAGCCTCAGAACTTCATTTTTTCCTTTTTCCTGTTCCTTCCAAAAGGAGGCAAAGAAACAAGGACAGCCGCCGTGCACCAAATGTTCTGTGACCTTAATTGTTCTGGACTCCAGGCTTGTGCTTTTATCTTTGTCGAATGCGTGTTAGCTGAGATCCAAATACAACCGGGAGCACAGATGACGTGTATGAGATAAATTTACACGCACAAGTATTTATTTTCTTGTGTGTGGGATGCTTTACTTACAGAATTGTCCTGATATTTGTAAGCTTTTCGTAAACAAAACTTAAGTTAGAGTACATTAAACCTGACTTGTAACCCCGATGTCATCACTCATCATAGATCTAAATGGAAGGGGAGTTTTGGATGCTTTGAAGTGCTTCTTAACTCGAGGTTGTCACTGCTTGTCACAGGAATAGACGTGGATACGGCCCGAAAGGAAGAGGAGAGGATCATGCTCCGGGATGCCATGGCGGTGCTGGCAGGAGACGGCACACTCACACCTCACCCAAACACCAAGGCAACGGCTCTACACGTCGCCGCTGCCAAAGGCTACATTGAAGTCCTGAAGTGAGCATAAGTGCACACATAAGAGCAGCTTGTTGACTTTTGTTTAATTTTGTTACCATGCCAAGTCAAACGGCTTTTATTCTTAGCCTTGTGCTCTCCCCCACCTTCACTCCTCCCAACTCCCTCACCTCGCTCAGGGTACTGTTACAGTGCAGGGTGGATGTGGACTGCAGCGACACTGACGGGTGGACGCCTCTGCACGCAGCAGCTCACTGGGGGCAGGAGGAGGTGTGCAGCCTGCTGGTTGACAACATGTGCGATATGGGTGCCGTCAACAATGTGGTGAGGGCACGGCGGACAAGCTTTCCCTCTGCAGTTCAGTCTGTGATTGGAGCTTTAGCATGTGCCATCACTGATCACTGTGGCTGTCCTTGTAGGGACAAACACCTTTAGATGTTGCAGACGAGAACCTCGTGGACGTTCTGGAGGAGCTGCAGAAGAAGCAGAACGCTGTGAGTCTGTCTTCACACACACACAAGGCACTGTGACTATCTCACTTGCTCGGACAGACCTGTCATGATTGATGGCGTTCCAGCGGCGAGTGCTCTCTGTGTTTATGTCTGTTTATATTCCTCTTCAGTTACGTAGCGAGAAAGAGAAACAGACTCCTGTTATTGAGCCCATTTCGCATATCCCCATGGTACCAGTCCGCCCACGCAGGTCAGTGCCAGTGTGTTGGTGCGTCCGTATGTTTGTGTATATCTGTGTGTGTGTGAGTGTGTACACGCTATGCTGTTCCTCAGCCCAATCCCAGTAATCCTTGATCCAGCTGTTGTCTGCATGCAGGTGTGACAGTCCCAGTGTTCCCATCCCTTCAGCTGTGTTACTTCTACCCACCAACCTGGGTAGATGTAGCAGTCTGTCTCTCAGTTTCATACTGAATATTAATGCTTTCTTTTTCAGTCTGCATCTGATCACCAGTGTTGGGAAGGTTACTTTTAAAATGTATTCCACTACAGATTACAGAATACATGCCCCAAAATGTATTCTGTAACATATTCCGTTACGTTACTCAATGACAGTAACGTATTCTGAATACTTTGGATTACTTAATATATTATCATGCTTTTTACAACTACGTGAATGTACTATTGCTGTGATTTATGACTGTTACTGAAGGTCCGCGGCTCCGAACCGTATTAAAGGGACCTCTGACTAATACGTCGGGTTCCGTGTCGGGCTCGTAGCCGAAAAATAGCTTTACTTCGTTGTCTGGGTCAACTTTGCTAGCGAGAAACAGAGAGAGGCGTTGAAAGGCTGCTCCAACGGAACTTATTGTTTTGGAGGAAAACACGAACACAGCGTCTTAATAGCTTACTTACAACTGGGCTCGTCAGGCACTCTTCTTGGCTGCAGTGGTTATTATTATATTTACATGCTTCCAGCTCCCGTTTCTGCTCGATGATAACTCGTAGTTTTCCGCTCGCCGCTCCTCGCGCTCACAGACACATAACGGGTATGGCAGTCCATTCTCCCAGCAGCACGGACTACACTGCTACACTGCCCATGAGGCTACATTCTTTAGAGCATGTAGCATTCTGCTTAGCACAACAACAACAAAAAGCCGCTCTCTCACCCAGGAAACACGCAGAGAAAGAGCGTCACCCTGTAACCATGGCAACCGTAACGCTGCCACCTGGAACAACAGAACAGCTGTCAAACAAAACCCAAACAGTCCTGACCCGCGACAATATGAAACAGGAAAGTACCGCCGTGTAATCCATTTATTTCAACAAAGTAACTGTATTCTGAATACCACCTTTTTAAACGGTAACTGTAACGGAATACAGTTACTCATATTTTGTATTTTAAATACGTAACGGCGGTACATGTATTCCGTTACTCCCCAACACTGCTGATCACATTGTAAATGCTAAATCCAGCCTGTTGCAAATGGCAGCTTACAACCAGTGTTGGGTGTAATGTGTCACTAAGTAACGCGTTACTGTAATTAAATTACTTTTCCACTGAAAAAGTAGAGTAACTAATTACTGTTCATTTTTAGGTATTTTAATTACAGTTACTTACAATTTACTTGCATTACATTGTAAAATAATTAAACTGGCTGAATATCATTATTTAATTTCAATAATTTGTCTTCTAAACGTAGAAGTAAACATCGTTGCAGTGCAGGTGCACATCATTTCGCGCCAGTTTGCTGCATAGTCGTATTCTAAAGCAGCGGTCCCCAACAATTTTTGCGCCACGGACCGGTTTATGCCCGACAATATTTTCATGGACCGGCCTTTAAGGTGTCGCGGATAAATACAACAAAATAAAACTAGTACCGGTACCGAAAAAAAGAAAATTTATTCATAACACACCTGAAAAGACCCAGGAAAACCGAGTAAACGATAAAAACGATAACAAAATAATGCTGAAAACAGATATAAAAACCCTGAAAACTATACATTTCACATCTGAGCCTCAACTCTCGTGGCCCGGTACCAAACGACTCACGGACCGGTACCGGTCCGAGGCCCAGGGGTTGGGGACCGCTGTTCTAAAGCGGAAGATGTCGGACTCGGCTGAAGCGAGTGGCTGTTTTATGAAATGGACATATTCCCGTCTCTTCACCTTTCTGAAATAAGCAGACAAGAATATTACAGTAATATGTAAGCTATGTCCTGGGGAGAAAAAACTATCGGCTGCTGTTAATAGCACGAGTAATCTACTGAAGCGCCTGACACGAGAGCATAGACAAACACTTCCGAGTGATCCTTGTTCATCATCCATGGATAACACCGCGGCAACTCCTGCTAAGCAGGCAAAACTTGATTTTACTTCAGCAGCACAGAAAGCGTCTGAAGGTGAGCTTAAAAAATGATTGCAGGCTACATTGTGGAAGAGATGCTACCGCTGCGTACTGTAGAGTCTCCGTCTTTAAAAAATGTATTTATTATTTAAAGAGTTTAATTTCTATTGTTTGTCCACTCAAGGTTTATAGGGATTTTAAGAAGTATTTAGTTAAATTACTTATTTAGTAATTACTTACTTTAGTAGTTACTTTTCAGACACAGTAATTAGATAAGTATTTTAAATACAATATTGACTAAGTAATTAGTAATTAATTACTTTTTAAAAGTAACTTACCCAACACTGCTTACAACAAATAATTAAGTCCCCCTAGCAAGACTATATTTGCCATCAAACACTAGAAGGAAAAAAATATATTAACAGTAAAATAAAATGGTGGGTGATACAAGTAAATTCCAACATCGCAGTATATGCAGCGTAAAAACTACAGTGAAGGTTGGTGTGCTCGCTCACAGAACATCCGATGTGATGTGCTCATGTAAACAGGGGATCAAGAAAACAGTGTTAAAGATGTATTTCATACATTTAAAGATGGTTGAGATGGTTAGGTAGATGGATTCTTTTTTTCTGTACATGAAAGATTCCAAGAACAAAAACAAACAAAATTACAGATGAAAAAAAAAAAATGCCAGTGACTTAAAACATGTAAGTGACTTAAAGACATTCAAATAATGCTGTCATATTCCTTCACGTTAGATATTAAAGACTAAACAGTCTTAAATTTGTAGGATCCTCTTTGCTCTTAGTACGAAGGGCCTTCCAGGCCAAAAGGGTGGAATGGAATAGTGGAGCAGTAGATGCACAGGATATGATGTAATGTCAGAAAAAGGTTTTCAAATTTGTGACTTCTCATGCAGCAGTGCAAGCGTTTGCAAGCAGCTGATTAAAAGCTGCACAAAAAAAAGAAAAAATATATAAATTTTTTATAACATTTTTTTTAACATTAATTTAACCAGGAAACTCTAAAGGTAAACAATGTGTCTTTGGAGAGTGTCCCAAGGTGTCCTGTTGTTATCCCAGCATGTTTCTTTGTGTGCTAACAATATGCAGTAGACAGTAGAAATAAAGGACTTTTTCAAAACTTTGCAAAAACCGGTAGAAGTTCGTCAAGCGGGGTAAAAGAAACAGAAACTGACTAAAGCATAAATATTTCTCTGTAATGTTGAATTGAAAAGTCATGTAGAACTAAGCAAGGATGTTTTAAGTTTTCAGGTAGTATAAAATGATTGCCCTCTAAGTGTTGTTGACGATATAAACGCATACTTTGTTTCTCCATGAAAAGATGTCTTATTTTATCTTTGAATGCCATTTTTCACTGTTTCTCCTTCTCGAGTAAAAACAAGTATAATTCAAACACTTTTCAGAGGATGGGTGCTTTGCTGTTGATGTCTTGGTTAATAGGGCCAAATGTGCACGTAAATCATATTATTTACCATTAATATGTAGTGTGGCATTGAGAGACAGCATTTGTTTTTTTGTTTTCTTTCACTTCTGTGGCTGCTCCTTAATCTGTGTGAATGATTTCAACGTTTCACTTTAAGGAAACGGCTCGAATTGGTGCAAAGCAATTGGCCACAATTACAAACGAAGCAGAAACGGCGGCACAGAAAATGACCCACTGTTTCACCTACTGAGGTCTTGATTGATGCATGCTCGCTCTAATTGGCTGCACATGGAATGATTACCCTCACTGATCAGCTCCCTGCATGCCACCTGTTGTTCCACCCCCCCCCCCCCCCCCCCCCCACCTTGGCCCCGCCCCTGCAGGACTTCTATCTCTCGTATGAGCAGCAAGGAGAAGATCTGCCTCCACGAGCGGGAGAAGCACCCTCCGCCTCCTGCCCTGCAGAGCAGTCCGGCAGAGGACGAGGAGGAGGAAGGCCAGGCGGGACAGAACCAGTCTCAGGGCCAGGCGAAAGCCTCGAGCAGCTCCAGCTCAGAGGAGGAGAGCGAGTCTGAGAGCGATGCAGAGTCCGGTGAGAGAAGCTGTTTCTGCTTTGAAGTACCTGCTGGCTGTTTTTATAGTTCAGAGTTATTGTTATTGATTAATCCTAATGACCTTTGCGCTCATACAAAGAAGGCGAAAGAGCATTTTTAATAATCTTTGCACTCTTGCAGAGAAAGCGAAAAAGCGAGAAATCATAAACAACTTGAACAACAAGCGCAACACCACCAATCTGCTTCCTACCTCCATGTCAACAAGCACCACTGCGAGCCAAGTGAAAAGGGTAAACGGGAAAAAGACTTGGAGAACATGAGATGCATGTACGGCTGTGTGACAGCAAGGCAGGATAATAAAAATGTTGACTGTGTGTGTGTGTGTAGCAGGAATTAAGCAAGCCTCCAGTCACTGAAGCCCCGGGGTCATGGAGAACATCTCTGAGGAAGGCAGACAGCTCTGTGACTCTGGGCTCAGCTGGGCTATCTGACCCCAGCCAGGACACCAGCAGACCTCCAGAGTCCGGCCTCGGGATGAGCCGCTCTGCCTCCAGCCCCCGCCTCAGCTCTGAGGCTGACACCAAGGTACGCAGGAGCTCGCGTGATTCATAGGTTTATACACTCATGAAACCACAGTCGTACTTCTATAAATCTAGCTTGACAGGCCAAATAAAGGCTTCTTTACTGCCTCCATTCACTGAGTCACATAAATAAATGACAAACTGATCTCTTCCCCCTCGCGCTCAGGAGCCAAGGCTTGCTCGAGTGCCGCCCAATCCAACACGGAGACTCTTCAGTATTCCAGATAACACTGCTGACAACTCCAACAGGTGGGCCTCAACTCTCATACACGTCCGCGTTTGTGAAGCCAGAATCTGAATCCCTGCATATGTCCCCTTGTCACCCTCTGTGTGTGTGTGTGTGTGTGTGTGTGTGTGTGTGTGTGTGTGTGTGTGTGTGTGTGTGTGTGTCTCTCTCAGTTGGCTAAGCCGTAGCTCCTCTTACACCCGACGCTTCAATAGTCAGTCAGGAAATGATCTCACTAGCTCCACCCCGTCTTTGCTTCACAGGTCAGTCATGCTGCTCACTGCCCGTCTAACTCTGCTGTTTGTGTGTAATTGTCACAGCTTATTGCTGTCCCCTAACGGCAAATGCTAATTTGTGCGCGGCTGTGAAAGGTGCCTTTGAGTTTCCAATGGGTTCTGTCTTGTTTCCAGCTCATCTTATGGAAAGAGACTGGATGACCCCACTGTGACCTCAGCTAGCACAGGAACGAGCTCTGCTGGACTCGGCCGCCTTAATAGTGTCTTGGCTCAGAGGTATTTTTCATTTTACACTGCATGTACGATTTTTTTTTATTTTTTTTCCTCTGGACCAATATGAGTCACCTTTCATCTTTCTTTCTACGAAAAGACTTCCTCAGGAACAGACGGAAAAGAAGGATCAACCAGCCATTACCACCTCCAACTCTCAGAGCACGACCGCAGGCGAACAGGAAGCCAAGCAGAGGCGCAAGTGAGTGATAAGCGTGTCTTTGAGGATGTCGAAGGGTGCCACTTTGTTGCTAAACTTGCGTTTCGGCTAATGTAGGTCCTACCTGACACCAGTGCGGGATGAGGAGGCAGAGGCACAGAGGAAAGCTCGCTCCCGACATGCACGGCAATCCCGCCGCTCCACTCAGGTGGGGATACTTGCTCAGATGTTCGCCCTACTGATAGAGGCTGTGTCAGTTTGGCGCTTGACTGTGTTTTCTTTCACCTCAAGGGGGTAACGCTAACAGATCTGCAGGAGGCAGAGAAGACCATACAGACCATGAAGACGGACAACAAAGGGAGAGAAAAGGAAGAGGAGAAGGAGAAAGAAGCAAAGCAGAAGAAGGGCGAGGAAGGGGTGAGAGCCGGCACTTTAGAGGCCTGTTGACTGCTGTCCTTATGTAATACCATGTGACGTCACAAAGCAGGGGATGCTGTGTTTACAGGAATTGAGCTGGAGGTCTCGTATTGCCAGCCTGCAGAAGTCAGACCTGCTGGGCCTCACACAACCTGCTGGCACACCTAGACCTCAGACCTCTGACAGAAGAGGTAGGCTGCCGCCCTTGTTGCTTGTTTGGGTTTTTGTTTTCACATTTCCTTCGCTCATCAGCGTGTGGTTTTTGCTCGCAAACATTAGTTTGGTCTTAAAAGGCTGCTGTCTGGCTTTGTTCCAGATGTGGAGGCCAACACAGGGGAGAGCGAGACAGAGCGATGGGCCAGGGAGCGCAATGAGAGGAGGCAAATTCGAGCCAGGAGGAAGGCACAGAGGACCGGGGAGGTAAATTCTGCTTATTAATCTGAAAAATGAAATGCAGGATGGATATGCTCATAAGAAGAGACAAATTTGGCGAGAGAAAATAGAAAACGAAGATGTGCACGATGAGGAGGAATAAGGGGAAAACTTGACTTTAGGGTTTTATGAAGAAGGAGCACAACGCGTCACACTGAAGGGAAAAACAGTCAGGCACTCTAATATTCACTAGAGAGCTAAAACTCTTAAAGTGCCTTTAGCTGGCCAAAAACCTTTTAGTTTTCAAGTGAAAAGATTTTTTTTGGCGCTCTGTTTATTTTTCTGGTAAGAATCTAATGTTAGCTTTGCATTAGTAAGTTATTGCATTTGGCTAAACAAGTTACAAACATGGTAACGTTTCTCCTGGCTTTGTGAATTATTCACATTCAAGTCTAATAAAAACTGCAGACTATCAAATTGATTTAGCTTAACTGTTTACTCCTTGAAAGCCTACTAGAGATAACTCTCGAAGCTCTTCTCTGAACCGAGCAGGTCGTCATACTTCAGCTTATGTAACAAAATGACTGGGTTTGCATCAAAAGCCATTAAGGATACAGGGAGGTCGTCTTTGTAGGAAAAGAGTTAACTCACAGAAATGTAGTAGACACAAATTTATATCTGATTATTGGACTGCTCAGTGACAAAATGCTTGCATCGCAGCTAAACATACAGTACTGTGCATAAGTCTTGAGCCACCCCTAACTCTTTTGGGTTTCACTTCCAATGAGCCATCCAATAGTCCTCCAGACTTTCTGAAAGTCTTCCAAAGTTTTGCTTTGGACATTGGCTTATTTTTCACTCATTCAAGTCCAGTCCAGTCCTTGTATCTGACCATGTTGAAAGGAATGTTATTGTTTGTTGATTTCCAAAGAGCTACTGGTTCAAACCTTGGCATAGGTCAGTACTGTGTGAAGTGTGTTCTTTTAAAAAAAAAAAAAAAAAAATAGCAGAAATTGGACAGTAAATTGATGCCATTTATTTACCATTTTCCTACCAACATATAAAGAAATCGGGGGTGGCTTAAGACTTTTGCACAGTACTGTAATATTTCTGCTCATGCGTCTCATCTTAACCACCTTTAACTCCCGTCCGTCTCTGTTTTTTGGTTCGGGAGCTTACATAAGTGTTGGTTCTGTACTCCAGTAGTGTGTCCCACCACACGGCAGCCTTTAGGCATTTCCCAGTGTTTTGCAAAAAATGGAGACGGAGTGCAACACAAAGTTAGTAGATTGTTGTGGGCCAATGTCTGTAAGAACCTATTGTTCTGTCTGTGTCGTCTGCAGGGTGAAGACAATGATCCCAGTGGAGAGGAAGAGTTTTCCACCAGTGGGCTCAATTCACAGGTCTGCGTGAACTCTTGTTTGTGATCTCATTAGACTGTAACTTAAGAAAAGAGCTGTAAGGTATTTGCTTTCCCCCCCTCTTGTTTACAGACAGACCAACGTTTGAGTTCCAGGTATGAATCCCACTTTTGATTGATCTGAATTTTCTCCATTCACAGTGTGGATGACCTTTTTGTTTTCATATAACCAGGTCGGACTCATCCTATAGCGACCGTACACGGGGAGGAGGATCTGAGACGAAGGACTTTAAGAAGGTGAACTGACAGCAAATGTATCGCTGTTGAGATCATGCGATAGATTTGCCTTATTTGTCCTAACTCTTCATTGCTTGTGTGTGTGTGTGTGTGTGTGTGTGTGTGTGTGTGTGTGTGTGTGTGTGTGTGTGTGTGTGTGTGTGTGTGTGTGTGTGTGTGTGTGGTGTTTGTCAGTTGTTTGAGGAGGTTTCCAGACAAAACAGCCAGCTCCAGTCACAGCTCCAGGACACTCAGAGGAGTGTCACTCAGACCAGGTTGGATCTGGAAAAGGCCACGCAGGTGAGAACAAATACGCACAAAAAGTCAAACAGAAACTGTTCTTGTCGTCTTTCACCACGCAGAGTCAAAGCAAGAAACTCATAGTGGTGGAACTAGTAGGGCAGGTTCTTTGTTACTGCTTATGATTTTTTTTCAACCTCATTTCAAATACTATTGCTAAATATAGAAACCCATATAATGTTCCCTTTGTTTTAAGCATTCGACTGCATTTGAATCCTGGTTTCATACCTTCTGCATTTTTTTTTTTTTTTTTTTTTTTGTATTCTCCAATGGGAGTGTATTGTACAGTCAGTGATCCGTAAGCAACCCTTCAAATGCTCTACCCAGATGAGGGAAAAGTGAGACCGCTACTAGATTAAAAAGGTTCTTAGAATTTGGATTTTTTAATTTTTATTTATTTAGTAATTTTTTTTACATTTTTTTCCCCCTAATTAAAATTGATCTATATAGCACCAATTGACAACTATGGTTTTTGTTTTGTAAATTTAAAGTCCTTAAAATATTAGACAGAGAGCCCCCATTGATGAGCCCTTGTGATTAGGGTCTTGGCAACAGTGGGATGGAAGAACTTCCTTTTAACAGCAAGACAAGTCCAGCAGAATCAGTCTACCGTGACTGGTCGATGAAAGGAGAGCATAGAGGGGGAAAAACAGTGCAAAGCACAAACTACAGGAGAGAGAAGACAAATGTTAATGGCAGTAGTGATGTGTAGTCCAGCAGCCTGAACCTACGAGAGAGTTCTGTTCATGTTCACCTAATCCTGTCGCAACTTTAAGTTTTCTGAAAAAAAGTAATCTGTCTCCTGAACCTAAACTGGGAGCTGGTTCGACAGGTGCGGTGCCTGAATGCTGAAGGCTCTGCCTCTTATTCTACTTTTGAAAACTCTAGTAAATCACTTGTAAGCCTGCACTGTGACAGTTAAATGCTCTGTACGGGGCCGGATCCTCAGGACGTGTAAGGAAGCAGAATTCAAATACAATTCTGGATTGCTACCACTAGCAGTGAGCTCCCAGTTTCACATGCAGGCTTATTGTGTCCATGGTTCCAGGGTGTACCTTTTTGATGTCTTTTTGCATACAGGCCTGCATGTGATCATGTAAAAATACCATTGCGGGTTATGTAAACGTGGTTTATTGTATTCAACAGAGACAGGAGCGTCTGACCGACTGTTCAGCCCTGCTGGAGCAGGAGAGGAAGGTAATGCATCCCTTGCTGATGATGTTACTTGCTGTGTTTTCGCTTCATCTGCCACACTACAGCCACTCTTGCTGTCTGTTGACGCTTTCTATTCTCTACTCACTCAAACCACTTCCTCACTTGTTTTCGCTCAACTTTTGTGCTCCTTCTACGTCACTCTCTCTTTTTCTCTCTCTACCTGCTCCCCACCCTCCCACGTCGTATTTTCCCCGGCGCCAGGATCGAAGGATGTTGGAGCGGCGAATGGCGGAGCTGGAGGAGGAGCTAAAGGTGAGAAGATGTTGAGAACGACTCTTATCATGCCCACGGGCACTTTTGCATGCTTCTGCTCGATTAGCTTGGCTTCCGCTTGTGCTGTCCAGCAGTGTGGTGAGAGCACAAGGTAGAGAGCTGTTTTGCACCGTGTCCAGGTGGTGTGACGAGGGTGGTGTCTGTTGGAGCCAATTTCTTCATTTAGTTGCTTAGCAACTTGAGGCATCTTATGTCTCTGCGGTCTCCATTGTGCCTCTGAACAGAATGAGTTATTTTGTTGCCTTCTCGAAAGATAATAAACTTCTGTGTAACAGCAGACAAATGATTAAGCATGGCTTTTAACAGAATAGTTCTATTTATAAATCAATAACTAAAAATGCTAAAAGCTAAATGGTTCAGTAAGGTAAAAAAAAAGCAAAGCTCATCGTGTCACCCACTCTAAAACATCAAATTAACAAGATGATATTTAGTTTTGTAACCTGACTGAGGCAGGCTCGCTGCTTCCCTGTATATCCAGTGTTTAGTTATGTGCAATATATAAAAAAGTACTGGGCCACCTACACATTACCTACATAGCTGCTGGGCCATGAAAGCACACAGTTTTTTGTGCTGATGTTAATGCCAGCGGAGGTTTGGAGCTCTGCAGTTATTTAGTCTGCAGACGGGTTTATGACTCGGCAACTTTGTGGCTAAAACTTCCACTTTCTAGTAATTCCACTTACAGGTTACTGTGGAATATTTAGAAAAGGAAGAAGGGGCACAAGTGACTGTTGCAACAGTTACATCTTATTACAGTATCACACTCAAATTCAATGAGCTCTTTAGATCCAGGTTTGAATCTATTGTCTTTTTTCTTTTTTTTTTTTCGTTCTCTGCTATCAAGTTGGTTTATTAGTTCCACTTCTGATATTCAAAGCCTCAGTGAACTGTAGAAGGAGCAACATGTAACATGTAAATGCTTAGTTTATCCACACCTGGTATATATATCACACATCTGATGGCTTGGAGGTTAAGGCAGCAATTTATAATCAACCCTTTGGTTTAAAAGGAGTTGCTGACTTATTAATAACCAACCTATCAACAGGATGTCAATTCTCTGTACTGTTAATGTAAAAGTAGAAATACTAAATGCCACTGTTATCTATATCAGCCTTTTTGTTCCCTGTAGTTAATCAGACAAACAAAGCACACATAACTACACTGATAGCTGTTACTTTACTTTAGGAAGTGCTGTTTACTGGTTCTTTATATTGAGCTTGCTGATTTACAAGTTAATGGCAAAGTCATTAATGATGTGGTTTAGTTTCATGTGCTGATTTTGCTACAGTGGGTCACAGTGCCTGCTGGAAAAAACTGCAAAAGCTATAGTCGAATAAATTTAGGCTCCTCTCCTCTTCAAGGTGTTGTGTACGGCCAAACAGCTCCCAGGGCCTTTGTTTTTGTTGTTTGCTTTTTATGTTTTTCAAAATCACTTCTTGGATATCTCATTTCAACCACGTTTTCATCTGTGATGGAAAGCCTTGACAAAATGGCAATCCTACAACTTTAAATTCATTTTATGGGAAGAGGATGACGCTGCAGAAAGCAAAAATCTGGCAAGTTGGGCTGGTTGTTGGGCAGAGGCCAAAATAAATAAGCCTTCAATGCGCTGTGAGGCAGCACACGAGGGCAGAGGTCCTCTCTCCAACACCTCAGGATGTTACAGCGGAACTTTATGCTGACAACCCGACCATGGGGGACAAATTCACTGCTCAGCCCATGAATGTCAAAAAATAAACCACTAGCTTTCTTCTATTTGTGCTCCTGACCTCAGGCATTGCCTTTGGGCTTAGACACTGTGGACTTCAGAGCCAGAGACCCAGTTCTGATCCCTCGACGTGAAAGTGAGGTCAGCTTGACTTCCAGAGAGGGAGCGAGAGAGAGATGTAAAAATAGCAGGACGGTGAGATGGAGATGACCTTGTAGGGGAGATTGGACAAATTTATATTGTGCATAGTTTTTGGCTCTACAGTGCAGATTAACACATTCGCCTAATGCGAATCTGCGGTTCAAGACTGGGAGGAGATGGAAAACCCTGGGAAGGTTGTGCCAGGAAGGAAGGGCATCCGACGTCAAATCTGTGCAGTTCCATCTGCCGCTGCGACTCCTGGGAAAGAAGCTTTATGGGTTTTGCTTCAGAGTCACAAACCTGTTGACTGCATTAATCTCTTAACATCCAACAGCTCGTTGATCCAGTAATGTGACCACGACAAATGTAAAATAAAATCTGCATTTATATTGTGTAAAGAATTTGTTTTAAAGTGAGTTTAATCTTTACCACCAGGTTTTGGTTGACCTGAAGGCAGACAACCAGCGCCTTAAAGATGAAAATGGAGCACTCATCCGTGTCATCAGCAAACTCTCCAAATAGATGCAGGGAGAGAGAGTGACATGAAGAGCAGGGATCCCCCCACCTCCCTCTACCCACCTATCCATCCATCACTCCCTGCCATACATTCCTCCCAGTGCCAAAGAGAGCGAGAGAGAGAGAAGGGGAGAGAAGCAGCAGAAAGTCCTTCGTACATGAGCACTACAGCATGACTTGGATTGTGGTGCTTCTATGCGAACAGCTGGAGTGTCTTTTGTGTGCCTTAATGCCGGATAGTCACAGCAAAGACCCTGTGGCTGCGGCCAGAGGCTTCCACAGTAGCATCATGAGACCCGACAACAGCCAGAACACTCTGTGTCTGGTGCAACACGCAAAACTGTGCGTCACGGTGAGCGCCAACGCACTCCTGTGCACTCCTATCCGTACTTCCTCGATGCACACAAGACAGTCTGGGCCTTAAAGTTCCCAGTTAGTATTTATTTTTGTGAACACATCTCACAACACACATTCACAATTTATTTTTATTTCATCCCCCCCAATCCCCTCATCCTACTCACAGTCCAAATGTAATGTGTTGTCAGGCAAGAAAGATTTCGGTGCATCCTACTTTTTTTTTTTTTTTTTCTTTCTTTTTTCTTGTTTAAACATTCAGCGTCATCCTGACAACGGGAGTCATCCGTGAAGGTCTGTTGGGTTGTTGTCTTTCCATGTGCAAGTGTTTGAAGCCACCTACCTCTCCACCTATGCACTTCCCCACATCATTTTTATATTTTTGTGACCACAGATACACTCCATGCTCTTAAAAACAAAAAAAAGAAAAGCACACACACAAAAACTGACCGGTCGGTCGACCGCAGCACTTTATTCTCTGCAAAGCGATAAAGATCTGCGAGGCTTTGCCCGTCCTCCAGACAGAAAACGTTTCAGTTTACCACATCACGACTGCTTGCCTTTTAAGCAAGTAGAGTTAGAAATTACCAATGGGTGAATATCAGAGGTCATTGCACATCCTATTATGCTATGAGTGGTTTTTGGTTGTCATTGGATTAAATATTTTCATAATTTTTCGGCATCAATTCCTCTGACAAAGGAGCATGGTTATGTACAGTCTGTGTATAAATGTTAGCCTTGAACAATACCCCTTTGAAGTAAAATTCCATGTAGCCTTGCTTCACATGTTGGTTTTCTAATATATTAAATGGATGTCTGCACCCTAATAAAAGTGTGTTTGTAGCAAATGCTTGGTTATTATCCACCTCTGTTCAAGCAGACTGTCTTATCAGTGTACACAACACTCAGTTCCCAGATGGATTCCTGCCTCTTTTGTAACTCTAGTCATTGAGTGGCTCACTTTTATGTTTTGCGGTCACCTGTTTGTTTGCGTTTAGCTCTGTTTTCCCACACTATACTGTATCATCCATGTGCACGGTGTCTGTTAGTCTGTCTGCTGGTAGCCAGATGTCCTCTGTCACTGGGGGGAAAAAGAGAGAAACTGAACAGCTGTAACACACCAAGAGGCCTAAAAGAGGAAACAGTCCAACACAGATGTATTTAAAGTATGTTTGTGCTGCTGCATTAATCTGCTTCTGCTCCCAGGTGGACAATACATCAAGAGCTACTTGACATGATAGAAGCTGGTGTCATTACATATGCTGGAGTGCTCAGACATATGGGTGAAGCTGTGCGAGTCCCAGTGTTTCTTTCCCACTTGCAGTAAAGTGTAGTTAACACGAGCCATCCATCTGTTTGTCTCATCTGAGAGTAGAAAGATGGACCACTGTCCTGCAGGCTAGAACCTCTGACAACAAGCTGAGCTCCTAATAAGGAAGGGCAGGCTGGCTGAGGCGCTCTCTCTAAATATCCCTCAGGTCTGAGAAAGAGAGAGGAAGGGAACTGGGGAGGAAGAGGGAAGCGGATGGATTGCAGCCTTATATGGACAAAGCACTGCTTTTCCCAGGGTTTGTGGCTCTGACCCCCGGCATGATGCCAGATGCTGCACGGGCAGCTCCCTGGCGCCACCGAGAGGTGCGAGTAATGCAATGCTGCATGTCAGCTGACGGTCAAGAATTGATTTGATTTTTATTTCTATAGTTTGTTTTCTGGACTCGGCAATAAAAAATAAATCTGAGACAATGCTTTTGTAATCGGGGAAGTGAAGCCAAGATCAACATCAAATAAAACAGGCAACAGACCAAAATTTTCAGGTTGATTATTTGGTCATTTTCTCTCAGTAATTGGTTAACTGGATATTTTGGCAGCATACACTTTAAGACCCAAACCGAATTGGCAACAGCTTTATGGTGGCTTCGGTATTCCAAATCTTACTTTGGATTCACTTTTAGTGTGCAAGCGTGACTGACCTGACCCTAACAGACTGACCTGTATACAGAGAATATGTTTCTAACTAAAGATTTTCTCCTGTAAATCAATGAATCCATTGAGTCATCAATTATAAGCACATAAATTTGGGGCTCGCAAAACACACACTCTCCAAACCGAATCAGTAGATGTGGCGACACCCTGACTATCAGTCCCAAGATAGTTGAGCTTGTTGAAACACAGCAGACCTCTGGCACATCTTCATCTTTTCCAAGGTGCACACAGAGAATAAATCTGCAGAGGTTAAACACTTGTGGCGCAGAGAATAACTTATGGCTCATAAACCTGATGCAGATAAGAAGTTAAAGCTGTTCCTGTGGAACGTGAATGACGCACCAGCACAGTCTCAAGAGTGTGGAGCAGAAATCTTGAGATGGGCCGTTACATGAGGATACCTGGACAGAACTGAGGGCATCAATCCCGCAACTGCCAGGAGGAATGGGAAGAGCAGATTCGGAGACTTTTAGATTAGAAACACTCCTTCAGTGGGACCTGTGCAGCACCATGCAGATCAATCAGCATTCACCAAAGAACATCAGAGCCGACAGCTCCAGCATCATCTCCTCTGTTTGTTAAATGACTGCTGATGTCAAAAATCTGAAGTTGTGTGACTTGCCAAATCAAAACACATCGTTTACCTCTTTATCTGAATCAGTCACGGCAGCAGGGAGGGGCAAATTCACAGGTCTGGACACTGGGCTGACACTGTAGAGTTCTTTCTATGATTTATCTAAGTTGAGCTTTATGATAAAAACGGATGCAGTGACATTTCAACAAATAGGCTTGCCATTAAATAACTGGCACATAATTTGTTTCATGGACATCTATGGCTTTATTTCTTTTTGTATGTAGATTGGATGGGTTGCTACCGACATCTGGTAAGAATTTCATGTCCATAGCACCTTTTGAAATATACTTACTTAGAAAAAAAAAAGGTGTTTAATGCGTGTTTGTGCTTGAGTAGGGCGTTTTATTAGAATGATGTTAGACCCCAAGAAACTAATGTTATATTTCTGCTCATTTATTCCACAAACTGAAACTAAAGTTTTTTTTATACGTTAGTGAATAAAAGCAAAGTAACAGTAGGATGTGACTCAAGCTGCCCACTTGCTCTGATGTCCTGATGTCCTCACACGATACAAAGGAAACAGGGACACTCATAAAAGTGTTGTCCTAGAGCCAGCGATCAAAAACTCCACAGGATACCTCGTATTTAGCCTTACACTCTATTTGAGGGGTTCAATGTATGTGGCTGGTACTGACAGAGGACTGGCGCTTTTCTAGTCTTACTGCCCAAACAAAGGACTTCAGACTACAAGCTACTTTAAGCACGCATTCATAGAGCCCTACGTTTTATCTACCTTATCTATTTTTCCCACAGCCCACGGGAGGTCAGGTGCAGCACTGGAAAGCTTAAAAATACAATAATGGAAAATACGATGGTGATCTTCATCTCTGGAGCTTTTATTAATTAGTTAATTATAACATAAATATAACTGAAAATTTCGTGTTTAGAAAATCCGAACGAGGACAATGCATCTAAGTCTGACTGCTAAAGCAAAGAGAAAACTTTTAGTGTGACTGTGGAGCCGATGGGAAAATGAGGAGCTTTAATTTGGAGAAAGTGACGTGATGCCTCTGGGGAACAGACCGACAATAAACAGTGTTACTGTGTGGCCTGAAGAGTGTGCTGCTGATTTAATTGGATATATGTACGGATAAGATAGCAGCCATTTGAGCCTGTGACATAACCGGTCTCATTAAACTATCAGCATTTAAATAAAGTTTACATTAATGTCTTGCTTTTATGCACAACATGAAAAGTGCACCTGACATCGCCAGTAACACGGAAAGGGCATGCTGTTTTTAACAGAGCATCTGGATTTAATTAACTGACTTTAAACTCCACAGTTAATCCAGCCCATGTTTTACATGAGACCTGAACTAAATCCAGATTTTCTGTGCTGCACGACACAGGTCTCCTCCTACAAATGAGTAGAGCTACTTCATCAACAACTTTCGAGTGCACTAGATATGAAATCTCGAACAAATAAAAGCACATAAAGTTTTGTTTGTTTGTTGTTTGTTTGTTTCATGAGTTGAGCCCTAAAGAACAAGCGGTTTGGGATCTCGTCCGGGTCTCGCCTGGACTTTGGTTTTCCTGCATTCTTCTTTGTTACAGAAACAGATGCTTCTTCCTTCTCACGTGAGAATAAAACATTCCCGCTTAAGTAATGAGTTTAAGGACTTACTGTACGTGTTTGTGCATGCTGCTGGCAGCAGCGACAGAGCTTTAACTTTAATGTGTTTGAAACCATGATTTTACTTGATAAGGGGACATTTTATCTTTATTTGTGTATTTTTGTTTTTGCGTTGCTAAATTTCAACCAGTGTCTTCATGACACATCTTATGGTTATATTTAGGCATGGCTTGTGACACATAAGTGTCAAAGTCTACACTCTGCAAATGGTCTTACTAACGTGAACCTGTGAAAAATAGAGGGTCCAGGTCCACAGAGGAAAAAAGCATTTGAGATCTACAGTCTTATGTTTGCATTATTAATCTTAATGGTTTTTCACTCCAAATCAAACATTTTTATCATTTAGGTGAAAACTTCCTGACTTCTTGGTTTGATTTGAGCCTTTAAAGTGAAGGTAATCTCCTCATCATGTCCTGTGATTCGGACCCTTACATCTTCACCACCGACACCCTCCCTAGTAACCTCCGCTTCCTCCCTCCGCTTGCGAATGGCCACCTGGGCTGGAGGGTGTACAATAATATCATGCACATGGGGGGCGTTTATAATGGGGAGGGCGGGCGCTGCCACAGAGCAGATGTCCCCTGCCCTCTAGCTGTTAAGGTGGAGCTAGAGGAACCTGTCCAACACACCTACAGCCTGGACACCCACAAAGGTAGACTCTCCTGTGCAGGTGTTTTCTCAATGGTGTTGTTGCCGATCTGGTCTCATACTTCTCTCTCCTGTTCTTGTGCAGGCATTTTTATTCACACTCTGAGCTCCGCTAGCGCCACTGCCACACAGTCTTTGTACTCTCACCGACACTATCCCAACCTGATGGTGATGGAGATCCTGCTGGAGCGTCAGGCGACCTCACAGGAGCCTGTCACGGTTAAGCTGGTCAGCTCATTCACACCTCAAAGCAAAGACATCAGGTTTGAGACCGGTCCTGATTACAGAGGAGGCAGGTGAGGCTAACAACATTTTTTTAGTAAAAGGAAAAACTGTTGCACAATCTAAATCCAGCCCTCTCTCAGCCACATCCAGGGACAGACAACCACAGCTGAGTACCCTGGAGGTTCTTGTCCTACTGTGCACCTCATCTGGACCCCCGTGCCCGTGACTCTGATGCTCCCTCCCGAGCACAGCGAGGCTCGCTGGGGTTTCATCCTGGTTGCAGCCAGCAGTTTAGACTTGGCTGAGGCCAGTTTTGATGAGGGCCTGAATCTGATGGCAACTGGTAGTCTGCGTCCATCTCACGAGAAGGCCTGGCAAGAGCTGTGGCTGCAGAGCAAAGTGGAGGTGACAGGGTCTGAGAGCCTCTGCAAGGCCCTGATTGGCTGCATGTTCTACCTCCTCGGTGCTTTCCCGTCCATACATGACACCTCCAGCTCTTTTGGTGGAGTCAGTCCAGGAGGGCTCTCTAATGGTGGAGAAGGCCAGGACTACTGGGGCCATGTTTTCTGGGACCAAGTGAGGCTAGATTCAGCCAATGGCCATGTGTTGTTGATTCTGTTATATGTTGTGTCACACAATGACTCTTCCTTCCTGTGGCAGGACATCTGGATGTATCCCGGGATAGCCCTTTTTTATCCGAAACTAGCCCGAGCTGTGCTGGAGTACAGGGTGGGGACCATAGATGGTGCTAAAGACAACGCCCAAAAGCAAGGCTACAAGGTATAAGACGATCGGTGGAGTGTTTTTGTTTTTTGTTTCTACTGTTTTTTTTTCTGTTCAACTCTGAAAACAGTACTGGCTACACAGATCAACACACAAACGCACTCATGATGTGGTGGTACATCAGAACACAGTAAAGTAAATAATAAAGTTACAATAATAAAAAAAAAAAAAGTTAAGTAAGTAAGTAAAGTTTATTTATATAACACCTTTCATCGACATGTGTCACAAAGTGCTTTACAAGGTAAAAACACAGTACAGTCATAAATACATCATAAAAACCCTGGTCTAGTTAAAAGCTTTTTGAAATAAAAATGTCTTTAGCTGCTTTTTGAAGGTCTCCACCAAGTCCAAACACCGTAGAAATTGGGGAAGTGCATTCCACAGTCTGGGTGCAACAGCTTGGAAAGATCGGTCCCCTCGAGTTTTAAAACGAGTGTGGGGGACCACCAAAAGGTTTTGGTTTGATAACCTCAAGTTACGAGAAGAGGTATGTGTACGAATCAAATCAGCAACATAGGGAGGGGCCTGTCCCTGTAATGCTCTAAAAGTTCAAACTAGAAGTTTAAAATGGAACCTAAATCTGATTGGTAGCCAGTGCAGCGACTGTAACACAGGGGTCATGTGAGCTCCCTTGTTTGAGGGGGTCAGTAGCCTCGCTGCAGAGTTTTGAACAACCTGTAGACGAGCTAGCCCTTTCTTGTTTAGACAAGTAAACAGGCTGTTACGGTAGTCGAGTCTTGTAGAGACAAAAGCATATATTATCATCTCGAGTTCACTTATCGACACGATAGATCTTAGTTTTGTAATCTTCCTCAAGTGAAAAAAGCAGGTTCTTACTATCTGATTTAAATGTCCCTCCAAAGAAAAAGCTTCATCAAAAATAACACCCAGGTTTCTAAGGTTATGTTTCTGTGAGGAACCTAAGTCACCCAGTCGCCGTTTAATTTCAGGTATTGCACTGTCTGGTGCAATAATCAAAAGTTTCTGTTTTGGCCGGGTTTAGCTGTAACCAATTATTGTTCAACCATTGTTTAATGTTGGTTAAACAGTCAAGTTATTCGTGTTAATATTAGTTTCCACCAACAGTGGTGATTCCATTTGGTAGATTTACACAGTTTCCACCCAACCAAACTCTCTAAATATTTGGTTATGGACTAAACAATAACATCCAACATGTTCGTTGTTCAGTTTTAGAGGCTCCCAGGCGGATTTTGTTATCAGAACAGGTCTTAAAACACATTCCTGACACAGGAATTAATATTCCTGTGCAGACATTTACAATAAAGTCCATTAAGACATTTTTTCAAATGTTGTGCTTTTTTTAATATAGGATGTGACATATTAACCTTCTGAATACTTTCACAGTTACCTGCAAGGATGTTGTATAAGCAATACTACAGGTTGGACATATAATCTGTAATATCAAAACTACTCAGAACCAGAGCAAATCTTAATACTATTAAGAGTTTCTGAGGAATTTCAGGCAAATAACTCAGTGTTAGATTGTAAAAAACAAAAACAAACAAGCAGTGGGTACAACAGTGAGGCAGAAACGACAGATTCAACTGTAAAATCAGATATACTGTGAAAGATAAACAGGACGACTCTGTTGAAACCTGGTATCCTTCCATCACTTACTTGGAAAGAGATTATGATCGTAATAGCTGTTGCGTGTCCTGGTGCATTCACAGTGCCCATATTTAGTGGAAAATCCATGTTCTCTTATAATCCTTTTTTTCTTGCAGTTTGTTTTTGTTTTGTTTAACTGTGTGACATATTCTGAGAGTAAGAGTAACAACTGGGATATAATAATGAAAATCCTAGAATAAAGATGAACTTGGCATGAGAATAAAGCTGCATTAACACCTCAGACCCTAGTGGTTGTAATATTTTCTGTACATCTGCACCATTGGTGCACAGTTAGTATCTGCTGTATGCTATTGTAGAGGCATATATTTGACTCTCTGTAGGTCCGGCTTTACTTTTTAATAATAACAATCAAACAGAGTCTGAGTCTTCTAAAGAAATATGCTGTTTTACAGGGTCTAAAGTTCCCGTGGGAGAGTGCTGTGTCAGGGAGAGAGGTGTGTCCAGAGGACATTTATGGACAACAAGAGATTCACATCAATGGAGATGTCACATTGGCTTTCCAGCACTATCTCTACCTCACCGAGGTATGCTCGTTCACATCCCCACTCACTGTCCCTCCTACCTGGCGTCGTTAATCTAGCTCTTTGCTTTAGGATCTGTCCATGTTCAGAGAGGGACTGGGCAGCGAGGTCATCTATGGTGTGGCTGATTACTGGGTTTCAAGGGTAACCTGGAAGCCCGAGGACCAGAAATATCACCTAGATGGTACTCAACCTCGTCACGCCAAATAAATTCAGTGCATCAGTTACCCGCTTTAATGAAAGGATCTGACTCACACTTTGGTTTATTTTATATTGAACGTTAACTTCATGTTGTTTCCATTCAGGTGTCATGCCACCCGATGAATATTACTACAATGTCAATGACTCTGTGTACACAAACACAGTGGCCAAGCTTGGGTATTTGTATTCAAGATTAAACTTATAACTATAACACCTTATAACTTGTGTCTTATCAATACCAGTAATAATGAAAATATCTTATTTGTCAGTCTTCAGTTTGCTGTTGAACTGGCTGAACTCCTTCAGCACCCTGCGCCCAAGGAATGGCAAGCAGTGGCCGAATACATTAAGATACCTTTTGACGAAGAGCATCAGTACCACCCTGAGTACGACGGCTACATTAAAGGTTAATATTTGTTTCTGTTAAGAAAGAACCTTAAATATTCTTAACCTGATGCTAGAATATCCTCTGGGTGACAAACAGGGCATCCCGTGAAGCAGGCGGACACAGTGTTGCTGGGATATCCTCTTGGATTGCCGATGTCCCCAGAGGTTAGAAGGAATGACCTTGAAGCATATGAGCCAGTGACAGACCCTCACGGTCCAGCCATGACATGGGTATGAAAGACACAGCATCCTCTATGGTCACATGAAACTGCTGAATGAACTAAATTTGAGGTTTGTTGAATCTGTGTCAACAAGAATTAACCTCCTTGGACCTGGCATTCACATATGTGGACATCATATTTTGTCCCAATAGCAGAAAGAAATTAAAAATGCATGCCATGAAAGAGTTTGGGTCTTAGGAGGTTAAAGTAGTTATTAAGACAAAAAAGGATCCAAATCAGTACTTAATGTACTTAATAAGAAGTCTTACTTCTCAGTGTGGTGCAGTGACTGACTTTTGTGTTCATATTTGAATCAAAACTTTTTACTTTCCTTTTTCAGGGGATGTTTGCAATCGGCTGGCTGGAGCTCGGGGAGGCTGAGAAAGCTCAGCTTTTACTTGAAAAGTGCTTCAACAACATCCAGGGCCCGTTCCAGGTACCCTTTAGCTCACACATCCACATAAACACACACCTGACATTTACTGGGTGAAAGATTGATTACCTTTCCTCGCAGGTATGGAGCGAATCACCCGATGGCTCCGGTGCAGTCAACTTTCTCACAGGTATGGGAGGATTTCTGCAAGCTGTGCTGTTTGGCTACACCGGTTTTAGGTTAGTTCTTAATCCAGGAAATAAACACTTCGGTGTGTTCAGTCCACAGTGTGTTCACAGTGATACAAAGCTTCACATACTTGTTTTATATCCTAGAGTTCAGAAGGACTGCCTGGCATTCTCGCCACTGCTTCCCAACGACGTCTTCGAGCTTTGTGTCCGTGGTGTGAACTACCTGGGTAGCCAGATGGACTGGCTGCTGAGGAAGGAAGAAGTCTGTATCATACTGAGGGAACAGGAAGGCAGTCCAGGCAACACTAAGCCCTGTAATTTACAAGTTGTCCTGAAGGCATCAGGAACTAAAATCCCCCTCACACCAGGTAAAGCACAAGTTCAAACATGCAGTTTGAACATGCAGCTCTTCAGAGCAAGTTTTATTCATGAAGATAATTTGATAATTTCTGTGTTAATAAGAAACAAACACGTCTCACAGTATAGCAAAAAGAAATTATCATTTAACTGTTTATATGGGGACACAATATTGATAGAAGTGAAAAACATATGAATCTCATAATCAGGGAAAAAAACTTCAAGACTGTGATCTTCTCCAGCTTACCTTATCTAGGCTGGAAGTGATGTCAAAAAATAATGTGTGGGGCATGAACTCAAAAGCATAGCCTGCCAGAAAAAGATTTGAAACCGGTGTGCATACCTGAACCTGATCCAAACTTGTATATGTCTATATTTTCAGGGCAGCCGGTAACTTTCCCTCGAGAGCCCGGATACGTTTGCAAACTGATTTCAGCTGCTTCCTGCTGGCCTTTCTGAAACCTGAGCACCGATCCTCCGAAACATTTCACATGCTGACAGTTGAAAGCATATTATTTGTTTTTATTATATTTTGCTTGATTTACTAAATGTATGGAATAAAGAAGGGCAGTATTAATTTAAGTCCCCCAGCAGCTACGGATCTGAGCAGGGCAACAAATACAGTACTACACTAATGGATTTGTGTAATATTTGTGGACTTTTAAAGTTAATTAAAAAAATACAGAGAAACTTTGAGTCTAAATTACTGAGTTATTGAAGTTTGTGATGTCAAAGGAAATATGATTATCAGAGTTATTATAATTACGTATTTTTATTTAGTGTTTTTGTTTTAGTTTTGAATCTCTTCCTTTCACTTTAGTTCAGAGCAGCTTTGACATTTGAGTTTAATCTTTGTATATTTTTTATATTTTATGTATGCTAATTGTCCTTGATCAAGATGGGACTCACCAGGCACCGCATTGTAACAATATTATCACTTGATTTAACTCACGATATGATACTATAGCAATTTTAAACATTTTGTCATATGCAGAGTATTGCAGTAACATTTACTGTGATTTACCAACTGGAGTATTATCAGAATACAAGCCGCTGGCAGCCAGTTGAGTCGAGTCCCCTCGAGTTTGTTTGTTAATCAAGACTCAGACATCTGGAGACTGATGGCAACATGTTCGCCATCTGTCTGCATTTATAAATTAGACAGCAATTATTTGCAGACCTTCAGCAATCTGTCTGACAGTGATTGCAGTCAGTCCAACTCAGACTGCAGTTGTTTGCAGGAATGCATAATGTGATCAAATTAAACAAATCACCAGCCATCAATTTCTTTTATAGGTTTAAGGAGGTTGGTGTTTAATTTTCACTCATGTGACTAAGCCAATACCTTGAATTAGGAGATAGACTTGTCAAACTAAGTGTATAAAGTGTAGGATGTTGTTTTGTTTAACTGATTTAATGTAAATTTGCTCTTCCAAGGTTCCTCAGGAGATGTGGTGCGTGAAAAGGGCCCTCCTTTCTGCAGTGTTCGAAGAGTATTTTAATTTATTTGAAGAGATATAGATATTTGGTGTCTTTGTATTGATACATTATCACCGTGTAAAATATTGTGACACTCCCTAGTGTCTCTCTACTTGGGGATAATGAATACTTGCACCATCTCCTTTGACTACATTAAGAAAAGACTAATTTAGGGAGTAAGTTTTAGTGAACTATGTTAATTTGCCTGACATTAAGCACATCCACACTTTTTAATGGTGACTGTTAGATGATTAGAGTTATAGTTAGATATGCCATGCAAAAAAGCAAAACACTAAACAACTTACAATAATTAAAGTGCATTATAGACTTTTATTTATGACTGGAAGGATGAGGGCACAAGAGTATATACACAATGCATTTCTGTTTACTTTGACTTACAGACTACCATGACCTTTGTAAGATTCGTGACTTCAAGCATCCTGTAGCTTTGCTTCCTGACAGGAGAAAACTATTTCAGTCTGCAGGGGGGGAAAAATCCAGAGGAAGGTCATCACTGTTTACTTGAAATACAATTGTGTCGTCTTCTTGATTTAGGCACACTAGAGTGCTTGTGTTGTGTGTGCTTGCGACCCTCTACCCTTTAATCGTCAAATCCCTTGTGGTAAACTATTATATAATCCAACACCATCTAGAGTCTTAGGTTTTTCTGATAATGAGCACATCCACACTTTCCATCCAGATGTTTATATAAGATGCTACTAATAAGAGCCAGCCGAACTCTAAACCCACAGTTTCCAAGCGTGATTTTAAATAATAAAAAGAAAAAAGAACGAAACAAAGAATAAAATACATTTTTCTAAACTGGTCCACTTTGGTTATATTGCACTGTCATTCCTGCATGTTTGAGTGCTGGAGGGGCGGACCACGACAGATCTCCGATTGGTCCATTTAAATCTGGGCAGCGCAGTAACTCCGCCTTGAACGTCTGCTCGGGTTCGCACGATTTGAGTTCTCGTGTCACGAATTTCGGCACTCCGCCTCATCCCCAGCTATTCTGACCGGGGTGAGCTCCGCCCATCCAAATATTCCAATCCACAAATCGAACGCCTCCCGGGGACACAGCGCTTCATGATTGGCTGGAGAGGTTTGAACAAGTTATAAACGGTTTCAGCGGGACAGTTTGTAGGGTCGCTGTTGTCTTCTTGGGTATTCATTAAAGTGGGAAGCTCCTCGTTTTAGCAAATTTGTCTTTTACGCAAGTATACAATTGATGTAGCTTTTTAAAAGAACGAGCCGTCAGAAAAGTGAACATCGAAGGTAAATATTTTGACATTATAGACAATGTTAGCTAAGGTCATCAACGTTAGCTGGCAAACGTGGTACTTTTAGGACACGGCAGAGCAGCTATCAGTAAAACGCGATAAAGATGTGTTATATTATGCGGATGTGTCTTAAAATTACTGTTGCAACAGTCTTACAGTAGTATTTAAAATAATATGCGTGCACTGTCTTAAGTGTTTTGTGTTAGCTAACCTAGCTTGTTCATTTGAAAACGTTGGGCAATGTTAATTTTGTTCACTTCAATACATTATTCAGTGCTTTTGGAATATTTAGCTCATGTAATGATGCTATTTTTATGGTATCTCAACATGCCAGCTTTGCAATAAGATATTAAAAACAAATCTCTTGGTCGACAACACTGTTAAATACCCACCGACCTTAATTGTCATATAGTGTAGTCGCGGAAGTGGAAAACTGTGCACTGTTCAAGTTTATTATACGTTATCAGGAAATCCCACACATTAGTTAGTCTAATATTACTTGTATTCTCTGCACAGCTGTCCAAAGGTTAAAGTCTTATTGTAAAACGTTTTATTCTATAAAACAGTTTTTTAACAGGAACGATAGATAGATATTGGTTATTGAGATGAAAAAATGGTTAGTGCGTTAATCCTTTTAAAGGAACTCCGGGGTTTCTTTTTAAGCACATTTGGTTCGGATATTACCCGTGTAATACTTACATTCAGTGGCCACTTTGTTAGGTACATCTTGCTAGTACTGGGATGGACCCACGTTTGCCCCCAGAGCTGCCTTAATTTTTTTTATAGCATAGATTCAACAAGATGCTGTAAACATTGCTGAGAGAGCTTGGTCCACACTGACTTCAAAGCATAACACAGGTGCTGCAGATCCATGATGTGAATTTCCTCTTCAGCAACATCACTAAGATGCTCTACAGGTTTGAGATCTGTTGCTTGTTTGGCCGTTTGAGTGAAGTGAACTCACTGTCATGTGCAAGAAACAAGTTTAAGATGAATTTAGCTTTGTGACCACTGTCAGAAGAGGAGTACACTGTGACCTTAAAAGCATGGAAATTGTAAGCAACTGGTAACGGGGTGAAGTGTGGCAAGAAAATATCCCCCATATCCTCACCAGCCTGAACCATCAATGGATTTGTGCTTCAAAGTTGTTTTCACAAGATTCTGACTGTATCATCCAAATGTTGCAGCAGAAATTGTTGACTCATCTGATCAGGCAATGGTTTTCCAGTCTTCTTTTGTCCACTTGTGGTGATCCAGTGGAAAGTGTCGCCTCTGTTTCCTCTTTGTAACTGACAGGAATGGCCCCCTGTAGTCTTCTGTTGTTGTACTGCTATAACACCGGATGAGTTGGGCATTGAGAAATGTTTTTTTTGCTTTTGTTTTTTTTCTCATGTCGTAATTGTAATGAGTGTTTATTTGAGTTACCTTTGCCTTCCCATCACCTTGAACTAGTCTGGCTAGCCTCTTCTAACCTCTGGCATCAACAAGGCATTGTCACCTAGAGACCTGCCACTCACTAGATAATTTCTCTTTTTCAGGCTATTCTGTTCTTCTTTCTATGTTGGGAGATCTCAGTAGATCTGCAGTTTATTGAAATACTCAGACCAGATATTTTTCACCAATTGACATTTATTATAATATTGGTATAATATTATATATGTCGTTCTAAAACTGATTTAAAAACACTACAAACAAGAACAAAGAAAAGAAATGCAAACAATATTGAGAAGGATTTAAAAAAACAAAACATTGCTGCATATGAAACATTTTCAATAAGCTATTTTGAAAAGGACATTTCAAACGCTGATGGTGCCCCATTCAACGAACTAAGTAGATTCCCAGCTACATTAGGGCTTCATAAGTCCTTGAATAAGGTGATTTAATGCTTTAAAAGGTATGGGTAAAATTTTAAGATTAGTAATTATTTTCTCAGCTAAACTGTAGCTGATGCTCCGTGTGGGGCTGCTTGAAACTAAGGTGACTCTTAACAGCTGATCCATAATCTTGGAGAGGGGAGAAGGGGCTCCACTGCAAGGGAAAAAGAAAGCAAGATCATAGCAAAAAGGTTTTCAATTTCCCCCCCCAGTTCAAAACTGGTGTTTGGGAGGTGACTGTACATAAGCATGATTTGGAAAAATTGCATTTTCCTCTTTGATAATAATGTACTGAAGCTTCAGTACATTACATTTTTTCCCCCATATCAATTTAACCTCACTTCAAGAAAAGACATATTTTTAGGAGAGCCCTGCTGATTTTGGCACTGAAAAAGATAAAAATGAGTCTTTTTTTTTTTTTTTTTTAATACCCCTGTAAATTGGGTCTTAACTATTCTTGTGATCTCAGAACTGTCGGCTTTTTGTGCCTCAGGTCGTCACCATGAACCCTGTACTATCAGTGCGATCCCTCACGCAAATGTTAGGTGGCAAAGCCCAAGACATCATCAATGAAATCGATAATGTCCACATGGTTTGGCTTGAGGAGATACAACAAGAAGCCAATCGCATGTTCTCAAGGTAGGCTATAAATATGTTCTTCTATGTAGCTCTACTCTATAGATGTGTTTAATTTTTCTCTAATGGAGTGCTTTCTTTTCTTTGTTTCAGAGATTTTAATGCTGAACCAGAGTTGATGCCAAAAACGCCGTCACAGAAGAAAAACAGTCGCAGGAAGCGTGTGTCTTTGGGTCGCCAAGAAGAAAATCAAGGAAAGCAAAGGTTTGTTTTTATCAGTTCCTGTTTTTAGTGAAGGCAGTCTGAAGCATGCTGTACCTTTTTTGTAACTCTTACGTTATCCTTTCCTGCTTAGATACTCAAAGGGAAGGCGCAGTAACCTTCGTGGCTCTTCTGTTAAATCACTGCAATTCACTGCTAAAGAGGATCCCATTTCTGAGGTCTCCACCTCTGACACCAGCAGCACTGGACAGTCCAAACGCACCACTCGCAGAAACAAACAGACAAAGCCTGAGGTGGTAGATGATGAGAGCCAGTCACCTCATGACAGCGATAAAGCTGAAGAAGTGCAAAACAAAATGCAGATGCTGGAGGAGGAGGTGGTGGTGGTTGAAAATAAGGAGGTGAATGATGCTAAAGTCAAACCAAATGACACAGTTGGCAACGCCACACCTCCTGAGTCTCTTAAGATTCCCTTACCTGAAGCCGTTGTCAGCATCTCTCATGCAGACCGCTTGTCTGCTGAGCTTGCAAAAGAGCCTGAGCCCTCTCCTGGCCGTACAGCTGCTAAGATTGCAATAGCTGAATCTGCTCAAACCTCAAGGCGAAGCTCTGTGCAGTGCTCCCTGAAGCTACGTCACTCTCTGGCTGGCCTGCGGCACAGTATGACTCAGGAATCTGTCCGCTGTGCCTCGCGTCGCTCCATGCTTAAGAGGAAAGCTACTCGTGCGGGTAACTCCACATGTAGCACCAAAGTTAGTGGTAAGAAAAGGACTAGTTTGCTTATAATTACTTAATTTCCCAATTATTAAAGGGCTGTTTGAAATGTTTGACTTTTTATTATTGTAGATGACTCTTGCGTGGAGGAGGAGGAAATGGAGAGGGAAAACCAGGAAGTGTGAGTGTTATTTTAAAAAAAGGATATGGGAATCGTAATGATATGGTTTTGTAACGGAGCTTTAAAAAAAAAAAAAAGAAGTTCTGAATGGTCTTCTTGAATCTACTGATCCTTAAACTAAATCTTTACCCAAAGCCAATAAGCACGAAACCTAGGAGTGATGTTGGATTTAACTTTAGGGCTCATGCAGCTGAGGGTGGTAGACATCTCATTGTCACGTTCTGTGATCAACAGATGCCTTCATGAATGTAAATACACAAAGTTGGTACAAGATGCAAACTACAAATTATGCTCAAGAACAGGAAGCCCACATTAGACTTTGCCAGAAATCCTCTAAATGAGCTGGCTCAGGTCTGGAAAGAAATTCTTTGTACAAGTGAAAACAAGATAAACTTGTACCAGAATGATGAGAAGTAGAAAGTATGGAGAAAGAGGGAAACCAAACTGAAGCATACCACATTATCTGTCAGACATGGTGGAGGTAGTGTTATCTCATGGGCCTAATGTCTGCCAGTGGAACCAGGTCATTTTTTTTGATGTGTTTATTGATGAAGTAGCAGGATGAACTGTGATGTGTACAGGGCTGTGCTCAGACTCAGCCTAATGCTGCAAAACTAAAAGTGAAAACTAAAAAGCTGTAATTCCCGAGCAGTTAAAGTAAAATCTTTGTTAAACCCCCTGCATTCAAGCTGAAAGTCTGCACTTCAATCACATCTTATTTGTTTTTAAAAATCCACTGTGGTTGTGTAGAGAGCCAGAACAACAAGAAGTGCCATTTTCCAAATACTCATGATCTAACTGTATTACTTTAAAAATAGTCTTAAAATGTGACCTTTTCTGTCTCTGAGGCACTCTAAGAAACCGATGCACACTTTTACATCTAGCAGACTTGACTACTCTAGTCTCTGTCTGGTCTACATGAAAACTCAGCTGCTTGATGTCTTATTAGATCCAGAATAAAAAAACACATTTAACCCATATTAAAGTCCCTGCTCTGGATGAATGTCAGCTTCCATTTTGGCTTTAAAATCCTTTATTTAAAAACACTTCACGGTCTGCTTCACTCCAACTTGCACGAACAGTGCTAATAAAGTGTGATGTTTGTTTATTCGCTCCTATAGGCTGTCAGACGCTGTATCTGTGGATAATGCTGGACCTCCGAAATCTCAGCGAACTCCAGAGGTATGTACATAGAGCCTTTTAATAATCAAAGCAGTAACTTTGAAGTAGAGTTGTGTTAATGATCAACATTTGATAACCAGGGTATACAACAGTCTCTCGTGCGCATCACTCGTTCCGTGGCTGCAAACTCACCCAAACTGGCGCCCCCATCGTTGTTTATCAGTGAGATGACTCCTAACCGAGCAAGTATGGAAACTATTAACAAATACAATGTTTATTTTTTTTTTTAGTCTAAATGTCATTTCATTTGAGACTTATTTGCACTGAAAACATTGTTTTATTTCAGTTGTCACTGAGAAGCTGAATTTGCTGCCAGTTCGGAGGTGGGTGCTATATGACTGCTGTGATAAAGAGCACATTTACAGGGAAAAACTAAATGAATTGTGTTTTTATTTATTTATTTTCTACCTGTGTTGTGTGGGGTTTTTTTTGTTTGTTTTTTATTAATTAATTAATTTTTTATTTTTTTAAGGTCAAGTCGCAGCACTAAGCGTAAAGCACCTGATACTATAGATGAAAGTCCGACAAAGAGGTGCTCTCCTCCCAAGAAAAGTCAAAGTGTAAGAAGCTCTTAATATGGTTGATGGACATTTTCATATTTTAAGTGGATTTCTTAAGGTTTGACACTTTCTGTTTGCTCTGGATGAACAGGCAATCAAACCCCACATGAAGTCTTTTCTGCACACCGTCCAAAAGAATCAGATGCTGATGATGACTCCGAATTCAGTCGGCCGGACCGCAGTGATCAAGTCCTTCATCAAACACAACACTCCTCTGAGGATTGATCCTAAGGTAAGCTTCACACGCTGCAAGGTAGCATTATTTAATATGTACCAGCTTCTCTGCACATGCTCGGTACAGTCAGTGTTGCAGTGAATTTAAAGTTGCATTCAGTCACTTTTAATCTGACTAATGTGAAAAGGTCCTTTCATCAGTGAGCATCCCATAAACCTAAATCTTGTATGTATTTGAGAAACTTATGGGAGCTTAAAATGTGGGGGGACAAATAAAAACACACTTCATAAATGTTGTGGGTCATATTTGTGGTCTGGTATGAATTATGCGGACCTTATTTGGATGTGCTTTCTCCTCTCCTCAGTTCAACACTAGCATAGTGGTAAGTGTAATGTCAAACATCGAAGCACTTTGTTTTTGGGCATTGCTGGTGTTTAATATTCCCATTGTGTGACTTGATTAAACTTGTACTCATTTAGCACTTTCCCCATCCAAGCCTCTTTCCCACTGGCATGACATTTGGGTGTTTAAATAAAAAGTCAAGTACTAAATGTAAAGGTGGCCTCTGCGCTGCACTTTTTATGGGCATGAGATCGACCTGCATGTAAACAACCTGAAGCTTATCAAATGCATTTGTTTCACAGCGGCCGTGTGTGGAAGGGGCTGCTCTGTAAACATTTCATCAGCCTGATCTCACGGGTCACTAATGGTCTTTGTTTGTCATGTTGTAAGCTAACAGAAATCAAATCACTTTAAATAGCTTTGGTAATCTCAGTGTTGTCTTTGAGACATTATTTCATCATAAAGTAGAAATCCATCTTAACCCAAGCTTTTTATTTATTTTCTTTTGAATGTGATTGACCTGTTTGTGGATTAAGATAAAACTGGGGAAGTATATCGCACTGGGGGTGAAGTTCTCTTTATGGGAGCTCGATTGAGTCTAACAATAACCTGTAATCTTATTCAGCTACTTTTGGGATTTGTACAGTGCTGTGTTTGTGCACTTGGTGGTTTTTCCCTCATGGCCTTACTTCTTAATGCATAGTTTCCTTATTTTAATCTGCACATTTGATTTAACTGAACCTTTTAGAGACCATGAAACTGGCATTTTGGATGGATTTTTGCTTTATTTTTGTAGGGGGCTTTCTCCCCCCCTTTTTTAAATTTTATGATTGTTTGCCACCTTTTCACCTTACAGCATCTTGATCATATTTCTTTGTGACAGGATGAGGTTTTTATTTGAAAATCTACTTAATTTGTAACCTCTTTGTTCTATATTCTCAGACAAAAGAGCGTAACAAACTTGAAGCACTTAAAAAGAAGCAGGAGCAAGAGGAGGAAAGGATGAGGAAAATGGAAGAGGATAAGAAGAGGAAACAGGAGGAACTTAAAAGGTTAACCATGCACATATTTCAGAATCAAAGGCACAACTTAAATTTCTTTTAATTAACTTCTAACATCGTCTTCTAGGAAGAGGGATGAGAGGTTAAGAAGAGTCTTTGAGGCCAAAGTAAAAGAGGAGCAGAGGGAGGAAGAGAAGAAGAAGAAGATTGAGCAAAAAATGGCTCAGCTTGATGAGAAAAATGATAAGGTATGCAACAGCTCTGTTGGGCCTGAATCTGTATATTCCGCTTTAAAAGAAACCAACTCACATTTGCTCGGTCTTTCCCATTCTACACATTCATGCAGCGCGTGGCGGAGGAGAAGGCCAAGAAGAAAGCGGCCCTGAAGCGTCAAGAGGAGCTAGAACAGAAGAGGAAAATGGAAGAGGAGGCCAGAAAGAAGAAGATTCAGCAGGTTATTTGCTTTTTGTGGAGTATTGGCACTACAGCTCTTGTGCAGAGGGTTAAAGGCACTATATTTTCTTATACTGCATGCATGTTTGTTTGTTTGTTTGTTTGTTAAATCAGGAGGAAGAAAAGCGACAGCAAGAGTTGCTGGCCAAGAAGAAAGCTGAGGAAGAGGCTCGTAAAGCTCTCGAGCTGAAGAGGGAGCAAGAACGCGAGAGGGAAAGGGAGCTGGAGAGGGAACGGCAAGCTGCTGCGGAAAGGTCATGTGATGATTTCAATACTTCTCACAGTATACAGGAATACAGAAGAATAATATGTGGTCCTGATTAAACAAGAGCATATATTAGTACTGTTAGGTTTTGATTGGCTTTTCTAAGAATCCACTAACTGTAATGGTTTTTTTCCTCTTAAACTGTAGTTAAACTGAAAATGTATCCCCAAAAAGAGAAAGGACCAGGGTCTTTTCTCTTGTTTGGCTATACAACCAGTCTGCTCAATGTTATAAATGACCCCGCTGCCAATTTAAGGACACCTGTTACTTGGGCTTATCAGATAAAATATATCCACAGTTGTTAACATTAACAGTCACCGTTACAAATATAACTCAAGATGTTTAGCTTAAAAGGCTATTGTTAACTTTAGTGCTAAGAGCTGTGGTGGCTCTGATATCATCCTGCTGCACTGGAAGCTTTTTGCTCTGCGAAGTAGGACTTAAACAATGTGAATTTCAAATGATTAATAAATTTCTCACTTTCCAAACATCCATAAATTGTCCTTTATTACTCTCTGTCCCTCACAGATGGAAACAGTTAACAGGAAACCTAACATACCTAAAGTGTTAATTACCTGAAATGACAAACAAAAAAGATTCTTAAAGCCTGTAAGAAAAGGATGCGATTTCACTCCAGGTTTTGTTTTTGGATTTTGTTTTTAAAGTTGATGTGATGTTTGTGCTTGCAGAGAGCGAGTGGAGAAAGAAAAAGCTCTTGCTCTGCAGCGTGAAGTTGAGAGAGCAGCGAGAGAGAAAGAGATGAGGGAACTCGAGGAGAAAAGGAAGGCACTCGAGGAAAAAAGAAAACTGGTAAGAAACGGAATTTCAAACAAAACTTGATGTTTGAGCACTCACAATAGTTACTTTTTATTTCTCTTATTAGGAGTGAGTGGAATTCCCCATGTTTAGGCTTGATATTTAAAAACAAAAAATAGAACTTGATTCAGATGATTAGGAAACATGGGTGTGAATACCCTGAAATTAAAGATGTGAGTCTGTGCGTTGTTGTTGTTGTTGTCAGCATTATTAAATAAAAGGACTAGATGTTACAATCCCTGATGATGCATATTACAAGCACCATTTTAATTGGCCCAAACTATAAGGTATTGGTCCTAATGTGAACCTGTGTGGTGGTGTTTGTTTTTTCTCTGTGGTGTATGTACCAATATGTGGTATTGCTGGGTGCTTTCCCAGCAAAGCAATGTGATGCAGCATCACAGTTCACTTGTCAGTGGCTTCAGTATTTCAGCTCATTTTTGTATGTGGCAGAGAAAATTACTTCAGGTACTTTCAATTTAGCAGAGCAAAGGAAATCAGATTTACTTCAATGTTTACTCCTAAAGTACTGAACGGTGAAAGTGCACACACACAATCAGTGTGGCAGAAACATGCAAGTCTGTGGCTTTCTTGCATTTGATGTCATGGTCAGTGAGGTATGTAAAGACTGCAGCAGGTTCTCCACTGTCTATGCTAGAGCTTCTCGTTCACGGTGTTTGATGGGGATCCACTTCAGCAGATGTTAATTAGCAGGGCTCTTTCAGGAAATGACTCGGAAAGTTTTCTCTTCTCATTAAAAACTCAACACGTGGTAATCTCATTAACTTAATGTATGAGGACGTCTGTCAGCAGCTGTTTGTGACTGCAGCTGCTCAGCTGTCTGGTTTTTCTTCCACTAGGAGGAGCAGCAAAGGCTGGCAGCAAAAGAGAAAGCTGCTAAAGAGCTGGAAGCTGCTAAGCAGAGGGACGCTGCTGCTCGAGAGGCTGCTAAAACACAGGTACAGCAAAACCTTCAGTTCATTGAGACATCTTGACATAGGTACAAACTGGGGAGCAAACCCAAACTACAGAAACATGTCCTGTGTTTCTATGCGTTCTGTTATTTGAGATCATATAGTCAACAAAAATATTTCAAATGAAACAGCTTTTAAGGTTTTTTTTTGTTTGTTTGTTTTTGGGTTTTTTTGTGGGGTTTTTTGTGTTTTTGTTTTTTTGTTTTTGTTTTTTTTTTTCCCCCCCAAACCTTATTAAATTTCCTTCTCCCTCTCCCCATGCAATACAGACTGCTGCTAACCTAAATGTGACTGTGGATATTGAGGTAATAACAATAGATGTTATACTTTTTACATTAGATTATATACATTATACCATGTCTCTTCATCTGAAGCCTTAAGCATGTGAAAATGATTACATGAAGTGTGTGTGTGTGTGTCCATGACAAAGGTAATAGATTAGCATTTAATTTAGTTTCTCAGTAGCAAACATTTATAAATGTTTCAAAGGGTGTAAATTAACGTGTAATTTCCCAATTTTCTTGAACTGTTCAGCGCTCAGTAATGAGCACACCTGTAGGAAAAGGTGGTGATCTCAACGTGACTGTTGATATTGAGGTATGTGATTGTTTTTATGTATTTTTAACACACGTATATTTATTCTAAACAAAGACTAAATTATTTTTTTCCCTCCTTCTCTTTCTGCAGCACTCCTCGCCACAGTCATATGCCATCACGCCAAAGGGTGGAGATAAACCTTTGATTTTGTCCAAAAATTCAGAAGACTATGGGATGGACCAAAACAGTGATGACTCTACTGATGATGAGTCTGCACCAAGGAAGCCTATTCCATCCTGGGCAGAAGGTATTTAATGATCTCTTAACTCTTCAGTATACCTGAAGTGCTTATGTGTTACACGTTAATCCAGCTCAGTTATAATTGATTGTCTCAAATTGTTACGGTGGATTCATACTAAGCTCAAAATTCACCATGGAGTCCTACTACTGCTACTACACAGCTCCAGTCAAAGAAATATTGTAACCTCCATGAACTCTAACTCGAACTCTCCTCTATCTGGGTCACCAAGCCTGAATTTGTTTGCCTCAGGAAGACTGAGAATTTTTTTTTTTTTTTTTTTTTTTTTGTTTCCTCCACCATGTCTGGCGTTTGGGGTTTTCTTTCTTTCCCCCCTAAATTTAGGCTGAAACTCTGAGCCTAAATTTAGGGAATTGCTGGTGAAATGAAATGGCCCAGCACCATGATGGTTTTTTTTTTTTTTTTTTGTTGTTGTTTTTTTTTTTTTTAAGACCCTGCTTTGAAAATCTGAGACAAGTTGAGGTGCCCGAGATTCACAGAATTTAGAAAGGCACTATTTTGTGATGTATATCAGGGCTCTAGAGTGCGACCAATTTGGTCTTAAATGACCTAAATTATTATAAAATTTGTGTGCGCCTAACTTTTTAAAGTTAGGCGTACCGGTACGCCCATGGCAAAAAGTTAGTCTAGAGCCCTGTATATTGTTATTGGTAGGGCTGGGCCATATTATACCGTTCAGGGTAATACCGGTATAATGTTAGGCAACGATAGGAAAATGAATTATCGCGATAGAATATGAGTAAAATGCGCAGTGTCTTTGTTTTCATACGCACATGGCCGATTGTTGAGTGAAACAGATGAACCAGAATTGGTTTGTAAAAATGGTGCAACTTCAGTGATGTGGAACTGGTTTGGCGTTTGTCCGTCAGATACACGACAAAGCACATTTTTTTGCAGAACATGCAAGCGGCCGTTGTTATTGTCGTATTTGTCGGACTAAGATGCTCTTAAATCTGGGTCCTAAACTCCGTATACTTCAGGTCAAAGGAACACTGCAGCATCACTGAGTTAAAAACTGTCTCAATTCTTTCATCTTTAATAAAACGATCAGCATTGCTGCTTAACCAGGTGAAACTATGAAGTTTAACTTCCAGGCATCCATGAAAACAAAATTTATTACATTTAACGGAGTTAGAAGTTAGCAGGAAGCTAGCGGAAGTTAGCTCGCTAGTTTCGCTAGTTACCTAAGCATGATGTAGCATGTTCTGACTGAGATTTCTGGAAAAATTCAAACGTACAGCTCTGCTATCACTTCCAACATAAATGAAGACAGGAAACTAAACAGCAGTGACGTTTGTAGGGTTACTGAAGTTGGGCTAGCTGGTATATAATGATGTGCTACGTGATCGCTAGCGACACAGCTATGTTAGCATAACATAAACAGTGAAGCTGGAGGACGAACACTAACACTTTTCCACTTATAAAAGTTAACGTTAAAGTTCCTGATAGTTAGAGACAAATGCAATCGCATGGCAGGGTGCTGTAAACGGACCAAACTTCAGTCAGGAGAACAACTGAGATAATCCATCCACAATACAAGGTTAGTCATTAATATACTGCAGCAACATGGGAATAGAGCAGAATTCATTCATTAATGAATCAATGGTACAGAAGTGGAGGAAGCAAGAAGAATGAGTTTAATAAAGTTTGATTTATCTGACTGCTTTGTTTCGCTTAATGTGCGCTATAATCCCATGCACCTTATGGTCCGAAAAATACGTATTGCACACTGCAGTTTAATGTTGCAAAGCACCTCTTTTTAACTTCAGTGGATATTATACATGGTTATGCTCAGGATATGTCAGCCCATTTCTACTGGAAATGCCTTTTGGTTAAACTTTCAGCAAGGAATTTGCATTTGCACTGTTAAATTTTTACAAAGCTTTAATGTACATAAAAACCAGCTTCTTGTTTAAGTGAAAATAAACGGAAGGTTGTCTTTTTGCGCTAGTAATGTTGTGGAGTTGTATTTTGTCTCGCATCAATTATATCGTCGGTTATATCGTTATCGCAAATGTTCAAATATATATCGTGATAAATATTTTTGGCCATATCGCCCTGCTCTAGTTATTGGGATATGAGATTTTGGCCATACCTGCACATGTGCAATGTGAACATGTACAGTGGTTAAGATTGTATAGTTTGGCCACCAGGGGGCACTCTGTAACTTCCACGTTTTCATGCGTTCTGCACCCTGAACAGCCAGCTGGTCCAAGCATTTCATTCCCAGTTGGGCAGAGCACAAACGAATAAATACTAACCACAAAAACAAAACAAAAAAAACCCAAACGTATTTGTTGAGCAAACACTTGGCACCAGTGGAGAGGAAGAAGTCTCTTCAATAGGGAGAGGCAGAAATCTGCTGAGATCTGTTGGACAACTGATTACTTGATCACAAATATAACTTCATTTCCTGACTGAACTTGAAATGTAATGGCTCCCTTGATATTAGCACACTTTAACTTGGGATGAAGAATCCTAGGTATGACACTACAGGAAACTTGAACCATGATAAGATATTTCAGACATTTGTATCACAGTTCTGGTCTCTACGTCACAATTTTACACCCCTACCAAACTGAGCTAAACCCACATGTGTTTGTGGATATTGCATGCGATTTAAAGCCCCTAAACATACCTGTTTGTGTTCTCTCTCTCTCTTCCAGGTCCCAATCTGCAGCAGATAATAATGAAGCAATACTTCAACCCTCCTGATTTGGACTCTTTCTTTGGAGCAATCGAGTCACCACGACTAGAAAACATCTTTTACAAGAGCAAGCCCAGATATTTTAAACGTACCAGCTCTGCAGTGTGGCACTCGCCTCCAGCTGGAAAGTAACATCTGTACACTCATACAGATGTATAAACTGCTGTATAGTTAAAAGTCTGAAAATCTGTTTCAAATAAAGTCATTTGTTTTGTTTTTCTGAATGTTCTTTTTAAATGTATGTTTGTGTTTCACATCTTTGTCTCAGTAGGTTTTTGTATCTGTGGTTTGTTTAGCTTTTAGAGATGTAATTGTTTTGTTTTGGCTTGTAAATTAAAAGCAGGTTAACTGAATAACAACGGTGATGGTTGATTTTGCTGGACAGTAAAGCAGAATCTCTTTTATAATATTTATGGTTGTTTTCTTCAATCTGGTATGTCAAACTTTCTCTATTAAAGGTATGTGCTGTAAAAGGATTTTGTCACTCAGCAGTTGTCATGACTTTTAGTTCAAAATGCAGCACTGTGTTGAAAGCTGGTTGTAAAGCTTAAAGCTCAGAGAAATCCTCTGCTAAGAAGTCTGCTGTGTGTTCCAGAACAGCTACTTAATAGTTTTGGCACCACGGCTGGGGAAAATTTTAAATTTGGTGCGTTTATTTCACTAAAGTAAGGTTTAGCTTGACTTAAGTTACATCGATCTAGATCACACATGCAGCCTCTCAGTTATAGACTTTGTAATTGGTTTAAAATCTGGGTTTTTAATTTCGTTTAGTTTCAGGCTACAACTGAGAATTCTCTGCATTTATTATTATAAAGTTCAGATGCTCTTTATTCAGGTTTACTGATCCCTAAAATGGGTGTCAGACAGGTCTTGAACCCAGTATTGGACCCACTGGACAGCTTTGGTAAATGTAAGGCCTACATTTTGGACTTTTTGTCTTTGTAGCTCCTGATAAAGAACAGTAGCTATAAACTTGAATGCTTTTAAATGTTTATTTCTTAGAATTTAAGCCTAAAGAGTCATGCTGACAGATTTCATTTATTTACTACAGAAGCAATTTTCTTCATCGCGTAGAAAAAAAAAAAAAACAGACTTCCTGTTGCAATTGCATTTCTTTTTCTTATATTAACATTACAAGAACGAACTGTAAATAAATGTTTTTATCCTGAGAGAGAGCGGGGAGATTCTGTAAAATTAGACTGACATCTCTACTATCATAGACTACAGCTCTGCATTTAACACCATAATTCCCTCCACACTCACCACCAAGCTGGAGCATCTGGGACTCAGCTCATCTATGTGTCTGTGGATCTCCAACTTCCTAACTGGCAGACCACAGGCAGTAAGGATGGGCGGACATGTCTCAGCCTCCACCACTCTCAGCACTGGAGCCCCCCAGGGGTGTGTTCTGAGCCCCCTGCTGTACTCTTTGTACACATATGACTGTGTGGCCACTACCAGCTCCACCACCATCATCAAGTTTGCTGACGACACCGTCGTGGTGGGCCTGATCTCTGATAACAACGAGACGGCCTACCTGAAGGAGATTAGGAATCTGGAGAACTGGTGCCAGAGGAACAACCTCCTTCTAAACGTCAGTAAGACAAAGGAGCTGATAGTGGACTTCAGCACTAAGCAGGAGAGGAACTACCAGACCCCTGTCATCAACGAGTGCCCAGTGGAGAGAGTGGACAGCTTCAAATACCTCGGAGTTCACATCACGCAGGACCTGTCATGGTCCTGTCACATCAACACCGTGGTGAAAAAGGCCCGTCAGCGTCTCTACCACCTCAGACGCTTGAGAGACTTCCAACTGCCCTCCAAGGTGCTCAGGAACTTTTACTCCTGCACCATAGAGAGCATCCTGACGGGAAACATCTTAACCTGGTTCGGGAACAGCACCATGCAGGACAGACGAGCTCTACAGAGGGTTGTGCGGTCAGCTGAGCGCACCATCCGCTCCGTGCTCCCTGACCTGCACTCAATCTACAGCAGGCGGTGCTGGACCAAGGCCAGGAAGATCGTGAAGGACCTCAGCCATCCCAACAACAGACTGTTCTCTCTGTTGAGGTCAGGAAAGCGATTCCGCTCCCTGAAGACCAACACAGAGAGACTGAGGAGGAGCTTCTTCCCGCAGGCGATACGGTCTCTCAATCACACCACCACACAGTACTGACCCACACATACAGTTCTTACACACACACTGGACATTCTGGACATTGTTTTCACTTCATTACTTAAATCACACTGCTGTTATTGTGTATATGCTGCTGTTATTGTGTATATATTTATTTATATTTCTTCATACATTCTTATATAGTTCTATATTGTGTATTTTGTTGTACAGTTATTTTATTTTCAACTTTAATTTATATATTTTATCTTATTCTCCCAGTTAAATTTACCCTTCATTCTAATTTGTGTTGTACAGTTATTTCATTTTTAACCTTAATTTATATTTTATTCCTTCCTAGTTAAATTTACCCTTTTTAATTTTTCATATTTATTTCCTATCTTATTCATAGCCTTTTCCTTTTTTGTTTTCTTTAGGTCACGAGCAGTTGTCCAAGCATTTCACTACATATCGTACTGTGTATGACTGTGTAGGTGACAAATAAAATTTGAATTTGAATTTGAATTATACTGTCAGACAGCATAATAAAAGAAATCGAAATTAAAAGGCGGCATTAAATATGTACCAGTTTCCATTGTAGTGTGTTTTACCTTTGGTCTACGGAATACGCAATGCATGAAAGACAAGACAGGTCCCAAGATCTACAAGATTTACTTGTTTTTTGTTATGAATATTTTCATAGTTTGAATCTTCAGTGTTTAATTTTTGGGGAATGTGTCAGTCTTTAATTTAAACATAAAAAAACAAAACAATGCACAATGATTAAATATTATTTCAGACTAATGCAGCCGCTGGCACACTGGTTTGTGTGCTGTCCACATAGCCACAAAAGCTTTTAATTTTAACGTGTCCATTCCGCACCTTTAACGGCTAACGTCAACAGCGTTGCAGTCACGTAAGTGCGTTTGCGTGTCGGCAAAACGGCGAGTTAAGTCCTTAGTTGGAAATTTAATGTCACAAGCAAGCGCAACTATCAGCGATAAGTTTAGCGAAACGTGTGAAATCGTCGAAGAAGGTTGGTTTATATAACCGCTTCCTCCGCAGCTGGGTTTAAATGTGCAACCTGTCCTGTTGTTTGTGAGATCAGCTGACTAAGATTTGGTTGCTAGCAGCGATTAGCTGCGCTGAATATATTTGGCAACGCAACTGTTGTTCAGTTAGCGTGGGCTTCGATGCCTGCAAGGTGCACGAAGCTTAAATTTTGATATAATTTAGCCACCAAGTTGGCCTTATTCATGCCACTGCCATAACCTAACGTTCCTCATAGCTGTTAAGCCAGCCTCCGCTTGGGTCACTCAAGCAACCAGCGTTGTTTTTCATGTATTTATACTAAGCATTACGGTAGTGTAAGAAATAACTTAACGATAAAAGCGCTTCTGGGGAATTGGAATATATATATATACTCCCTTAAAACTTAGTGACTTGCGTGTAACGAGATCGATTAAGAGTTTTAATATTTCAATTCAACACCAGACTGTTATTGTGCGGGAGACACCGAGAGGCAGCTTTTATGTTAAAAGCAGCACTTACCGTAATGCTTAGTATACGCAGGTACACCACGGCCAACAAGAACAACAAATAAAACAACGCGGGTGGTAGCCCGTTATTTGGCAGTAGCTGAAGGCTTGAACGCTGTGGTTTCTTTGCGTGAGCAGGTAAACAATGTTTGTGTCTCGTCTTATCACAAGTTCAGTGTCACGAAACACGGATTCTGTATTAACTAGGTGCAAATTTAAGACAGAAGTTGTCTGCTACTTTACTATTAACTTTGACCAACAGCTGCTCTGGTGTTTGCCTTTTTTAGTCCCAAGGTCATTTGTCTGGATTAATGTGAATACAGATGACGTTGTAGTGTCCACTCGATTATTTATATGTAGGGACATTTTTCAGATGTTTTAAAAGTAGATGTGTTTAGTTTGATGCAGGCAAACAAACACGTGAAGTGTAAATTCTCAGTGTCTCAGTATTGGTGGCTAGATACTTTTTAAAAATGCAACATACTGCAATTAACTGCCTGAATAATCTGCTTCTCCAGTTATGAACAGCCTTACATTTGATCAGCATTTAGTTATTGTTATGATCTTTCCAGAAATGACTTCTCAGATCCGTCAAAACTTCCACCATGACTGCGAGGCTGCCATTAATAGACAGATAAACCTGGAGCTGTATGCCTCTTATGTTTATCTCTCTATGGTAAGAAATGTTTCTGAGTCAGTGGTGTTATGTATCACAGCCCTGTGTTGTTTCAAAGGCATTAAAAAGAGTGTTTTAATCTTTTTGTTTGTTTATTTTTGTTTACTCTCCTGACTTTTAGGCATACTATTTTGAAAGGGATGATAAATGCTTGCCAAATTTTGCAAAGTTTTTTCACAATCAGTCCAAAGAAGAGGTTGTGCATGCAGAGAAGCTGATGACCTTCCAGAACAAGCGGGGAGGCAAAATATTTCTGCAAGACATCAGGGTATGTAAGGATATTTCGCTAATGAGTTAAAAAAAAAAAAAGCCAAATTCATGTCTTTTTATATTAAAAAACAAAAAACAAAACAGTCTTTTTATTCATCAAGGCTTTACAATGTTTTTTAATAATAAAAATGGATGGACTGCAGTGCTTCAGGTTGCTTTAATATGAATAATTTTACATGAATCTGATCGGTGCTGAATCTTCTTGAAATATTAATGCGTTAGAAACCGGATAGAGATGAGTGGGGGAGTGGCGTGGAGGCCTTGGAGTGTGCCCTGCAGCTGGAGAAAAATGTAAACCAATCCCTGCTGGACCTGCAGAAAATGGCCACTGAACACAACGACCCTCATGTAAGAAGCAGGCGTGGAAGATGTACAGTCTCCGCTGTTCGGATATGACTATCTAGTAAGATGCAGCATATTGTCTTTTTCCGTCCCCCACAGATGTGCGACTTCATAGAAACACATTTTCTGGACGAGCAGGTAAAATCCATCAAACAGCTCGCCGACTGGACCTCAAACCTACGCCGGATGGGAGCCCCTCAGAGCGGCATGGCTGAGTACCTCTTTGACAAACACACCATGGCTGAAGAGGGCAGTTAAATCGAGGCACATGTGATCATGGGTAATTCTGCTGCATGTCTGCCAAATACAGTACATACTGCATATGTTATAAAAGAATGCTGCTTTATTTGTGTTCATTAGCTGTTAGCAGAGGCTGTAGCGCAGACTGGAGTTGTGTAACCCTCACCTCACACTACGTGCAGTGTGTAAAAAAAAATAAAGACTAAGCAGGCCTTTAAATCATGCTAGTTATGCATTCAGGTTTCCTTACATGTCAGGTTTAGGAAGATTGGACCGTGGCACTGAAACGTTTTAGGCTGCAATAATTTAAATTACATGCATTGAAAAATTGTTAATCAACCTTTTTTGTTTGAGAATTTAAAAAGCAAAGAAAAATTCTGCTTTGTTATCTGTTATACCAGTGGTGTTTAAAATTTTGTGACTGTAAAGTAAGGTAAAGGCACTTTGGACAGAGTTGGACCTACCATGTGTGTCATCACTTCATTAGCTCTTATTTAGCACTTAAGTCCAACCATCTTGGTGCATTTTTTGGCTTTTCAAGCTCCTCTTCAGGTAGTGTGGCACCATGTTGGCATTAAGCTACACCTCCCAAAAATTACACACTCGGGCTGAGGTATTTTGTCCAGCTGAAGCCCCAGGCTTCTGTGTACTGATAAAGCTACCACGGTATTATTCGCAATAAGGTTTTTCTGGCCTATTCAGTTATTTTATTCTTTTTCTTTTTTTCACAGAATATTTCTCATAGTTTAACCACCATCCACACATAAAAGCCAAGAACCATGTTTATAGACCACTCCAATATATTCTTGTTACAATACGTAACAATACTAAAACACTGGTTAATTTAATTATATTTATTATTTTATAGCTTGTGTGTGTGTGTGTGTGTGTGTGTGTGTGTGTGTTGTTTTCCATTTGTCTTTATTTTAAGAAACCTTTGGTTACTAGCACAACTCTAGTTCTCCGAAAACTGAGCTCTGTATCTCACTGTGAGACGCCTTCTGCTTTGTCCAATCAATGAAACTCCACTGCCACTACATCTGACTTAAACAGACGAGCCACCTCAAGAGCATGATGTAGGGCAGTGCGATGAGATAGCTCAGAAAGCTGAAATTGCAGCTAAATGCACTTTTAATGGTGGAAAAAGCCATTTGCCCATCTATCAAATCCTGAAGGAAGCATACTTGAAACAGAACACTGATATTTCACAGCTAAGAATACAATTCCCTATCTCTCAAATATACACCATTTTTTAACATGCCAGGTCCATTGGAGCAGACAAGCTAGCTCTACCATCCATAATTATGAATAACATTTCACATTTTTGTCATTTTTTTAATGTCTCATAAAATCTTTCAGCTTGTTTTATTTTTGACAGTTAAATAAACATTAACATGCATAAGCAGTGAGACCTGTGAAAATGTTTTCTCATTGTATTTTATTTGGACTGATTGCTTCCTTCTGCAGATGTTAAGTCAAATTGTAGATTCAGTATGCTTGTAAAATAAAACAATAAAGTTGTAATGTACAAATAAATTAAAGTTTTTCATTTTATTTGGAAAAAAACTTTAATAGTGTCAAAAGAAGAATAATATATAATATTTATTAATAAAGACACTGATGCAAAGACTACCACAGATGAAGAATATACACATTTTGGCTGCCACTGATGAAACTGGAAAGTATTTTTCCATAATGCACTGAGGGTCAAATCTCATAAGGTCCTTTTTTAAAAAATATTACAAGTAGGTTAATTCTTCTGTGAGAGTTCATTGGAAAGTAAATAATTTTTAGTGGCTCCAGCTGATACAGTCCAGTGCCTGTTTTTGTGAGATATTTGGCACATGTGCTTAAAAAAAAACAGTGAGTCACACCTTCTTTTCTTAGTCCTGCTCCCTCCCTCCTGCTGCCTTGTTCACCCCACCATCCACCAGAACGCCCAGCAGGTCTCCTTCGGCGAGTGAGATTCCTGAATCGTTGGGCGAGTTTTGCTGATTGGTTTCTTGCTGCGATGGCGCTGAAGTGGAAACTGTGTTCATGTTATTGCTCAACCCACCGTTGGTGCCCCCGTTGCTTGCCCTCATGTTGCCGCTGAAGTTCCCATGGTTACTAAAATTACCGTGACCTGTGCCGTTGCAAAGACTTCCCGTCGTGCCTGCGCTGTTGGTGCTTGTTACATTAATGCTGCTAGAGCTGCTGTTGGGATTACCGGGATTTGCTGCCGTTGTGCGAGAGGGCGGAGTGAACGAGAACACCCTTTCTCCTCCGCCTCCCGCAGCCCGGGCACTTGCTGGTCCAGGCTGAATGTCAGCAGATGGTAGGGTGTCCAGGGTGAGGCGAGGAGGGGGAGGGCGGCGAGATAGCAGGCCGTGTCCCAGTCTGAGTTTAGATATCGGGCAGAGTTCAGGTGGAGGGTCGGGGAAGGAGAAGGTAGGTGCACTCTGCATATCCCCATCCTCACTCAGCCAGGGGAAAGCAGAGGATGGCGGAGGGGGGATGTGGTTAGGGGTGTCGGGAGGCAGCATCTGGGAGCCCACAGTTGGAGGGGCTAGAGAACTGCAGCTGTGATCCAAGTCATTTTGGGTTCTCCTAGCAGGTCGAGGACGGGGCACCGCAGGAGGAATGCAGTGAATTGGGGTTTGTGGGCAGCTATAGAAACCTGGTCTTTCGTACAAGGGTGTGGTGGAAAAGGCGTAGTCAGGATCTCCCTCCTGGCAGGCTTGACCTTGAGTCAAAGGTGCCTCTGTGTGCAAGTAAAGGGGAAAGCGACTTAGTGGAGCTCCAGGGCGACGGCGGAGAAGTGACACCCGGGAGGAGCGAGGGAAGTTTGGGGAGTGGACACCGAGAAGACGACCAAGCCCTCCAAGCAGAGGAGTGGAGTAGTTGGCTTCCTCATTTTCTTTGATCTGCTCCAGATTGGACTGGAACTCCATCTCCTCCTTAGGAACACTGAAGACCAAACAGAAGGTTTGACATATGTTCAGCAAGTTTATTAAGAAGAAAGAAAAAGAAAGAAAGAAAGAAAGAAAGAAAGAATCATTAAACCTGATATCCAGCGCTGAGCCCATGAAGGAGGGTTTGCGGTGTTCAGCGCTGGCAGTAGTGTAGGGCGGCTGAGGTTCCGACTCATTCCAGTACATATCCCTCTCAACCAGAGGCAGGCTATCGTACATCTCATCCACAGATAACAATGAGACCTGGGACACAGTGAAAACCACATTGACTCAAACAATACACTCGCTGTCTAGGATCAGTTAGCAAATAGTTTGGTTTAGATTCACACCTGCAAATTGCGGTCCACAAGCCAGTTGGTTTCAAAGTCATCATCATCTTCACCGAATGGATTTATGAGTTGTTCAGCCACCTGAGACCAAAACAAACACACTACCTCAATGAAACTCAGTGGACAAATTAACAAGTCAAAGTCAGCAATCAGCATAATCCAGAGTTCAGATGTTAGTAATGCTCCTTTTTAGTTCTTGTTTATATTTATTTTTTCAACACAAGTGGTTATTTCATTTGTTGACCAGCTGTTTTTGTCAAAGTTGGGGATGTTTCATCTGTTCAATTAAAGAAAAATGTTTTCCAAGTCTTGTTCTGCACATCTTTAGTGCTCAATGGGATGAACTGTCCAGTAGCGAATTCCTTTCTTTTTGTGGCTGCAGGCCTCAACTTTAAGAACCACAGACATGATCAATCAGTGGTCCCTCACCTTCAGCCATCCAACATAGAAGAAAAACTGCAACAGGGTAAAAATAGGGAGGTAGAAATCCATTTCATGACCAGGGTATCCCTGAGTTGGATCCAAGAACTGACGACCGATCAGACACGCTAGGAAGAAGCTGTAGACTGCAACTGTTGCCACCTAATTAAAAAAAAAAAAAGTCAGAGCATTAACTGATTATATGCCTTTAATTAGGATTGTTTTACACCATCCTAGAGAAACAGTTTATCTTGAGTTATGGCTTTTATTGCTGATCAAATGCATCTGGATTAGGGAGGGTTAACGATTTAAGGTATATGATGATTATTGCAAGAAAACCATTATGTTTTTAGTACCTAATATTACTGCTATCGGCTACTTTTTGGTTTCAGTGCTGAATGCAATATAAACAAAAACCTGAGTATAGACAAGAGGCAGGCTGATCCAGTCATAGCCGTACAGCTTCATACACTTCGCCCGTAAGCTATTCAACTCCTAAACAGAAAACAGTAAAAGTCATGCAAAACCAGAAAATATTTGCAGGCTGTGAGGCTTTGGTTTGCACACGGGCACCTACAGTGAGGAGAGCAGTGAGCGCCACGTCGTTGTTGATGCGACCCTCAGTCCGTGCTCTCAGAGCCAGGCTGACAAACCACATGCAGGGCACCCAGAACTTATTATGAGGGGAGGGCAAATCCTCCAAGTGCCTCAGCTCTTCTGATGTCATCAAACCTGAGATGGAAAAACACAACGTGTTGATGAAAGCAGCCAAAAGGTGCGTGTTCCTGCACGCATAGTCCTGGTGAACAGCCAGAGCTCGCCTCATAATCTTCTCATCAGTTCAGCCACATGAGAAGAAGACATTGGGTCTGAATGCTGTGCAGCTTCTGCACATGCACAGCATGCTATGTTTTAAAGAGGCAAGACTAATAACAGCAAACGACGCACCTGCCTGCACCAAATGCTCCATGGTTGGAAACCTCTTGTAGACTGCTGTGCTGACGGAGCGGTAGATGAGCACACCAGAGAGGTTGGCGTACCTCATAAGTGTCCTGCGGGTCAGCCGGGATGTTTCGTCAGCTCCTCGAACGTGACCTCCGACTAATGCTGCCAAACGGTCTGGCCAGGGTACATTCTCAAACTGTCCCCACCAACGGGACACGACCAAAGTCACATAGAAACCTGGTTAAGATAAATGAAGTGAAACTTTCAGTGATGCCCTCCTGACTTAAAAGGGTTAGGGTTAGTGAGCCACAACTCACCCAACACAAATGACACAGGGATGAGCTCTGCGTAGCGGTCGCAGTATATCGACAACTTTTCAAACAGCCTCTTCTGATCATCGTTTAACACAAACCTGGTGAGGGAAATATCAAAAGCACTGACGCGAGCTCTGTTAAAACAGCAAAGTGACTCTTTTACTTGCCAAAGTCAGAAGGGTTGTTACTTTTGTTAATACCTGCCTTGTGAAATACATCTCGCAGAACACTTAAAGCTATTTTAAGAGCTGTAAAAGGGGTCACAGATGCCGTTATGTAGCAGGGTGCTACTCATAAACAGACACGCAACCATCTACTCATAATAAGAATGAACTTTTGAGATGTTTGTGAATTTTCATTTTTGTAGATAACACTGAATGGCACAATAAAAAGGAGAGGAAAGGACGTACAGTGATGAATACATTTATTACACCATCTGTGATAAAAACAAGAAAACACAACATCTGACCACTAAATCTAAACTCTTTGTTCAGGAATGTAAGTTAATAATAATAATGTGCTTTACAATATTTTTCTTTCTGCTTAACAACAACAATCATATTTTAGCAATACAAATATAACTTTGTTTAAAGAGCCATAAACCATTACAGAAACTGATTTTAGTTATTACCAATACTGTTAAATATAGAGCATAAGGGGCATAAACCTTACACTGGAGTGGTAGTCTAATTAATTTATGAGTGCTAGTTTTTTTTTTTTTTTTTTTGAAGCTTTAAAGTAAAATTACATTTAAAGTTAATTATGTTCCTAATCCAACTGAGGCCTAAAAGATGACTCATAATTCCCAGTTTTGGGACCAAAACAGTTAACTCTCTCTTAAAAACAGAAAAATGTCATTATGAGAGCAAAACTCGTGCTGCTGTAATGTGACTTTCCTACCTGTAAACAACACTGAAGAAGTAGTAGAGCAGAGTGAAGATGATAAGCTCCCTGTAGAGCAGTTTGTAGATGCTGCCCTTCCATCGCAGGAGAAGGTGAAAAAAGGTCCCCAAACCCGCATCAGCAACTCGGCGGGAGTACGTCACTGTCATCGCTGCTGCTGCTTGTTGGCCAACGTGCTGGCTGACTGTGGCCTGACATGAAGGAAACCAGCGTGGTGTTGTCCTCCGTGCTTCGTCTGAGCTCAGGTTCGGCGATCAGCCCCTTAAGTCCAGTGTGGTGACAGATCTGAAAGGACAGAGAGGTAAACCAAGCAGCTCAGATGGGTTGATTTGTGGTCCTCTTTTAATCTGATTGGAAAAAGACACCTTGAAATGTGATGCGATTCGGATTTCAAGGTTGTGAGAGAGGTGATATGCGCAGACTTACTTAAAGAAAACGAAAATGGCCATCATGCTCTCTGCGGTTCAAGATGTGCGGTGGCAGCGTTCAGGGATAATGTTGGAGAAAGCAAAGCAGGAAAGAAAAAGCGAGCGAGGGCCTCCTACACCTCCGGTCACTTGATGTGTTAATCTGTTTCTCCAACAAAGCTGCATTGTGAGGCCAGCTCCTGTTAATCTGAGCAAATCTGAGGGCAGCAGAGAACCCACACTGCCACAAATAGGCTGGTTACGAGTATAAATGCTGAGTGTGTGGGTTTAGGTTTGAAATATGACTCTGTGAACCAAATCTCAGCCCGCTTCGACTTTTTGTAATTTAACACTTTTTCTACATCTCAGAGGTGTGCATTAGGTACACACCTCTGAGCTATTGTTCTAGTGTTTCAATGTCAGGTCACCTTTGCTGTTTTTTTTCCCATCTGTAGCAGGATTTCATCATGGCAAACTCCTGGTCAGGTGAGAACGTGTGTGACCCCCCTCTGCTGGAAAAAATGCATACAGCTGAATCGCTACTGGTCAGAGTGTGTTAGTGATTAACCCTTCCTGTATAACCAGGAGGGCCAACAGCAGGGCGAAGTGCAGGGTGTTTGGTTTCTGCTGCTTTTGGCAGATTTTCTTCTGCACTGGCAACATCTGTGAATCAGTTTTACTTATTTCTGGTGAGTATATCCTCTCTATTTTTTCTCCTTAATTCATCTCACAAGTGCAGTTTAACAGACTGAGCACAATCAGCCTGCAAAGAATAGAAAATGTGGTATTCAGAAAGGGGAAAAGATCTTGAAGTTAGTTGCACTGATTTTAAGTTGCAGTATGTAACTCTGTGTTTTCTGCATCTTAGGTGCTTAATACCCACACACGTCAGAGTCAACCTTCCACAAACTAAATCATCCCAGGAGCTATCCAACAGCATTTGATGAATCTCTGCACAGCCTGAGAGATAACTTATGGATGCTTTTGAGGGAATTCACAGCGTCCAGATTTCCTCTTCTCCACCTTCAACTTCATCGAGCCCGGGATATGAAGTCCTCAAGGCGGGAATATCTGGGATTGCAGTATACTCCTCTGCAGTCTTCTTTGGCACACAAAATGTGTCTACTGTCAGGCACAAGTCTGGCAAGGTCATCGAGGAGGAAGGCTGTGTTGTTGGACAGTAAGTGTTAAATCTTGGAGCACTGGATAAACTGATAAAACACATTTTTTAACATAACACGTGCCAGTTGCTGCTTATGTATAAAGATTCATGTATACATTTATCTTCCCTTTATCCAGATTCTCCAGAGATAGTTGTGTAATTCTGCACATGGTGCAAAACGTATCTAAAAGTAGCACATTGCTTTGTCACAAGTCCTGCTCAGTGTGAAGTCTGTGATTGTGGGCGCGTGCACTTGTAACAAGGTGACCGAGTCAGATATGCAAAAGTGCAAACAAAGGTCTGTGTTTAGTTTTAGTGTAACTCCAACAGTGATTGGTATTTTCGTAGGCATGTTTTGTAAATGAAAAATCATTCTGCTGTTCAGCGATCATGCAAAAGTTGGAAAACGTGCCGGTGTTGGCCTGAGATGGAGGATAAATGCTTGAAATGTAATCCGCACAGAACGCTGCGAGTTTTAGCGTCTTAAACCCTGCAGTCAGCAGTATTCCTAATTCTTTCCTACTGACAAATTCACTGACAGGACATGTCAGAGATTAAAAAAATTGAAGAAAAACTGGACCTTGGAGTAGCCAAGTTCATCCCCTGAAGGAAACTATTGTAGCTCCCTGTCCTCTCTTCTGATTGGCTGCTTCATGTAAACCAACACAGTCTCACAGCCTTGTGTGAAATTGTGATCTATTAATTAGTGTTCCTGGACATGATTTATCCCCACCCTTATCACACTGGTCTTACGTCTACTGATTTGTGCATTCCTTTTAATGGCCAGCAGGAGGCGACTCATCTGGTTGCAAAAAACCTTGCTCTGTATTTTTAGGACATATTGAAATGATTAGGCTTAGAGTCAGGAGGTTGTCTAAGAATGCTCATTGGCTAAAGACTCGTCAATTAAATGTCATTACCCAACAAGTGGGCTTCCTTCTTGGTTTTAAAGTCAGATCCACTCCTTTCTCATCGCGTGCGGTTTCAGGACTTCATAAACAGCTGAGTAGCTACATTGGTTTCTTACACCATCTATAGTAGGAGTGTCAAAAATAAGGCCCAGGTGCCGGAATCGGCCAGTTAAAGACTCCAATCCGGCCAATTGGATGGCTTTAGAAAATGCGAAGGAAAGAATAATCCTAGACTTTTAACTGTAAGTTTTATAGTTTTGCCTAATGATAAAGACCTCCACCATGGCCATTCATACTACACCAAAGTAATTAAGTAAAACAATTCAGTGACAGCAAAGTTCCTGTTTTTTCCAGAAACTACTTAAGAAATTTCTTTTTTGTTTAATAGTAATAGTAATAATAGGCCCTCAGTAAAATAAAAAAATATATACTTACAGGACAGCCTGGGCAATGAGATGCCAGAACTCTGTAATTTTACACATTTATTTCTTACAATTTACACCCAAAAGAATCATGCTGACAGATGTCTGTAATTAATGCAGCAGCATTTCTTTATCTCATAGAAAAACCTGAAGTAGATATTTTACATTACATATATATGTTAACACATAACACTATGTTACTATATCTCAGGGATTACGTGTGTAGTTAAAGAAAAGATAGTTTAACTGGTCCAGCCCACAATATAAAACAAGTTTGACATCCCTGCTCTGTGATTTTGGCAGACCAGGTTTGAAGAGCAAGTGGATGGGGCTTCTGATTTCACAGTAAAAGGTGTGGGGCTGAGATAACCATATTAGAATATTGGCTCTTAGTGACATCAAACAGATCCAAGAGTAGAAAAAAATGTAAACTTAGAGTATTGGCGCTGATATTATTATTTGTAACTTCAACCATATTTCATATGAATATAAAACCATGATGAACATTAAAGTTCAGGGACCCTGGAGGCAACCATAGGGGATAAAATCTCACCACCCTTTTGGTACAATAAGTTCAGCACGTTTGCAGATAAGACTGCAAACTAACTTTGGTTCATAATTAACTTTTTTATTTAACATATTTACCTTCAAATCAAAAACTTTCTCAGTTTTGGTTTTACAATCCTCAGCCATCCTGCATGGCTAAGGGGAGAACGCCCTCACTGCCCCAATCCAAGATCGTGGCAGTGAGCAGAGCAAATCTCAAAAACAGTGAATCCAATTTGTAAAAAAAGAAGGCTTAATCAATCGCAATACAGTTAAAAATGACTTCTTCTGGTTGTTCACGCATAATAAAGTCAAAAACATTTCTATTTCTCTATCTTTCTGCCTGCTACACTTTCCTCACAGACAGGGCTTAAAGGTTTACACATTAAAATTATATTTTTATTCAACTTTATTGATTCTTGACTATCTTTTGATTAAACTTCTGATTTAATTACAGCAGGAATCAGGTCACTGTAAAATCAAATTAGTTCCCAGAACTTAAAAATTTTTAATTTTTCATATTTATTTCCTATCTTATTCATAGCCTTTCCTTTTTTTTGTTTTCTTTAGGTCACGAGCAGTTGTCCAAGCATTTCACTACATATCGTACTGTGTATGACTGTGTACGTGACAAATAAAATTTGAATTTGATTTGATTTGATTTGAAAAAAAGTATGCAAACTTGTTGCCTCAAAAAAGCTAATCTTACTTAAGATAACTAAGTTAGGGCAACTTATTTATTCTGAGTACCCTGTACAACCTAATTAGTTCCAGGAACTTAAAAAAGTATGCAAACATGTGGACTGAAAAAAAGAGAAAAAGATAACTATGTTAAGACATCTTATTCATTGCCAGTACACAGTACTAAGAATAACTTGTGGGTAAACAATTAGTATTGCACAATCGGAAAAATCAAGTTCTACTAAATGAAAAAACAATTTTTAGTAACTTACTATTTTTTAATTTTGATTACAAAAAAATAAATAAATGCAACTAGCGCACATTATGTTTTATCATCCTTGAATGTGAGAGATTTTAACACTTAATATAAAGTATATAAACACGGTAAGTACATAAGGCTCTGTCACTCTGTGCTACATTGCACTTACAAAAGCTGGATTTTAGGCCTCTTACTTCATTTCTGTGCCCTGAATGGCTTTTACCCAGTGAAGAAAAATTATTTGTATGGTTCCATTAAGTATGATAAAGTTACTACAAAATAAAGTAAAATAAAAATTATCAGCTGATATTTGGGGATCAGAGAGGGGGGACTCACTGATTTTCCATAGAGTGACTCTGTAATCGGTTGTCTCTGGTCACGCAAAAAGCATACACCTAAGCAGGTAGACCCGTGACACCTTGTTGGTCCACGTACAGGACGTGCCGGTTGGGCAGTCGGGTGGATGTCATCATGTGACTTGTGAGAGCGAAGAAGAGAGAAGAAGAAGGAGGAGGAGGCAGGAAAAAGGAGATACACTCATTTCCCTGTCTTGGCAAAAAAAGGAGAAGAAAGGAGTGAGTGTTATTTCTAGGAAGTGCAAACCAGAGCTGGCATTGCTCTTGATTTTCGTCTTGTTTCTGACTGAAACTGCTGCTGCTGGGCGGTTGATCGTCTGCGCAGGCGTCCGCATTCCTCAGCTGTGATTGAAAACGACTGGGATTAGTTTCACTGAAACTCGCTCGGACATTAGCTTGGTTTATGCTATATTTCTTAACATAACAGCAGCAGCAGCTCAGGGAAACTGGAGAGGAGCAGCTGACAAATACGCAGACGGGCTGGGAGGTTTATTTATCTGCTGTCCCGGACACTGACAGAGAGGGTAAGGGCGGATACTGACGCGGGACCTCTCCGTGGTAAAAAAAAAAAAAAAAAAAAAAAAAAAGAAGAAAAAAAAAAAAAAGAAAGGAAAAAAAAGTTGGAAATGTAAGCTAACTAGCTAGTTAGCTCAAGGTCTGCTAATTATTTAGCTGCTTTGTGGACCGATTTATCTGCAACTTGGGGATAAAAGTAACTTAAGCTTCCTTTAAATTCAAATGTCGGGATTTTTAATGCTGTATCAGGGGTTTCCAAGCTGTGGTGCGAGGTCCACCCCGGGGTCTTGCAGTGAGCGCACTGTTGTAACCAAGAAGGCTATTGTTGTTAGATTGTGTTGACACTGTAAAAGTAAGTAGAAATGAATCTCAGGGTTTTGTAAGTAATCACACTGGCTCTAAGGTTGTTATGGTTTGGTGTTTTTTCTTTTAAGTATTATTTGGTTTTCTACAGTTTTAGTTTTTGTTTACATTTTATAGTGTAGTTTTAAAAAGTGGTTCTAGTTTCAGTTTACTTTTTATTTCTTGTAGATGTTTAGTTTATTTATCATTGGTGTTAATTTTAGTCTTTTAAATTACTGTAAAATCTACACACTTACTACCAACATGATGTGTTAAGTAATCAGATTGTAAACTTAGCAAAGCCTAAATGCCAACTGTGTCAGGATCCAGGGTTGTGATCTAAACTATTACCTGAAAAGCATTAATATACTAATGCTGAAGGCCAACATTTGATTTTGTGATCCTTTTTTTGTCAAGCTACTTTTCATTTTATTTTTATATTTTTAAATTGGGGAAACCTCTGGGTTTTAAATGTGAAAATGCCCTGGTTGTATTTTTGTAAACACGGCATACCAGCCATTAGAGACCTGTTAGTAGAAGTAGTAGTAAATTGTAAACCTCATTAGGGTGTAGTTAAGTACAGGATTGATTTTATTTTTATATATTTATTTATTTTTATTACACAATTTATTTTTTGTGGTCTTGTGAAGGTTGGTAGATCTGGATCCAGAACCAGAGACCAGAATGGAGGGAGGAGGCCAGGTCGGGCCCACGTCAATCCGAGGCCATGGCCAGCTCTCCCGGCTTCGCAGCTCCTCTCTGGAAATCAGGGAAAAAGGGTCAGAAATCCTCAGGGAACAGCTGGATGCTGCAAAGAAGGTATAGTAACCTACTTTGTGGTTGCGCACACACAGAGAAACAAAAGATAGTGTGACCAGGAAAACAAGGCGCTGACAATGCAAATGTTCTTCTCTGTTTTAAATGTGGTTGTGTCCTTTTCCCCTGCACATCTCAGGAACTGAAACTAAAGGACAAGGAGTGCGAGCGTCTGTCGCAAGTTAGGAATCAACTGGAGCAGGAGCTAGAGGAGCTGACAGCCAGTCTGTTTGAGGTCAGCAGTAATCATCGCTCTCTGCTGAGTGCACTGTAATTCTGACAGCTGGTGACGAAGAAGGTGGTTGGTGCTATGCCACAAAAGTCCTTAAATCAGCAGTTTGCATTTCTACAGAACCATCACTTCCTTTATATAAATAAAAATTTCAGGTTGATGTGATTTTTTTTTTTTTTTTTTTTTTTTTTTTTTTAAGCAACATTGTAATTGCTTTGAAAAAATTTTGACCCACTGACTCTGGAGGAGTCCATCTCTTTGTTAAGAGCAAGATTTACCAAGTTTGTTCTAAATTAGCTCTGAGGTTTAGCTACTAAAATGCATCAATATATAAACAAAGATGCAGCCAGCTCAATTTAATAGTGAACAGAAGTCTGTTAAGAGCAGCGCAGATTATTTCTGATGGAAAATAATCCAAAGTATATTTCAAAATCTTACACTCTTAAACATATGCAGTAAGACCAGCTGCAGAAAATACCTTTCAGTCGCAAAATTGACAGCACACTTCTTACCAAAAGTAGCTTTTTAATGCCACGAAGGTCATCTTTTTCCTTACATGTTCTGCTGTGTTGACCAGCCAGTCACTGTCTTTGTCTAGCTGCTGAGCTTTGAACATACAATTTTAATTAGTCTCAATTTACTTTTCAACAGGAGGCTCACAAGATGGTGCGTGATGCTAACGTGAAACAAGCAGCTTCAGAGAAACAGCTCAAGGAGGCTCAGGGGAAGGTGTGTGAAGTTTCTTTAAAAAAAAAACTTAAAACAGTGAAGAACAGAAATCTTTCCTGAATCAGAACAGTTTTTTTTCACATAGTTGAAGGTCATAAAATAGCCTCAAATTATCAATATTAAATTTTTTTGTGTCTGGCTTGCAGATTGATGTTCTGCAAGCAGAAGTGACGGCACTCAAGACTCTGGTGTTGACGTCCACACCTTCTTCACCAAATCGCCAGCTGCATCCACAGCTGCAGTCTTCAGGTACCAGGGGATCGTACAAATCGCACATCCGGAACAAGAGTGCCAGCGGTGCATTTCCACTCTCACCTGCAAAAAAAGAAGTTTCCATTCAGCCTGTGTCCAAAGAGGACCGAGAGGTAAACTGAAGTTTATACAGTTGTCTCTCCTCTCCTTCAGGTATGCGTCCATATGCGTCCCACTTTATTTCCCATTTCTGTTTCCAGTCACTTTTATCACTTTTAGCCAGATTCTCTTTCCTTTTTTCCCTTCTTTCTGCTAACCTCTCCGACTTGTTCTTCTTGTCTTTATCTGGGGCCTCTTCCTCTCTCAGCCTGCTGCTCCTGCCCTCCTCTCTCTGATCTTCTGTCTGATACCTGGCCAGTCTGTCAGTATGACCTATGACCCTCAATGGCAAAAACAGATAGAGGGGATAGGCACTGATGGCAGACAGGTAATCTGCATTCCTTTACATTTCCTACATTTCTCTAATCTTTCAAATTTACCTGCATCTTGACTGTGATTCTAGACTGTGATATCTGTTGAGTCAAGAGTGTGGTGAGTCTGGTCTGAGAGCTTTTCTTTCTGTAGTTTGTATTGAAATTTGTCAGCGTGTATGTAAGGTGAACAGGGACTTCTTGATGCAGCTGTTTGCTTCTTACTGGAGTTATCTGTGTTGAACGTACATTAGTGATACACAAAGTTTATACCCAGTTCTTGACAGATAATCACTGATATGTTGGCTAATATCGAGATATTATAGATATTTTTGAAAATTGCCAAGCATGACACACTCACTGGATTGTCTAGTATGACTACAACAAAAACAAAAGATACCATTTTATGTCGCCATAATTTCGAGAATTTGTAGAGCTGGTTCAGTAATGTCAGTGCCTCTGGCTCATTGCTAAAGTGTGGTAGGGTTACCAAAACTAATTGTCCCTGGTGTCTCTTATCCATATTACCCAAGGTTGTAAATTTCGGGCTCACAGTTTTGCAGCTGTTGTTTTTTTTTTTTTATGAGTTTGAAATTATTGTTTGACTTTTCTATCATAATGGATTAATGTTTAACTGCAAGTGATGTGTCATTTGTGGAGATATTGTCTCTAGATCCTGTCCACATAACTGGTGTTATGTCTTACTATGAACAAAGGTTATTATAACGAACTAAAACAAGTTTTTAGAGAACTAAAAACTACCAGAAATGATATTGTGTATCTGAAAACAAGCTAAAGAAATCAAAAACCAAAATCAAAATCTTGTCTCTCTGGAGATATTTGTCTATGCAGTGAGCCTGAGGAGACATTGTTGCTGATGTTTGACATTGAGGATGTCTACATGACTGTCAGTCAAGTGGTTATAATGATGCATTGGATTATTTTACTTCCCCGTTGCTAGTACCGCCCATATACTACTACTACTACTACTACTACTACTACTACTACTATTACTACTACCAACAACAACACCATTGATAAGAATAAGAATAAAGAATAAAAAGTAAAACTAACATTAAAAAAATGAAAGCTAAAGTTAAACAAATGGTCAAAATGGAAATGAACAAACCGTTTGGAGCAGTTTTTAGCTTAAAGAGCTCAAAGTGTCCATTCAGCTAGAAACAATTTTCAATATTACATTTTTTTTTTTTCAATATTGAAGGAGGCGCTGTAGATCTTACAGCCACTGAAAGTGTTCCTGCCAAATTCAGTATGAAACTCCATCATTTTCACACTGTGGGAATCCCTTCCTATAACAAACTCCATAACTTTGACTGAGCGCTGTCGAACAGCCAGTTTTGCCTGGGACAGTTACTGAGTGACCTGACCTGGAGTTATCTGCACAGCAGCATTACTAAGAGCTGTTTTAATTCTCCAGATAACAAAATGAGGTGTTTCAGTATTTCATTTATTACATCCTTTAGCAGAGGATGCATCGGACCATCCTTTTTATGAAAGGAGAGGAGATGATTACATCCCTTAATTCATAGCGATGGTGGACCTTAACTACGTTTTTCACCTTAAAGGATCGACTGATGTGTTTTGAATTTTCTTTAACTGCCTGTTAAACCCACAGGTGACCTATCAGCGCTGTCTGCTTTATTAAAATGGGCTTCTTGTTGAGACTTGCCTTGTTTGAAGTATGAAGAACATAGATTTATAGACACTCTCTAAATCCAGATTATGAGCTATATGAATTGACCAAAGCGTGCTCAAGGTTTGCTCCAGTCCAGTCTGTTTTGGTATTCCCAGACTTCCTGATTATTTTAAAAGGATTTTCACTTCAGGTCTGCTGAGATCATTTGTCTTCTATCATATAAATCCTAAATAAGGTGGAGGAATTTTATGGGCTTTATATTGACGATATTTCCTTTTTAAACTCTGATGTTTTGACAGCCCGAATTCTTTGAATACAAGATTTTCTTATCTTTAGTATTTAAACACTTTTGTGTGTTCAACAGTGGATCTTTTATTGTCAGTCATCGGTCTTTTGGGGATTAAACAAGTCTTTAATCTAGATGTGTGTCAGAGAATCAGTTTTATCCAGTTTGAGTGAAGGTTTGGCTTTCTCTCTGCAGATGGACTCCATTTTGTTTGCTGAGTTTTTGATGTGGAAGGAACACCCGAGCCTGGACCGCTCCTCCGCCTTCCTGAGTCGTATTTACAGAGAAGACATCGGGCCCTGCCTCTCCTTCACGAGATCAGAGGTCATACTCACTGCTTCTTTGTACAGCTACCATGCTGCTTCATGTGTATTTTAACCTCCTAGGACCTGGCGTCCACATATGTGGACATCACATTTTGGGTTATTTAGACCAAAATACTCAATTTTGCTCTACAAGGGCCTGATATCCACTTATAAGGACATTATACTGCTACTGTTTATTAAAATTTTAAACGATTATCCTCATATGTGGCTCTTATTTTTTTCTTAAAAACAGAAATAAGGTAAAAAAAAAATTGGCAATTCTTTGTTTTTACATTCATCTGGCCCCAATATGCCCAAAAAATGCATGCTGTGGAAGAGTTCGGGTCTTAGGAGGTTAATGTGAAGTTATGTTAAAGTTATTGATTCCTGTTCTCCACAGCTGTCCCACCTGGTCCAGAGCGCAGTGGAGAACAACTCTCTGACCATTGAGCCTGTCGCCATGTCGGCAGTACCGATGGTTAAAGCCTCAGCTATAGAGTGTGGAGGTCCTAAGTGAGTTACCCGACTGTCATCCTGTCGTGTTTCACCACTCACTGCTTTGATTTGGTTGGTTTGGTTTTTCCATCGATGGTTTATGATCAGAGCCTTTTGTCTATCTTACAATTATGACTGAGAGTGGTTTAATCAGTGGGCACATTTCTAATCACCCTGATCTAAAATTGTTTTTTGTTTTTTTTCCAGTGGCTTTAGGGCTGCAGTAGAGACGTAAGTCCTCTCAGGAGCTAATAACCCTTTCAGCTTTTCACTAACTCTGATAACTGTGGCATGAAATAAAAAACTGTCAACACAGATGTGTGGAACGATATAAACAAATCTGTAAATTAATGAACCAGACGGGATCCCACTTTCATTCCTTTTGTGGCTAACGTTCTCTCTGCGCACCTCTTTCACTAAAACGAGTTGTAAAGTGTTCTCAGTATGTTTTACTGTTGAAGAACTAAAGGCCTGTAAGCTCATGTTTGCTGTATCCTGTCCTAAAACAGATGATTGTGCATCTATGTTGTGCTGCAATAAATTGTTGACACGTTGTTTTCTATTGTAGAAAATGTGCATTAAGTGGCCTGTCACGGCTTTGCAAACATCGCATTAAACTTGGCGACAAAGAGAGCTACTATTACATCTCACCTTCCAGCCGAGCACGGGTAAATATCACTTCCTTTCCGTCCAAGGCACACCTGTAGTCTTGTTTGCACACCCTTATCAAACAGTTTGACTCAAGCAAACACATGTTGTTTCTACCTGTGGTTCAGATCCTCAGCTGTTTCTCTCAGGCAATCTTTCTCTCTGAAGGAATGTTTGGTTTCTGTGTGCCTCGCCCTAAGCATGCTTTGCACCATATTAGCATTAGTTAACTCCACCCAGCAAATGATGCACTCACGCAACGACTTAACATCTTCTGTCTAGCTGAAGCCTTAAGGCAGGTAGCTTTCATAGTATATCATTTTTTTCTTCTCGTGTTTTGTATGTTTTGTTTTATTCTCATTAGAGGCCTTTAATGTGATTTTCATCTTCATATGTACAAATTGCAAAGTTTAATTATCATTCATTACTTTTCTGCAGTTATAGTAATAATGTTTGAATGATACAAAATCCCAAGACATGCCAGTGTTATAAAAGTTTGCGTAGCCACTGTGTAGAGTCGTGACCTTGTCACATATTCGCTTTTCTAGATCACGGCTGTCTGCAATTTCTTCACTTATATCCGCTACATCCAGCAGGGCCTGGTGAGACATGATGGTAAGTTAACAGAGACACAGAAATAAATAGTTTAAGCAAATGTAATTATTATGCAAGTCATTTTATGCAATGCATGAGGAATTTTAAGTAGTGAGTAACTTCGGGTATTTTACTGAAAGATACAAATTGTACTGCAAGTAGGTAGTAGGTCGTATTTTTAAGTACAGCATAAGTAAGTAGTGGGTAATTTCATGGTAACTTTGTGGTAACTTTCTTCCACTGTATTTTTTTGGGGCACGAGCCGTGTTGTGATGGATTAATCTTGCCTTTTTACATCTTTATTTAATAATCATTATGTTGATGTTTTATTAATAATCAGTTGTCCTTTTTATTATATGATGTATCATTTAATAATTTCCTCTTTCCCAGAAAACACATGAAGTTATGCACTACATAGAATTACTTAGAGAATAATGTGTCTTCCTTTAAAATTGAATTACAGGTGCGCGGCTCTGTTACCACTCGGTCTTAACTTTGCCAACAACCAACATCTTTCTTTCTAATTTTTTTTGTTCCTCCCATGTTCAGCGGAGCAGATGTTCTGGGAAATCATGCGTCTTCGTAGAGAGATGAATGTGGCCAAATTAGGTTTCTACCTCACTGACCAGGGCTAGGACGGTACCTGGAACACCCAACAAGAGAGCATAGCAGTTACAGCCTTGGGTAACTGTGGCAACGCACATGTCTTTGATCAGGTTGAACAGTGCTGCAGCAAAGGTCACCAACAAGGGAAGCAAAACATGTTTGTCACTTTTGGAAATGCAATAAAACAATTAGAATCAAACAAGCACTCCAGGAATGACATTAAAGTCCATGTTTTTAAAAAAAAAAAAGAAAAAAAAAAAAGATGATATTATTCCCAGACATGTCGGAGAAGTTTTTTCTGTTGCACCACATTCCTGGAAAATAACTGTTGTCCCCAAGAAAGTGTGGAGAAACTTCTTACTGAATCACCCACGGAATACAAAATTTCTCATTTTTATACAATAGACTGTGTGTCCTGATTCAGGCATTAGCCTGCAAAATAATGAGCACAATCTTAACCTCAAGTATTACAAATATGTGGTGTAATAGTTTTATTGTTTCCACACAGCAATGATTCAGCTTGTTTTCTTTGTACTTTCAGTTATCAGCTCAGACACCACAGCCCAGACCTTCATTCTGAGCATGGCCTTAATTTTGTTGGTACACTTCCTGCTCTGCCTTGTACAAAGACTTAACTTAGTCACCTTCAGCTTCTCGTTAGCCCTGTACCTAAAAATCAGATGTATCGTTAATTATTACCCACCCATGCTCAGAGTAGGGAGAGCTTTACAGTGCCAGGTGAAAAAAGCTTTTAAGATGTGATTGAGTTTTGCACATCTGTAGTTAACAGTATGAACATAAAGTAAAAGCCATAATTGACTTTGCATGAATGCAGAAAATAGCCATAGTGTATATAGGTTGTATCTCATATTATAGATTTATTGTTACTGACTTTTTTAAAAAACAGAAATCTTTTAAAGGTAACAATGAAGTATAGTGTGTCAGAATGTGCAATAACTGCTTCTTAGCCTTATGCAGGGCTTTGAGGTTCCTGACCTCAGTGTACTCATAATCAACTGTGTAAAAGCTGCATTAAACACGAGGCATTGTATACCAGCTGTCACTTTTGTACCATGTCTCTTTTATTATTAGAAATCCGATCAAGAGAGGGAGACTCCGGAAGTTTGCTCGGGAAAGACTCATCACTTCAATTAATTTCAACCCAGTGCAACCAGATAACCCAGGGGTGATGTTTGCTCCGGGCACGTCACAGATTTGGGGTTAGAATAAGGTCATAACACTTAAATACGCCAAACAGGTTCTCAAGCAGGAATACCGAGGAAATACTGAGACCGTGTCCAGCTCAGAGGGGCTTTATGAAGCCGACATTCCAGTAAGATTTGAGTTTCCGGATTGGAAAGACTTCTCTGAGCTGCTGTTTTGATGACCTCTTTGTACCGATTACAGCAGACCTTAATAAATAGTTTGCCCTGCTGTTTATCAATGGGCACGGAGGAGAAAAGATGAAATCAAGATGAATTTCTTATAAGCTGAACTCTTATTGAACACAGATGTGATACTTATAAATTAAGATGAAAAAAAACCTCTGCAGCTAGTCAACTAAATACATAAGAACATTTAAAAACATTTAGATAATTTCACAGGAATATTACAACAAAAATCAACCAAACTCTTACAAAGGATTGATTAACTTTTCTCTTGGCAACATCCAGCAGTCACCAGCGCTTCTCTCTTTGGGAGATATCTGCAAGAAACAAATTCAGTTATTGAAATGTTAAATATTTTTAGTGATGGATGAACATGTTTGTATAGCTCCTTTAATCATTACATTTCAATTCAATTCAGTCTGTTGAAACTAGCCCACCAGTGTTTGTGTAAAATGAGAAATCTGCATGCAGATGACTCGCCTTCGAAAACAGAACATGCCCATCACCAGCACGGCCACGCCTCCAAACACAACTATCACTGCGGTGACGATGGAGACGGCCGATAGCGAGGAGGGCTCTGGGTCATGTGAAGAGGTGTTCAGAAGTGACAGACGTTTAGTACGTGCTGAATGGTGTTTAAAATTAACATTGGGAAATATTTAAAGTGATCTGAAACCAACCTGAGCACACAAAGGAGCCTGGTATGTTCAGACACTCCAGATGTTGTGGACAAGAAGTCATTTCCTCACATTCATCGATATCTGCAAAATCAGCCAAACTGACATATTTAATGTCATATTTTTAACTAAAAAACAAGTTTACTGAATGATTTATTTAAAAAAAATAAATGACTAGGGCCCAGCCGCAGTACCTTCACAGTCCACTGGGGGCTGCAGCCCAGATATTGAAACAATTCATGTAGATAATATACCTGACTAAACTGCTAAAAATGTGTTTAAAATAAACTCCAGCAATTAGTTAAATTGCCCTTTCTGGAGAATTGTATTTTTAATTTTAATTTTAGAATTTTCCTGGTTAAAATTTCTTCCTGGAAGTTGGAATTTCAAATTCATTCTTGAGCTTAAATGAAAGTTATTTTTTAACAATTATAATTCCTTAAACAAAAAACATAATGTTAAACTCTGGCGTTAAAAGAAAAGAACAACACATGCCATCAGGGCTTGACTGGACATTTTAGTTTTCGTACCCTGACACGATGGGGGTGCTGGGCTCCACTGCTGGCTGTTTGGATCACAACTGATGGATGAAGCTCCCAGCAGCTTGTAGCCAGAGTGACACTGATACAGGATCACCGAGTTACAGAGGAGATAGTAGCCAAATTGAATCCTGGGTATTGGACCGCAGCGGGGATCTGTAAGAAAGTCAGTGAAAAAATAAGGCCATCCCAGCTTCATACTCGACACAACTTGTTTTCCACAGCCTCACCCGAGTCCTGTTCTTTCCAGGGGCTGATGTCAAGGTGAGGGATGAGGGGGTCAGAACAGGCCAACATGTCCTCCGAGGTCTCGGTGCGTGAGAACGGGTCGGCAGGGACATGTGTGACGTGGCTGTTGTCACAAATGATGCGGGATAAAGAGACTGAACGCAGATGTTTCCTCTGAGCGCGGGTGAACACTCCTTCCCTCTCCCACCAAAACCTTGAAAGACAAGCACATATTTTAGAATTTCACTTTTTGCATCATATTTTTAATAATTTAATTTTAGCTGTGGCTCACCTGTCACCGTCTCTCAGCGCTCTGAACTGTCTCGCGAGCAGGCATGACAGGAGCGGTCCGACTCGGCCTCCGGGCAGAGCTGGCTCAGAGATGGCACCCACCCACACGTCGATGTTGTGTGGTGTCCCGTATAAGAGTTGGAATTTGTGAGCCAAAGTGAAGTTGCCCAGAATTTCAGCCAGGTCCAGTGTGTTGTTGGGAACAGAAAGGCCACAGAACTTTCGCCAGGAGCTGTATCCTGATGGAGGAGATGAGTCAGAAGACTGCAGGTTAAAGATGGAGTGAAGAAAGTGAGATAAGCATTAAATATATGGGGCTCATGTGAAAGTGAACATAGCAAAATACTGATTTTACCAAGTGCTTTACAATTAAAAAGGAAGGCAGATGTAATAGGAGGGAAATTAGAACCTTCAAACTTAAGTGTAGATATACAAAAATGAAATAAATAAGGTGAGATTAGGTTGCATAGCTGGATTCTCTCAAGGTTTTTTTGTGCAGTGACTGTTGCATTAGCATCACGTGATAACGTGCATTAGGAACTAGTTGGTTTAGCTCTGTGAGAAGTCACTCCCTGAGGGAAATTTCAGAGGGCCAGTTTTAACTCTTAATTAACAAGCAACACAAATAACTATTAGAGGACTACAGGCCACCTGGCAGGGTTATTAACACATTCCTACATCTGGGACTGGTTCCTGAGTCAGCACACACTTTTCATGGCAGACTTTCAAGGAAACAAGTATAACTACTATTAATGATGCTGTGATGTTGTGCACGTTGACTTACATTACAATAACATCAACTGTGCTCTCATTTTTTTTGCAGCTAGAATATGAAAACACACAGTTTAATACAAGAATTAGTATACAGTATTCCCACGTCATATCGTGTTTTACCTTTAAATTTGCAGATAAATTTTCGATTTATCTGCAAATTTATATTACAGTTTCTGCGTGTTTTAATTTTTAAAATTGCAATTTATTTTTGCAGTAAAAATAAGCATTATCTAGCCTAAAAAATGAATAACAAAGTTATAATAGGGTTTATAAGAGCATGGGGAGGATTTTTATGGCTTAAAATATACAAAAGTAATATAATAAACATATGGTTTCTACTTTGCAGATTTCCCCAGAATGGAAGCCCTGTGATAATAGAGGGAATACTGTAGCTGCAGAAAAACTACAACCGCTGGTACATGGTTTTATGGTCTTAACGCTACTGTAATTTATTTTAAAATATTAGACTAAAAGAGGTAAATGCAGGTGTTGGGAACTATGGATCATGGATCCTGATTTTTCTTAAATCATTTAAAAGAGACCTATTCTTTGTGTGTGTGTGTGTGTGTGTGTGTGTGTGTGTGTGTGTGTGAGTGTGTGAGAATTTTATTTATTTATTCCAATTTCTTTCGTTGTATATGTCAAAAATGGCAACAATAACACAGTCTGATAAGATGTCATCAATAAGATGATTTCCACAAAGTTTCATCAGAAATTGCCTCAGTTGAAGGGTAACTGTCAAGAAGCTATTCTTGAGGAATGAAACAGGCAAAAAACGCTGAGGTACGCCAGATTAAACAAGAGCTGGACTCAAAATCAGTGGCAACATGATGGACTCTGATGGAGTCATTAATACAAATTTGAAGCAGGAGGCACACCAGTACAGCCATCTGTAAAGCATGCTCTATAGAGGCTGCCCTCTGTAGATGTCATACCAAATATTGACTTTTAAGGCTGTTAGAATTGAACAAATGTGTGTTTATGTATGTCTCCCATTTCCCAAAATATGAAGGGTAGCTCAAGCACTTTGCAATGCCCTATATACTGTAACAATAGTGGATACTGATAGTAAAAATGGACAAAGTTTAAAAATAAAAATAAAGACACTGTATGTGCAAGTAATCTCCACCCACCTGCCCCTCCTCTAATATGGGGGGCAGCCAATCACAAGAAAGTCTGTTTAAAAGGGGAGGTTCTAAAACATCTTGTTTCAGATAGAGGCGGAAGTGAGAGACTGTATTAAGGATAAATATAAGATACTGCACATATGGATTACTTTTAACTGTGACTGGTGCAAAGCTACTCTAGCTGACTTCAATAATGAAAACATGGAGCTGGAAAAGAGAACAATAGGACAGTCAGCAGATGGGATATCGGTGCGAGAGGTTGCAAGTCCTGATACCGGGCAGGCCATGGTCTCGGCCTCTCTGGAGATTAAGGGCTCCGAGGTCCAGAGGCATCCCACCCTGTGCCTGAAAGAGTCTCTCTGTCAGCTCCTCCACCATCATCTGACCGGGAGTCTGCAGCTTGGCTGGAGACAGCAGGAGGCCACGCAGCACTGGGTCTATACCACCTGAAACAACAGGAGGAAATTAAAACAGAAATAGAAATGCTGAGTACATGTAATCAGAGTAAAACAACAACATTGCTCTTTACCTTCCTGCACAACCCTCCAAGAGGCAAACAGTGAGTGATGCAGCGGCAGAGAGGGATACTGCGAGTTAGCATTATATCCTGGCCCCAATCTGGTCACTACTGGTTGCACGGTGACGTGAGCAAAACGAAATGCAGCAGTTGCAAAAACATTAGCAATGCTGGGATCCATGTCAGGATCATAACCCTTGTAAGGAGGCATCAGATGAGACATGGCATTCTCACCAAGGACCCGTGGCAGGTAGTGCTCCCATGTTAGGATCTTAAAGGATTTAGAACACCAGTCAAAGTGATGAGAACAGGTAGATGTGATATGTTGTTCATCAGATAATCCTGCAGATACCTGATGAATGGCTCCTATGATCTTGCGGGCCTCCTGGTACAGGGTGTCTGGGCTCCAGTGAAGGTTTAGCAGGTGCAGCTCTTTGACCAGTCGGTTGTGCTCTCTCAGGAAGAGCGTGTGCAGCGCAATCAATCCCAGATGTTCATTGGCTCTCGAATCACCTGTGAAGCATTAGTCATGAGCAACAGCTGCACTGAAGCTTACAGTGGGTGGAGAATTTACAACATTCGCCCACTCACCAGCTTGAAAGCAGGATGTGGTGTTCTGTCGGTGAGCAGACCTGTCTGATGCTCCTGAGGTGGTGGAGTTGCGAGGGCCGCAGGGGTCCAGGTGAGCCTGGAGGCGAGGTAGGAAGGGCATGTAGGCGAGCTCGTGGTCTGAGTGCTGGGAGTTGATGGCCATTGAGCCCAGAGGAGAAGATTGGTTTCTGAGAGCAGAAGCCAGGCTGGTGGAGCTGCCGTACACCATGCTGGCATCGACAAAGGAGGTGATGGCGTTGAGCTGCTCCCGCTGACGATGAGGCAGAACTCCAGCACCACAGCTGGGAGCAGAGCGGAAGAAAGGCATGCAACTCTGGACCCCATTACGAGGATCAGATGGTGGGATCTAGTAAAGAAAGTTGTCTTTAAACTGCTGCAGATGAGGGAAGGACATTCTTTTCCATAGCAACAATATAAGGAAAAAAATGATGCAAGTCTAGTCTTTTTTGGGAACAGCTGTCAATTTCAAATTTCTAAAATAATTTCACCTCCAGGAGTAAAGAATATTGATTCAGAACTACCTTTAGCAGCAATAACGTGAGGTAACTTTATCAGTCTCTCACATCATGGTGGAGGAATTCTGGCTCACTCTTTGTTTCAAGATTCTTTCTGTTCATTGAGGTTTGTAGGCATTTGCATGGCTCTCCTAAGGTCCTCCCACAGAATTTCAGTCAGGCTGAGGTCTGGATTTGATTGGCTCATTTGAACACTTTCATTCTTTTCTTTTTCAGACAGTCACTGGTGTTCATGGGATTGCTGTCCTTATACATGACTCAGATTCATAGTTGACAAAATGACTGGAAGGTGCCCAGGATCTGTGGCTGCAAAACAAGCCCAAATCATCACCCCTCCACCACCTTGCTTGTCATTTACTGCAGCGGTCCCCAACCTTTTTTGCGCCACGGACTGGTTTATGTAGGACAATATTTTCACGGACCAGCCTTTAGGGTGTCGAGGATAAATACGACAAAATAAAACCAGTACTGGTACAAAAAAAGAAGATTTATTCAGAACACACAGTAAAAGACCCAGGGAAACTGAGTTAATGATAAACACCCTGAAAACCATAAATTCTCTCGCCCAGTACCAAATGATTCTGTGCAACTTTGCACACCTAAGCCGTGCTGCCATGTTCTTTTTAGACAGAAAAGGATTTCTCCTGGCAATCCTTCCAAATACTTCTTCAGTGTTTTTGTAATTGTACTGTCATGACCTTTAACACTTAACACGCTAATTGAGCACTGTAGGGTTTAGATGTAGATCTTTTTCTTTTTTTTTTTGGCAATTTCACTTAGCATCGCATTTTCTGACCTTGGGGTAAATTTGGTTGAATGTCTGCTCAAGATTGCAGCATTGTCTTAGCACACACCTGAATGCTCCAGACCTTCAAACTGCCTAAACTTCTGCTTTTATAAATGTGCTCAACCTCGCTTGTGCACCTGGCTGCTACTTATGCTCTTAATTCCTATGAAAACAGTCAACTGAACTTTGTCTGTGAAGGTTCTCAGTCATCCAGGTCATCGTATTCTAAGGAGCTTGGAAAGAAAACTTCTCAGATGAGAGGTGAAACGTCTTCAAGCCACTTAAAGAAGTCCAGACGCTTTTCTTTCCAAGCTCCTTAGACTCAAGTGAACTTTCTTTTCACAGAACTTTACGTACAACAGCCAATGAGAAATCTTCTAATTGGGTGTAATGAGAGAGTATTTCCTGGTTTGTATTTTCTATTTAAACCATTGACAGTGTTACCGAACCTGTGTTTGGTGCTAATGGTAAGAGATAATCTGATATACAGTAAATATACAGAAACTGTGCAGGTTACGGGTTTGGCATTTAGCATGTGAAGGAAAATTATAAAAAATACAAAATAAATTAGAGCCTTCCAAGAGAGCTGGTGAAATGCACCTGGATGGGAAAGCAGGGTGAGTCTCGGTTGCAGGTGTGGGTGCAGTCAGCTCCAGTCTTAAAGGCAGCCGTACTGGGACTCTGAGGTGTCAGCACCAGATCGTGGTCTATCCACTGACCCCAGTCCACCAGCAAGTGGGACAGAGTGGAGTCCACAGAGATGTTGTCATTGTGAGTGAACAGCACTTCCTGTGACACCAGCCGCACCTGGAACATACGAGATGAGGAGGAGGAGTGATGGGCTTACAGCAGCTGGCAGGACAGAAGACGACCGAGAGCTGCTGCAGGACTCTTACTGGAGGCAGGCTGGCATTGTGATAGGTGTGTTTTGGTTCCCACCCTCTGGGCATCCCCCACACATCCTCGTACTCTGGAGCCAACCAACGGGAATACGGGATATTAGCAGCCCCCCATCTCGGATGTTGTCTGTACAGCAGCAGAACACAGAGAGATGGTTACCTGAAAACAACGATCTCTGTTGGGCACAGCGCCAGCCCGTCAAATGCTGATTTTATATATGCTCTGACCTGTTGTTGCACTCGCCTGTGACGGATCTGTAACGCTCAGAGAGACAGTCTGTCTGACAGCTGGGCGTCTGCAGCTCAGCAGAGCAGCCCGTCACATGCAGCAGATTCTCCGTATCTTCTTCACTCAGCATTTCTGAGGGAGCACGGTAAGCACAACAAGGTCCAAGTTAGTAACACTGAAACATAAAGAAATATATATGAGAAAGATCAGATCAATTGTTGTGTCCTTTCCTGTCAAAAGCAGATACAAATGATTCAAATGATCCAAATGATCCAAATCTACTTCTGGAATTTGGTTTTGCTGAGCTTGATTATGCTTCAGTAGCCTCCATGAGTCAACTTATGCTGACTAATATTTTCTGGCACAATATGTAAACTGTATTGTTTGTAGTCATCATTGTAAAAATATCTTCTGTCCTCCTAAACAAGAGATTTTTTAATACCAAAAACACCCATACTTGGTTAAATAAAGCACATAAAACAAAGAGTTATAGAAGAGATAAATTGGCTGTGTAATATTATATCCTGAAACAAACTAAAAATATGATGTAGAATAAAGCTTGTTTAATCATTCATCAGATTAAATGGCCCGCAGGTTTACATGGTGTTCTGCTGCTGTTCAGTACCGTAAGCGTTGGGCTGCATCATGGTGTTAGTGTAGACCATCTCTCTGATCAGCTCCACTGTGTTGTCCAGCAGTTCAGCAGCCCGGATCTGGGTCCTGGTTGTGCTTTCAATCTGTTTGAACTGAGCCAGCAGGTCACTGGGTCTCAGAGCGCCTTCAGACAGCGACGTCTTCACCCTGGAAACATTCAGAACTGTGTATTCAGTCCCTCGCAGACGTAAAATGATTTATTTTCTTCTATGTGTCAGCCTGGTTTGAGATATTTCCAGATATATTTTAGACCAGAATAAAGAATTTCTACCTTTCACTCGTGTGGGTGTAAGCAGCATCAGTCAGCTCAATCGCCCTCTGAAGAGCCTCATCAACAAACGCAGATCCCAGATACACCACTCCTGAGACCATAACAGAGCAGAGCAGTTAGAAAGGCTCCAAAGCACCTTCTCCTTTCAGCAATTATCAGAAATCCTACCTGAGGTGTTGCCGTGCTTCACTTTGGTCAGTGAAGCATGACCAGGGATTAAGAGCAGGACAAGAACCAGTTGAAAAAGAGATGCAGACACCTGAAATGAAACCACATTAACCTTCAAATCTTTAAAAAAAACGTCAAAATTTTCTGCATAAACTTTAAATTGTACATTAAAGCAGAAACTCACCACGAGTGCTGTATTCATTGTGATTCTGAAAACTTTTCAGTGTGAGCAAAGAAGGATCGCTTCAGGTTCAGAGAAGGAATCGGAGGATCTTACCGCTGCGTTCGCTCCGACTCATCTTGAGTGCAAGCAAGTGTAGGTGTGTGTTTGGCTCCAAGTGTCAAGGGTGCTATGTATACACTGTGAGCAGGGCCAACAGGTATGTGCAGAATCCCCTTATCTGTCCTTCATGGTGACAGAAAGGCAACATCAAACGCAGGACTCGCAGCCTCGACCTAATAACCTCTCAAATCAAATTTACGTCTGTGCTCTCGCCCTCGATGAAAAGCCTCTGTCAAATCAGCGTTACAAATAAATAATCCTACCCATCCCTCAGCAGAGCAGAGAGAGTATGTCTTTGCTGTAGTAGAGCACTCAACCAAACAAAGAGGCGGCTGAAATATTAGATGTCAAAGTTACTTTAGTGGCAGATTTGTTTAAAAAAAAGCAGTTAGACTTCACAATAAGAAGCTAAGCTTAGTATTTGGGGATTTTTTTTTTTAATTAAAAGGGTGTCTGTGTCTTCAACACATGCCAAACATTTCAATCTGATGGTCCCTGTGCCAGTGACACAGACAGGTGGGTGAGCTGGAAGCGGGGATTCTGGGAAATGACCATGAACCGAGCACAAGGATGAGACAGAAAGATTTCAGAGTGTTTCTGTCCACTGTGAGGCTTAACAACTCAAATGTATGCTTGCTTTCCCCCCCTTTGATGTTCCAGGTGTGTGATATCATCAAATGATTCACCAGTCCCATTTCATTACGCTGTTATTAATATTATCTCTGTTGACCCACCGTCTACTCCATGTGCTCCAGAGAAGAGTCGATGTATCCACAAAGGTACAACCAAATATTTGGCATACAGGTAGATCAAGTGTCAGTTGACCCACATTTCCTCACTTGTATATAATGAGTTCTGGTCAAGTGGATTATTTCAGGTGATCATTTCTGTTAGTAAAAAAAAAGCCACCTGGTCCTTAGCAGGTATTAAAACTATGTTATTGATGCTAAAACACCTCTAGCATCAATAACTTGAAGTAATTATTGTTACTATTATTTATTTTCTATATAACTATCAGTTTCATATTATTGAGTCAAGTCTTTGTTACAGTGTTGCTTCAGTTCTTTGAAGTTTGTGGGCATTCAGTTATGCTCTGCTCTCTTGAGGTCACAGCACAAGATTTTGTATACAAAGGAGTTCATGGTTGACTCAATGCCTGCAATGTGCAGTTTCTCTGAGCATGGACTGAGCTTAGGGAGTTTGCTAGGACAGCTGACATGTCATGAATGTTAATTGTTTTCCATGGATAAATAATCTTTCACATTCAGAATGATGAGCTTTTTGGAGATATTGCCTTCTAAGCCTCCCCAGACTGATGACAGCAACAGCTCCTTCTCTGTGATCTTTAACGTGAACCCATATGCTCCTGAAAATAGACAAAATTTCTGCTTTTATAAAGGTCATCACACTTGCTGAGAGAGAGTAATCGGAGAAGCTGCTACCAGTTTTAGTAAAAAAAATAATGACGTGGTGTTATAACATCTATATTATTCATCTGGGTTTGCATTTTAATAATTTAAGAGCTGCTAAGGACCAGATTCATTTTATGATGTCCCTATATGTAACACCTTAGAACTGAAACAGGGTATTTCTTTTTCACTTGACTATATGGTTGGATAGTCAGTTTGTTTTTTCTTGTAATTTAGGTATTTGTTTTTCAAAGTGAAAGGTAAGAGTGAAGCTTTATGTACTTATGACTCTGTGGATGTGGGCTGGGAGACATTATGTCCTGGTGAATGTGAATAAGACTAGAGATAGAGAAAGAACAGCTTTATGGCAGGAGGTTGATGTGACCTGGATGTCCACATTGACTAAATGTTATTGTTATTATAATTATTTCATTATGATTTCAACTGCTGTAACAAAAAAAAAAAAAATCCCAAATATGGGATAAAGCATTTCTCACCATCACCTGGTTTTGAGGTCTGCAGGTTAAAGCCACCTTTGTGTTTGGAGCTTTCTGGATTTGTCTATCTGGCACAGATTCACAAGGGAAAAATACAGTAACAAGGATCGATAGCACGATAAATGAAACCTTAAAAACAAACAATGAAAGCATTAAGAGCTTTGATGCAGATGGCTTTTATTCACATTATTTTACTCAGTTAGTTTGGTCAGTTTATTTTTGCCAAAGCAGAAAAATGTATTGATTCATTTGGTCGCATGAAACATGCAAAAAGCAGTAACCAGAACTACTAATTAAAAAAACTCACACATTGCAGGCACACACGCATGAGTATTCACAGAAATTTGCAAGTACACACAATGAAGACACATAATACTGTTTTCCACTCTGAGATAAATAACTTCATCTAAACTCGGGGACTTTGACAGATATCACAGTGAATAAATTAAGTCACAGTTTTAACAGCAGTTAGTGGGAAGACTTGTAAGTGTTAGCTGTATGTTGTTTGGTTTCAGATCTGGAGTCAGGCGTGCTGAGACCACAAGAACCGATCGCACCGCTCGAGCATCGTCTGGATCATGGCCCTGAAAAATAAAATACTTTTTAATAGTTTTTTTCATGACAAAGAAATCTTTAACCTGAGCTGACTTTTAAAAAGCAAAGCCTGTATTTTAATCCAGTGGACAGAGCAATGTGAACGTGTGTCAATGTGCATCACAGCTTAAAAATAGGATGGGAGACATTTCAGTCTCCTTCATTTACCCAACTTACAGTTTGCTCAGATGAAGTCTGATCAATGTTAATAAATATAAAATATAAAAATATAAATATAAAATGTATATTTTATAAACTTTTATAAACGTATCTGATTTCTGCTGCATTACAAACGTCTTATAGAACATGTAAAAAGAACAAAATGATATATGCAAAATATAATAATGTTCCCTTAAAAGTAAACAGCCCAGCGAGTGAGCTGTCTTGATGGAGGATTGTGCTCTCAGAGTGCCTCTGGTTTAATGACCGTACAAACAAATTTGACATGAAATGTAGTCAGTATAGGGTCAGTTTGTTTGCAGCCTGCTGTTGAGCTGTGAACTACATTTAGTCCCATTTGGGAATCTTAGTCACACAAGATTCTGCTTTGTGTTAAGTACAAAAAAATAACAAACTAACAACTAACTCAAGTTCAGTGTGTGTAAAAGTGCAAACGACAACAATTACCGCTACTAATTCACTCGACTACGTGTTTTAATGAACAAGGAAATAAATCAGTGTCAGCAGTTTGTTATGCAAACATCCAAACATGTTGCAGGTTTGTTTCTGTGAACGTTACTTCCTCACATCAGCCAGGAACTGCAGGAGACCCCAAATTTTTACCGTTTTCTGCATCTAACAATACATGAATAGTCTATCCTGTTGTTTTGAGATTCTAAACATTTGATAGCCTGACCCACCTTTGCCTCTTCTCAGCGACTCTCAGCACCTCACAGACCAGTTTGGAGTGGGGTGAAAGGACCAGTTGAACACCACAGTCCTCCAGGATGGTCAGAGCTTGGTCAGGCCCAACAGTCCTAGCCAGCATGAGAGTCAGGCTCTCCGGGCTGATCTTTCCTCTGCAGTCTGCTGAGCCATTGGACCAGTCGCTCCCGTTCGCACCCGCGACCTGCTCCGAGTTGACCGTGCTGCTGCACTGCTGGGACAGCTGGATCAAGAGCTTCCACTCGTCCACGGTCTGGGGCCTAACACCTGGCAAATAAAGAAGAGAAGGAACACACGTTAGTGCTTTTTTAGGTTTACAAACGTGGCCATTTTACGGTCTCAATAATAACTAAATGAACCAGCCAAGTAACAGGATACAGTTCCAAGGAATTGGTCCGCGCAAGTGTTAAAGACATTCCTGAATTTCTTCATTCAGACAACCTGTGAAGTCAAACATTTCCAAGGCTTCCCTCTGTCCTCCACCACAGCATTAAATAAAAGGAGAATGCTGCAGCGAGGGAGCTGACAGGGATTAGAAAGAGAGAACATATTTCTCCCGCATTGGCTTTTCTGTATTGGCTCCCTGTTAAACTCTAAATCAAATTAAAAATTCTTCTCCTCACATCCAAGCTCTGAATAATCAGGCACTATCTTATCTTAAAGACCTTATAGTACCGCATAACCCCAACAGAGTACTTTGCTCTCAGACTACGGGCTCACTTCTGGCTCTCAGGATATTTAACAGTACAATGGGAGTGCTTGCTCATAGGGGGTTGTTTTCTCTCTATTATCGTAGGGTCTTTACCTTACATTATAAATCTCTTGAGGTCAACGTTGTTGTGATTTGAAACCAAGTGAAATGAATCGACTTGAAAAGTAAAATGATACACAGAGTTACTCAGTTTAAATGAGTCGGTCAGTAAAGTCTGTATTTCATAACTCCTGCTCCACAGTTGGAGTTTAAGAAGATTATCGAAACCATCTTTATTACATGGTAATGATTAATTTAGACGTATTACCTGCTCATCGCACAAGAACAGCTGATCATAGGTTTTGCATTTACTTTAACTGTCCTCACTCTTACTTACTTATTAATGGATAGTTAGACGTACTGTATCTTTGTATTTCTTGTAATGAGTTTAAAGATGCAGCACTGTTCTTGTATTAAAAAAAGCAACCCCTGACATGTTCACTGTAATTAAATCTCATCATCCAGTGAAGATTTCCCAAATTTAATTGTTCCTATCTGAGAGACGGTGGTTTAAAGACTTCGTCTTACCATCAGATTCATCCAGCAGGGTGATGTCATCCAGCTGACAGATGGCGGTGAAAGCCTCTGTGCGAAGTTGGAGCTCATTGCAGAGGTAGAGGTAGCCCGTCCAGTACCTTCACACACACGTTACACAAAGGGTTATACCACATACATCCCGTTTTTTTTTTTTTTAAGGTAGGCAACTAATTACTAATTATACCCGTGACTTCGACAAGTCTGTAACATCTTCTGCTTTGAGGAAAAGTCTGCAGGAAGGCGAATCAGCAGCGACAGAAGGCGTCCATAGCCCCAAGCGAAACAATGTGAATGCCACCTGCAGCGGGAAACACATGAAGTTAGTGATATTTATTATTGTTCCTCGTTCTCACTTCAGTATCTTACTTAAATAGATTGCAGTAGAAACGGCTATGTTTGGATCTATCCAGCTATGGTTCGTTTTCATCATGTTCAGCTAGTCTACTGGGCCTTACAGGTTAAATAATAGTACTTATAAAAAAAACAAACAAACATATTATCTGCTTTAGTGACTAAAATTAGTGATACAGGAACACTTTTTTACATGCCTGAAAGTTTTTAGTCACTTTAGTCACTTCTACACTGTTACCTTTATTAGTGAGACACATTCTAAAATGTTCTCTTGTAATTTTTTGTTTGTTTTCTATCATTTTTATGGAGTCTTAAAGAAACGTAATTTCTTAATTTCTTTAAGATGTCGTGAGGAGTAGCTCTCCAGGTTTCGTCATACATTAAATACTCCACTTTGGATGTTGGCTGCCTTTTGTTCTGTTCTCTATGAAGAGGACCGCACACTGCTTGAGTAATGTTGAGATCTGGGGAGGCCAATCCATAACTGATAGTGTAAATTTGTGTGTTTTCTATCCAGGTGCCTTTATTGCATTAACCGTGTGTTTGAAAAATGAAACTGTGGCCAATAAGACTTTACAGATTTTACAGAAAAAAATCATATTTCCATCAATCTTGACAAGATCCCTCAACATCTACATCTGAAATGCAGACCCAAATTATGACAAGACCTTCAGAAAGCTAAAGAACTATTGTTCAAGAGCATTTTAAAAAATACAAGAAAGTCTGGCTTTTTGGAAGCAAACAGACAGTTACAGAAACAGTAACTGTCAAAATGAGAGAAAACTCACACACAACCTTCCATTATCTTTGTGGCATCATTGAGCCAGTTCCTGTATCATAATGGCACATGGAAATGTAAGGCTGGGCTCATAAACAATCTCACTCTGCCAGTTGAAGGATAAAGACCAAAATGTGCTAACTTACCTTGGCTGTCCATCAGGGGTCAGGGTATCACAGCACTGTGGGGCATCATGGGTAAGTGCCAGCTCCAGCCAATCCTGTCTCAGCGATTCTGGATCAAGGAGGGACTGCAAAAATGACAGCCTCAAAAAAGAAGAAGAAATAAGTGTGAAATTCTGCTTCTACAACATGAGCTTGGTGTTTTATTTAATTGAACAAAAAGGTTAAGCTGAAGACGTACCTGTGCTCCTCAGTTTGTGATTGTACCAGATTATCCAGATATGCCAGGAAATGGCTTTTTTTTGCCATGGTCATTACATCAGCAGGAGTTATGGTAGGATAGAACTGGGAAAAGGAGCGTACAGCCGCCTCACCGTGCTTCTCATACAGTCTGGAAAATAACATAGCAAACTTATCTCATAAGGTCTAACACCACTTTTCTATTTCTATAGTTTAAAATCACAAATCAAATCAAAATCAAATCACTTTTACTGTCACATCACACAATACAAGACTTTGCGTTTCATTTTGAAGGTCAAACATTAAAGAAGGGACCTTTAAATATGTGATATATCAAAAAAGGATGCCGACCTGTGAAAGTGAGCGAGGAGATGAGCTGGACTCCAGGGCTGCAGCTCTCTCAGACTTCTCAAAGATTTCTGCAAATCACCTCTCTGAAAAACTTCCACCACCTTGCTAGACTGGGTGAGCTCTACAGATACAAGCATGATATTTGACGAAGATGAAACCACCAAGAATCAATGAGCAATATATGTACATCATTATTTTATCAAAGTTCTGACTAGTTTTTAGTCTTTTGTTATATATAGGATTATTGCAGAGCACATGCATTTAATTTCCTAACCAAAATTAAACATATTCACCTTTATTTTCTGCATATTTTTCTTCTATTTTAATGTTTTAATTTTTAAAATTGTCTGTTTGTCGATTTGTGAACTCTGAAAACACACATACATGTAAGTTTTCAAGGATAACTGTCTGACCTAGCATTGCCTCAGTGAAGGAGCTCATTATCTCGGGCTGCTCCTGATGGCACAGCAGACACATTCTTCTCATGCGCTCTTGGTCCAGCAGAAAAAAGTAGCGCCTCAGGAAAACTGTGCACCCCAGCTCTTGTTCATTCTGGTTTCTGAAGCAGCTCAGTTCTGTGTACAGTGTGGCCAGCTCACAGAGATGAGCCAGCAGATCTGATGGTATGGGTTTAGGGGGCACCACACGGACTGGCTCAGCAGGACTCCCATTTGAAGCACCGTTTTTCGTTGAGTCTAACTTTAGCTGGTCCTCACGCTGTCCCTCTTCTTCCTCAGGCTTAGGCGTTTCGTTCTTCCCTGTTACATCTGTTGGTTCTTCTGATGAAGAGGCAGGATCCTCTCGTTGACCTGAGCAGGTGCTTAAATAATCCGTGTCCCATCTCTCCTCTCCTGCTCCATCCATAGTGGAATCACCTGCAGCAGCAGACTTGAGCGCCACAGACCAAAGTATTCGCTCCAGAACCGGCAACCACTCCAGCAGAGCTTCTCTCAGGGAGGCTGGGTCTAGTAGCACCAAAGGATCTTGTATCTGGGAGCTGATGTCGGAAACATATTTGTAACTGTTTAATAGAAGACATTACTGGATCTTGCATTGGGGAAATTGACAAAATGCAGTACTTACATAGCTTGCTCTGTTGCTGACTGAAGTTCCTGCATTTCAGCCTCAGCGTTAGATATTTCATCACCAACCCTGTGACACGTACATGTCAAAGTAAAAAAGAAAACAGTCTGGATTTATTTCTTTTTTATGGCTACTATTAAAACAACACACATTGCTCTAAGCACTCTAAAACAGGGTCGCAACAGCACTTACTCATTCTCCATTTCCTCGGAGTACAAATTTGTGGTGGCTGATATTTCAGTCGGTCCGCCCTCTCTGAATTCAGGTCTCTGCCAGAGCTCAGAGTTCATCTGGAGAGTGTTGATCTTCTCTGTTGTCTTCTTAACAAAACTAGAAACACTGATGACAAGAAGGTGAACAATAAATACGTTTTGTTGCACCATTTAGCAAAACAACAAGAGGAAGAGAAAGCAGTACAAATACAAAGGTGAAATGACTCAGAAGGATGAAAAATGTGAGACCTTAAAATTAAACACACCACATGTGCCTCAGTATGAATAATAAAACACAGATGTGGGTCTTCAGCAGAAAGGGGAAGTAAGGCATATGAATGCACAGCTGCACTTGAGTGAAAGTTTCAATTCTCAGAAGAAGAAAGTGTTAAAATATAGCTCAAAGCCGCATGAGCTGCAGCGAGAGGCACGTTTGTAGTTAAAGCTTCTTTGTTTCATTCACCTGTCTTTAACGGCCTGCAGCGCGATGCGGGGGGGTTTGGGACGGAACGAGAGCGGGAGGTGAAACTGCAGGCCTTGGTCAGATCGTTCGGCCTCCGTGCGCTCACTGGTCTGCGGATCTGAGTAGAGGTGGGGGCGAGATTCGGAGGAAAAACACAGATGGATGGAGTACCAAAGAGATGAGAGAGACAGTGGACATAATGCAAGCAGATGGAGCAAACGTGGCAGACACTAATGAAGAGAGAACACAAATCAAATGCTGCACGATACAAAAAAAATTAACCAAAACAGTGATGTATGTGAGTGATACGATGGAAAAAGATAAGAAACTTGGTATTAACAGTGGGACAAAGTGAAGATTAAATTTGTAAAGCAGGTCAATAATCACAGTGATTGCTCAGCACTCACAGCAAATCCAACAATGCAGCAGCAGAGAAATATTTTTTATCAAATGATTTTATTTTATTTTTAAACGCAAGTCAGAAACTGTAATAGAAAAAAAAAAAACAGTTGGTTATTAAAAACATGTATGATCATTACAACAGAGAGGCAAAGAGTCAAATTATTAGCAGTTGGGTTACACAGATCCTGTGGAACGCTCCCATATCCAATTAGTTAGGTTATTCACAGGTTTTTTTTCTCCCTCTTTCTTGGTTTTTAGTAGAGCGTTAAACTGAAAATAATTTTACTCTCTCTTAACGCTGAAATTAGAAGGGGTAGAAAATGAATTTGATCCTGAGACATAAATCAAATATATAAAAAAGAGAGAGAAAACACAAAGAGATGGAATCAGGATAAGAGTCAAAGAATGAAAGAAAGAAGAAAAGTAAGTTAGATTTCTGCTTTGCTGTGATCTCAGTTTCAGTATTAGTTTAATCTGTTCTGATCATTTTTAAAAAGAGTTACATCGACTTAAGCCTGCTCTCTACAGAAAAACGCTGTGTCTGCTAATATTTACTAAATTCTGGCTGCGGTTGTCAACTTTTCATCTCTGAGAATTTTCAGTTTTTGCAGATTATACTAAATATGAAGGTTATACAATGGAAAAAGTGTTATTTTATCACCAGTATTAGAAGGCTCTTTGTAACTCTGTATGCATCACTTAAGACTGTCTCTTACCGTGATCGACCTGATCCTCATCCTGCACAAAGCTGAATTCTTTGAGTCGCTCCTCCTCTGACACAGAGTGATTAAGCAGGGAGCTCGTCTCCTCATCTGACTGGCTTCCTCTGCGGCTGATCACTCGATAGATTCCACAGTCCAGGACGTTGAAACTCTCCTTAAAAACCACGTATCTAATATCACTGCACTTCATTCATTACATAGAATAACTGTGAGCCACTGAAGAACTAAAGAAACACATTAGTTCTTACATGTGAGGAGATACTGCTCCTCCGGCTGCTGGAGGCTGAGTCAAGAGGCTCCAGCTTTGTGATGACCTCTTCCAGCTGCCCGATCAGCTCTAGATGTGTGCTGGAACTGAGCTGAGACTTCAGGTGCTCGAGGCGGTCAATGGGAATTGATTTCCTGGCCTGAATTAAATAAAAAATAATTCCTACTAAGATCTTGATAAACAAAGTAAAAAAAAAAAAATGCAAAAACACCATTAAAAAGTACTTAAACTTTAATCTGCAGCATACAAACATCTGAAAGTTGTCAAGAAAACTGACTAAAGCATCGTCGCCACTGACATTTTTATTTTAGAGGTGTGGACCAGAAGTCGAACGACTGCCTTTCTAGTTTAAAAGTCTGAATTACATTTCCACACAGTAGTATGTAGTATATATATATATATATATCTAACATAGAAGGAACATGATGGAAAATAGCATTTGATAAACTTAAAATTCAATTTGATTCAATTAAATAGCACCAAATGACAAAAAGAGTTGTCTCAATGCATCACATGCAGCCCCACAGAAGTCTGAGCCAACAGAAGCACAGCTTAAGGATGGCTCAGGTTTACCTGACCTCCCAGGCTTTAGGACTGTTTGACACAAGTGTAAGCAAAGGCCTATCAAGGCCTCTTGTTGTTGAAGTTGTTGATGGTAAGATGGCAGTGTTGTTATTATTAATAAAGTAATTAATTAAGTTTCTTTTGCTTTTATAGCTGAGAACAGTTTCTTTAAATATCACTGAGCCCTGCTGTGTTTGATGTTGATGATGCAGATTAATCATTACGTTTTCTTATGAAAACTTAACAGTAAACACAAGGACTCTCTCCATGTTTCTCTTCCTTCTATCAATCCCTCCATGTTTGGGTCACGAGGGCAGCAGTCTAAGCAGAAACACCCTGACATCCCTCTCCCTGCCACCTGCTCCAGGTTGTCCCAAGTAAACCAAATGTCCCTTAACTAACCCTACTTCCAGCTGCTCTTTTTTATTAGCACCTGCTCAACTCGACTGTACCTTTAGAGTTAGTCATTAGGTGATCGTACTGGTACTAGGGACATTTTTAGCACCTTCTTGGATGGGGTTTCAAGCAAACTGAATCAAGCCAAAAATGTAACACGAACAGAACCCATGCCACTGATTGGCCTGGGACCGACATGAATGAATGAGTCATGAGAGCGACTCCTTCACAAGAATCAAACCTGACATTTTTCAAACGAAGCAAGAGTGAAATGGTAACACAACAAATCAGAGACCAAGCAGCAGGTATACCATCACCTTCATCTCCTCGATTGTTGCATTGTGTCACAAACACGATGTCACCCACATTGAGCTGGTAGTTCATTGTAATGGAAAATGACTGAAACTGAATAGAATCTAGCCAAGTTGAACTTAGTGGAGCCAACGAGACGCTTATACAAAGCAGCTTTAGTATGGGAGTGGTAGCGATCTTACCCTGCTGGTAGTGATTGCGTGTTGGAACATACAGCAGACAGCAGCAGCCAGAGGCCAGGACTCCCTGCGCAGCAGGCGCTCAACACATCGCTCTGCAGATATCAAGGAGAGGTGGGACAGACGCCCGCTTCCATGGAGACAGAAGAGCTCACTGCGATAAACCGCCACGTCAAGCAAATCTACAAAAAACAGAAAACAGACAGAATAATTTACACTCGATTATATCAGAGCAACAAAGCTCTGCGTGATCATCGTTAACCTTCATGATTTTTGTCTATCGAGATTAAAAATAAACATGATGTTACTGCAGTAAAATAATAAAATGGTTACATTTTAAGGGAAAATTGTTTGTGTTCATGAAGTAAAAGGTTGGTGGTATTCTGGGAACAAAAGAAGGCAGAAACACACCTTTAACTTCAGTCCACAAAAGTAGCTGTCCATTCTGAGGTGTGAAGATATAAATGGCAGAATCAGTCCAGGTCAGCAGGTTTTGGTCCCTATACACAAAAACAAAGTGTATAGTTAGTCAAGCGACAGGCTGATCTGCATATGGATTTTTTTTTAAACAATTTGACATGTCAGATAAAATGAAAATATCTCAAATATTGTAACATGACATGAAAAATTATGCTTATTACCCCAAATAAAGCAGCTTAGGGAAGGCGATAGACTGTGGAGTCTTCTGCACTGGATTGTAATTTGGCTCATTTCTGCGTCAGAGGAAGAAAATTTAGATCAGAAGTCTGGCTTTTAAAATAAACAGGGTCCTAAGCAGGAGCACACAATACCTAAAGGTGATGAGAGGCAGTGGAGGACACGCCAGAAGCTGTTTGAACTGATGGGTGCTCAGAACCTCGCCATTAAAACTGGCCTCCCATATTCGAGACCCCGGCCGGGCACAGTACAGCAGTGGGGGCTGACCCATTAATAATCCCCTATTCTGAGGGAAAAAGCAAGCTCCAAACTCCCCGTCACGCTCCTTATTACCAACACGCCAGAACTTCTCCCTGAAGAGACACACAGAAGCCAAAAATCACATAACAACCGTGAAGAGTCCCCCATACACCACGGAATACAGTTTTTATAAACATGAGGAAAAAATAAAATAAATATTGATTTTATAATATACTATACAGGAAGCTCAACGTGGCCAGGCTTTATTTGTGTTGGCGATAACGGGCATTACAACAGGGATTATTGTTTGTTTGTTTGTTAATTTATTTCAATCACGTAAACAATATACAGATACATTTAGCAAAGAAAAGAAGAGAGAAAAAAATACTGTACAAAATAAAGTTAATACATTTCAATACTGCTTCTGTTCTCATTCGGCTTTCTTTGTTATTTCTACTTCAGGCTCTGCGTGCTAACGTGAAATAGTGTTTCGACGCGTTATTTGACTCTTCTTCTGCAGAAATGAACAAACTTGGTGCCGCAAAATGCAGAAGTGATTTTACCAGCAAGCGCACTGTTGGTGCTGCCATTTATTCCTAATGTAACAGCTGCTCATTCAATCACTGAAACAATGTGGGGCACATCACTCACACTGCTGTAACTTTACAGTTGGGCTTCCTTTGGCGCTACAGGTAAACTACCGCTCAGGGTGGCTGTTTAAAGTGTATTCTTTTTGTTTTGAGTATAACAATTATAGGATCCTGTTAATGATGATACTGAATGATACTGTTAATCAGAATGTGTCACTGATGATTTCAAACTGAAACTCACAGCATAGCACACTGGACATATAAAGTGCTTTGGACCATATTTTCAGCATAAGTCACTATGGCGATCTAGCCAAGTTAAAAGTGAGGCACCTTTGACACTGAAAACTCGCCAACGTATTAATCCTGCTTGTAGCACTGCTTTTGTGCACAGAAGAATCTGTTGTAGTTCATGTTTAATAAAAATACAAACTTAATATTTTAAGAATAAGAGAAGAATCTGTGATAAAAACTAATATGTCCATGATAATGGACCCAACATATTACTACTGGACCATTAATGACAACATTTACCTAAATGGAAGCATGAGTGCGAGCTCTCTGTGAGTTTCTCCCGAAAAAGAGAATATGAAAGACACAAAACGGATGAAGCAAAGGTGGTACTCACTTCTCTGTGTCGCAGAGATAGCAGCGGGTGAGGGAAGACACAAGCAGTCGTCCATCTTGGTACCCAAGCTGAACCACTTTAGAGTCCACAGTGGTGACAGTCTGGACAGGGAATATAACAAACGCTGACCCCTAAAGACAAAAAAAAAAAAATACATATATCATAGGGAAGGATGAATTTTAAATATAATAATAAATGTAGCATGCAGAGGCAGCATTGCTCTTGTCTGCCAGAATAAAAAAACTGAGAAAGAAAAAAAAAAGTACAGTCAGAAAACTAATCACTATAAGAGCTAGCAGCTCTTATAGTTGCATGTTTAACCACTGAACTAGTACCTACTTTTAATTAGTGCCAAGCTTTCAATGTTAATCAGCAGTCACTACCTTTCCCATTTTGGAGGATCCTGCACGGAGAAAGGACACCTTGCCTCCAGAGTCGCCGACAAAAACTTTCAGCGCGCTTGTATCCCAGCAGAGTGCAGTAACTGTCTGACCTCTGTGCTCCCAGGACACGCTGACTCTCTCTGGACGAACCCGCCGCTCCAACTGCAGCTCCCACACCACCACCAGACCCTGACTGGATGTGTATCACACATAGTGAACAATATGGGAACCACAGCCAAACACAGAGATGAAGCAGGAAAGAAAAAGCCTGCAACTTGTTTAAAAGTACTTTTTGTAGTTACCCACAAAAGAATCTAACTACAACTTTAACCAACAGGGGGCAGCATTCTACAAGTGGGTGTGTTAACAAACATTTTAAACCAAGGTGGTACAAAACATTTTCTTTACTTTCTTGAATAAACGCTAACCTTGTTGCAACTGCAATAAAGTCTTCATCGTGAGGGCAGCATGCCACCTGAGCGATGGATCCCTCCTGGGAGAAACACGCACATTGAGTGATGGGTCAGTGGACAAATGCAAAGAAAACAAACACCGCATTACTGTTGATGTTTAACTCTATCACTCATTAACAGAAGAGCAGCACAGGCTCACAGTCACTTATTACCTTGTGAGTGAGGATGAGCCGTTGTTTCCAGCCCTCCCTCTGAATCAGGTGCACCCCACCTGCTGATGTTCCTAATGCAAGCCACTTCCTCGACACTGCCAAACAGGTACACTACAGCACAGTGTAACACAGAATTAATGTCAAGCATAATTGTATTCTTGCTTTTCTAATTTTCTTCCGCTAAAGCTGAAAGAAATTAAATCCATATTGTGTATTTTTTTAATACGTCCTACTAACTTTAAAGCCAGGATTCTCAAAGTGCGGTTCATGTGGCAATGGTGGCGCCCATTAGTAACCCTTTATGTGGCCTGAAGGTAGTTTATTTCAGATCACTAATGGTTAAAATATAAACACCACCAAAACAACAAATACCAAAATAAACAAGATTCTTGACACATTACATCCACTAATTTGTTTTTGTTTCAAGTCCTTCTTTAAAGATATTTAGGAATATGAGGTGCCTACTTGAATATAAATAGAAAACTGGCTAGAATTACTACCTTTAGCCTGCCGGAGTCCAAACGCAGAGCAGAGAGAAGTGGATCGAGGCAGTCGAACTCTGCCAGGACATAATTGTGGTTCTCTGGAACAACTGGTATCGGAGGCATCTTCACTGGTGCTCCAACACAGCTGAAGGACAAAGAGTGAGTCAGATAAGTATGAAAGAAAATAGGAGAGAGTTCATACCATGGCCCTCGGCCGTGTGGCTTCACATGACTTTCAGCAGCGTACCTACCCTCTTTAATTGACCAGTCATGACTCCACTCTACATTACCGCCAGGCTGAAAAGAACCTCCTCTTTAAAACAGTTAGTTTGGTGCACAGAGCACTTTTTAAATGATTTTATTATAATTCAGATAAAATACTGAAGCTTTTAGTTATTACCCAATATATAAGCAAACTTCAACATCAGGGTGTTTTTTGGAGTTAAAAATATGTTTATCTTTAACATTTTTTGTTATTAAAGCCTTTTATTCTGGAGACCTTTTGACAGGACAGCATGAAGGTGAGAACCAACACTCCAGTCTGACCTCAGGCCTTCTGTTTGTTGGCATGCTAGTGTAACAGTGGGTGTAACTTCAGTGTGAGTTTGTGAATGAATTTGGTGCAACAGTAGTATATTTAACAGCTGAAGGGACTGAAAATGTAGAACTGGCTACATTATCAGAACTCGGTGCTGCACAGTGATGATTTGCACTTAATTAACTGACGAATTTAAGGATAAAAGCCGTGAGGAGGATGTTGATTTTTTTCTTGCTGGATACATTCAGCCCTAGCTGCTGTTCAAAATGATTCATCTTTCATTTAGTGTTGGATGTTAGCCGTTTCAAAGTGGTGTTAAATTGTGTAGATTCAAGAGTGGAAGTTAGAAGTTAAAGTTTTGCAATAAATACGTTAGCATTAGTTGCAGAAAAATGAGCTGCTACTGTGAATAGTTGACCCAAAGGCTGCAGTCACTGGCTACACCAGACACCAGTTTTCATTACTGCTCTATACTATACTGTAAATCAGAGCAACAGGGCCTCACAATTGATGGCCTCGTATAAAATTTGCAATTAGGCTCTGAGGTCATTAAACACCACTGGTGCTCTGCCTGAAATAATAAATATAACAAACAATAATTAATACATAATAATAATAATTCAGTAATAAAATGTAATCTCTCTGATTCTCATTATTCTTAATGAAAACACTGTGACGCTGAAATCATTTAACTTACACAGTGAGCATTTTTTGGCCACTTTCCTTCCTTGCTAAACTTTATTAATAGCACTGCTCCAGTCTTACTGAACAAATGCTATACTTTCCCTCTCACTTACTGACACTGTGCAGCAGCTGTGCTGCTTTCCGTCTGCATTAAGTGTTTAAGCTCATATTTATGTGATATTATAGCTCCATCTTCCTTTGCCAGTGAAACCATCTTTGTTACTGTTCACACGCTGCCAACACCACCCCTTTCATATTAACGTGCTTGTAACTACATTATATGCCCAGTTTTTTCCCCCATAATTCTGTTTTATAAAAATTTTCAAAGAGAAGGCACAAACTGCTAAACTGGTGAATGCCATTACTGAAGCAATGAGACAAAACCCTTCATTTGCACTTGGTTCACTGTATGAAGCAGAATATAAAAAGTAATCCATGTACCAAGTACTCACGTAGTGTCCAAATTTTTCTATATTCACAACCTCCGAGATCAGAACTTTCCACATTTACACAGGGAAATACAATTTTTTTCCATCTCCGACCTAATTCACCATCTATACCAACTTTAAAACACATCAGTGCTATTAAATAAATAAATATATACCATAAAAAAGTAATTATTTTTCCACACCTTTATTGTATGTTAAAATAAACTTGCTTTTATCTTGTGAATAAAATAAATAGGCAAAAATAACCCCGATTATAGTAAACCAAAAATAAATAGTGATGACATTTTATTTATTCCATAGTTTTTTTGTAAGATGCAAGTACCAAAACACTCTGGGCATGAAACAGACATTCTCCGTCTGAAATACGTCAGAATCGAGTCAGATTCTGATGCGTCAAAAATTTCTCTGGTTGTAGACTGTCGCATGGGTAGACTAAAACCCAGTTCATGTTGGTGTAGCTGTATCCAACTGTGGGACTGACAAACCTCAAATGTCATCAGAGCAGTAACAATATACAGGAAAAACAGGAACAAAGATAGCGCGTTTATTAACCATTTCAGTATTATGAACAGGCAGTAGTCTCGTCACCTATGTTTGTTCATTGCAGTTGCTGCAGAGGATTCACGCATGTCGCGATCATAATTTAAAATCGAAAGCGTTTTCTCTTTTGGCCCAAAACAATGCGAAACGTGACAACGCGCACAGACACACAATAATATCCACTTAAAGATTAAAATATTCGCAGTGTTTACTTCTTCGTTAGTGGGCAATGGGTCCTGAAAAGCAGCGCCCACCGTCACGAGTTAATCTAACACCAGTTAATCTGAAACACCGGTCCAAAAATCACTGAAGCTAAAATTTGCGTCAAAACACACCGGAACCACGGGGAAATATTTAAAAGTGTAACACTTATTTCAAACATTTCACTGTCACCGTTTATTACAGTTAACACAAATCTAACCAGCCCGCTCCTCCCACTTTATTTTCAATAACAACTTAGCAAGAATGCTAGCTTAAACGCTGTCATGTCCATTCACCTCCAGCTTCATATATTAAACTCACCAGATATACCGAGCAACTCTCCCGGCTGTAACACCACACTTAGAAGGCTTTCTTACATCCCAGATTTATTGCGTCTTTGCTCCGCTGTGCTGGAGAAAGTCGGTCAGCAGACCCGTGACAGTCTCACTCACTCAGCTGATGAGGGCACTTCCTGAAAGCAGCGCGTGGGCTTCCTCTGAGTTACAGATCAACTGAAATTGAAAGCGTCTGCATTTATTACCCAAATCAGTTGCGCATTTAGAAAGGCTACACATATACTCTGGATACTGCAGCAAATAATCCCTCTGAGGTAAAGATGAAACAACTCATCACATTATTAGAAAAAAACAAAGCAAAACAAGCTGCAGTGTGGAGATTTAAATGAAATAACTAAGCCTACACAAGCAGTATGATGAACAAAAGCTTTATGCCTCACTTTATTTCAGAGTTACATTTCTGTCTTCAGTGCAGACGTTACAAATCAGTGACAGTGTGATTTGAGCCACACGTACTAATGCACTCGTGTGTGAAATGTCTTTACAGTATTGCTATATTCACGTCCCCTCTTGATTAAGATTTTCCGGACAACTGTTCCAACAAATCTATCCAGAGTTCAGAAGGGTGTCTTGCACATCAATGCACATTTCGTTCTGTTCTGTGCACTGATGAAACACATTGGCAGTCCTCCACTTGCATCTCACACTGTTGTCCTGAGAGCCGTTTTTGTAGTTTTATTCATTTCCATCTGCATTTTGGTCATGTTAAACCCTTTTAAAAGTCCTGTTTTAACCATTACAGGCACCAATCTCTCAAACACCAGGAAAAGACAAAGAAAAGAGAAAGAAACTAATTACAGTTTTCTGTGACTGAAATGCAGTTAGTCTTTGTTGAACATTTGGGGTTGTAGCAGCATCCCTCTATATCCTCCTCATTAAGCCCTTGTGAACTGTGTTCCATTAGGCTTTAGTCTGTGGTCTGCTCACAGCAGTTCGGAGGACCTTCACAAGTCATTTGTCCGACCACTTTACTGTCTTTCTTGGCTTCTCTTTGTACAACTGTCAGAGCTCAGGTTTTCCTCATCATCCGACGAGTTTGCCAGACCTGGAACTTGCTATAGGCAGTCTGCAGCATTTCCTCCAAGTGCCCTGTGAGCTGTGGGAACACCAAAGAGACTTTAGCGCTACATTTACGAGGTGAAAGAAAGCCTGTGCAACACTGTCGATGGCTCAAAAACTTACATTTGTACTCAAATACTGACGCTGAATTTTTTCCTTGAAAGGATGAAGCTTAGTCATTTGAAATCTCTCGAGGTTCGACTTCATTTTAATCACCTGCAAGAAAAAATAAAACATGAAACACATAAATTTAAAAAACAAACAAAGACTAAGTTAATGGTGTGCAGACATGGATAGAAGTCAACTAATTCACATAAGTTTCAGCTTTATGGTGGCAAGCATGTCTACTAGTTTTCATAGCAAATACCTAGTTAAGTATAGTTATTGTTTTACTTAGTTTACCTATGAGTTTGCAGGACATTTCTTAAATGCTGGGATTAGTTACGCTGGTGGGATGAGCCACAGATATCACAATATTGTCAAAGTGAGAAAAAGGGCCAAGTCAGCAAACTGTTAAAAACAGTTGTCTTTTTTATTTATTTTACCAAGATTTTACACGGGATTTTATAGCTTCAGTTTTAATGTATCAGTGATAATTTCAGTTAAGAGTCAAATTCATTTACACAGGTCTTTTTAACCTGAAATAACAGTGCAATTAGGAAAGCTGCTACTAAGATGTGTCAAAAAACTTAAAGACAAAAGCCTTTCTCTTCCACTTTAATTTCAAAACTCAAAGACACAGTACTGTGAGAAAGTCTTGAGCCACCCCTCATTTTGATATATTTTGCTGACCTTTCGGTCTAAGAAGCTTAGACAGAAAGCGAGCAGACTTTTCATTTTGTGAAAATGAAAACTTAAAGAAATCCAGCCACTTTCTTTCCAAGCTCCATAGAGTACCATGACCTGGATGACTGAGAACCTACACAGACATATTACTGACCTACGAAATCATCAGGCATAAAAAAAAGAGCCAATTTTTTGTAATTTTTCACATTTTGTTACTAGCAGCCTGACACCCCCCTACATGCAAAAACCACACAATTTCTCCTCATTCTTTAGTTCACTCTATGAAAAATGGCAAAGATAACATATTTTAGTATTTTTGCAATACTGTTCGGAAAACATCTGCTTCATTTTGCAGCATGATAATGATCCCAAACACAATATCCTTCAAGAAGCCAGAAGAAATATTTCTAAAGGGCTACTTAGAGAAATTACATAACAGCTTGCCTAAGAGAGTTCAGGCTGCGCTGAAGAATAAAGGTGGTCATACCAAATATAAACTTTCGCTTTTGTTAGAATTGTAAAAACTGTTTTTTCCTTATATACTGTACACACAGCACCTATTTCCCATTGTCCTAGAAATATATATATATATATTAAAAAAAAATATAAGATTGGCTCAAGACTTTTGCACAGTACTTATGTCAATGTTCACTCAATATTAATGCTAATTAATTAATTACTCCCAAAAATACATGGAGGCAGAAATATACATTAAATACAAAGATGATTTTCTTGTGTAGTCAAATATATGGGTCACAGGGATAATGGAAACAAAATGAATGTCAGTCACCTTCTCCTCCAAAAACAGTGTGTTTACAGGAAAACAGGACCAGAAGTGTCTCAATAGCTCTCCAGCAGCTACATAAAGATGCTTCAACTCTCCCTGAACCTCAGTCGGTACCATTTCTGGAAGGAAAAAAGACGAACCTTAATTATTCTCAAAGCTGTTAGGTAAAATATGTTTCAATACAAGACAACCGATCGTTTTTGTGGTGGAAATTAAACACATTTAAGGATAGAAAAATACTGGCAGCTGCCAGTGCTACCCCCTCAGCCTCCTAGCAGATACACCTAACATATGAATATCAAAATCCTAGGTGGCTTCCTTTTTGAGTTATCGCATTAACAAGATTTCCAGAAACTTCTACCTGTGACGTTGAGGTCACTGAGATTTAAACTGTCCAAGATTTTTATTAAATGCACCTATGATATGAATTGATATGAATTGGAAAATCCTACGTTGCCTTGTTCACAAGTTGTCCACACCGCTCGCCCTGGGTGACAACTCTACTTGATCAGCCCACATCTGAGCTGACATTCATCATATTGCTCAATCGTTTATAGCTTGCCAACAGTCAGCAACAATGCTTTTACCAAATCTGTAGTACACACTTACGATTTATGGCTTGCTGTGCACCTCCCTGCATGAGGACGCCACCTGGAGAAAGTGCTGCAATGGCAGAAGTAGCTGCTGTGCTGGACAACACCTACAAAAAGCGTGACTGTAGTTAAAATCTGTCATGCTCATAATTTGATAAAGCTGTAACAGTAAGCAGATTAAGTAATTACAGTGATATCAACAGTAAAATTAAATGTAGAGGATCTGAAATTGAATTTTTTTAGCTCTGAGAGGTTTGATTATTCATCCATCCATTTTCTTCCGCTTATCCGGGGCCGGGTCGCAGGGGCAGTAGCCCAAGCGGAGAAGCCCAGACCTCCCTCTCCCCAGCCACCTCCTCCAGCTTATCCGGGGGAACACCAAGGCGTTCCAGCCCAGGAGAGAGATATAATCTCTCCAGCGTGTCCTGGGTCTGCCCCGGGGCCTACTCCTGGTGGGACATGCCCGGAAAACCTCGCCCAGGAGGGGCCCAGGAGGCATCCTTGTCAGATGCCCGAACCACCCTTAACTGGT